>NC_132937.1:91778382-92984377 GCF_034638445.1 Ciconia boyciana | reverse complement strand
TTCAGTGTAACAGCCTGAATTCTCTGGGGTTCATTTTCATTTTTAGTAATGTTCTCAGACTATATTCGATCCATCGCAGGGGATACCCTAGGTCAGAGTGCTGGATGCTGGGCAGCACTTACTACTTATGCCAACAAGTAAGCTTGTAAGCACCATGTTCCTTGAAACAGCACATTTTAAGCCACCACTGCAGAAAGCAAATAGATAATGCCTTGTTTCCACCAGAAGTCCATTACAAAGCCCATGCAGTCATTAGCAGCAAATCTGAGTCAAGTCAAACCAAAATCATAAAAACCTCACATGTATAGTGAGTATCTATAATTAATAATACCAGCTAACAAATCTACTAGGGATAAGCATGGTCTGACGTATGATTAGACTGTATAGGATTGTCAAAATGTATTGGATCAAGATGGGGTAGTGGAGGCAAAGTAATTTGCTGGAGGCTACAGCAGCGATAAAACGGACAACTCTAGCCCATGATTGCTATCTTTGTCAACACTGCTTTTCTAGTAAATAGCTGCAGCACCTTTTCAGTGATGATCAGATTGCCACATGAAGGAGCTTGTGCTCCTAAATTGCTAAAAGTCACACATGATGGGGGCAGGGAGGGATTCAAAGCATCCCAAATGGGAAACCTGCAAGGAGTGGTTTGTGACCAGCAGGGAACAAGCTGCCATTGACTTTGGATGGAGACAGTGCTCTGCCTCAGCAGAGGAAGAAGTCAGCTGGAGTCTGGTGTGAAAATAACCTGTGCAGGAATTCAAGGAAGGCAAGAAATACCAATGAGGGGGGAAAAAAAAAAGGCAGCCTGCACCGGGAAAAAGCTTGTCTTTCACTCAATGTGCACATATCTACATACATTTGTATTAGGGCAAATCCACAAATCGGAGCATTTTCAGGTGTGCTCTCAGATACTCCTGGTTAGGCTTGGACCTATCTAACACATATATTAACAGCTACTATATACATTCCTTAAACATCCCTTAATCTTCTCATTGGCTTGCATGGGCATTATAGTAGGCTGATAATACTGTGCTTTTTGGTGATGGTGTTTAGCTAGACAGCTTGTGTGAACAGTAAGACCAGAGATGTTACACTGTAGCTCAGTGTATCATTTCAAATAATTTATTCAGAAGAAATACAACACTTGCAATGAGTCCCAGAGTGAAACTTTGGAGCACATATTCATGGCAATAAAGGAATTCTGCATCTTATCAACACAGCCAGAAAATCATAATTGTCTGTGATTTTTTTTTTTCACAGCTCTACTGTTTATCTTAACAAAAATCCTGAGTTTGCTAAGAGCCATGTGGCACTGCAGAGAAACAAGCAAATACTTATGTAACCACTGCTATGTTGTATTAGCATCCATTCCAGGCAATCCAGGTACATCAGAGGAAGAATAATATTTACATCAAAAATATTTATAACCCTGAGATTGAAAAAAAACCAATCTTTGGCCCAAGAGAAGTGGAAAGAATTGTCACTACAAGCTGAGCAAGACAGGAAAAATGCAGTTCAGAAGAAATTGTGCTTCACAGTAGGGAAAAACCAGCAACGCACGCTTTTGTCTGCTGTATGTAGATTGGCTACAGAGAAAGTCCTTTCATTAGGTCAGCTGCTAGCTCTGTAAAATGGCAGACTTTCTGCCAGACTTTCTTCTTCCTCAGAAAGTTTGGACAGATGTATCTGTGCTGGTATTTGTATGGCACTGCTGAAATGGCTTTTCTGAGCATCCCCATGGAGGCGCTGAGTAAAGCACATCCCACGTCACTGCTTCACCCTGGGCAGTCAGAGCTGCAGATCAGCACAGCCCAGGGACTGCTGGGCACTGCACGGGCTCATGGCCCTTGCTTCATCGTCCCTCTGCATTCACTCTTCTCTGAGCAAAAGAGCCGCAGACACAGCTCAGGGAAAGATACAGGGGAAAAAATATTACCAGGTGTCTCCGAAACCCAATAACTTTTTCCACTCTGGTGGACTTACAGACTTTTGCCCCAGCCCTTTTAGGAGTCAGTTCTCCTATACAAAGGCTGAAAATTGCATTTTACTAACAAGATGCCCACTGCTGGTAGCACAGTCAGGCATCTTTCAACATCCATGGCAGCATTTGTGTGGCCTGCATCTTCATTTCCCAGTGGTTATGACAAGCAGAAATGCACCAGAAGGTGAGTGATAATTTTTAGGGAATTATAGCTATATAACATACTATATGTTATGTTACATATATATAATAATATAAAATATGTTATAACACATATATCTAATATATAACACTGTGCAGTGTGAGCACACATGGACTCCCTCCTTTGAAGTGTGGCTGTTCCCATCAGCTGCAGCTGATGCTTAGATTTTCCCCTTTCTATGACATTTATAGAAGCTCTAAAGCTGCACGCATGCTTTGTCCTAGAAGCTGGAAAAGGTCTTGGTCCCCTGTGAAGCATGATCCCCTGTGCTCTGAAGACCTCTTTACTGAGGAGCACGACCTTTAGTGAAGGTGAGAAGAGAGCCAGCCCGCAGATACGAATGTTGGTTGAACGGCCAGAAGTTAATGCCCTTGGTTTACGTGAGGAAAAAAGGAGGAGAAAAAGAGAAAGGATAATAAGTACACGTGGGGATAATGTTTTAATAGGAAAGGAAGTTATATGACTGGAGAAGTAACGAATGGAGACTGTCTGTGAGGAGCAGGGGAGTCGCAGGGAGGCAGGAGTGGCCAGGAGGCTTCAGAAGGACAGGCATGGGGCACGCGGAAGGGCGATGAAGGGACGGGATCCACCAGGAATGGCAGCACAGGAGTGAGAGAGGACGCAGCAAACAGCAGGAAGAGGAGGTAGAAGAGGAAAGAGAACAGGTGGAGGAAAAAGAAAGAAAAAGGAGATGGACAAGGCTGGTTTAGAACATGTTTCCCTGTCCTCTGGTCTTATTCACTGTATTAGCAGAAAACAGTATGAGTGTGCTGGGGCTGAGGAGCTGGCTTAAATCAAGGGAACCTGTAGGTCTCTGGTTACCTGAAACTGAGCACAAGTCACAGCAACACTTGTCTCTGGTCCAAGCATGCAGCTACGGATGATTGACAAGGTTGGAGGGACGGCAGATGCTGGAAGAAACATTCAAATCAGAGCAAAGGAGTCAGGGCTGAGCAGCTCCAGAGAGCAAAGCTGGATTCAGGGCAAGTTGGGAAAACCCGTCATGCTTCTAAGGCACCATCCAGCGTCTGCTCTTGACCCTTGTGCTCCACAGAAATAACTGCGATCAGTTCGCTTGCTGCCCAAGTGTGTCCTGCAGGCACTTCAGGTACAGGAGTGCTCCACTGCAGAGGAGGAGACAAGCATCACCAAGTCCCCAAACACTACTCTGGGTCACCATCAGAGCTGATGTCCTGATGTCCTGGAGCTCTGCCAGGCGCTTCTCTTGCGCTGTCCCCTCTGGCCCTGCCCTTCCCTTCACTGCAGTGGCCCCGGGGGACCAAGAGGGACAGGAGCACTGCTCTCTGCAAGACTCGCTGGGCAAGACCCTCGTCGGCTCCCTGGGAAGAGCAGACAGGAGCACAGAGAGGACCTCCCCGGGTCTCGCAGTCCAAGGGCAGGAGGCCACAGCACAAGGTTGAGGAAAGAGCTGCAGTGACCTGAGGTCCAGGCAGAAGACAACGCACCCGCTCCAGCCCTCACTAACGGCGCTACCTTTAAACCTAGCCTCCCATGTGTTTTGCTTTTCAATGCAGCTCTGCTTGCACTCCGAGCTTGCAGGAGTTTATTGCATTTCTGCTGAACCCCTCCAGAAGCAGCTGTAATTTTCAATAAGCATAGAAAATGAACAGTTGGTGTCTGTCTGAAGTTTCTGCTGTGGACAGCCACTTAACCTGGAGGTTACAGGGCCCACCTTGCAGCAGCTGGCTGCTAGGGTATCCTCGTGGCCATTCTGCTGCAACCCGATGGGTGTAAATGTGGTGTCATGGAATCATAGAATCACAGAATCATTTAGGTTGGAAAAAGACCTTTAAGGTCATTGAGTCCAACCGTTAACCTAGCACTGCCAAGTCCACCATTAAACCATGTCCCTAAGCACCACTTCTACACAGCTTTTAAATACCCCCAGGGACGGTGACTTCACCACTTCCCTGAGTAGCCTGGTCCAGTGCTTGACAACCCTTTCAGTGAAGGAATCTTTCCTAATATCCAATCTAAACCTCCCCTGCAGCAACTTGAGGCCCTTTCCTCTTGTCCTATCGGTTGTTACCTGGGAGAAGAGACCGACCCCCACCTCTCTACACCCTCCTTTCAGGTAGCTGTAGAGAGCGATAAGGTCTCCCCTCAGCCTCCTTTTCTCCAGGCTAAACAACCCCAGTTCCCTCAGCCGCTCCCCATCAGCCTTGTGCTCCAGACCCTTCACCAGCTTCGTTGCCCTTCTCTGGACACGCTCCAGCCCCTCAATGTCTCTCTTGTAGTGAGGGGCCCAAAACTGAACACAGCCTTTGAGGTGCGGCCTCACCAGTGCCGAGTACAGGGGCACGGTCACTGCCCTACTCCTGCTGGCCACACTATTTCTGATACAAGCCAGGATGCTATTGGCCTTCTTGGCCACCTGGGCACACTGCTGGCTCATATTCAGCTGGCTATTGACCAGCACTCCCAGGTCCTTTTCTGCGGGGAAGCTTTGCCTGGCTCATGCTCTGCCCTGAGCCCCCCATGACCCTTAGCAGCTCATGTCTCAGCTGACATTGTAAATCAGGGACAAAAAGTGTATTCCCAGTCTGTACATGGGATTCTGAAATCTCTTCAGGGCAAATACTTTTAGTATTTTTTTTTTTACTTCCCTTCATTAAGAAAAAAGGTGGAGGTAAAACTCACATGCTTTTCCAGGCTTCCTGCTTTCCCTGTAAATGCTGCTAGGTAACTGAATGTGTATCTCCAGTATACCGGTATGTATAGGAATTGCACAAAAACATCCTCCTTCCTTGGCAGGTTGCGGTATGGGTGCTGCATAAGGTCACACATTCATTTTGATTGTACATCCACGCTAACCTTGGGTAACGCTGCAGTAGCCAGCGCTGCTGCAGTATGGAAGAATGAGCACTCAACAGTCATCCCCCAATTGCTCTCCCTCTATTTCTTGGACCTCTCCCAAGATATAAATTACACAGTCCACTGTAAAGCTGAACTGCTGGCATCTGTTGCTAAACCTAAATGAATTTTCATGTGCATAGCTGCAGTGTGCCAGCAAACTGTTTTTCACAGGGCTGGCCGCACCTGTGTTGCTTTTCTAGTCTATGGGTGTGTGCTGCTGTGTACGGGGACTTTGTGCTGGGGGGAACTGCACGTGCAACCCTCCTTCACCTGGACCACATCCTGCAACACATGCCCTCCAACCCCAGGTCCCACCACAATCATTGTGGCTTTTCTGGAGCCTATTTCCTGCTCTCAAAGTGCCTGGCCAGTCCCCTGAAGTACACCTCAATGGTAGGAGCAAAGCACAGCATGGGAGGGGGAGAGGATTTCGTGGCAGCAAGCCACATGCGCATGTTTGTCCCTTGTACTCTTGTGCCTCCTCAGGCATCCCAGGGACAACTCTCCTGGTGCTTGTCCTGCCAAGTTTACTTAAAGCTGTGGGAGAGCAAGCAAGTTTCTGCAGGGTTTGGTGTCTTCCCTGAGTCTTTGCACTTTTACTTTCTAATTACAAAGTATAGTGCACGTGTCCTCTCTCAGATGGCCATTTTATCTTCCCTGCCTTTTCCTGCCATCCCAGCGGGTACCGAACAATGAATCACAGACAATACAACCCTGTACTTGCAGTGGAAGTCCCGTACATTGTCTGGTGCAACTCCCTTTCTGTCCGGACACAGAGAGCTGTGTGTCTGGTTTTGTGCAGCCCAAGCTTTTTATATCAGTTGTGGCTCTCACTTCATTTGCTTTATTTTAATGTTTTGGACACTGGACCAAGAGGCTCCAGAGGCAGGAGGCTTGTCCTCTCTCTGAGCTGGGAGGGAAGAAGAAAACAATAGCAATGGTGAAGAGGAGACATAAAACCCCGTTTCACCAGGAGGAGCCTAAATATCCATTTTCGTCTCACAGGGCTGGGCCAAGAAACCAGGACATTTGTGCCATTTGTTTTAAACACAAGTGCTCCAAGAGCAGTGTGATCCAAAAGCCAGACTCTGCCAGACCAGGTTAAGCTATCAGGGTCTTCACTTGGCCGGTCAGGAAAATAAAGGGACTTGATGAGATCTGCCAGGTCCTGCCTGGAGCCGGGTCAGGAACACAACTGGGAGCTTTCAGATCAAAACACTCTGGTATAAGCAGACAGAAAAAATAAGTGGACTCCTTGCTCTTTCACCTCTTTGGCCACTGGCCAGGGGACTGGGTTCAGACCAGGGCTTTTTTTTTTCTTTTTTCCCCTCTGTTTCCCAAAGGAGCGTCAAGCCACGTGCTCCTCCACTGTAAGGGCAAGCATCCAAGGCATAGCAATTCACTGATTTCCAGTCAGTGATCTGCCCTCTCCTGAGGCAGTGGGAAGTTTTTAAGGTTGCAATCTCACCCAGGCTGGAGACATCTCCTTTCTGAAAAAGACTGGAAGAACTTGGCCCTGGAAGGCTCACACTTGTAAAAGTCCAGAAACAAGTGTGGGCTGTACATGTTGTGAGGGCAAGAAGTTATGCGTTAAGCTGATATGAGGAGATCATACTGGAATGAGATAACATTCTTCTAAAATAGAGAAAAAGCAGCTCATGAAAAAGTGGTTCCAGTTGGAGGAAGAGTCACCCCAGAGAGTGCTGAAGGTCCCCGTGCTTGGGAGATTTAACACTGCATCAGGCAAACCACCGGCAAAAATTAATACACTGTCGTGGTTTAACCCCAGTCAGCAACTAAGCACCACTCACCCTCAGCTGCTCACTCACCCTCTCCTCACCCCAGTGGGATGGGGGAGAGAATCAGAAAAAAAACTAAAGCCCATGTACTGAGATAAAGACAGTTTAATAGGACAGCAGAGGAAGAGAAAATAATAACAATAATGGTGATAAAAGGATGTACAAGACAAGTGATGCACATTGCCCAGCCCGTCCCCGAGCAGCCATCGCTACCCCCGACCAACTCCCCCCAGTTTCTATACTGAGCATGACACCGTATGGTATGGAATATCCCTTTGGCCAGTTTGGGCCAGCTGTCCTGGCTGTGCCCCCTCCCAGCTTCTTGTGCACCTGGCAGAGCATGGGGACCTGAAAAGTCCTTGACCAGTGTAAGCACTGCTTAGCAACAACTAAAACATCAGCATGCTATCAACATTATTCTCATCCTAAACCCAAAACACAGCACTATACTAGCTACTAGGAAGAAAATTAACTCTATCCCAGGCAAAACCAGGACACATACAATGTTGCTTTGTCATGGAAAGGGACTCTATCATGTAACTTCTGCAATTTAAGGTCAAAGCATTTGTGTTAGATCCACACTAAGCCTCCTACACCTGGAGCAGGCAACGTTTTACTAACTCAAAGTAATGATTGTTGGTGTACACCTCATCATGTTTAGCTCAAGAAATCCTGTGGCCACTGCTTGACTTGGTGGCCTTGATTTGTCTAACCTAGCAGGGATTAACCTGGTCCTAAACCTGGCAGATGAAAAATATCAATATACAGCTCTCTTTCTATGCATGTGTGTATACACATTTACTTCAAACAGCAAAGGAAATTATAGAGAGTTTTTCCTTTCTTCCCAAGTTCTTCAGTTGGGATGCAGCTTTTGCTTGGTGAAGGGAATGGTTTCCCTTCCTGTGTATTCAGGAAGATTCATATAGATTACCACAGCAACTCATTCAGCATCGTGCCTGAATCTCATTTCCAAGCATTGATTGCTGATAATGTATTCCCAATCTTTCAAGTCACGGAGGTTTTGCCTTTTCAAAGATGCTAATTAAGTTTGGTGCTCTTGATTATCAGCTGCACTCTGTAAACAACAGCCTTTTGGAAATCATAAGATGTGCACTGCCAGCTTTCCTCTTTGAGGGTGAGCCATTTAAAAAGGATGAGCTCTGCAGAAAGACTAAACTAAGAGGCATTGAAATACTCAGCTCTGGAATCCCATTTCAGGTCCTGCAACAGACGTGAAATCAAGCAGTTTTTTTGCCGTCAGCACTGGCTGTGTATCGATGTACAGTGACATCCAGAAATGGTCCAACTGGCTTTGGCACAACTGCCGGTGTTTGCTAAGAAAACTAAGCCAATGTGGAAACTAAACCAAGTATTAGCCAGTGATTTCCCCCTCCCCTACAGCAGATGAAGGGCACTGTTCACAGCTGTGGCATGTAGGTAAATGCTCCGGTTTCTTAGGCATGCTGGTTTGCAGCCAGGTTGCTGGTGCTTGGCAGTTGATACAGGTATAGGAAGCATGTCAAGGGCTGAGGTGCTGGACTGGGATTTAGGGTACAGTTCCATAAGGGGAACTCCCCTTGCTAAAGGCAAGACTTACACATCTTGCAGGGGGGACCCTTTCCCTTTCCCCTTGTAAGTTCATTTTCCAAGGTTATTCTGAACCTGGGTGAGCTAACAGGTACCCTGCTGCCCCAAAAACCTCTACAGTGACCAAGAAGTGGGAAGGAGAGGCCCATGGGCTGGACCATTTTTGCCAGTGCTCTTTTGCACTGCGGGAAAAGGCACATGGCTCTGTGCTCGCAGAAGGGTGGATGTTAAGTTTCAGTTTCTGGTTTTGCTGTGTGGTCAAAAGTTTTGTGAGGGCAAGATCCTTGAGACAGGCACGGAGTTTGTGCAGAGATCAGTTTCATCCCTACAGGCAAGCCCAGTTATCCCTAAACTTGGTGTTTAACTTTCTGTTTAGTAAGCATGAGAGGGGTTTGTTGCAGTTTTCTGCTTGTGAATCTGCCATTTTAATACCAGCTGTAACACCTCAGGATGTTCAGCTCTGAGAAACCTTGCACTAATTATTGATATACAGGCCCATGTCTTCTTTGTGCCTTTCATATCAGGTTGATTTAGGGCATCAGTCAAGCAATAGAAAAATAATCAGTTTACAGCTGAGCCGTCCCCCATTTTATGTCTGCATCCGTCACCTTTTCCCTTCGAGTGTTTACTCTGATTAGGTCTTTCCTGTTTTCGTCTTAAGTTCTGAATACTTGTATATTTTCCTTATTAGTGCTGATGAATGTTCTTTTTTCCACTGACATGTCAGTGTGTATGCTGCAGACATAACTTCTACTACATTTCTGTCTTCACTGCAGAAATGACATGAGTATTTCTCAGGTGCAACCCAGCATGCAGAGCTAGAACAGGCTAAAGAAACTGGTCCGTAAACCTGCAGCTGTTCTCCCTGTTTGTAATGCTGTTACCATCCCACCCTGAAAAACAAAACACTGCTGAGCCAAATGCGGGTATCTCTAGAAATCATGTGTCTGCCAGAGTTAATTAGCTGCATAGAGGAGGCTGTTTTCTTCAGGCATAGTTCTGCTTACTTGGGATTTGTGTGCTCCTGTTTGCAAAGCAGTGTGACTCTGCACCAGCTGTGTGAGTGCCCTGCAGAATCCTGCTCGGGTCCCTCCTGGGGTCGAGGTTAAAGGCACCTTGTGCCAGAACAGCCTCTGCCTTTCAGCAGAGAGGGAAACGACACCCCAAGTCAGTGGGTTTCAACATCTTAGCATGGGAAACAGATGAAATCCTTCACCTAGAGAAAGTGCATTCATCACCTTCAGGCTGGAGCACAAAATAGAGCCCTATATCCAAACATAGTATTTGCTGGGTACGGAGTGCTAAATGTAAATGCACATGTACACATACCACAGTACCAAACCTCTCCTTCTGTCTCTTCACCTCTTAGATCTCCCTTCCTAACTCCCTTTTTGTCACCTAAATTAAAGTCTTATGTGCTGCCTGACAGCTCCTTTGGTCCCTGATCCCAGCATCTCTGCAGGAGGATTCATTTGCTGTTTCTGCCTCCAGTCCTCTCAGAAACTGCACTGCCCACCTTGCCTATACTCGTGTGGCCGTCTGGTTGGGTTGAAATCCCACCAAACACACAGACCAGAATTCCTTTAGCAGTCTGGTGCATCCCCTTCCCCTGCAGTACTGAACAGTTCTGGTCTGAATTTTGCAGGGCATAATATCTGATAGCTACAGACTATAAAAGATTCAAAAGCCTGCGAGTAGCCTTAATTTTTTTTTTTTTTTCCCCCATCATTGGGGAGTTTAAAGCCCCAGTTGGAAGAAGCCATGAGCATCCTGGTCTGATCTCATGGATGACCCTTCTTTGAGCAGGAGGTTGGGCTGGAGACCTCCTGAGGTTACTTCCAGCCTGAATTATCCTACAAGCCTGTAATCTTACTAACCAAGGAATCAGGGTGCCCCCAAATGACAGCAAAATGCTGTCCAAGAGACAGCATCGCTTCTGCTGTTCATGGTTTCTTCCCCTTCATAGCAGGACAGCACCATTAACGTGAGCAGGAGAGTCACCTGGCTTACACGAGCAGCTCTTCTCAGCCCCCCTGAAAATCCTGTTACATCCTCAGGTGCTTATGGCAGCCGTCCATTAAAGAAAGCTGCAGGACAGACAGACTAGCAGCAAGGCAGGCTTGGCCTTCTGAGCGGCGAAATGTCCCTGTTTGTTTCTGCGATATTTGGGGAAATAGAGCTCTGTGTACATCCACTGAAAAACCATGCCCATGCTAAAGCAACTCCAGACTCCCTGACCTGTTTTTTCTCCTTATATAAACAGTTTAGCAAATCCCAGTGATCAGATAACTGCTTGGGCCAATATGCAGCAATACTAACGTTCTGTCTTACACCACTTCTGCCTCATCTGGATCTCCATTTTCTTTCTTATTTTTTCCCTACAGCACTCCAGCTATTGTAGTTGTTTATTCAATTGGCTTTATTGTTGTGGCCATCTTTCAAACACCAGCCTGAAATCTGCTAAGAAGCCAGGAACAAGGGAATTATAAGGTTTCCTTGCCAGGTGTCAAATGACAATTGAGGCACATCCTTTTTAAACTGGGCTAGAAGAAAAGGACATTATTGAATATTTAACAGGCTTACACAGGAAGCACTTTGTATATGTACGTACGTGTACATGTGCACTCTGAATGGATTTATTACTGTTTGAGCCATTATACAGCATGTTGCTCAAAACAGATGTGATATTAGTGCATTTCGTTTTTCAGACCAAATTTGCATGTCTCTGTTGTATCTTGTTACTAAAAAAGCAGGCAGTTCTCCTTATCACTCAGCAATTCTGATGATATGAAGCTCACTAAAAAAATAAAGGGTGCAAAACAACATTTATTTTGCATTATGATTTTAATTTTTGCATTGCTGGCCCCTACGCAAAAAGGCAGCCCAAAGGAAGTGGTGAAGACTCTAGGTCCAAATTTTCCAGTGAGGTCTGTAGTGCCTAGGTGGTTTACTGATGAACGTATACAATAGCTCATGTGGAAACTGTTCTCTTGAGTATTTCTGTTACCTCAGTACCTCAGCAGCATTACCTCATCCTTTAAGCCTAGAGAGTACAGACAAGAGTGGTATAAAATTGAGCAACAAGTTATAAAGCAACCTCCTGTGGATACTAATGCTTGGTATATGATCCTTGTGCTAGGTAACGGGCACATTCTGGCTGAATGATCCATATTTTTCCTGCCATGATTAGGAATTCAGACCCATTCTACACAGACCCTGGGAGATTATCATTCCACCTGTACCGATTTCAGTGGAAAAAGGGCAATTTACACCTATGGGATGAGTTTGTATGCATTCTTAGTCAGTGTCACATAGGAAATCTGTGTCTCTACCAACTTCACCCATGTTTCTAAATCCTGGCAGCTCTGTCTCCATCCCTTTCCTCTTTAGTAAGTTGCTGTTAATATCGCTTCTGAAAGGAACTGAAAAAGGTATTCAGGAAAAAAAAAAAAAAAAAGACATTGTCAAAATAGGGTAACCTAATGTTGCATCTGCCAAACTCATTTTAATGGGGTAGGCTGGCATGAATGAAGCAGAAACTGAGGAAGTGAACCAGGAGGGGAGGATAAAAGACACATAAATGAATAAAAACAAAAGAGCAAGTAGCCAGAAAGTAAGAAAATATAAATCCAGTCAGTTGCTAGGTGTGCATGTGCAAGTGCACATGTGCATGCATTAGAAGCAAACTTTCTCTGGAAGACCAAATAATTCATGACAAACCTTCTACAGTTTTGAGCTGGTGCACAAAAATATGATGCACTTATGATCACACCAAATTACAAGGAGTCCACTTGTTATAACCTTACTGACATCAGATGAGTTGCCTTACACCACATATGTTCACAGTGTTTTCATTGCCATAAATTATCAATGAACGTCCAATTCATTTGAAAGAAAAAGGACTTCTTTCTTCCCCTGTATTTTGTTGTTGCAGATTTCTGTGCATCCCCACTTTCCAGTCTCATCCCATGTAGTGAGCAAAATGTACCAGGCTACAGAATACATATTCTGAAAATGCTGCTTAGTGATTCACTTGGGAAGGAAAGAGACATACCAGTAAACCCCGACTCACCCAGCTCCACAACGTAATTTCACCAGACAGCACAGCAGAATATTGCAAATGTCTTTATCAGCAAGGCATAAATGTATGTGGATCTACTAATTGTTCCCAGGCATAGGGAAGGAAAGGAAGCCACCGTCCTGTTGACTTCTAAATTCATTAAGTAGGAGCATGGCAATGGCTGACCTCAGTGACAAATTATTTTTTCACTTCACTAGTGAAGGTATTTTAAATTCCCAGGTATTTCCTGGGAAGAAAAGTCAAGATGAAACAGTATTTTTTGAAAGCTTTCTCCCTGAATCACAACATAAGGGAGAAAATTCATCTTGTATCGAATTGTTCCATTTCAGCAAAACAAAATATTTTGTTTCAAAATATTTTGCATTTTTAAAATTTTTATATTAATTTTGAGAAAACATTAAGTGGATTGGGGCAGTACTTTCTAACAGTTCATATTGAAATCACTGCAATTAAGCCATTTCAACTTGGAGATGAGGGGGTTGCCTTTAAGAGAGAAAAACGGCAGTTTGACAAACTACCACGAATTTGAGACTATTAAGTATTCACATACTTCAGGAAAGCAAAATCTGCCTTTTTGCATCTGCAACAACTTGAGGGTGTGACACTTCTGCCTCTCTCTAATGAAAAGCATTATCAGCAAGTGCCGCACGTCTTTCATCCTTGCACAATTAGAAAGTGGGGAAAAATTTCCCAGGTGGGTGCCTTAAGTTAGACCCTTGCATCTATATTTAGACACATGAATTTCACAAGCAGCTCAAGATGTCAAGCCCCTGAAAGGAGCAATCCTTCCCTCCCTCCTCCCTACCTGCTCACTGTCACCTTCTCCTTGCCCTCTGCCTTGTGATCGAACAAGCATTAATGAAGTCTTGTGCTGAGCGGGGCTGGGAAAGAGCAAAAATGTGTCCCTTTAGCTTGGAACAGTGCCCTGATCCTTCACTTGAGAAGTGGTGGCAGGAAGACAGGAGCAAGCAGCCGTGGGTGACGAAAGTACTGGGCAATGCTGATCTGTCACATTCAAAGAAATATGGTCCCACAAGCTGTGAGCAGCTACAGCTCTTTCTGTAGACAAAGGAAGTTTTAGGTAACTATCCCTGTTCAAAAGTGTTCATCTTAGCTCATATTACAGGTTTGTTGGGTTTGGTTTTTGGGGGGGTTTTTTTGTCAAAAGTAAGAAAATCAAGATGGTAGTATACATAAAAATAGCAAGAGAGAAAGAGGGAATATTTCTGCACCTGCATAGCTCGTGTCAATAAAAGGAGGTTTGAGTTAAAGTAATGGAGAATCTAACCCTGATTAAAGTGTATCCCAAATCACAATCAACACATCTTAAGGAGTGAGCGCCTTTAGGTCTCGACAAGAGAAACGAGAGTGCTGAATGCTTACTGCCTAGCAAAATAAGTTTATTTTCTGAGCAGCCTGTGTATTTTATTACCTGAAGCCTCTGGGGTCCCCAGTATCATGCAGTAACAGTAGAAAGCACAGATGGATATCCCAAAGTCTTATTGTCAGGCGTGGGCAAAGTACTGGTTCAAGAGAAACTCCTAACACAACTAGTTGACTGCCAGCTCCCAACAACTATTTCCAATTTCATTGTCTGGAGGAGGGAAGCATTAGAAGACATCTATTCCTCTAACTATTACTGCATATTTATGGGTATATCCCATACTGTGATTTCTAAAATGAAAGTGCATATCTGAGAGATGTTACAGGAATTGGGGTGAAGGGATACTGAGGTATATTTTTAGTTACTCTGTACATGTTTTTGCAGAAGTGGATAATAAGAGAATTACTGTTTTTCTTTAAATAGATCTGTTTTACAAATAATTCACGTGCCCTTCATGCACTAGGAAAGCAGTTGTGAATAATAAGAGTGAAAGTTGTTCCTGATGAGATTTGAAATGCTAATTAATACCTAGGAAACTATGGCTCATTGAAACAATTTTTACATGTTTTATTTTTGTGTGTATGTGCATGTCTGTATGTCCTCCACAGGCTGGAGCAAGAAATACAGAAATTAGAAAGTGAGGAATCCCAAATATCTGCCAAAGAACAAATCATTTTGGAGAAACTAAAGGAGACTGAGAAATCCTTCGACAACTTGCAAAAGGTATTTAAAAAAAAAAAAAAGACACTCGGGCACAGATTGAAACCAAGGTAGACTCTTAGCACTGTTTGAAAGCAGCAGTTACAATTCATGCACTTATGGGAGGATTGAGGGCAGTTACAGAGCATGTAGCTCAAACTGGGATGAACAAGACTTAGGAAAGATATAAGGCGTCAGATCTATTTTGGTTGGGTTATTTGGATTTCCTCTTCCTACTCCGGCTTTTTTTGAAGAGGGATTTCACAGACTATCTCCCTAGCTTATCTGCAGGGAAACAATGTGAGCTTTCAGCCCCACTGGAAGATGTCAGCAGGATCCTGAAAGGCATCTCAAACTTCCCTGCTCCCAGTGGCACCCAGAGATAGTGGCATTCGCCACAAACGCTACTTCTGAACATTACAGCCTGCAACAAACAGCAGTGTTCTCCTTTTAGTTACACCATGTCCCTCTCCCTCAGCCTCTAATGGCACCTAAACCTGAGGAGCCACATTCCCAGTTACCCATTTAAAAATTACAAAGGACCATTAAAGGAAGCCTAGCATAAAAATCTAGACTTCATGCAAATTACACCCAAAATATAAAAGGTTTAACCAAACATCTTATTTTTTCCCTTCACAGAGTTTCTCACACCAGGATGGTGGTAAGTGCCTTTTTATTATTGTATAGCTTTGGGTTTAACAAGAGTTGTTACTATAGCTTTGTTGCAAAGGTTTACGGAGTTGGGGTTCTTCTCTTCATTGTATGTTTCTGATTTATTGCTAGAGCCATTACCTTTTTCTTTGGTATTGCTATAATGCAAGCACAAACGTCACTACTGTGGTGAAAGAGTATTGTTTTGGCAGAGCTCCACCTCTTCTTATGTGCACACAAGGGGAAAGAACAGCATGGATGACTTAAAACAGAGATTGTACAACTTACGTGTTATTGACCCCTTTCACCACGATAGCCCTGCACTGCAGACTCCTTTTCACCTCTCTGTGGTCAATATCTTCTCCATTGTATGTGCTCATGCTCTGTTCATAAACAGTTAAATACAATGAGGACTATTCCTAATATACAGGAACAACTATTAAAATTAGATTACTTCACTGATGAACTATATTCTCTGCGTGATGATTCTTACAGAAGGAAAAACTCACATGGGTGGATGAGGATGTAATAATTCCTAGTTTATGAACTCAGTTTATGAACTCAGTCATACTATGTGTGATCAGTCTAAATACCAAGCTATAAATTTAGGTGTCTGAGTGAGCAAATAATATGGTTGGCTCCCAGGAAGCTAGAGACCCTTGTAGTGCCTCTCCAGGACCCTTAGGACCCAGGAAGGATATCACGCTGATCCATCTGCAGATAAATATGTGCTCCAGACACTCATTCTCAGCACATGTCTCTGAACTGACGAATTTCAAAATACTGAGGTCAAGACTAGCTCCTCCAGCTGCTGACAAAGCCATGCCCAACTGTACTGTGAGTATAGATAAGAAATATGTAGGATGACCCTAAGATTAAAGCACTGGGACACAATGGAAGTTTAATATTTAGTTTATGAGCTGACTTGGAGCTGTCTTTTTGAGGTGATTAATATTACTTAGTTAGAGGGGTTTCTTTTTAACTCAAAGAACTAGTTCAGAAATTTTCACTTCTGTTAGCAATATGATTCAAGTTTTACTTTAAATCCCATTGTCAAAAAAAAAAAAAAGTAGTCCCAGATAGGATGCTCCATGGTAAGAACTTACTATGGAGCATCCTATCTGGGACTACTTTTTTTTTTTCCTCCTGGAGCATTTGAAATCTGCTACCACAAAGTAAATAAAGATCCAGAATGGCAAATATTTTGTACCTATGAAGAGTTTCACCATGGTCGTTGGTAAGTTTCCAAAAGAGGAATGGTGCCTACAGGAATTAGCACCCAAAGTGCGCAGGAGCTTTTACGACTCCTGCAAGACGCAGTCTGCCTCTTCATCTGTGTTGTGATAAAACGGGAACCAAAGGAAGTCTCAGCTAGCAAATATGAAGCAGTAGTTTCCCCGAAGGTATTTTCTTGTAGTAATAGAGTATTTCATTGGGTTCAAGAGGAGGCTCGCTGCTCTGCAGGTTTTGCCTGCTTTCAGTGGATCCCTCCCTCACAGACTGAGCCAGAAGCAAGGACAGCTCGTGATTTCTGAAGGGTAACAGAAAACTGCAAAATTATGGCAAAGAGAAGAGAGTTCCTCCGGAATAAATGTGCAGGCAGAGGGAGCAGTAGGTATTAGCTAAGTTAACTGGTACCTCTTCTCTTCCAGACCACTTGCTTTATATATCTTGTGTCTTCCTCTCAGCAGCTGGTCCTTGTGGGCTGAGGCAAGTCATCCTCTAAGCAGTACGGTACTCTGCTCCTCTAGGGATGACCGAGGATGCAAGCTGTCCTGTTAGCCCACCCGCTGTGGGCACAATGTGATCGTACATCTTCACAGGGTGAAAGTGGAGCAGGTCCTCTGTTTTCTGCTCTCTGACAACAGTCTGTGAGGGTAGCTGATCAGAGCAGTAAGAAAACACGTACACAGCTAGCTGCGATCACTTTGGTACCATAGATTTTTCCTTCCTTCAAAAACATGTAGGACTTGCTTTCTTGCAGCAGATCAGCCATCTGTCTGGCAACCATCTGTAACACATGCTGCAGAGGAAAATGGCAAGAGCCATGGTAATACAGGAAGGCTGTGTAAAACAGACACAAACCAACACCAACCTGTTGGGGCAATTTCTTCAATTGCTGCTGCTTCCTGAAAGACTTCCCGTCCATAAATCTCACATTAGTTTGCCCTGTGTCTATTCCTCCCTTTATTCTAAACGCGATGATGGTACAGAAAGTGATTTATCTCGTCATTGTGTCCCTGTGCATGTTTTTGTGCCATATATACGGTGGTGACAGAGCTTTTGAGTGTGCAGAAAGCACAACTACAGGGAGCTCAGAGCCCAGAGGCGTCCAGGTGAAGGTTGCAAGGGGAAGGGAGAATCGGTGGTGAGCACCAGTGGCCGGTCAAGTGACTCTCTGTGTCCTTCCCACCCTTCCCAGAAAACAACTGTGTTTGGCAATGAGCATTTCTGAGCTTGAAGTCATCCAGGCACAATAAACACAAATCCCATGTTTTCCAGGGTATGAACACACTTTGCCTTCATAGAAAACCAAGGGAGAGAAAGCAGAGCAGAAATGCTGAGGCTGGGGGCTGTGGCCCTGTCACCTGCAGTCGTGCTTCTGCCAGCTCCTTGGTGGCTTGTCACTGACAAGCTCTCCATTAAACAAGACCTGAGATGATGCTAGGAATTACATCATTTGTTGCTGCTCAAGTCTGCAGTCAAAACCAGGCATGCTGTAGTGCTGTGCTGCATGCACATCATGAACAATGGAAAGGAGAGAGCTCTTACTCCGTGTGTGCATATGTTTATGGCTCAATGTATATATAAAATAAAAGCCACATTAAGATCTGATGTAACTCCCTTGACTGCTGAATTTGCCTCAGCAGTAAATTTGCCCTCTGCAGTCTTTGGCCACCTGTATGCAAACTACAGGCTGCTACCTATGAGCTGGCAATGTGCACTCACAGCCCAGAAGGCCACCCATATCCTGGGGTGCATCAACAGAAGCATGGCCAGCAGGTCAAGGGAGGTGATTCTGCCCCTCTACTCTGCTCTGGTGAGACCCCACCTGGAGTACTGCGTCCAGCTCTGGAGCCCTCAGCACAAGAAGGACATGGACCTGTTGGAGCGTGTCCAGAGGAGGGACACAAAAATGATCAGGGGGCTGGAACACCTCTCCTGTGAAGAAAGGCTGAGAGAGTTGGGGTTGTTCAGCCTGAGAAAAGAAGGCTGCGGGGACACCTTACTGTGGCCTTTCAATACTTAAAGGGGGCTTCTAAGAAAGATGGGACAGACAGTACAGCCTGTTGTGATAGGACAAGGGGTAATGGTTTTAAACTAAAAGAGGGTAGATTTAGACTAGATATATGGAAGAAATTTTTTACAATGAGGATAGTGAAACACTGGAACAGGTTGCTCAGAGAGGCTGTAGATGCCCCATCCCTGGAAGTGTTCAAGGTCAGGTTGGATGGGGCTCTGAGCAACCTGATCTAGTTAAAGATGTCCCTGCTCATTGCAGGGGGGTTGGACTAGATGACCTTTAAAGGTCCCTTCCAACCCATACAATTCCATGATTCTATGACTCTGTACTTCAGCCAACATACAGAAGCCACAATTACAGTAACTCTACTGTTTGCACAAACCGCTGTTTGAATTTGGTTTGTATTAGCATATATTTGGCAAAGATGGGGCTCTGGAAACCTGGCCTGCATCATTTTGTTCCCAGGACATTGCTTAGAGACTCCTCTGGTTTTCTCTCCTCTGATCTTGATCAGCTGTGCAGCCCAACCACAAAACAGATAAGCATGTTTTCAGGGGAGTCAAGTACAGATCTTCGCAGAGTGTTTTCCGCATGTCCTGTAAAAACTCATTAGCGATTGTTTTTCAGTTATAGGGTTTCAAGTAACTTTTTAATCTGCTCTGCATCTGTGGCTGCCACAGTTACAGCACTTCTGGCCATCTGAGTAAAAACCATTGATCACCAACCTTTGAGTTCAGCCTGTTAGCCAATTTCCCACCCATCTCACAGACCACCCATCCAATCTGTATCTTGCCAGTTTGTCCAGGAGAAGGCTGTGGGAAACAGTATCAAATGCTTTGCTGAAGCCCAAGTAAACAACATCCACTGCTCTCCCCACATCAATAGAAGATGTTATTTTGTGGTAGAAGGTGATCATGTTAGTCTGTCATGATTTGCCCTTGGTAAATCTGTGCTGGCTTTTCCCAATCACCTGCTTCCTTTGGTTTCTAATAGTTTCCAGGAAGACTCATTCCATCACTTTCCCAGGGAATGAAGTAAGAGTAATGGGCCTCTAGTTTCCTGGGTCCTCTTTTGGTCCCTTCCTGTAAATGGGTATGGCATTTTCCCTCTTCCAGTCATCAGGGACATCCCCTGATCTCCGTGACTTTCAAATATTATAGACAGTCACCTTGCAACAATGTCAGCCACTTCTCTTAACACCCTGGGGTGGATTCTGACCAGACCCATGGATTCACGTGGGTTGAGCCCTTGCAAGAGGCCGCAGACCAGCCCTTCCTCCACTACTGACCAGTCAACACATGAGTTGTCGTAGCTACTTGATCTTGTGATCTGGGGTACAGCTACGCCAGTAAAGACAGAGGCAAAGAAGGTATTGAGAACCTCTACCTTGTCAGCAGTGTTAGTGACTAGTTTCCCTACCCTGTAGCAATGGGCCTATGTCTTTCCTGTGCTTCTGCTTAATACTCACAAATCTGAAGAATCCTTTCTTGTTGTACTTGACATCTTTGGCCAATTTCAGTTCTAGCTGAGCCTTAGCCTTCCTGACTGCATCTCTGCATGCTCTAGCAAGGTTCTTGTAGTCCCCAATGGGTATTTGGCTGCCTTTCCATAGCCAGTATGCTTCTTTTTTGCTTTTAATTACACCTAAAAGCCTATTGTTAAGCCAGGGTGGTCATTTGTTCAGCCTTCTTCCTTTCCCTTTGTAGAGGATGGACCATTCTTGTGCTTTCAGCAGGCACTTCTTGAATAACTCGCAGCGCTCACAAGCTCCTTTGACCTCCATGGATGCTTCCTGTGGAATCCCTCGCAGCTGGGCTCTAAGCATATTGAAGATGGCTCTTCCAAAATTCAGGGTCTTTGTCCTACTACTGGTCTTCAGTGTGCTCAGGAGGATCTTAAATTCCTCAATGTTGTGGTCACTGTATCCAAGGCTACCACTGGTAGTTATGTTGTCAAGTAAGTCTTCTCAGTTTGTGAGCAGTAAATCGAGCAATGTGTTGCTCCTAGTCGGCATGTCCAGCATCTGTAGCAGGAAGCAGTCCACAACGCATTCCAGGAACCTGATGGACACAGTGCACCACTGTGGTTTTTTTCCAACAAATGTCTGCGTAATTGAAGCCACCTATGAGGAGCAGGTTCTGTTGGCCAAAGACTTCCTTGAGCAGCCAAAGTAAGGTTTTGTCAGCTTCATCATCCTGATTAGCAGGTCAGTAACAGGTACCTAACATAAGATCCCTCTTGGTGATGATCCCTCTAATCTTGATCCAAAGGCATTCATTCAGTAGAACTGGCATGGTCTCCAGAGCTCTTCTCTATAGACTCAAATTTCTCTTTTACATAAAGCGCAACTCCACCTCCTCTTCTTCCCTTCCTATCTTTCTGAAAGAGTTTGTAGCCACCATTGTGGTCTTCCCATCATGTGAGTTTTCCCACCAAGATTCTGTGATTCCTATGACATCTCTCAGACTGGACATGGACCTCTAGTTCCTCCTGCTTGTTGCCCAGATTACATACCTTGGTATACATGCACTTGAGGCGGCTGAACTTAGGGTTCTTGCCTTTGGAAAGGGTTGGGGAGCATTTCTTACTGCTCTGGTAGGTGCACTCATCCACCCTGTTGCTTATGGATATACAAGTATCAGCTGTGGACCCTACCCCCCAAGTTCATTAGTTTAAAGCATAATTCACTAAGTCAGAGCCAGGCTATTCAGCTTTTAGCAAAGCTTCCTGCTTAAACCTCCTTTCATGGTCTTACAAATGTGGTGGGAGGGTCATAATCTCTGTTCCCTCTGACATAGCCCCATGGAGCCCCAGAGGGCTTTGCAGGTGGAACAGCCCTGCCATGGGAGCCAGTATTTGCAGAAGACCTTAGGCACTAATTTTAGTGGTAGTCAGACTTTTTAAAGATAATCCAGCCCTTGGAAAATGAGCTCGTCTGACATTTGGCCACAAGCCTCTGTGTGGGAGCTATTCTGAGCAGTTCTGAAGGTTTAGTTTTGTGTAAGCACCCTTGAAGGATTATCTGGCCCCATATGTTTTCCCAAGCACCTGTCTGTCTGGTAATATGGAAAAGTGCCATAGTCCTAAAACGCAGTTTGTTGTAAGTAGTACAAAAAGCCACAGGACATGTTTTATGGCATCCTTAGATATTAATAACTCATCAAAGGTTGAAATGAAGATATTGAATGCAGTCAGTTCAAATGCTTTAATTTGTGTTCCGTCTTACTTCTCATGCAAATGAAATGCTAATTTGCATCTCATCCGTTCCTTGTAAAATTGATCTCTTATATCCTTTTTAAAGTTCCTAAATGAAACAGACCATGTTGCCAGTGAGATACAGGGAAATCAGCATGTTTGTTTCGTTTGGGGGGGACGAGACAGGAACTGGTAGAATCATCCAAGCCCCAACTTCTTCTAATCAAATACCCCATTTCTGACATGTAGCACCACCACTTGCTTCAGAAGAAAATACACAAGAATCCTACTCCCACCATCCCCACCACAGCGTTCCCTTCTTAGGGTGATAATGAGAGATTGTCAGGAGCCTTGAAGCTAATTTTTTAATATTTTATTCTAAGTAACATCCAGAGAACTTTCTAAACTAAGTCAATATTAACAACATCTAAGACTCACCTAGTTATTGTCTCCTAACACAGGACGCAAAAAAACCCATCTCCCTAAGGTCCACAGACATGTACACCATCAAAGTGAGCGTTTCACCATCATGCTGTACAACTGATCTTGCTTACTGCTAGATGTCAGCGATGCTAGCTGCCAGGATGGTCAGCTCAGTTCCCTGTACAGGCACTGGGGATAAACAAACACTTGTAAAGGATTTTGCCTCCTGCAGTGCCCTGGGATGAGAACTGTACCCTAACCGTGCCTATTTATTCTCATGGACTGCAAAAGAATTCAGGGTGAATAGTTAAGCAACACAAGTCTGCATTGATTACCCCCACATGTGGACAGACAGGTCTGTCACTCAAGTCACTGGATGAGTGTGTACTGAAACTACTGTTCCAGCAGTACACTCTACGTGGTGAATAATTACTAAATTTCTGCCATTTCCAGAACACAAAGTGCCTTCTTATTCTGGCCCAGAAATACAGTCCCCACTTCTTTCTTCTGATAAATTACTTCAGTTTTCAATAATGGCCTGCTCATTTGATGGTGATATTTCCTAGAATAATGACATCAAGCATTGTACCAATTTCTCATCAGAGGCAAGAAACCCTGCGAAAGAAAGCAGCTGTTGCTGGCCATTGGTCAGTCATGTCTGTCCTAAACAATTATTTCTCCTAGGGTCTACTGCTAAAAATAAAAAACTCCGAGGAAAAGAATGCATTGAAATTATAAAAGCCCATTTGCCAAGAATGCCATTTGTCCACTGAAGTACGAAATAAAATACTATTTCCCTGGCTGAGTTTTTTTTCACGTTCATCTTTTACAAACTGAGCTTATATACTAACTTCCTGGCCTTCCAGAATTAATTTTCACTGTGCCTCTGTGCCACCGTTCTCTGATGCAGGAAGGGTGAAAGGGGACCTCCTTACCTGAGTCACCTACAGTGCTCCATGAAGGGACGGAGTGTCTTCTTGGGGACTGTGATTGCTATCTTCCTGCACCCAGCAGCTGGTGGCCACTGCAGGCTGTTAAGGCAGTAAAACCATTTCACAAATACCAGGCCCAGTTTTCCTGCCAAAGGAGCAGACTTTGGGATTTGAGGCGGCACATCATGTCTTTGCTGAGGTTGCCACCAGGGGTGGGTGTTAGCCCATAGGGAACGTGATGAAAGTATCTCCCTTCACCAGGTGCAGTCAAGCAGCCTACAACAGCACGCTTCATGTTCTCTCCTTTCACCAGTTCACTTTTAAGGTCTGCGCTGTTCTTCCTATCTCACCTGCTTATAAAAACAAGAGGCACCAAGGAAGGCAGATTCTGCCTCCCACCCTGACACACGGACCAGGCCGTACCGAGGGCTTGACAACTTAAATTAAAACCAGCAAAGTACCCTTGGAGGAAAAAGAATGCTCTGTTTAACACCAGATAGGATCTTATGTTTGAACAGAAATTTAACCGTTTCCATACAAAACTGAAAACATTTCCAGCTGAGAGGAAAGAATGTGATTTTTAAAATTCTTTTTTTCTTTTTCATTTTGGTTTGGCGCCTGAACTGTAAGTCAGTTATTTTCACTTCTCTCCTCTGAGCTCTGCTTTTAGCTCAGCCACTGAATGCTAGCAGAATGATATATGCTATCTGGTTATATTTAACCCAGCTACAAAACATCTCCCGGTAAATATTTGTAAATTTCTTTAATGTCTTTTCTAAAGAACATATTTAGCTTATGCTAAACAGCCATAGCTCAAATGTACAACAAGTTAGTCCTTTAAGATAGCTTTCTACTAGTTCAGGGTTTGTTAATGAGTGATGGCGCTGGAGAACTGGCACACACTTAATACCTACACAACGGGCACCCTATCAGTATCTATACGTGATCTCATCACTAGCTAAATTTCAGCTTCAAGAACAAAAAGCCAAATGCTGTTTCAATAATATCGGAAACAACCAGTGCAAAAGAACTGGCCTTTCATCCCATTCAGTCAACACTAGCATTTTTAGGCTTTTATATCTCTATTTGAAATGTCATGTATTCTGGGTATCACGTTAGGTTTGTTCCTTACCTTCCCCCTCTCTCCCCACCGTTTTAAAGGTCACAGACTTGATAAATCCAGAACCTCCTGACAAATAATTTTATGTGTTCAACTGACATAAGGTTTGAGTCATCTGGACCCATTCCCTCCTGCCTCAGCTAGTCTATTGAACACCAATCACACGACAGTGACTTTGCACTATGTTTGCTTGATCCAATTA
The DNA here is from genome assembly GCF_034638445.1 of Ciconia boyciana. Lineage (NCBI taxonomy): Eukaryota > Metazoa > Chordata > Aves > Ciconiiformes > Ciconiidae > Ciconia > Ciconia boyciana. Next base: position 92,959,994 of record NC_132937.1, on the reverse strand, counting down.
TCTAGTACAAAGCTCCAGTGACTATTGTCAGGGCTAACAACACTCTGCTGTCTAAGCAATGAAGCCACTGGGGCTTGTAGCACGAATCTAACTGTTTCCTGTTCTCTGACACCAGATGCAGTAAATTACATTTACTCCCAGATCCCTGAACTCCCAACCCTCTATTCACGAACAGCAGAACCAGTTCCTGGGCGGGACGGAGCAAGCAGAGTAGCTGGTAAGTCTCAAGGAGCAAAGTATTATAATACCAGTCCACTAGCCATGAACTTTTTTTGTTATATTACCTTAACGGGTCTGGTGTCCCGATATCATTTAAATGCCAGGAAATGCCGCTTGATTTGTATTTTGTAAATAAGTCAAGGCTTTTTGAGCAGCAATGAGTACTCTCAAAACAATGTAGTGGAACTACATACAAGTAGCATAGGAAACGTGTCCAATTTTTTTATGTGGAAACATTCAATTCTTTCAAGCTCTGCTGATACGAATACATGGTATTTAGGCCAAGGTTTTATGTCCTCCATTGTACTCATTGTACATGCAACTCCCGTTAAGACGAATGAGACAGACAAGCATTCACAAGACCCCATACACGCTTCAAAATTTTATGTCATTTTATACTTATTTGTATTCTTTGTTCTTGGGGAAAAGGTGGGGTGAATTACAGCATGTTTTCTGCTTGGAGTCATACAGAGAATTTTCTAACACTTATTTTTCCGATTGAGTATGTGCCTTAAATATAACAACGTGATTGTTAAAAGCTGTATGTTTTTCTTATTTTCAAGATCCTTCTTTTCTAAACAATGTATTCCCTATCTCAAGACCAAATTGCTGGTGGCTACTTAAGAGGTGTCCCAAGGAGTGGAAATGAAAGATGGCTTATGTGAAGAACGGGTTAACAAGCATAGCAAAGCAATGTCTGCAGCTAAGACACTGTACACAGCTACATGATATGTATTTTGTTCAGAGGTCCTGTTGCAAGCCATTCCAAAAGCTTCCCTTCCACCAGTGCTTACCCTGATCTGTCTTAAAAGCAAGCTTTTCCCTGTGTGTTTTGTGCCATTTTTGTCAACACCAAGAATAGAATAATTTCTTTCATTCTTCAAATGACCCAGAGGCCTTGTTCATGTAGCTCTTATAAGAGTGTCGTGTGTGTGCAATAGCTTAAAGAAAAGGCACCAGCGTACGTGCTCAAAGGTAGCCTGTAAGTATCCACGTTAAAAGAAGCTCAAAGTCTATTAAGATTTTTTCTTTAAAGAACAGCCTCTGAATCCACATAACAGGCAGAAGCTAGATCCTTCCGTTGGGATCTTGTGAAGCACTGCATCATGTTACACTGTAATTAAAGCTCGTGCAGAAAACTTGTATGTATGAATACAGGCTGTCATCTTCAAGTACTGCTTTCAGTTTCAACCCTATTGTCAGATAGTTTTGCATTGTATTAATAGAGCACATTTTGCAGTAAATAAGCTCTGGTTAAATAAAGACATTTTAGAAATCAACATTAGTTCAATTTTCAGCTACTTTGACAAGTTGGGCTGCTAGGTTTTCCTGCAGAGAACAAAATATGATGCATACAGGCAGATAAGCCAGGTTCTGTTATTCACTTCTCCCATGGCAATGCATTTCACTAGTGAACAGCTTTCTAAGAAACTTGCGTATATTTTTGCATTTACTTGCACAAGTAGCTTTAACGTAATCCCTGGGGCAGGTCATAAACCTCATGTTACGTCAGTATCTTAAAAACACTCCTGCTGAAATCACAGTAGAAGAAATGAAAAGAAAATGTTAATAGTGGCAAATGCTTAAGCAAATTAGCCAAACATGAAGTACACAAGGACCACACCTGTTAACTTTCTAGATCAGATCAGCCAGTAGGACAGAGCCTTCCAAGCAGTGCTACGACTTGTTGCGCATCTTCCTAATAAGTAGGACGTTGTTACTTATCAGTACTCCATACCATAGATAAAAAGATGTGTCTGGCAACTCTTCTTAAATATGGCCAGGCCCACGTGATTTCACTATCAGATTTTCCCTATCTGCTTCTGAATTCAGGCCTATTATGCAAGCCTTCTTTTAACACACACTACTGAATGAAATTCGTTCATCAAAACAGGGAGGGCCTGACAGATTGCACCCTCTTCTGCACTAAAAGTATATGCAGTAACATGGTACTCAACTATTTCACTGAAAAATGAGGAGCCTTTACTGAAGTCATGCCCCAGATAACATTTTTATTTTTCAAAGAAGAGGAGAAGCACAGGAGCTCCAGGGGAGCTCAGGATGCTGCTTCTCACCAAGAAGGTAGCAGGCGGCCAGCTGGTGGGCTGGCAGTGCCCTCTCTGCAGGGCTGTGGTGCTCAGGACAAATCAGGAACTTCTGCCCATCAGAGGTGATTTTCCAGATGTGCTGTTGCTCCCTCATAGTTCAGCTTTGCTTCAGTTCAGCTGGCTGCCACTCAAAAACCTGCCAGTGTGTCAGTTTTAGCGTCTGCACCATAGGCTAGCCAACCCCTACTTTTACCTCTGTAATGTCTGCAGTTGTTGAACAGTTATCTGCCTGAGCAGCCCTGGTGAGGTCAAGTGATGTTCAGAGCCCACTCGCCCAAGCCCTGGGGGCCAAGCCAATAAACAAAATTCCTCTTCCTTTTCTCCTCCCCCTCACCCCCACCCAAGAAACTGCACCTAGAAGGGAGCAAATTCCACAGTGTTGGTGGCACCTGTGTCTTTTTGTTTCATTACCCGTATAAGTTGGATTAAAGGCTTCAGGGCAGAGTTACTTGCATGGGACTTGAAGGACACTTGCCCACCAGCTCCTGGGCTGGGACAGTCCCAAGCAAGTGATCCATGCCAGCTCCTCTCTGAGCTGCACCACGGTGCAGTCTGCCACAGCTCCTCAGAGCAACCTGCTCCAGGGCTTAACTGTTACTGGCCTTGGGGCAACAGTGTTTTTCCTTATTTCCAGCCTAAATCTCCCTGTTTCAGTCCATGCCGGCTGCCCCTCAGTCACCCGCTGCGCACTTCAGAGCAGAGCCCAGCTCTTGCTGCTGCAGTCTTCTCCTGGCTGCTGGGGCTGCTGTGGGACGGCCAGCCATGAAAACTCCAGCACAGGGAGGGAGATCAGAAAACTGATATCCCTGCTTCGTTGTGACAATGGGCACCTTGTGCTCAGGAGCGTTACAGCTATGGACACAGCTAGTCCACAGACCTCCCAAAGCAGTGGCAAAACACAGTCCTTAGGGATGTTCCCCTAGCTTGCAGTGGCCAAGGCGAGATCCCTGCTTCTGCAGCCCAACTCCAGCCTTCAGCAACACCTCGCTCTCAGAGGTAGCAATGTTCCTTCGCCCACCAGCACCTCCATCCTCCGGCCCCACGCAGGTGTTTGTGCAGCGTTGCGCTGGTCCTAACCAGCCCTTCCAAGGCCGACCAAGGTCTGCGCAGATGCACGCAGCACGTAGATGGCCAGACCCCCATTTGGTTGGGGTGCCTACCAGACTGCACTCCGGGGGGCCAGAGGAGACCGCCTCGCAGGGGCCAGCATGCCCCCACTCAGCAGTACATTAATTTTCTCTCTAGAGCTATATGGGGGGGCATGATGCATGTCATGATAAACTTCCCATTGCTGATTAAACACTTTGCTTTAAGGATACAGGAAAAAAAAATCTACTGTGTGTGAATAATAAGACTGAGGGAATATATTAAAGCAAGAGTAATTTTTTTATATTCATGATTTTTTAAATAGAAGCATACCAAGCTACATGGGTTTTTGGGGCAAGGATATTCTGTACTCACTTGAAAATAAATCAGGAAAAAAAGCCAACACATCAGTTTGTGGTGTCCTCCAGTAAGACAAATCACGATTATACCATTGAGGTTCATTGATGGAAACGGTCACCATAAGTTTCACGAACACTTGTCACTGCCTGTGGTAATTTGTAATTACGTGTCTGTGGATGTCTGTCCAGGAGCCAAAATGTCTTCATCTGCATACAAGGAATGCTTAAACAGATGACCATTTCTGGAAAATCTGTGAGACCTTTTCACATTTTTCTTTGAAAAGCTGTGTAGTGAGATGCCGTCATATCTCAAAATGGGTGTTAGAGCGGTGTAGACTGCCTGTCTATTCCTACTATGTGGTTTCTACAATTTTCATCGTGTTCCTGCATCCTTCTTAACTGCTAGAAAAGCTTCCTTGCTATTCTAAAGCAGCATCCCTTATACGCATGTTTTTACCTGTTGTTTCACGACACTTCGAAAATCAGTTCATTGTTACTTTTTTCTTCAACTTTGGCAATGTTGCTTAGGGCCTAATTCAAATAAATGAGGGAACACTTCTTGGCCATTTTGTACATTCTCTTAACCTGCAAGCAGAGGTCACTGTCGATGCCTGGGTGTGGAAGCTGAGAGACCTGCCCTGCCACACATCTGCAGGAGAAATTATCCCATTCCTGTCCGATTTTGTTTTCCCACCTGTAGAACAGGGATAAACAATGTTTCTTCACCTCTTTAAAATGTTTTGAATGCTACGGATGGAAGAGTTAAGCAAGAACAAGCATTGATAATAAAGCAGTCTGGGTGTTACTTGCAGCAAACAAAACTTATTACATCAAACTGTCAGTTTGATGGCAGAAAAGGAAAAGATAGTAGAGAGGTTCCTGGAGATGAGTTTCTCTCTGAATTTTGAGGCAAGTTCAGAATGGAAAGGTTAAGGGCAACCTGCATGCTGTCACCTCCCTTTGCCTAAATTACACCTAACCCAAGTGCTCTCGGTGCTCCTAATTGATCAGAGACAGCTCCACACGACGTGAGCTGGAAAGACTAGGTCCTGTTTGCCACAGGTATGCCTAGCCTCCAGCTGCATAAAAAGCTGCAGTGTAATAACTATCTCTGTCCACAGCGTTGCGTCCCACCTCTAACATAGAATGCTTGGCCCTTTAGAAGCAGGAGGTAGGAAAAGGGGCACCGTAGTTTTCTTTGTCTGTTTGGCAATTAACCATTCACTGGCTTTTTTTGTTGTAACATGCACTTCCTCTCTTGTTTCCATTCAAGCTTTGTGCACCATGGAAATTAATGTGGAGAAAGACAAACAGACAGGAGAGACCAAGATTGTCTCTGCTTCACCTGTTGGCCCAGATGAGGCCCATCAAAGAGGATTCAAAGTCTATGATGATGGTACCAAGGTAGTCTATGAGGTTCATTCTGGTGGCACAGTAGTAGAAAATGGAGTACATAAATTAAGCTCAAAGGACGTAGATGAACTTATGCAAAAAGCTGGACAATCAAGTGTAAAAGGAGGGTATGAAACAATGACTGTGTCAGACAGAAATGTGGTAGCCGATGGAAACCTTAGCCATATGAAGGAGCAAATGCTCTTCAAGGAGGCAAAGCTGGAAATGGTACACAAACCCAGCAAAGGGCATGCTGTGAACCCTCAGCCCCAAGACAAACCCTGCGGTGGCGAAGCCCTGGAGGCCAGCGCAGATCAGCCGGTGACAATGATATTTATGGGCTATCAGAACATCGATGACGAAGAGGAGACGAAGAAAGTGCTGGGCTATGACGAGACCATCAAGGCAGAGCTGGTCCTGATCGACGAAGACGACGAGAAGTCGTTGCGGGAGAAGACAGTGACAGATGTCTCCACCATGGACGGGAACGCCGCTGAGCTGGTCTCTGGCAGGCCCCTGTCAGACACGACAGAGCCCTCCTCTCCCGAGGGGAAGGAAGAGAGCCTGCCCTTGGAAGCTGCCCCAGGTACACAAAAGAAAAAGCGCTGTCAATGCTGTATTGTGATGTGAACACCTCCTCCTTCCCTCTCCGGGCAGCTCCATCACTTACCTAGACCTCACTGTACTTCTAACTGCAATACTGTGAACTGGAAGTGAATGCCTCCATTGCCTTGCGGTTGGGTTGCTTTGCTTTCTAGTTCTTCAGGAATAGGAACGCATGATTATTTTCCCATCAGACACACTATTTGGGGTTTGGGGAGGGGTTGGGGGGTTTTTTGCTTCTTTTTTTTAGTTGTTGTTGGTTTTGGTTTTTTTCCCTTAATATTGCAGAGTGAGAGATAAATGGGAAATGGAACAAATGTTTTCATATTTATTTGATTTTTTTATATATATTATATATATATATGATGAAAACACTTTTTACATTTTTCTTCGGATATCTGGCAGGCTTGATCAGATTCCTAGGATTTTGTGGGAGTCTGAGTTTCACAGCAGCCAGATATGAGAGCCTTAAAAAAAAGTTGCTTCTCTTTTTTAAGAAAAATCGCATTTATACATTATTTTATAGAGCCTATTTTTTATTTTTTGGGAGAAGGCTTAGATCATTTTACTGTTTTAATTTGCTAAAACTCAGACAAGTCTTTCCCAAAAAGTTTGCATAGTTTTGTTTTATAGCAACTTTCCAGTTTAGTTTGAGGTGTCAGAAAACCCCATCAGCCATTTCTGCTTATTGGTGATACCAAAAGTGGACCTTAATTATTCTTTCTAGAAAATGTATGAATGATGATTTTGCCTTACATAAACCTTCCAGATTACAGTATTGTATGTGTACTTCATCTCCCCAAATTAAAGTTGAAATTAACTTGACATGAAAAAGATGCAGCTGTCACACCAACTGAAATGGAGTCAGTGATCTAATTCCTTGCCTTTCAGTAACTCTGCCAATGTTTATACATGAAGTTTTCCTGCTGAACTCCAGTAGATGAGAGATATTGCTTTCTATTTCCTTAGAATACAAATGAACTTCTCGCACAGTCTGACCCTGTTCCCACTGGATTCAGTGACAAAATCCTCAGTGCTGGGAATAGGGGCAGGGCCAGAGTTTTATTTTGTAATTCTTAGGGAAGTGTGATTTCTCATAGAGTGTACCTCCAGTGCACCCACGTAATGACAGGCGATGGGTCTGATCCTGCCCTGCTTACCCAGGTAAAACTCCCGTGGAGGCCCACCGGAGTTTTGTCGGAGCAGCTGTTTCGGGAGAAGATCCTACAGCCACAAGGCTAACATTTTCAAAAACTGCTGGTGGTTTTGGATGCTTCATTTTCTCGTGTGGCACACTTCAGAGGCCTGATTTCCAGTAAATTTTTCTTCATCTGCCCTCTGAAAATCAAGCCTGTTAAAAACTACTCAAGGTGAAAATGTAAAAAGGCAAAGGCATCCAAAATCAGTAGATGTTTCTTTGTTTCTTGGTCCTTTGATTCTTCTAGCCACAATGAAAAAGCAGCCAGCTTTTTCATGGCGTGATATTACGAGCCTGATTCTTGTCTCACACTGGTTTCGCTTAAGTGTAGCTTCACTCACTCTAGTGGAGTTAGTCTGGATTTATAACTACAGAAGTGAGATTAAAAATCAGGATTTATATTTTCTGATAGTGTTAAAAAGTACCGAAGATTATTTTGAAGTGTCTTTGAAACTATCAGACTTTAAAAATCAGTAACAGCAACTGAAAAACAAAATAAAAAACTTAAAAAAAAAAAAAAAGGAAAGAAAGAAAACAACAAAAAGCCTCTTTTCAGTCTGAGGTGGTTCCTATGATATTTCTGTTCTTTCTTGGATGGTGCTTTTACTGCATTAATTGTTAGTTCAGAGCATCCGATTAAACAGAGTTCTTGCTCTGTACTCTTTTCTTTCTGTGCCAGTGAAAAAGATGCTTGTTCATGGTGGTGGTAATATGAGGCACACTGAAAACATACACCCAAAAAAAAATGCAAAAGGTAGTTCCTGCATTAGGTCACTCAGCCATCAGTATGGAGCTGGTCAATGTAACGTCTCACCACTGCTGAGGTGACAGTCAGAAAAAAAAAGCCAGCGGAGAGTAGGAAAAGCCACATCCGTATGACACCTGCAGAAATTTTGCTGGCCTCCATATCTGCTGCAGTGGCCAGATTTAATAGACTTCCATACGCTCCCGCTGCCTCCCCTGGGGGTTTTTGGATGGGAGAAGGACCAAACTCACCCACAGAAGCTCTGCACATCATCCCTTGACTCAGGCTTAAGTGGTTAAGTTTTATCAAAGAGGGGAACGGCTGCAGAGCCCCACGTTGCGACAGTAGGTCTGGTGGTTGTTTGTTGGAAACTAGCAACTTGTGTGTTGGGTTTTTTTGATTGGATTGTGTGGGGTTTTTTTCTTTTTTCCCAGAAACGCTAAGCATTTACAAATCTCAGCATTTCTTAAAACAAGACCCTCAGTTTTCAACCCCAGGGTGGCCTGGCAAGGCTGTCCCCAGGCACGTTTAGGACCCCAAAGCACTGCAATGCAAGGGGTGAAGCTCTTTCCCTCTCGCCCCTACTCCGTGAGTGCCACGGGAGCCGGGCATGCTTTGCAATAGTTCTCTCACTCTGGGGCCTGTTCACCTCACCAGTAACGCTTGAAAACAAATCTTCCAGCCATCTCCTCCTGGCCTGGCCAGTCGTCTCGTTGCTCGTCACCCTTTTCTCTCCGGGTGTGATGACACCTTCATGGCCACTCTGGCCTCCCAGTGTCTTCCCATCCCAATTTTTATTCCCTTGCCGCTCCTCTCCCCTATGGACATTTTTTCCCAAAGCCCTCTGTTTGGGAAATCTGGGGTGTCATCTTTACCCTAACGCGCTCTGTCCATGCATCTCTTCAGCCACGTGCTCCCCTGTCAGATGACCTTCTGGTTCAGCACAGACTCAGCATTTTGGGGATGACTCCCTGAGCGGCCAGCTTTGGGAGATGCTTGCTGAGGCTGGGGCCAGAACGTGTCAGAGACCACTGCACCATCTAAGGCACAACGTGGCAGGGATGGTGGCATGCAAGAGTCCAGAAGTGGCCCTTTAGTGGTTAGAAGTAGAGCACAAGCCTTAAAACTTAAACCTGCCAAATACCTACTGCTCAGTACTTGTAGCTAACATTGAGTGCCTAGGAAGGCCAGTGTTTTTTATGTGTTCATATGAACTCCATGGTTAATGGGCCCCAAAAGATCCAGAAAAGCTAAAGGTTTGTCTGCATAGGGTTTGTCTTTACAGGTCAAAGGCAGTTCCACATCTGAGGTCAGGAAAAACACAAAACAGGAGCAAATTGGTCTGAACTCGGAGGGCCTTAGCTACGTCGGCTGAAACACATTTACTCCAATCATCCTCCTCCGCAAGGGCAGCAGCCATGCCTGGGCATCGGCGTGTCCCTCCTAGCCACTAGCCTGCAGCCAAGTAACATGGGAATTCAAATGCATTACCCTAGGCTGATGAATGTAAACAGGTTTTCCAGGGCTGCTTTGGGCTTCGAAGGGGTCGGTTTTCCCCTCGCCCTCGGACAGGAAGCTGCCTGTGGAAATTCATGCACAATCAGGCGCGAAGGAAGAGGTCCACTTTACGGTCAAGCAGAGAGAGATTTTTGTAAGGATCATTATGGGAGCAGTTTTTTGTACTGTTTTAAGCAAACTCCCTGTCTGTTTAACTTATGCCATCACACGTACATTTTCAATTTCAGCATGAGGGGATACAAAAAAGTAGAGTCAGAAACTGGTTCAGTGATAGCATTTTGCCACAACAAACTGCTCGCCTTAACTTTTGTAAGAAAAACAAAAAAAAAAACCTCTTTTCAGTGTATCTTTTCCTAGACTGGGAAAAAGTAACCTATGAAACTTTTTTATATTTTATATTTTCTAAGTTTCTATGAACCCACTTTCCATGTTGTCCCTCGTTTGCATTCAGGGACTATTTATTTTGCAAACCACTGCATTTTACTTCCATTCTTTCTTTTTTTTTAACAGAAGAAAAATACAAATCAAAAACCACAGCATTATGATTAGTGGCTAGGCAATCTCTTTCAATTACAAGAATATCAATACAGAAAGAAAAGAATTACAGGGTTGTTTTCTTTTTTTAATTTCCCGTGGCTGATGTACTGTATGGTATATGTTTACAGAACTCCTCTGGTCTGCCTTTGTGATGTTATCTAAATGAATGACAAAGTAGGTATGATGTGCCATTTGACAGTTTGCCTTAGCACTCTTGGGTTTCCTTCTTCTTTTTGTATCTTTCTTTTCCTTATTTTTTTCCAAAAAGTGCAGGCTGTATTCCAAAGCTGTATAAACACAACATTATCTTTCAATCCCCAGCAAGAGAAGTGTGCACAAGCCCTTCTCCATGAAGCGTACCTCTACCGGTGCAATAGAAGACCTCAGCCCTGCAAACAAAAACGCATACGCCTAATTCTGCTGTGTGTAGACCTATTCAGTCAACAGGACTACTCACAGGAGGAATGTGTAGGTGTCTGCAAGATCAGGGCATGAATGATTAACACAGGGTGTAGTTTGGGTGTTATTTGTGTACCTGTACCAATCTTATGCACTGCTGAGTTTGCCCAGCATGGTGTAATCCTAGAGGCTAACTCTGAGCATTGCTACTTCTGCTGAGAAAAACACAAAACAAAATGGTGCTCAGCATCTGGTCAGATCAGGTCCCGAGTCAGCATTGCTACCATGGCAGTGGTATTCATGAGCAAATATTAAGCGGAACTTCCCTGACAGCTAATATGTTAGTCCCCTGCCGTTCTACCTAAGTTCACTACTGATTAAAATGATAGGGATACAACAAATTAATCAGAGCAGAAAGATAGCATACAGAGTTGCTAGAGAAATAAAAGGTGTTCTACCTTCTGATTTAGTCCAACATCCAAATGGCATACTTGGAAAGTAAGTGGGGATATAATAGAAACGTAGTATTTTACATTTGTGTATTTTTTTAAGGAATAAATATTTTTGTAATGAGATACAAACCCTAAATGGGGATTGAGTTTCTGAATATCATCCTACCCATGACATTGAGCCTTTGAACTTTTTCATATGTTTATGACAATGCCCAGCTTCTTGGGATCTTTTGTAGACCTAACCACAATTTTCTCCACAAAGCAGGATCACAAACTTTTTAAAGAGTAAAGTTAGAAAAGTAGAATTCAATATACCTGCTATGAACACAGCTAAATAAGTGAATTTATTTCACAGAAAAAGGTGGACCTATGCTTTCTATAGCTAGACAACCTTCTTTATCTAGAAAGCCAACGCAGTAGGCACTAGCTACCTACTTTCAGTAGAGAGGTATGGCTAAATAGGAGAACTATATGTTTTTTCACTTTGTCATACTTTATCCAACATGAGATTTCAAAATGCAAGAGATAGTGCCACAGGAAAGAGGAGAACAAAATCATTTAGACAAAGTAGAGGATTTTCCCACAGGCTGAGACGTGGCGTCTTTATTTTTTCTAAACTCACTCAGTTTCAACCAGTTTTCTCTGTCTATTAGAAAGTTTAGGATTTGCTCAGATTATGTTTCATGAGCCTTCTGGGCAGCAAGAGTAAACTTTAGTTCTGAGCTTAATCAGAGGTTGCAGGCTATGACAATATCCAACAAAAATGTGGACTGTAATTTTTGTATGTAAAAGAGTAAGTTGTATAAAATGTCTGAATTTATTAAGTTTAGAATATAAATGGATTGTCATCTAGTCCAAAGAGAATATGACTCCAACTTGTAATATAAACTTATAATAATAACTTAGCTTGTAAATAGTGACAAGGGTGCATGAAGTTCTTAAAAATGTCCCAGTTGTACTTAAAATCAAAGCATTACAAAGCTGAGCCTTTTTCCTCATGGGTTCAAAGAGTCTTGCAAAATCTATAGCTTTTTTCCTGTGGTGGTTCTACTTAGGCTGTTCAGTGGATTAAGAATAGGCCACTTTTCTTAAGAGCAAAGTTGTGGAGAATTCTGAGCCCCTTCCTCCAGTTTTCAAAAGCTTCTCTTATTTTGAGGGTTTTTGCTGTTATTGTATTGCAAGGTTTTCCTGCAATCGTTTCCCAAATTCTTCTCAAAGGAGGATTTAGGGGTTTGTTTTAAGAATTAATCTACTTTAGAAATTGAAAAAAAAACCCCACCTTAATTAATTTTTTAGAATTAGCTAAGTAACTCAAGTCCACCCGTTTGGGTATATTTGTACATTTTTAACTTACATTGGTATGTTCGTAATTCATACCTGAATTTAGACCTTGCATATCTACTCAGTAGGTCTGTAAGACCTAAAGACTCACCCATGAGCATAAAATTAAGCACCCAAGTAGCCCTTTTTAGTTCAATGGGATGACCCAGATAAGTGAAATTTAAGCACATGCACAAATGTTTATAGGGTCTGGTCTTTAAACAGTATGCTACAAGCAAGGCTTATGCTGCTTTAACTGTGTCTTCTCATTCCTTTAATTAGATAGATTTTTAAATAGTGTTGTGAAACTGGTGCACTTTTACGCAGAGAGGGGTTTAGAGCATGGTCTCCTTGCTGACTGTGTTTGAAAGTAGACAAGCACTCCCCCAGGAACTCTCAAAACTCCCAGTGCCTGAAGAGGGTGGGAGTGAATTTCATACCTGCACAAAAACACAACATAAAAGAGGCAGTGTAAGTTTTTCTTCCAATTTTTTTCCTCTGCACGCCTCTGTTCCAGACTCTGCCTGTCCCCTGTGTCTGTATTTGGTCTCATTCTGGACACCATTGCTCAGCTGCTCCTTTTTCTCCCCTCTCTCTGCTTCCCTTTCTGTACTCTCCTATGAGCAAAGACAGGGGGCAGAAAAGAGAGACTGGAGTTAAAAAACCTGACCTCAGGCCTCTTGGCATCAGTCCCAAGTGAAAAGAAATGATGGTATTCTGTCCTCAGTGTTTGGACATCTTCCTGCAGTTTCCTAGATTCCTACGGCAAATTTGATGCTAGAGGAGCACTCTCCCTATCTATTCAGCTGGCATCCCATGGGTTGCCCAAACAGTGGGTTCCACTAAAATCTTACTATTTAGGTAAATGTGCTGTCTCTCTTCCCATTCCTGTGGGAACGCGCTAAGTCCCCCCAGCCAGTATGAGCTAGATATGCCCAAGTGCATAAAATATCAGCATCCAGAAGCCACTTACAGGAGCAGAAGGCAAGCCACCCCCTAATTGGCAGGTTACTCCTGGCAGGGTAAAGGAGCCAGGAGAAAATGTGAACTTCCCCACAGACTGATCCAGCATGCAAAGGCATTCTCAGTAAAACTAGTTGCCAAGAAGCTACTGGTATCCCTCCAAGTTAATGTGCCGGTCAGAGAGAGGCAAACTCAAAAATAAAGAAGGTTTTGTGCAACCATATAAAGTCCCAATTGAACGCAGCGCTTAAGCTGCACTAATCTTAAGCACTTGCTTGAAGTGTAACACATGCTTAAGCTCTGTGCTGGTTTAGGGATAGCCTTGAGGATATGTTAAGATCGGCCTGTATCTATGATTAAGGTGCTTTATTGATGATGGGCTCAAATTTTGTCCCTGTTATTTTGCAAGTATGGAGGTAGGCACTGCTTAGGAGATAAATCCATCTGAAAGCTTTTTGCTTTTCCAGTGGCCACTGAATCTGAGTGCAGCAAAGGTAGCCAAGCAAGAGCAGGTCAGAACAAAGGCAAAGAACACATTTCTGAAGGCTTCCTGCCCCTCCCGACTACTTTCACTCCATAGACGAATTACTCTTTATAGGGGTTCAAGAAAATGTTGTGTAAAATGCAGCTTTTATGGTGAATGTAGGTTGTGGTTGAGATTTTTTTTAAGCTTTAGTCTCCCACTTTCTTTGTGAGCTAATGTAAATAAAATCCCATTTTGTTGGGGAAAAACTGCTGCGCTAACACTGGATTAGAATTGCTGGGGATAGCTGCTGTACTTTGTAACCTGAAGTGTACTTTTTTGACTGTTATGTTTTTTTCTTCAGATTAAAAAAATGAGTACAAAAAAACAAAAATAAAAAACCACGAACACTGCCAGCAACAGCCATGCTGTAACTGTGGCTTCTCTCTTTTTTTTTTCTCTGTACAGTATTACTAGTAAATAAATCTGCCTTTTCACTGCGCCTACTTCTGTGTCTTTTTACTGTGTTTCTAACTACCACTCTCCAAGGTGCTCTGTGATCTCAAGGACGTACCGCACTGGAGCTGCCTCTCTCACTAAAAGAATTAAAGTACTAACTCCACAGTTGGGTATTTTTTTTCCTTTCCTCCACTGCTGTGTCCTGCTGCTCTGACTGTTACTTTTATTAGATGCTTCAACACATATTAACTCATTGTACCTGTTACTGTCTCATTTCTCTTTGCCCTTTCCTTCTCATGTGATACTTTGCCAAGCATATTGCGGACCCTGTTGCGCTAGGATCACATGGCATCTTTTCATATTTGCAGAAGATAAAGGATTGGTTTTGGTCAGCAAGGCAGTATGTCCCAGGTCAACTTATTCCCTAACTGAGGAAAGTATTCCATACGGCATATATAATTCCCCAGAAATAATCACTAAATAATTTAAGGACTGCCAAAATAAACTGAGTGCAGTTTTCTTCCAGGGCTTACCACAGACAGTGTCCTCTGTATTTCAGGACTGGAAGAAGCTTGCCATAGTCTGACTTGTAGGGAAAAAAAGAAAAAAAGAAAAAACCCTCATGTAGTTTTTTTCCAAGGTGTTATATTTACCTGAGTTTAGAACAGTGATAGGATGGGTAACGTAGCCAGGCATCATAAGCCTCCTTCTCAAATTTAAAAATTCAGCTAAAACTCAGCCATTTAAGAAACTCACCACAAATTGCCCATTGCTACATAAGTACCCTCCCTCTGCTCCCTTCATCCAGTAGCCATACACATAAATGTAGACACACACACACACACACCCCCCGAACCTTTGCAGTATGGTACATTTTAGCATCACAGAAGGGAAAATGGCCATGTGCCCTGCTTTGCTGCTTTATAATTTAGTCCTGAAAGTTTTGCAGTAGGTGGGACTTCAGGTTGGTTTTTTTCCTACTTGTGTTTGAGCGACAGAAAGTCAATTTTGTCTGTCCTAGAAGACTCTGTGAATGACTGGAGAACCGGTATGTTTTTGTCACCGAGGACTAGAATTGATTCAGCTGAGAGAAGTGATCATAACTATTTAAATTTCTTCAGTTTTGCAAAGACCTTCATAATTCAGAAGGTGTGTTAACATGGCAAAAGGAAGGATCATGACCCTGAGCTAGCAGAAGTGTCTGTATGAGGACCATGAAATAACAAGGGCATTATTATGCGCAACTAATTTAGTGCTTGGACACGTCAGGTACATATTCCATTTGTTGGTGCATACCATGGCCTGTGACATACTCTTATTTCCATTCCACCTCATTTAATTGCATAGCCATGAAAAGGTTTTCAGCTGAAAACTCCTCCACTGCACAAAACTGAGTCATCCAAGAAAACACCAAAACCAGACTACAATTTGCTGTTGTTACTAAAGTTTCAGAAACAAAATATTTCCATGTATTTCCCCTTTTTAAATCTCTAGGAAAAAAGTGAAATTTTGATTTTTTTCTTTTTTGTTTCCCACCCTCATAACATGTAGGAAGAAAGAAAATGCTTAGCATCTGGTGAGATAGCATGGCACTCCCCTGAAACTCTTCTGGAGTGGTTCCCTGGAGGTCAATGACTTAACGGAGTAAGGGCATACTCAGCATATGGGAGACCAGCCCTCTCAGGTTTTTGTTCTTTTTCCTTTATTTTAATAGCTCTGTATCCTTCTGGTAACAGAAGGAAGATAGGTGCTTACTCTGAAAGTTCAACACTCGAGGTGTTTCAGTAGTTTATCTGGGGGTAGAAGTGGAATAGCTCATTTTCAGACAGCCCCTTACTTTCCCAGAGGACCCTCACAACCTGCCCTTGATCCCATAAAACTCATACCAGCTCAGCAATATGTCATGCACGCTTCACACTATGATATTTTTGAGGTTACAGGAAGAAACCTCTAAGGCTAATAACTGTAGGAATGAATAATAAAAAAGGGACAAGAAATTAATAACAGTTTTTGCTGTCCCAAGACCTCCATTTGCGTTCCCCATCTGCTGCAAACGTCTGCTCAGATGTCCATTGCACTGTGCACAGTCACATAGGAATCCTTTGTAACTGCTCATGAGAGAAACACAGGCTGGTCCCTAAAGGAGTTTACAAAACTACAGAATATGGCACAGCTGTGCAAAACATCATCCGTATTTACCCATGATAGAAAAACTACCTCCTTCTTCATCCCAAGTGTCTAGCTGACAGCGACCCCCTTCTCAGATGAGACAAGGAAGCAGATATTTGCAGAGGAGTGGAGTTTGCTATATCAGACTTGGAGGAGGGAACTTCCCAGCATATAACCCAAAAAAGAATAGAGGGAATAATCAGATGGCAGGGGGAGATACTGGGTCATTCCAAATCAGGGGTAGGGAGGAGTTGTGTTGCTGCACAGACACTGGCCTGCAAACCTAGGGACTCAGTTGCCTCAGAAGGAAGGGAATTGGCTCCTGCCTTTTATACGCAGCAGTTTCTCCCAGTGTAAGTAAGCTCTCTGGACCCACTGAGCACTAATAAAGGTGCTGGTCTAGGTCCTGGGAAACATCATTTCCAATTGCTGCTGCTTCATGTGGTTCAGCATGACCTCACAAAAAGTCCCCCATCTTCAGATCTACAAAGGTATGTAGAGATGACATTAGCCCCTTAATTTAGATGGGGAGTGTAAGTAACTAAATACCTATGTGGGTCCAAGTTTTTTCATCTCAGTTTTACATCTGTAATTTAGGATAATTAGCATTACCCTGCCTCGTGGGGCTGTGGTGATGCGTCTGTTAGTGTCTGTCACTAGACTACAAGAATGTGGGGCATACTCTGCATACACAGCATCACAAAATGTCTTCTTACTGTTACAGTTTTCGGAGAGGTTCTGCTTATAATGGCGCTGCCAAACCAGAAAATAATAGGCTATATTGTAGTCAAAACCAGCCATTCACAGCAATCAGGCATTTGCTGGGAATGGCGAGTTTGCCATGATTTAGGAAAAAAGAGTGTAGCAGTAGCACATTTGGTTGCTTGTAGGTGGGAGGACAAAGGGAGAAGAACAGGTGGAGGGAAAAAGGGAGACAAATGCAAAAATGGGTCACTTTCTCATACATGACAAACCAGTTCAGCTTCCTTTCTGAGTATTTCCATAGTGTGTAATGCATCACTGGCTACAGATTCCCTCCAGTTATAGATGAGTCTGCTCCAGCACTGGCAGCAATATGGTAGCTTTTGGGGGCAGGGAGAAGTTGGTTAAGCTAATTAGCCCTGCTGAGAAAGAGGCTATCTATTAGCTTGAGCGTAGTCCCATGCGAAAACAACCGTGCTGCTCTTTAGCCAGTGTGGTTACCTCTAGACAGCATTGCATTGTGGTTTGTAAGCATCTTATGGCTTAAAAGGAAGGATACTGTTTAATATCAGCAGAAGGTCTTGACCATTATATTTCACTGGAGTGTGGTACATATATCATTCAATTTAAAGCAAATGACATTACTTAACCCTGAAATTTTTCAAACAGATTGTTGTGCTGCTCAGTTTTTGTTACACGGTGAGAGGTTTCTTCTTAACACGCTGCACTAAGTTATAGAAGCACCTTTATCACTAGAGAAATAGGGGTTCATAGACAAATTGGTGGTAAGCCAGAATAAATGCTTTCTTCTGCCAACCGACTTAGGCAATTTTATATTATTAGGTATGGTTAAGTTACCAGGGAGATGGGGTAAAGTGATGAAGCTGTTTAAATACCATGTGCAGTTGCACACTGAGAACAGGGCTGACATCTGGAAATTCTCCACTGCTGCTATTTCAGTCTGGATTTTTTGTTATAGAAGCTGGAGGTCGTCAGGGGGTTAGTAAATTGGGAGAGTTAACCAAGATAGATAGTTTCCACTTACACCAGCCTGGGAAGAAAACAGCCCTTCACTTGACATGAGAGAAGTCATTCCCATTTTTGCTGCTACAACTTGCGCTGCAAATCTAGTGTTATTTAGGATCCTTTTTGAATTTCCAGCTCATGGAGTCAAGTAATTTGGAGAGAGCCTTTGCTATCGTTTAAAAGAGACAAGAAGAGAAACAGTAGTTTCTGGGTTTCCTGGCTGAGGATGAAATCTGGAAAATACTTGCTCTAGCTGCATGTACAAGCCCTACAGAGCTGTGATACTCTGGGGTATTTAAGAGACTACAGACACTATTCTTAAGTACTGTTGAATACAATGAGGAAATGACAATAAGACATATGGAGATGCTACTGAAAGATCACACACTTTATTTTCTTCACTTATTTCATACATCAGGACTTAGAATTCACAGAGCTGGAAATACTGTCATTATTTTACTGATTTATCTTCACAATGTGGCAAGCATTTGCCAAATATAAACAAATCCATTACCTACCATGGAGGCTGTAGCCTGCCTGTCTCCATTTTCTCTACTTATCACAACTCCTGCGGAGGAAACATCAGGGCTGAAAGCTGTAGACAATGTTCAGAGTATTTAAAAGCTGTAATTGAAAGTGGAAATAAAAGGAAAGCAACTCTTTTCTCTCATCCAGCATCAAGAAGGGTCCTCCTCTAATCCATAGACTAAAAGGGATTAAATCCAGCCTGATGTCAAAGGACTATTTTCACAGCTTAACAGCTGCAAATACTGCAAGCAGGGCCACCAAGTCCCACCCAAGTCCCTTGGGAAAAAATCCACATGTGCTTTCAGGATCAAGACCTTACACCCCCACGCAGCCCGGTGAATTCAGAGTGCCTGTGTGGGAAGTCAGTCAGGCAGACATCTGCCACAAAGCACTAGAAATAAAGAAAAGTACTGAAATTAGTTGGAAAAGCCCTCTCTGGTGCAATAATATTTTTAGAGATAGGTCCCTGAGTGTCAGAGAGATTGCAGGCTGAAATAACCAGTCCCAGAAGTAGAAAATCAGGGAGGGGAGCACAGACTCTGATCCAGATACCAAAGAAAGCACGCCCAGCTTACTCTGAAGAAGTGCACTACCTGTCACTGGCAGCACAAATTGTTTTGTCTTTTATAAGGAAAAGAAAAAAAAGGCACACAAGCAGGATCTTCTCTTCAGGAAGGGCTCTGCTGCAGGCAGAACTTCAAATAGCAAATCTGCTTACAGCAGCAAGAGCTAAATGGGGGTCAAGGTTCCAGTTACGCTGCCTGGGGTACCTGGCATGTACCAATATTACCCACTACAAAAGTACTTGACTCGCCCACAAGTTCCAGCCTTAATTTTCCTCTTATCTGTTCAGTCATTTTCAACTATGTACAATTATGTTTAAAAAAGTTTGGCCAGAAGAGTTTATAGAAAAGCTAATTATTTTTTTCAATAATAAGCAGTTAGTGAATTATGGTGACACAGGTTGCTGAAAGCCATGTTGTTCATCTAGGTGGGGAAAAAAATGTCCAGTGACAAATAAAGGATACTTCCAGAGAACAGACCTGTAAAAGATAAGTTGGAGAAAAATGTAACCCTTCTACTAGTCTTTGAATGCCCAGGAATGGCATTTGCCCCAACAGAAAAGAATCAGCCATGTGCTTGAATTTACTAACATGGGTAGCCACATTTAGTTCCATGGATCTGCTCGTGTCATCCCATTTCATGGGCTTGGAAGCCAACCGTGTATGGTGCCTACAGAGCATGGGCGGCCGCGATGGTGCTGGGCAGGGAAGGGAAGGAGGCAAAAATTATGGCTGCATGCTCTTCTGTCTGAAGGAGGCCGAGAACACTGTCAGTATTAGAGCAGAGTAAATAATATTGTTTCGGTCTGCTGGTGAAAAAGAACAATCAAAAGCAGAGCAGGGGATTCTACTACGCTGAACCCAAAATTAAACTTTCTGAATTGACCGGTTGTTTAAAAACAAACCTGTTTTTTTCAAAATCGCAAGTTTCAATGCCAGCTGCAGGCATTTCTGAAAAACAAAACAAAACAAAACACAACCCCCACCCCAATATCTCATTTGGAATATTCCTTTGACATTACCAGAACATTCCCTTCAACTTTTTTGATCTAAAATTATTAGTGGAATTCAATGTGATTTCATTCTCTCAGAGCTCATTTTTTTCCAGAAACTTTGCTGTTCAGATTCAAGGGGAAAATTAACTTGGCTCCAGCCAACACAGCACTTCTAGCTGAAGCCTGGAGGGCTGACACTACAATTTCAAGTCAAGTGTGTGTGATAATGAAGAGCTAGCCATGGGCAACAGACCCACAGCTATATGTTGTCAGTACTGGACGATGCTCCTTTGTCTGCTTGCTGTGGCCAGCTCTCTGATTTTCCCTTCCCTCCTGCCTGCTGCTTCTTTCCCTTCGGCCGCACGCATATTTGCACAGCACTCCTTTGAGCCCTGCTGCACTGCATGGATGTCACTGAAGCAGAGAGCACTCTGATCCAGCTTGATGCTACCACCAGAAAGGAAGACTCTGGTCTAACAGCCATTGCCATGCGTATGAAGACTTTCACGCTCTCTAACAGATGCTAAAGCTTCTCAAGAACAAACAACCGATGAGGAGCAATTGCTATGACTGGACTCATCCTCCCCCAGACACAAATCACCCTTCCAGTGCCATGTGTGCATCATGAAAAACCTAGGCAATACTGACGTCTGTAGGAAAAAGGGCTTCAAGCCAGATGTAATGTCTGATCCCAAAATAAACCTTCCCTTTCTCACTTCCACTGCATAAAGTAAGGAAAACTCAAATCAATTAGTAGAGGTTGAGGCAAGAATATAAGATGTTTGTGCCCACAAGATCTTAGTGAAAAAATGCCTTGCAGATCCCCTAGCCCTCCAGAGAGGTCTCAGAGGTGAGAAGCAATCAGGGAGATATTCTCCAGAGAGAAGAACACAGCCTTAAAGCCAGAAACTCTTCGGATCTGGTCGCTGCTCAGAGGCACTGGTCTCTGCACTCCTTACTCAAGCCACCTGAGCTCTCTCCCTCAACATATCTGCTATTTTTTCAGGTGGAGGCATTGTGCGTCTTGTGATAGAAATGTGACCATTAATTAGTGTTTATAGGGACTATCTCCAGTAGGTTGTAAAGCAGTTCTGGTGGCTTCTGCCTGTTTCAGTATGAATAATTAACACCGAATATAACAGAGTTACCAAGACAGAGTTGCTAGCTCTGTTCAATTAATTTTGTCCTTAAGGAGAAATCCTCTTTTGAATAAAATCTGTGTGTTTTGGTAGAGGTAAGCTGGCACTCTCTGTCCATATAAACACATGGTGCTGTGTAAGTGTCAATACTACCGCAAGATAATTCAAGGTCCATGTGTTGATTAGTCATATGAAGAGGATAGATTAGAAAATTGCCCCTGGCACTGGCAGGGAACAAAATTCCCTCTCCATTGAAGCAAAGTGGCATCAGTACTTCCCAGCAGGCTGTAAGATGGGTGATTTTTTTGTAGTTCAACACACTTACATTCGCCCTCTGGCTCTTGCAGTGGGGGTCAGCAAAGACAGAAAAGTGCCTGGCTGGGCAAGGCATGGCAGACATCCCCAACCTCATCTGAGTTGAAGGCAAGTCAGGCAAGGAGAAACCAGACCTACTGGTGGAAGGGAGTCCTGTGAGAGGAGAAAAGGGGCAATATTTGTAGCTTTTCTCTGCTCTGCAGGAGATAGGGAAGCATCAGGCAGCACAATAAATTGCAGGTGGACGAAACACCAATTCTTCACACCACTAATGCTGAACATGGGGTCTGGGCTCCAGCGTGCTTGGCAGGTCCATCAGGGAGACCTCATTTACAAATGAGGGTCTTTCTTTTCTGAGAGCAACCAACACATCATCTAGACTGCAACAAACAGAAAGTCAACAGGCAAAAGTAAACCTGGGAAACAGACTGGAAAGCTTGCTTTTGATCATTTTTTGTTTTGTACCGCAGCCTATTGCAAGCCTTTCTTAGGTCAGAACTACCACAGCCCAAACACAGGTCTGCTGTCCCTGTAATTCAGCGCAGAGAGGAACATAGGCCACAAAGATCCAGAGCCAAGCCAAACCCAAACTTCAGGGCTAGGCAAAGCACGGGTCTTGCACAAGGATGAGAGACAGCCATATGATTTAGAGCTGGACCTAGGTCCAGGCTTCCCCAGAAAATGGGTGAGCCAGCACCTGTGGTTTGGCGTGGATCCATCCATGTCGTTTGTGCAGGGCTGTGCTGTACAGAGCATTATGTCCACATCATACCTACTATTAACCAGTCCTGTCAACAAAGATGAAGTGCCCCCGTAACATCAACTTCAAACACAGAACATCCAAACCTGATCTAGACAAATTTCCAGACCTAAAGGTAAAAAGTCAGCTTCAGCCAGAATAAAAATGATAGCATTCAGGTCTCCAGATGTGAACTTCCCTCCCATTTTCTGTTTCGGTTTAAAAATAATCTCTCTATGGAAAATCATTGCTGTGGCAGGATCAGCCCTTGTCAGTTTTGTCTTGAAGGCTTCAATCAGTCTCAAAGATTGCATTGGCTTTATGCTGGACTCAGCACTGGGCTGAGCTTGGTCACAGACCTCATAGTCATGAATAGTTTTATACTTGCAGAAACTCTGACTTGTGTGTAAGTGTGTGTGTGTTCATGTATATGCAAACAACTTCCCCCTCTCCTGACACAACAAATACAGACTTGAGTTTATGAATAAAATATTTGGTATTAATTCTAAACAGTTTATCCTTTTCTTAGTATTTGCCTTTGGGTTTTTCAGATTTATCAAATCACAAGCTCACTGAGACAGGAGCTACTTTTTTTGTTGGCAATGTATCACAAGTATCCTAGAATGTGGCAAGAATAGGGCAAAGGTGGAAAAGTTCTGATGTCTCCTGTCTAAAAGCTGGTCTCAGACCCTGCATCTTACAAAATCTGGTAAAATTTCAGCTGTGCAGTACTCCCTCTCTGGAAGCAGCAGCTGGACTCCTGGCTCCACTGCAATCAATAGGAGTCCTGTTTCTGATTTCTTGGGACCAGGATACACAATGAATCTGTGTGTGTAAATCTTTGCAGGCCTGGATCCTAAAAATTTTACAAGCTAAAAGTAGTTGTCTATATGGAAGGATGTACTACTTTACATAAACCATAAATTTAAATCAATATACTGGTATTACAAATACTTGCTTTCCATGGAGGGAGGTTACGTTTAAAAGAAAAGTCTATTCTGCTGCCATAGAGTCCTGAATATCCTGTAAAGCTTCCCAATGTAAAAAAAAAATTTATAACTCTATGAATACAGTCAGTGTAGTGTATCTCTTTCCCATAGTAAAGAGGTATGAGAGTTCAGTCTGGACATCAAATATTTATGAAAAATATTTATAAAAAAGAACTTCCAGCACAGCCATGAGGGATAGCCTACTGAAGGTATGCAGAAAACTTTGTTTGGCATTTGTTTACTTCTTAAAACTCTGCCTATACAGACTTTTGCCTATGTGACTCGTTGATCCACTTTCAAGATTTTGCAGTGACATCTGTGCATGCCCGGTTTTGAGAAGAGCAAGCTCAAATTCCAAAGCTGCTGAAAGTACAAATTGTCCAAAGAAAAGTTAGGATGACATTTGGATTAGTTCTTATTACCAGCAAAGCTGTGTGGTTTAGGACAAGTTCTTCTTCTTTTAGAGTTCCTCTTTTTCATTTGTATTTCAATCAAAAATTGTCATTTGTACAGTACTGTGAATGAATGTATCAGTAAGATAGAGGGCAATGTAGTTATTTTCATTAGAAATAATATGTGGTTCCAGGAGACTATAATTTTTGTCTTCAGGTAAAGTAATAAACCCAAGGTTGCTACACATACAAGCCTCGGCTTGGCAGGTGGCGTAGTGTAAAGTTAGACCTCCCTCAAGAATCATAACTAGTTTAATGACAACTTAATACAGCTAATAACAAAGTGATAGCATCTTGCATTATAACATGTGTGCCTTGTGCAACTGACTTGGTACACTTGGTTTTACTAAAGTCCAAACAACCCAAGTATCTGTGGAATACCCCTCATCATTTCCAGGCATATGTGAAGAATTGAATGGAAGTGGTCTTTAACAATTAAAGTACAAAAGATGCTGTAAGCTATATTTTAACATTTAGTGCATATTTTAAGACAAGGCAAAGTTGTTATTTAAGTGTAAGGTAGATGGCTTCTCATCATAAGAGTTAGTGCCTTATGACCATTCTGCGGAATAGCAGTCGGGTTACTTTAAAATGCACTTCAAATCACTCCTGAATATTTGCACTAAAATAGTTCAAGTTCTAAAGTTTTTCTTAGGATCAGAAGGAAGATGAACTGGATTAAGTACCTGTGGTCCTACAATATAGTTTGCTGGTAAAAAACTCCTAAGAAAGCAATAAAATATTTCCATTTCTGCTCCCTGAAAGACTCAAGGAATGGAGGCACAGTATATGAAGACAGCAGGTATCTGTCTCCAGAGACAAGCACACTAGGACATCCTGTCTGGGTCCCTCTGGGATTAGCACTTGAAATTCTGCTGTCTCTGACTGAGGCTGGTTTTGGTGTATTTCTGACAAAAACTAATAGATCATGCAGCTACACCACATAAAAGCCATCCTTGTGATGTCGCCAGTTTAAGTTCCTCAACCCAGTGAATGGGTACAGCATGGTTAATAACGTTTTCACCCAGCCCCAGACGCTGCAATATCCGTGCACTCAACAATTTTCAATGCAGTGAAATTTCACAGCATTCCATTAAGGCAGAGAAGTGTTATCATTGTTACATGAAAAATGAGGAACTGAGGCAGAAGGAAATGAAGTGGCTGCCTATAATGTGGAAGCCCAGCCAGTTCCTCAGAAACAAACATTTTCTGATGCTGATGTGGCTGTTCACTGTCGCCACACATGGAAAAAGTTTCATCTGCACAAAGAACAGGTCCTGAACAGAACAGCTACCAGGCAGGTAACTCTGCTTCTCAGCTGCAGGGAGCCCTGTTAAAAACCCATACTAGGATGATTCTGTGCCCAGGGTGGGAACAATTACGGACCCAAAACCTCCTGTCTGTACAATTACATCGCCTCAGCTAACACTCTGCCTAGCAATGACCTGGCAACCGTCATTAGGAAAGCATCTGCTGCCCCATCAGTGTGCATCATTGGAATTGGGTGCTGTTAGGTACGGAGGCAAGTTCTTTTTATTTTATAGACCAGGCTGTTTTGCAGAGTGTGCTTACACAGAGCCAAAGAAAGATTACCTGCCATTGCTTCACAGCTGTCTCTGTGCTGGTGCACTGATATAGGATGGGAGGGAAATGCCATGGCATTACATAGTAGAAGCATGACTGTTGCCACTAGAGAGGCATCTTTTACTGCTTCCTTGTACAAGCAGCATTCTGACAATGTTTTTGGAGGGCAGAAAAAACACAAGAACACATATGCTATGTCTTCCTTTCTCTTTTTCTTTTCTTTTTCAATTTTCTGCAACCTTCTGGTAACCCAGTCTCAACTGATGCAGAGTTTTCCAGTGAGGATTACCCAAGTCACTGATTTTCAGCAGGAGCACCCTGACAGAGGCGCACAGGGCAATCAATACGCCTTAAACCACAGTAGCCAGAGATGTCATTACACAGCAGCAAATGCAAAGTAATGTCCCACTTTAGCAGGATAAGCTCTACCTTTTCATTTTATAGCCACAATAAAATAACAAATTACAAACCAGGAGCCGTTTGGCAAACATTGATCTATTAAAAAGGAAAAGGTGAGCAGCCCCTCAGGTGAAGATGGAGACTATTTGGTACCCCTTTAGTGTCCCTACGTTGTTTCTCAGATACCCCATAGTTGAAGGCACCAAGACAGAGGGAAAAGCAGAAATGGTGAAATGCTAGCTTGTAATGCTCCTTCTCCAAGTTTTTATTTAGAGAATGAATATAATTCCCATTCTAATTCTAAGCAGAGTTGGGCACCTAGCAGCAACTCTTGTAGAAACACAAAAATTAGAGACGTATCTCAGATTCAGAGAACAAGGATTCATAGTTCCATTCCACTTAGGTCGCACTGGAACAAGCCTCTACTTCTGTCTCCATCTGTTTATTTCCATTATGTATATGCAAAGCCTTAGGCCAGGCACGGTCTCTCAACTGTATTTGCATTATGTAGGAAACATCCCTGCTCATAAAATCTATTAGTTTTAAAAGTGTAGGCTTTAGGGTAGCACTGAAAATTTCATATGACCATCAGTGTTTTCCAAACAAAAAAAATCTGTCTCAATTCAAATATTCACCTCTTTCTGCTAAACATAGGAAAGCAAATTCAGCCCTGATACAAGCATGTGAACATCTCATTGACTTCAACGGCCATTCAGCTTAGCTATGTCAAAGCTGAGTTAGGCCTTGGGTCTCAAACTGTCTTGTCTGCTCTTGCCATCTGTCTTTCTTTGCTAACCTAATTTCTTATTAAATAGGGTGTCCGCAGTGAATGTGAACCTATTCTGCTGAACCTTTCTCTGCAACAAACATTGCTAGAGGGTAAAATTCCTGAAAGTTATGACTACTTTGACTGCCTCTGCTTCTGGATACTATGTGAGGTTCTTTTAAGGTGGCCTGAAATTCAGACTGTGAAGGTTTATATCCCTGCGCATTCAATCCCTTTGCAGTCATATCTTAGACATTCAGAATTACTAAGTTGTTTAGCAAACTATAACTTACAACAGTACACTTATTCATTGTCCTCCTCCTTAGAGGTTTCTGAACTGGTAGTGCTAAACATGACAGTTCACACACCATGTAGATGATGACGGTGTTGTACAGAAAAAAAAAGAAAAAAAATAAAACCAGACAGATAAATGTCTCCATGTTAACAAAACGATGGACAACAGATCCAGAAAATGTACCAAAGGCGCAAGGCAGAGATGGGTCCAATTACATCCCTAATCTAGTGATTGTGGATGCTGGAGGAAGTACAGGGGAAGGTCTGAGGATACAGGCTGGGTGCAGGTGTTCTCCCTATATGATGACTCTCACTGCTGCTGTCAAAGACCATTGCTCTGGTCCAGTGGGGCATTTCTTGTGTTCTTAGAAACTGTCTTTAACTGAGCTACGAGAAGACTTGCTGGTGTTCTTAGAAATAGAATGTGAAAAATGCAAACAACCTACCTGCACAGTTAAAATAAATAAAGCATGACAGGTTTTTTTACCTGTGACTCGGTGCAGGTTGTGAACACAATATTTGAATAGCCCAAAAAAAGGAAGAAGCATCCATGGACTTAACTTAAACTCAGACTGAACTATTCACAAATTGAGAGCTGCTGAGGATTAGGTCATTTGGTTGTCATTTAAAGAAAAAAAACAAAACAAAACAAAAAACCACCTCTCATCTATTCATTATGTCTCCACAATTTCATGTTCCAGACAAGATTTGACATGAAAGCAGACTGGTTCTTTCAAAAAGAGGCTTTCTAATACATTTCTAATTTCTATAAATTTCACAAGAAACTTAGCTTGCTAGATTTCAACAGGAAAGGTTTGAATATGCAGCCTGACATATAGGGGCTTACTCTTAAACCTTTTGAAATTTCCTGATCTTTGTTTGTTTTCAGGAATGTCTCTACAGGGCAGGCTGCCTCTTTAAAATGTTACAGTTTAAAATTTTATAAAAGTAAGTAATAACTCTAGCACAGAAGCAATAAGCATTTGAGTTACAGGTAATATGAAAGTTAATTGAAGCCCTGATGTAATTTTATGCTTTCTTCATGTCTTATTCCACTATTATGGAATAAGACAATATTCCAATGGAACAATAAGTCCATGGTATTATGGGCTTATTGTCAAGATGAGAGCTGTGAAAAATGTTTATTGGTACCCTGGTACAGGCTCTACGCTGCTGTTTCTCAACAGTGTAGCTAATTCTCTTAGTTGATTCTCTTTACTGAATCAACACTCCTCACTGTTCATGCTAAGGAGGGGTGGAGGGAACCAAAGAAATAGGATAGATAAAGGGAGATACACATACACTGCAAAAGCTACATTTTAAAAGGAGGTCAGTTTTGTTTATCACAGCTTTAGCACTCCCCCAGCTAGGCTCAGGGCTCAAGCTCTGCAGAAACTCCCCAGTCACATATACAGTCCATGCATCAGCTTCCACTTTGGTGTAGCCTGCACAGATGGACTGCCTCTTCAGGCAGGGAAACCTGCCACATCATGGGACTGCCTTGCACACGCGTTCTGCCCCAGCAGGTAATGAGGATGCTGTAGCTAAAATCATGAGGCTCCGAAAACTTGGATGCAAGCATAGATACCAAAGGCAAAGGATCAGCCTTAGCTATTCTTCGATGCACTGGGGAATGCGAGTCCTTAAAGACATTCATTGCCTCAGGAATGTTTTTAATTTCAAATTTAGACAATGCACATCACAGGACAGATAAACAGCCGAGAAAGAACAAGAAGAACTGAGCTGATAATTTCCACAAGTCTGCAGAAGCCAACCAGCTTTTTCTTACTGTTTGGATTGTGCCACAGCTGTTTGTTCTACCCTTTAAGAGCTCTGTTTAGCATACCATGGGCACAAGAGTCAGAGTTATTGCATTGCATCAGCAGGGCATGCTTTAAGGAGCACATGTTGTGACTTTGAAGAACTGAGAGAGGACAAAGCCAGGATCCCGTCCCCTTGGGATTACATGGCTGGCCTGTCCTCATTTAGGAAGTGCAGAGAGAAAGCGCCTCTTTAATCTCCCGTCATGTTTATTAATGTGGAGGTTTGGTGGGGCTCCCAGGCAAGGAATCCAGATTTTATGTTCCAGGATGCCACCTTTACATGAGTCCCCAAAGTGTGGGACAGCCTGGAACGTTATATCCAGTTAGCCCATCTCAGTGCAGCAGGTCTCAAAAAGTACTCATGAGATGTAGCTTGTTATACTCCTCATAATGCCCTAAGTATTGGCTGGAAGGTGATGGATGTGGCATCATTTGACATTGCACATTAACTTATGAACTTTCCTTAAGTATTAAACCTTTTAGGTGCAAAATATAGCCCAACATCATGACATTAAAATCATAATTTATTTTCTTTTTAGTTTGGCTTTTGCTTTCAAAGCACTTGATCTCTTCCTCTATTAGAGAGCCAAGCAATCCTTTACTGAACTCTTTCAAGCATATGGCTTGGATAAGAAACATCACTGGCATTTAAGAAACATGACTGGAGTTTTGACCAGCAAGTCATGCCTCCTTTGAATGTTGTGGCTGGGAAATGAAACATTTCACTACCTATTTTAATTCTGGGGAGGTGATATGTGAATAACTGGGGAGGAGATACCATATCTGGATATTATGTTTGCCTGTCAGTTTGCTTTTTTGGGAAAACAAATAGTACTTTGAAAGCAAACACTATAATTTTTCCTAATTATATGTCATTTTCCAAGATTGCCAACCTTATCCACAGAGGCCAGAGGCTGATGCATCTTCTCTAATTGAGCAGTAACTTACTCTATAAGTACTCCCTCTGAAATGACTGAAACTGATTACCATGCAGCACAGCTAAGTTTAGGTGAAGACAGGTGTCTTCATCCTTAAATGTCTGGATCTTATTTCCGATGTCCTTTTGTTAAAAGTCACATTATATTAACCTTACATTAAGTAGTGATTTTAATTTGACTGTACAGTTACTAACCCTGTTCAGTGCTCTGGATCTCTTCTTGCAGATAATAGATCTACTCTCAACTTCAGGTGAACCAAATATCTGGCCTGAAAGGGTCCACTCTCCTGGATTGCACGGCTTTCCAGCAGTGTCATGGCTCATGCACTTTTCAACTCTCATGCGCCTGTCTAGGGAAGAGCAAGATTTGACTCCGCCATTGCAGAATTTACAGGATTTGCACTAACATGTGTGTCTAGCACAAATGCAGGGTTGAGGTGGGTTCTTTCATACCTGGCACGTTACTCTTTATCACAACAGAAGATAGTGACAAGGCATTAGTTAATACCATCTTCTGTCAAGCAAAACCGGCAGTTTTAGCTTTGCAATGGACTGTTGATACAGATTTCTATCAGATTTGTCTGATAGAAAAATTACACATTTCTTCAAAGCAACTGACAGTAAATCTTAACTCAAAAGTATGCAAAACTGGAGGTCAAGTCCAGACAGTTTGGGCTAGGTCTGCCCCACTGCAGTTTGGCCCTTAACAACTACAGTCTAGTCAGGCAGATGAGCCCACTTTCACTCTACTCAGGGGTCTTGCTGTTACCTTGTCAAGGACTGACATACTTCAGGGTGTTATGCTGTAAAACCCTCTTGTTTTATTTGCTTAACTCCTGGGTTAACGATGAAAATCTTGCAATACGGCTTTTTTAGCAGTGTGGAAGGAGGCTTCTCAGAATAAACTATACCTATTTATTCCTAAATCCACTAGGTGGATGTGTGTGGTTCAGTCATTTCTATTGCACCTTCAGTGAGCCTGCCATTTTTGTCAGACCTCCAAATGCAAACTAGATCCAAAATGTCACCCCTGAAGGAGATCATGAGGTGTGAGAGGAAAATTGACAGTGATAGGTCCTCTTATATGCACTCTATTACCTGCAGCTAAATGTCAGCAGAGTATGATTGTCCCTCCTCCTCCACAGTAATGCAATCTGACACATACAAGGATTTACCCTATTGAGCCAGACTGGTTGCTCACCACAGGGAAGAGCAGAAAAGCATAATTGGAAGAGTCATCTAAAGACACAGTTTGCTGAAAAATGGAGATTGCTTTCCTCCCGTCTCCATCAGGTGCACTGCAAAGGCATGGCCATTTACTTCAGCAGTAGTACCCACTAATGGGAAATGTCCTGCCTGCTGCTAAAAGTCAGCAAAGAGGAAATTAGGTTTAACTGGATAGATACATACCAGTTTTGACTGTTGGAGATTCATCCATAGCATCTTCCCCATATGCATGTAGCACTCCCAGCTGTTGGTACATGCAGCTACAGGTCTAACTCTAGGTAACAGAAGGGATCATAAAAATATGCCTCATCTGCTTCAGTGTGGGCAAGATTAGCGTGATGAAGACAGAAGATAAACTCACTCTGCAGTTAAGGAAACTGGACACAGCTCTTGCAGTCGTCTCTGTTGGCTCTGCTGAGAGGGTTAGAGGGTTCGTGGTATTTACACATATGCATTTCCTGGGAGCAAGAAATCCTCTAGGTGGATGCAGTGAGATGAGCACCACAAGCTATTTGTCTCCCTCACTGCATTAGACATGCACTTTCAGCACTGTTTGTGTAACTGATGGCTTTTGTTTCTCCTAGTAAAGAATGGTTATCGGTAGCAGATAATCTTGCTGCTACCTTCTGCTTTCTTCCTGCGGTTGAGCTTAAGATGTCATGATTAAAAAGAATTTGCATGAGTCACTTGTGCTTCCCTTCTTTATATCATTCAAGGAGTTCTCTGCTATTTTTAAACCCTTGTGCAAGGCAATGAATTCATTGTTTGGCTGCACTGCTGCCATGTACAGGAACTAACTCAAGGCAAAGCTAGGAGGCTATCTGCTCTTTTAATGATAGAAAATCATATTTCTTACCTGGAATTTCCAAATAAGAGAATGTACTCCAATGCAAATTATTATAAATAAGAGAAACAAAATTCACAGTTTTTCCCTTCCTCATGCCTCCCAATTCATGTCAGAGTTTTAGCTTATTTCCTGCAGGCATTTTTTCCTCCAAAAACTTTGGTGTTTTTCTCTCAATTTCATCATAAGCTGTTCACTGTGAACAAGATTGCTGAGATTGGGAGCAATTTTCTAAGCAACATTGCAATCTCATTCTCTTAGAATAGCTTTAACCTTAGGGCTGGTCTATACTTAAGGTTTCATTGCAAAATATATGTAGATTATGGTTCTGAGGGGTTTTTGCTTGCTTCATAGCAGAAACGGTGAACTTCATAGCACTTGTAGCTATTTTATGCTACTACAACTAACTGTTGAAAGGGTTTTGCCCACAGAGTTAAATCTGCAGGAAAATGCATGCACAGTCTGAACCAACATTAGTTCATCAGTGCTGGTCACCAGAAACTACGTTGGTAGGTAGAAATTCCTCATTAAAACAAGTAAGGGATGAAATTTGAGACTGGTGTTGCATGACCTTGTAGTGAATGGCTGAAGATATAGCTGTTACCCCAAGCTGCTATCACTTCCCACACAACTGAAGCATACAAAAGCCATATCAGAGTATTGCTAGCCTGGACTAGTTCAAATCACTCCTGAACACCTGACTGAGCTGAAGAAAGCTAATCCATCTCAGTGATGGAGATCTGCAATGGTTTTAACTACTCCACCTGCAACAACCAATGCAAGTCTGTTTAGGTGTTTCCGAGAATGGTGCCAGACTACATCTGCAACTAAAACGTGCATCTGAATTTTGGAAACTGGGCCTTCAACACCTATTCTTAGTACAGATGCAGCACAGTGCTTCTGGTATGGTCACAATCCAACCAGCACCCTCTGAGGAATGACACCACCCAAGGCTCCTTTTTAATGGGGTATAAGGAGGTGTGACTTCCCTCCTACTAGCCCTAGTAGGGACATTTTTGCCTTATTTGTATTTAAGTCCAAAATACATCACAGTGTGAAAGCTGGAAAAAAAAAAAAAATCATTTGGAAGAGAAAAGCAAATCCGCAAAAGAGAATTGTGCCATTAGCTCTATAACCTGTGCATCCACCCCAGTGTATAACATCGCTATCAGATGCAGAAAAACAGATTAAATGAGCTAGTGCTCTTAAGACAATCGCTATCAGAGAGGCACTCACATCACAAGACAAGTGGCACCTAAAGCACTCTCCATAATAGTTTTTCTAAGATTGAAGATTCTATGGAAACTGAGACTAAAATATTTTCTTAACTCTTAGAGGTGAGACCTCAAAGCATAGTTAAAAGAGTAAGAAAGTTTCCTTACTATTGTTTCAAAATATAGCAAGGATGCAATGCCTAAACATAGTGTATATTAAAGAAAAGTAAGCGCAAAAAACATATAAATGAGTGGTTTTCTTCACCACTTAAATTATGCCTTTGTCTTCATACTGATATGTGACCTCTCCCAATCTGAACTCTATGAAGCCACCAAGCCATTTAGTGGTTCAATAAATAAACATGTCAGCACTCTTGCTGAAAGGTCTGTTTTCCTAGACTGTCTCTCTTTTCTCTCCCTTTCCTTCTCTGAGGATTTTAGTTTTCTGAATGACCTTTTATTATTCACAGGAATAATTGGTGACAAACTCTACTTTGTAGTTTAACATGGCATCTGTCTGCTGGCTCAGCTGGGCACTGCCAATATAGCAACAAGAGGACATAGTTTGACTTTCGTTTTTAATGCAAGGCATATGTAGCTGAAAGAAAGCACACTGAGAAACAGCAGGAATTCCTGTGGTTCAAGTCAGGTGAGAATAGTTGCTCTAATAAATTGCCTCCTTGGCCTCTTCAAGACCAAATGGGCCAGTCTAGTGATGATCCAGGATTTATTTGGTTGGAGCTAGCCTGTTTCCTTCCAATCTGAACAGGGCAGGACACACTCTGGTGAGCAACAGACTGACCAGCAGATCTGAGATGGCAGCACCCTCCAGCAGCCAGAGAGGGCCAAACTGGGAGCAGTAACATGTCCTTTTGGCACATGTGTGCAACTTGCCTTGGCTCTGAAAAGGACTAAAATTGCTCCCACAAACAACCTGTCTCTGTGGAAGAGGATAATAAATCTTAAACTGCTCCAGCTGCTGTGCAAACGAACATTTGACTATGCCCTAACCTTTCATAGCAGGCATAAATGACTATCATGAGAAATGAAGAAGGCTTGATTTAGTATGATTTGATCACTGCAGGATTCCTGGTGAATACCTGTAAGTGCTTTATCTACCTTTTCATCTGAGGAGACAAATCTTTGCCCTAAAGTTCTTCCCTGATTCAGCTCCTCTTATGCGGCAACCTGCTCCTTTAATGCACCAGTTTCTTTTGCAAAAGGATATAGGCTGCTGGGTTTCAGATGGGTACAGTATACCCCAGTGTTAATGGTTGTATGGTACAGGGCTCGGAGTTGTTTCCCACCAGCTTAACAACACAGCAATGGAGTCTACATGCTGAAAACACAGAGCACTCTGTTGCTAAAACAAATAGCAAAATTAGGAACCTATGTCTGTGGTTTCTGGGTAATTTTTGCATTTGTGAAGGATTTTCTAAGGGAGTTGTGGGCCCCTGTAGAAAGCTCACGTATTTCAGCAGCTGAATTGCACCTTAAAGTTTCCTTTCTTTGTCCAGGTCCTATAGAAGTAGAGCAGAAACTCAAAGGGTTTGACAGACTGAGATGGATGGAGCAGGCACCCTTGAGATGAGTGTACTGCCCCAGGTCACTGCTAGCCAACGTAGAGGTGCTTCTCCCATGGTCACAGTGCTGACCATGAAGAACTGTGATTCAGGAACGAACTGCTAGAGTCTCCCCTTGTTTGTTAAGAGCAATGAGTGGGTGTGCACAGCAGTTTTCCAGATCCCTCATCAGTACCTCTATTTTTCATCCATATTCTGGACTTGCCAACTACATCACCAGGAACTGGGCATCTGCCTCTTACACTTAAATTTCATCCTTCCCGTCTTGACAACATCCATTCCTTTCTCTCCTGGCTGATGCTGGTGAGCTGAGATCCCAAATTCCTTATTACCTGCACCTTGATTTCTCTCCCAAGTCTGCATGGATACATCTCTTAAGGAAAGAGACTGTTAGCTCAGCTTCATTTCTGTTGTATTGTCCGGTCCTCTTTATTGTTAAACTCCTGTCATCCATCAAACCCTATTCACAGTTGAAATCAACAGCAAATAAAAGGAAACAAATAAGTCAGCACAGTGTTACACAGAAGTGGAGCTAGTATGCACAGAGATGGATGAAAAGCCACTGAGCCCCAATAGTGCTGATGGAGCTGCCCTGCAGCTGTTCTGGTTGAGTTACTTCATCACTTCTGTACAGACAATGATAGATGTAAAACTTTAGCTGTGCTAACGGCAGCAGGAACTGGTACTATGTGCAGCCTTTACAACATGTCCATGGTTGTGAACATGCTTGTTGGTTTTTTTTTTTAACCCAAGGGTGATTATAAAGTTTCCATGTCCTCCATGCAGATCAAGTCAGAGGTCCATGTTGTGGCAGATATGGCCTGTCACCAAGTACAGAGTGTGGAGATTAAGTCTGCTCAGGCTTATGGTATTTATAGGTTTGTGAGATTTGGGGGAAATCTATTCTTTTCTTATGTGTGTTAGTTTATAGGCCTTGAACTTTCATGACTTCTTTTCTAGTTAAGTACGTGTATTACTGCTGTAACGCTCTCTTCTTAATCTTTCATGTGTTGCCACATCATTGGGGAATATCACTTGTCCAAAGAATATTGCGTGTCCAGAGAAGGGCAACGAAGCTGGTGAAGGGTCTGGAGCACAAGTCTGATGAGGAGCGGCTGAGGGAACTGGGGTTGTTTAGCCTGGAGAAAAGGAGGCTGAGGGGAGACCTTATTGCTCTCTACAACTACCTGAAAGGAGGTTGTAGAGAGGTGGGGGTCGGTCTCTTCTCCCAGGTAACAAGTGATAGGACAAGAGGAAATGGCCTCAAGTTGCGACAGGGGAGGTTTAGACTGGATATTAGGAAATTTTACTTCACTGAAGGGGTTATCAAGCATTGGAACAGGCTGCCCAGGGAAGTGGTGGAGTTGCCATCCCTGGAGGTATTTAGAAGACGTTTGGATGAGGTGCTTATGGACATGGTGTAGTGGTAGTCTTGGTAGTGTTAGGTTTATGGTTGGACTCGATGATCTTAAAGGTCTTTTCCAACCTAAACCATTCTGTGATTCTGTGATCACTTACAGGTGGACAACTTAGGTCAATACCAGTGCCTACCAAGGGCTATGCAGAAGGCTAGTTGTAACACAAGTGTGAAATTAGGCAACCCACACCTCCACTTAGCATCCTAGTGACCAGACTGCCCTTTCTTGGTGGGCATAGGCTGCATATACATCAGTACTTTGGCAGAGAACAGTAGTATGGTTTTTAGTGAACTCGCCCCTCTTTCCTCAACCACACTTGCAACTGGTTCAGATGTGGAGTGATTCACACTATGTGATGAGACTGTTGAGTTGCAGACAAGAGTCCTTGTGGAGGAAACCAAACCAGAAACTCTTCTGCAGGGTCACATGAAATACTTTTCAAACCCTAGTGGAAACACAAATATTCAAATCAAGTATTACTCCTTCTGACACTGTGGTAACATTCAGTCCAGGGAATCAGACTAAATCTAGTCTGACTTTAAATCCTGGAAATACTTACAATATAGATCTAGAGATGTTAGCACCAACTGCTCCCCATCCTGTGATCCACTCCTACTGCACAGCTACTTACTAATGCAAACAGAGGCATCCACACATGGACAACATGCTGAAGGCTGTGCAGTTCCAAATATACTGCAGAAAAAGATGCACGGGAGCCTGAGTATGAAGGGATGCTTTAGTGAAATGGTAAAAAAGGCACACAGCTCTATTTTACATCTGTATTTGAACAGCAGGAGAGCATATAGGTATCAGTAGACAATCAGAGGTCCACTATGCTAAAATGCTCTACAGACATATAACAAGGAAGATCCATTTGGCCTGAGATTAGCATAAATAAAGCTATCAAAGTGAGCTGGAAAAAAAGAAAAAAACAGCAGAAAAAAGAAATCAGGACAGAATAAACTAGATGCCTTTTCTGCAGCACCACTTCCAAAGCAGCAACGCTCTAGGGGAACCCCAGCAGAGATGAATGCAAAGGAGGGTAAAGTCACAGCATTGGACTTCTGGCTTTGTGGACTTCTCCAGAGTGATGAGAGTACAACAACAGAAAAAGGTTCCCATTTTGTTATTAAGCACTTCCGCTGGTTTTAATGCAGTCTTTAAACCTTGCTGGGGGCTACCTATTGGCTCTGTGGACCACATGGACCCCACAGTTCAGCATGTGGGAAGAGGAAGGGTCAGCTCCAAAGAACCTGTGCTGGAAAAAGTTAAAAGCACCCACAGGATTTTGGCACATAAATTGCACTGCCATTTCTTAATATTCTTCCCCCAGAGCAAAATATGTCTATTTGAGGCTGCCAAAAAGCAGGAAAACCCACCAGCCAATATTGTTAGAAAGGTACAAGTGCGTAGTCAGTGCCTCCATGTATCCATAGGTCGGCTACAGCTCAAGCTAGCACTGTTAGCATGAGCCACTGTCCGCTGGAGCAACAAATAAGCAAAGAGCATCTCTGATGCACAGATCCTTTTGCATAAGTAATAACACAACTGTGGAGTGTACACAAACAGTAGTGGTTTGAAGAGACACACTCAAGATTATAGAGTGAAGTAGCAGCAGAGGGCATGAATAACTGTCCTTGTATTGACCAAGGACTGCAGAGCCATTTCAAGCTGTATTACTACATGAGCCATATTTCAAATTTAGTAGGTGCGCACAGTGCTGTGGTAGCACAAGGAACATTATTCAATGTATTCTCAGTATGAATGTGTACATTCAACAGGGCTACTGGAGATGATATATAAATCCTTATACATCCTTATCCTCTATAGAGGAGATCGTGTAACCCCTATAATTTAATTTCACAGTTTAGAAAATATTCACCGATTTAATCTGACTCTAATCCACCATTATTTATTGTAATTATTGCCATTGCTATGGAAATTCCAAAAGCAATGAAGCAGCTGTCTGTGGCTAGCTACGCTTAAGCAAGATTTTCCCTGGAGGTGAAATCAGCGGATAAGTTCTTACCTTCTTCAAGGTTTAAGCTTGACGTAGAAATAAAAGTGCAGAGGTTCTTCTTCCAGACAGGACGGACAGGCTGCCCGCACCATGCCCTGCGAGCTGCGCCTGTAGCCTGACCTCACCCAATAAGCCGCGGTGACTACTGCCTGGCTGACGAACAGTGTTCACTAATGAGATGCTCTTAGTTAGGGTCCTAGATGCCCTTAGTTACCCTTCCCTTGGGATGCACAGAAGTGCTGAAAAGTCCTCTGGATTCTTCCCAGGATGGGACGAGGTCATCCCAGGGATGGTGTGAGCACAGGCACACCTTCAGCACAGCAACACAGGCGAGCACAGAGCAACCGGTGTCTGGGGGGGTCCCTGGGGGTGGCAAGGCTCGACCTGGCAGCCAGGGCCAGCCCACCACCCCATCAGGGACCAGGGCAGCTCCCACCCCGGCATCGGGCACCGCCCTAGGGACAGGGATGGCCACTGCGGGGGCTGAAATTGAATATGTCCTTCCTGAGCCATGGCGTGTCAACTCAGTAAGCACCCACGGCATTT
Source organism: Ciconia boyciana (assembly GCF_034638445.1). NCBI lineage: Eukaryota > Metazoa > Chordata > Aves > Ciconiiformes > Ciconiidae > Ciconia > Ciconia boyciana. Next base: position 92,921,901 of record NC_132937.1, on the reverse strand, counting down.
TCTCCCAGCGGTGGCTGCCTCTCCACAGCATGCAGAGCAGTTTACAGCTGGCAGAGATATTTTTCAGTCATTGTTTTTGTGCCCTTTCTGCTTTCTTTAACAACGCTGACGAGATACCAGGCTGGTGACAGAACGTGGCTGGGAGAAATGGATCCAAGCAAAGCAAAGCAACATCTCAGCCATGCATATTCTCCCATGGGCAATAAAATGTCTTTGGTTTTGTAGGCGCAGGAGGATCGGATATGCTGCCTAGGGATCCGCCGGGACCGTGCCCCTGTGAAAGTCCCGAAGCCGAAGAGGGTGCAGGGGTAAGTCTCCTCCCACCGCGTCCTTGTGGGAAGCACAGGGATCCATGCTGTGCTCAGACATAATGCTTGATGGCACGTGCGCTCGGTGGGAAGGGCCACATCTTCAGCTGTGAGGAGGTTGTCGTGGTGGGAGTAGTTTGCACAGCAGACCCTGTTGGTGTCAACTGCATTCGCTTGACTACCGCAGGGTCTCCTCCTAAATATTTGAAAGCCCGGTGCAATGGTTGGGATTAGGAGGACCTTCAATAAAAGTGCATCTCTTGGGAGGTCTTGTTATATAATTCTGGCAGCTCACTGCAAGATGGTGTCAAACCAATGCTCAGTTCTTCCTCACCATCAGTCAATCCCCCACACGTCTTCCTTTGCACCTTCTCTTCTTCTCAGACCCCTCCGCGGTTACTGCTACCCCACCTCCTTTCATCGGCTGGAAACCCACGCGCGAGCAGCTCGTCAGCATTAGGAGGGCAAGCGTCTGAGAAGCGTTGCCCTCACCTGGTAGCCTGGTGTGCTTGGGTGTGCGTGGAAACACACCATTTTGCTGGAAAAGGCATGATGGGGACATTCCTTTTGCTTTGTCGTTCTCGGTGTGATGGCATGCAGCCATGTGTTTTTAACAGCAGCAAATGAATTTGCAATAAGATGTTGGGAGTGGAAAGGGAGTGAATGGGCAAGTGAATTCCTGCAGGGCCAAGACGTTCATCTTCAGGGCTGCTGACACTGCTGACCATGAAGCACTTCTTATATCTAAAGACAAAAACAACCATGTTAAAAACTAAAGGCCTCTCCAACAATTTTTTATCATAAATTGGATTTTTAAATAAAGACGCAAACTTGGATATACATAGCCCATATTAATGCCTAAATCTATTTTCATATTTTACATTTCTTTAAATGAAATTAAAATAGTAATCAAGGTTGTTAAACTGGTTCCGATGAAACTGATGAAGCAGATTTCAGACTTCTGCTATAAAAGCAGAGGAATTTTTTCTTAAATTACAGTTAGTTAAGTCTAGCCCAATAACTAACTCTTTCATTTAGAGAAGCATTTAAAGACAAAAATGCAGTGAGTTCGTATCTTCTTCTGCTTAATGAGTAAAAACTGGTGTGAGAATCTCAGATCAGCTAGCTTTAAGATCTTAAAGGCCATGGTGAATAATCAGCTAAAGTCAGCACCTGCAAAAACTTTTTTTTAAATGAGGAAAATGTAAATGCAAAACATGTTTTGAAAACCTTTTCTTAGATTTTTCTTATCATATTACTAGTTTCATTTATCATTTAAAACAATATTAATAATTTGCTCAAAATCCAGGTTTCCCACAGTTTTTATTTAAGTGCTAATAAAATCCAAAATGGGCTGGGCCAATCTCACGTTTAAAACAAAACAAAACAAAACAGATCTGCTAATAAACAACAAATATGAATCTGATTACATGTGGCTAACAATTTAGAATGGACAATATAGCACAGAATTTCATACTCTTGGCTATCAAAAACAATGACCTAATTTAAGGTTAAAGTTATACAAAGCAGCAAATCAACATGTCCTCAGGGGTACCAGTCAGTGAGAATCCACCTTTCTTTAGGCAAATAATTTACAAACCAAGCAATAAAAGTAAGGTTCAAATTGATAATGCAAAGCCATCAAAATGAAAATTTCATGTTATGGTTCAATCAGATACTTAAATCATTCTGACTGCAGCTGGAGCATGGACTTGCACAGGCATTCCCAGACATTTTGCACTGGTTCCTATCAGTGCTCTGCTGAGTGCAGTATTGCTTTGTGGCAGCTTGTACATCACAAGCAGGACCTGGAGGACTGCTGGGAAAGCTTTGAGCTAGAGTTTAATCAGTCCCTAACTTTCTCTGGCTTAAGTTAAGGTCATACTTAAGGAAGAGGGGAAAAAAGGTTCAATGACTGTGGAATGCAATTTGTTTTAATAACACAGTATTTCCACTGCTTGGGAGTGTAACACCACGCAGAACAAAATCTGACTTAGCATTGTGTTCTCCTTGGTTTTAAAAAAGAAGTCTCATTTTTTTAATAACGACCCCCCGCTGAAGGAGGAGGTTTAATGGCAGAACTTTGTAAGAGGGAGGCTGACTCAGTGCTGCCGCGGGCACAGCGTGAGCAGAATCAGCAAAATGCTACCACAGGAAAGTCAATAAAGTCCATGAGGGTATCCTTACCAGCATGGAAGAAAATTAGTTTAGTCATAGCAAATGACGAAGTGCTGGAATTTTCTTTAATAACTTGCTAACAATTTGTGGAACGGAGAAGCCTGTTGTTTGAGGCAAAGACTATATGGAGCAGCTGGACATAAACTCTTCTGAGCTTGCATTTGCTGAGAGAGACAAACCCAAAACAATTGTCCTTTCTGTTACTAAACAGTCAAATGGGCAAGGTTATTTTCATGTAAGAAAACCATCGATTTTAGATTAACTCTGAAAAGAATCCATGCAAACCTAGTTGCAATATTTTTTTTATGATAGCAAGAATCTCAATTAATAGAAATCAGGAAATAGAAATCTGCATATGTCTGTTATTTTCAACAGCCTACTTACTCCAAGTGGAGACCTAGGCCATCATAAAGTTCCCCTCAACTTTAACAAACTATTAACAAGACACAACAAGCTACCCCTCGGTCCAGACTGTGCTCTTGACTATATGGTTCAAGTCAATGCTAATTGCACAGGTTTCAATAAAGCATAGAAAACTCTTATATCTAATAGGTAATGACATTCACAACCAGTGAAGACAGGATATGGATCAGTAAGCAAATGTTACACTTGATCCTAGTCATGAAGCAAAGTAATACTCTCCCTTACAAGAAAGGAAAAATATGGTCCTCCCAAAGAGCCACTCCATGTAATGTGCCAAGCTGGACCTATTGTTGAACAAGCCAAAGTTTATGAATGATCTTGGAGTTTTTTATGTTTCTTCCTTCTTTTCTAAATAGCAAAATGCTGCCTCTTCATTGTTGCGTTTAAAACACATCCTGTTATGCCTGCAGCTCGTTTTGGAGCACAGGTTCAGAATACTATGTACTCTGTTACTGAGCCTTTCTTTCAGCTTTTGCTCAAAAGGAGAACTTGTATGTGTGTGGGAGTAGCATAAACTGCAGCTGTTTTTCTTTATTTTTCCACCATCATTACTGCTGACTGGTAACAAGGAAGAAGATGTACGTATACACCATTTGGCTTCTCTGCAACACTGCTGTACAGGAGGTTGGGAGATTATCTTGGTGAACAATTCCTAATTTCAACATAAAAGGATCAGCAGTAGGCTGAAAGAATTTGTCTTGCAGTGAAAAGGATGCTGCTGTTTTGCTGGAATATTTTATCAGAGATACAGAACTTCCATTTGCTCCCTCATTGGTTTTATGAAAGCTTGTCTCACCAAAGAACCTAAATGAGTTCAGGAAACTCTGGAAAGATTAATTCATTTCACTGGACAGCTGCTTAAAACCAAAAAAAATCCAAACAGATCCAGGATGCACCCCTTCCCCTCATCCTCCCCCTTGCCCCACTGCCATAAATGCACTGTGGCCAAAAACTTTACAGATAACTGAAAATGACAGAGGCTTTGATATTTTCAGCACTCTAAAGCAGTTTAAAAGGGAGATGCTCTTTCTGCACAGTGTATGTATCTGAAGCATGTGAGGCCAGACAGCAAAAATCCCTGGTCATCTTTCAAAGCACAAGTCTGCATGGCCTCATATCCCCTCCTCCCTGATCCTTCAGGCAGTTTAGGATGTATCTTGCTGCCACGCCAGCCATGGAGGGGTGCTGCTGAAATTCAGAGACATTTATGCAGTAAAAATCCAGGCAAGGTACAAACCAGCTTCAAGGAGTAAAATAGTTTATTTGCTGCAGCTGATGCTTTCCCCAGTTGGCTCCTGCCAGCTCTCATCAGTGGTTTTCCCAGGTCTTGCTCTCCATTCCTGGTGCTGGCCACAGCTCAACTCATGCCAAATTCAGTGGAGGTGGGCAGGGTAACAGAGAGGAGGATCCATCTGAGTTATTGAACTGCATGTCACAGCACACAGCTGAGAGTTCATTTCCAATTATGGTCTCTACTAATTGTTCTTGAGTGCATCTTCATATCATGACCAAGACGGGCACCGTTGGTCAGGGAAGCCAGAGGATCATCAGTCATTCAAAGCAATCAGAGCCATTATGTTTGACCCCTGGCATTGTAATTTTATTTCTGCAGCTCTGCATGGGAACTGTCAAAGCAAAGTAACAAGACTGTCAAGCTGTGGTGCCTATGTAAAACATGCCCACCTGCCTTCATATCCAAAGACAAATAAAATTGCCTGCTGACAGTATGTGAGTTAGACATTAAAATGCACAGCAGTTTTGTAATGCAGAGCTGGATTTCCATACAGAATACTGTGTATTTTTAATTAGCAGGCCTATAATCAGCTTGTCTTATCATCTCATTACAGTTCCATTTTGCATGATTTCACTTTTGATGATTGGAAAATGCAGTGAAGCTAAGACCTCAGCTTACTGCAGGGACAGTCAGTCCTTCAGGTTGGCTACAGGTTTAGTCATTGGGCCTGTTCCCTTTCTAATTCAAGAAAGTGACACATCTTTAGGAAACTGTGATATTGTTGTTTGATGAGAAAAAAACATTCTTTTTCATAGGACAAAGAATTTCTTCTTTGAATATTATCCACTTGTCTCTGACTTTCTGAGGACCTTCAGGTAGCCTTGGTTTTCTCACTTAATCATTTCTAATATTGCCATCCACCCTGCAGCAAATGACACCTCCCAGTTGGCGTCATTTAACACCATTGCAATAGCGCTGGAAGGAACAAGCATCCAGCCTTGAATATAGAATCACAGAATCATAGAATGCTTTGGATTGGAAGGGACCTTTACAGGTCATCTAGTCCAACCTCCCTGCAAGAGCAGGGACATCTTTAACTAGATCAGGTTGCTCAGAGCCCCATCCAACCTGACCTTGAATGTTTCCAGGGATGAGGCATCTACCACCTCTCTGAGCAACCTGTTCAGTGCCTCACCACCCTCATTGTAAAAAATTTCTTTCTTAAATCCAGTCGAAATCTGCTCTCCCTTAGTTTAAAACCCTTGCTCCTTGTCCTGTCACAACAGGCCTTGCTAAAAAGTCTGTCCCCGTCTTTCCTACAGGCCCCCTTTAAGTACTGGAAGGCTGCTATAAGGTTTCCCCGCAGCCTTCTCTTCTCCAGGCTGAACAACCCCAACTCTCTCAGCCTGTCCTCGTAGGAGAGGTGCTCCAGCCCTCGCATCATTTTCGTGGCCCTCCTCTGGACTCGCTCCAACAGGTCCATGTCCTTCTTGTGCTGAGGGCTCCAGAGCTGGACGCAGTACTCCAGGTGGGGTCTCACCAGAGCAGAGTAGAGGGGCAGAATCACCTCCCTCGACCTGCTGGCCACGCTTCTGTTGATACAGCCCAGGATACGACTGGCCTTCTGGGCTGTGAGCGCACATTGCCAGCTCATGTCCAGCTTTTCATCCATCAGTACCCCCAAGTCCTTTTCCGCAGGGCTGCTCCCCATCACATCATCCCCCAGCCTGTATTGAAGCCAAGGATATATAGGGAATATAAACCAAGGATTATAGGGAGGGCTTGGTAAAATGTCTGGAGAAGGCAGCTCAACTGCTGAAGATTTGTACCTCAATGTGCAAAACTCAGAAGATTAAAAGGTAACAAGAACTCACAGGAGCACTCATTAAGGCTGTAGCAACATAAACATTATGAGTATGGCCAGAGGGTCTTGCTATTCCTCCTCTACGTAGTGGAGATTTCAGTCCCTGGAGGCTGATAGGGTTCCCCATGTAGGAGTAACAGCAAAGACAGAAGGATTACTCTTCTCCATAATTGTCAGAGCACACCTGTGGCAACCCTCCAGGAAAAGATGGCATGACAAAATGTGCCATTCTGCATTTAGTTAATGTTTGGAACTGGAGTAAGCACTGTGTTGGCTTTGCCTGGTAATTAAATATATGGGATTTACGAATACTGACTTGTTTCTGAGGCTACTTGTGAGCTGAAAAAGTTAGGAACATTTAAATACGAGGAGGTAAAATTTAAATGGTGTTATTTTTCATAGTGACAGAAATAGTTTTGTGTAATATTATTTGTCAGCTTTTTATTCCTTTCTTTCTTTCCTGGTATAAAATTTTTGTGTAACGTCCTTTTCTGCTCATCACACTTCCTTGCACCAGACCACACCAGTTCCTCAGCTCTTTCAAAATCCACCTCTCTCTCCACATATTCATCACGAGGGTCTTTTTTGCTATGACTGCAACCTCTTCTAATCGAGGCTCCTTTCCCAATTTCTACTTTCTTACATAAATCCATGCAGGTATTTAAAAAAATCAGCCCGTTTTGTCTGCTGCTTTCGCTCTCTCTCTCCCACTAAATGTCTTTACAAGATCTACCCAGACCTCTTGAAAGCCTCTGATCAGATTCCCTTCATATTTTGTCTCTGCTGCAAGTCCCAGGTTCCCACCCGGCTTAGTTTCTGCTAATTGTTCTTCTCATTTGCTGCCACTTTTACTTCAGTCTAGTCTCTTGTGTCTCCACAGTTGCTTATCTCCCTTGTTGGACTCTTTTTCCTGGGGTGACTCTGGCCCCAGTTTTTCCTGCAGGGGCAAATGTCTTTGCTCCTCAACACTCATTATTGCTTACATTTTGATAACATCTACTGGCCAGATAAGAAATCATTATGTTGAATGAGATAAACTTACTAAAGGAAAGCCTGTGTCTAGTCGAGGTCTCAGTAAGCACTTTGTATCCATCTAAGAGCCATGGCATAAAAAAATTTCCAGCTCTCTCTTCCATCCCAGTTTTGATGATTAATGGCAACAAACTATTTCTGTGTTATCTTTGTTTGCACAACTGGAATTTGTAGTTACATTTATAACTCAGCCCTTGCAAATACTGAGAACTTGAATACTCAGTGAAATACACTGTGTTTGGGTGTTTATGTGTAGATATTTAAACATTTCTGCACTGTATATTTTGTGAATGGGATACACAAATAATTTTACCAACAACTCTACAGGACTTTCTTTTAACTATAGAGCCTAATGTATTTAAGCTGCTGCAGGACAACACTGCTTTATTCTCTGTAGACAACTTTATTCTTTGTCTTGTCATTTTTATTGTTCTAGTGCTAGTGAATAAAACCCTGCATCTGTTCCTCAGGAAGGACTTAATCCAAAGCTCATTGAATGCATTGGAAGAGCCTCCATTGGGCTTTGGATCAAGCTCTTTAGTTCACAAACAAATGCTCTTTGTGAGGATATGCTATTCAAGTATTGTACAGAAGAGTTACAGAGGTTCCCTATTTCTAAAATAATGATTGCTCTTTAAATCTTTTTTGCTATGCCTGTTTAGTTGGAGGAACAATATGCAACTGTACGTAATTGTTGAAGTACTGTAGTCTGTGATTATATTGCTCCAGCAGTTGATATAAATGTTGAATATGTAATGCTGTCGTAACAAGTAGTGCTATATTTATATGGCTCTTCCTATGCATGCAGTAATTCAGAAAATATATAGAGATATGCTTCCTGCCCCTGCGGATGTTCAGGCTCAATCAGGCAAGCTGGACACAGGCAAGCCATCTTTCAGGACTGCCTTATGTTGATGTTATTGATGAAGGAGACTTGAAAGAGGGATTTGTAGAATAAAAGAGGGATACTATTGAATGGGATTTTTTTCTGTGCTTAGGAAAAGGAACAGACTGAAAGGAGACACAAAGCTCACAGTAGGGGAAAGAAACAGGGGTGATTGTGGAAGAGGGTACATACAAAGAGATGAAGATAAGGCAGGAGTAATCAAAGCAGAAACATTAGCTGGTGTGAGACTGTAAGGAGCTTTAGGTGAAACCTTGCAGCTCCAGATTTGCAATGACTGCATTTTCCACAAGAAGGAGGAAGATCCATAAGTCAGTTACACAGCGGTATCCCCACGAGCTGCAATAAAAAAAATTTCTTCCTTACAACATCACAGGTACTGAATACTTTTTTGGATTTCTTGTGAAGGGGAACTAACAGTTCCCATGAACTGAAGAGAACACCATGCCAGTGAAACTTGGCTGTTTTTACAACTGCAGAACAGAGTAACTTCTTCACGTGGGCGTAGATTACACAAACAGTTACTACTGGGTATTACTCCTGTGACAGAATTGCTTGCAGTAAAATACACTACACTGTGTGGTAAGTGCTGGCAGGGCTCTGCACGCAGTTTGTAAGCCGGTGATGACTAAAACGGTTTATGGAGCCAGTACTAAAACATTACTCACTCAAGGAGTCACATTTAAGTCAATGAGATTACTCATGTAGCTAGTTGCCGATAGAGATCTTGCCAAGCTATTCTACCACATAATAGATGTGTGTAAATGAGCCTGTTAGCTGAATACTTTCAGAAAATAATTTTTAAGTTCATACTACATTAGTATTTGAACTCCCTAACCACAGCTGAGGTTCTGTTAAGTTCTGCAAACACCCACTAACAGGCAGTCCCTGTCCTAAAATTCATCAACTCGTATAGACAAATAAGGGAAAGTTACTTGCCTTCAGTCACATCACATGTCATCAGCAACGCCAGGAATAGAACAGGGATCTCCAGTCAGTTCCCTACCAGCAGCTCCCTGCCTCTGTAATACTCAACATTTCATCCCTGTACTGAATATAAAGCATTTATGAATGTGACCTCCAAACTTCCCACAGCTCTTCTGCTAACTGACTGATGGATCTCTGCATTCATTACTTTTATAAATGCACAGAGAATGCACAGAAGTACCATTTTCATCTCACACGCATTACGGCAAGACCGTGCATTCCCTCATCCAGCTCATCTGCACGTTATTCTACAGTCAGACAAATAACCAGAACCACAAGGAAAGGAAAACAAATCTAATCACAAAATTGTGACAGCTAATCTAAGACACTTAAAAATCTGCATCCCAAGCAAAACTCATTTTTCATACTCAGACAAATTCAGTGTGGAGGCTATCAGATCAGGCATCACCTTTCAGGACTGCATTTCATTTTATAAATGTTATAAAAGTGCCTGGCATATCCAGCATCATTATCACAGTATTTTCCTTTTTTTCTTTATTCTGCACTGCTCTCAGCATCTTTGGGAGTTCATAGAGAGCAAGAACAGTGTGCTGGGCTGTAAAACAGCAGCATGAAAGAATTTCTTCCTAATAGGAAGAGGTATCCCCTTTGAATTATTCTCCATTTGCAGGTTTGCTGCATAACAATAAAAAATCTGCCTCACTGAAACTGGGCTCCAATATACTGACAAAGTCCCAAGCAAAGACTGAGTAACTCCTCGGTCTCCTGGATAAAGCAGGAGTAGCAGATACAGATATGGCTTTGCTCTCTTCTCTCCCCATTTCTCTCTCCCCTCCTCCAAACATCTTTGTCTTTCATTTCCTTCTCTTTATCTCCCCTTCCTGAGCCACCCTGTGTCTCTTCCCCTTTCTAACTCCAGGCACTCTTTGTTGGCAATGGCTCTGTCCTCTTTCTGCCCATGGAAGAGGACGCATCTGTACAGAGGCAGATTGTAAACTAGGTCAGCTTATGTGGTAGAGAAAAAAAGAGTAGAAATAAGAGCCTTTTGTGTATAATAACAAGGTCTCACATAAGCATGTGGCCCAGTTGTCAGAGGTGTTGAGTGTCTGCGGTTCCCACTGATTTCAGTGGCACAACTCCTCTTGTCCACAGGCTATGTATATAGAAAAACATCCTCAGTTTTGCAGCCCCTGACAAGCAGAAGTTCAGATACGCCATCGCACTTCCTTGAGCTCTCACAAGGACGTCACACTAATCTCAGGATCTGTTTTTGTTGGGTTTTCCTACATGTTCAGTACAGCCTTGGGATGTACGTTGGTCAGTCATTGGAGGAGGAATGAGGTAATACCAGGGGTGACATACCCCTTTTCAGTTCACAGGGCACATAAAGCAGGCCTGAAAGGGAACGACAGGCAAGGAACAGTCATTTGAGAGTTAAAAATAACTACCTTTGTTGACTTATACTGGGTTAATGCGTCTGATTATACTCTTCCTACTTTCAGAGTTTTTAAGGCAATACCAACTAACCTTGCAATTCATTATTTAGGTAAAGGTATTTTAACTTCACAGCAAAAATTAGGGAAGGCTGGACTCTAGCAAAAATTAATTCCTTCTTCCCTCTACGTGAAGCCCTCTGTAACACTGTAAAAAAATTACAGAGCATTAACAAAATACATCATTAGACAAAACTTTAAGACATAATTTTCTTCTGCTGTTGTAACTGTTTGTTGTCGTTTAACCCCACTCAGCAACTAAGGCCCACAGAGCCACTCACTCACCCTCCCCCCAGTGGGATGCCGGAGAAAATCGGAAAGGCAAAAGTGAGAAAACTCGTGGGTTGAGATAAGAACAGTTTAATAATTGAAATATTATAATGATGATGATGATGATGATGATAATAATAATTATAATGAAAAGGAAAACAACAAGAGAGCGAGAGGGGAACAAAACCCAAGAAAAAAACAAGTGCTGCAACCACTCACCACCCACTGACCAATGCCCAGCCCATTCCCGAGCAGCGATCACTGCTCCCCGGCCAACTCCCCCCAGTTTCTATACTGAGCATGACGCCGTATGGTATGGAATAGCCCTTTGGGCAGTTGGGGTCAGCTGTCCTGGCTGTGCCCCCTCCCAGCTTCTCGTGCACCTGGCAGAGCATGGGGAGCTGAAAAGTGCTTGACCAGTATAAGCACTGCTTAGCAACAACTAAAACATCAGTGTGTTATCAACATTATTCTCATCCTAAACCCAAAACACAGCACTATAGCAGCTACTAGGAAGGAAATTAACTCTACCCCAGCTGAAACCAGGAGACTGTTAGAAATGCAAATTAGAAGCAATAGGCAAAACTCATTAAAATATACACGGTGAAATCGCATTTGATTTCCTCTGTGGTATATTAGTCATGTGCTACCTAATTAGTACTAAGTAAATGCATCCCTGTCATAAGAAAAAAAAAAAAACAACAAAATTCAAGCAGTATCAGTGTCATTTGTGATGTTGCTTTAACTAATGGAACAAAATCTGTGCTACAGTCACACAGTTCAGTCCAATCCTGTTACGAGGCCAGTAAGCAGGAGAGGAGCAGAAGATAACTGTTGGAACAAAAGGGCAGAGGGCTGGGAACCCAGGAAGAGGAGCTCTGAAGTTCCCCCTTTGGCAGCGTAACATCTTTGGTTGCTATGAATATGACAGATTTTTCTCTACAGTGCAGTATTGCCAGTCTCCAAAACTTGAGGCCTTCAAAAAGCACGAGACTGGACTATGCTTATTTTAATTATGTTTCTGAGGCCTAAGGGGACCTTTCTGCATGGTTCTGATGTTTTCTGCAACTAAAAAAGACTAATTTATTTTCCTCCCTCCCTTCCTCATGATAACTGGCTTATTCTGTTTCTAGCATCTGAAGTTTCTAAAAACCCAACAAACATGGTCAGATCTGAGAAACATCCAAGAGGGATGCAACCCCCATGCTCCTCTTCCTCTCTCTCTCTCCTCCGCAGCCCCACATTGCCATTTGGATGGCATACCTATCTGTGGGAGTACGGACTCTTACACCCGTGGGGCAGGCTGGTGGGTGTGAGCAGTGATGCACGTCTGTGCACAGTTGCTTCAGTCAGGTGTTGGAGGTGCAGTTTTTCTTTCTCCCTGCCTGCTCCCTGCAAATAGGCTGAACAGAGGTGTACTGCGGTTCTAGCACATGGCCTGCATGGCTGCACCGTATCCTAGAGGGACAAAGGGCAGGAGTCCTGTCTTTGGGCAGGTATCTGAATTGCAGGCATTCCTGGGAACATTGCTGGGTGGTGCAACTGAAATACCCCTGCTCAGAGCTGATATCCCTTCCTCCTTCCCATGCCAGATGCTAGTGGCAAGTAAAAAATATGCATTAAAAAAGGCCATCCTTGATCCAGAGAATTTACAGCAAAGTACAAAAGAGAGAAACCAGATGGCTGCAGATAAGGAGAATGGCAAACAGTTCCCTGGGCCAAAGACCTTGGTGGGATTTTGTCTGTACCACACTCTTCTGTGCTTTCAGACACGTACATTTGCAAAGAGGGTCATGGCCACATATAGTTAATTAGTAAGATAACTTCTTACTTACATTAGCACCGGCCTACAGGTCTGCAGTTATGTATGTATGCATCTATGTCCTTATACCATTAGCTTTTATTATAAGCCTTTTTGACTATCACAGCATTCAGGTAGCAATGTGCCTGTATGTGAGCACCTGTGTCCTTGAGTTCTCCCCTGAGGATGCAGCAGCTGAATTATCAACAGCAGCATGTAACCTCCCACTTAAAACATTGGCACCTGAAGAGTGGAGGGTGGCAAACATGACACTAAACTTCAATGCAGACTCTGGAGAACTAGAGGTTTGCAAACCTCGGCGCCTGTACTGTGCAAATATAGAGATGCTAATTGGGTTAGAACTAAAGGACACCTGAATTAATGCAATCTATCTGAGAAGAGTCAACATTGCTTCTGTAAAGTCCTGCCTTAAACAAACCTCTTGGAGGTCTCTTGAAAGGGTCAACAAAAATGTGGATAAGGGTGATCTAATTTCCATATCTGACTGGATTTCTAAAAGGCTCTTGACAAAGGCTTTTAAGGGACTAAGCAGCGATAGCTACAAGAGGGAAAGCCCTGGTATGGCTCAGTAATTGCTTAGAAGATAAAATGCAAAGTACAGGAATAAATGACAAGTTGTCACAATGGAGGGAGGTGCTGGATGGTATGGGGCTCTCTAAGGGTCAGTGCTGGGACGTGCACTGTTCAGTGTACTCATATCTCACCTGGGAATGGAGTGAAATAGCAAAGTTCATCAGTGGTATTGATTTACTCAAGTCAGTAATAAGAAGAAAGACTGTGAAGAACTACACAGGGACATTATGAGGCTGACTGGGCAATATAAGAAATTCAGCACAGGTAAATGTGAAATGATGCACGTGGAGAAACAATCTTGTAAAATGGTGGGCTCTGAGCTGGCCATTGCTGGAGTAAAACCTCAGCGTTATGACAGGCAGCTCCACAGAAACATCAGCTCTGTGCTCAAAAATTCCTCATAAAATATTTTTAAGAGAAAAACATCACTGCGCCACTGTATGCTCACATCTTAAATATCGTGTATTTCTTCACCTCAAAAAGGATCTATTAGATCAGGATGATGTTCAAGAGGGCATCGAAGATAAGAGGTGCAGGACGATGTACAGACAGAGGCCCCCATGAGCAACCTGCAACTCTTCAGCCAAGAGAAGGAATTATGTAAAAGGATTACAGTGGAGGTCTGCGCACCCATGAGAGGGTGGAAGAGAGGGTTAGGAGCTGTTCCTCCATCTCCATCACTGAAGCTGAGGGGATAATTAACTTCATTTTGAAACAAAAAATAAAAGGCAGAGGTTCTTCACAGGCGGGGTGGCAGACCAACGCAAATCCTTGCCAGAGCCTACTGTGAACGCTGCAAGTGCATTTGGGTTCAAGGGGACACTGAAGAAGCCCATGGAAGTCGGCTCCGCTGCATATATTAAAAAAAAAAAAAAGCCAAACCACACCAGTAAACCGAAAAAGAAAAGAAAAAAAACCCCAAAACAGCCAGCAGCAAAACCACCCCGAAACCCACGGCTCAGGAAACCCCCGCTGCTGCCAGCGGCGGGGAGCTCCGGCTTCGCTCGTCCCCGGGAGGCGGGCCGCGGGGCCGCGCTGCTTCCCGCCGGGGCTCGGCCCTCCCCGGGGCTCGGCTCCCTCCCCTCCCGCCCGGCGCGGGCACCCGTAACAGGAGAGGGCTCGCAGCCGGCCGGGTAACCCGACCGCGGCGGGGCCGGGGGGATGCGCGCAGCCCCCGCGCGGGGCGCATCGTCCCGCGGGACGGGACGGGACCGCGCGGGGCGGGACGGGGCGGGCGGCGGCTTTGCCCCCCTCTTCGTGGCGTCGGCGAAGGGGGCGGGCGGGGAGGGACGGGGAGGAGGAGGCGGAGGCGGAGGCGGAGGAGGAGGAAGGGGGACCCGACGTGCCGGGGCTGCGCGCGGAGCTGGCGGCGCACGCTGCGCGCCGGAGGAGCGGGCGCGCTTTGGAGAGGTACCTCCGTGCGCGGGGGTGCGCGTGTGTCCGTGCGTCCTTCTGTCTGTCTGTCTGTCTGTGTGAGCGCGGCTCCGGGTGCGGAGGGAAGGGAGGCGGCGCTGGCTGCGGCTCCGGCAAGTTGTCTGGCCCTCGGCGGGCTGCGGGCCGGGGAGGGGGGGACACAAGGTGGAAATACCGGGGGGGAGGCGGGAAGCAAAGCGGGTCGGGGGAGGCAGGGGGAGGCGGTCGAGATGCAAGGAGGGGCCGGGGAAAGGCGAGGAGGGAAGATGGAAACGCGGGGAGGGAGAGGTGAGGAGGGGAAGGGAGGATGAAAATGCGGGGAGGGGAAGGGAAGAAGCAAGGAGGTAAGGGGCGATGCGGGGACGGGGGGGGACACGACTTGCGATTGCCCTCGCCCACCCCGCGAGGTGTGCCCGCCACCGCCCCGCGCCCGCGGGACCCCCCACGCGTGCCCGTAACCCTGGGGCGGGAGGTGGGGGGACCACGGCTCACGACTCGGGGGTGCGGGGGCCGCGGACTGCCGGGGGTGCGGGACGGGGCGGGGGGGCCGGGTAGCGAAAGCCGGGTCTGTGCCCGCAGCCCCGCCATGTCCGCGGGCGGAGGGGCGGCTCTGCCCCCGCCCGGGCTGCGGTTTGGGGGTCCGGGGGGGGTCTGTGCCGCCCTCCCTGGGGGCCGCCGCGGTGCGCGGGTCCGGCCGGGCTGGAGGCGGCCGGGAGGGGCGAGGGCCGGGGTGGCGGCGTGGAGGGGTTCGGTGAGATCCAGAGAAACCCGTGACGTAATTATTTTTTAATCAGCATGTTTTTTTCATGCCATCTCAATTTTTCCTGGACTCCCCTTTTTGAACCGAAAATCTCCTGTATCTTTGTTCCAAGTCTTTCTATTTTTAGATCCCCTCAGTAGCAGGGAAGCATGAGTTTTAAAAATGTTATTTCTTTTTATTTGGCTTCTGCTTAGGACCACTGCAGTGTAAACTTCTCAAACGTTGGTGTCTCTTCCTAAAAAGTTATTGAAATTATTACTGAGGTGGGCAGGCAGGCAGCTGCTGCGGACATCAGTGTTTGAGTTTCTGATAACATTAATCATTAGCCATAAAGAGCAGTCATCATACTGAAGTTTGGTTTTTATCTTAAGATGAATTGCCTATCAGCTCCCAGAAGATGCACATTAGGGCAATAAGTACCAGCCTAATGTTAGAAGAGGTAGAGCAGATCCTGCAGTTGTGATTTTACCAATGAAATAAACATGTTGTTTTATTTTGAGCTGTGATTAACAGTTCGACGTTGTAATGATATCCTCTGATTCTAGCATTGTCTCATGGCTCTGGTATGTCATTTTGTATTCATGCTGTGTAAGTGTTTTGCAGAGGTTTTGCGTATCTGACGGGGGTTTATTTCACTTTCACAATTACATTTTCTGGTCTCACCAGCCTCAGGAACCCGAGGAAGGTATATATACATCAGTATCTGTGGTAGTGTGGTAGTGTGGTAGTACATGACTTCTTTTTCCTAAGAAGTGCAAGTTACATCATATATTTTTAGATCATAGCTTTTATGTACCTGCACACAGCAGAGGATGAAGTTATAGCTGAAATTGTGTTCATTTAGGTGTACTCCTTGTAAGTATTTCTGACCGGTCAGTACTGAGTGTTTTTTATTCAGTTTATCTTCATTTTATATCTGAATGCCAGTCCATTTGCTGCCCTTCGATAGCCTCTGCCAAAGTAAGTTTGCACAAATTTAAAATGTTACATACAGATATTGACTTTAGATAACTGATACGCTGTTTTTCGCGTTAAGTTTTCAAGCACCTGTTCAAAGAGTACAGGTCCCAGGTGAGCTCTTAGGTAAATTAAGCCATATTTATAGATGTCTTATAATAGTGCCAATAAGAAGTAGCTTTTGTGGCAGCTGATGGTGATTTTCCTTCTCTGTGGATGTGCAGCTTCTGTACTAAGGGATGTGTGCATAACTTCCCAGTCCTTTTAAATTACTCAAAACGCCTCTTGACTTCAGCCAGAGTTTTGGCTAGCTGAAGAATACAGGATTGTATGGCTTACAGCATGAGAAGTATACCCAGCAGAATCCTGAGCAGTTTGAGGTATACTTTGATCGTGGGATCAGTTAATTCATGCCTGATTTGTCTTGTCTAAACTGCAAAACTCACTTTTGCTGCTGGAAACACCTGCTGATTTAGCAAGTGCTATTGATACTGCATTTATAGCAAGACATGAAGAGCTACATAATGCAACATCTAGAACTGTCCCTATTATTACCATTCACAGCGTGATTTTTCTCTTGTCGACGTGCTGCAGTACTGAATCTCAGGCAGTTCTGACTTCACTTGACTGGCAGTTAGTTCATTTGTGGTTCTGGGGTAAATATGTTTGTTCAAGCTGCCAAAATTCTCTCTCCCCCCTCCCCCCCCCCAAAAAAAAAAAAAAAAAAAAGCTTTGGGGGCTGTCTCTCCTGGCAGTCTGGTGAAGGGGCCCATCTTGGTTCTCACCTATGCCTTGTTGTTTGGCTGCCTAAAGTCCATCTTAAATTCTGTGTTACTTTGATACAACTTTTCATTGCTTCCTTCCCATTTCTAGGCTGATTCTTTGTGTTTGTTTCAATGCCAAAAGTTAATGAACAGACCCTAGCAAAATTCTGGACTCAGAATTCATTGAGGAAAAATCCTTTCCGATACTCCTACCCACTAGGAGCAAGTCCATTGAAGTTGGTATGGTAGTCTTGGCATTCAAATGATGTGAGCAAAAAAAGTTGGCCTGCTTATTTATGATGATGCTCACTTACCTAAGTATTGCGTTTGTCCTATAAAGGGTTGTGCTTTAACTGACTGCTGACCTAGACCACTAGAGTATAGCTTTATAAAATTAAGTTTAATTATGAAATATAACAGCAGCACTGAATGAATGCCAGCAAATGCAGTTATATCTATAATTTATGTAATTCTTTTTGAGCCATATGCCAAAATGGTACTCTTTTTCTTCTGCATCTCCAAAATTTTAAGTTATTTCTGCTTAAATAGTTTTAAGACTTTGGGTTGCATTGCCCTGGTAAATTAGTATTCCACATCAGTCTGTTTCATTCTTGTAAGGGATACCTACTAATTACTTGTGGCAAGACAAATGCAGTTAAGCAAAGTCCATACTCTGTGAACTCGCCTATCTGGGATTCTTCTGCTGCTAAGAATATACTTCACAGTACAGCTTGATGGAGGGGGAGAATGATGCTGCGGTTTAGTGTTCAATGAGGAAGCAAACTTACAGTCTTCCTCTATCCTGGTGTAGGTCAATTAGAGTTGGTTTTCATCTCAGCCATCTAAACATGCGATGTTCAGTTTGAGTTGGTAATGTGAACTACCTCTGTGGTCCAAGAAACGTGGAAGGTGCTTCCAGAGAGTCAGTCATCTAATATATCTCAGATTGGGAAGATTTTTTAAAATAGCCTAATGGTAACCTGTCATCGACGCCATCATGGTTGACTGCAAGAAGCTAGATATTGACTAAGATGGCATCTCAGGGCCCTTCCAATACTGTGTTCTGTGATCAAGTGAGCATCATGGTAAATCAGTACTGAAATGTATACAAAGCTTTTAAAAAGTTGCATTGCACACAGTAGCTTTAGGAGACCACAAAGTTGTCTCACTCCTTCCTGAAAAACAAGTGTCAATCCTTAGTGCAGAAGTTTCCCAGCTGTAAAATGGAACTCTTGTTTCTTCCTTTTTCTTCTCTACATTGGAAGATCTTCAGGGCTGTTTTACAATCTTCACCCAAGCACAATGTGCTGAAACTTTAATTTCAGCTGCTATTGGAAGACTCATCCTAGTTTATTAAAAAATCATATTGTAACTACTGTTCAAAATTATGTACTACAGAAATCTAGATGTTGTCATTCCTTTTCTTATCTCCCAAATAATCATATTCACAATACTGGGTTCTGGTGTTATGCCAAAATGAACAAAAAAGAGGATACATTTTTCATATTAAAATTCTGTGTTAGCAATACAAATTATGGGCTTATTTTTGGTGATGAACAATCTTCAGTAATCCATTACAGTTCTAAATCGTGCTGTCCTTAATTCCAAAAAGAGATTCTGTGACTTAAGTTTCTAATTAATGAAAGTTCAGAGTTTTACTTTTTGTTTACTTGGCAACAGTAAGATACTGGGTTTACAGGAGAAAGCAGAACTGTGCCTTTAGAGTAATTCTTCAGAAATGTGGTAAAAATACGTAGGAGTAACAAGACTCAAGTGTTATATCACTTGCTATGATACTTTCATGCAATATACTGCAAAAGTGAGAATTTTCCCTAGGTACTGTTTAGCAGAGAGAATGATTTATTTAATCCCTTATTAATAACAGAGAAAAACAATAATGCATTTAAGATAGAGCAAATTCCCTTCAAAACATACATACGTCTTCAGAAGGGGTAGGAATATTACTTTAAAAGTCTTGCATAAGCGCTTGGGAAAGCTTTGGTATGTGCTACTGAATCACGAAAGCGTGTCCTGTTCATTTTAGAATTTTCTTTCCAGCTTCATCTAATTGACTAAAGAGATGAATCATGATCCAGGGGAAAAGGATGCTTTCAAAGATCTGGATTTTTTGTCCAGAATCTATTTATTCCACTGATGTCTTTTGTGGCTCTGGGCATTGTAATTTCCCTCTTCTCCCATTTTCTCGGTGTTAAAAAGGAAAAAGAGCAGAAAACTTTCTGTGTAAATTGCTAAATTCGCATCATTGTGTGTACGTTGGAAGGGAAGGGTTATCCATGTTTTACCAGCTTTTTTCTACGTGTTTTTATATTGCTTTGTATAACATCTGTTTGTATAATGTATGCATGAACCAGGAAGACTTTTTAAGGGTGTAGCGGGTATAGTACTACCAGTAAAAGGTGGCTTATATCTGTGTCATTTTTTCCCTTTCTAGCAGCTGAAGTTTACCAGTTTACTAAAGTAGTGAGAAAAACTATCTCCTGCCTTGATAATTGCATCAATCACATCAATTTTATCCTGCCTTGATAATTTAAACTGGTGACACATTAGGATTGTACTGACTTAAACAGAACAAAAAAACCCCCACCAAAACCACAAACACCACTGCCACAATCACTGAGTGACTTAGTAAGTTTGACAATTCTGTTGACTGGGCCTGGGTGCAAATGCAAATGCACATGAGGACATATGTAGCTTCCTTCCTAACAGTTCTTCTCAGCGACTGATATTTGACATCACAACTGTTATTTTTTGACCTCACAGCTGTTATGTTTTATAAGGTAAATCCAAGAATTCAAGTGGACATCTCGTGCCTCATTATTTGGGGCAGTGGCACCAGCATTGTTTGAGTTGAGCTTTGTAACAGCCATTTTTTCCCCAGTACTCCAGGGAAAAATACAGCTCCATCTGTATATATGCTTGGAGTGCCCTATTTCTGTATCTTGTTGAATGTGAGGCAAGTTTAGTAGTGCCATTTGAGAACAATTCCCTAATAGGATTGCTAATACACAACCCAGATCCATCCATCTTTGAAAAAACTTGACTTTTAAGAATTTTCCTTTTTTCTTAATAACTCTTCTTGGGCAGGCTTCAGGAAGACATTAGACCAGAAATAGGAACCAGCTAAAATGGCTACCCATATTAGCATCCTGCACCAAACCCCACTGTCAAACTAATTAATCAGTATAAATCTGTTAATAAAGGTTGAAGTTTTGTCACAAGTAAAGAAGAAAAGATTATTTTTGTTAAAGCAGGTGAGGTTTAACCAGCAGGTTTTGTACAAACCTTTTGCCTCTCTAGTTTTGTTCTATTAGGAATTTATCACAGTGCTCCTGTAGCTTTGTGAGAAAGACAATGTGAAGCCAATCTCAAATCTTTATTCCATCAACTTTCCTCATAAATAGGTCATTTTATTTCCAATTTTAGAGTTCCCCATTAGCTGCTACCCTGCCCCAAGAGTGAGCACAAGAAAAGGTTTTTGCCTGTGATGCTCTTGAGAACCCACATGTTGGTATGGGAACCACTATCAGTAAACCCAAAGAATCACTTAACCTGATTTTAAAACAGTTAAAGTACATGCAAGGTGAAGAGGCTGTTGTGATTTGTGCCATGGTTTGATGTTCCAGCTGCCCCTGTGTTTTCAAGACACGTTTTCCTGGCACAGCTTGATCTCACCAAGGAGTGGAGGACTGTGGCTAGCCAAAGTCTCAAGGAAGGGCTGGAGGACCAGGTGTGCAAGGAGGAAGTGCAAAGACAAAAGTTCAAATGCATTCAGGTCTCGACGCCGTATTGTTTCAACTGTTCACAGCCCGTGGCTGGGACAGGGACACACTGGGGCAAGTTCCCAGCAGCGTTGTTCTGACGTGGCTTGACTGAGCTCGGCAAAGCAGTGAGACCAATCCAGCCCTCCGTTGCTCCTTGCTCCTGCTGCTGGTTGTGATCATCAAAAAGAAAAATTCAGTTGAAGTTGTGGTCCAATTCCTTTAAGTTTTTTCCCTTTCTCTGCATATTTTCAATATTTTCAAACTATTTATGGCAATTCTATATTTTTCTGTTGTGAAAGCATTGGATGTACTTAATATACTGAAATTGGCTTAATCAAAAAACTCAACTGTTCTGGTCATTTAGTCAGATCTAAAGAGTTGCATAGAAGAACCTGTGCTGGCTTTAGCTGCCGTTGTTTCATCTGATAGGAGCCTGAGCCTGTCCTGCATCCATTTGATGCTCCCAGTCTCCGTGATGCTTCCCATCACTATCTTTGGGCTGCCTGTAGTTTGTACTTTCACTTATACTCTCCTGGTTCAATTCGTGGCTTTGTTTAATTTAGAAATGTCAGACAGAGACATATTAGCTTCCTTCACATATCTTCCTGCCAATGCAAGCTTGTTCTTCCTCTCTGATTCTTGAGCCCGTGTGAGTCCTCTCTGAATCCGTGGTGAACAGCAGCTCTGAGGAAGCAGAGCAGCAGCCAGACTTTTGGGGAGTTTTTTTGAATTTGGGTTGTTCCAGCTGAAATGCTTTAAAAGAGAAGCCAGCATAG
Source organism: Ciconia boyciana (assembly GCF_034638445.1). NCBI lineage: Eukaryota > Metazoa > Chordata > Aves > Ciconiiformes > Ciconiidae > Ciconia > Ciconia boyciana. The sequence continues at coordinate 92,900,400 of NC_132937.1, read as the reverse complement.
ACTGAAGAAGTGCCCATTTGCTTTCTGAAAGTGAGAGCTTTTAACGACGTTTTTGATGGGCACTCAACATCCCTATCCAGTTGCGTGTTTGGCTTTCTGGGGTGATATATCTGTAAAGCCCGGATTTATGCTCATTGTGGTGTATAAAATGCATTTGTCAACTTGGCTAAGGAGAACAGAGATAGCATGGTACAGCAGATCATAATGTATATTGACAAAGATTTCTAGGGAATAGCTCTTACTCTAAACTAAAAATACCTTTTAATTAGTCGACATTTTTGAGCAGGATATGTTTTAAGCCCTTAAACTTCTTGAAAATATTTTTCCATCTAATTAATTCAGAGATAGCAATGGGGAGCTCAGGGAATTTTGGAATTTCTAGGAGGATCAGTCTTGGGGAAAAAAATTCACATTTGGAGTTGTCAGTAGAAAGCTGACAACAGTTACTGGCATATTTAGAGAGTCGTGGAGCCGGTTTGTGAAACTTTTAGCACACAAGCAGGACTTCCCAGAATTTATCTTTGAGTGGCACTTTATTCCACAGAGGTTTTGCTGATTTCTTGGAGCTGAGTGAAGGTATGATGGTGGCCAACGTCATGGTTGGATCCTAATCAGTGTTTGGTGATTGAGCCAAATTGGGATTGACTGGTATGTAAACCAGTCTTTCAGAATTAGCTGTGCTGAAAAGAAGAGCCTGTGATAGAATTACTGTTTCTTGTAGCGGGGTTTCTTGCTCATGTCTTTTTGTCAGATGTCATCAGATGCCTTCTGCTCTGAGTAAAATGTTTTTAGCTTATTCTGACTCTCATTCATTCCCCAGGCCTCTCCATAATTCAGGGCTTTCATCTGTATAGTAGCAACTATTCGACAGAAAAATTTCTTTGTTCTTCTCTGCTTCTTGTGGGATGTGTGGGAAACCCAGAAGTTCAGCTCTCGGGCACGTCTTGCCTACTGTTCTTGTTGACTCTGGCAAGTCAGTGTATCCTGCTGGCCTGGGTAAAGGATGTGACTTCTCTGTGACGAGCTGGATAGGGTTTGTATTAAACCATCTCCCACTGGAAACCTGTTTTCTTTCTGGAAGAAAAGGATGATAGGACTGTTCTCTTGCATGCTCCAAGACTCTGGATTATCACAAGTTTTTGAAGGGAAATCAAGCCAACACCCTCTGTTCTGAGGCAGTGTGAACTGTCAAAAAAGGGACTTTCCAAGACAGCCTGAGAGGATATGGCCAACTGATTGCCATCTGCCTGGGATGTAGGTCTGTGCGGGCAGAGGAACATGTGCATGATATTTTTTAAGGATTCCTCTTCCCATGCCTGTGGGACATGTTTCTGCAGAATGGAAAATAAAACTGGGATCCTGCAGGTGCAGATGTTACAGTGGGTATGTCATCATGTTAGGCACTGGTAAGCAACCCACAGTCAAAAAACAAAAAAAAAATGTAAAAATGTCTTGTCACATCAACAACTCAGTTTCTATTAAGAATAATGGTGAGTGTGGAAGAAGGAGAGTGAGAGGAGGTTATTTGTGCCAGTGTTCATTAAGTCGAGAGCCAGATGGCATTTAAAGCCATGGCCAAGTTGCATCAGCCAGAAGTATTCATCTGCAGATGCAAAGAATCTGAGATAATTAAAGACTAAAGCACTTCTACCAATGTAACACGTGCCGCTTTTGCCCTCACGTTAGCCTTGTGACACATGGACAGCACTCACGCTACGGTGCATGGTCTCTGGAGGACGGCAGCGTTGTTGGGCTCAGGTTGTGCGATCCTCTCAGTTTCATGGGAGGGGTTGATTCTTCAGTGCTTTACTCATTGCAGACACTTACACCTCTGCAGAAAAAACATGAAATATCAGACCGGAGGTCTCTGCTCACACCTTCTCTTAGAGGGTTTGTGTCCTCCAGGCACAGGTGTAGCTGCTGGTCCAGACTGGGGGAGTGCGCAGTGAGCATCTGAACCCCAAAATGCCAAGTTACCTGTGCGGGTACTCTGCCAGCTCTTTGGCTACGCGCTCTTAGGTGGTGAGGACCTGTGAGTTTAGTAGGAGTGTAAGAGCAACGCACAGTGGGATGGCTGTATTTTATGCATGGGGACTGCCTCCATAGTTGAAAGGCCTGTGTGTACGTGTGTGCTTTGCCCAACATCCCACTGGCATCGGCCGTCTGCCAGAGTGCAGCTGCGTTGGGAAATGCATCATGCCATGTACATCTTTTTTCTAGCTGGTGGATCTAATGAATACTTTAATTTCCTTGTGAGACAGAAGGGTGGGGGAGAGATAGAACAGGAGATACTGCAGGGCTTGCAGTTCTTATTGTGGCAAATGTGAGTTTGAAATAGGATACATGAATTTTTTAAAGAAGAAAAGGTGACCCACTTTCATGGTAAGAGGACTTCACTTGGCTAGGCATGATGCCAGGATTTTGTAGTGACTTGACGGTTTCATTCCTCTAGAATGTGGCGGTGGGCTCCAGCATCAGAGGAAATCCATTGCGGAGGGTCATGCTGACAAAATTTCTCAGTCTCCTCCTAGTCAGGACCTTGAGCATTTTAAGTAGCTGGGCAGTATGGAAACAGGCCTCTACTGCTCTGTTGCATGTTTGGGACTAGATGCTGCGCAATACGGTTAGCTTTGGGTTGGTGAAACAGATTTAGTGTGTATTTTCTGTAGCTGGACATCAGTGAGCTGCAAAACAGCAAACAGTAATAATTCATACTGTAGAACAGTATTCAAAGTTTACTTTTTTAGTAAATTCAGATTTACTTGGACTATGTGGGCTTGATATGGAGCTTGCCATAGATGATGTAAATTTCTCCACAGAAAAAAAGCCTCATAAGGAGACTAAAAACAAATTCTTCTCTTCTTCAGCTTACAAGAAGCCCTAAGGAATGAATAAAGTCCTCTCTTATTTAATTAAAGAGCAGCTTCACTGATAACAAGTTTTGGCTTGTTAACTGTAATTTTTTTTTTTAAATCTTTAAAGTTTCAGAACATTTCCTGGGCTGAAAAGTTAAAAACTAACAAAAACATTTAGATTTAGAGTGTATTGTAAAGATCAGAAGAGTCTGAGAGAATGACTTCTCTGGAGCCTTTGTTGTTCTTGTTCAAACACTGAGGTTCATACCCTTCTCTGAAAAGCTCTAATAAAAGCCACCCCTCCTCCAAACCACCAAATTGTTCAAACCCAAGGCCCAAGCTTTCAGTAATGCCAATGGGTATTGTTTGGCAGGAGAAGACCCTATGATTTTCCTCTCTGCTAACAAACACAGATGAACAGAGAAGTATGTTATTAGTCTCTCTCAGTATTTCCTGCAGTCTGTGACAGTGTTGCCAGAGTTTCTTTGGTTTGGCTGTTACAAAGATAACAACAAAACATAATTGTCCTTGGAGATGCAGGGCAGGGTCCTACTTCTCCTGAAGTCTGTGATGGGAAGGAGGTGTGGAGATGGCGTAACATAATTCCCCTGGCACAGGCGACGCTGCTCAGGGGACTGACCAGGGTGTCAGCTTGCCCAGGGCAATGGCGTTGGCTCGCGTCCTTGCTCAGCAGGAGCAAGTAGCTCTTGCACTACTGTATTTTCCATTCTGGGTTGCCTTTGCACTGCCTCCCCTTTCCTTCCCGAATGGCAGCATCCCTGGTCTAATGTTCTGCAGGGCAAGCTGTCCCCTCCCTCCACATTTAACCTATCTCTTGTCTTGCAGCCGCCTCAAAGCATGTCTTCTTTCAGTGGTTTATGTGCTCCTCTTTGAAATGGTTGCTGGCACTGGGTGTCAAGGGCCTAAACAAGAGTAAAGTGTACATATCCTAAAACCTTCCCAGCTGTAGTCACTGTCCGATTTGTGTGAGGTTGAGACGAAGGTTGATTCATGTTGTTCAGGGAAGCACTCTGACTGTTCAGTTGATACTGGAGGTTTCTTGCTCACGTAAGCTGTGTGTTTACAAAGTAATGTGGTATGTGACAGGAGCAGTAGGAGAACCCACGAGAAGGTTATCAGCTGAACCAAATTCTGCTGCCAGCTGTGCACCAGCAAATGTCAGTAACTGCCCTGCTGTTGGAGAGTTAATACAGATCCGGTGGTGCAGCAGAGAAAAAGATTTTGACCCTTGTCACCATGACAGTCCTTCAGTCTGATGCACCACAGAATTATTCGTGTTGTACCTTAGACCATCTTGACTGAATTACATTTTTGCTTCTGAGATATTGCCTACCTTTACAAAAGCCTTCCTAGAATGTAATTACCAGGCAAGTCTTTTCACTTTGCTGATACGTCCTGTATCTGCATTTTCAACCTCAGATCTGTACATATGGCATGCATAACACTCATCCAGAACATGGAGCCAGGAGGAGACCTTGAAGGCTTGACCTTACTGCTGGTCTCTTCCCACAGTGCTGCTTCCCCTGACAAAGGGTAGACCAGGAGCAGTGCCCTGGCTTTGGGGAGGAAAGCCTCAGGATCTCACCTCACACAAGCTTCTGCAGGGATTAATGCAAACAGCCAAAAAGCACAATTCATTCATGCCTTTCTGTTTCTTTCTAGAGTGTTACTTTCTCTGAAACAGCTGTGAGTTACTGCATTACTGTTGATTATTTCAAAGAAAGAGCAGATCTTTCCAAGCAAGAGCAGCAGCTGACTTTTTTGCCATCAGTGGAAGTCACCACGAGAAGCAGCATCAGGAAGCTGCATCAGAAATAGCTTTTCACTAGAGAAAACCTCTTAAAGGAAATTAGTAAGAGTAAAGATTTAATTTTTGTTCTTAAATGCTTGCTCTTACATGTTGCAGTATTGTTGCTGCAAGCCAAATAATTTATTCACAGCACCTTTTAACAATGAAAATTAAAAAGATATTTAGGAATCCCTGTTAGTCCAGGCTCATAGTGGGAATGCTGCCCATGTGCTGTTATTTTCTTCTTCTTTGCGGTGGTAAATTTGGCACTCTGTCAGAATGGAGTAAGCTCTTGCTACTTGCTTATTTTGTTAATGTTATTTGGCGAAGTCACATATGCCTTTTCTCATTTTTAAATCCAAATTGCTCTGGTCTTGTGTTTATACATTGCCTGGATCTTCTGTGAGCATTGTGTGGGTACTTTTACTGAGGTCGGTGTGGTTTCTGATTTCTTACGTGACTGTGGCTTTTGCCTCTCCTTTGCCTTTCATATGTATATGTCTTTTTTTTTCCTTCATAAAATTAAGTCAACCTGCTGGGATCAAACTCATTGCATAGAAGGAAAAAATGTGAGATGTTTCCTGCAAACAATTGATGACAAACTCATTGTACTAAAGCTTGTTGAAAAGGAACTCTTTTTTTTTTGGAAGGTGAGAATAAAGGAATTTCCTCCTCCACCCTTGTGTTGTTGAGCTGTAAACTGATATTGTTGAGAGGGAAAAAAGTAGCAAGGCTTTAGTTTTCCTCAGGATATTATCGTGTGATTTTAGTGAAAACTTTTAAAGATACAACTGGAATTGCTGAAACTCTAAAAGTTTCAGCAATTCCATTCAGAATTGAAAAATTAGTTCTTTGCTTGTTTTTAATTTAAAGCATAGTCAATTCAGTTAATTTCCACAAAAGATATGCCCTTCTGAAGATTCTGAGATTCCTCTGGCTAGTTTTATAGTTCACTGAGAATGAAATCTTTTTTATGGTGCTCTTTACGAAGCAGTTTGATAATTATTCCAGCAGATAACTGAGTTTGCTCTGGCAAAACACTGACGCCACACAGAGTAGAGTCTTGTGTTTTTTCTGAGGAGTATGACTACAACTTGGTTTTGTCAGTCAGCAGCAATTACATATTTAGCATTTTGGCTTTTTATTAGGGGCTTCTTAACCAAGTAAAGCATCGTTGGCGTCTGACGCCTGGTGCAAGAAGTTCATTCCTGGTCCAGCCTGACTCCCATCGAGGGAAGGGGAAAAAGCTCTTTAAGGGTGGTAACGGTGTGAGGTATATTCCATTTCTGTATTTATCAGGCAAGATGCCTAAACTCAGGTTTGACACTAGCCTTTTTTAGTTTGTGTTGAAGTTACTTTTATTGAAGCACATGCTCAGCAGCAGGGTCTGAATCCTGTGATGTGCTGTGCCTTTATTTTACTTTATCAGACTGTGAGTAGGCCCACCATCCCACCTTTTCCTGTTTTCCTTGGTACCCGTGGGATTTCCCACAGACACAAGCTGTTGCAGGAATGCAGATCCCGTGCTCTCGTTCTGACATTTCTCTCAAAACTCAAATTGTCTTTAATTTATTTCCCTGATGGTCTAGTTCCTGTTACTACTCAAGTGAAATAGCAGGGATAGATTAATGCTGCTCTGAATATTATTAATAGTTCATTGTTGCATCCCTAATTAAGTTTGGAAATTGGATTTAAGTAATTATATGAACCTGTTATAAGATACAGTTTCTGTCCCAAAATCTTAAGTAGACAAAATAGAGAATAAAGAAAGTGGATACAGCTTGTTGCTCAGTAGACAGCATTGCTACCAACAGACTCCATAGGGCTGCCAAGTCCCAGCAAAGCACAAGATCATTGTGTCTCTTCGCATACTAGTTCCAGTAAAATTCAAACCTAAAACATTTTTTAATGGTTGTGGTTGACAGGTTGAAGTTTCTACAAGTCTTGGTTTGACTTTAGGTAGCAAGTCAGCTCCTCTGCCATGGATGAAGAGCAGAAGGTTGTAAAATGTGTGGTAGGTTCTTAATTTCAGCCTCCTAGTTAACTCACTGTTTCTGGGCATACTTTTAGAAGTCATAACTGTATCCCCCCTGCAGGACTAGCTGGTCAGAGAAGTTAGAAGCTGTCACCAGCCTTTTTTCCATTGCAGCAGGGCAGGATCAGGCATTGCTTATTGCTTATCCAGACTTTTGCATTGCTAGAACTTGGTATTCCTTGGTCGCAGGTGGAACAAATATTAATAGTTTCAAACAGGTAGCATTTTTGGTGGTTCTGGACTTGTGTTACTCCACCCTGAAACTGTCATAAGATGAAGCCTGGGAAGTGGCTGGAGGAAACAGCGAGGCAGAGGCAGGGCGAAAGGAAGCTCTCACGGTCTGAGGCTGGGATGATGTCAGGAAGAATAATTGTTTTGTACTCTTAATTGCTAGCTTGAATCATGCAACCCCAGTTGACATGGGTGGGGAGGTAGTGAGAATATGGTGTGCCACAGCTGCACTGACTCATGGGGCAGTCGTCACCTGCCTGCTCACTGGTATTTTGCTTACCATGAGGGGTGCAAGGATGATATAAATGGGTAGCGTGGTCTGATCCAAAGCCCCTTCGATTTGTTAGCTTGAACCGTGGCTCAGTCGTCGTATGTGGTGGTAACTGAAGCAGAATGGGAGTTCACGGCTTTATCCCATTTCAGTGGAGCTGTGGTAGGGGAAGCTTTCAAATCTGCAGTGGCCTCTCTAGAGGCACGTGGATAACAATGACTTAACAAGACCTTGTACTTAGTTCTTACAGCTTTTCTAAAGCATGTCTGTTTTCTACCAGATGCTTTGATCTGTTGAAGAGGATTATAAAGGAATATGGCACATTTAGTTCAAGGCATCAGTTTTAGTATAGAAGTTGTAGAACATCACCTATATCCTGCAAAAATATGAATGTATGCAAGTAACAACAAACAAAAGTTAGTCTTTTAGATATGTTATATTCTCAAATTGGTGTGTTTTAGTTACCTTATTTGCATGTACCAATAGGTCGACTAAAATATACTAAGTACTGAAGCATGGGGATTTTGAGGCTGAATCAGACTCAGAGAAGATTTAGCCAGGGTAATTTGCAAGGGGTTCTGCCGGAGGGGGGTACAGGGTTACTTAATTTCAAAGTAAGTTTCCCCTTAATTTCCTTGTTAGAGGCTAACTGTCCCAAAATGTCAGTGGCATCTGGCTCCTTCCAAAACATGATATTTCTGCATCAATTCATCATCTTCATAAAGCTGACCACATGAAGCAGATTCGTAAAGGGGTCTCCATGTCGATGCATCTCTTTTCATAGAGCTGTTTTTCTTGTGTGCCTGCTGTTGAGACCGACTGATTTTTTTTAATTGGAGAGGTGCAGATGAGCATCTTGATTTGAAAGCATGTGTGCATGGTGCACCACTTTGCTGGGTCTTCAGAACACTCATGTAATTGGAAAGGGATGTGTATGCCAAACATTTGGTTAGCAGCATTTATAGCTTCCTTGACTGAATACCCATTTCACATATTCTTTAAAGACTGTTTCATACTAAAGAAAAAGTTGCCTAACAAACTGTGCCCATGGTATGTCCTACTCTGGAAGGGTTGCCAGCAGTCTTGGCAGGCAGTGGAGGCTGTGCAGGAGCAGTCAAGCCAGCAAAAAGTTTTCTGTCCATTTCAGGTAGATTTGGATTTAATTGCCATTCCCCTACAGATGGCATGACTGGTTTAAGATAAGAAGCTGAAATTAGAGGTGGGGGGAGAGAGAGAGAGGCAGCCTGGTCTAAAATCTGATTAGGGCCACTCCGCTGCTGCTTTTGATCAATCTGTTGGTGCTCTAGATCAGAAAATAAGGCTGATCAAGTTTATAGGAAGAATCCAAAGCCAGGAGGAAATGTCATGTCATATGACCCTTACTATTTTTTAGTCAATTAAGACAACTTGCTAGAAAATTTTTGAGATTTCCCTAGTGATGCGTAACTGGGACAGTATTGAATGTGTAGGGGAAAAAAAATCTTAAAGGTTGACATCTGCCAACAGAAGCTAAATGGAAAATATGTGGGACAGCACTGCACAAAAGTGATGGAAAATCCCAGCGGTACAGCAGTGCACAACACAAGTTTGAACCAGTAAGGTCTCATAAATGTTGTAGCTTCGGTGGTTATCTCGGTTAGGGAAATAATGCAGTGATGGAGAGGATTCTACTCAAATACGGTTTTATTTGCCTTGAAACTTAAGGCTTTTTATCAGCAACTTCAAATCCAATTAGATTTAATCCTCTGTGTTTTGGAAGTTTCACCATTGTCATGCATACCTTTTCCAGCTCGGAATCTTACTAGCCCTTGATACATTCATTACTTGCCAGCAGTTCTTCACATTTTTTCCATGTGGAAATTCTCCTTGAAATCAGATCTGAGTTTGTGTTCACTTGAATTTCAAATTATTCTCCCTAGTTCAGTTGGTAAACAGTATCTTGGTCAGAATCCATTTGTAATAAAACCTTGATTTGGTCCAGTCACTGTTAACTTGGAGTCTTTCTGATTAGGGAATTATCTTCTGTTGCTCGTTTTTACACATTGATTTCTTACCATGTATACCTCCAGCTTCACGTGGCAGCATTTTTGTTGTTGGTACAACTTAAGTCTGTAAGTGCTGCTCTAAAGCTAACATACTCCTTGCTCAGCCAACTAATTAGCATGACTTTGGCAAGCTGCCTGAGGTATTTGGGTCTGAATTAACTCACCTGTACACGCTGCTTAAAACTAGAACATCGCTGAAATATCAGTGTAGGGGTAGACTTGAACAACTGGGTGACAGAAGGAAAAAGAACGTCTAACAGAAAGGCATTAGCAGGACAGAAATGCTCTCTGGCTCAAGTCAATGTTTTGAAAGAGAGCAATGAGTTGTTAACAGCCAGCTGTTCTCAAAACGTGCTTTGCAATTGTTGGTTCTTCATCTGCAGAAGGCAGAAGATAAAATCTTGACTGAAGTTGTGCTTCCTTACTCTTCTGTGCACATTTAAAGCTTATCCCTCAGGTCCAACACTGGCTAAGTTTTAATCCTTGGGACTGAAGCTCACACCTTCTTCCCCAAGCACCTTTTGTCATTTCAAGCAGTCAAGGGATAGCTAATAGCAATGAAAAGTGACTCGCACAGGATGGGAGGGAATGTCACACACCCCAGATGAGCTGCGTCTCTGTGGGGAGCAAGGCAGTCAAAGAATGCAGCCTGAGCACTTTGTCCAGCCTTATGCCTATGAGAAATGCTCACACGTGCTGCCCAGGGTGAAACAGATCAACAGATGGTCCATAATCCACATTCTCTACAAAAACGATCATGTATGTCTCCTAATCCATTAATGAGTGATAATAACATGTTTCTTTCACTGTTCATAGGACTCTCTGCCTTCTGGCAAACATGAACAGCCCCTCTGCTTTCCTCTCTCCCTCTCTAATGCTGCCTTTATGCAAGGTCAGAAAGGAAAGAGCCATGGCCTGCCATAAACGGAGACAGTGCTCTGAGAACCAACAGGAATCCTTGCTGTGCTCTGTCAAACTTTTGCAAGTTCACAAGTATTTCTCTTTGCCCTTCAAGGACTCTCTGGGTCTTACGGAGGAGACAGGATCCTTTGCCATTTATAATAAAGATTCTTCAGGTCAAATTTTGCCATCAGTTGTGCTGCTGTGACCCTGGCCAGCATCCAGCTTCACCACCCAAACTCAATGAGCAGCCCTGTCAGGGAGGCACTGACAAGAGCAGATCTAACATAACTGTCCTATTTTGTCATGAATGCTGCTGCAACAGTGATAGTACACGTGGAAAACCACTGTCCTGCCAGAATTCTGGTTTTTATGCTGTTTACCCCGTAAGCGAGGCAAGTGCGAGTCTGTTTCACACCAAGAGCAGAGCTCTAGAGGGATTCTAGCAAACACTATATGTGCCGGTGTCGTGGTCAAGTTTTGACCATGAATATGTTCAGGAATAACGATGCAAAACCAGGAAGGTGAGAGTGGGCAGTCCGCATTTTATGATATTTTTTTTCCAAGTGGGTGGGAGCTTTCCTAAAATGTGGGAAGTTTCAGAGTGCACGGACAGGAGTGGGAGAGGCATAGTGAGAGGTCTGCCGCTTTCCACAGTGGGTTGGTACCAAGGCTTATTGCCAGCATTTGCTTATTTTCAGTGATGTGTTAAGGAACAGTCATTTGCATACATTTTGGAAGAGAGAGGTGAAAAGGAGATTTCCATCCGAAGATACGGACAGCTGACCAAACTTTCAGAAGAAGCTGTCATAAAGTTTGGAGTCCTTCAGGCCTCTGGCTAATCTGAAGAGCACTTTATACTTAGCCAAGACAAAAACTGGAGGTAGCACCCTGTCCTGTGCTGGCAGTGCTGGAGCGTGTCCAGAGAAGGGCAACGAAGCTGGTGAAGGGTCTGGAGCACAAGGCTGATGGGGAGCGGCTGAGGGAACTGCGGTTGTTTAGCCTGGAGAAGAGGAGGCTGAGGGGAGACCTTATCGCTCTCTACAGCTACCTGAAAGGAGGCCGTAGAGAGGTGGGGGTCGGTCTCTTCTCCCAAGTAACAAGCCATAGGACAAGAGGAAGTGGCCTCAAGTTGCGCCAGGGGAGGTTTAGACTGGATATTAGGAAAAATTTCTTCACTGAAAGGGTTGTGAAGCATTGGACCAGGCTGCCCAGGGAAGTGGTGGAGTCACCATCCCTGGAGGTACTTAAAAGCTGTGTAGACGTGGTGCTTAGGGAGATGGTTTAGTGGTGGACTTGGCAGTGTTAGATTAATGGTTGGACTCGATAACCTTAAAGGTCTTTTCCAACCTAAACAATTCTATGATTCTATGATTCCTATTTGGCTTTTTTCTTCCACTGTGTTACCAAATCACTCCCCACATATATACAGCATGGTGTGGGGTTTTTTAATCCCCTTGTGCGTACTCACCTTTTTAAGGATGGGATTTGTGATTCTTAGGTTCACCCTGGAAATCATCTGCTCTGCCTGCATGGAAGTCTAGCACAAAGGTCATGTATGGGAGGTATAGCTGAGCATGAAATGGCCACGACAGATAACTGAACATAGACCACCATCCGCAGAGGGGTGTCTGGGAGGAAACCTAAGAGCTGGAAAAGGGATGGTTGGGTTATGCCAATGCAAGTGCTCCCATGGTGGCTTTTTCCTCACTGGAAGAGGCCAACAGAGTTTGGAAATAGGGCTGGTTGGCAATACTTTGGCTATCTGAGCAGAGCAAGGAGTGATGAAGCCATGGTCATGGTGTGTAAGAGTTTCAAGGGCGATGTGGAAATGTAAATGAGAGTTGACATTTGATTTGGAAAAGTCTGGAGCCAGCTCAGAAACCACAAACAGAGGTTGTCATCTCTGCTGCGGTGCAAACAGCCTCTTCCCACTCCAAACATCCAATTCCAGTAATGCAAAGAAAGAGGTTACTCCCACAGCCCCCACCCCTGCTATGTCCTCTCTCCTCCATGATAAAAGTTAGGGGGGGAGCTTACTCAGCTGCTTGATAACGCAACAGAGCTTGGACCACTGTCAGAGCTTTCATGTTTTTGTAATTTATTGCTTAATTAAGTTAATATCGTGTTCTGCACTGAAGATACGGCTGTCAAGGCATTGCTCAATTAAGTTAATATCTTGTCCTGCACCAAGGCTGCGACTGTCGTGGCACAGCCAGGATCGCAGCTGGAGGAACGAGCAAGGAACCAGTGGCTGACGGGTCGAAGCCCTGTGCAGATGTGCCACGTCAGTCCGAGTTTGCCCTCGGACCCAAAAGAAAGCCTCTTCCCAGCCCGTTGTGACCTAACGCTGGGTTGTGCTCTGGTGGGAACCCTGCAAACCTTCTCCCACACCCCTGATGGCCGCTGGGGCTGGGGTGGTGTGGGCCAAGCGGGAAGTGAGCCTTCCTCCCCAGGGACGTGTCTGGGTTCTCCATTTCGCCCCGGCCCTGGGCGGACTTCTTGCTCTCACTTACCCAAATGGCTCACGCACCTGCCCCAGCGAGTGCAGAGGTTTACACCCTGACCTGACCATCGGATGCTCTTTTAAAACTGTTGTTTTATTGCTAGTGCAATGCTGTCCTTCCCTAGTCTATTGCAACTACCAGCCGTGCAGTCGCACAGAGCTGCCAAAGCAGAGCCTGGCCATCTATCCTTTTGTTCTCCCTCTCTCTGCAATCTCTTTGGCTCTTCAGTCACAGGTGAAGGACCAAGCAATCAGAAGAACCAGCGGGAACTTAATTTGTGTCTAATCTTCTGCCATCATTCACCTAGTTCAATTGCACACCCTTGCAAAGTTCATCTGCGACGGTGGGTCAAACCGATATTCCTTAATAGTAGGAAATTGAAAGCAAACACATCCTGCCTCAGTTATTGAAAGCTTTAAAACAAAGATGTCCCAAATGTGATTTCATTTGTAAGTAGAGCAATTTTATTCTGCTTTTGGATTTGTTCTTTTTTTTTTTTAAAGGAAGTAAATATTTAAACAGTTTCTGCAACTGAAGTAAAATTTTTATGACCGTCATTAGCATGTGTGCATTTTTGAGTGAACTGGACCTAAAAATAAGCAGCATTCCCTTCCCTGGGGCAGATTTAGTGGGCACAGTGTTACTCACTGTTACACCAATTCAGTGGATTTCCTCAGACCTAAGGAAAATAATTCCAAGTTGTAAGTTTTAATTTATACTATTAAAAGTGTACAGATTTAAGCTGCAATTGTTGCCTCTTGAAAACAGTCTTCTGATTTATTTTTTTTTTTTAATTAATTTGATTCACTTGCGGCAGTGGCAAGTTTTAATGGGATTTCTTTTTAATTAAAGCGAGAGCATATGAATCCCAGAGGGTAGATCCTGCTTTTGTTGAAAACTGCCCTCATACAAATAGGATGCTGTTCCATTAACAGTGCTGCAAGAAATAGATTTGAGGATTATAAGCAAGGCACAATAGCGCAGTCCTGCTCTAAAAATGTCTGAGATTGAGAGAGGCCTTTCTCCATCTTGATGTGCCTTTTATGAGAGAAGATAAAGGCAACTAAATATAGCGAGGATGGTAGCTGTAGCTGTTGATGAGGGAAGAAAATAAAATTAAAGCTAATGATCTTTGTTATTTGGGAGAATGAAGTGCTAGGATATCTTTTCAGTCCCAAACTAAATGCAAACCTGTGCCAAGCCTGAGCCTCCCGTTCTTGTCCCCTGGACTTACATGTCTGTTTGTGTGAAGTTGAGAGTGGGAACTTCAGGACTGAGTGCTTCGAAAGCAGGTTTTAAAAGCAAAATACTGTATCAGGGTTTTTTTTCTCCTCCCCCTAAAAATATAACAACTTCATTTTGAAGAGGAAGAGAGGCAAGGAACAGGTGAGCCCAGAGCCAGAGGAACCTGCCCAGCTTCCCTGCTTACCAGCTCTTGTGTCTGTGACCTGCTGCACAACCCTGGAGTCCAGCAGAAACACTGAATAAAGCCCTCACCCTAGTTCAGTTAATGGCAGATACCTTGTCAACTCCACTGTGACTGGAATATCACCTGTTGCATTTCTCTGGGTATTTTGTTGTTATTACCGTGTGCCTTTATGGTGCTGTGTACCACTTACTTACATTGTTCAGCTCCGATTCCCAGAAGAAGGCCTATTCTAAGCTTAAAAAAATAATAATTTTGTTTGATTAGATAAAAGGGAAAAAGATCAGCTTACATATATGGGAAAATGCAAGATAAAACCTGTCAGAGGAAATTATATTATGTTTTTGTTAGGCTCAAAGAAATGTGTTTTGTATTGTGTAAAAACAAAACAGTTTGCTCTCTTCCTGCACAGCTTGCCATCTTTTTTCTTTCTTTTTTTATAAAGGTTAGGACTTAGAAAACACATGTTTTCTGGAACATTTTTATTTTACTAGTTACAGATTAAATAAATCTAGAAATACTTATCTCAGATGCCCTTTTTCTCAGGCACTCTGGCAAAATTAAGAAATACAGTGATTGGCAATCTGACTTTCTTGTATAGCAGTATCCCAATTGCTTAGTCTTTGCAATTCCCAAATAATTTGTAAATTACTCTGATAGTGAAATAAGTAAAAGTAAGTGACATCTGTCTGAACCTCATCAACTTCAGGAGCTTGGTTAGGGAGGAAGCAAGAAGAGAGATACTTTCAGTTTTGATTTTTGAAAACTAAAATCTGATCCATGAGGTTCTGCAAAAGCAAAAGCAAATCTTTTTTTGTGTATCCCACTTTTAATTCAGTAACAAGAACAAAATGAAAAACTGTTAACTAAGTGCCTTTCATGGCTTGGAGAATAGTAAGATTGTGTTTTCTTTTTATCTATCACTACTGTGACTATTCCATGTGTCGTTAGTGGTCTTTCTTATTAATCTAAATTCCTTATACCTCCTTCACCAAAATGCCAGACAGTCCTTAAAAAACACAAATTAACACAGGCTTGATCGGGGGAGAAAATCAGTAATTGCTGAGTCATGCCTCATTTTCCTGCAGTCCCAGCTGCTACCCTGTTCTTGCTAATGAAGCGATAGAGGTTCTCATCGCCACGTGTTTAGGTGTTTGCATGGCACTGCATATTTTATGATGGAAATCCCATGTGAGTTGCTGGGGTTTTTCATCAGCCTGTCTCTTCTGTGGTTAATGGCTTGGTTGGAGTTTACACAAACACACTGATACAGAAGAGACACAGCAGCAGAAAGAGTTTCTATTTGGCCAACTTGGCATGCTGCTGTAATTATGTATTGCTGTAATTAATCCAACATCATCTACTGCAGAATCTGACTTGAGCAAGAAAAGTCACTGACCACGATGGCTGATCTTTTAATTGCAGGCAGACCGTATATGAGCTTGCTGATGTTTCTCAGTGCTTGCAGAGAGTGGGACACAGCGTGGTCATTCCCACGTCACCCCCAAACAGCCCCCCATGCAATGGGAGACCCCAAGAAAAGTGATGCGTGGGCTTTGCACAGCAGGTTTAGAAGAGATGAGTTTGGCATCTAATACATCTGAGGCCCCCGAGATAACTAAGCTATATATGTCCTTCAGTACCTGAAGAGCCTTCAGCGCAACATGGGGAGCCTCTTGGGGACTGGGAACAGGGAAAAATGCTGCAAAGCCAGTGACCACAGTCTGAAATGAAAGCAAACCTAGAATTTTTCATGAAGAATTCAAAATTAACCTGGTGTGCACAAAGTATTGTTAACCTTATTTGCATTCTTTTAGTGAAATACTAGTTTGTCTTGTCCTTGCAAGTGTCCCTCAAACAGATAAAATCGCGCCATGCTCCTGATTCAAGGCTACATGAACTGAGGCCAACTTGTCACACAGGGCAAATGGTGAACGTGCACTGGAGCTTTTTGGTGTGCTTATGGAGCAGAATTTAGCAGCAAAATATTATTGTTATGTCAGGCAATGAGACAGACCTCCCAGATAATTTCGGGTCATTACCTCCATCTTATTCATCCAGGGGGAAAGCTTTGTTAAGATACTGTATTATGCACCATTTAGAGGTGGGAATTGCTGCTGGGGTACTTTCAATACAAGTCCTGTCATGCACATTTTGTATTGTTCTTTGAAACAGGAGACCCAGAGCTATGGCACATGGCTAAGATCTCTAAATTTACTTAAAGATACAGCCAGAAGGAGTTCTTGAAATACATTTGAGAACAAAAATAGGTCAAGACAAAATGTTTTGCCTTTGGGTTTTCCACTAATCATTTGGTTGCATATGTTTAATATTATAAACCTGATTTTATTCCATAGTGTTACCTTTACAGCTTCTGGGTCATGTTCTGCTTTTGCATACAGCATTCTTCGCTCTTATTAGCATGCTTGAGAGCGGCGCGTTTTGGTTTTGGAGGGCTAAACTTGGCCATGCAGAGACCACCGACATCTATACACTGTTGATTTCTCGGTATTCGCGAAGTAGTCCTAATGCACATGAAGATTTTCCTCTAATTTAAGGCATACTAAAAGCATATGTCTTGCAGAAGATTTTATTTCTGGTTAGGAATAGGAAGAAACAGGGTATTTTTAAACAGAACAGAATAACTTGTCATTGAGGTGACCTTAAAGGTAAAACCTCCTGCACTTTGTTGTAGCAGGTAAGTTCAGACTCTTCATGTGGAACATATTTTCATAGTTGCTCTCCGTGTGCCCTCAGGATTTATGACCTGATTATTACACTAGGTTTACACCTATGAATTATAAAGTCCATTATATTGTTTAATGTTCTCTTATTCTTACATTGCTAAAAAAATGCAGCAATGGAAATGTCTCCTTAGGCAGGACTTAATTGCCTGTAGGGTTGGGTTGCTTTATTTATTTTTTTTTTCAGAAGGGTTTTATAAGTCTGTCAGAGCAAACTGTTGTATTTGTGCAAGAATGTTAATGGATCTTTTGCCTTTGAGTTGTTTTCAACAAATACGACACCTGTTATTGGCAGATCAAGAGCAGTGCTTTCCTTGTGCCTGCTTCCAGTGGAGTGGAGCAGTTTTGAAAGGGCCCTTAAGTCTCTTGACTAAATGCCATCAACAGTTAGAGCAGTTGCTAGTATAGTCTATTTAACCTACAGCTGACCCTTTCTGCAAAAGATGGAGTTCACGGCAGGTCGAGTGGATTAAATAAGGAGAGTTTGATGTTTCAGATTCACCAGGGGGAATAGTCAAGATTGGCCCCCCTGCACAGGTGGTTCAAGCAAGAGTGGGGTGTGATGTCTCCTTTGGAGCCACTCATGGCACTGTACAGCCAACATCTCCCCTTCAATGAGTGAATGGCTCTGGCAGTTTGCACCCTGCCATTCAGGGGGACCGCAGACCCTGTCACACATCTCAACGCACACTGGTCATGAAACAAAATGCAGGGATCCCATCCCTCTGTTCTGTGTGCATGTCTGCCCCTTCAATCTTTTGAGTTAGGTGACAGGAGATGCTTACATGGTCTTTCACATGCCCACATATGCATCCAAAATGTGACAGGGGTAAGAATACAATGAGAAGAGGTGAGACAAGTTAATTGAGCGGCTTAGTGTTGATCACAAGAGGATCACATCCTGCCGCATAACTGGAATTCTGTCCATCACATCACCAAAATGTAGATGTCCTTTGTTGTATGAGCAAATATGCATCCTCTCTGCATGGCAGAGTGCACATTATGTGATGCATACTGTTCTGGGCTTGTAAGTGAGGAGGGTTCAGGGCCAACTGAAGCTAAAGGCTGACTTTTGCATGTTTGCATGGTGCATAGGTACATTGCAGCTGCTTCCTGGACAGAACATCAGAAAATATGTGTTGCCACCATGCCGTGGTGCTTACCAGCACTAAAGGTTCACACAGGACAGCCAGAAACATCACTGAAATATCTCTTACTTCAAATAGCCATTGAAGAAGTGGGTTTTGGTTGTTCATTGCTTTGGTGGAATGAGGGACTATGGTGGCAGGAATCACTGGAAATTTCCAGGAGCTTTTGAAGTGAAGAGCACTTTGGCTATTGTACTTCATTGGACGATTGTTCAATGGGTGAAGGCAGCATAAAATAAGTTACAGGGATAACAAGGTCTAGAGGAGATGAAAGGAACTGCCAGGACTAAGATTCATAGCATGCATAAAAATCACACAGTATATACCTAGTATAGGGTATATACTTATATATGTATACTAAGTATGTATACCTTGATGTCTCTTAAGCAGTGCAAGAGACATCAAGGTATATATACTTATAGACCTCTCTCAAGCACATTTGGTCTTCTAAAATGAGACTTGATGGGCTGGTGGGAACAGTACTTTTTGCAGATTGGGGATGGTACACTGGCTCTTTTTTGGCTACCTTTTCCAGGAAGACATGGGGAATGGTGTTGTACTGGAGAGCTCTGGGAGGGAGAGCTAGCAGTGCTAGCAGTGCTTCATCCAAGAAGAAGGAGAAGTTTGCTGAATTTGGGTAACACCAGAGTTAAACATCATTTTGCCATATTCAGAGTATCATTTTTAGTGAAGCTCATCTTCCCATGTCTTGTGAAGATCAAACAGGCAAGAACAATGCTGCCAGTCAGACACTGAAATATTTAGAAACTTCAAAAATACTTTAAATTGCTGTCAGAGGGCTCAAGCAAAGGAGAGGTGGAAGGTTGTCCGGATGGCTTGATGAAAGCATTTAATCCCCTGGAATCTCTTCCATCAGCATCTTTAGCTTTCTTGTCATTGTCCATATCATATATTTTTCACTATAGTGTGTCTGACTCTGGAAGAAGCTAAGTGAGAGCACGCTGAGCTATCAAACCAAATTACCAGGCTTTTCATTCATACAGGATGGTCCTCTCCAGGGAACTTTCAGCCAAGGCAGCCGTATCACAGCCAGACTATTATTTTAGCCTTTGTTGTCAGCACAGAGCACACCTTTTTGCATTTCAAGATTGTGGTTCATTTACAGATTTACAAAAGCATTTTCCATTGAAAATCATTGGATAGAAAAGCAGGGAGAAAATGCTTCTGTTACCTCATTATCCTAGAGGAAGGAGATACCCACAAGTGTCTGCGTATCAGCTAGCACAAGTTGGAGCTGAGCTCCGTGCTTCCTCCTGGTCAGGAGAGGTGTATGTGCCTGTCCTGGTTTCAGCTGAGATTGAGTTAATTTTCTTTAGAGTGGCTGGTATGGGGCTATGTTTTGGATTTGTGCTGAAAACAGTGTTGATAATACAGAGATGTTTTAGTTGTTGCTGCACTAGCCAAGGACTTCTCAGCTTCCCATGCTCTGCCAGGTGCAGAAGAAGCTGGGAGGGGACACAGCCAGGATAGTTGATCCAAACTGGCCAAAGGGCTATTCCATACCACATGACGTCATGCTCAGTATATAAAGCTGGGGAAGAAGAAGGAAGGGGGGGACATTTGGAGTGATGGCGTTTGTCTTCCCAAGTAACCATTAAGCGTGATGGAGCCCTGCTTTCCTGGAGATGGCTGAACACCTGCCTGCCCATGGGAAGGAGTGAAGGAATTCCTTGCTTTGCTTTGCTTGCGTGCGCGGCTTTTGCTTTCCCTATTAAACTGTCTTTATCTCAACCCTCGAGTTTTCTTACTTTTGCTCTTCCGATTCTCTCCCCCATCCCACCAGGGGGGAGTGAGCGAGCGGCTGCGTGGTGCTTAGTTGCTGGCTGGGGCTAAACCACGACAGTGCCCCTTGTTATGCAAGATTTAAAAGTGTATTAAAAGATAGCTCACTTCCTTCCAGGTAAAGGATTTGAATATAAGTGTGCCAGAAGAAATAATACAATCATTTACAAGAGCTACTCACATACCAGCACTGAAGCATGGAAGTTTCAGAGGCTCCTTGATTACCTGTGCCTTGTTGAAAGGACCTTCAAAGCCAGGGAGACATTCTGAGGAATACAGATCAGAGTCTGTACTTGTGGATGCTCTTCTGAGACACAAAGATTTAGACCGTTCCTGTCTCCCACCCCATTCACTGGGGGGTGATGCTCTGCTTCAGTCACTCACTTTTGCTCCCCTTGCAGTTCCAGGTGGTGTTTGCTTTGAAGCAGACACTCCATTGTCAAAGTGCACGGTCTAAGGCAGGCGGAAATTGTCACATGAGCAAGGAGGAAAATAAGGAGAGAGAAGAAAGTCAGTTGTTTCATACCACTGTCAGCTTCAGCTTCAGCAAGAGTGGATGAAAATACTTGGGTGGGCAGGAAGGATCAGCAGTGCACTTCAAGGACAGGCAGAAGATTTCTCCTGTCTTTTTTTGGACTTACCTGTACTTTCTTCTCCTAAGGCAGTTGCTGAGGTAGAGATGGGAAATGGGGCAGAGAAAAGCAGGTGAAGTTTTCTTAGATCTAAATATTATATTGGTATGACCCAAGAGAAGAAGAGAGAAAAAAATAACATGAGAAAGTATTTTCCTAGTGCAACTGGTGCGTTTGTGAGAAACAGTGAACTTTGTTATTCAGGCTTCTTAATTTAACTTATTTAAGATCCTAAACGTATCTGGGAATATGCATAAATGTTTTTCTGCAGGATCACTTCATTTTAGTCATACTGTTCTGTGTCTTCAAAGCAGTAATGTTCTCAAGAAGACGCACCCTTGTCCTAGGTTACTTTTTGCACTAAGCATCCATGAATGAGCTGTATATAAAGTCACAATTCAGATTTTTATGCACACAGTTACTCTTTTCAGTAAGAACGTTTGTCTCGTGTTACTTCACATAGTTTTTCAAGAATGTCCACTTCTCTTTTTCATACCGGTTACCCCCTTGAATATATACTTTTTTAAAACAGCATATGCTTTTTCCTTAAAGGCACATGAAAAATGTCCTTTTTGACTAATGTAATATATGCATATTAAACTCTTTTAATGGAGCTTAAGGAATCATAGAGGATGCCGAAGGTGAAATGCAGCATGAGAGCAGTGAACAGTAGAGGAGTTGTCACTAAGAACAGCCCTTGTCTGTCGAAATGCACTTACTTTGTAATTAACCTGTTAAAATGTCTTAATAACACTTTAAAAATGCTTCCCGACTTTCTTTCGACCTTGGAGGCAGTCACACAGGTCAGTCACACACCTGTGGATGGAGGGAAGGGCTAGCAGCTTTACACTGCGTACCCTTTGGGGAGAATTCAGTACACACAACTGTGTTTAGCATAAGGAGGTGGTGTGGGGAGGAGGGACAAACCTAGACAGCAAACCAGGCGTGCATGCTGTTATCTAACACGGGTGGCCCTTCGCCCTGTCCTTCTGCAATGTTAACAAACCAGCATCCCCCAGGACTCGACCTCCGAAAGGAGGCAGGCAAGGGGAGGTAAGGTTGCTGCTTGGATCCTCTCTTGCTTTTTCTGGTCGGTCTTCAGGCATGGCTTTTAGGATCTCACTTCAGGTGTTTATTTCATATGGAAACAACACAGGGTGAATCTGCCCCGGGAGTGCCACAGGCGCTCTGGAATTTATATTGCCTTCCTGAGCTTGGCCTTTTCTCCTGTGTAAAATGAGGCATGGGTTTATCAAAGGTGCTTAACATCTCAGCAGTGCCTTTGCTTTGTTCCCACTGAAATCAGGTGAAGTTCTGCACCCGATTTCAGTGAGATAAACTATGATTAATGGCTTAGGCAAAATTGGCCCATGTTGGTGTTTTGAAAAGGACTTGTCCCATAGTGCTTCTAAGATACACCAGACAGCATCTCTTACCCCTGGCAGAGAGACCTCTGCCTGAGCAGTAGGAAAAGGCCAGCGAAATCGCAGGGATTAACAGTCCTGGTAGGGAGAGCAGCAAAGAATGAGAAAAATGGGGATGGGCTGGCAGGTTCTCATCAGGCTTGGCTGGGAGTCCTGGGGTGCAGCACTTCTCGTTTCTCCCTCAGACGTGTCTCTGTCACACCAGATGCACCCAGCCATTCCTGCTTAAGTTGGGGAAAATCCCTGTGCTTGCTCACAATTTTACCTTGCCTGCCAAGAGGAGTAACAACACCTCCAGCTGCTGCCTGTAAACACAGGACAGTCCTGCACCTTCATGCAGTGCAAGTAACCAGTCTTCCCTTTGCCTGAACATTTCTTTGATAATTGTCCTTTAGAGTAAAAGAGAATAGCTTTCCTTTTGACTCAGCAAACAGACCTGGTTGTGCTCAGCATGGAGTGATAATAGTCATTATCAGGTGTGATGAAATGCTGTCCAAGTCCTTCATCCTGATAAGCCAGTTGTGAAAAGGTAACAATGGTGTGATAAGTAACGTGTCAGGAGGAACTGGAGGACTTAACTTACCTTATGTGGCAGGTAGGTTACAATTTCAAGTATCTACTCCCCTCCTAAACAGGTGGCTGAGTTTGAAATGCTTCAAACTATTCAAACAATGCTTGTACAGCATTTCACGAGTCCCTGCCCTCTGTAGCACGATGCCCCAAGGCCATCCGTAACCACAGAGCAGCTGCACAAGAGACTGCCATTATTTGTGTACAGCTAATTAGCCACTGTGCAGAAGAGGATATGAGCAAAACACAGGGCCACAGCATCCTGTCCCACCTCTCCCCAGTGCATGCACCTCCTTAAAGGCTTTGCCTTTGTCTGCTGAGTGTCTGCTCTGCCTGCGAACAACACATCCCCCTTGTTCCAGTGACTTGGGCAGTGCCATTCTGCCTACAGCATGGATGTGCTCAGCATTTGCATCAGCTCAATTAAATCTTCCCTGAGCCTGTTCCAGCAGTCAGGCATCCGCAAAGAACTGGGATACTCCAAAATGGTGGCCTTGCTGAAAGTGGTGCCATGCTGCTTTGCGAGCAATCCTCTTTAATGAGAGGAAAGGATGCCAAGCAGTTCCAACTGTACAGCAATACAATGTATAATCTAATTATGCTAATAATCCAATCTGGTTCTTCAGGGGGAAATTCAAGAGTTTATTATAAGCAAGAAGATATTTTCTGGGTTTTTTTCCCCGCTAACACCTATTGAAGGCCAGGCACAATAGGTTACTCTTCATTAGTATCCGTCAGAGTAAGCATTTGTGGTGATCTGTCCTCTTGTTTTTTTTCCTTCTGGCCGTAAACAATTGTCTCCTCAGCCCCAGCAGTTATCAGGGAAAACTGCAGTGGGACTGTCAGAAAAATTTATAAAACCCACAAATGGATAAGGCTCAGCCAAGAAACATAGAGTGGGATATGTTCCCCCCTTTCTGTTTGGTTTTAACTTGAATTGCGCAACGGCAAATGCTTCTATCCAGCTGTTTGGAGTTTTTTAATAGCTTAGTGAAGACCACATACAATGACAAAACTGAATGTTATGAACTCCATCTTTTAATTAGCCATCTTGCTCCCTTTTGTACATCTCCACAGTCTTAACATCAGCCTTCACCTCTGAAGGGAAGTTGCTATGTCTGTTCCCTTTTGGCTTTTCCACACCCATGATGTTTGCTCCAGTTTCTGCTCCCCCCACCTGCCTCCACCAGTTAATCGGGAGCTCCAGAAGGAAGCATGGAAGGGTGTCACCAGCACGTCCACAGCATCCCAGACCCTTGAAACTGTTCTCCCATGGAGTAAGGTGTAAACCTAAGAGGAAGCTCTCAAGGAGCCGTTCTTGCAGCCTTCCTTCCCAGGAGGATTTCCATGCTTAACCTACTAGAAATAAGGAAATAAACTAGGCTCAATGACAGCCACGGAGAAGTGCTCCAAGAGAAGTACGAACAGTGACTTTGTTTCATGTGCCTCCATTTCTTGCTTTTTCTCACCAGCACCATTTGAAGGCAGACACCTTATTGCTTGACTGTAATAGAAAACTGTTTCAATTAACTGTACAAAGAAGCCTTGCACTGACCTTGACTTTCCTTTGCCACACTTGATACAAAAGGCGCAGGAGTTAAAGCAGCATTAAAACCAAGCCACAGCTGTTTAAAAAATAGATACAGATTGAAAAGAGAACCACAGAAACGGTTTGGGCATGGTCTGTGTCTGAGGCTTTTAGGCTACATAAAATGGGGTTGG
The DNA here is from genome assembly GCF_034638445.1 of Ciconia boyciana. Lineage (NCBI taxonomy): Eukaryota > Metazoa > Chordata > Aves > Ciconiiformes > Ciconiidae > Ciconia > Ciconia boyciana. The sequence goes on along the minus strand of NC_132937.1, from coordinate 92,876,277 downwards.
ATGGTCTTTCAGCAATGGGCTTGTTTCCCAAATTAGGGGAGAAGCCATTGGAGAAACAGCAAAAGCTGGGAAATGGCATCTCAGAGAGGGAAGATGGTGACAGTAAGGTAATTTTACTGTCTCTAAAGTGCGGGTGGTTCCCTGCTGCTTGGTGCTTGCTGTCTTGTTTGCAGGCTGGCGTTGGCAACCTGTGCTGTGCATTGCAACTCATTTCTGTGGATCTGCCTCCACCAGAGATCTGCTCAGCAACAAAAAGTTTGCATTTCTCCAGGGCTGTATGAGCATTGCTAATAAGACGTGCTTCATGGAAAATACCCTGCTGGCAGCAGTGTAGAGGGAGCATGGAGGGAAGCCTGTGACCTCCAGGCAGGGAACAGCAGTGGGTGGGCAAGAGAGGGTGTGAAAGTGTTGCTATACCTTCGGGATAGCCTTTGGGTGGGCTTGGCACACCTTAGCGCTGGGCCGTCCATGCCTTGTTCCCACCCAGTGCTCTGGAACAGTGCCTGTGGAGCACTGTGGGGCGAGGAGGGCTCTTCAGATGAACCCTATGGAGGGCGAGGTTTTCTGACTCCAAGGTTACTCTGCCCTGTCCTGGCTTGCAAGGACTGGCTCAGACCCTGTCTGGCATCAGAGCCGGTGTATGGGCTTTACAATAAATATCAAGCTGCACATACCTCCATAAAGCCCGTTAACACAAGCGGCACAGCAGTGGAAGTGCGTTCCTCAAGGTTGGTCGCTTCCAGTGGGTGGACCTGGAAGCACAGGAGAGCCCAGTTTCGTAAGAGAAGTTCCTAGGTGGAGTTACGTGCTGAGAAACTTGTTCAGGCTGCAACGTTTATCTTGTTTTGATGGTATTTTTTTGGTGGTGCTCCTTAGAAACCAAATTACTGCTTCCTTTCTGGCTCAACAAGGCACTCTTAAACAATACTAATCAAGCAGTGTCAGGGTTTCCTTTTAAATGTTGCTTCTGACGCTCTGAAGAGGTGGGCTGCTACTCACAGCCAGCACCCTGGCTAGTTATATCCAAAGGTGCTCCAGTTAGTCAAAGCATCTGTTTCCATGCAACTTGGACTCTCACCTGTCCTTTGCTTTTGTTTGCAAATTACGCAAGGTAGGAAGACAAGTGTTTCTGTTTTGCTTTCCTTGCCAACGGCAACAGTAATAGGAGCACACAAGGTGCTCTCCCTCTGCATGAGGGTAGGGGTGTCTCGAAATAGGCTGAAGGGATGCGTGGGCAAGTGACAAAACTGCAGTGCTGCATTTAAGAGTAAGGAAGAGAAATGGGTGAATTGATCTTTTTCTTGTTTGTAACCTTTCAATCAAAAACCAGATCACATACCTCATACTTATCTCATGCTTTATCTGTGCTTTACAATATTTTATTAGCTACCAGATTTAAAAATGCATGTGTTTGATTTTGAATGAGCGTATACTGCTAGCTGAATGATCAGCTGCAGGAATCTTTACTTTCATGGATTGGCTTTGTAGCAGTTGTTTATTCTTGCACCCTAGAAAATACCTTCAGGTGACATGTAGCTGTTTTCCAGGGACAAGGGTATCTCTCCATATACAGCACCACCCAGTCCTGGAAAGTTTGGATCCCAGCTGAATGTTGGTGGTTGTCTGTGAAAGATAGATAAGATCAGTCTCCCTATCTGAATTGCTCTAATCTACCAGATCTTCCTTCTTTTTGTGTTATGCCCATCACTGCGAATGGCAGCTGCAAGCAGTGATAAAAAAGGCCTGCAGACAACATCATCCCTCAGCCCAAAACTGTTGCATGCACAGAAGCAACCTCTTGAACTGAATCTGGGATTCTAGACTGATTTATCAACATCTCTCTTCACATGTACTCAAATGACAGTGTTTCATCCATAACAGTCATCTATGGAAGGCACAGCTGGTCTCAGCATCTTGAGCCAAAAGAGCCTTTGTGGCTGTGTAATGAATAGCCGCTCCTAGTATCCATCCAGCACACCCAGCCAGCTGGATGCAGGAGCTGGTGCAATAACCATATGGCTACCAGTTAAATACCAGTAGCAGATATTTTGTCTTAATGCATTGTGGCTACTCAGTGCAGGCAAAAAAGCAGCATGTAACAAATGATGCTGCAAAGGCATCATGGTATGGCATTAGTCAGGGAATTAGTCCCACTGCTGGGTTTCCATGCAGTTCCTAATGCCTGGAGTGCTTTCATCCTTGAAAATGCTCCATATCTTAAGTGAGACTCTTGTGCAATAGCAATCTTTATGCAGCCTGGCAGGGACAAAGTGAAATTTTGCGCAAGCAACATGAAGTTACTGTTAACAATACATGCATACCACCACACCAGCAACCCACTTGTGGGCACACACGGCAGGAGTATATCTCCTTGTGCCCCAATACAGACATACACACGTGTGTGTGAGAGTGCACAGACATCTGTATTTTACTGGGTGTGTGCACCAAAGCAGCCTTCTGCCTCCTCCTCTCCCCCTGCAAAGGTTATTTCCCGTAATTGTGCCCTACAGCTGCGACATCTGGCATAAGAGAAAGTTCTGACTAGCTCAGCCTCTGTCTGCTCTGGGCAGACACTTTAAGCACAATTAATGCCACGAGGAGAAAACTTAAGTTGCCATAAAGAAAACTCGGATTGTGCTGCATGTTGGAAACACTGTTAAGTGGGTGAAGCTTCTCATTAGTGCTAAATAGAGGCTACTGTCCCACAGCCTCTGTCCACTGATGGGAGCAGGAGAGGTGTGCACAGGCGTCCGTAGTTATTCTCAGAGAAGGTCTTTTAGTAGAAAGCTTTCAGTTTAAGAATTTCTCTAGGGGTTCAGAGGCAGTGCAGTAACTTTTCATAGCTTATATATAAATGGCACTTCATTATTACTGATTAATGAACAGAAAATGAGGGGATTTGTACAAATCTCGTTACAAAATTTCTCCATTTTTAAAGGGATTGGGCGAAAAGCCAGAATAAAAGAATCATTGTACTGGAGAATTAGAGGAAAAGAGTGTGCCCCGAGGCAGCTGAGTGCTTTGCACATGATGGGAGGCTGTTGTTGCTGTTGAGATTTAAAATAGGATGAGACTTTGTGTATTGATAGAAAATTAAGAAATGGACAGGGCAGGCTAGGGCAATGCTGAGCATTCATCAAAACTGTACATAAAATACCTGACACACCTTGAGCAATGTTTAACCAGAGTTGAGTAAATGGAATACTTATTAATTGAAATGACGGGAGAATCTGACATGGCTGGATTTTTATTGATGTTTGTCCAGCTGATTTTTACCTCTGTGAAAACCAAGCTGCCAAGACCGTTGTGTTGTCATTGTACCTCCTTGAGACATATTTTTATGTGGGTTGAATTCACAGCTCCTCGTTCCATATCCCCCAGTGGTTTGGCAGTGGTCTTTATGTGAGGATACAGCACCTAAATGCGTCCTTTGGAACCAGAGCTTGTCTTCCAAAGCCCTGAGCAGGGCACAGGCCATTAGCTGTGGCAGCTCACTGGAGGAAGGATGGCACCTAGGCAAGTAAAGACATGGCTTTGCAGTAAAACAAAAGATCGAAACAAGGTAGGAAGAAGCCATGAAGGAGTTAGGAGGGATGAGGCTAACACACTGCAAGTTTCTAAGATTTTGGATTGAGTGGAGCTGGTCCCAGCTCCCCAGACTTACCCAAGTTACGTTTAGAGACTATTTACTTTGTACTTTTTGCATATGGATGGAAAACCTACCTGCTCCAAGGAAAAGCAGATGAGTTTCAGGCTAATGTTTCACACTTCCAGCTTTTTCTCCAATGAATGGTGTGATCCACCATTCCTCCACACAATGGTGTGCCAAATAATGTGCCACATTATTTGGCACAAATACGTATGATATTACTTCTATCCCCTAGGAAAAAAGAGAAAATGTAACATAGAAGCCATAATAAAGCCATGCCATATGGCTGGTGTACTTCTTCATGCTGCCAGTGAATAGGAGCATCTTCACGTGGCCGGGGCTGCCTGGGACTTCCCAGTTGGGACTGTGTCTTTCCCTTTTCCCTGGAGCTCTTGTAGTGAAAAAGTCAATGGACGTGAGACCCAGATGTAGGTTTTATGAGAAGTTTTAGGAGGGAGGGGGAGACCGAGTGAGCAGACGAGCAGAAGTTTTCCTCCGTACCCAGCTTCCCAGCCCCAGCAGAAAACATGCCAACGGGCGTTATTCTGCAAGCACCAAGACCCGCCTGACCGTGCATGAATAACCTCTGTTAAGCCTTCACAAGGCCAGCGTGGATTTCTCTGCTTCACAGCCCTGAAATCAACATGGCAGAGAGCCTTTGAATGCCTGCGGATAGTGTCAGTGCCGCTCGCCCACGCCTGCCGCGGTGCCAGCAGTGCCGGGCCGTGCAGAGGGGGTGCTGGCAGAGGGGCCGGGGTGCAGCAGGGAGTGGGGTGCAAGGAGGGATGGAGCTAGCGGGGGGTCAGGAGGCGGCAGGGGCTGGGGCTGGTAGCCGGGGGTGTGGTGCTGGATCCAGGGAGGCTTGGATCCATATTTATGACAATTATTTATTATTTATTGCTTTCTGCAATAAAGCTTGGCAGGGCAATGCCTGGGAACTGGTGGTCTGCGAGATGATTGATTTTATGGCCATGGTGGTAGGGACTGCTCCAACACGAAGCATTGGAAAGAGCACGATGCGAAGGGAGAAGGGATTTTCTCCCCAGGTTTCCCAGCGGGTTGTTGAAACTTTCTCCCATGTAAACAAAGTGGTTACGTGAGCATCCTCTCTCGTTTTTCCCTTCTGATGCCATTTCATGCAAAGGAAATGAGCTGCAAATGTTTAGCTTGGCACTGTAACTTTGGTAATCATATCCAGGGCATAGAGTAGCATGGGCTGGTGCTTAATCATTCACTCATTAGCTTAGGGTCGTTTGAGCTTGGAAGACAAACAGAGGGTAAGAAATTGTGTCAGCCCATCTGAGAGGAGCAGGTATAAGACAGTTCGGGAAGGACAACATACTTTCTGGGCTTCTTGGTGCACTAGCTGATTGCCTTTCCAGCACAGCTGTTGCTGCTGCTACCAGTTTTGGAGGAAATGTCTATATTTGAAGTGCCCATCTGCTTGCAGCTGTTGTCATCTTTTAATTGCTGTAATCCTGTCCGATGAGAGTAGCACAACTGTGAGCGTCTCCTGCACTGTCACCCGACTGCCAGCACCTCCTGTGTCACACACTCTTTTTGTCCATATGCTTTCTGTATAAACACGTTCCTTATGTACCCAGGGAGTCCCCTGAGGGCTGTCTTTAGTTATGTGGCCATACAAAGAGGATTTCACTCCTCTCCGGCTAGGATTACTCACCAGTCAGGGCATTTCCAAAAGGGATAGGGACACATAAACACCGTCGTAGACACCACTGGTAAGACCGTACCTGGAACACCATGTGCATTTCTGGCCACTCATGCTCCAAAAATATGACTTAACACCGCAGTGGATGCAGAGGGGTACTGTGTGGACAGCAGGGAGATGAAAGCCTGGCATGCAGTTTGAGATTAAAGGAGCTTTACTTGTTTAGTCTAGAAAAATGCAGACTGGGATATGTCAGAAGTTTATATATGCATCAGGGGAGGAAACACAAGAAGGGCAGTAGGTTACTAAACCGAATGGTCAGTACTGGAAAAAGAACAAACAGGGGTGAACTAACGATTAGTAGATACAGACTAGAAACTAGAAGCCAACCCTTAAGGATCAGACGAACACTTCCATGGCAACAGTGGGGACAAATTTTCTTAGCTGTTTTTAAGACAGAGCTTGAATAAGTTCATGAAGAGGATGAGCCGACATGCTTTCCTGCCATAACAGGTGATGGGACCGTATGACACAGGAGATCTTGTTTCCTTCTCGTATCAGTCTGTTCACAACATGCCTTTATTAAAGTTCCTGCATCAGTTTTGCAGTGGAGCCTGAGATGCTGCAAATGGAAACCACATTCGTGGATTTGAACTGTACACAAACACTACTTCAAACTATGAGCTGCACAAGTTTAATGGGATTAGGAGGGGGATGCCTAGCCAGTGGCTTGGTAGCTGACCACCCAAGGTAAAGGTGGTGCTCAGGAAATTGCAGTGCCCATTCATGCTGGGTGATGTTTGTGTTTGTTCAGTTGGAAGCTGAACCCCCCAGACATGAACGACTTTTTTTTTTTTTCCCATTTTACTGCAATTACTTTACAGCCTTATCACCAGACAGACAACCAAAACCAGCATGGCCAGGGAGGAGGCGAGCAGGATTACAGCAGCTCCTGTAGGACTGGCTTGCACTGCTGTGTGACCGTGGCTGCCTGTTCTCCTTGCGTCAGTATCAAACCACAGTGCCAGCACCATTATAAGTGCTGTTGGGCTAATGAAAAGGCTGTTTTTCCATGGTGATACTACACATGATCCTGGCTGTGGTTATATATGAGTGCTTGTGATATTTTCTGCCAAACCACAAGAGGTTGCACTTTCATGATTAGTGCATAATGTCTTGTGTAGGCAGCCCAGGGACAATCGGCATATTACCTAGGGAGGGACACCCTAGAAAAGCTGAGAAGGAGAATCATTAGGCAGTCATTCAGTATCTTCCAGGACAGCCAATTTAAATCCATCGCACACTACCTTCTGATGCGGATGTGTTCCTCTTGTTCTTTTCATACTGGGGGTCTCAGAGGTACTGAGTTAGGAAGCTATAAATGTGTAAAAAGTCCTGGTTAGAGTGAAGAATTTAAGGGAGTTTCCTCTGCTACTAATTGTTTCAGGATTTTTGTCATCTTTCCCACTTGTAAAAGTGTTTGGCTTTTGGTCTTTCAGAGGTTAAAAGGTGGGCAAGCAGCAGTTGGATCTGATTGGAAAAGAATATGAGTGAGAATTCAGGATATCCTGCTTAGGGAGAGCCGTGTGAATACCAGTGAATGAGCCCAGTCCAAAGCTCATTGCACTATAAAGTTAGATACCCATTTAATTCCATGTGTTTTGAGCCGTGCCTTAAAAGCACAGGTTGCTGAGATCCCAGAGCTAGACTGGCTTGCAAAATCTCTTCTTCATGCATTTTTGGTGGCAGGATTTGTTTGACAACATGCTGGTAAGCTCTTGCAGATCTTCACCAAGCCAAGTCATTTTCTGTATGGTATGAAAATAATTCATGCCTCTGTATCATCACTAGTTGTATGCAGTGCACATAATGATGTATTCAAGGGAAGTTTTGCATCCAGCGGCTGATAAGATCTTAGTCTTCATCATCTGGTGCGTTCCTTCCAAGAAATGTAGTCAAAAGAGCTACACTCATGTATAGCTTCATTGCAGAGCATTTGGACAGACTACCTTTTTCTCACACCCTTTCTTACTGCTTTTCCTTTCAAACAGAACGTAGAAAATTGTGCTCCTCAAGTTTCTGCTGTTTATGCAAATTAATCTTTCCAGACAAAGTTAGTCCAGCCCATAGTCATCTAGTTAGATTTTTTTTTTTTAACCTTTCTTTTTCAGAATAAAGACATTTTCTCTTGATGGGATAAACTTTTCTAAGTATTAAGAAAATTATTTGGTACTGAGCAACTTCTTGCCTACGCTCTTCTTGAAATAGTCCTTACAGTACTACTCCTTGGAGCACCGAGTGTCAGCTGATGTTGTAATCACTACACACTGTGTTTTCCCAGAGATGGCATTTTTTTGTTAGGAGGACGGACATTTAATAATAGGAGCAGTGTTGTATCCATAGAGGTTTACCAGGCAACAAGGGAGATGGGTTTTGTAGACAGAAGCAATATCTTTTATTATACTAACTGAAAGAAGTAAGAAAAAAGAGCAATGTTTTGGGCTCAGCTCATGTGCGTGATAACTTGACTTTCTTCCATGAAGCCATAGGATGTTTTCTAGGTTTGCATGCTCCAGGCTTCCCATCCAGGTCCAGATAAAACTTCACTGTTTTTTCCAAGCTTTCGCATTTCTGTATGGAAATATGCTTAGCCTTTGGGATGTGTGATTGGAAAAGACAGGCTCCTCATATTGCTGAGACGGCATATTTTTGATGTACTGTCTGAGATCTTGCATAGATTGTCTGATGGTAGAGATAACTTCGAATCTGATCTTTTATGTCACATATAAAATGGGGATAATAAAATGATATGCAACAGAATAGAAGAGGTAAGATGAACAAAGTGATAAATTTAAATCAGGAGTTTTAGAGACTGGCCGCTTTAAAATGCCTAGCTCACTCCTTTCCAACCAGGAGGTAGGAACAGAAAACCAGGTCTTTGTTCCTTTAGGAGGACTCTTGCCATAGGGAGGGAGGAACAGTACAGTAGCACCATAATAATAGTAGTAGCAATAATAATTAATAATAATAATAATGCAACAAATACTAGAAATACCTGTCACTCTTTCCTGAGGAACTCACCAGGCTGAATTCTCGGGCTTTGTTATTCAGTCCTGCAGTTCTCGTTATTGCAATATTGTGCTCATGAAGTTCAGTAATTACAGATTGAGATGAGGCAGGATTAGACTTCTAAGTACGTTTGCCCAAATTTCAGATCTTCAAACCATGTATTTTGCTGTTGCCAAACCTTGCGATTACTTAAAGTCTTTGAGTGTTCATTTCCAGGACTGAGTGAGCCTCTGGCTCCTAAATAGCAGTGTCGTATGCCAGCCAGGCTACATTCTGTACAACAGGTACGAATCCAGTTTTCTACTTATTGTAAGGGAAAAACAGAGCACAGTGATGCACTATTTCTCACACCAGTTTTGTGTTTGCACATTGCATACAGCATGGACAAAACCAAAGGCATTTCAGGAAATTTCAAATGTCTTGGTGTCAAATGTCAGAAGTGGTGAGCAGAGGAAGGGGAGCCAAGGTCTTCCTCACACTGCTGGGAGTGTATCTGCAATACACTCTGCTGCATGAGACGTGGCATTTCAGTGGAGCACGAGAGACCAGGAAAGTGTAGTGAACTGTTTTAATGGGGAGTAAAAATGAAAATTGAAAATCTTGAGTGTCTTTTCCTCTTGGGTTCTTTGAATACCAAGATAAAAAAAGATACAATATGGGTGTTTCTCTCACATGCCGATTTTATGTGAAAGATTATTTTTCCTGCATTCTTTAAAGAAGGAAATAAATCAGGAAGTGTCCTCATAAGCATGCTTTTTGCACACAACTCACAAAATATGCTACAAACACCTTTCTGATAAAAGGCAAGGTGAGATTAAGTGATTTTTCCCAAGACATCAGAGCCTGGGATTGGATTTGATCTCATAAATTCCAGTCCAGTATTTTAGCCACATGCATTTTTCACAGCAGGAGGTTTAATCTCTTTGATGCAGTGTCCCATCTTCTTTAGTTGTGGACAAAGAGAAGAGAAACAACTGTTATGGCTTCATCAGCTCAAGTAAGTTTTTAACCTTATCCAAAGGCTTTGTGTTTATTGGGAAATAAAAAGAGGTGTAGAAAGGCAGCACTGGTAAATCCTGTGCTGTCAGAGTCTCACAGGAAGTCGAATGACCCTTGCTTGAGAAACACAAACCACAAAATGTGGGTGTGATATTTAATGGTATGTGCTTTGCATTCTCCTGCGAGGACCCATTGCATTTTGCATCACTACTGTAAATCCTCCCTACCTTTTCCAAGATTTCAACACTAACTCTTCTGAAAAGAACCCCCTGGAGAGAAACACTGTGAGGGTTAGTATTTTGACTTCTGACTGAGTCCTGGAAAGCTCTCCCCTGGTGTTAATGATTTCTGGTAAGTGGCAAGAAGAATGGGCTTTCAGACATTCGTTAGCATGTGCTGTCAGTGTCGACAGACCCCCGATTGGATGGCACAGTCATATCTCTTTATGGCTTTCCTTTAGTATAGCTGTTCATTCAGTGTTTCTCCCTGAAGACAAGTCAGGGAAAGTCATTATCTTTCTGATCTTGGTATGGGAGTGTTTATATTAATTTCCTGACATCAGCAGCTGTGTGATCTCTCATTTAAAATCGGCTATGGGGGGAAGCTGTTTCAGTAGTCCTGGGTTTTTTATGAAAAAGCGAGGGGGAAGAGCCCAAAATGAAAGGGGAAAAAGAGTGATAACTTTTGCAGAAAATAAGCAGGTTATATTTGTATGGGTGCAAGGTCACAAAAGTTCAGATTATGTCTTTTTAACTGTTTACCTGTATGAATATTTCTTAATGCAAAATATGTAAAAGCAGCTTTAATGTGGTGTTCACAGTTAATTAACTATCCTAAATATGGCTGATATATCACAGTATTTTTGGCTAGCAGTTTCTGAGCTATTCAGGAGCACTCAGTTCATCCGCAAGGAAAATCAAAGATCAGAGGTCTTCTTTCTAAGAAGCTTGTTTAATATTCTGTATTAGGCCAAAACATTTTGTTCTTAGGATTCTGGGGGGGATCTCCTAGGTTTCAGGTGCTTTGGCAGGCTTAGTTCACTGTTAACTCAGCAGAGTCGTATCTTAGTACTTAGGTTGATCCATTCTGTATCTATATTCTCATTTACCTTCAGAATTAAATCTTGTGATATAGGCTTCATCATGCAGTTAATAAGTAAGGCACACAACCTTTAACAAAAAAGGAAGATATTAAGAGGCTACAAGATGAAGATGCATGTGGACAGGCTTGTTTCTATTCCACAGCAGTTGTTTGCGTATCTGGCCATGGGAATGTTCAAAGGATGTGTGGAATGGCCGTTTCTCACCAAAATCCATATTTCTACCCTTGGCCATACTGAAGTAACTCAATGTTACTTCAGCAGGAGGCATTTAATCTGTTTTGTGTTTGTAACCTAAATCCTGCTGTAATCCTTGTTAGAGTCATGTCCAGATTCTTACTCAGGAACAGGATTTGTCATTTGCTCTTCTTCTCGTTGGTATAAAAACATGCTAATCAGTGAAATATTGGCCATGGTACCCGAGTTTGTTCTAGCTTAAATCACTTTCAGTTACTGAAGAAATAACCAAAGACATTTGTTACTTCCAAAACTGACCTCAGAAGTGTCAAAGCAAGAGGTCAAAATATGAGAGGTGAAGGAAAAGCGAGTTGCTCCTATAACTGGTTATCGAGCAAAGCCACCTCAGTAAGCTGAGCAGAAGCCAGGGCTTTATGTACTGTGCAGTAAAGGTTGTATAGACATTGTTAAAGCCACTGCTAAGTGATGTATGTAGTGTATAATTTTGATAATTTTAAACAGAACTGCACTTTCACGTTTTTTTAATTGATTCCACACCCGAGTTAATGGTGTGTGCGCAACAAATATGGGTAGAGTAACAAGCTTCTCAGCTGAGCCAGAGCTCAGGTGTGCGGTTTTGTTTGCCAAATACTTGGGAAATGAGCACTTTAGTATTTGTCTAGGTTTTTTTCATGGCTGTCTATCACTTCACCGTCAAGAAACACAAAGTATGTATGAGGAGATATATTTTCTCAGAGAAATTTTTTAACAAAACCACCGAGTGTGTAAGAGTGCTTCTGCTGGTATTCGTGCTGCAGTAGGACTTGCAGAACTGCATTATGACTGTTTTCAGTACCCTGAGCTGATGGGGCAGCAGCGCTGTGCACAGGCACCTCAGTTCTCTGCTACAAGTAGCTGTCGAAATGAGTCTTGCACAGTTCCTCCTGCATCCCTGTAATTTATTTAGGTGGGATTGCAGTGTACAAGTACTGGAGATAAAATATTGAGGATCATTGAGTCAGCTTTGAGTCAATATAAATCTAAAGTGACTTATTCTTCCTCTACCAAATGGGGGGGGGGGGGGGGGAGGCCAGGATAAGGATAAATTAGCTCCTTGATCTGTGTGGCTGCATTTGCATTGGTGATGGTCTGTGAGTACAAACAACGCCACAGAAGAAAAGCAAACGTGACCATGGTGTGCATACAGCATCCCAGTTTTCTGAGCAGCAGCAGGGTACAGAAGTACCATTTCAATTCATCACTGAAATAACACAAATGTAGAAAATAACAGAGCTTTACTCTTCTACCAGCTTAATCTCCTGGAGACTACGCCTTGGTCTGTGACTGAAAAACTGACAATCCATTAAAAAAGGAAAACTTAACCACAAGCAAGCCTGCAGCATATCCTATTTCCAATGTTGTAAAGAGCCCAACTTCAGTGTATTTTGGAGAAAACCTTTTGGTCTCATTTAGGATGGTAACTTTATTTACTATAGTGGTTTCATCGTGAGAGTGTTTATAGCAGCTTCTGTGTGAATTTATTCAGCAAAATCGTGCCGATTGCCAAGTAGAGGTCAGGATGCCAGAGACAGGGAAGGGGAATCCCTCCTGACAGGAGGAAAAGGGATTTCCTTTGAGCCGAGCTAAAAAGATAGTAGCAAAAATAAAAAATACGAAGCTACAGATGGTCTCTGATGGCTGCTTCTGGACTTGTGAAGCGGAGTCAAATGCCAGCAGTGGAAACACAAACAGACTCAAGGGGAGGGAGCGACCCTACCGCGACGTGCTGTCCACCATCAGCTCCTCCGAAAGGAGGAGTGGGAGGTTCAGAGGTTATCATCCTATTTATGCTAATTGAGTTTGAGCTAAGCTCTTCCCAAGAAAAAAGCCTCTTATTGAATTAGTTATTCAGTTCCTCAGGGTGCAAGTGGAATGGCTGTAACGCTGTCCTAGACTCTGCTTGGGGGGCCCTTGAAGAGGATTTCTAAAGGATTTCTCGCAATTCAAGCATCTCTCAGATGAAAAGCAACCAGGAGACCTGAGAGACTTGCGTGCCTTTTGCTATTTAGCCTGTCTACAGAAGGGGCCAAACATGTTCAGGTACACAGCACCCTGGCAGGTCCTCTGCTTGTCCATGGAGCAGGGGCTGAGGGTAAGAACGATTTATTTTCATAATATTGTTAAACAAATATAATTTGTAATCTTAAGAATGTGCTGTAAAGGGGAGGCAGCGTCAAAGCTGCCTACACAGCAAATGAAGGATCTCTGGGGATGTGTAGTGTTTATTCCTTCATTGTGTATTTCCATGTTGCTGTTACTTGAGGGAACAAGTCCGAAGTTATGTGAAAACATGTTGTGTGTGTTTATGTGTCTCTACATTTATATTCATACAGCAAACATATGTCACTCTGTACGTCTGTATGTAGGAAAATATTGTTAATAATTTTCATTTCCGTAGCCCCTTCTGTCCCTAGGTTTTTGAAGGGTTTATAGGCATGAATTAATTAATTAAACCTCATAGCAGTCTAAGGAGATGCACGTTAAGGTAGGGTTCCCGCCTGGATAAGTTAAGTATCTCGTTCAAGGTCATGCAGCAAGTCAGCAGCAGATAGGAGAATGAAATCCAGATCTTCTGATTCTGAGTCCCTCTAGTTGCTTAGTACCTGTTAAGTTGTCTTCAAAATTGGATTTTCTTCAAGACCATTAGCCTTGAGGACTCATGAAAGTACAACAATTAACTGTAGCAGTAGAACAACTATGGGCAAGATTGACATCTGAAAAGTGTAAATTTAAATCAACTTGGCCTGTCGTTATTTGTACACTTAGCCTCGCAGTGCATTGCAGTATTCTTTTCCGTGAAAGCAGTCTACTAGTCTCTGATGGCATTTAATATGAAAGTTACTTTGCAATTCAAAAATATCTATTATGTTTCCTCAAGTCTCTTGATTTTATCAGAACTCTTGGAATATTTGATATGGTTTTTCTTTCAAAAAAATGCCAAACACTAGAAATACCTTTAATTTATGAAAATAGGTTTCTAGCCTCAAAAGCTGCAAAGAAATACTGAAAAATATGGCTTCTAAATACTACTCCCTAATTTGTCTCTTTCTGGCCCTCCCCCCCGAAAAAGGCACATCAAAATTAAAGTACTATTTGTATCATTTTGTTTTTACAACTTGCAAGACTTGCATCTCACTAGCTTTTGTGAGTTTTGAAGACTGATCTCTTTTATCAGTCTCTCTAGAAAGCACATACTTGGAAATAGAATGATTAAGGTCTGCATACTCAGCTGTTTTTCTATACAAGGATAGCTTGCATTTGTCACTGCTAAGTCCATTTTTACTATTCCATTTCTAATACTTTTATTTTAAGGGGTCCAAACTGTACAGATTGTATAGATCACTTATCAGCCATTATGTAATCTTTGGGACGGAGGTGGGGTTTCGTGCTGTCAAAAGGGTGGCACCAGGACTTCCAAAGTGCTGGTATTTGTGCAAAGTCCCCCGTCCTCCCCCACTGTAAATGGGCTCTCTGGGGTGGTTGTGGGATCTCCTTCAGCAGAGGTTTTCGTTTTTTGACTCTGCCTTACTATATTATAAAAGCTTACTTCTGTATAAATATAACTCTGCAATATATGTGATACTGGCTTTCACAATTAGCAAGTCTCTCAACACTGTTTTTGCAGAAGCTTCTCCCTTTTTTTTCCCCCTAGTGTCTTAATGAAACATTAGTGAAAAAAAAATATTCAGAGAGTCCATGAAGTGCTTTTTTGTCCTGCTTTTATTTTAACATGGACAGCTCTGCAGTCATAAGTTACAGCGTATCTATCTGAGACACCCAGTATATTACCAGAAGCTGTAGATGAAAAGAAAATTTGGCTGTGTGTCCAGTGGATCCCTGAAGGCATGGCATTCTTCATTGAATTGTATGCAGTGCAGAGCTGTTCTAGTACTAGAGCAAAGATAATAAATTTTGGATGTTTGGATCCAAATGCATTAAGGTGTCAGAAAGCAGAATGGCAGCATTGGCTGCAGTTCAGTCTCTGGGCTTCAATTCAGGGTATTGCCGAAGCCAAAAATTAAATAGGGTGCCTGGGGAGCACTCACATCAAATGAAATCAAGTGCCCACTTTCTGTCAAAAAGGTTAAAAGATTAAATGCCTTTAACTGTCCTTGCAGTACAATCTTGTGGTTGTGATACTAGCTCAAACAGGAATGTATGTATTTCTGTTCTAATTGAAATCCATTGGGCAGATGGCCACTTCATTGAAGTAAGTGGTGCCTTCAGCTTTCTTCCCTTCATTGCTTACTGAAAAACAGGCAGAGATGGCTTCCCCCTAATAAGTGATACTGCACCCCCATATGGATGAAGTCATGCCTGCGAGGGCTATGCCAGGCTATGAAGTCATAGCCTGCTGTCCACATACCATGCATTCACTACACATGTGCACAGGCAACTATCTAGGATCAAGCTGGGAAGTGTTATATACAGCTGTGCTTAGAAGGTGCGAATTCCACAGGACTTTCTCTGGCTAGTGCTGGGACGCTTTGAAACCTCAAATATGGCAACGATGTGGAAGCTGTCCATAGCCCCTGGTTTACAATTCTGCCTTGTACATGTTGAAAATAAACAATACAGTTTAATATAAATATTTGTTTCTGTAAGTTATTTGCATTTCTCTGTTGCAATGAGCTAATTTAGTCAAGCCAGTGATAAATGTAACATCACCTTTTGCCTATGCAGGCACTGTTGTACATTAATATTTATTAAATCATATTAATTAGACACCTGATGAGAGTACACCGTTGACCTTTCTGGAGGAAGGCTGCAGAATTTCAGGTCTGCTCTTAGGTAAGCCTGTGGTCCAACCAAAATTGCCATTTAGCATTTTATACTTGGAAGACTGTCCAGCTCACTTTTGACTTGCATAAAGCTGTGGTCAACATTCAGGCTTACAGCCTGCTCCTGCTGGAGTCAATGGCAAAACTCTCCTTAGTTTGAGCTGGTGCAGAGCTGGGTGTACGAAGATAATGTGACAGTAGTTTGAAGGTACTATTTATAGTGATACCAAAAGTGGAGAAGTTTTGCTGAAACATTATTGCTAGAGGCTTTGGAGTTAGCACAGATATGATTAGTGAAAAGGCAGGGCCTCCTCTAGTCTCTTGGAACATCGCAAAACTGTTCTAAGACTAATTAGGGGCACATTGAGGCAATGCCGTGTTACTAGTAATTTGATTTAATGAATGCTGCTCATTTAAAAAGCTGTAATTTGTGCTCAGCCCTTAGGAAGTAAGGAGGAACTGCAGGAACATAAATTCCCTAAAGCAGGGGCACAGCCCTTCCAGGTGTGTGACTAAAGGACATCGTAAGCCTTACCAGAAACAAATAAAGACTGTAAATCATTAGAGTTCTGCAGTTGTTCTGTCAGGTTTGGCATTCCGGATTTTACTGAACTGTTGAGTGCTGTGTGTTTGTACTAAATAGTTTTGAATTTAAGATCAGATGAAACTGAAAAGGCCTTATTGGTAAAGGTAGATGTCATCCTTTAATTTCGTTGGGGTGCATTTTGCTTGGCTGCGTGGTGTTTTTCCTTTACACATACAGCTGCTTGTTCTAGCATCTCTAGATTTTAGTACATTATTAGGTGATGTGATAAAGGCAAGATTTGGAAGAAATACTCAAGTTATGATTACATGCAAATAATCTGTTTCTAGCTGATGGTTCCCAGATTCCAACTACCACCTATTAACTCTGGCACTGAAAGCAAGTATATTTTCCTACCTGACCGAAACTGTTCTCATCGTGTCTTCAGTTAATTCAAATGAATTAACTCATGGCTTGTTCTCTTCAGAGTGCAGAGCTGATATAATTTCCTGGCATTTTTCAGAAGAACAGAAGAAAGGCAACGAACGCCCAGCATGGCTGGATGTACTTGCTTGCACATAAGGGGTTCTATCCTCTCCATATTGCCAGGTCTTTTTGTTCTGTTCTGAGTTTTGGAATAGTTCGCATTTCTCTGAAACTCTCAGTTCATGCAATTGAAGGAGCATAGAAGAATTTCAGCTTGCCTTAAAAATAATTAAAGAAAAGTTTCTAGCTTTTTCTGGTTGCAGAGAAAAGCTTGGAAAAAAGTCAGACTGACCTTAAGGCTTAGGGCTTAAAAAGCATAAGGAAAATAAAAAGGACTGTATAGCTACATTTTTGTGCTTTTAAATGGCATTTCTTGGCTTTCTGGGACTTTAGTAATGATGTCTGAGCAAATGGATTTACTTTTATTGTTGTATGATTAAGGAGGTTTGTACCATCAAGTGCCAGCAATACCTGTTTGTGCACATTATTAGAGTAGCATAGGTTATTTTGTCTCTGCTGTTGGTAATCACTCTGCTGGTAATCACAAACTGCACTTAAACCACTTCTAGCTTGTTGTTTCTGTTGTTACGTGATGCCCATAATTCCACCTTTCAAAAGTGCTCCCAGTTCTCTTCAACTTCCATTTTCTCTCTTAGTCTTTAGTCTGTTAGTGTTGACCCCGTGCAACACAGGTCTGCCCAAGGTATAGGAGCACTCACTGCCCTTTGTTTTTCTTATGACCAATGAGCAAACAATTACATTTTCAACAGATTGAAGAGGAGGCTAGTGGGAATGGGATTTGAATGGTTGTCCTTTAAGGATTTAGGGGTGATGTTTCTAGGCTGCATGTTCTGCGGAAGACATTTTCAGTTTTCTCTTGAAAACTGCAAATGTTATTTGTTAAGCACTTCAATTTTTTTGTAAAAAAAAAATAAAATTCTTAAACCACTGCTATTTTCTTGTACATTCCATATCTTGAAATTTAAACCTCATAAGAATTAGAATTTTAAAATAAGATTTTTAATGGGTTGGAAAGCAAAAATACACGCAAGCATACTATAAATGAAAGATAATTACCTGACTGGAAAGGGTAAGGTGCCATACTGAAGTCTCGTGATATTTATCTGGTTGCCCTTGACCAGCCCAGAAATTTCAAACCAAGAACTCTTGTTGCAAAATTAAAGAAATGCAAATGAGCAAAACACATTAATTTGAATTAATAAATCTGGGACCCCGATATCTAATTTACAGAAGCATCTTCTAACAACAAGAAGGCCTGACTCTGTATAGTTCCTTACTTTCTAGGCTGTAATAATACTCCCTGCTAATTTTTCGCAACATAATTTTAACAGTGTGCTTCAGAACCTAATCTGTGTTTCTCCCAAGGCCTTAATGCCCTTTGAATTTTCTAATTATTTCCTTCACTGTAAAATATATCTCCTTTGATAATGAGCATCATTGTTGGCCAAATGAGAAATACTGTCCTCAGTATACCAGCATTGGTCAGCTTGGAGATTGCTAGGTAATTTTTGAATGCAACATCAGAGCAAATCCAGGGAATAGTCTAGGCACCAAAGCATGAATTTTGCTGATACTACTAAAAATCAGGAGACCAGAAGCCAAGAAATGTGAGCTCCAAACATCCACAGAACCTACTACAAACATCAAAAAATTGCTTACCGTGTTGCAGAATATCATGCATTCATCTCAGTTGAGCTCAGCCTGGATTTAGGATTTAAAACTTAACACCCTGCATGTAGGAATCCCAATCGCTCGTTCACCAGTGGGGCGGAAAGGAAATAATGGTTGCAGGAGACCCTAGAAATGATGGAAGAATGGAAGAACCTAAACAAAGGAGGGTGAAAATGGGGGATAAACAGACCCATCCATCTGGGAACAGAAGGTATAGAAAGGCCTTATATGAAATAGAGGTCCCAGTGCCCTCGGTGTTAAGAGACTGGAGAAGGCAGAAGGAAGGTACTAATGATCAATTAGGGGAACGAAGGAGTGATGGTTCCCTGACCGATAACCAGAAGCTGGCCAGCAGAAGTGTCTTAATCTGTTTGGAGCTGACCACCATGTTCGCTGTCCTTGTTCAGTGAGGAAGACTTTCAGGGCCCCTTCTCAAGACACTTATAACTATATGTTTAAGCATGCTGCTGTGTACCTTCACTGCCATTTTCTGGTGGTAATAAGAACCAGATTCTGATGATGTGTCATAAATTTTTCTGGGCCTGTTTTGATATAAATTCTAAATAATTAAAACTTGGCTCCAGTTCCCATTAGAAGGTCCTTGCTCATTTTGTGCTGGGAAAGCATACCTGGACTTAAGGACAAAAAATTGAGCTGTTGCTGAAGTAAATTTTTTATCATAATTCCTGGAAGAAGAACTTGTCCAAGCCATGGCAATCATCAGGGAAAAAAGTTCTTGAGCAGAGTTGCAGTAAAATACATCATTAATCATAACCCACCCACATCCAGGCACCATATCACTAGACACTTCATTGGAGGAAGGAACAGTACTGTCGGTATTCATGACTCATTATATTCATGGGTTATAAGGTTTAAAGAGTCCCCTGTGATCACGTTGTGGCTGGCACTGTGACACAGACGACTGGATTTCCCTAAATTGACTTCTGTTTGGATTAGAGCTTATCTTTTAGGAAAACATCCAGTTTTGATTCCACATGTCCTGCAAGGGAGCATTCATCACAGCCTGTATTAAATTGTTCCCTTCATTAATTATACTCACAGCTAGCAGTTTCCTGTTAGAAGACATGCATTATTTTACTTTTGGTCTCCCTGAACACTCCCCAGTGCAGACAGAAATGTCATGTATTCCTTTCTCCTCTGAGGAGCTGGCTTTGTCTGAAGATCGTTGACTGATTGCTTTTTTTTCCTTGCATAACCTGTGGGCTTGGAAGAAGTTCTGATTTATGGCTTTAATTACAGTCTGTCTAACTGTTTAAAAAACCTTCTCAGTGTCTTCCTTTAAGTCTCACCATTGCTGTGATGCCAACACACACCTGTGGCTGGGAATAGTAAGGTTGATGGCATGTGCATGGCTCCGCTTTTCATCCATGCTACTTTCACCTTGTTGTCACCTGATACTGCACCCTACCTTCATGTGCCCACCTCTTTGCTTAGCTCTGGTTGGAGGCTGTGACCAGGTTATTATTGCTGTGTTAAAACTAGGACAGTGTCTAGTACATTGAAGTCCACATCTGGGCTGTGCCTAGAGCTTCTGAGCATTAATCAGATTTCCTGATTAAATGGTCAAGATGAAGTGTCTTGGTTAGAGTTCTTTCTGCAGTTTTGGCACAGTTTGGGGCTGTACTTACAATACTGTTTCCACTACAAAATTGAAGTGTGTGACATCAGAGACTTGCATCCTCATCCTTTGGGTTGGATGAGGATGGTCAGCAGTCACATGCATCCCTTGCTGCAGGACAGGCAGGTTTAGAAGTGAACCCAGCAGCCACATGGACTCCAGCCTGTGTTACTAGCCCAGAATGGTACTTCTGCCAAACCCAGGAACAAGGTTTCTGTGTACGAACAAGAGTGGTGACGGGATGCAACACGCAGGTGTGAGTCTGGGTGAGGTCGACTTTGAAGACGCACCCTTAATTACGCTGCAGGTTTCAGCAGTGCTTCTGTAATAGCTGGCTGTCGCGTCACCTCACAAAGCTATGATCTTTTCTTTATCCTTTTTGAGACCACGCTAATTGGTAAGAAGAGATGTCAGTGCTAACGCACAGATAAGCACATTAGCCAGGTTGTTACTTAGTCAGTTGCTGAGATGTTCACAGTTCCCTAACTGAAGGCATATATTACCTTTGAGTAAGTTCTGCTTAGCGGGACTACTCAGCAAAGCTCTGTCCAGATGTGTTTTTGAAAGTTATCAGCTGACATAATATGAAATACTTCTTGATGCACATCTATACAGAGTCCAGAGTTGGAAGGTGTAGCCCAGCAAGATGGTGCCCACTGAGCAGAGTACCAGGGTGCTATGAAAACCATTTCTGGGTGGAAGAACAATAAATTATTTCTGTGCCCTGACAAAACAACCCAGAGGTCCACCCAGGTCTCACCTAGGACAAGTTGAATTATCCTTTTGCAAGCTGGGTACTTCCCTTCCTAGTCAACAACATGAATAATGATCATCCTTGGTTTGGAGCAGTGTCAGCCCTTGGACTGTGGTGTGGGTGTTTTAAATTCAGCCATCAGCAAACTTTTGAAGTAATCTGGATAACTTTCCTATTGGGGTTGTAATGAGAATTAACTTCCACTGTACACCTTTCCTTTCAGAATCTGAGTTTCTCAAGCATTAGAATTCATATTAGTGATCAGATTGGCCTTCTGGCATATATTTCGTTTTTCCTTTTGATGGGACCTTGACAAATCCCAAACTTGCAAAGTTGAACACCTGAAATTCAGCATTTAAATCTGAATGTATATGCATCAGTAATATCTAGATGTATCAGCCCCAGAAACCACTTTTTAAGGTGTCAGGAACTGTATCTAGGAGTTTAACTTTAAGCACCAGGGTTCCAGCATTTTTGTTTTAAGGGCCTGGTCTGCAGTGTTTGTGGTTCCAAAAACAATGATCTCTGCTTTCAATACATCTGGAGCTCATCCAGCTCTCTGCTGTTGTCCATGTGCAAGCTGCCATTCACCATTCCAGAAGAGAGGCTGTTTCCCACGTTCATCCCACATGCAAACAGCAAAACAACTTGGTTTTCTTCAAGTGGCTTTTTTACAGTGAGTGACTTTTTCATGGTACATTTGTATCCTTGTATTCACAGAACTGTTGCAAGTTCATGGTGATTTTGAAGTAGTGCTATGATTATGGGTTTATTTGCCTTTTAATATTAGACCTACTAAGAGGATTTTTTTTTCACCTGTGATGTAAGAAATGTTAAACACTACCTGATGAAAATACATTTGTTATTTATAGGTAAATCCAATTATTCAGTTAGTTAATGGATCTTAAAAATAGCTGTAGGAAATGGTCATTCATATATTTGCCAGCAACTGACTGCTACTTTCCCCCATGAAAAACATCCATTCTGATTAATTGATTGGTGGATATTCAGCTTTCTGAAAGGAAAAGCAGACCTGTTAGCATAGCTTTATCTTACACGTCATAGATAACAGACAAATCAGTGCTTATTGACCCACCCTGTAATTGCATTAGTCTGTAAACTTCTGGTGGCCTGATTTCCTCTCTTATTAAACTGAATGAGAAGAGTTGGAGACACGCTTGGATACTTGCAGTTGTAGATCAGAGATTTCCTTTTTTGGAGGTCTGCTTTACTGGCTTGTTTTTTCATTAAAAATGAGACATGGTTTTGGTCTGTGGTTATTTTTTGTTCTTCCAGAAAATTGTAATGCATTAAGTCCTGCATGTAAAAAATGTTCATTTGTTCTAAGCTAAGTTTATTTATAGCTCAGAGATCTCACATGATGAGGACTGCCAGATTTAAGTCATCGTAAAGAATACAAATTGAGTTCTGAGACCAGCTGTTGTATTTATTTTTCTAGTTATGATAACTAATTTAGGTCCCTGCCTTATTGTGAATGTGTCAATTTTGATAAATGATATTCGGCTCATAGAGTACACACAACTCTGCTATCTGTCATTTAGTGAGTTGCAAAGAACATAAAAAGAAAAATAAAATGCATTTTATTCCTCCTCATAAAAGTTCTTTTTGGACAAGCAAGTTCTTGTTAACCTGTCAGTCAGAAAGGGAAACCACCAAAACTAACATGAAAATTGGGGGGGAGAAGTGCTGCATTGTTTTTGTTGTGTGAAAATCAGCTTGAGATTTTTCCCAGCATCCTGAGTTCCTAAGCTCCTGCATCAAAACCAGAGAAGCCACCTGGGGGCAATAAAGTTAGACAGGTGCTTAAGCATGTTTTGGAAGCCTATGGCAAGGGGAAGGAGTTTTGGGCGAGGGGAAGGAATTTTGAATGGGATGCCACAGGCACGCGTGGCTGCTTCAGCTGGCAGCTGCCACTGCCCCAGCCCCTTCCCCTGGCCCTATGCCTGCTCCTAAGAAAGTAAAGACCTAAGGTTTGTCCCAAATCTGCTCTATGACCAGAGAAACCTGTTCAGACAAGAGCTAGGCAACAAACAAATAGTTTGTACTACAGACCTCAGGTTTTCAGCGTAAAAGTGATTACAGTTCCAGTACTTTTACAGTAACTGTTAATAATGCAAAAGAAATCTTGGCCTTTCCTGCAAGCTAAACCCCTGTTTACTAACCAGTTGGTCAAAAAAGTGGCAATGAGAAATAAAAGTTAAGCTAAAACTTGGTCTGAAGTTGTGACCCTAGAAAGACAGTGCCAGAGATTCCATGGAGTCCTCCAGGGTTACGCTGTTGCCCTTTTCTGTGGGTGTCTGTTCAGCTACAGAAGGAAGAAGGATCAATATAAAACCGTAAAAAGGTTTGATGCCACCATGGGCGTTTAATTTTCCTCTGGTGGACAGAGGACAGCTGTCATGAGAAATTTCTCATAAGCCCCACATTGCATTTTACTGACAGCCATCCTTGCCCTCCCTGTGGCTGTCTGTGTGCAGGAAGGTGGGAGGAGGCTTCAAAATGGGCAAATTTTGTCTGAGTTTCATCCTAGAGTAATAAGCTAAGAACAGAGGCGTGAGTCATGTGGTTTCCCCCCTTGATGGTTATCTTTCATTTGGTGGTGCTCCACAGGTAATTCACAGGATGGTAATCCAGCCCTTCCTACCTGAGCTTGAAGCTGCTCTGCCTCTCCCCCTGGACCATGTTACAGTTTTGTGGTGACATTTTTGGCCCAGTTTACCCTATTGCAGAAAGGGACTTCCCTGCACCGGAGGGAGAGGAGGTGTTGGCACAGAGCCGCTCACCAGCAGCTTCCAGGTAAAATGCAGTGGAGACATCTCAGAGCCTTTACAGCATCTCGGGTACAATCTCATACCTAAGGAATTAATGCCCAGGCATCTCATTCACGAGTTTGGTTCCTTGCCATGAGTCAGGCATTTGACATGTTGCTTATGCTTGTTATTTTTTCAAGCATTCCCCAGTTTTAAGTTGTCCCAGTTTGGTGGCTGCCTTACTCGAGAGAATCGGGGGCTGAACCTCCACACTCTTGGTAATAGGTACTGGGAGGGTGGTCTCCTAAGAAAGGAACACATTTTTTAAAATACTGATTTAGATAATTTTGTAAAATTGAGATAATTTCCTGGCATGTTGTGAAGCACCTGGGTGCCTACAGTGTGGTTTGAGGTCTTTGCATGGTGGGCCTAGAGATACGCAAGGTGTTGTTCTGTCCACCATCCCTGTAACAGCAAAAGTAATATAGATGGGCTTTGTGGGTTTCTTACTGTGCCTACACTTTCCAGATTGCATCCTTTAATACAGGAAATTGCAGTGCCATCCCATGTTTCTCCAGCTGCCTCTGTGCAGACTGTTACATTAATCATACAGGAATACAGGTTGGGAAGATGCTCTAAGCTGGGCAGCCTTTCCCAGACCTAGAATTTGCCATGAGATGGCATGTATTGGCATATGCATGGATGCATGAGATGAAGCTCAGCATAAAGTCATCCTCTGTCCCCACAGTGAGTTAACATAGTGGGTGCTGCTCCCTCTGTTTCGCTCTAGCTATATAAAAATGCCAGGACGAGATGAGCTCCTTCCCTGTGCAGGTATGATCACTGTGACTCCCAGGTGTATCGCTGCCAGGAGAGCTTTTCACTGCCCCTAAAGACAGCTACAGACAGCGGACGCAGTCTAGTACAATATTTGCAATTGCTTTCCAAAACCCTGCATCCTTGTCATTGTTAGAGCCTTAATTTGCTCAGCAGCTGGTTTGAGCCCAAGAAATCATTATGGGTTGATTTTATTGTTGCTATTGTTGTAATAGGAGGAGTTAATTAAAAACAAATGTCTCAGTGCTGATGTTTGCCTAGAGTGTGGAACAGCACATTGGTTTAGAGTCTGATACGTTACCCCAGATTGTAGCTGAGCGCTTGAAAATGCAAAGCAGGAGGGCTGCTGGGCAGTTGATGAGCTGTGTTTCAGCATTGCGTTCAGAATGGGATCCATACACAGAACGTCAGCAGAAATCAGCTCAGGCAGAGACAGGATGAACGGCCTCAAACCACAGGGATCTCGCTGTTACAAGATGCTACATGGAGGGAACCTGGCTTGATGCACTTAGCATGACCTCTTTTACCAAGATACAAGCAGGTGGTGGATAGAGGAAGCCAGAGGAGGAAGAGAGACAGCTGACACTGAAGAGAAAGCTTGAGGAAAAACACAGACTGATAGAAGGAAGAGAAAACATTCTGGGAAAAAACTCAGAAAAGAGAAATTGTGGACATGTGTGTTTACGTGGGCAATCATCATTGTCAGTTCTGCAGTGTCCAAGAGGCAGCAGCTCCCGTTTCTCTCTCAGCAGTGATGGAGCAGAAGAGGTCTCTGCCAGACCTCCCCACAGAGCGGCTGCGATGCTGACGGCTGCCCGAGGGAAAGTTCCTTGTAAGTGACAGAAATGGTGGGAGGTCTCGTGCCATGGACTGTTGTCTCAGGGTCTGGCGCACAGCTGACAAGTCTTCTGTCAGTGGTGAACATCTTCATTAATAAATGTGGCTTGAAGATGCTTACAGCAGTGCACCCAGCGCTCGTGTCCCATGCAGACGTGGCAGAGCACCTGGAGGGTAGACGTCAGCAACTGAGGAGCCACCACATTTCTTCTCATCTGTTGCTTCTAGCCATGTAGACTGCTGCCATCGCATTTGCTAGATCTCGCAAATGGAGATAATAAGGATTAGCAATATCAAGGGAGGTTAAGAATGAACATTGTGTGTTCACAGTGTGTGTTCAGGTGTGTTCACAACTGCTGCAATGTCTTGTTACCTTGTCGAAGAGATGTAGACAAGTCTTGGTGTGAAGGAAAATCAACCCCATTAAAAAAAAAGGAAAAAAAAGGAAAGGGAGATCAACAGTTGCCCCAGATAATTCTGAGGCTAGTAAATTGTTTCAACCAACAGCATAGTATTTGTACAGTAAGATTTGAGGTCTGTCAGTACCTAACAGTTTGTAATTTCTGTATCTAGCGCCTAATTCATGCTGTCTATGTTGAATATCCAATGAAAAGAAACTGACAAATGTGGCAACACAGTCCAGTAGGGTATCAGCAACAGTCCTGTAAGCTCTCTGCATTTCACACAAGAGTACAGATTTAGAGAGAGCTCTTTGCCATCAGTCCATAAGTGAGGAGAAATAAACTTGCAAGAGAATAATTTCAAAAAAATAAAAATCATGCCATCAAGAAATGAAGTTGTAATCTTCTTACACAATAAAAAATAGGCTCTCCCACATATTCTATGAATTAATCATTCAGCACACAAATAAGAGATATATGTAGCCCTCTCTTTAACAAAATTTTGGTATTATACATGTTTTATTTAAATTGATTTTTCCTTTAAAATGCACATGACTTTCATAGTCTCAGATACACTTCAGGATTAAGTATCTGTAAACATGTATGCACATGTGTTGACTTTCAGAGTGCCTAGCCTTTTCTTCTGATCATGTGAACTTTGAGCATCTGCCTTGCCCTAGGACAAGTTGTGCTGCTTGGAAATTTCTTGTCTTTGTGTGGTTTTTCTGCTCCAATATGGAAAAGCTCCTTCAGCATTCCCCTTCACCTCCCTCTCCAAAGTGCAAAAGCCAGTTCAGATATTTCCAACCCAGCATTTTTTTAAATAAGAAAATATTGTTGCATCAGGAGGAGTATGCTTATAGTGGAACATGGTGCTTGTTTCAGTGCATTTACTGTTGGCAAGCTCATTCCTGTTTTCTCCTGTTCAGCTTTATAGCTGAATCTTGTGTCTCCGAATGCAGTGGAATTCCAGGGGGATCCTGTAGCCCTAGAATTCATGTTGTATCACAGTTTCACCTGCTTAGAGAGAAATTGATTAATTGCACTGATTAATTAATTGAAGAATGCACTGAGTTTTAACGCTGAAGTTATGTAGGATGTTGTACTGCAATCATATCTGCACGTTTTTGCACACTGCCATCAATTCAGTGAAGCTTAATTTTATAGCAGGGAGCATTATAAGAAATTTATAATGATTAGGAAGATAAGCGAGTGCCTTTACACAAGCTTATTGGTAAGACACTACTGAAAAATTTTAAATAATTGCCTCTCTAAATGCTAGAAAATCACTGCAACTAGGGAATGCATGTTCATGTTTCTTTTGTAATTAAAGATACCTTAACATTTCCTGATATGCCCTTGCTCATTTGATAAGCAGCACAGTGCTCATCTTTGTCTGTATGCCTAGAGTCTTGCTGGATGGCATCATCCTCTATTGGTGTTAGAGGTATGCCTAAGATTTAAGCTGTGACCAGCAGACATCTTACTTGCGTTTGCTTTTCCCATGCCTTTCTGGAGTCATAGGAAAGCAAGATTATGGATTTCTGAAAGGTTTTAGTGAAATGAACTTAAGCTGGGTTTTTAGACGAGGAATAGCTTGCCTGCACCTCCTAAGCTATGTATGGCTGTTTTTCAAGGCAAATGCAATTCCTTGAATCCTGGACTCTTGTGAAGTTTAGCCTCAGAAGTTGCTGCCTATCACAGGACGGACTTAACATTGGTCGGCCAGTCAGCGTCACCTTGCCGCTGTGCAGAATTCCCTCTGAACACCCAACTCTGCTGGTGCTGGGTGATGGTGAGGGGCAGGGGGCTAAGGGTTTGAGGAGGGAGGAGGTCAGGGAAAAGGAGTTTGGACGGTCTTTTCCCTGCCACAAAGTAATTTTATTGTTGCTATTGTTTAATAAACAGAGCTACCCTATGAAGAAAAACAGCTACCCTATTAATAAAACAAATCAGTTGCAATAGAACAGTAATAGCTCTATTAGTTGGGTGTAATAGTTGGGTGTATTTCAACATTTGCCAATATTAAGTATAGGAGAAATGACAGCTGAGTAATTACAGCAAAAGAAGCATTACATGCAACTTGAGATACACACATCTTTTCTAAGCTTGGGGCTGTTTGACATTTTGTAGTGTTGATTCTTGGTTTGTAATAGGCTAGTCGTATCCAGTTCATGTTGATAAATTGTCCTGTGCTTCTTACTGGTCTCCTTTAGGTAGATGGCAGATAGCAGTGGGCGCTGTTATTGCAACCAAGTGTTCTTTTCTTTCCAGACTGCTGGGATTTCTCCTTTCTAATTTTCTCTGTATATGTTTAGTTAAAGTACTATGTCTGTTCAAAGCTACAGCAACCCTGTGTCTGCAACAACCCCATACATTCTCGGGTTATGCTTGGAGGAACTCGCTGTAAATCTGTTTTATTTAACATACTCAACAGAGGTTAATGGGAGGCTCTCCTGGTAATACCTCACTTTCTTCTGAAACCCCAGGTAAACTGCGGACAGCCTGAAGGATTTTCACTCTGACTTCAGACCTCTAGCTCCCTCAAAATTCAGTATGTTTTCTATAAACATGGTTTGACTCTTGACTTCTATAAAAGGTTTGACTCCACCGAAGAAATCCTGACTCCCATAACCCTGAACTATCCTCTCTGTTTTGCCTGTGTAGGATATGTAACTCTTCAAGACGGCATCAGAGTTAAAATGCTCAGATTTAGGATGAATGAACTGAAATTAACAGGCATAACTCTGACTTGCAAGACAGGGAGTTACCTAAACATTTTGTTCTGTTTTAAAACAAACATTTTTCTGTTAGCTTTTTCAAAATTCCTGAGGATCTTTGTTTCCAGCCACCTTATCTAAACAAATCAAAACAAATGCTGTGCACACATTCCTTGCTACCACAATAAATGGCTTATTTTAACTTGGGTGGTTGTGGGGTGGGTTTTTTTTGTCTTGTCTTTTGTGTTTGCCTGAGAAACAGCCTCAGCATGTAGGATGACAGGTCATCTCAAGTGCTAACAATACTTAAAATCAGTCCAGAGGAAGCTTCTTCAAATCACCTTGCATTTATGGAGAGGCAAGAGCCTGCACAGGACCGTCCCCATCGGGCAGCTGATAGGGGACTGCTCAGTTACCCCTTCGGTGTCCGTGCACACCTAACGCATGGGACTACAAAGCAGATGAAGATGGCTTGCAGCAGGGCAAAGTGTCTTCCTACTCTTATTGCGAGTACGGGTCAGGCCGGCTTGAGTTACCTCACCTTTAACGCTAAGGAGAAGCTCATCTGCTTGCATGCCTCTCCAGCGACGGATGCTGAAACTTGGGCTTTTAAACTGCAGAGAGCGGAGGTGAAAAGTTTACTGTGAAGTGACTGTAGTACACGGCCACAGGAATGCACTGGGTGGCAGTGGTCACACCTGCTGTCACGGGTTGTGGTGTGCAGATTTCACCCACCTCAGCACCCACAACAAAAGCATGTAGATAAGCCAGTGCTTTTGAGAGGTACTGAAAAAGTGGAGAAAAGACGAGAGGGGAGAGGAAGTCTTTTCCCCTATATATGGCTCGCAACAAACACAAGTAATTTGTCATTTCCAATTCCTTGTTTGGTTGCTAGAGTTGATAGAGTTGCTAGAGTTGAACAGCCAAGTATTAACTGTAAGTATGTGAGGAAAACAAGTAAGTGGGATGCAGTATGACCTTTCTCACTTGTTTTTCCAGCCATGTTGCTTTTGTGAAATCTTGCACTGTCAGCTGATTGGCATTTATGGCTCCCGCCCTTGTAATTTTGACAAGGTGTTTTATGTTTGCTGTGCTGGGAGTAGTAACCATGCCACGTGCCATTTTCTCTCTGAATGGAGAATGCCCCTGAGCCCCAGTTTTCAGAGCAGTCAAGTGTGAACACATCTTTTAAGAAGTTTTACCTGTTCAGCCTGGGAAATAAGAAGCATGAATGCCGTTTTTAGCCTTGGAAATTAATTTCAATCCAAGTAGCATCAAGAGAGGGCCTCCAGGTATTCTTTGAGTTGGCTTAAACACAAACCAGGGTTAAAGGTATCTGAGGTGCGAGTCCTACTTACATTACCCAGTCCAGCTGCCAGCATGAGTACACGTTCATGCGAAGGTGAGTACACACCGGAGGCATCTTCTTTCTGAAGAAGCTGCAGACTTTCTCCATCATGAGAGGACACAGTCCTGACAGCAAGCAGTGACAGCGCCTGGCGCTGGTCCCTTCCCCTGTGAAAGTGGGCAGCAGCAAGCAACCATACTGCACCTCCCCACCGTGAGTCACCCAGAAAATGCAAAGCACTAGTGAAATGTAAGAGCCCTCTGCTCCCTCGTCAAAGTTTAATGTGACAATTTCCTCTCAAAAGTATATTTCGGTGGCCATCCTTGGGTAATTCATGCTGAGCAGTTATTCTCCTGCTGCTATGGCGGCAGACCAGACTTTGTCTGAAATGCGGGTGTTGGGTGGGGGGTCTGCTCTGGAAAGGAGAGGTTTCAGGTGTGAGCGAGCTGTCCATGCAGCCTATCCTCAGAAATTGGTTTTATTTCTGTCTCATCCCAGTTGTCTTTATAAGAAGAACAGCAGGTCCCGTTACAGCACCAGGGGAAATTAAACTGACAGAGCCAATTTGTTCTCATAAAATAAACAGAAATGGCCTTTGGGTTTAAACAGTGTGATTTCCCTGAAAGGAGGAGGAAGAAGAATTAAGATTGTTCACCGGATTAAATTCTTTGTAATCACTGGTTATCAAATAGCCACTTCAACATGGGGAAATATCCAAGAAAACTATTTATTTTTTAAAAGTATTTGTTGCAAGAAATAATTCTGTCAGATTGGCTTTCCTGGCTGCTATGAGCCCTCTCTGCCAAAAAGTGAAAATTGGCTTGTGAGCAGGCGTGATGTGAGCAGCATCACTGGTGGATGGGCACCTGCACAGAAAACTGCCTCCCCTCTCCTGACCTGTGCTCCCTGCGTCTCCTCGCGCCGTGTGGGGCCACGCAGAGAAGTCAGAAATGTTTTACGTGGAAAGAAGGCTGAAGAATGGAGCAGTTCACTGAAAAGCCAAAAACCACCGAACCAGCCAGTGACAGGGCTGGCATTAAAAGCCTTACCATATCTCCTGTATCTTTGTTGTTTTACTCTGGATCCCTTGCACATGACATCCTCCAATGTTCACCGCCCATAATTACTTCTCTGCTGGCTTGTTAGGGTAGATTTGTGGAGGAGGTATTAGAAATGATAGGGAGATCCTTAAAATGTTTAGTAAACTTCAGCAGTTGCATGCTCAAGCACCAGTTTTGCTTCCAGCAGCCAGCCTTGTGGGGCACTTTTTGTGTTGCAGTCCCAGACAGGGAGATCTGTGGAGATAACATAGTTCGAAGATAATGAGCTGAAACGGTGGCTCTGGTCCCGTAAGACCTTCCTTCGTGTGCAGGCAACTTTGCTGTCATACAGAGGAGAGAGAGAACACTTTCTCTAATGAGATATGTGCTGTGAAAAGACTGTTGGTACAGAAGGAGGTAAGGGAATACTTCTGGTATTTATTTTTTCTTCTGCTATTGCACATCTTGAATTTAGTGGCCATATAACAGTGCTAGTCCAACAGGCTCAGAAAGTCAGGCAGGGTTCCTGAACAGTAAAGGGATGCACAAGAGGATTTGTTTGGTTTACCTTAAGCTTGCATGCACTTTCCATAAAGAGGAGCACCTCTTTTTTTGTTGTTTTGTTTTTTTTTCCCTCCAAGCGCATGTTTCAAGAATAGAATTAGCCCTTTGCAACCGGTTGACCCTGTGGCTCAAGTGGTGCAGTTATCTACAGCCTGGGAAGATCTTTGGGCTGATAGGGAAGCATCTGTGTCCTGAGGTAGCTGAAAGGGCTTGAGTTTATGTGACTGCTATAGTTTTGTTACTGCTTAATCCGGAGGTATAACACTGCAAATCTCTGTTTCTGCCACATTTTTAAAGTCATCATGGTCCCTGCTGCATTTAAACGTAACCACAAGTTGCAACCAGCAGGTAAAATCTGAGACAACTTCTCTGAGAAATGCTCATAGCATAGGCTGTGCCTCACATCCAGTGCCTCATCACATATCTTGAAGGTTCACAAAGGAGGGCTGCTTTGAATTAAAGAAGTTTTGCAAAGTCACAAGGCCCCTGCAGAAAACACGGTGCCACCTACAGCTTTTTCTTTGACTGGTTGAGCTCTTGCTTACTCATCTCATCTGCCTCTACAGGTGGCCTCCTGGCATGGGCAGAAGCAGTCTTGTGGCCAGTTAGAGTCTTTCTCATTGATAAGTTTAATTCAGCACTAAAACTGCATATGACCTGCCATTCTGCAAGACAAATTTGGCTGCAGACCTCAGGATCCTCAGATCTGCAGCCAAAAATAGGAGTTGCCTGCCTCATACTAGCTTTTCCTGTACACAGATTTAGCCACAAAATCCAGCATCCTTGGCTTTAATGTGCATTTGTGCTGCAAATTTGGAAGATTAGAGGCCTGAAACAGGTAAATCACTTTGAAATGCTCCTTTTTTCTCAGCTAGTGAGGCCAGCATCACTCTGTATTTTATCATCTTGCCCTTGATGTCTCCAGGAGACAATACTTGCTGATTGTTCAGAGGATCTGTGATACTCATACAGAATCTGCACCACATTTCAGTCTTCATACACTTAACTGCCTTTCACTATAGCGTGATATAGAGGAGCCAGGTCCCAGGGACTTACTGCTTACAGTCGTGCAGGAGAGGTGGTTTAAAATGCAGACATATCAAGAACCTTTGCACTTCAAGAAGGTGAGAGGAATCACATTTTAAAGTATTCTTGGACCACTTTGAGACTCCTGGCATTTTTATTTGTTTCTTGATCATTCAGCCATTTCAAGTTTCTCTTCAAGCTTTTCATTTCAACCAAGAGTACTAGAAGTTATTTTTTTTAATAAACTTGAGGTTCTCATGGAAGGGACTAAGGCTTTAACAAAAAAAAAAAAAAACCAACCGAAAAGCAAAACCCAACTTATTTAAAGTTGATGGAAATGGTGGGTCTGAATTCCTGAGGGGGAAAAGGGTTGTTTGTTTATTTGAGGCCAGCTCTAGCAGAAGAGGGTTGAACAGGGTGTATCTGCTGCCTTTGCCACTAAGCTACACTGCTATACTGTACCCAAGATTTTCATCACCAATAGCCCAGTTCATTCTTGCAACATAACAATATGTTAAGGAAATGTTGTTACTCCTCTTTTCCAAAACTAATTGGTATGAGAAACAGATGATTTTAAAAAAAGCTATTTTCTAGTGCAACTCTTTTAGGTTTCAATGAAAATTGAGCATTTGCATGTCAAGTGGGCAACTTGTGTGAGTCTGTAGGAAACGAGTGTCTTGAGCAGCATCTCCTGCACACCTGGGTAGTGCTCCAGTTACAGCTCTGTCCTCCAGTGACCTCCAGGGCATGTGGGGCTTCAGATGGTTGGTGGCAGGGAGGGTACATAAGATAAATCTCCTGTGATCTTCTGCTCCTTCAGTGACGACAGCTGAAGCAGGTTACTTGAACTTCATATTTAATCAATAAGGAGCTATAGAAATTGCATTTTATATCCATACAGTTTAATACAGAATTTAATTTCTCTGTGAGGTGTTTATCCCTCATCATAGGGCAGAATTTTTGGATGATCCAAATGAAAAAAAAAAGGTAATATGGGAAAAGTTATAACTGTGTATTATAATAACTGCCCCTTGTTTCAGACAGTATGAGAGGTGGTATATGAAAGCACACAGTATTTCCTGTCACTACAGGCTCACCAAAGCCACTCTTAGTTTTATTTTAGGACAGGGATGTTGAGTGCCTTTTCTTTTTTTCCTGAGAGAGCCCTGTTTCCCTTCTGTTTTCATAGATTCATTCAACAGGTGACAAGGAGCTTCTTGCCTATCTGTTTTAAAACTGTAGAGGCTTGATTTGCCTCATTTAACGTGGTTCAGGCAGGTGGTCGAGCATCGGATGAAGTGAGCTACCACTTCCTTCAAGGCTTCTCGCGTCAAAAATACCACTGCTGTTCTTTTTCATCATTGCTGGTAGAGGGTGGCTGTGCCTTCCCTTTGCTGATGCCCTAGAAGTAGTGAGAAAGCAAATTAATACCTTACATAATTCTTCAGGTGAGTAAAATACGCCATTCCAACACTTAAGCTATGTCATCTATAGCAACATGTGTAAGGTGACACTAAATTCAAGCCATTTTAACCCAAAGTCCAGAGGGTCTTTGCAGGGGATGCCTGGTCAGCATGGCTCATGTTTTTAGCTTTAACTATCAAGCCTCCAGGAAACCTAATCCAGGGGTACTCAAATGTCACTAGCCACAGGCAGCAGTAATGAGCAAGTACTATGCTGTAGAAAACATTGTGCTTTTTTTTCCCAGTCACCCTCCCTTCTAATTTTTTTTTTTTTATGTTCCCTGTCTTCATTTGTTTTCCATGTGGCTAACACATTTCCTACAGGCTGGAGACCACTGCCCTGACCCAAGTCTTCCGAAGCAGAAGGTTACCAAAGGTGCCCTAAGCACTTCAGTTAACGGCTAAGCCTCTCGTGTGGAATTAATATAGTCAATCCTTTTTTTGTTTCCTAGTAGGTAAAAAAATACTGCAAATTACTGCTTGGAGCTTGTCTTTCACAGCAGCCCTTCGTGTAATGCCTCCTTTCTAGTACAAAGCCAGCCACATGCTGTGTTGTTGGGTTGTGCCTCTCCCCCTCCTCCACCCCCCCCCCAAAAAACCCCCCACAACAGTAAACCCCTGCTTATGCTAGCTGAAAACAGGTCTGTGGGTCTGTTGCTAATGTGATGCTTTCGAAGGGATCTCTAAGGAGGTGGCTCCCTTACAGGTTAAGTGAAGTCATGCTCTTTTTGAGTACTGTGAACTGGCATTTTCCTTTTAAAACAGCCTCTTTGTGTGAATGGGCTGAGGGTGTGGGCTGCCTCTTTTTTTTTTTTTTTTAAACCAGCCCTTCCTCAGCCTATGACATCACAGTCCTGTAACGAGCTGGGGAAGGAATTTGACTTAACAAGCCAAAAAAAGTGAAGGCTCTTGTGGAAAACGACATTTCTTGGGTTTGCTTCAGAGTTTACAGGAACAGAGAGAGAGAGAAAGGGTAAGCTAAGATTTCTGACCTGTGACTTGTATCTTCATTGAGCCTTTATCATTCGATGGCGGGAAGATTATTTAAAATACCATTTTTCCCTGTGATGGCTGTGGAATTCGTCACTCTGTGGCTGGTCTGTTCATTGTAAACAGCAGGCAGAGCTTTCTGAAATTTACAACTTTCTACTTGCGTGTAATACAGTAGAATATTGGTTCTAGGAAGAAAAGATACTTTTTTATAGCCTGTACATGCGATACCTAGGAAAACCACCCACATGTTCAGTGTCTATATTGTTTAGGCAGCACCAGCAAAGTCTTTTAGCTGAACTCTTTAATTGTTCTGGGGGGTATGTTTCCCGCTAGTCGAGTGTGTTATCCTTCTTGACACTGTAAAGCAAACTTCAGTTGATAAAGAGGCTTTAAGGGTGCCTGTTCAGCTTCATCTTTTAGCTGTTTAGCACTGGAGGAAATTAAGCATAGTGCTGTGAGCAGTCACATTTAGCAGAAACAACATTCCTGGTTTCTATGGCATTTGATGCACACTGTGACACTTAGTTGATACCTCTGTGCATGCACCAGGATAGCACATTCTTTAGCTCCTGAGAAATAAAGGAGGATATTTTAGGGTAAAGTATCTGAAAGCCAAGATGACATGATCTTTCCTTCTAGCCTGTGCTTTGGCTTTTACGTACACAGACTCCATAGCTGAAGTCTCATGCAGTCACTTCAAATACTGAAAACTGAGTTACTGCTTGTGTAATGGGCTAATAAACAATACTCCTTTGAGCAGATCTGGTTAAGCCATTTTTGCCTGTTCCCCCTCTCCTCTAAAGCGAGTTGACCCGGAATGTGTCAAACTTCTGTTTGTACAGAAATGTGAGGTGCTGCTTGCAGGTTAATGGGGAGCCTCTTTACGACTGTTTGAAATACCTCCAAGCAAGCCTTTCCTATCAGATAGCAAATTGTCTGAGAAATACAGATGACAGCAACCCTTAATGTAACAGCTTACTTGGTGCTAATAATCTTTCCAACATTAAATCAATTAACCAATATTTATTTCATTGTTCTGTAATTAGGAAAAAAAGAACTCACAACTGAGGGACTGGAGCAATCGGACTTTTCAAGCAGAGCAGTTTAAGCTGGAATAGCCCATTCAGTTAACACCATTTTCCCCCACCATTATCTTAATTCTCCACTTGCTGAAAGAGCAAGTGATGAATGCCTTAATCAAATAATATCCTAATGTAGTCCAGATGTGCTGTAGGTCATTTAATCAGTGGCTTTTCAGCAGGAAAAGAAGGAATAATAAGTCTTTGGTTGGAAGAGGGGAGGGGAGCAGGGGCAGAGGGACGGGAAGTAGTAGGTGCTGAAAGGGAATGTCTTATTCCCTGGGATTTCTCAACTGCCTTTTTCCCAAATAAGGAATCAGAAAAAAATCCTATCCAAGTCTCACTTTCAATGAAATATTCTCCTGCAGAAGATAGTGAGATGACTGTAGTGCTTAGTTTGTGTTATGAGCAAAGCCTAGATGAAGTTGCCAACTGCTCACAACGCCTCACTCACATGGTAGGTCATATTTATAGCCTGGGGACAGCAATGGCATGTGGAGAATTTAGCAACATCCTCCTTTTTAGAGACTGTACACATTTGGCCTCTTACTAGCAAAACTGTTCTGTAAACCCTATAGTCTGCCTTCTTTTTCTGTTAAATATTACTTATTTGTTGGCCGTTTGTTGAAATGGTGTGTCAAAGTCCCCTGATCATCTTGGCTACATTGGACTCATCATTTAATGATAGCAGTTTTCATTTTGTGGGTATGTGTCTTTGTATGGTTATTCTTCTACATGCACCATCCAGAAAGTTAAATTATGTGCATACCCTTAGAGGAAAAGCCCTGCAAATTGCAGTCCACTAGAGTTACAAGCCTTTGTCTCTTGTGTGAAACCTCCAGCTTGTAGCCCAAATGCTGTTTTCACTGTGGCATGTTTCTGGAAAATGGGACTGGAGTGAAAGCATTTTTGTGTGGTGGTTTCCTGATGGGCTCCGAGTGTGGTGACACATTGGAGAGCATGACTCAGGGGAGGTGGTGTTGGAGGTGGCTCTTGTTGGAAGTGGCTTCTCTCCCCACTTGTGTGTGTAACACAGCTATTGGCAGAGACTTCAGTTATATCCTTTGATAACCATCGTATTTTCCCCCTCTCCACTTGTGTAATTCAAGTGATTTTTGAGCTAGGACTAGGCTAGATTTCCTCTTTCTTAATGTCCTCTCAGTTTTCCTTTGATCATATTCCAATGATCTGCTTTTGCCCGAGTCTGGAGGTAACAGCCTAAAATACATTTTGGGTAAAGCTAAATACAAGTTGGGACCTTTTTAAGCCACTAGGTGCACTGTCTTTATAGAGAGTTTTAGTGTTCTCTAGCTTTAAAATAACCCCATTTCCGTGAAAAACTAGGAAGAAGGCAATCCATGGAGTGCTCAAGCCAGCTGGCTGGTTCAGCTCTGGTGCTCTAACCCTCCCAAGGCTCACTGCCTGCAGTGAAATATACATTGTCCTGCTCTTTGTGCTCCAGGCGGAGCAGGCTACCATCAGGTGAGACATGCTGCACCATGCACAGTTACTGAGGGATTTTGTTCAAGGAGATTTTGCTGTGATGGGTCTTAATCTAATGGATGAGAGCAGCTGTAACAAGTTCTTCTGATAGAGGCAAAGCATCAATAATAATTCTTGACCTTCTTCAACTCTCAAAGAGAAATAGATGTTTAGTCTTTTTTTCACATTTCTGAGCATCATTTGTTCCTTTAGCCCTCTCTGCAGCATCACTCCTAACTGTCAAACTCCAGTAGATTTGAACAACCATTCCCTTTAGAAGTGCAGGAAGTATTAATTAGGCTTTAGGGAATAGTTAAAAGCACTATGATCTCTGGCAGTTGGCATTTGTGCAGCAGAGAAGTGAAAGAAAGTGAAAAATAATCTATCTTAGGCTTTGTTTGCAAAGGTTTGTAGGTGTTTGCTTCAGTTAAAGCATTCAGTTCCTACTATATTGCCCTTGAAAGTAAGTGGTGAAAGAGCTCCAGCATAGAGAGATCATGTATCTTTGTTCAGAAAATGCAGTTTAGGCCATTTATGAAAGATTTACAGAACTGTATCAGCCAGTGAAAGAATCTGTATCATCAGAAGACTTTAATTTAATACTAAAACATTTCAGAAAGGCTACTTGTGCGCTTATGGCAGGTTTATCTCTGTTCCTCCAATGTATTAAAACAGTTTTCCTAGCAGCCTTAAGATCTGCTCGAAGAACGAGTGAACTGTGTGGCCTTTTGTCTCCATTTACTGCCTTCCTCCTGCCCCTGCCTAACCCAAATTCCTTCCTCAGGAGGTCCCTTTCTCATGCACCAAAATGATTAATATGCCAGTATTTTTCTCTAGATCTTGCATTTACAGAGGAGAGTTGTAGCTCCATTCTTTAGATGAAACAGGAACCTCCTGCCCCCCATGAAAAGACTAAGGAATTTTGGAAATCCCCTTGTCTCATTGTTTTTTCGTGCAAGTGACCATAAAGGTCACCCTTTCCTTGTGCAGACATTATCTAGATGGGTTAGAGAGTATTAAAAGCAAGGCTTAGTTTAGCGTCCTTTCCCCTCCCCGCTGGGATTAGATCATGCTTTACCAGAGCAAT
Source organism: Ciconia boyciana (assembly GCF_034638445.1). Taxonomy (NCBI): domain Eukaryota; kingdom Metazoa; phylum Chordata; class Aves; order Ciconiiformes; family Ciconiidae; genus Ciconia; species Ciconia boyciana. The sequence continues at coordinate 92,838,032 of NC_132937.1, read as the reverse complement.
TGTTTCATCCCCAACGTGTGTTGGGCAGATTTCAACTGCAGCATTTTGTGAAACTGATTTTTCATGCATACATTCAGAAGCCGTGTTCTGCTCAACTCAGTATCTATACTGGGCACTCTGTTAAGGGGAACATTTTTCTGTCCTTATTCAACTGGGATTTCTCTGCTTTCGCTTAACATCAAACCAGAGGCTGAACGTGAGAGAGTGCTACTGACAACAGAGCCGTGAGCTCAGAGCTCCGATCCACCAGCACCGACTGAGGGGAGCCTATCCAAGTGGACTCTGCAAATGCAGCGGTTCACGGTACAGGACCTCATCTGTGACCTTCGGCTCTGAAGAAGAAATTCTCCTTCTGTTCCTTAAGGATTGTATCATACCTTGTATTCCCTGCCAGGTAGTGGACAATTTTCTAATTGTGTAATGCTCCTTATGTGTTAGTTGGATGCGATGCTCTTCATTTCCTCCAGCAAACCATTGCGCTTCTTTAGGTAGCATTGAAGACTGCTTCAGGAGATCATATTTACCATTTTAAGTGACTTAGCACCACACACTCTGTAAATCAAATATCCCAGCTGTTGGAAGCATTCATTCTTGTTTCAGCAAAGACAGATTTTAGAGACGAGCCACGGAAAAGTAAGCCTTAGGAAAAATGTGTAACAAAGTCAAAAAGGACTAACCATCTGTGGTGTTGTGATTGATTAATAAGCTAATACGTTTGTATTGACCTTGAGTCTAGTGCTGCCTCTCCGCAGCATTGGTTTATTTCCCATGCCCTCACACAGAGTGTACTGTCCTGGTCATTCTGTCCTGGGGAACTGCGTGAAGCAATAAAAGAAATAGTACTTAACTGTGCATTTTTCTTTTGAGATATAAATCAATTTGGAAGTGAAAGGAGCATCAGGAGTGGGATTTGAACTGATGAGAATTATGAGAGAGTTGAGAAACACATTTTTTCTGGATGAAATGCCTTCTTATGCATACATTTACTGCTCTAATTCAGTTGCACTTTCAGGCTGACCAACATTACAAGAAGCCAACATTGCAGAGAACAAGAGAATGGTCTTTTGAATGCAGGTTCTTGTACCTGAAATCATATTCTCACCAATTTACATCATCTCTTGGGTACTAGGAGCTTCCGGTTCCCCCCATGTGTGTGAAATGCTATTCTGGAGCTCTTCAGGGCATCCTCTTATCTGGATGCTGATAGAAAATGAGGGAGGTGGAGTGTGGCAGTACCAAACAGTGCTGCAGTTTCTGAAGGAAAGTTTAATCACAGCTTCCTGTAATTTCAGATTTGCATCTTGATTACTGTAGAACTGAACAGAGCTTTCACAGCAAAGCTAACCAGCCCCACACACCATGGTGTCCGAGTCTACACCACTTGGATATATCCTGCTTTCCCTAGTGCCACCTATGTAACCATCATACTCTAATAACCTCTGTGATATTTTTTCTTTATCAGAGGTGATGCTTCTTTTCATTCAGAATTTAGCAGCCTTTTGTCCCTAAATATTCATTTCCATATAAATCACTTTGTCCATGCAGGTGCTTCATGCAATTACAGTTCTTTGCAGGAATGAAAATATTTAATAAAAAGTAGTTAGCCTTTGATTAGCCTTAGTTGTTGATTTTTTTACAACAGCTACACAAGCATTTAATTTAAAGAAGGAAGATATCTGGTTTTATTGCCTCTGTAGCAGTAGTTGAAATCCAGTCATTAGAGTTGCAAATTCTTCACAGAAAAACCAGATCTGTATTTTTAGGGAGTAAGAGAAAATAACTCTTTCCATAAAGAATCAGGTGGCTTCTTACCTGTAGAAAACTGCTTCCGATTTCCATACTTTGGATTTAGTGGGAAGTAGTAAGGGTTATTCCAAAGGTGGATCCTGGCTTGCCCAGGAAAAGCTTCAGCTGTTTGTCTTTGAGGGCACAGAAAATACTGGAGCTATGGAGACATGTTTGGAAAAATACGGTATCATTCATTACGTGCTCATCATTAAAATATCCTACCATACAGTATATGCTCATCATTAAAGTATTCATCATTTTTGAGCCATTTTTCTCCATCCTTAATTTATTACAGCAGCAAAAGAAGATTGGACTTTGATTTGATAAAAGAGCTTTATAGTGTATCACATGGGGAAGCTGAAGCCTGTGGCTCAGCTGGAATGAAAAAGAATTTTGCAAAGCCTTTCACATGCTTTCTGGGCAAATGCAATCACAACTCCTTCTCTAAAACAGACAAAAAAAGGACTTATGGAAAACCACTCAGAAAACGTCACACAGCAAGCTCTCCAAGTAGCCACTTGTTTGGGCACTGTATCCCCACATCCCTTATTACTATCTGTATTCCAAAAGAGCCCCCCGCTGCCTCTTAGGGGGAGGTAGTGTGAAGTTTTATTGATTTTTAGACAGTACTCTTGTGATTTCTGAAGTGTTTAGAAGGAGATAAACCAGCTTTTCGTAAAGAAAATTTGCCTATTGTGCTGTCTGGCTACCTCAGTCAAGTCACTGAAGAGCACAGAGAGCTGCTTACAAAGAATGTCACTTGTGACACTCAATGCTAATACATTTTAGTCATCGGAAATGGTTTCTGTCTGTGTATTGAAGACACTCTGTACTGCACTCTGAGAGGAGCAGGCCAGGTTTTGCTTTTTGTGTGCAAGTAGGATTATGAATGGAACTATTCAAGGGAGTGCCAGCATGTGCCTGACATGTCTTAAATTCAACAAAATTTGGCAACAGGATTTGAGGATTTTTTTCCCTGAAACTTGAATTTTATCCTATTTCTTTAAGTGAAAAATCATAATCTTTTTGGACAACACTTTCCATAGTATTTTTAAAACCCTTAGGAGTTGGTATAAAAATATCGTACAGAAAATGGGACCTTTTCATGCAGGAGCAAGAAGACAACACTTCGGGTTTGAGCTTTCTTTTCCTTTTTTTTAAATGAAAAGACATGGTTCCTGTAGGCAGTGTAAGTAGAAATCCCCTTCCTTTCCTTGAGCCACCCATCATCAGCCACATCCCTTTTCTTCTCCAGTTCCAGGATCTTTTTGAAGAGTTTTTCTCTGTTGCTGCTTTCTCTTAGCTCACCAGAACAGGAAATTTCCAAAACAGAAAGTGTCTGGCACATTTCTTCAGACTGCGTGCTGCAAAGGCTCCTACCTGGAGCAGTCTTGTCCCTCCAGTGACGAGGGGGATCACCACATTTTTGGAGGTGGCCAGGGTGGCAGCTGCTGTGGGAGGGAGGGAGCACACCAGCCAGCGTGAGACGGGAGCTGTCACAGTGGTTTGGGCTGTCATTCCCGTCTGGGATGGGGTGGGATGGTGGCACCTTTCTGAGAACCTGTTGTGTGGTAGTGAACATGGGCTGTGAGGGGTGGGTGCTAGCACCTTGTACAACTCTGCTTTTGCTTTTCTTACTTGTTAAGAACCGCAGCACTTCTGTGTTGTACCATTCTTCTACAGAGAACGACTTCTCTAAAGAAATACTTGCTGTTGCTAGCAAGAGTGGAGCGATGCCTGTGTTGGCTAGCGGTTTTCTCGGTGGACAGGGTGGCCGTCTGGAAGCACAGAGATGCAGATGACTTCTGTATCTTTGCAGTGCTTGGGACTGGCTCCATATGTGATGCAGATGGTGACTGCATTCTTCAAAAGGATGAGCTGAATGAAAGCAGCCGCTTTCTTGAAGGTTTGCCAGATTCAACCCCCTAGCAAATCTTTCATTTGGTTCCTTCTCCTTTGCAAAAAGACATTGGAGAAGCAGGCCAAGACAGTAGGTGAAGAGGGAGAAGATTGACATCAGCAGGGAGGTGTGGATTAGCGAGCCAACCATACGCAAATGTGATTTTAAGTTACACTGTTGTACTAAAACTGCTGGAGGCATGGCGAGCCCAAGAGTTAGATCCAAGAGCAGAGGGGAGAGGGTTGAACAAAGCACTGGCTCACCAGGCAGTGGCAGGAGAAGCAGGTGCAGTGCAGGACATCTCCAAAGGAAAATGAAATTTGAAGAAATGAGAAGTTGACAATGCTAATGATGCCAGGAGACCAACAGCATCAAAAGCTGTCCTGAGACTTGGCTGGAGTGGTTGGTAGAAGCCCACAATGAGGAGACTGTGTTTTAGATTTTTTAAACTATGAAATGTTTTTAGTTGTTTAATCTTTTCCTCTCCCCCACCCCCCCGCCCTGTGCTGTTGCTTCAGAAGAATGTCGATGTGGCTCAGAAGAATTGCCTCCCACTTGTTGTCATATGCATTTTGTGTTGCATCAAACAAAGGAAGGCACTGCCAGTACATTCGCTGGGTCTTGCTAGTAGCACACCCACATTTTTTTCCTCCTAAAAGAGCTGATTGCCCAAACACTTACACTTTTGTAGATGAAGAATTCAACCAAGGAAGAAATATGCTAATAATTCTCTAAGCTGCTAATAACTGCAGTTTACTAAAGTGCAGCAGCATTGTAGAAATGACACTAATTACCCCGTTGCATCTTGACTTAAACAGAAATGAATGCTCATTCAGAGACTGTGTAAATGTAACAGTAACTTCTGGAAAATCTTCGTCTAGATGAGCAATGTATGGGAATCACTGTGAACGCTGTGTTGCTGACTACAATTAGGATTGAATGCAGCCCTTTTCCCATTTACAGGCCTTTGTAATGGTGCAGGCTTTGAAAAGCCTTCTCCCTGTAGGCGGCAAATGCAAAGCTGTTGGTACATACTTATCACCGAGGAGCAAAAGCAGCCCCCTGGCAAGCTCGCCTCCTTCTGCCCAACAGCCGAGGCAGGGGGTCTGTGTGCATCCCACCACCCTCCTCCTCCAAGCCTCTTCCCACCCATGGTGTCATCATCCCAACGTGTGCCACTTTCCCAGACCCAGCCAGTTATCCTGGACAGGATCTGTGGCCTGGACTGTCTTGAAAAGCTTTATTTTGTCAGCTGCTTCCATCCTTATGATCTTCTCCGTTATCTTCTTCACGTAATTCGTCAGTAGATTGACTTCTCCTCGTAGGCATGTCCGGAGCATGCTCTCATTGCCTTGACCTCACGAAATTGTCCCAGATTCTGCCAGAGTGTGTTGAGGGAAAAACTGGGTGGTTTTTCAATCGTATTTTTTTCCTCCTCTACCATTCCTCCCTGGCTTCTCTGCCCTGCTGGGAGCCCTCCTCCTTGCTCAGTCACTAATCCCCAGCAAAGAAAGGCTCCCTCCCATAAGTAGCAATGTTTCCTCCTAGGTTTTACTGCATAATTGTCTGTCTTACTACTTAATTACATATGCCACACTAATTGCACAGACACATGCACTTTCAGAATTACGTACTGTCATAAATGTGTGGCCTGATTAGACAGTTATGTCTATATGCCTCAATTGTGAGCTATGGATTGCAGCTATGATGAGAGGATAGGCTCTTGCTCATTTAGAAATTGGTAAAATACTGCGCCTGTGGTTCTGTTCCCTAACTTGAATACCCAAACGTGGTATGATCTGAAATAGTTCATACATTAAAGCAGTGATGGAAGTAGACGTGCTTTAGTGAATGGGGTCTCTGGGACAACCGGGGGCATATTCCCAGCTGCCTGGCATGGAGGTCCTAGAAGCACAGGACTGGGGGGCCCTTCAGCTCTGGCTCAGCTCTGCAGGGAGATGTGTTTCAGTGGCCGGGGTGCACAGCTTCATTACCTGATTTTCTGCGTCCGTTGAAGATGTGTTCTTGCAGCTACAGAGGACATGTAGTTAGCTACCAATGTCACTAGTGGCTTTGATCTGTCTGATTAGAAGCAAATGTTAGCAGGAGCATGACAGCATACTCATGGTTTGCATGAAAGGGGACAGCCAGCAGACCTGCATTGATGTTTATGTCCCTTTGCACAGACTGCTCCAGGTAGCAACATCCCCCGTTTTGCACCTGCAAGTCAGGCAGGGGAGATTTAAACCCAAATATCAGAAAGGAATTGCAGTCTTAGTTCTGTCACCTGAGTACCCATTGTGTCATGATACCTGGAGCTCTGCAGGCAAATCAAGAGCAGTTCTTGCCCTTTCAGATTAAAAGAAAGTTTATTCTTTCATTCCTGCTGCGCCCACTCAAAAAAGTAAGGACTTTTTATACTGGTTGTTCTGTATTTGTTTGCAGAACATCTGGTTTCTTGAATATTATCTTTAATAGGACTAAAGAAGAAACTGTCCACATTTAGATATATACATGGTGAAAAGTGTAATATGCTTTAAGAAAAGCACTGCTAGAAACTTCAGTTGGAGAATTTCTAGGTTCAACAAAAAGTGAAATACAAGTACAACCAGTGAAGTATGCCAAGTAAAATACAGAGACAAAAGCAGGTTCGTTCGTTGGTTGTTTTTAAAGGTTTTTCCCAATGTTTAAGCACAATTCAGTTGTACACAGCTGAAGCCAACATTGTGTTCAGCTGTGTACGACTACATAATTGGACAGAAAACTCTTTCAAAGTGCTTTTAGAAAGAGAGGTCTTCTGGCTGGCTGGCTATAATTCCTTAAGGTGTGTCAAATGCATTTTACTGCCTATATAAACCCAGAGGCAATGTGATTGTTCAGGTCACTGGTAAGTTCCGTTGTGCTCCTAGCTGGTCATCTGCAGTGTGTATTAATAGTATGCAGGATAAGGGACAGCAAGGTTGGGGGTGGCTAGCAGACAAGAGTGCCCTTGTTGGGTGGCTGTAGTCATACAGCAGCCGCTGAGTTCACAGGGTTCGATCAGTGCTCTTTGCTTCCCAAGCCTGTGCCTCGCACATAGAAACATGTGGAAGGGGAGCTGAATACCTCAGATATCAAGTTTCTGTTTTAAAATGTTAGTCAAAGTGAATAGATATGTCACTTTTGGTTTTCAGGAGTTAGGAAGAGTTAGGAAGAGATAGCAAGTTCTTTTTGAAGAATAATGTTCGAAATATCATCTTCTTTTCTTCTGGTGCTTCCTTTTTTTGCCTTTCAGCAGTAGAGAATTATTGAGAAATTCATTGACATGTTACCAGCTTAATCAAAAGGTCCTTCGGACTTTACTCACGGGATGTTCAGTAGGCTGCTTGATGGGTAAAATCTGCCCATACCAGAACATGAACAGTGTTTCTTTCAATACCCTCCTTGAGAGAAGAGGGAACACATCAGGGAGAAATATGAATCCAGCACATCTGCACTGCAGATCAAAGCAGTGGGAGGAAGGAGACCATGACTCTTGTCCCTGTCATGCTCCTTGTGGTGGTCTTCATGCCATGGAAGTTGCAAATGCTTCCTGTCTCCCAGGTCCAGTTGCGTGTGGGTTTCCGTGTGGGCTGGAGAAAGACCCCGTGTCTTCCCAGCACTGTGTAATTGTACCCCGTGTTTGATGACCAGGATTGATCCACTGAGAAATGAACATTCCCTGCTGTTGCCACATCCTTTTTCCTAATTTGGGATGAATCGCCTACTCTTCCTGCATGTTAGCATCTGTTTCTGCAAAAGGGGGACAGTAATACTTTTCATCTGTAGAAGCATTACGAGATTTCCTTTAGGTGCAGAAAGCATTTTTAAAATACCAAGATGATAGGTGTTGTGTGCTGCATGTGCAAACCTTTGAAGAACCTAAACTGCCAAGCCATTAATAACTTGGAAATCCAAAGCTCATTTTTAGTGGCAAACCAGGACACAGGCGTGAAATAATGACAAAGTGAGGATAGTAAGCAGATGAGAAATACTTAAATGAAAGTTTGTTGTTTTAGTGCCTTGTCCAGCTTATGGTAAGGTAACCGTCTATTTTTTGTGTTAATGATTTGCCTTGCCTTCCCACGCTCTGAGGGGCTGCTTTAATCTCAAGTTTAAGAAGTGCTGGGATTTGCTTTCCAGATGGTGTTTGCCCTGCGTAAAATAAAATGTTGCTTTTTAGGACTTCATCATAGTTTTGTTCTGTTTTATTTTAGAAATCTTCCAGAATCCCTGAGGATGACATCAGGTTGAGAAAAAACAGAGACCAAAACTGTGCCAATTTCTTGGAGCCAGCTACTGTGCTTGCTACAAAGGAAGAGAAAATGGAAATTGAAGTTCCAGTTTCTGAACATAAAAGCATCACCACAGTGGCTTCACCACATCCCATAGACAATCCAACCCACTTCTTTTCCCCTGCTGCCAGCCACAATGGACTTAAGGACAGGCACGAATCTCTAGACAGTGAAGTTGCTAAAGAGATCAGATACCTAGATGAAGTGCTGGAGGCAAATTGCTGTGATTCTGCTGCAGATAATACCTTTAATGGGACATCTTCCCCTGAACCAAGTGCAGTCTCCATTATGGATGGCTCAGAAGCATCTGTTAATGTCAATAATGATTCAGTACCCAGTGAAAGGGAAGAAAATGTAGCCAACAAGCAGGCACCCTTGGTAGTTGAACCACATGAAGCTAGCATAACAGATGAGAACCTGAAATCTAATGGCCATTCCTTGGGTGGACTGAAGGAAGACACTAGGGAAAGTCTGAAGGTGCCAGGAAGTCCCACTTCTTCAAACAGTTCTAGAAGATCCTCTAAGGATGAAGAAACAACTCTTACAACCCTTAAGAAAGAGGCTAAGTTTGAACTACGAGCCTTCCATGAAGACAAAAAGCCCTCAAAGCTCTTTGAAGATGAGGAAGAGAAGGAAAAATACAGGGTCCGCAAAGTGAGACCATCAGAGGAAATGATGGAACTTGAAAAGGAAAGAAGGGAACTCATTAAAAGCCAGGCTGTCAAGAAAAACCCCAGCATTGCTGCCAAATGGTGGAACCCTCCCCAAGAGAAGACCCTGGAGGATCAACTGGATGAAGAGCATCTGGAGTCCCACAAGAAGTACAAGGAGCGCAAGGAGAGACAGCAGCAGCAAGGTGCAACACCAACATCTCCCAAACAAGTCAGCTGCTCCTTTGTACCACCAGAGCCAGTCAATATCAAGAAAGAGGATATTGTCACAGAGCAAATTGACTTCTCAGCTGCCAGAAAGCAGTTCCAGCTGATGGAGCATTCAGGTCCACCTCAGGGTCAAGCCCCACCAAGGCGGTCAGGAACACCCAAAATGTTCTCCATCAAACCCTTCTACAAAAGCCTCAATTCTCCGCATGTAGACAGACCACTGTCCTCCATGACAAGACCTGTTTCAGTGTGTGGGCAAACAGGACAGCTTGAGGGTAACAATGCCACTGTTGTCAAAGCACAGAAGGTCTCCTGTACCTCAGAAGATGATACAAGTGCTCAGACTACCACTGCTGACCCAGTAAGAGAGTTACCGTGCAGTGATAGCCCCAGAGCTGGACAGGCCTCAAAACTGTGGGCGGAGGATGGAGAATTCATGAGTGCAAGAGCGGTCTTCACTGTGGTGAAGGATGATGGACAGGGCGTGCTAGACCAGTTCCCAAAGTCAGCCAGCGCCTCTTCCCCTCCAGAGGAGCTCGACTCCGGTTTGGATGACTTGTCTGTCAGGTCTCAGGATACCACCGTCCTGGAGACCCTTTCCAATGACTTCAGCATGGATAACATCAGCGACAGTGGTGCCTCCAACGAGACCATGAGTGCCCTGCAGGAAAGCTCACTGGCTGATTTCTCCCTGCCACAGACCCCGCAGGCCGACACTCCGGCGGAATGCAGCAGCGAAGGCATCTCCAAGTCGTTCAGCGACCCAGGCTGTGACTCGCCCTCCTCCGCCTTGGCAGACTCCATGCTGATTGACAACCAGCTGGAGTACCACGCTGGCCTGCTGGTTCAAAATGCCATCCAACAAGCCATAGCCGAGCAGGCAGATAAAGCAAACCGCAAGGAAGAAGAAATCCCAGCAGGGAAAGAGATCTCGGTCAAAGAGCAGCCAGCCACCATTGGGACAGCTCCAGCCTCCAAGGAGCAGCAGAACCCAATGTTTGAGCCACCCCAGGTGTCTTCACCTGTTCAAGAAAAAAGGGACACCATACCAAAGACTTCAAAAGAGGAGGACTCAGGACTCAGGGAAGGGAAGAGTTTGCAGCAGTCACCCGTGTACTCAGCCAGCCAGCCATTTCTTGTGGAGGAAAATAGGCATGAAGTCAGCTATTTCAGCAAGTATTCAGAGGCAGCTGAGCTGAGGAGCACTGCCTCCATCCTGGCCACGCAGGAGCCTGAAGTGACCGTGGGCCCTTTCAAGTTACGGTCGAGGAAGCAGAGGACTTTGTCGATGATAGAAGAAGAGATCAGAGCTGCCCAGGAACGAGAAGAGGAGCTGAAGAGGCAGCGGCAAGGTCTGCAGGTGGCACCGAGCCCTGTTATGAAGAGCGCACCACCCATGCCCACCAGAACTGTGTCTTACAAAACTGCACCAGGTAAGAGCCCAAAGCGTCAGAGAGGAAGTGAAATGTGACTGAGGGGTCAGGTCAGATTCAGTTTTACGTCATTTTTGAGCGGATACATTGTTTTGCAGGGGGTGGGAGGGTTGTCATGACTTCATCTGTCTGGAAGCTGCAGGCAGGAGGAGGGCATGGGACAACCCAACTATCTGTCTGTGAGCACACCTGAGGACATTTTTGTTTTTTTCCCATAGAAACGTACGTACAGAAGTAACGTACGTACCCTGCTGACTGTCATTAGAAAACCCTGCGCTCTATTCATCCCCTGCCACACTGTAGCGTGACATGTCTGTCGCTGTGCTGCTCAGACCACCCACTGAAATTTAGGATCGTCATAAGGAAGGACAGCAGCAGCTTTTGCAGCTGTGTGGCTATTTGAAAGACAAATGTAGAAAGCATTTTTAACAGGCTTTCTGTTCTCTTGCACGTCATTAAGGAAGTGCAAAGGTAGTGGGGATTTGCAGATTTTGGGATCTTGCATCAGATTTCTTTTTGTGCGTGTCTCTTTTCCTTTCTGTTTTCAGGTATTTCTTGGTCTTCTTAATGAAGTTTGTCTGGTAAAAAGATCTCCAGAGCTGTGAGTTGCCATGTATTTCAGCTGGTGTCATTCACTACTGAATTAAACAGGCGTCACAAACGAAATCCTTAATAGATTCAGTAGAAGTCCTCCTCTGACTGATCAGCTTCTGGGTCCTTGTGGTGGCATTCACAGCAGTTAGAGCATATCACTCTCATCCTTCCCCTTTTAAAAAAATAAAATCAAGCACTCATGCCTTCTTAATATAACATAAAAAAAGAAATCTAAAAAAAAATAAGAAACACATGCCAGGCTAATTTCTGTAGTGATGTAGTGTGTAGTGATGTAGTTGTGTAGTGATTTTTATGAGTATAGACCGACATATGCTTTGTAAGTACTTAGAAGTTTTTATTAACAGTGATCATTGTGAAGAAGTATTAATTTTACCCAGAGTACTTAAGTTCCATCCTTATTTCCACTAGTGTAAATCTGAGCCAGTGACGCTTCCAAAAATTGTGCAGGGTAATCCTTTTCTTTTGAAAGTCATAGCAAACTTGAATAAGGTCTGGATTTAGTCCATTACCCAGTCTGATTGTGAACTTGGAATGTTATGCAGCACATAAATAGCTAATACTTGTTTTTGTTCCCTCTGCAAAGAGGATGATTTTAACCTGTGTTATTTGCCAAAAAATGTAGCAGATGTTGATAATTTCTTTGAAGTTCTGTTGTTATTACTCCTATAGAACTGCATTTTTGAGAGGAAATCTCCATAAACTGAGGTGTTTCGAGCAATGTCTGATAAGATGTGAGAGGCAGGGCACCATAGAGCTCAGCTAGGAGGACTCGTGTAAAGGTGTGCTCATGACTGCTTTCAAAAACACCATCATCTGTAGCTACAAGTGCTCAAAGTGAGGCTGATAATGGTTGCTTTTTACTCTCAAGTGATGTTGGAAGGGCTGCTGATACTAATGCTTATTTTAACGGAGCATCTGGGAAAACAGTGTACTTCTCGTTCTTATTTCTCTACACAAGGCATTTACTTTGTGTCTGATGTTAAAATGTTCATTGTAAATTACATTCTAGTGAGAATGATAAACTTGTATTTATAATTAATCATTCCAGACAGTTTCCTTTAAATGTCCAACTGCCATATGTTCAAGAAAGAAAATTGGGATCTATTAGCCAATGACTCAAGCTACTGCAATTTGCAGCTGGTGACAAGGCAAAGAATTAATTTCTAGGAAAAGATGAATATGTGGCAATGCGTAAGGATGTCATTGATCAAAAAAAACACAAAGAGCATTGCCAAAGTCATTCTTAAATCTTCTACTTTCCTTGCTTTCCAAACAGTGGATGTGCTCAGCAGAGCTCTCAGCTGGAGGAAATTAGCTTGGCACCCTTAGCGTTGCAGGGTGCATACCCTCAGCTCATCTCATCCTTGCTGTCACTTTAGCCAGCTGTTAAAGCTTGCAGGCATCCTTAAAAATAAAGAGAAGGGATACCATGCAACCCCTTGGAAGATCACAGCAACTTTCCTTTTATTTTCATATTTACAGCACCTTTTCAATAGTTACAAAAACAGAGGCAAAAGGTGATTCAGCAGAGGCAACAAAATCTAGCTGTAAAGCTTCATTGCGGACAGTTACAGAGGTGATTTACAGAGCAGAAAAGAAAATCTACTTGTGGTAGGCACAGTAAGGAATATGCTGTAGAACATGTCTGATACTATAGTCTGAATATCTAGTTCCAATAATAATAATGAAACAGAGGTAGTTCTGTCATCAAATTGCCTTTCCCAAAGAAAGAATTGACACTCTTCTTTTAACATCAGGATACCTCAGCAGAAAGGGATTAGGTGATCAAGTCTAAATTTGAAAAAACTGTTGCTAATCCTTAAGTGGGGAAGTGTAAACTCACCAGAACTCTTTTGAGGAGGTGCAGGAATTAACTTAATTAGCAATGGCCTGCCTATCGGGTTGCTTTTTGGTGGTGGACTGGGCAGAGTAACTTTACTAGGACTCCTAATGGTCCCTGGTTATTTATTATTCCTGCTCCCCTTCACTGCTTTGAACTGTCGTTATGTGGGTAACAAAAACAGAAACGACAAAAAAGGACTGCAGTGAACTGAACTGCTATTTTGGCTGAAGTGTGGAAGATTAACACAATTCATGTGGGTGTATGTGTGAAATAATTGCTAATTACTTTAGATAGCAAACAGGCTGTTTTTGCCACCCTGACATACAACTTTCATACAACTGACAGTAGCACTAAACTTGGTGTCTGCCAACCACCCAGCACAAGCCAATACGGTTCCTAGTAATAAACTTCTGTACTGCTGACAAGTATCCTTTAAAGTTGTTTGGGATGCTTCAAAGCATTCTTTTAACCCATCTCGGATCACTTGAGCAAGACACAGAGTAATTTCAGTGGAGCAACAACTAAGTGTTGTGTGCACACAGGACAAGACCTTCTCCAGGGTACTCCTGGAAATGTGAAGGGAAGAACCTATGCAAACTCCTTTCCCAAAAAGCTGGGTTTCCTGCATGAGGAAATCCAAGAAAGACCAAAAAAAATGCTTGAGCCTGGCTAAATGGAGAGTCATGGTGGATCCCAAAATATTTGTGGAGCTGTATTTAAATTTGAGTGTTGTTTTGCTGCAGCACCTGCTGCACTTGGTGAGATGTTGAGCAGCTGCATAGCAAGCCAGTGGTTTTCTTGTACAATGTGCGGGTGGTATACCATCCCTCCTGGGCAGAGCAGCTGGGGCTGTTTGATAGTTTATTTGAACAGGATGATGAGTGTGTGACATGAGAGGATCCAGCATACGTTTGGTGGTGTAGTTCCCGTGTTCCTTTTATTAGGAGTACTTAGACTATGAAGAACTTGTGTCTAACTTCCTGTAGTGCCTGGCTCAAGTAATCCTGTTCATCAAAGGAGGTGTGAAAATCATTACATGAGGGGTCATGGTTCAGTGAAGGCTTTTCTGTTGGAGAGAAACCCTTTGTGAATATTTGCTGTCTCATGACGAGGCATGGGGGAATCCCTAACACAAGAAGCCATGCCTGGGAGAAGCTTTCCTGAAGCTGCCACATCTGCCTTTTTGGTGTTTGTCACCAAAACATTGCCAGGTGAGGCAGAAGGCACGTTGCACACCATGCACTTGTCTGCAGGGATGCAGACCCATCTGTATGCCTATCTGGGAGAGCTGCCCACCAAGCGGTCATCTTCTGTTGTCCTCAGCTGATGAAATGAACTAGATGAGAGAATTTCAGTGGATGGCAAAAGCCCAGAGGGGGAGCTGCAGTTTAGAGATGCAAGTGATCAGGTGCCTTTAAATTTCAGGTAACTGTTCCCTCCAAATAGTGAGGGGCGTGCGTGTGCTGTCTTGTTCTTTCTTCTCCTTGCTTAGTCCTCCTGAGTGACAGCTGTGGAGCATAAGCCTCTGTCAGAGGAGCCACTTCAGCCTGAAAACCATTTCCCACTTTCATTTTTCACTAGTAAATACCTACACTAAGGAAACTTCTCAGGTTCAGCTGCAGCCTGAAGATACTTTTTGTACGGTGGGAGGAGAATCAGAAACTTTGCTGCAAGGTATTTTTAATATTTGTGGCCATTGCAAAATTTTTAATGCCCCGTATACAAGTAAAGAATAAGAATCGGGTGTAATACATATGCATGAAGCCCTTTTTAAAATGAGAATTTTGAGAAAGGCTAGAGCAGAAATGGAGCCTTGGGAGTTTATGGAAAATACTGTTTCCTTACCCCTTCACAAGCACCGGTATGAAAAAAGCGAAGTTCATAATTCTCTTCAAGGATTCCTCTGGAGTGCTCATCACTCATCCCCTGAACACCTGCAGGAGTGCCTTAACAGCATACTAACCCAGCTCATTTGTCATTTGCTCTCTTATTCCCTCCCTAGTGGAGAATGTATATGAAGTGACAGGATCTTCGAGAGGTTCTTTTTATAATGTTTGCTTGTTTGTGTGTTTGCATATTCATGTTGCTGACTTGGTGTTCAGGAAGACCAAAGAAGCCCACCTTTCACCTGCAGTGGTAATGATGCTCCATGTTACCAGAGGGGCATTTTTTTTACATACTTCAACTATCCCCTGACTTCAGCACAGGCTAGTCTCCTAAAACAATCTGTCTTGCTGAAAACCTTATTTTGAAAAGTTTTCTCTGCTGTGCAGATGTCTTAAAAATGCCAACAGCATCTGTAAAATAGTTGCTTTTACTTGTGTGAAGCCCCGTTCTTCCCATCTCCTTTGTACTTATATGTTAACTTATGTTGACATTATATGATGGCCCTTGGTACCTGCTGGTTGCTTAGTGGTGACTCAGGCCTTTATCCCAGGGCCTTGCCTCGGTCATTCTTTCTTCTTGATATTGCAGCAAATCAGCTGAGCATCCAGCTTCAAGCAGTCAGCTTGCAGTGAGTGCTTGGACACCCATCAGGCTCCACAGGGTGGATAAGTCACCATCGCAACCCCTCTTGCTCCCAGAGCTGTGCAGAGGTTTTGGTTAGGAGAAAGCTAATCTGTCCCCAGCTCTTGCACGTCTTTGATTTTGCAGAGGGGTGTCAGGTGATGTCTTGCAACCACCAGCCTGGGACACAGCAGCAGCTGCCCCTTCCCTGAGATTTCCTTTCCCCTCCCCAGGGCTTAGAAAGAGCGTTCTCCATAGGAGCAGCTCCTGCCTGCCCCAAATACCACAAGAGGCAGGAAATTAAGAGCAATCAAATTCCAGGAGCTTCCTACTAGATCCCTGGAGCCAGAGAGTGGAGGGAGCCATCACCAGAACTGAAGCCACAGAACATTTTTTGGAGTCCCTCTGAAAGAGGAGAAAAATGTAAATGCGTAGGTGAAGACTTGGGATGCTATAGCCTGTACTCATCTTGCAACAGCTCTAAAGGTGACCTCAGGGGACTACCTTCCCCTGGATGGGAAGACACTGCTGATAACTACTGTTAACTTGCAAGTGTGACCATCAGGCTGCAGTTTTTGCTGGTGTCCTGCAAGTGTGACCCTTTTTCCATTTGAGCCAGAGCACAGTTCCTTTATTACTCAGCTTGGATTTGGGCAAGGACCACCAGCAGTGTCTGTGCGCATCAGGGCATGGGACTGCAGAAGTAGAAAGTGCTATGATCATCATGTCTCGTGATGCTTTTATGCTGAATGACTCTTCTGCCTGAGAACAGTACCTTACCTGGATGAAAATCTGCCAGGAGAAAATTAACCCAGCAACATTTCTAACACTATCCGAACTGGCAGAATAGGTCTGCACTGGACTGGAGCTCTGCATCAGGTTCAGGGAGTTTTTCTGTGGTTGTTCTGAGAGCCCTGAAGCCTCAGACACCCCGTCATCTAACCACAACCTCAATGATGGTTGCGCTGGTTGCTTGCCTTTCTGCCACTGTTGGCACTGGTAGGACCTCTCTCTTCCACCTGCCTACCTGTTCTCACAAAATTTTTAGGAACTTGAAAGAGACACTTACCCCTCTATGAAAAGTATTTGAAATAATGCTGGTGAATTCTGAATTTTTAGTGGAATCCAAACACTTACACAGAGAAAATGGTTGTATAAGCATAATTTCTTGTGGATAGTAACCAACAAACCACTGTTTTCCTGTGGGCAAATCTTGTTTCTACCTTGACTTCTATATTTGTGAAAGGGGAACTCAGTCACTGTTCATGGTGACACTGCCCAGCATGCCAGGAACAGTTGCATGTTGCTGCAGGGTTGCTGCTACGTACAGAAATTGATGGGCCCTCCATCCAGGGAGGGTGGATCTGCTCAGAGATACCCCTTTCTAAAATGCAGATCCCCAAAACCTATGGTTTGCATTGTTTTCCAGGGGAGTGGGGTGGAAGGAGCTCTTTGCAGGTATGAGGCTTGTCCATAGGTCTGAGCATCCTGTGATGGTCTGCATCCCTGGGGCAAAGCACAAAAGCTGGGTGACATCTGAGGAGCCTGATTCTTCCTGCGTTACTTGCATACATCCAAGACGGTTACTTATTAGTGTAAGAATGAAGTAGTACAGCAAGATATCTGACCCTTAATCAGGCTTTTTATTTTCAGCAGGCTTTTTTACCCACTGGACCTAATGGGCAAGGTGATGGTTGTTCTTTCTTTCTCCTGCTGAGCAGTCCAAGCTGTCATGCGCGAGTGCAGCTGGGCAGCTCAGGACCTGCTGTTGGCCCGTGCTTTGGCAGCGTAACTCCTGCTTGTCTGTGGAACTGATGCTGGTGCAACTCACAGGAGAACCTGGGCCTATAGAAACTCCCCCTCCAGTCTCTGGTGGGGTGATTTAGCGGTGACGAATTCCCAGCCGCATCCCTGCACCGGCCAGCTTAAGCTAAGCCTGTAACGAGAAACTAGTGGTGCTGGGTTTTTCCATAATGTTCAGAAATGAAACAAGCCTGGCAAGGGGATTTCTTGTAAAAGACCTCTGCAGTGTCGACTCATGTTTCACTTCTCCCTTCAAGAATAAATCCTGCTGATTCTTACAGGAGGTTTCAAGGCTGCTCTCTAGTGGCTACCACTGTCATGATGCTTTTTGGAGAAGCAGATAGGGTTTTCATTTGTCTCAGCAAGAGGAGGTTTCATGAAAATCTGCACGATCCTTCTGGTTACTTCACTTATTTATAGGGGGTTTGGGGTGGGGGTTTTTTTCTCCTTTTTTTCTTTCCCATCCATTGAACTGTCTTATTTCAAAGAGCTGCCATGCCATGAAAAAGGGAAGCTGATTTTTGTTTAGCATTGCTTTCTCCTGTTATAGCTGAGGACCCCTGCACCTTATTCCCACGCCCATGACCTGCCACCATCGTCCTCATTCTTCCCACCGGGACCAGCTGGATGGCTCACCCCGGATCAGCGCCTGGTGATGAGAAACGCAGGCTGTCCTCCGTGGAGAAGGGTGGGTTGTCCACCCCCTGAGCTCTCCCGCAGCTCATTGCAATGGTCTCCTTGCTCTGGCCTGCCTTTTACCCAGCTGTTCAGCTGGGGTCAGTCTGCCTAAAACAGGCTCCCCTGGGTGAAATGGGCTCAGTCAGAGAGCAGCCTGACTTCTCTCTGACTTTCCTCCCCCCAGGAGACTGAAGGTCCCTGCCTGAACGAGGGGTGTGTGGGACGGAGACCCCATCCTGCTCTGCCACGTCTCCCTCCAGCAGCACCCTCTGCCACTTGCAGGAAACAGCTGCAGGGAAGACTAGCACCAGGGGCAAACCCAAAGCCTTTCACACTTACAAAGCAGATTAAAAGCACTGGAAGAAGAGGAAAAAGCCAGCAACGCTTAACAAGATGCCTTCTTTCGTATGCAGTGGTGGCACCCTGTGCGTTGTATAGTCTGAGCCAGAAAAAAAGTCACCCTGCAGTTTTCCAGAATCTTACGAACATTTCCAGATCACCGAAATGTGTCCTGTAGGAGAGAACGGGGGTAATTCAGCCATATACTACTGTAAATAATAGTGGTGGGTTAAATTTGCATTGTATCATTTGGTACATCTTCTAGGTTTCATAAAAAGATTTTGTAGTTTTTTGGTGTAGAGCATTTCAGGAAGAGGGAGAGTATTTTAAAAGCCCGTGACCATCCTGATTTACCAGATTGTTTCATAAACTTCATTCCAAACCGTTTCTTCATTCAAACCCTGCTGAAAATGCTTCTCCAGTTGTCATCTTTTGCAAACAACTTGTGAATCCTTCAGCTTAGAAGGGGTCATTCCTTTTCATGTCATTGCAGGAAAGATAGAGAAGATCAAGCCTCCTCCATCCCCCACCACAGAAGGCCCTGTCTCGCAGTCCGACCCACCACCCGAGGAACCTGCGGGAGCCCAGCGACCCAAGAACCTGATGCAGACCCTCATGGAGGATTATGAAACACACAAAACTAAGAGACGAGAAAGGATGGACGACAGCAGTGTAAGTGTACTTTTCCTGTTTGCTCTGTGATAGAGACGATGACATGTGAGAACCAACATTCAGACAACAAAAATATTTCTTTCCCAAGAATCTGCTCACATCACCTTGCAAGTGTGTAAGGATTTTAACACGTTGTAAGGACCAGTGTGTTTGAAATGGAAGCATAAGGGCCAATGGAGAGGAAGAGAGAGAGTCACTGCAAATATCAAAGCCAACTCATATTAGGTTTATTTTTAATTAATTAAGTTAATTAATAATAAGGGCAGTGGGTAGCTGCCCTGCAATTGGTGGATTCTATTAATTCATGCATCACCAAGACCCTGAAATGGCTTATTTTAGCAGCTTTTTGAACTTTGTGGATCAAGCATGTATTCATGCCTGTGTTCGTAGACTCCCGAAGTCCCATCACACTGTGCTCAGGATTCAGTGTAAGTGGATAACTTCCCTAGAAACCACGCCTTGCAGAATTGGATTGGGAATGTCTCAGAAATTAACTTGGATCCTTCAACGGGCAGCATGCTGTTTCCCGCTGGATTTGTTGTCTTTCTTCCGCACACAGAAAATCAGCCAGAATTTCAGTTTGTGAAATGGGTGCCTGCATTTCAGTCATTACTGTAGTAGAGTTTAACACAATTAAGGTGTTCTTTATTGGAGGCACTAATAAGAAGAGCTATGAATTTCATAGCTGGAAGTATCAAAATTCAGGTGCATCCATTATACAACCTATTTCCCAACAGAGCACAAGGTGTTTCTTATTCAGACTCATTATTACTGTGGGCAATGAGTGCAGAAGATAGTGAGATATAAGTGTGATATAAAACTTCTTAAATGGACACAGCGTTTGCTGAAGCAGCCATAGTCCTCCAGGCATTTCCCAGAGATGTCAGAATGATGACCCCAGCACCAAGGAGCTCGTGCCCCAAACAAATTGCTTTCTAGTAATGTTCATTAAAGATAGAGTCTCATTAGGTAAGTGAAGTTAGTGTAAGTCTCATTAGGTAAGTGAAGAAGAAGTAAGTGAAGGTTTGTAACAGAGAATCATAGAATCATTAAGGTTGGAAAAGACCTCTAAGATCATCGAGTCCAACCATCATCCCAGCGCCTCCATGCCTACTAAACCATGTCCCAAAGTGCCACATCTACACATTTTTTGAACTCCTCCAGGGATGGTGACTCCACCACCTCTCTGGGCAGCCTGTTCTAATGCTTGACTACCCTTTCAGTGAAGACATTTTTCCTAATATCCAGTCTAAACCTTCCCTGGTGCAACTTGAGGCCATCTCCTCTCATCCTATCACTTGTTACCTGGGAGAAGAGACCGATCCTCACCTCGCTGCAACCTCCTTTCAGGTAGTTGTAGAGAGTGATAAGGTCTCCCCTCAGCCTCCTTTTCTCCAGGCTAAACAACCCCAGTTCCCTCAGCCGCTCCCCATCAGCCTTGTGCTCCAGACCCTTCACCAGCTTCGTTGCCCTTCTCTGGACACGCTCCAGCCCCTCAATGTCTCTCTTGTAGGGAGGGGCCCAAAACTGAACACAGTATTCGAGGTGCGGCCGCATCAGTGCCGAGTACAGGGGCAGGGTCACTGCCCTACTGCTGCTGGCCACACTAGTTCTGATACAAGCCTTGGCCTTGGCTTTCTTGGCCACCTGGGCACACTGCCGAATACTGAATGCTGCAGTAGTCCAGCAGCTTTTAATCATTACTGGTGACTATTGCACAGTAGCATCAGATACTTAAAATCAGAAGGAATGCAATGTGGAGGGGTCCTGTTGCATTTCTGCTGGTTAACTAAAATATAGTAGGAGAGCTGATTCAAAATGTAAACAGATTTCCAGTGCACTTTCTGGTCCCTTCTTCTACTGAAGCCATTGAAAAACAAGATCTCGTCATCCATCAGGCTCGTGCTGCCACATAGGAAGCCAGCTCTTGCACAGGAGCGTGCCTTGTTCTGGCAGCGGCATCTTGGGGCCGCATCCTGGGAAGGAGCTGCTCTCTGGTTTCCCCTCCCTCCCCAAAGCACCCAGTGAAATGGGGTGGCTCCACCTGCTCCGGTGGGTGCTGTTTTCTGGCATCTCCCCAGAGGATCACTTTCCATGACAGGCTCTCAGAGCCTTGCAGGAGACTTGTCACACCCTCATGCCCTTTGCAGAAGCTGGGAGGAACTTTATAAAAAGAGGGGCATAAAACTCTTGCTGTGCAAACCAGAACTGGTCCTTGGGAGTCCCGCAGCGAGCGTCTGTCAGCCTGGTGGCTCGAAACCTCGGCACGGCGGAGAAGCTGCTCTGCTAAAGAGGTGACACTCAGCTGGTACTCACCCTGTGCTTTTCCTCCACCCCCGTGAAGAGCCCAGCCCATGAAGCATTGTCTTGTGGCTGAAATCTTCTCCCATGGCTATGATGGTCACATGCCATTTGTTGTGCATGTTGTAGCACACAAAAGACATGTAAGATGTCATTAGACCTAACTCCCTCCGCTCAGTTACCCGAGTGCAACTCCTCAGGTGCTTTAGAGCTGCACATGTGCCACCTAGAAAGGAGGCTGGCCATGATTGCAGCCTCTTCTGCGGTTCGAGGTGAGCCCTGACGTCCTGGCTGCTGCGCTGGTCTGGGCAGCGTCGGACCGAAGAGGTGTTCTCTGGGTGCCATCTCGGCTGTCTGCTGCTGCTAAAGCTGCCCGGGCACTGACTGCCCGAAGATGCACTGCCAGAGCATTGGTGTCGGTCAGACGTGTGGGATGGATCCTTTTCTGGGACAAATTGTCAAGGCTGCAGTGAATTTACAGAGCCCCAGTGCACACGGAAGTCCCTCGGTGTTGTGGTTTGTTGTCATTCTCCTCTTCTCTAAGCCCATTGCATACAGCCAAACAAGATTCACATTCTTGCTGCTGCCTACCCAAAATCCTATTAGAGAGCAGTGTCCTGCAGAGCCCAGGGAGAGCTTCCTCGACCAGCAGGAGTGTTTTGTTTCTCTTCCCTGCCTTTTTCTGCTCTCCTTTGGTAAAAAACTCCCACCATTGACAGGGGAAAGCTAATTCAAATAAGAAGTGCTGCACTTGTACCACCACAATATTAGTTTGAGCTAATATTTTACATTCCAGGCTAAGCAATGATTATTTAAACAACAAATAGCTTTGATTTGTCAGCAGAGGACATTTGACCGTGTGCTCAGGAAAAAGATTTCTGTAACTAACGAAACAAAAGAGCACATCACCAACCTCTTTTTAAAAACATTTGAAATATAGTGGGGAAAGGACCATAACTGACAACCAGACAGGCAGCTGCCACTTGGATCATTAAGTCCTGAGAGCTGAACGTGGCTCGACATTGCTTTTTGTGAGTGAGGGGAACCCGAGACTTCCTCGGGTGCTGGGAGCAGTAAGGGTGCTGTAGCACCTGAGGCTAAAGAGAACCAGCACTTCTGCCGGGGCAGAAGGCAGCAGCCACGGTCTCCTGAATGGGATTGTGGAGAGGTCTGATGTCCACAGAAACTCGCCGTCATATGCTGAGCACACCAGCAGCACTGATGTATAGAGCTTCAGTTCCTCCCTACGTAAGACACACCAAAAGGCAGGAGGGTGGTTTCAGTAGGAGATCTACCCTGCCTCTCCTTTAAACATCACCGCCTTCTGTTCTATGTCTGGCTTCAGTGCGACAACACGGCTACAACACGGCCGCTCTGGCCGGGGCTTGCAGGTTTTGCCTTTCAGAGACAGAGGGCAAATCAAGCACATCTTGGAAGAAGTCCTCTGCTCAGGAAGTTCTCTTGGAAGAACTTCACTGCTCAGGCAAGGGGCCAGTTTCTTCCAAAGAGGATGTGTTACAGTAGAGGTTTCAACAGGTGAGAAAAAGAGAAAAAACAGCAGCAAGAAAACAGGTCAAGCACTGATGGTAAACAAGACTGAGACTGGCCAAGCAACGTCATTAAAAAAACATCAAACTGACTAATCTTTTTTTTTTTTTATGACACCAAGTTGCTTGAATCCTATACTCTGGGATGTGCCAGTTCTTGCAATTTCTTTATTTTGTTCTTGTTTCCTAGTTATAACATGCTTGTTCAATGTACTAATGCTGGTCTTTTCCCTTTCTACCAGTACACCTGTAAATTACTGTCTAGCAAGGTTACTTCCGAGGTACTTTTCAACTGCTTATTTATTTTTGCTTCCTCTTGCATGGTGATTGCAAGTGCATGTTGCTGCAGTTTGCATTTTCATGCTGTGTGCCAGTGCTGTTTCATATCAAAACTGGGATGCAAATGTGTGTGTGGGATATTCCTTCTTATCTGTCATCAACAAATATTTGTGTGGCTGCTTTTCTAACCCTTGGATTCTAGTTACAATTTCTGGCATGGGAGAGCTTGTAATCAAAGGGATGGGAGCTGTTGCCCAGGACTGGAGCATTCCTGACGCGTGAAATTAGAACTTCTCAATCCCTGTTACCATTTAGCTGGCAAAGCTAACCTGGGATCCAAGCATCCTCAGATGCTGAGTGAAACTGCTGTGGCTTTCTTTTGTCTCTGATTATAGTGTATTACACTGTCAAAACCTCTAGTATTCTGTAAAGAATCTGTGCACCCACCTTTCATCTGTGGAAGAAGAGAGTCAGATCCAAGCGCAGGGCCTCGGTCTGGTGAATTTTGTGAACCTGTCCTTGTCCCTGTGTGTTGTGGTGTGATGTCTGATCACAGTCCCACAGCTTAGCATCAGTGTTGGTCTCAGAGTAGAAGAAAAACAGACCTGCTAAAGAAAGGGTATTTACAGTGACATTTGGTATTTTAGCAAGGCCGTAACTTGAACAGTCCTTACCTCTACAAAGCTGGACTCTGCCAAATGCAACAATTTTAAGAGCAGGGAGTTGACACCAACTACACTTTTGCAATATTTGTGGGAATCAGGTGCTCAATAATGTGGACATTTAATTTGCCTGTAATTTTCTCTGCAGACATATGTGTAAATCTGGACTTCTCAAACAGATTGTGGTAATGACTGACATTCATTCATCCAGCGTCAGCATTTTTTAATAAACATGAACCTTCCACTATTTCCCTATTCCATAACATATTTGACCACATCAGCTACCTCAAGACAAGTATATGAATATTTTCTGTCCTGGAGAGTAAAGCAAGGTCAAGTCTATGCCATTTCCTATTCATTAAATAATTTAGTGTGGGTTTTATCTCACCAATACAAGCCAGTGATTGATCTTTGTGTAGTGTATTTACAGAGTTAATCAGTATAATAGCAGTGTGCTTTCAGAGACCTGGCTTTAAACACAGGTTGGGCCTCTTCTCCCCCATAATATCTGCGCAATCTGCATATCTGAGTTATGACCACTAATATCTGCATATCTGAGTTATGATTTATGAACGGTAAGTAGTGAGCAGAGTGTTTGATGTTGTGCGAGAGGCAGAAGCTCAGGTGTGGATTTTACGTGCCTAGCCCTTGGCCTTCTGCTGTGAAGGGTTGTGTGTCCACCTTGATAAAATGATAATGACGCAAGGAGTAATGAACTGGAAATGAATGTGCATGGATGGGAAAGGGGGTAGAGATGAAAAAGGCTGTAGGACACAGCCATTCTCTACGCGGGTGAGGTATGCCACCTGGCTATTCCCCAGTGCTAAGCCTCAGACTGAAGAAACCATTTGGTTCTCACTGGAAATCTTTAGCTGAAGCCGGGCAGTTGCTTCAGAAGGAACAGCGAGACTCAAGGCACGATGCCCCCCTACTCTGTACTGAGCCCAGAGCTGAGCTGTGGCTCCTGTTCACCAGAGCCCTCCGTAACCCGCTCCGCTGCAGGCAGGTGGCTCAATTTTAATCATTGTCGGCAGCGCTGGAGCTGACCCAGCTGTGGTTGTGCCGGCTGGAGCAGGGGCTTGCACGCGGTCAGCCTGGCAGCTCCGCTCCGGTAAGCAGCAAACCCCCAGCAAAGTACAGTAACTGCTGACGTTAAGCTACATGCAGCAAACCACAGCCTGCTTGGTTAGGTTGATGTGGTTTTATCACCTCCAAATTCCTGCAACCTGCGTTAAAAGCACATCTGTCTGCTTAAAGAGACCACAGATAACTACACGCCTGCACATATATAGGTTGTTTTTATCCTCAAAATCTTCTGCTTTTATCCTTACAACAGTACATGTCTTCGAATTTATGGGACGTTACCCTGAGTTTGCTTAGTATCAATCATGCTGTAGGGGATACTGCAGTAAGGTGACATTTATGCAACATTAAAGGCTACTGCTGAAAACTTCTGTGTTACAAAACAGAAAACCAACACACTAAATTTGATGGCAGAGGGCACACAGTTTATGTTTTAATACTGACCATCAGCATTATAAATACTGTTACTGTCTTGTTTCCTGTAAAAATGTTTTTGTCTCAGATACCCAGCTCCTCACTGTGCTCCCTAGAGGTCTGGTGTACTCAGTGAATAGTATTAAGTAGGTACAGTAAAGAAAATAACTTTATACTGTAGAAATAGATGTTCTTTGTCCCTCAGTAGTTCCAGTTTTATATTAAAGCATTTGGTTTATTGTTCCTGAGTGGGAATGCTCATGCCTGCAGGAGCAGGCAGCCTGTTCCCTGCCTTTGTGCTTCTGTCTCTTCGTGCACGGTGTGCTCCATGAAGGTGTCTTGTGCAGTGACTTTCCCACATGGTACTGGTAGATTTTACACACCCAGACCTTTGCATTTTCTGGTTTTGTTGCTTTTAGTTCTTCCAGGTCCAGATGGAAAGAATCAGTAAAATATTAAGCTCCAGAAGAATAATTTTGCTCCCACATCAGTTTTGCTGCTACTGTTCAATGAAAATTAGCCTGTACTATATAGCAGTCAGTTTCATTCAGTGGTGAGGATAAATATGCTTTGGACTAAAGCCTATCTGTATTTTGCTTTTTATTCTCTTCTTGCCAGTAAGAGAGCAATTATTGTTACATCTGTTGGAGGGAAACTCAGGACAGGCTAGTCTCCATCTCTAGGATGGATAGATAAATTAATCTTACACCTGACAGTGGTAGCTGTTTCAATCTTTTTTTTTTTTCCAAATCCTCAAAAATAAATGAAATCTGTTGGGAAAGGGCCCTCTGCAATTCTTAGCAAGACCCTAGAGCTGCAGCCACAAGATCCACACAGCAATTTTTTGCAAAGAGAGGTGAAGAGCGGTTTTTACAGCCCTATGTATCTTGGTACATTTGTCTTTGCCTCACACCTACTTCTGCTCTCCAAATTCTTCCTCTTCTATTGCAGCTAGTAGTCAAATCACCTCTCCCAAATAAGACATTTTATATAACATTGTTTTTTCACTGATGTGGCCTTACCATTAGGACATAGCCAGCTCAGTTCTTCAGCCTCAGCTTGAGTGAACTGCTTCATTATCTTTCTGATTTTTGGTATACACCTTCTGCATGCAGTTATGAGCCTGGCTGCCTTAGGACAGCCTGACCACCCAAGCCTGGCCCTGCCTGGGTCACCCTGCCTGCACCCGCTGAGCTGGCGTGGGGCATCATCAGGGAGGACACTTAACGAAGCGTTGAGGTAGCATTTTGTAACGTGGCCAAAATGCGGCATGTTACAGACCCCAAAAACAGCCACAACAACAAGAGCAAAAGACTTTCCTTCCTCTGACCTGCTGTGGACTGCACTCATGATGGGTGCTGGACTCATGATGGGTCAACAGACAGCCCTGATATCTGCCAAGAATATTTTAAAATTGAGATCGTTTGCTATTTTAGGCAAGCAGCTTCCTGGGTTGTGAATTCAATGCTCCATTGAGGAGTCCCAATTCTCCACTCAGTCATTCCAGTTGCATGCTATAATTACCCCATTGTTTCCCCTAGTGGGTGTAAAACTGACACAGCCTAGTAAAAATGAGGGTTATTTTAGGTCAAACACTCTTTTCAGTAGATTAGAAGAATAATTCTCGAGTAACTATTCAGAAGGACCTTTAGCTTATTAGTATCAGCTCTACTATTTAGAGGGCTTGTAATACTAAGCCAGACATCAGTACTTGTTTTCCTGCAAAGGCTAAGTCCACATTCAGTGCCCTCTGGTATCTCTGATATAATTCTGGAAACAGTTTTCCTTGGAGCAACATGTGCAGAAGTAGACAAGCTTCTTGGCAGGTTTGCAGCACGGGATAAATGGAAGAAACCCCGTTGCCATCTTTTAAGACAAAGATGAGCTGGCTGATCCAAAGCAGAAATCTTCACAGTTTAAGGGTCCTGACTGTTGCAAGCTGTCAGCAGAGACCATCACAACATTGTGATTTCCAGCAAGGAAGACACTGACTGGAAACTGTTGTAGATTATGTAAAATCGATTTTATTTTCAGCTGGCATAAATCTACAGGGCAAACTCAGCAGACTTCATTTAAATATACCACCACTCTGTGACAGTGGCAGTTTTGGTTTGAAATTTATGCTGAATTTGCTGTTTTTTCATGTAAATTTCAATATCCAGTGGGGAGAACAGTAATTTTCTGTGTTTTATTTAATCATTATCCCATAGTAGCCTTGATAGTCTCCTGTCTTGCAGTATTTGTCTGTTGCCATCCAAAAAAAAATCACTGTTTTTTTTTCCCCATTCATTGCTAACCCTGGAGCAGGCACTGTCTTTTCTTATTCTGAGAAGATAATAAGATGATGCCCTGATACCCAGTCCCAGTTTTGCTTCTCCACTGTTCGGTTTGGGTTCTCTTTCCTTGGTTGTGACACTTGGAATCCCAAAGACGTAGTTTAAACTGCTGGTCCTCATCCCTGCAGCAGGAGTAGCTCCAGTATGCTGCTTATAGGCTGATGTCTCAGAAGGAAATTTTTTTAATCACTTCGATACTTTTTTTGATGAATTGTTAGGTTTGTGAGCACATTTGCCCTCTACTGGGTAAAACAGAAACTGCTCAGCCCTGCTCCCCCTCTCAGGTGGTTGCTCTGCAAAAAGAGGAGGCATGATTTGGGGCAAAATTTCAGCAAAAAGTCCCTCCAGTGGACCTGGACCAGCTTTGTAGCCCCGGTTAGTGCCAGGCAGCAGACGCAGCTTTAGCTCAAAATCTTCTCTGTTGGCTGGATTTTTCCTTTAGTTCTTCAGCTTGTCCATAGTCATAGTCAAAAGAAACTAGGAGGGCAAAGAAATAATAAAGCTGGCCAACCTCCACCCTACCTTCAGCTCCTGAATGGAGGTGTGGGTCTTAGCGTAAATGCAGAAGTGTGTTCTCATTCCCGTAAGCAAAGTTATGGCCTGTAATTTCAGCTGACAGTTCAGAGCTGATTTCCCAATATTGCTTGTACAGGAGCCCCTACTACCTGTGTGCTTCTCCAACCACAGCTTGTCACAAGCTGAAAGACGAGTTTCTTTAGTCTTAAGTTTTTCATTTTTATTCCAGTCAAGGCTTAAGTCCTCACTGCATCTGACTTTCTACACAGAAGAATAAAATAGCATCATCCTTTCTCAAAAGGCCAGCTACTCTTCTGCAGTCAAGGAGTGTGCAGAGCAGCTTGCAGGGAGCATTAGGGATGGGGTATGGTGGGCATTGGCTCAGTGAACAGTCACATATTTGTTGGGGGTTTTTTTACAGTTATTTTTTTTAACTGACTGTTTAAATATTTCAAAAGTTTACTTCTCTGGGAGGGCTGTTTTAAAACACATTGAGGGCAGTGGACGTCGGCAGCTTTGTAGTTTGATCACGGAGCTGTTATTCAGTGTTGGTCAGAAAATAACATTGCTGTGTGCTTCTGTAAGAAGGCCCCAGACCCCTTCATGTCTCACTGCTGGGAGGAACACACCCACTGCCATGCATTCTTTGCCAAGGATTATATCAGATGCACATCACAATAACACCTTTTGGGTTTGTCTGATTTTTTTTTTAACCTTCTTAAAACAAATATTAAAACTGTTGCTTTCTTAGTTAATTGTTTCTGTGTGTGCATGTGTGTGCATAGGTATAATACATACACAGTATGTATGTTTTCATATGTGTGCATATATGTGTGTGTGTGTGAAAAATATATAAAAGTATCAGGGCCCATCTTGTACTAGGCTGTGCAGGTCCTCCTTGTGTAAATCTGCTTTTGCATATGCATGGAGTGATTTTTCACTCCAAGAGCACTTTGACCACCGTTGGTGTAGCTGCAAGCCAAAGACCACAAGAAGATGATGGGGGGGCTGCCTAGTTCTCCCTGCGGGGGTGATGTGCTGAAATAAGCAGAAGACTGCTTTCCAGGCTGCAGATGCAGCTCCAAAGCAGCCTCTGCACAAAGCTGCCAGGGGCTTGCTGGCTCCTGGTACGAAAGGTGTGCAGCTGCCTCTGGGGAGAGGACCAAGACCCTGTCCCCTGTCTTCCCCAAGCAGGGATGGGGCAATGTGCAGTGGGGCTGGTAAGGGGCAGCTGGGGCTCCCCTGAAGCGAGCTGGATGGTGCCGAACAACTCCTACCACTTCTGTCCTCCCGTGGTGTGGCTTTGCTCTTGTGTGCCATCCCCCCCCACCTTCACACCAGCAAGTGCTTCATCGCATGAGTCCTCCGAGTTTGCACGAGGTGCGGCACTGGGAGCCCTGCGGGAAGGGCTGGCCAGGCTGGTCCCTGCCCGCCCCGTTGGTCCCTGCCTGCCTGGCCACGGGGGCCGCAGGCAGCTGAGTGATGTGCTGTGCTTTCCCTTTCTCTCCTGACCAGGTCCTCGAGGCGACCAGGGTGAACCGCAGGAAGAGTGCTCTGGCACTGCGCTGGGAAGCCGGCATTTATGCCAACCGGGAGGAGGACGAATAACCACGCTGCAGCGCGAAGACAGTGACCAGGCACGCCGAAACCAAAAAGAGAGAAAGGAAGAAAAACAAACACAAAAGCCACCACAAAAGCAGCAGCATTTTAGTCCAATATTTATTAAATACACAACAAACTCAATGATGCACATAGACACAGAAATGATCCAACTCCTGGCAATCCTAAAACAACGGGAAAAACCCACCTAGAAAATACCCCTTTCTCCTTCCCCCCTCTGAAATAATGCAGTGGGGAGGTGCAGGGGGTGGGAGCCCTCGGGGGGACAAGGGGGCGGTTGTCCCCACGGGCCGGAGAGGCTGCAGGCGCATGGCAGGGGGTCAGCGTGGAGGAGCCTGCGGCCAGGGCTCACGCTCGTGCTTTCCGCTGACCGAATTGAGAGCCCTGCCTTGCCCCCAGGATCAGGTCCCCCCAGCAGCTCCCATCGGACCCTCCTGCAGTTCCTTCGCCTCCCACAGCCGCTGCACTGAGACCGTCGGCGTTACTTTGGCGTACTCTATCCAGCCACAAAACACAACGATATTGCCCTCTGTTGCTATTTCTTTGAGGGGACTGAAGGGTTGGGTTTGGGATTGGGGTTTTTTTTTGGGGGGTTGTGTTCCACTCCCCTTTCTACTAATTTACCTGTTTAAGAGGAAGAAAAAAAAACCAAACAGGGAGGCAGTTATTGCAAATGTACAATCCAGTAGACTCAGTAAAACAGTCCTTGTGTTGCAAACACAAGCCATCACAATTTAGGAGTGGAATAGATGGGGATGAGAGCTAAGCCAAATGGATTACCTTAGCTTTAGGATCCTATATGCTTGCAATATCACCTGAGCTCCAGGTTCTCAGAGCATATTTACGTAACAAAGTTTCTAAATAGAAAATCTGTATTTAGCGGATGACAACTATTTTTTGATGGTGGGGAGGGAAAAGAATGGCATTTGTGTAAAATCTATGAAGATGGATAATTTGAAGTAGAAAGGTAGTGGGAAAGGGATACAAATAAAGGACATTTAATTTTTAAATGAGGCAATAATTGAACTAAGCCAGACTCTGGCCTAGAAAGAGGTATGAAATAAAGAAGAAAGACAGTTAACGTCTTCAACTATATTTATACAACATAAAAAGCCTTTGAAGTAGAGTGCTTTGTGGAAGTCTTCACGTTTCCAGGCAACAAAAAAGCTAAAGGGCATGACGAGTTGGAAGGAGTGAGCAAGGAAGAGCAGACAAGGGAAGAAAACATTATTTTTTGCCATTCAGCCAGTGTTTTCAGTGCTACATGCAAACCATAGAGCCTTTAGTTATTGCTTAGGCTTGGGATCAGCGGTGAAGGATTAGTGAGGATCTATGTGTGCGTGTGGGCATGTGTGCACGTGTGTGTGGGGGCGTGTGCGTGCGGCGTGTGCGTGAGGCTGGCATACCAGAAAGGGTATGGCAGTGAGTGTACTGATTATTTTCTCCAAAGCTGTTTACCAGCTATAGGGGTGAGTGCTAATTTCTTTTTTTTCTGAAAGGGGATATAAAAACAAGGCACTGAGTTAATGCAGTATTTGTGATATTAAAATTTGACCCAACATGGTATTTGCATGAGTCACAATTGCAAAGTATTGACCAGTTTTGTAAGCTGACAATTAGGAAAAGAAATGTGGTATTTATTCTTGTGCTTTGTATTTGTATGTAGTATAGAGGCTGCGGGTTTACTCTTTCTTTTCACGCAAGCAATACAATAGGAATATTTTACAACTGGGAACCATAATTTCTGGACTAGAAACCAGTAAGTTTGGGAGGTGACAGAAAAAAAGACACTGAGCTTTTTTCTATACAAAATATTCTGTCTTTTTTATAAACAAACAATTATTATTTTGACATCTTTTTAAAAAATCATCAGCCAGGATAGTGGTCCTCCCTTAAGCCTTTCCTTGGTTTCATGACCTGCTGTGCTGTTTTATCCTGAAACAGTGAGCTCATTTAAAATGAGTACCGATACTGTGAACGTACTTCTGGTGCTTTTCTTAAACAAACACAGAGCTTGCAACCAAATGATTGCCCGCCCCACCTTCAGTTCCTCCAGCATGTGATTTCTGTCCATGGACACTTTCATTTTGAGGCTTATTTTCAGGGAATTGTAGCAAATACAATTATATGTACCTGTTAACTCAGTTCTGTCAATTGTCTTGCTAAGTGCTATTGAACAGAAGAAAACCCTGCTGAACTGAGTGTTCACTGTGATAAGGGCAGCGAGCTTATCTCAAGGATGCTCTCTAAACCCGGGTGCATGGGGAGGCACCATGCCTGTGAAGGAATTACATACCTAATGAAGTGGACTGTTGTTCAGACACAGCAATCGACAGTGAACTGGGATTCACGTGTGCAGGTGGGTCCTTACTCTAAGACCGTAGGACAAGCAACGCCACCAATGCAGCACTCTAGTAAGACCATACATCACACAGCCGCATCCGTGAGCTCTGCACATCTGTACCAAGAGGATTCCTGGCTCCCTCCACTCTTGGGGAGAATGTAAATGAGACTGCGAAAAAGGGGTTTCCTGAGCAGAGGAGATGGCCCTTGTACTTGCAGTGAGGTGGTCTTGCACCAAACGATGCTCTTCAGCGTTCTCCCCAGTATTTGTTCCCTGAAACCAAGGCAGCCCTGGGCTGCCTCCCAGAACCTGCATCTTTATTTTCTTTAACCTGGAGGCCTGTTTTTCCCTCCTTCTCTCTCACTGGAAGCCAGTGAAATTGATCACCCATCACAAGACGTCTCGTCATGCTTTGCCACATCCTCCCCTACTACCACAATCAGCCCTCCGTCTTGGAAGTGAAAAATAAATTGTTCCCCTAGAAAGGGGATGTGGTGGTGGAGAAAGGCCAGGCAGGAGTCCTCTGCGCTAGAAGCATTCGCTTTCAGCCCCTGTGACAAAAGTATTTGCATGTATCAGTGCAGGACAGCCAAACTTTCCACCCAGCAGAGTTTTTCTCTTCCAGAAATTATGGACACTCGTAGTCAGCAGCACACATTCAGTGCTGTGGTAGCACGAGTGCAATGCAGTTTACTTGCCTCTGTTATTTAATTTGCATGCTACCAAGCTTAGGTGTTTATAAGTATACGCCAGTAATACATATCTATCTATATATAACTATATCAAATGCAACAAAAGAGCACTATTGCAGAGTTAACTTTGTCTCCACAAAAGAAACGCTCAGATCCTTTCCCGTGGCAAAGACTGGTTTTAATGAAACTGTGTATTGAGATATAGTTAAGCATTAGCATTTGTGATTATAATCAGTTTGGGGTTACAGTGCAGGTTTTCTGAACAATTCGTTTTAAAAGCTGCCAGTTTGGGCTTCATCTTGCTCCGTACTGACATTATCTGAAGGAAAATACTGTAGCATTGACGTGTTTGGCAACCTAAAGGTGGCATCCTTGTCATGACTTACTTATCAACCAGTTTCAACAATACCTGGCTTTCTGTATGTTAACCACTTAAATGTTATCCTGCTTCTGTTTTATAGTGACTGTGAGGCCTACAATGCAAGTATATAATTATTTTCTCATTAAAACAGAAACCTGTGTTGTGTTTCTATAAAGCTGCCTGTTTCTTCACATTCTTGCAGGAAGGTGTACCCCCGCAAGCATCACGTGGCTGGAGGAGAGTGGCTTGTCTCCCACCTCCCAAGGTGGTCGGTCTCCCTCCCTTGACTGCTTCTGTCTTTTTGTCTAGAGGCAGGAGAGATCTCTTTTTCTCCACTCGCTGCCAGATGCAGATGCAAGAGCATCCCTGAGTATTGCTTTCCCATTAACGTGCTTCTGGAGGGTTGCTGAGGCCAGATCTGCTTCATGGTGAATTGCACAAGCTTTCTTACCTTGGTTCCTTCACACCTGCAGGATCCCTGCCGTCCTGCGTGGCAAAGCACGTCATTTCAGCCGCTCGTCCATTGCTCACATGCACAGCTGCAGCAACCAGCTGCTTGCCCATTGCCGCAGCCCCTCACCCCCTTTTCGTGGTCAGCTAGACCAGGAGAGACCCCATCCCTCACCCCTGCTAGGAAGCTGCCGTGATGTTTGCCTGCAAGAGCTGGAAGGTGCCAGTGCGCCAGGTGCGTGGCAGCTGAAGACCGGCCGCAGGCACTTGTTGGGAACTGGGCAGGTTCACACCAGCCTCTGCCCCTTCCTGTGCCAGGAATAGGCAGGCATTTAATTATAACGCTGCTCCGCAGCCCATGGGAGGAGGCTGAGGACACCAGTGATTTCAGTGGGAGTTGGCTAGGGCCAAGCACAGCAATTCAGTCCGTGCTCTCCGTAACACGAGCCCTCCTCTCCCTTGTGCACACAACATCAGAAATGCCTATGGAGAAAAGTCAGATGTGGATTTTCTTTCCAGTTAGTAAATACTGCTGGAAGTCAGAAAATAGGTTAGAAAACAAGCCTGATAATTTATCCACCAAATATGGTCTCCATGAAGAAAAAGATGTTATTGTCTTTTCAACACAGAAGAGGCTTTCTGTCTTCCTTTGCCTTTCCTTGCCCTATGCTAAGAGTGATAGCACATTGGACTTACTGGCACGCAGTGGGAAAGAGAACTCCTTCTAGACCTCTCCTTTGGGTTTTCTGGGAATTAAAAGCAGGAATTGGACACTTGCAGGAGAGCACTTAGACATTGCAAAACTAACGCAGCGATGCCAGTGAGTGGCAGCAGCTCAGGAATTTTTGCAATGTGTTCTGCTGTTACCAGCTGTTGGTATTTGTTTAATAACACACACTTAGGACATCTAAAATCCCTGTCACCTCATTGCGTAGCCAAAATGGCATGCACCAAGCTTTAGAGTATTTTTACAAAGTAGTTAAGGAGTAGAAAAGAGGCATTTTATCCATAATTTCCAGGATAGTCCCATATAAGTTTAAGGACTATAAAAGCCATTTTATCCCATATACTTATCCCACTATTTATCCCATATAATTATGCCACTACTTATCCCACATAAGTAGTTAAAGACTGTAAAAGAGCCATTTTATCCGTCATTTCTGGCATAGTCCCATATAAGGTGAGGATATTGCGCCTCTAATAGTTGTAGGTGGCTTTAAGAGGCCTTACCACAATGGGAAAGCAAATGGAGAGGCAAAGGATCTCCTCTGCAGAGGTGGGTTTGATTAAACTGCTTTAAAAGGAGGGAGTGCATTCAGTACAGTGTTTTCAGTTGCGAGTGGGAACAGGAGATTTAAAAAAAACCCCACAAACAGGGTTTGTAGTGTAAGAAAGCCAAGTCAGAGCACGACAAGCTGTAGCAGGGGAGGGACAGGGCTAAGCAGGACCAGAGCTACAAACATTAGCATGGACATTCGCACTAAAGATGACTTTAAATTATGTTCTAGTTATTGAATTGACTAGGACAGGTAGTCCAGGAAACTATTAGCAGTGTATGGGTCCAGCCCTGCACTCCTCCCCAGGTTGAAGTCTGAAGAGCATCCCGGTGTTTCACATGGTGCAAGACCAAGGGGCAGGGGATATCCTGTCACATCAGCAATAGGACAGGGGGAAAAAAACAAAAAAAAACAAACAAAAACCCCAAACAACAACAGAAAAAACCCCGAATGCCATTCAGATCTCAGTGTCTGCTGCTAGCTTTGGCTGAGCCCTGGTTAATTGGCAACCTAACCCACTGCTTTATCAATGGGGTCTCCAGGAAGAAAGCTTTTATAGTAAGCAATAAATGTGGCATCAGTGTGAGAGCTCCTGCTCAGTGCCAGGCATGTGTCATCTCTGCAGTGAATTCAGGGCGGTGTGCCACCAGGAGCTGGAAATGTTTTGGGCCCTGTTCCAATCTAGACTGTGGCAGTAGTGGTGAGAAAAATCGATGAAGGAAGAAAAAAAGTGTGCAAAGCTCCTTCATCACATTCTCCATTACTGCAAACTGCACGGGAAGGATTGCATGGTGCGGATTTGTGCAGTAGCAGTGACATCTGGAGGGCGGATTGCACTGACCATGGGAAAACCTTAATTTCCACAGATGTCCCCTGGAAGCCACATTCTGGGAGCAGCCGATACCCAGGACGGACATGCTGACTGATGCTTTCGCATCAGTCTCAGGGCCCTATGAGTGCCAAACCCACAACGATGGCACCTGCGTTACTAACACAGCAAAGGATATTGGGCTCAATATCCCCCTCTTGGGCTCAGCAAAGGATCAGGAAGAGAGCCATGGCACATCTCACAAGCTTCCCACGGGGAAATAGTTGGGTTGGGGACCCCAGAAAATGCTGCTGTGCTTAGCATGCACACCCAGTGCCCTGGGCATGCCTCCTCCCATACAAGCTTCTGGGGTGCACCAGAAGTCCCAGCCAGCCCTTGTTGGGAGCAATTGCAAACTCTGTATTGCCTCAGCAGGCAGCTTGGTGGAGGGCTGTGGCTGGGCATACAAAACACTTTGCAAGGGGCCATGCTGCACTGAACTCGCTGTGGGGACTGTTGCTGGCTGAGAAGGTGTGGGCAGGGCAGGGGGGAAGAGTAGGAGGCTGGAAACAGCTCCACAAAGACAGCAGGGTTTCACACTGGGCTGCAGCAGACAGACCAGAGCCGTGCACTCCCCCTTGGGGTGTCACTGATGACAAGAGGCTGTGGCTCAGGTGAGGCAGGACGCTTATGTACAAATGGCCTCAACAAGCACTTCTTCCTCTTGTAGCATCTGGGAAAGCTGAACTCTCTTGGCCTTACCTTAAATTGAGCATCAAGTCCTCAAGCTGCAACTGAAACACAAGAAGCCAGGAAAATGCTGCAAAAACGCATGGATGATGACATAACCCTGGTGAAGCAGCACCTCGCACCACTCATGCAAGGCTTCAAAAGTGTTGCAAGCAAATAACCAGTCATTAGAAAGGAGGGAAGAGCCTGGGTCTCTGCAAAGCGTCATCTACATGGAGAAAGGTGGAGTTTCCTGATACACAATGGGAATTGTCTTGCTGGGCAGCTTTGTCACCCCTGCATTGCATGGAGGAGGCAGAAAGTGTTCAGCCCTGCTTAATTGGAGTGAAAGAAGGAAGGTGCTACAGTAGGGTGCTTGCTCACTCCCTGGTAAGGCTTGTTTGCTTCTAGAAGCGTGGCTTTAGGGTACAGCACCAGCCCAAGGTGGACCCAGACTTTCACAGCATTACCCTTTCTGGCTCCCTGCCATCTCCTTGCCGTCTGCTGTTCCCTTCTAGTTTCCATATGATGCTATCCGCACCCAAAACATGTCTGTTTTCAGGCAGCAAGACTAGATGGCTCCCATGAGCACAGGTATCTCACCCTGCTTCCACTGAGCCTCACAGTATGGAGTAGACCCTCAATCAGACCAAGTCCCTAGCCACAGGTCCCTGACTGACTGCCACTGCAAGGCCACTGCCCATCAGCCTCCAGTCAGGCTCCATCCCAGGCTGGTTTCCCCTCCTCAGGTATTTAACTGGATTTACACTTCTTTGCCAAAGCACCGCATGGAAGATGGATAAACCAAGACCCATGAGACAAACCTGACGTGGACCAGATCCAAATGTACCAAAGCATTTAGATACCTAAATACCTCTAAGGATCTTGTTCTTTGAGGGCTACACAGCACTGAACTCAGATGGAAGCCCATGGCTTGTGTCAATGCACTATGAAGTGATTGTATGTTAGTGGGGTTGACTTGAAAGGGTGTTGGGGGAGAACCAGGTGGAAAAAAAACCAACCTTCTCTTGTTTGCATTACTCATGCAAAAAGGGGCATGATTACAGCTTTGTTTTTAATGCTGTGTTTGATGAAAACAACTGAGCCGAGCTCCAGCCATGGAGTGCTGCAGAGAAGGCAAACTGAGCTTGTATGAGGTGCAGAGAGCTATTTTTAAAGGGAAAGTTAATTGCAAGTTGTGGGACTTTATGTATAAAGAAAGTGAAAATTTCTGGCAGGAATGGAAGCGGGGCGGGGGGGGATAAGTAAAGCAGGTCAGAAGGGAGTGGTATAAATAGTGGAAAACAGAAAGATAAGTAGGGGAAAATCTTGCTGATGGGAATTTTTCATGCAGGGAGCCATTTCTGACGCCAGCTGAAAGCACGCTCAGCCAATGCTTGAGCAAGGATGGAAGCTATATGGAAAAAAAAGTATATTTACCCAAGCTCTCTGGAAACCAGGCAAAAAACTCTGCCAGTTACAGCATGGGTCTCACATGCTGCCAGGTCCAGACTATGGTGGTGCAGGACCAGATTCAGCTCAGCTGTCCTTCTTGGCCACTGTTTGCTGAGTCAGTCTTCAGCAGAAGGCAGCCAGGAAATAGGTGAATGATATCATTGCTCATAAGCCCCATAATTTATTGACGTGTGGACTCTTTGAGTTTATAAATTAAAAGATAGTCAATATAGTCTGTCTAAGCTTTGCAGGATGTTTCCAAGGAATTTACTATCAAGATGCCCCAGCACTAAAGGATCAAAACAGCATTTCAGTGCCCCAAAGGGCTCTGTTTGTCAAATCTTCCTTAATCCCTTGTTCCCTTCCTGTATAGAAGTATTAAATCAGTGTGTTTTTAAATGTCGGGGAGGTCACTCTCTGGGTTTACTCTGTAGGCATCTGCCTGCTTTGCCCTAGGCTGCCCTTGCTATGTGTCCTTGCAGAGGGTGCCTGAAAGCTCATGGCCAGACATGGCCTGTTAGCTGGTAACAGCTCCCACTGGCATCTTGGAGGTGACATCCAACACAAAATCCCTGAAGGTGTTGAACTGGGATAGCTACTGACTCTTGGAAAGTGGTGGTGTGGAAGTGCACGACATCTGGCAATGAGAGGCACAAGCCCACATCACCTGCACATGGTCCAAGCCCTGCAGCAGCAAAGCAACCTCATCTACAGCAGAGCAAGAAAAGCAAGGTCTTCTGGAGGGAAGAGCATGCAGTTGACATGGCCCTCAGCCATGTCGTCTTGATTTTCAGCAGACAAGAGTGTCTCAGGTCCTGCAGCAACTGGGAAGTTCATCAGGAGTTAGCAGTCCTTCAGGACGTAACTGCAGCTGGCAGTCCTCCTTTCAAGGGCATCACTGGCACTCAGCTGGTGACAAAAGTGCACTCTGCAAAGCCATGCTGAAATGGGTAAAGTGTTTGGGAGATGTCTCCCCATAGCCCCTGTGCAGTTAGCAGGAGGTATGAAACCACTTGGAGGAACTTGCCAGGAAATGCAGAGGTTGTAGAGGGAAGAAGCAGTGCTGCTCTCGACCAGTATGGGCAGTTCAGCCACTACACAATGGGGCATAAAAGCAAAGTCTTAGTTCAGCAAAGCTTTGAATACCCCAGAGTGCTGAAATGAAGGGACAAGGGAATAGCAAACACCAGTTACAGCAGCTGTCTTGCCACACAGCGTAAAATTTACAATTGTATATATTTATTCATGCTTGTTAGACACTGAAGAACTGCAGCCTGGAAAATGTTAGCAGCAACAATATTGCTGGAAAGCTGCCCGGACTTTCTTGTTTCCCTGATACCTTTTACCCAATACCCCTCTTCAACTGCAAAATTTCCTGCAGATACAATGGGACCATTCACAGAAAGGAGAAATAACGCAATATTTTAATTCCATTAACGTCTTTTTGTACACATACTGGACTCCTAAGGATACACAAAATCTGTGAAGGCTGTTCATTCACTAGCTGCCTGGAAGGGTGCTAGCTAAAATTCTCCTGAGTAGCACACACAGAGACCTGCATTGCCCTATCTACATGAGCTTTCTCCAGGGCCTGGAGCTTTCTCCTGGAGCACCTTGTCTGATGCAGAGTTGTGGGCCTGGGGAACCCCAGACACATCTGCCCTCTGTGTCGAGTGGAGGTGACACCTCTGCATGGGGTTGCAGAGCCTCAGCAGCCCTTGCTGCTTTCCAGGGTGGGCTCCTCCAGCACCGGGACTGCAGCTTGCCCACCCAGGCACATCTCTGCTCTCTTGTCTGAAGAAGATTACCCCATTTATGCCATTTTCCACTAGTGCCCTGCAGCAAAGTGGGTATGGACATGGTCCCCCATAGCCTCCCAGCCACCCTCATGGAGGATGCTGGCACCTTTCTCTGCTGTCCCAGGGACCTCTCCACCCTATCAGTCCAAAACAAGTGCCCCCACTCTCAGGCTGCAAGCTGGATAATTACCCAGGTGTGGCTGTGGCACGTGTTAAAAAACGGGGTTATACCTCCTCTGCAGTGCCTCGTGATGCCAGGTTGCCTGGAAGTCCTCAGCTGGCATTGGGGAGTGTTTGCCGTGAGACAAACAGTGATACTCACTGCCACGCAACCTCGTACCCCGAAACCACCTTGGGCTGGGCTCAGCAGCCACCACCAGCTGCGCTGAGGGGCTTGCGAGTGGTCCATGGAGGACCTGCCTGGCTCTGAGCACATGGTGCTCTGTAATGAAGGAAAGGGTTTGAGAGCTTGTTACCAAGTTTCTTGTGTTTTTTTATTTCTGAGCCGCAGAGGTTCAGTAAACATCCCCCACTGGAAGAGCTGCTACATGGAAAAAGAGGATGGTGTGGCTCATAAATGTCACCAGAGTGTGCTGCAGCATCTGCAGCTTTGGGGTTGTGTATGCTGTTTCTTGGGGTTTTTTAAACAAATAATGTGTTTGACAGGATGTTGTGCATAAAATAGCCTGGAAAATTTAAAGACCCCAGTGACTAACACCATAGCTAATCTTTCTTGCCAATTTCTGTGCTCAGGACCTGGCCCAGCAGAGTAAACAGAGAGCGGCTGCGAGGAGTGAGTTACCATCTGCCTGCTCTGAGTGTCCAGGGTGGATATCACTGCGGCTTACTGCAGGTCATGGCTTCAGCACTTGTTTTACCTGCCTTCAAAATGTAAATTTAGCCACGCAGGGGGCTAACTGGGGATCTGCCAGGTGAAAACAGCTGGATTACCAGGCAAGATTGTCTCCAGAAGGACTAAGATTTAAAGAAATATTTTATCATCCCTCCTCTCCTCAAAAAGCACTATGCCTTACACAAAGCACAAGGCAGAGCCTGTATCTTTAAGCATTTACAATGCTCTTGATTGTTTCCACCTCTCACCCTGGAAAATGGGGTGGATTCATCCCTTTTCTCTCCACTGTCCTGATGTCCTCTGCCAGCTGCTGTTCTTACCCGCATGGAGCCGCAGGCTTATGGAGAGATACTCATTCCCTCTAATTGTACCTGGCTAGGGCTGAGTTATCCAGCAAAGGTCCTACCAGCCCAGAAGAATCACCGCTCCTCTTTCCCTTGCTCTTCTTTTCGTCTTCCCCCGCTTCATGCCACAAGGACAGGTGGTTTACTATTTATTTTTCCTCCTTTATTCTGCCACGTTAACCTTTCCAATATGCTCTGTGTATAGTCTTCCCCTAATTCACCTCCACGCTTAACACACAGTTCCTCTCCAATCTCATAAATCCCAAGTCAAATTTACTCACACACTCCTTCTTCTACAGAGCTTTTACTCACCCTTAATGCCTTTTCTCAAACTTATTATTATTTAAATGCGTTTGCAGGCTTTTCAGTACCCATTCACCATTGCCATAAAAGTTTCTAGACCTACATAAAAAACGAAGATGTGAAGTAGGTAATAAAAATTATTTCTAAATAGCTTTGGAGAGCACTTGGCAAGGGAGGGCAGTTTTTGGTTTTGAACCGAGTTTTTACAGATTATTGACTATCGTTCATTCAGTAGTGTAATTTTTTAATAGTCATGTTTTTGCTATGGTTATTTCATTCTTCCAGACTGTCCACTTTTGCTTTATTCAACATAGGATTGCTTAAGCTGTAGTTCTAGGATAGTTTGTTTCATTCCATTTCTCAAGTCCACTGCTGCCTGCACACTCTTGAAGTTTGCAATGCTTCCATGCCAAACCCATATATGCTGACAACAATTTTAAAAAGACATGAATATTAATGAAAAGGAGGATGCGAACACAAAAAAAATCATCTAGCACCAGGAGTATCTGGGGCTTATCTAAGAACTACAGCAGGATTTGTTCTGTGGTCCAGCTGATCAGGCAGACACCAGGTACTGCAAGAAGCTTTTTTTCCTGCTTCCATGGAGAGGATTAATGTTAAGGCATACGGTTAGCTGTCAGCACTATTAATTGCCTAAATTCCTCAAGCTAAAGAAAAACGAAGCCAACTCAGCAAAAAGTATGGGTCGAGGATGCTGTGTTTTGTCTTTCCAGCAGAGGGAGAAGCCCACAGGAGACTCCAACCAGGTAAGCAAGAAACTCTGAAATGAGAAAAACAGACAAAAACGTGACATGTGGGGGTGAAAGCAAGACAACGCAGGTTTCCGGTGCTACGTGGTCAGCCAGCGTCTGTCCCAAAGGAAACTGGACAGTGCTGCTGTTTCCAGCGCCTTGCTGCCCTCCCGTGTTGCTCTCAAAGCGGTGGGGAATGCCAGCTTCTTCCAAGGAAAGGCTGGTGGACCTCCCGTACCCTGGCATGGGGTCACCCCTCCTCACCGTGCTTCACGTCAGTGCACCCCATGAGGTCTCTCCGTGGAGCAAATCCATTTCCCAGCTTTTTTTGCAGCCTGCACACTGCCCTGGGCTTTGCTCGTGTGGGGCAATGGGTGAAGCCTCACAAACTGGGGAAGGAGGTGCCACGTGCTCATACCGCCTGTGGCCTGGGCTTCCTCTTCCTCCCATGAGCAGCAGAGGAAAGCAGATGTCCCCATAGGTGATCTCAACATGTCTGGTGGTGCTGCAAAACCTCCTGAATGCCGGACTGCTGGCCCAGGGGTCTCGGTGTCTGAGACACCTCAAGGTGCACCTGTAAGGGCGTGGTCCTGCTTTTTATTACGGCAACGGTGGACTTACCAGCTGTTGTGCTACAGACACTGGCACCAGCATCGTGAGTTTCCAAACAGCCTGGATGTCGTTTTCCAGAGACGCTGAAACAAGGCTGCTGGGTTGGCCTTTGGCATTCAGGCATTAGCATCTACTGCTGGCAGCTCTGGATCCGACGAGACGACTGCCCTGGACCAGGATGCCGCATCCCTGTGGCGAAGCAGCAGCTGCCAGGAGCCACTCCCCCTGCCCCATGCACCCAGCTTTCTGTGCAGCCTCCGCTCCCCCTCCATCTCCCCCAGCTCTGCAAGCAGAACCATGTGCCTTGTGAGGACAGGGGCCGTAGATAACTAAACGTCAGCCAGCGAGCAAGCCAACCTCCCAAGCCACAGAGAGAAAGAGCACAGCTTGGTAGTACAGTCTGTGGTCATTTATGACAAATATGTATTTTCCAAAGGAAAACAGCCGTCACCAAAATAGCTGCTTCTCCCCAGTGTTTTCAACCAGCTGTCCCTCCGTCCTGTGCTGTAACGCGACCGTAGCTCCATCTGGGCTCAGACCCAGGTGCTTCCCAGTCCCCAGTCCTGTTTCCCTGCCTTGCCACCGCCACGAAGCCACAGCGTGCATCAGGACGATCTGCACGTACGAAGGAGGAGAAGGAGTTACAGAGCTGATTTACCACCTCAGAGGCGAAATGTCTTGCCAGCCAGAGACTGGAAATCACAGATCCCATCAGCAGGCTTAGGCGAGGGATATGAACAGGGCTTGCGCGCTCACGTTGGATTGCAGTCCTGGATGTCAAAAGGACCTTTTCAAATGAGGAGTGCTGAATACCAGGCTCCAAAATGCTGGTACCTGCCAAGCCCAGCTGCCCCAGCATACTGAAATCCCTACAGCAAACCTGTTCAGAAAGAAAAAGTGATGTAGCTGTCATAAATGGTTAAAAAAAAGAAAAAGCAATACTGCGTAGGAAGGTATAACATCGCCACAGGGAGACATTTAACGCCTCTATTTGGCCAGACTGACAAATGTCCAAGAGCTGGTGCAACATGGCGCTGACCTGGCCTCTAGTGGGTCGCCAGATAAGAAAACTGTAGAGAGGGATGCCCTAAAACAACATATTCCTTTTCCAGCAGGCTACAGCAGTGTATTTTTGCTTTTAGACTAGTCTCAGTGATTCTGTAGGTGCATTTTTCTTAAATGTCAAGGGCCAGACTCTTAAGGCTCTTAAGGCTCCTCTGTGTTTATGCTGCACGAGCATATTTTAAAGTGGATGCAAATGTCCCTATAAATATTAGTAATATGAGAACTGGGCCCCATGGAAAAGCTGATGCTAGAGAATAGTAATTTTGAAGTCTTTGTGGCATCAAATTAATATGGTATTCATGAAAAGTAATTTGCAGTGGGAAATAGTCTGAGGCCTGGGTTAAACTCTTACTTTAGCATTCACTGTTTTGCAATTACTGATGTGAAATTACATCCTTCCACGAGAACTAGTTCTGAAATGTACATTTAATGTGAATGAACACTCAGAATATCCTGGAAACATATATGTAAGTCATGAGATCACTACTGGCATTTAGCACAGTTCATTAGCTATCTAGGCCTGAATAGCATTACGCATAACACAGTATCGCCTAAATGACAAGTGTCAGATGAATAAGCCAGGCAGCCTGTACATGCAACAAATTGCAGAGGAAAAATATCCCTTATTTAAGAGTTGAGCAGATCTGCAGTCCCTCAAGCGCAGTGCCTGTAACATACCTCTGTACTCCAAGATAACTAATGTCCCAAATTGAAGCTTGAATGGGACAAAGTCATT
The DNA here is from genome assembly GCF_034638445.1 of Ciconia boyciana. NCBI lineage: Eukaryota > Metazoa > Chordata > Aves > Ciconiiformes > Ciconiidae > Ciconia > Ciconia boyciana. The sequence goes on along the minus strand of NC_132937.1, from coordinate 92,793,921 downwards.
TATCTTTCCCTCCAACGTCTGGTGGAAGAGACAGGGCTCCTTGGGTGAAGCGAAACGTGGCAATTCCTCTGGTTGTGTTTGTTGCTTAAACTGGTCACAGGCTGATGCCTTGGAGCTTTCAGTAAGGCTGGCTGGAATTTTTATCCTCTGGAAATATGCCAGGGTTTGGAGAAAAAGATTTGTCCCACTTCTAAATAAAAACTAAAGACACTAGACACTTTTTGCAAAAAATCTGGGGAAAAAAGCGCCAACTGTTGGAACAACCCACGTTATATTTTACAGCTGGCTAGAAGCCTTTTGGCCTGACAAAACCCAAATTCTCTGGTGAAACTGAAATTGTCTAGCAGCAAATCATTCTAGCAGACAATTCCCCACTCCTTTCCCTGTTAGTTCTTGGGACTTTTTCCCTTGAATTGAAATATAAACCAAAAATCATTGCACAACAAAACTAAGAGTGAAAAAATGAAACTCCTGAGCCATGAGTGCACAGGCATTGAGTAAATGTCACCTGAATCAATAGAGAATGCAACAGATGGAGGTTTTAACGTTGTTCTTGCAAATTAATCATTAATTTATTTTTTAAAGTAATCATCATAAATCTTCCTAGAACAGATTGTTATTCTGCCTGTTATGATTCATTAAACCAGTGCAGAATGAGATCATTATCATTTAAGTTAGCATTTTTGAGGCTGCCAAATATCCGCCAAGTATTTCCTGCAGCTGGAACCACAAGCATCTTCCTTGGAGCTGGCAGCCTGCTTGCGCCATATCCTGCTCCAAGAGCTTCTTGTGCCGCTGGTCAGCCACACCATCGTGCCTGCAGGGACCCCGAGCCGCTTGGGGCAGGTCGCTTCGCTTGGCCCCCCCGGGCAGCAGCAAAATCAGAAGTTGACTTCAAGCTGCAAAGCTGTGTGTGGCATCAGCACCTGCGGAGAGGGGCTGGGACTGGAAGACCCTTCCCTGGAGGTAGGCTCTCACCCACCCCAGCCTCCAGCTCAGCTGGCCGATTACTGGGGCACAGCAGTTGCCTGTGCCTTTGGATAAACTGGGACTTTTCCCCTCCTCTTGGAAATTCCCATGTTGTAAAACCAAAGGACACAGCTGGCAGAGTGGCAGCCGTGGGAGGAGGTTACCAAAAATAGGCTTTTTCCTATTTCTTTTTGGTGCAATTTCCTGACTGCGTTATTGAAACAACAATGACACAAGGGACATGATGCAGCAACAGATGGGAGCAGGTAAGAGCAAAAGAGCCAACAACATATTTGCCTATAGAAGAAAGTGAAAAGAGCTAGTGGTAAGGGGAATTCACAAATTACCTGACAAAAAAGCACACAGCCATCCCCTGCCCCCGCAGCCTCTGAGAGTCCTCTGACACATGAAGGATGCCAAAAGGGAAAAAAAAACAACCCCAAAACAAACAAAAAAACAAACCACCACCCCAAATTGCAGCGATTATTTGTTATGGGCATTTTCACTTCTTAAACTGGGAGAGAGAAATTCCCCTGGGTCATCTGACCTCTGTTGAAACTACACCAGGAAGAGGAGCAGCAGCAGTTGGCGAGTGCAGGGCGTTCTCCAGCTGCACAAAAGCCTCTCGTGTGTGAGCTGGAGATCAGAGCAGCACAGGGATGTGTGTGCGTGCGTATACGTAGCAAGGCGAGGTGCAAATATTCTCCCAGCCAGATCATCTCTTGCACAACTGTCTGACTCTGTGCAGTCCGGCAGACCTTTCGTTTTTCCTCCACAGATCCTCTCCAAGCATGCCTCCAGAGCAGAGCTTCTGAAGAGCCATTTCCTCTAGCACATCTCCCTGAAAACAGCTCTCCCCAAGAAGAGGTGCCTGCCGGCAGCATGGTGGGGGTGACAGCGATGAGGACATGGATTGAGCCGGTGGTCGCCGGTTCCCAAGTGGCCAGCGCCTTCTACGACACGGCGCTGCTGCTGGTGGTGAAGAACTACTACAACCAGACCAATGCCACTGCTCCCTCCCATGCACTGGAAGATGCTCAGCAGAAGGCTGTCTCTAATTTTTATATTATCTACAACCTAGTCCTGGGCCTGAGCCCGCTGGTGTCAGCCTATGGCTTGTCCAAGCTGGGGGACAGGATGCATCGGAAGATCCCCATCTGCTTCCCTCTTCTCGGCTACTTGGGCTCCAAAACTCTCCTGCTCCTCCTGATCCTGCTGGGCTGGCCAATTGAGGTGATGTATGGGGCTGCTGCCTTCAATGGGCTGACAGGCGGTTTCACCACGCTCTGGGCAGGCGTCATGGCTCTGGGATCCCTGGGATCCTCCGAGAGCAGGAGGTCTCTGCGGCTTATCATTATTGAGCTGGTGTATGGCCTCGCTGGCTTTCTGGGAAGCATGGCATCTGGCTACCTCTTTGTTGGCTTCAGTGACCGCTATCAAGAGGGCACCGTGCTGGTGGGCTGCAGCATCGCTTGCTATGCTTTCTGCCTCCTCTACAGCATTTTTGTCCTGACAGTCCCCAAGCCAGCAGCTTCCTCTCCAGCCACAGCCAAGAGTGCAGAGGAGGTGGGCAGCCAGCTGCCAGCCCACAAAGAAGCAGCAGCAGAGAGTTCCCAACCTTCAGCAAGCAGCAGTTCCACTCCAGGATCTCCCTCAAAACTCATCATCATCATGCTGTTTGTGGCAGCAATCCTCTATGACCTTGCCGTGGTTGGTGCAATGAATGTACTCCCACTCTTCTTGCTCAGGGAGCCTTTACGTTGGAATGCCGTGCAGATCGGCCACGGCAATGCTGCTGGGTACGTGATCTTCATCACCAGCTTTCTAGGGGTATTTGTGTTTTCCAAATACCTGAGGGACATTACCATGGTCATGATTGGAGTGGCATCCTTCAGCGCTGGCATCCTCATCATGGCCTTTGTGCGGTGGACGTTCCTGTTCTACATCGGTGAGTTGAACGGCCACTCGCACAAGCGAGAGCACCCTGAGAAAGGGGCTGGGGTGTTTCAGCGTCTTTTGCACTGCTTCACCACAGGTTTCAGAGCAGGGAGCTCAGCAGACCGTCACACGAGTGATTCCCAAGAGGGCTTCATTATCATTCCCCTCTGCCCACATCTCACTTTGTACCCCTTAGACTGAGCACCCTACAATATCCAGAGGACACATACACTCCTGCCAAGGCTTAGTTTAAGGCTGGTTGACTTGTAATTTGTCACTTGGCCATAGCCCAGATCTGAGCAGGGGAACAATGCTCACACTGCAGGGGAGTGGGAATTCTTGCTGGCTACCTGTACTAGTCGGACCACACTGCTGCATTAATGGGAAGCACTGGCTTTTTGTGAGATAAGGCTTAAGGCTACAACAGAAACTGGCAAAGGTTTCCTATTAAGCAAACATCTTAAGATGTGATTTATTTTTGTTATATTAAGGCATTTATGGCTGATGGGAAACTTAATAGTGAAACATTGGAGCTGCTTTAGCAACTAAAATATCATGAGAATGTAGTGTACAAATCTTACGCTATGTATAAATGACCAAGGGGCAGGTAACAACAGATAGGACAGCATCCCACGATGAAGGAAAGGCAAGTTTATTGTTGGGAGGTAGCCTCTGCAGGAACACAGAAAACAAAACCCCAGAACTGCATCCATTGTGGCAGTGAGATGGATGATTCATATATGACAAACAGAGTATCGTGTGTTGCATGGCTTTGAGGTTTTGCTTCTGAAAGTGAGAAAAAGATCTAAGAGAAATGGCCTGAAGCCATTTTTCTGTCTGCCCCTACAGGGAATGAGAAATTGAAAATCAAAGAAAGTTATTCTAAAGGGAAAGATGGTAGGATATTTTATTTGTGTACAAAGCCAAACACTGAGTGAAATTTTTAATAGATTTTGTTTGTTTAGGCAATCAGGCTGGGGAACAAAAGATAAAAAATTAAAATTAAAAAATGCTTGTTTAATATTAAGTCCATCATGAATGCATGCTGCTACACAGTGTGCAGGATGCTTATTCCCTGCATTGCAGGAACACCTCAGTATACTAGACATGGACCAAGTACTCACTGAGGTTGGTTCTGCTGACAGGAAGATAATAACAGCTCCCTAAAAGTTTCCACACTAGAGAAAGCCTAAAATACTGCACGTCAGAAGCACCGGGATAGAAAACAGCTATAGTGTTATAAAGGCACTGTTCCTGCCAAGGCCGTGTAGCATGAGGTCCTTTCTCTGCTGGTTAGACTCAAATCATTGGCCTCACTATCTCAAAGGATAGTGCTATATTCCATATGCGCTGGGATTTCAGGCTGAGACCAAGAGATCACGGCTGGTTTGGGTGAAGCACCTCTGCTAGTGGGAGCAATAGGTGGCTTATCCACCGTCGCTTGGATGAAGTGAGGACCTACACTCCTACCAAAGATTTGTACTTCTTTCTGGTACTCAAGAGACAAGAAAAGGTGAAGCAAAGGCCCTGCCCAAGCCAGCAGCACATAGTCTTAAAAAGCAGTGGTTGCTGTGTTGGGAGACAAGGAGCAGGTACTGATGATAACTACATATTCATTGCATTGCAGCACGGGCAGTGATGCTCTTTGCACTCATCCCCTTACCAACCATCAGGTCCATGTTATCCAAGCATGTCGAAGGATCATCCTATGGTAAGTACTTTGGTTACCTTACTGATCAAAAAACCCTCAAATCCCTCCATTCAGCCTAAGGTACAAAGAGAAAGGTAAGTTATTGCTGCAATCTGTGCTTTGCATAATAAAACCAGAATAGTTGGTACCACAAACGGGAAGGGAGGAGCAGAGAAACTTGCAGGACAAGATTGTCACATCCAAACTTCTCGTCCTTGGTTGTGTCATCATTTATCCACAAAATTTTCAGCACGTGCTTCAAGAGATTACTATCAGTGTGCAGCTCAAAGGCAGGGAAAGTATCTAAGGTGCTGCTCAAAAACACAGTACTCCAGGGAAAACCAAGAGAAGCAAGACATTGGGTTCAAGCACTGTGATACTCACAACCACTTATATTTGGCTTCTTTTACTTCCAGTTTTGGGAAGGGTGGATTTCTTTCATCTTCTTTCAGTTATGCTCTCTAAACATGTCTCCAAGTGTTACCTGGCAATTTCTTCCTGTCAGACCATGATTTAACTAACAAAGGATAACCTTTGCATAAAAATTGGCCTGTTTTGGTAAACAGGAGCAGAAATTCTATTTTTAAAAAGTATCAGAAAATAGTAAAATATATGCATCTTACAACACTGTATTGAAGGCTACCATTTTTACCCCAATGAGCTGGATTCAGACACAACAGACAGGACTGGCCATGCATTCAAATAGCACCTCAAGCCCATGACTGCTCGTGCCTCCTCCAAACATGTTCCCACAGCCATCCTTTGCATCCTTTTCCCTTCTGCCATACGAACACGACACCGCTCTGTCGCCAGTTCGTTCCTACTACTCTACTTGTGCTCCTCAACGTGCTCCATAGCAAAGTCACCTACCTGCCACAAACAGCACAGCTCACACCCCAAATTAATCATTATTATTAATCATAATGTTGTTTTTAACCTCCACCATGAGTCATACAGGCCACACCTGATTACAGTGGCAGACCAGCTCTCGAGCAGGACCACACAGCAGAGCAGCCCTTGCCTCCTGGTAGTGTGTTGTCTCTTTAGGTGTTGGCCGCTGGTGCTGTGCGGCTGGGGAGGGCTGCCAGGACAGCAAGCTCAGCACACAGCCCTGACCTTGCTCCCAGTCTGCACATCCCGTCAGGGCTGGGTTACTTCCCCTTCTCCCATTTACCACGACAGCAACAGAAGGGTGCACTTCAGCAAAAAAAAGCTGTTCAACTAGGGTTCAGTTTCTGCCTTTCCTCTGCCCTAAACATCCTACAAATCACACGCACCTCCCCATTTCAGGCATTGTTAGAATTTTAACCCAGTGGACCACTCTTCTGGCCTAGGGCAGAAGCAGACCCTGACTAAAATCTCTCCTGTCCTGAAGATGTTAGCCCAAGACTACCTTCCTACCTCCTGGGGAAAGGAGCACTTATTGCCCAGTTTATTGTTGCTCTTCCAAGCAGCTACCTCTACATCTAGACTGTTTAAGCAGACAGTTTTCTAGTTGGATCTTTTGTCCTATGCCTGAAAGAAGGAAAAGTTATTTAATTCTGGTCTGGAACAGAAGCAGATACAAGCTTATGCCATCTGGCGCTTATGCAGCAATGACCACATCGCTCTTCCACACAGTAGTGATCCTGGATTCATCAGGGAGGTACCAGAGCTGGTTTTTCCTCCCCGGTAACAAACTATGTTCCTGTTTTACAGGTAAGGTGTTTGTCCTGCTGCAGCTGTCTTTAGTCACCACGGGAGTAGTGACATCTACAGTCTACAACAAGATCTACCAAAACACAATGAACTGGTACAGCGGCTTCTGTTTCATTTTGTCTTTTCTAGTTGGCTGCCTGAGTCTCCTCCCTTTAAGGTAAGGAATAGGAAGGGTTTTGTCCAAAAGGACATGCTGTATTTTCTCCATGCTTCCTGATTCTAGGTCTAAGGTGTATAATACAGATGGGAAAAATAATTCAAAAAATTAATTTAAAAATAAAAAAAATTGGAAGAAGAGAATCAAAAATCTTGCAGAAATGAGTTGACAAATATCAAGGAGATTCAAAGAATGGAACTTGCAAGGGATCTAGCCAATGTTTTTAATCTTCTTTTTGTTTAATCTAACATGAGTGCTGTAGGAGGAATATTTGGCAGGGTTTAAGAGCTGATAATCCCAGGGGACAAAGTCTTCGCACAAACGTAGTGCTTGCTATTGTGAAAATAGTAATAAGTAGAATGAGGGAGTAATCCTACACAAAGTAAAACATTAAAAAAAAAATCCATTACAGGTTATTTATTCATTGTGATAGAAAAGAATAATCTGAGTCTCCCTCAGGTGTTTCCTTCAAAGATAAACCATTATCACATAGTGAAGGAAATGGTTACTTTTCTGATCCAGTGAATTTGCTCAGTCGCTCAGTACACCTACAGAGCGACTGAGAGGTACAATTTCAAGAACAAGTTTTAAGCACAAAACCAGCTTAATTTGAAGAGAGAAAGCTGAAACAGCATCTCTATCTACTCATCCAGGATTTTTGAAGGATCTCCCTCCAAATGTCACCTTGGCCATCATCCCCTCCCCAAGACCCTCCAGCTCGCTGCATTACTAGAAAGAGCCTGACTCTTCCAGTATGAAGTTAAAATGAATTGTGATAATGTCAGTATTTGATCCATGCAACAACAGTATTTTCATTCAGATATAAGGCAGGTACTGGATAGGCTAACATCTGATCCCAGGCAAAATTCTTGCCAAGATTTGCTGTGATGTTTTAAAAAAATAATAGTAGAAAGTCTAAAGGCACTTATGTATACTAACTTCAGTGTTATCACTTAGATAGGAAGAAAAGAAAAAGCAACACTAAGGAAAGCTCCTACACCATCAGCTCTGCCTCCTCCAGAGCACCGAAGGTTTTCTGGGCTTGTGACACATCTGATGCCTGGTGTCAGCAGGACTATGAGTGTGGGGAAGGCTACTTCATACTCATCATTCCCCTGGCTCTGCTTTCCTCCTCATATTTTCCAGACACAAGAGTGACTTGTTTCTTACGCACAACCCTGCTATTTAACAGGGTTGTGCGTTTAACAGACACTGCTAGCTACTCAACTGCTTTTTAATACAGGCTCTAAGTAGAAGTTAGCACCATTATCAGCACAAACACGGGTTATTAGGACTTACAAGTCTGAAAGATGACAAATGGTGCCAACGTCATTGCTTGTACACAAGAGTAATTTACAGAGAGGCTGGCAGATCCTCAAGAGGAATCACACGAGCACTCAGCCAGCTCCAGAGACTCACAGCAAAGTTTAAGCTAAAGAATTGATGGGGAAAAAGCAAACTGTAGTTTGAGAAAGTAGTTTGCTAGCTCTCTTGTAACCTGCATTTTTATCGCTCTTTACAGCATCATGGCCATCAAACAACGTTCAACTACTGGCTCCCTTCAGATTCTGACCAAGTGACAGAGGCTGTACCAGCTAAAGCATCTTTTGCTCTTTATCAGCTCTGAGCTACCAAAGTGGAAGGTTTGCCAAGCATTAGTCCCCACAGTTATCATCATTACGAGAAGCATCTCATTTGTGTTTCCATTTCACAACATGCCACGGACTCTCAGCCACTGAGCTCACAGAGGACAAAGAAATTTGCCCTGTTATTTCTGCAGTACATCATCTTGCGGAGTACCTGCATTGGCTATTGCGCACCAGCAGTCTTCAGAGCATTTTGCTTTCCTGCTAGGCTGGTTAGCTATAGCGCAGAGGGACAAGAACAGGGTAGAAATGAAAACGACGTTTCTAGACACATCATTCAATGTGTAAGGGGAAAGCAGAGGATCAGTTTTCCATTAGTTCCTTCTTGTCTGTTCATTCAGAAACCTCAGGGCAGTTCTGTGACTTTGGGTGATGAAGTAGGGGTCCGCAAACCACGTGTTGCATGCGCGTGGTCGTCAGCAGGACACACCTGCTCCCCGAGTGCTACAGAAGATGTGTCAGCCCAGCTGATCAATGTTATGTAGAAGACCACTAAATACAGAAATAACACAATAAAAAAAAAGTAAGATTAAGACACTTCTTAGAAATCCATACAATAAAGCACTCCTGAACAGATGTTCGCACCCCTGACTTCTGGGAGATTGTCCCACTGTCCCCGACAGTGCTTTAACAGAGGTCATGGGAAGACACCTATGACTCAAGAGCCAATACCGGCTTTTCAACTCACACCACCAGGACGTGCTACTCGTGTAACAGGTTAAGAACAGGTAAGTGCAGCACACTACTCCTACAGGCTTTACGGAGGTGTAGGGACACTAAATGCCAGCTAATAGTCACCTTGTTACCCCAGCTTTATGCTGGGTTGAAACCCCTACTGAAAGGAACCTTGTACAATACAGCAACTGACATGAGATGTTGTCAGCTAAACCCAAACATGATTCAAGAGACTGGCATGCCCCAGAGGGAGCAGGGCTTAAATTATGTGTCTACTTACATGCTAATTGAATTAACAAGGAATAAGTGGCTTCCAAGCTCCTGGACTAAGTAAAGGCAAGTTAAAAGCCTTTCAGTGACTAAAATAATCTGGAGGCAAATCAGGCAGCTTCAGTTCGAGCCACGGATGCAGCAAGCGGAAGCTGATTACTCACTGTGCAACCCCTTATTCTGAGGAAGTTGCTGCTGCCCGTCCCACCCACACACACACTCTTGCAATCTTTCCTCAGCTCCAGGCTTCACTTTCAAGTAATACCAGATGTACGACAGCAACAGACAGATGACTTTGAGTTAAATCAGCAGTGGAACAAGATTTTAAGGGAAGGGTGTTTCTGCAGTAAGACGGTGAGCTGCCCAGCAAAATAAGTGCACACAACATTTCAATGGTGAAGGCTGCAAAAAATGAAAACTTTATATTCTAGGTAAAGGAGTCATCTTTTAATACATTTATTGGTCCATTCCATTAAATTAATTGAGGTAAACAAACGGTGCATTTTAAAAAAATGTACACACTAATAGAGAATTACAAACAGTTTTACCTCAAAGTGTTTTTCTCCATCAATACTAGTTCCATAGTAAACAATGCACAAAGTATATTTATACAGAGATATATGAAAGGGTATAGAAACATGCCAGCACCAGAAGGCAAGACAACATTTCATAGCCTGCGAGTCTGAACAAGAGCACAGTTGCCAGATTTGGTCGAGCGCAGGAAACAAAGGCCTCCTTCCCATTTTTACGTCATTTACTAGCTAATTCACACAGAGACAAGACTTTTCACAGCTTTCATTTTGGTTTTTAATGGTATGAATGGTGACTCTAGTTCCGGTGAGTGGGTTTATAGAGGTTGAAAGCAGAAGAGTCTGGGCAATAAGTCAGCAGGGTTTTAGTCCCAGTACTGACACCTTCAACAAGGAGAGGGATGAGATCCACCTCCACTCACAGCCAGCTTGCCTTCACCTGCATGGCCCAACTCTCCAAACCTTAAGGAGAGACAGAAGGATGCAGGCACAAAGGAAAACAGAACAAGGACGGTGCTGCTTTATTTTCATGTACTAAAGACAAAAGCCCTTTGGCTGTTTGCTATTGTAAGACTGTCCCTCTGCAATCTGTCTCCCTGTGCAGTGGGAATGTGGCACTGACCCCAACCCTGCTGCTTGATGTGAAGGTATGGATACATATCCCAGCAGCAGAGTTAAGGAAATGGTTTAGCTTCAAAGCATAGCGTACCAAGGCCTTCAAAGTAGTCTAGAACAGCAACTAGCCTTTAACGTTTTAGCATGCCACTTACATAAGGGTGACCTACTTATGCCTTTTTGGAAAGTGCATTATTTTCTGCACAAGTACTGTGCCTTAGCCATGCAACCTTAAAAGTAGCCCAGTTCATTACCAAGTACTTGTACAAGTCAGATACCCCGGCATTACTCCAAAGTGCTACACATAGAATTAAGCATTGCCGTTTTATTCCATAAAATTGGTTAAATAGCACTTCCAAAAAGTTTAAAATGCAACATTCACACTGCCAGAAGGCAAGTTTATTCCTGTGATCCCCAGTTTTACTTTAAAAAAAATATCTGGCAAGTAGTAGCAAGTTGCCTACCTTAAAAAAAGGCCCTATTTTCCCTATTTACTGGTTGTTGTAGTAAAAGTGAATACACCAAGGGAAAGACTGTTCTACCTTCGTAATATAAGAAGGCTGAACATCTAATGAGCTAGTCTATGCAATTTTGCTCAGTGGTTATCAGCACTAGGATTTTAAACAGTCTGCAACATTAATCACACTCAGTTAAATTGTGCAAGTTTTAACAAAAGCATGGCTCCTGTTAAAACACTGAACAGTCCGTGGTGGGCTGGGAGGGAATTCTTTTGTACCCTGGCATCTGCAGGACCGACACCTGAAGCAACATGCATCGCGAAAAGGCTATGCAGAGCCACTGCTGCAAGGCTACCTCACAGTACCTCCGCAGGACCATCTCTGCCACTCATGCTTTGCAGATGTTCCTCTTTCTACCACTTATCCTGCTACTCTATCCTTACCACAAGTGTCAGTGTGACAAAAATCCAAGCAGACTTCAGTGAAGAATCCATAGTTTATTCTTTGATACAACTCATGTGAGAAGGGTTCGTGTCTTTAGGGCTAAACCTATTACCTTTTCATTTTTCAATGGATACCTGAAAAAGCCATGATGTTTCAACATCTGTGTTTATTGCAAGAGTCAGAACCTGGTAAAGATACATATGAACAATACATGCTTCATTACCAAGCATGAAAACAAGATCTCAGTGCTTACGTTATTGTGCTGGTGCCAGTTAAGAGAAGAAACAAACATCCCAGAAATTACCCAGAAGTAACCAGGACAGCAGTGAATTATGTATCCTCTGAGAGGGAACTTGGTCTGGCTATGATTACAAGGAAAACTGGGCTAATTTAAGGACTGTTGAAGGACCCACACGTTACACAGGCTTATAGAAAGGGTGCAACTACTTTTGATGTCATTTTAGTGCATGTGCAGAGGGTGACCTTAAATGAATGAACACTCAAGAAGTTACTCAAAGCTGAAGCTCCTGCACTACTCCTGCTTCCCTTTACCAACACCTTTTACTTTTCACACTTAAGTTTGGGCCATCCAAAGGAGAGACTCCTATCCCATAAGGATTACAGGATAACATGTCAGAGTTTCATTAACAGTTCAGATCTCAACTTCCCACTAACAGCAGTTAAGTAAGTGCACTCTTTACAAGTGTCACTTTATAACTTAAAAGAGTTTTCCACTATCTTGTAGTTCTCCCATTGGGCACTGCTGCCCCAAACCTCGCAGTCAGGATCCTCCCCACACCTCACTGCCTCTCCCACAGCTACCTAGTGATCTCCAACAGCTCTTTATAAAGAGCGTCCTCCGTAGCCCATAGGAGCTGAGACCCACCACTACACACGCTTATTGCACTGCAGCAATTCTTGCAGAGGACTCCTCTTTTGAATGTTGTTTTACTTCCCTTGTAGGTGCTTAGGAAGTTTTGGGTTTCCACATCACATAAGAAATTCTATCAGTGGCCACACCTGAGGCACATGTTCCAACCTCTCCTCCAAGTCAACTTGCAGGTGCCACAGAGCCACAAACTCCAAGAGAGAAGTGCAAAGCATGCCTGACTTTCAATAGCTTAGCCAGAAAGTGATTTATCTGAAATCAAAACATGCTTTGGTTGAGGACTAGTTTAAAAACTCTGCTGCAGAATCAGTGGCATCAGATTAAAGAAAAAATTTAAGCTGATCTTCAACAGCTCCAGCCTCAACAGTAACATGTTGATTTGAACTTCACTTGGTACTCCCCACTGTCCATTATGCTTCTCATGAACAGCTGTGATGTCAATTGCTAAATTCCCCAGAACCAACACCAACTTCAGTCTGACATAAAACTAAGAGTGAACAGGACCTCAGTGTTGTAAGGCATCAGACGAAACCTACTCACCTGTAGGAAAAACCCCACCATCCTTTCTACTCATCTTGCACTGTTTTTTCATAAGGTGAAGGGAAGACTGTCCAAATATTAGTTCAAATTACATTTTGTTTGACTCCCAGTGATGTTGCAGAGTCAACTATAAAATTGCACTTCCCACACAGAAACCAGCTCAAAAAAGCATGTTGATCTCTATTTGTGGGAAATACGGAAGACTGTAACCCTGAAGTTAAATGTTAAGTGTTAGATCTTAGATGTTAAATGTTAAAAGACTGTTAAATGTTATGCAAGTGCTTACTTTAGAAGGGAAAGATTGAAGAAAATACTTGGTTAATCCTTCAAGATGGTCCCCTTAAGCACTTCCCTTGCACAACAAGAGTAGTTTGTCGCTCTGGACCTAACAGCAACTTAGAGTTCTCATTTACACCAAATAACTGTATATTGATAAACTCTGAGCTTAAACCAAAAAAGCATAGTTTGTTTAGTACCACAGAGCTGTCAATGGAGGCTGAGTCAAAAAGGAAGACCTCTTAAAATGTCTTAAAGTTGACTTTTGCACCCAGAGAGCATCATCTCATTAGCCTGACAGCTACCACATTGCTGCAGTAACTCATCTTGACAGTTGCTATAAAGCCACCAAGCTGAGTAAGGGGGCTTCAGGTATACTTCGTGTTTATGAAGGGATAAAGTCCAAACCAGACTGGTACCTGGTAGGTCATCACAGGAAAACACAGAAGTTGCACATACTCAGTTAGTGCTCAGATCCTTCATAAGACTATTGCCAGAGATCAAGTAATCACTCAAGTTTAGCAGTAAGCACTCAGAGTTATTTATTCCCCCAAATCTCAATATTACACTGATATTGGCCCCAAACCCCCTCACTTAGGATGGTTAAAAAGGAATTATCTGCATGCTGTTAAACCAAGACTCTGAGACCCTGGGAATCATGGCAGCATTCCTAAGGCCATTAACACCAAGCAGGCTTTTACTTGAGGTTGGACTGCAAGAGAAAGGGAAAAAAGGGACTTGCAGAAGCGGTTACATTTCTAAAGGCCAGTAAAAACTACTAAGAAAATAGATCTGTACCAAAAGTAGTCTTAAAAGACTTGCCGTGTGGTTCAGTAGAGACAGGTATGAACACTATCTGTACCTAACAGGGTACCCACCTATCCCCACCGACCTGTTTAAGGCAAGTTTCACACACAATGATGCTTGGTGTAAGCAAGCATTTGACACTTTTTTGGCTTTTGGCTGCTGCAAAAAAAACATGGGGAGAGAAAGCAGAGTTCTACCTTTACTACAGCAGGCACCTTAAGTGACCAAGCCCAAAGTGGCTCTAGTTCAGAAAAAAAAAAAAAAAAACAAAACCAAAAACGTTTAAAGCATGGACCAAGAGAATTCTACCATGCAACTTCCAGAGCTAACTTTAGCAAAAAATACACTAAAGACTCATACTTGCTTCCACCATTCCCATAAGCCTTGAAAGGCTGCTGTTCAACACACTCCCGCAGCTAGGCTGATTTTGATCCCCAAGTCAGTCACAAGTACACTTCAGCCAACTGACATGACTTTATAATCACCAAGGTAAATAAAGATACTCAGTATGAACCAACAGCATGCCACACTCACAAAAACCACAGTTCATGCTTGCATCACAGGCTATCTGCAGGTGGTGTTGGTATGTTCTGACTAGGACCAGCCCAACTCCCACACAGAAAAGTCACCAGAAACCATTTTATTCAGAGGGAGCATATGGGCAGTAGCAAAACAGAAAATACTCATTTCCAGCTTTTCCCTGTCCATCCAAAAAAAGGGATAAGGATTAGTTAGGGAGTACTGTATCATAGGAATAACTTTTTTTTTTAGCAAACAAAACAGAATGGTAATAAAGATGTCATTTGGCACCTTGCAGTAGAGTTTTATTTTCATCTTTTTAGTGTTCCACTCATCAGTTCCTTCCAGACTAGAGAGGTAAGTTTTATCAAGATCCCCATGCACTTTCACTATGAACCCCCAATCACTCCATAGGATAAAGAAGGAACCATTCAAGATAACTCAAAAAGATGAAACATACCCCAGTTTAAACACAGAAAGTGGGGGAAAAAAAAATAGTTTTCAGAGCGTCTGTTCCAGCCTAAGTGCAGCTGGCGTTGAAGTTAAGTTGACAAAAGGAGTCCTTCATACAGTTCCAGTATGTCTAGTGGTACTGAGCGTAGAAGCACTAGACTGTCCATGAAGGTACTTCTTATTTGGTCTCTGGCTTGTCTTGCAATAGTGGTATAATTGACTCCCACGCCGTAAGGCACTGAAGAAAGAAATAAAGATTTAAAAAAATGGATTGTACATCAGTTCTTGTAACTTTTGACCAGCCCTTCCAGACCAACAGAATGCAAGTTCAATAAAGGCTAGCTGGGTCTTTATAGATTATTACAGAACAAGTAAAAAAACCCCAGAACCTCAAAACAGCAAGAAAGTGTTCAGAAAGAATAGCTGCAGTTTCCAAACAAAGAAAACAAATTAAAGCTTTCCGAAGTCACCAGCTGGCCCAAGCCATTAAAAATCATCATAATACCCAGGATTTCCAAATTATCAAGCTAGATGCTTCTAAACTGAAGAACACCACAGCTTTCAGCTAGGCAGACAAACTGTTTCTAGTAGAAATTCACAACTTTGTGGTGTGATTTTGGGAGAGGGCTGATTTGGACACAATGGCAGCTATTATAGACTACCTCCAGCAAACTTATTTGAAAAACCCATGCATTTAGGGAAGGTAGTTCAGAGACACAGTGTACTCTGGTAAACCTCTGGGACTTGACTCCATTACATGACGAACTGGTAGTGCCTGGTATAGTAAAATAAAAGTGGAGTCTAGCTTCTGGGTTATTAGAAAGTCACTCCAGGCTTTGGAATCATTTCCCCAGACACTTAACTTACTCCAGTCCTTGTGCTGTGTATCATTACTGTCTTTCAACCATGTACTGCCCAGAAAAACTGGACAAACACAGACCATAGAACACATTATTAAACACTGGGAATGGGCAAAGTCATCACCAGCTCTTATATCCACAAGTCACTGTTGTCAAGCGTCTTCCTTCTAATCTTGCTGATTGTACTGCAGGTGAATAGAGTATTTCCAGTTGTGTATCTTGAAGTGATTAGACGCTTTTCCTACCAAAAAGCTTACTTGCTGCAGCTAAGAGCAAAACTAGGATGTGCAGATTTAACTGTCGATTGCAGAGGCACTGCTGGATGTTCAGTGGAGTCTTTAATATCCCCTCCACAGCAGTCTCAGAACAGAAAAGAAACCAGCGTGAAGGAAGTTCTGTGTGATTAGTTATGAATTACTGCCAAGACAGACATTGGAAGGGGCAAAGGAAGTGCATATTAATATTACATGGAGAGGTAAGCTAGCACAGGAAAAAGTTTGTAAAAACTTTACAAAGCAATAGGCAAGAAGATAACGTATGTCACCACGCATAAGCCTAGTAGTGTTTAATATATCAAGCACTGCATTGGGCAGTACTGTTCTAGCATGAAGGAAAACTAGACTGGCAGCATATGCAGTTAAATGTCAAGGCCCTTTCACTTAAAAAAAAAAAAATCTAACACAATCTCAGGTACACTTGCACCAACTGAAAAAGGGCAGAGGCACCTAACTAGGCATTTCCAGGACTAGCATACAAGGGACAGAACTATGCACGAGGGGACAGAGATTAGAACAATTTATGCATACCAGGTGTAATCTATATATAGATCTATGGATGTACATTAACCCATGTAGTTTGGTTCATAAAAGGCAGAATCAAGAGATTTTCGAGTCTGGTAGTATTACTAGAACATGCAATTTTGGTCTTTTTCATCGCCACTACTGCTGCTCAGCAATTTGTTCAATTCAAAAATGCAAGACAGACAAGCATCCAGGATGAAATGCTGTTACAAGGGCTGCCTTGCAAAAGACTGCTAGTATCATGCAGATCACTTGAGCATGACCAGCAACTCAATAGATTACACTAAGCTGCTGACAAAGAGCAGGTTCCACAGCACTAGAGAACTCATGTAGATGTCCAAGATTATTTTCTTCAAGACAGCGTGAGGATGTCCTGAAGAATTATCACCACTTCAGAGGAAAAGAAATTACTTTTATTCCTGCCAATGCTCCAGCAGTGCCACATACCTTCTCGTAGTACTGGATGTTTTTATCTGCCATCCCCATGAGTAGCTGCCTAAAGTCTTGCCTTTTGTTGTTCTGCCATCTCTCCATATCTGCTTTCAGGTCAGCATTGAAACACTCTACTCGGTCTTGACACTTCTCAACATCTGTGGGTACCTGCAGCAAAAGAAATTAAGATTGAAACTGTCACCAAGTGTGCTAGACTGCTGAATTAGCTCAAACCCCACTGAGCAAAGCTACAGAGGAAAGTGTGTTAACAGTCCAGTAGTTACCCTGAATAAACTCAGTTATGGCTGAGAAAAGCCCCAATTCTGTATTAGGGAGGAGATGGTATTGCTTAATTTGTTCTCTGCTGTTTGAGGTGATGGGCAGTTGCGCGTATCTCCACGCCTGATATGGAGGCAGACTGAGGAAGAGCTTGCTAGAGGTACAGGAAGAGGAAAACCATTTAGTGTAAGTGATGAGTGCCTAGGCTCAGTTCCTAGTTCTCAAACTGAGCAGCTTGACTACAGCTCCAGAGCAAGCATTCTCTCCTCCTTCCCATTTACAGTTGCACTAAGCATTTCCTGATTTACACTAGCATGTATGAAACAAATATTTAGGTTTGTCCAAAGAACTGGATAAGAGACCTCAGTGTTATCTCTCGACCGTAGTACAGAAACAGTGATCAGCTATGGCTGCAGAATAAAATTCCTAAGCCTCTATTTTCTAGCTTCCATTTTTAACCTTACAGGCTTCCTGAAAAAAAAAAAAAGAAAAAGAAAAGTAAACGCAAAGCACTGATGATCATCACTGTGGATTGGCTCATGGGCCTTTGGACTCAACACTGGACATGTAATCACGCACAAGCAATGGGAGATATCTTGAAGGACAGCCTATTGCAAGCCTAGGTAGAGATTTAAATGGATTATGACAGTAGTCACTGGCACAAGGTAGATGCTCTTTAGGCCACAGAAGTTGGTGTTCTTTGCTTATGTTTTAACTAACATCATGTATACCGCCATGCCACTACAGGAACAATTTACAAATGTTTCTTCAAGCAGGAAAGCCATGAACACCTCTCTCTCTCCCTTCTCCTTGTGCTGCATGGTCCACACAGACGGGAAGGCTATAAGGACATGCAGACTAAGCCCATGACCTCAAAAGAGGAAACCCCTAAGCTCTAGCACCAACGTGAGAAGTGAACTTCCACTCTGGAAGATGTGACTTGCACAAAGGCAAAAGGCAGGATGAAGAACATTTGCAGAAGTTTGTAGTGGCTCCTCTCACACTTGATACTTTCAGGAAATTCCCTTTTTCTTTGAGGGGTGTGAAGGAAGGAAGAGGATGAACAGAATATGTAAGAAGTTTTCCACAGGCAACAATATAGGAAGTTAGAGGTGTGCTACTACCTTGCAGTTTGGCAAGGTACACGATTTAGGCAGAAACATATCAACTCTGGTTCTTCTCCAGGATGTGGATTAGGGCTGATCACTCAAGTATTACTGTTCTCCAGTAAAGCTGTTTGAGACACAGGAAGCACCTCCTTCACACTCATGGGATTTGAGTACTCCTTTATTCACACAACTGGATTTACACTACAGGCAGCTTGGGGTTTCAGTAGCTACACATTTCCTCCACCTTCTCAGAGCACTATACTTCTGGCTACAGAATCCACTCTACTACAAGTCCAGACATGAAGTTCTCTTGTAGGCTTCAGACAAGAACACCAAGCCAGTGGCTGGAAGGTTTAGAAGATGCTCTCCTAAAAGCAAGTATGCCTTGCGTCATATTTATAAGCACTCTACTATCTTAACGGGAAAGGCTAGGCTATCAAGAGGATGAGTCATGAAGTCTGGAAGCAAAACCACATAAGATTTCACAATCCAATTAAGTTAGTTTCTAAGCACTCACCAGCTTCCTGCTGCTTGTGCCAGGATCTGAAACCACAAAGCAGCTATTAAAAAGAACAAAACTGTGCTTTCTCAGAGCCAGTTCTCCTGCAGGTCAGGCTGAGAGGGCCGTATGAGTTTAGGGCTACAGGGACAACCCAGTGGTCAGCAAATGGGTCACATACACTCTAATTAAGGAGCAATGTCAATGAACTCCAGCTAAGTCTCCACAGGCATCATAAAAGCAGTGTCTGCACATGCACCGGTCCTGCTCAGGAGTGTAAATAACTTTCCTTCCAAAACTGCAGCTTCCCAGAACAGAAGTTGCAACTCAGTAGCTGAAACAAAATTTTAAGTTAATTAACAGCTTTTAAGCACTTTATATCTAGTGCAAGGTTAATAAAAAGAGAGGTTATAGTTCTAACATCAAATTTGGATACAAGTTAAAACGTCAGTGCTGATACTTTTATCTGCTTTTACCAGTGAAGATATTAAATAGTAGCTCACAACTAGGAACTGAGAAGAAAGACAACTGGACTTTGGGGGAAGTTACTACTTCCTTACTGATGGCTGCTCTCAGCTACTTGAGTATCTCAAAAAAACTCCAACCCCAAAACCAAGTGACAACTGGCTCAAACTCCAGTACACTCTAGAAGGGCACATCACTATTTTAGTGAGTCAGTTTAAACTGAGAAAAGATGTATATGCAGGCAAGAACTGAGCATAAAACTGTATATTCAGGAATCTAGTCACCTCATTATATGATATGAAGTTCTGCACCTACATCTATTCCTTTTCATATTAATTCTTGAATTAGAAGAGAAGAGTGTAAGTATGCTTCACGTCTAGAATTTAGCGTGGTCAAGTGCAGATGGCATCGCATGCGCCATAGGCATGTCCACTTTTTTAGCATGTCCACTTTTTTAAAACTCCTCTACAGCATCATTACCAAGTAACAAATGGTCCTGAAGCACGACGAATCCAGCATTTATTAGGCAACTAACCTCTGTATGCATTTCTACCTTCCTGGTTCTCTGGAAACACATACTGTTACAAGCCTTTTTTTTTTTCCCCTGTAAATACATATGGTCACCTTCTACTTCAAGTTCTGCACTGCCATATTTACTGTTCCCATAGATCACCACACTGCAAAGCCTTGAGGCAGACAGAATAAATTAAGTCAGGGTAGACTTCATCTCACCAAAAGGAAACAATCCCTGCACTTCACTACATTGGCTGGATCACTGCAAAACCAGCTCCAGCATGGGTCAGAAGTGGGTAAGAAGCACTTCACCACCACACTTGTTAGAAACTGAAAGGCTGCAGACTCCGCACTAATACTGTTACACTTGTGTTCAAAAAACACCACACACACTATGCTTTTGGTGTAAACGTCAGCATTCTGAGCAATATTTGCTGATAGGCATTTACAGTAGCCCTACAAGCCTTCTGCATGTATAGGCCACTGAGTTCTAAGCTGATCATCTCAATGTGAGAACGACCTAATGACACTGACGGAGCTTTGTGAAGCCAATCTGATTATGTGTACAGGAGTCCCAGAATGCCCTCCAGTGGAGGAGATTAACAAGTAATGATAGGCCCTCATTTCGTTATCCAAAAGTAGGCCTTTTTTCCCTTAAGGTGTTGGGTTTTTTTTAAAAAACATAATTTCTGCCAAATCAGCTAAATATGCCAAAAGGAATACAAATGCCATTCACTGCATAACCCAGCTCTGATCCTCTGTCTGCTTTTAGTTTCCAGCAAGTCATAGCCAGGAGACCTCACTGAATGGAAGATATG
The DNA here is from genome assembly GCF_034638445.1 of Ciconia boyciana. Taxonomy (NCBI): domain Eukaryota; kingdom Metazoa; phylum Chordata; class Aves; order Ciconiiformes; family Ciconiidae; genus Ciconia; species Ciconia boyciana. The sequence continues at coordinate 92,773,572 of NC_132937.1, read as the reverse complement.
CTGCTAGCCACAGCTTGGAGCTACCAGCTGTTACAGACAAGGACATTCCCTCCAGGTGGAAAGTTCTATTAGTTTGTTTGACTTCATCTTGTAAACGACACAAAAGACTTACATTAGGAAAAAAGGTAAAAGGAATTGCCAAAAGATATGCTTATACTCTGGAGAGGAGATGTAAGTATTCAAAAAATTATTTAGACAGCTATTTAAGTGCTGTGCTTTACACAATAATCCCACTGAGAGGTGAGATGCAAAAGCCTTTTAGTAGGTGAGAGATTAGCAAAGCTCAGCAGTGCCACTGCATCAAGGTCTCGATAGAGTCCAATGCCTAAAAACCTCAACTGGCTTGCTGGATATGCTAGATTTAGTTCCCTCTATCCTACATACAACTTGTTAGAATACCTGCTTATGCAAAGCTACACTGAGGAAGTAACGGTACATACCACACCAGCCAGCAGTGGGGCAGGCAAAAGACCAAAATACAAGTGCACCACAAGATACCTAAGACACCACTATTTGTAGAGTCCATGGCAGACACAAGACCAGAAAAATACCAGTTTGCATTTCTATGCTTTGTCCTCTTCAGCTTCTTAAAGAAGATATGTGAACCTCCTGTAAGATTATTGTACAGTAGTCCTAATAACTAATGGATGACTTTCCAGTATTAACACAAAGATGAATGGGAACCAAAAAAACCCCAAGCAGAGGAAGGGAACAAAACCTGTCGTCGTTGTTGGTTAAAGTTGCAGTGACTTCAGACAGGGCTCTTACACACTGCTTCATGCAGAAAGCAGGTGGCAGCATACACACGCCAGTTCACAGCTTTGTTCTGCATGAAGCTCAGCCAAAACCTGTCACCCAGGGACGCCTGCTGTGTCTTTTCTGCATCACATAGGAAGACCTTCCTAGCAGAAGGGGCAAAACATGGAGTCTTCCACAGCCAAAACAGATATCCTACAATATGGTTCAGCAGTGCCAGGGCTAGGACCTTAACTCAGCTAGCTGACATACTGCTAGATCACCAGGGACTGTTCTACCACTGCTTCAGACCCTGTCACTAAAACAATCCAACTGATTGCTGGCGGCTGTTCAAGTGTTACACAGGTCAGATCCATCCTGCCCTGAATGGTGGGAGATGAGTAGTACAGAAGTTGCTAGACAGGTTATATATGTTCATACCTGCATCTATTTCACACCAGCTTGCCAACAAACTTCTGTTCTGCCAGAAATTGCTTATACTGCAAAGAAGCTGCCAGACCCAGACAAAGCAAGTTCTGTTTCTCCATTCTTCTCAGGAAGTAATATAAGTGCAAGCTGTTTTTGTAGAGGAGTTAAGTGCTAACCTTTGGACGGTCTTCTTTTTTCAAGGCTACTGCTTCCAGTTTTGCTTCATACTCCGCTTGAACTTGGTCTCTCTTCTTCAACACATTCTACAGGCAAGAGAAAAGACAGCTGTGACAGGAATCCTCTTGTTCCTTCCCTCCCCAACCTTCACGAAACTGCAAACTGATACAGCTTAAGTGCTAATTCAGTCCAAAGTCAGACTTTCGGACTTACTTTGTCCTATTTTACAGTATTTAGGGAGCAGCTTTTAAAAACAATGAGCACTTGCTCTCCAGCAGCTGGCAGGGTCAGATAAAATTCAACTTTTGGACAAGCTGGAGGCATGCAAGATAGAAGCTGTCATGTAACCATGAATATAACCCTGACTAAGTACATTCAATTCATCTGTTGACCTATTATTAGCATGAAAAGGATATAAAACAAAAGCATCAAAGCTGTCAAGGACTAGTGCAAAGCTTTTGATATCCTCAAGCAGCAGACAGACAACAGCATGGGCTAAGAGACAGGAAGGCCACCACAAAGTATTACATCTCCCTTTTCACTTGCAAAGACTCCTCAAAGTCCTTTATAGCAAGCTGTTACATTCTTGTGTTAGAACAAAAGTAAGCTTTGCTTTTAGATCAGTTTGGGAGGTTTGGTTGTTGGTTTAATTAAGAAAATTAAAATTTTTGAAAGCACATTTACTTGAAATGCACTGAGCTACTTGAGTGAGTTTCACAAGCAGTGAACATTTTATTGACAGAGTATTCTCAGAATAGAGAGCAAAAGATGCTACCCTTATCTTGTACTATATCCACAAGCCAAGATCTCCACTAAGGTTATACTACAGTCTTACAATCTAAAAACAACCACAGAAATTATTCTTTTTAAGAACATACTACTAAAAAATAAGCAGTTCTGTGTCTGCAAGAGCGGGCAACTTACTTCTTCAGTCTTCACAAGGAAACAACTAGTATTTTTTTATAATTCAGTTGATACAAAGCTGTTATTATTAAAAATGCTCAGAGGGAAGTCGGCCAACACTCACTGCTGAGGCACCTGTAAATTTGAATTTCTCTTGCAGCCAAACTGGCCAGTTCATGCTTTGAGTCTTCCTTTCTGCCACCCAGAAGGAATTACCCCATTATGCCAAGAGAAGGTCACTAGTCATTTTAACAGTTTCAGACAAGGCTAGTAAACCAGGACTAGTCATGTGCACTGCTGCCTACAGAAACAGCTGTTTAAAAGAGTAGTTCTCGGAGCTCTAAAAGCCAGTCTAGCCAAGACCTGTTTCCTAATTAAAGATGGACAAACACTGTATCTACCAATCATCATCTTCCCCCCCCTCCCTCTTAAGCCAAGGGAAGGTCACCAGTGCAGTTGTCTGGAGTAGAGAAAGAAGACATTGCAATCAATATTCTTACAAACCTCATTCCATCATAAATGGGAATGGCACCCCATCCACGAAGTTGCTATTGATTTAGGCAAAAAGCAGGCAAAACTGAAAATTTCACCCTCAACAGCTTAACCCTCCCTTTTGTCCCCAAAGGGATACAAGCAAGCATGCCATTGGTCGTGTTTGTTTGAAAAACCACAACATTCCCATTCCTTTTAGAATCTAAGCAACTATGTGGAATAGCCCTTAAGTGATTGAGGTTACCAATGCAACAAAAGCCCGAGAGATTTAACAGGTACTTCTACTTTGTATTGCCTCTTGAACCTGAGTCAACTTAAATTTCTTCTTAGAAAAACAACTGCCTCCAGCAATTGCATTCAGCCTTTAGGAGCCTGGAGTCAGTGCAGTAAGCTGGATCTGTACCAGGAGTAGACAATGATTAACAGGTATCGGCAGACTAGATTGAAAGGGCAGGTGTCTTATTTCTCCTTAAGTGCTCAAGCCCATCCACTGTGGACCATTAACAACATGCTTCTGCATACAGCCTTAAGTATCCATTAATGGATGACCTGTAAGTGATGAGAAAAATATTGCCTTCCCTTTCACTTGTCCCATATGTGAAAGGAAGTGTTTCCTCTGGCACCTCCAGGCAATCTCTTCTCAGTTGCAGATCAATGCATTAATGCTTCAGCAGCTCCTCTGAAAAGCTCTGTACCAAATATCCCCAGACTTACCACAGCCCATGCAATACTTCCACTAGTTAAGGCCTCACTTTGAGAGGGAAAAAAAAAATTAAAAATAAAAATAAAAATAATTAAAAAATAATTTAAAAAAGTTGGAAGAAACCAACACCAAACAGAAAAACCTCACACACCACATTTCAGTTATCTAGGGACAGAACTAAACCACCATTCCATGTACAAAAGCAAGACTAAGCTTGCTTTCAGTGAGGCAGGTCGTTCTTCATTTTGTATTTAGCTGAAACATTTCACCTTGGCCCATATCTCTGAACGAGCTTCAGGAGTTTGCCATCAGCCTCCTTTCTCAAATTGCAATCCTATGTCATTTGCACACCACAGAGCTTCCTACTATGACTAGACCTCACAAGAGGATCCTTATTTACTGCACACCTTTAGAGAGACAGTTAGCTATTCGTGTGATGCTTGCTTTAAACTTGCATTAAAAGTAATGTCTAAGCACACAGCTGGGGATCACGTCATCTGATAAGGCTTTCTGGCAGTGTTAAGCATACAGAGTTCATATAACAGTTTAATATCAGCACTGAATTATGGAGAGCAGAGTTTGTCCTCTATGCTTGCCTCCCTGGGGAACACAGCATACTGCAAAAAACGTGGCACCGCACATTTGCGGACAAGGGCCTCACTGCACCAGGATTCGAGACGTCGTCTGGCCATCCCATACATGGCCTGTGTCGTAGAAAAGGTCTCTCCTAGCACTACCAACACACATTTTAACTCAAGCCCGCGATGCCAGCCTCTCCCCACTTCTGCAAATCTTTCAAACGAACCCAGAGACGGGGCTCCCCTGGAGTCAGCCAGTATTTGTTTCAACCAGAACTAATGGGCTTTGCCTCTGTATGTGCAGTTCCCCCAGGCTGTCTCCCCCAGGTATAACAGTGCTCCTGAAGACACTAAGGTGAATATTCACCTCTAAAACAGTGAAGATAACCTGGCAGTTCTTACTCTGAGGGACATTCCCCCAGCTAGAGACTGCTCTACAAATCAAGTTCCCATACCTATACCTGGGGTACAGGGTGCAACAGAGAAAGCTGTAGCTGCTTCCTGCAGAAATAGCAGACTGATATGTTCTAGCATAAGAAAACTGCACTTGGTATGACCTGAGAGATTTCATTTTCGGTATTTGGGAGGGAAGGAAAATAGCAACGGTCTGCCTTGGCTAGAAGTAGTTTTTATTCTTGATTTTCAGACAGAGTAAAGTTAATGAGATGCCCAAGCTGGACACTAAGCAGCATAATCCTTATTTGCTATTAACTGCTATTTGCAAGCGTGGTTTCTAGATCCAACCAATCCCAAAGCACCAACACAATGAGTATGTTCAGTCCGTTACCAGATAATAACTGACAGGAAGAGTGAATCCTTTAGGGCACTAGAAAGTTATGTCAAAAGTCTAAAAATTAAGCTAAAAAGCAAGGGTTTCGTCAGCTGAAGAGGCACTTCAGGCAGTTAAACACCACTTACCATAGGGAGAGCGGCATTAAAGACTTGCAGCTAGACTACCTGTTGGCTTGGAGACTGCACTTAGTGTCTTTGCATCATCTGATGAGCCCCTTTAGAATGGGGCTGTCTCCAAGCCAACAGGTAGTCTAGCTGCAAGTCTTTAATGCCGCTCTCCCTATGGTAAGTGGTGTTTAACTGCCTGAAGTGCCTCTTCAGCTGACGAAACCCTTGCTTTTTAGCTTAAAAAAAATTTTTCCCCCACTACATTTGTGAAAAGTGCCTCTCACAACACAGCTTGCCACTTCAGATGCTACCTCCAGTAGGCCATGGCATTTGTAGCATCAAAAGCCAGATGCTCTGGGCTAAAAGCTTTAACCGCTAGCCTGATGCTCTGTTTATTTGTAAGTACATGCACATGCACACCTTCCTACAGAATAAGGATAAGTCTGAAGACCCTGGGTCAAGGCTTCAGCTACAGCTCAGAGTGTTTCAGCAATACTTGGGTGTCAATAGCCCTGTAAAGAAAACGCACCTCATTTATGCTGGGGTCAATACCATGACTACGAAAGCAAAGAGTATACTCAGGGAATCAGTGCAAAGCCTTCTGCAAGAATACTTCAGCCAGGCAAGACAGGAAGCATACAACTAACCATCTGAAGCTGGGAAAAGAAATCTGCAAGCGTTTCAATTCTCAGGTTGAGAAGCATAGGACAACTAAGATTAAGATGGAGAAGGACTACAATGTACAGACTGTAGGTTCACAACAGACTATTAGATCTCTAAAGGAGTGCATACCATAGCCTTGTAATGGTTGTTCCAAGTGCAAAGTCCTCAGAATGAATTTGTCTGTTAGTACCCTATAGAGGGACTGCTAATACATACTGTACCGCGGACATGTGGCGAAAAGCTCTAACAGCCAAACTAGAGTCCTTGGTTTCATTTTTCAGTGCAGTTAACTCACTAATTCTTTTCCTCATGCAATGGGATTGACTACCAATGCTCCTTAACTTCAAGAGGATAAAAATTGTATGGAAGTAGCTTTTATTACTTCTGCATAAGCAGTAAGATCTCAAGTTCTTAGAGAGATTAAGAGTCACAGAACAACACCTTTAAGCAATTACTTGGTATGCAGACCTTAACAGAACTTTACAACAGACATATCCTGTCTAGGGTACGGGCATGAGAGAGGAAGCAGTGTCTGTCATTTGGACACGTGGTTCTAAGAGGAGCCACCCCACCCTGCTACATACAAGTGACAGAAGCGGCTAATGCTAACTTTTCTGCAGGGCCAGACACTGACCCAGTAGTGAAGAGCTGAGCCACAGCTGACTTTTTAACAATTCCAAGAGAAGATTCTAGGCAGCCACAGGATGTCTCCTCTAGAGTACCACCTGCCACTCTGATGAAGGAGCAACTCTTCAACACTTTGAGTGCACCCTAGCATTACTGACCTTAGCTTCACTGAATAGCAGAGCAGATAAATAATGCTACCTGTGCAGCACCCTGCTACTAAACATACCTATTTTGTTTTGATTATGAAAACATCCTCCTACTTAATGTATTATTTACTTCCCCACTCTTCCCACCACCAACCCTTCTCACTGTTAGAAAGAATGAACTCACTGATGTACCATTTCATGCAAACACAACGACAGTGTCTTCTGCCACAGGGCTCTCTTTACCTTCATCGACTCCGAGTACAGTATATATTCCCTAAGCACAGGCAGGAAGTCTTCTGTCATGTCTTCACTGAGTTCTTCAAGAGCTGTGCAGCAGTTCCCAATGCAGGCAGACACTCCTTCCAGTGGCTCCGATAGCTCAACCTCCAGCCCTCCCCAGGTTGAATAAACAGGTCCATATTCTCGTAGTTCCACCAAGTATTCTGCAAGAGGCAGATGGAAAAGTAGATTAACAGAGTAAGAGCGAGGCACAAGGATCTGCAGACACTCATACAGAACAGGAGAAAGTATGCACCAGGCTTGGCAAACATTAACTCCCCCAGGAGTCAAGTCTTGTGTTGCATTAGCATCTTAATAGACAGAGCTCTGTGGCTGCACAGGTGACAGGTCCAAGTTGCCTCCTGCTTAACTGACCATTCCTACAAGCTTCCAATACAAAGACACTCACACCTGTGCAGTAGCAAAAGTCATTCTTTTGTAAAATTTGGCTCTCCTAAGACAGGTCTGTAAAGATTATCTTCCATCCGTACTCCTCCAGATAGAATCTACGGGTTTTTCCCCCTCCCAAAAGTCTTTCCAAAAATAACTCTAGTAAGAAAGTAAGTTGGTATAACAAGAGCGACTTTAAAAAAATATTTGGAGAGTTGAGCTAAGATGAGGTACTGTGTTAGGCTTTGGGCCTGTTCTAAATCTACAAGAGGCATTAAATTTTGCTCTGTGTGTGGCTCATTGCAGGCCAGAAATCATTGACACAAGTTGTCTCGGTCATGCCATCAACCAGAACAAGATACAGAGCACTCAGACTGAAGTATTATGATAGAGCACCTTGTGTCCTTACCCAACTGTTCCTTAATAATCCGTTGTGCTATTCTGTCAATGGTACCAAGCTTTAGAGAGAATGTGTCTAGATAATCCCCAATGGCTGCAAACTCCAGTGGCCGACTTCTTAATTTGTAGCCTCCTGTGACATATTTGACAGACTCCCCCATCTTTGACAGCAATGCTATTCCTTGCTTTTTGTAGGCATTAAGATCCTAGGAAGTTAAAAAAAAAAAACAGTTTAGAAATATTTCACATGTGTATTGGAAGATTAATACAGTGAAGGATACTTTCCAGTCAAGATCAAATCTTGTGAAGGCAAGAGATTACATGTGACATGTAGTCTTGGACAAAACCTCACTTTATACAAGTTGTACAGCTGAGCACAGTTTCAAGACTACCTCTAGATGGAGATAAGCTATCCAGGAGAATGGTATGAAATACAGGATAAATAAGTGGTCCACCTTTGCACATGGCCAGACTCCCATGTTCCTGTACCGTCACCAGGGAAGTAGTGATATTAACACCTGTGTTTCCACCAATACGGTTCATGCCACTCATCCACACATACTTGTAAGTCATAGCCCACAATACCAGTATTATACAAATGCACCAGCTGGCTCTGATAAGCTAGTACAGAGCTACATATTGCATGCCTATTTGGTCAGCAGCCTCCCCACACCAGTTGTGTAGTCAGATAAGAGGCAGAGGAAGAAAGAGCAAGCATGGGGTGACTAGCACAGCTTCTCTGCAAGACAGACTGAAGCTCAGGCTGGGCCATGATGTAGGCACGTTGCCTGCACAGAAAGCTTAAACTTCTTTGCCAACGCTTTACACGTTTGCATAAATCAACATTCAAACAGCCTGTGTTAACAAGGCTGTTTACCTACAAACTTCAGGGGATTTCACCTTGACAGCACATCAGAAAAAAAAAAAATGTTTCAGTTAGCCAAAACACAGTCCATTTTGCATTTTAATCCTTCCAGAAGGGGTCACTATTCAACATCTCAAAAAAGGCCTAAGAGCTTATCTTATGGAGCCTGAGGAAGAGATGTTTTCAAAGCAAGTAGACCCGTAGAGGTCAAGAAGCTACACATGGTATTACAGACTAGACTAAAAGCTTAAGTGTTCTTTAAAAAAAATACAACAGCCATCTTCAAAACATGTACTATGGTATTCTTTCCAAGTACTTACGTATAAGTCAAATGTAAGTCTGACCAAGAGAACCTGACATCTTAGCAGCTACTATAATTTTGAATTTTGTTTGCATTCAAATGAAGTGGTTCCTTGACTCTTGCCTTCCACCTGTCCTAAGCACTACCTGCAAGCAGGCATCAGAAAAAGACCCTTTAACTCAAAATTATTCACTCACTCTCTTAAGCATTCTGGTGTGTTAGTGGTACAAACAAGGAAATTGAAGAAAGGTTGGTTTCTCTTTTTCAACCAGGAGGTGGTCTCATGACTTTCTGCGGTAACTAAGTTCTGAAGTCCTAGCACACTGAACTGACACTTCACTGCTGCAATACAGCAAGTTCCAATACTAGAAACAGCCAGAAGAACATGTGTCCTCTTCCCTCTGCCTCCCTGGATGCTCTGTATTCTCAAGGCAAACTCTGCCTGGGGCTGAGGATAAAGCCCTTACCATTCATTTTACAGGGGTGAGAGAAGACGACTAAGCAGCTAAGAAAGTTGCATCATGCTTTGGCAGCTGAAAAGCAGAACAAAGCTATCTGACATTTAACTATCAAGGTGCTAAACAAATTCTGCATTTCTGGCTTGTTTCAGTGGTTAAGTTCACCATGGGGGAGAAATAAAAGGCAACTAGAGATTGAGTCTCACATTACAGCAAGCAGAGCATAAGCCTGAAGTGAGCTCAAATTAAGTGTCACATTTGAGTGAGCTAGCGTAATGTGACATTGGAAAGACGTGCTTTTACAGCTCTCCTCACTTATCAGGTCAAACCCAAGCATGACTGTAGGTCCTCCTAGTCTTATTTAAAATGCAGTTCAAAAGACAGCCAAAGAAAATTGCACTGTTGCTGGATGAGTCACGCAGAAGATGAGCATGAAGTTGTTGACCACAAACAAACAAGAATAAGGTCTTCACACTTAGTTTTGAGGGCAACAAGTGTAAGCAGTATAAAAGCCACAGACAAGAAGTTTGCAAGCTTTTGTGCAAGAGAGATCTTTCCTTCTCCCCCTCTTCCCTCCTCCCCAGAAGAGGGTTTTACAGAGTCTACAACTTTCTAAATTCTGAACATCTCTTGCATCAGAGGAGTATGTTCTAGACACAAGGATACAAAACAAGCAGGTCTGGAGAACTGAATTTGTAAATCTGCAGACCACCCCTCCCTTCAAGCAAAGAGAATCCATACGTGACAGAACCCACACAGGGGTCTGTCACACACAACATTCAGGGTCCCCAACTCCTCTCTGGTATTTTAGGAGAAGTTCTGACCTGCACAATGTAGTTTTATTAATGCCTTTTTACCTTCATTTCAAAAGAGACTGCAAAGGTGCCTGTTCTGTTGTCCCTGTCAATGACTGTATTTGGAGTTACTGTCTTACCTTGGCTGTGAGAAACACGTTGAAGTGCTCATTAAAAGAAAGCACCGGGTGATCAGTTATTCTCTTCAAGAATTTGTCTAATGCTTTCCTCCTCGTCTCCACGAACTCTTCAGAAAAGCGATCAACAACACCCTTCACCACAAATTTCTCAGGAAGAGGCTGTCAGAGACAAGCAAAATGCACAAGATTTGAAAGACCAAAATCCTGCTTCTGCTATTTGGAAACATACAAAGCAATCAAACTCCAGTCTTAACAGGAACAGAAATGTTATGTTTGCTAACAGGAACTATACATCAGATGGGATGCAAGCCCTGCTCTGAATTATGTTTTAGCTGGTCTGGCCTAATGCTAGCAATTCTACTGAGTGGTTTCAGCCGAGAGCCACACCAGTGAAGCCCAGACAGTACTCTCACTAAGTACTTCTAGCATAGCTTAGCGTGTTCCCCCTTACCGTTATCCATGTTCAAGCTCCAGCTCTAAAGGAGATGTCAGAAGAGCTGCACACTATTCACTACAGCAATGCAGACACACACACCCCCAATGTGAAAGCAAGGCTGCTCAGTCCAAGGAAACTCGGAAAATTTTACAGTTCTACTTACTCTTTCCCCCCAGTCTGAGCAATTTAGAGCTCCTGGACAGGGCCCTTCTGTGGAGGGCTGATAGTCTCAGTGACAGCACCACACCGAGCAAAGACAGACGACCAGGCTTGACACAGCAAATGGTCCAGTAGTCCAGGCTGGAGCCTTCCTGAAGCACTTGCACACTCAGTCATCTATCATAGCCGACATTCCTGAGCACGTTTGTGTAAGCAACAAAGGTCTGCCAACATTATTTACTCTTTTGTCTTACTCCTATTTTGACTCCACCAGTTCATCTCTGCTGTTCAGCTTAACATGTAAGCCCAAGTCTGCCTCCAGACTTAGTAGTACTGCAGTCCCTCCTGCTACACTTAGACTCCAGACTTCAAAGTACCACTTCAGATGGAAGATAACTCTTTAAACTTCAGCATGGTTAGTCTCAGCTCTACCACTAGATCTGCTTTTGTTCTGTCTGGACAGCATGGACTCCAAAATCAGTATCAGTTTTAAAGTTGTGCTTTGCAATTTTATTCTTGTGAAACAGTCTGCCCAGACAGATAATCTGCTTGCTTTTAGACTAGCAATGACAGCCATTTTCACCCAATTCAGGAACCGGGGTTCTCCTCTGCAAAGAGTCTTTTTCACCTGAAATCTGTGACAAAAGTAATTCAAAGAAAAAAAAAAAAAACAAACCTGTGTATGCATATGCCTTTCCCACCACACCCTAGCTGATGTGGGATGTACATGAAGATTACACCTCGTAAAAAACCCAGCCAGCATGACTTAGCTGCATCACAGCTACATTTTGACCACTATATTTAGTTCTTATAATTTGAGACTTATCTTATTATGCTTAGCATTCAGATCAGTCGTTCTCGTTAAACCAGTGTAAGGTACACTCTAATTAGACTTCTGAAGAAGAATAACGCTTAGTGCAGTAGTCTTCAGGAAGGAAGAAACTCTCTTTCCTTGCTTTGTAAACTGTAGCTGGGACTCTAGGAAGTCACTACCTCAGCACCATATGCAGGAGGAAAAGGACATGCTGGAAGACTAGTTTAAAGAACCCTAGTTCAACCAAACACATGCAAACTGACACTGAATAATCTCTAAAGTTTGAGCATTTGAGACCCACAGAAGGGTGCACCTCAATTACAGAGACTTCTGCCATTTAATCTGGTTTTAGCTAAATCAGTAGTTCTAGTTCTTTACATTTTAGGCCTTTGGAGGTCCATCCCAAGAAGCCAGTGCACACAGCTAGCAGCTGATATCCTGCTTTAACTGCATGTTACTCATCTACCTTATAGCCTTCCAGCTTAATAGTCTACTTTTCCCTGCTGTGCATGTGACGGAGTTCACTGCAGTCAGAAATGGCTTCAAGTATCCAAACATCACCATTCAAAGCCAAGATCCTTGGCCATGTTAGGCTTATCTTTCTAGTCTAGAGACAGATCTGAGAGCATTTTTACTATTGTTTGAAAGAACAGATTAGAATATGTCTCAGATCATTTAAAAAAAAAAAAGTAAAAATCAGTAACCAAAGAGATGAAAAGGAATCCATATTCAGTTTAGTTTGGGCTCCTAAGTGTAGGCTATCATGACTCGCTGCATTAAGACGACACATCATTTGTTACAGGAAGATTTCAGGCAGAGTCATTATACCGAGATTAGGAAGACAACCCCCTTTCAGTATTTTATTAGGCAGAAGGCCTCCAGGGATTACAGTATCTCCAGTTACAAATACAGATACTCTTAGATTGGCTTGAAACATCCTTTCAGAATATACTTGAGCCACAGTGCACCTGAAACTGCCTTTAGCTTCTATTCACCATCTACTTCTACGCAATAAATACATAATGCATTCAGCAATCTCCCCGCCATACCACGGCATGGAGGAGATTAATAGGAAATTCCGTAACTGGTAACTTGTGCATAGACAGATAAAAAGAGGGCAGCACATCCTTATGTTTCCAGATTTTCTAGAAGAGAGGCACTTAAGAGATTGCCTTGTTCTGCAGCTGGTTTCGTGTTCAGTATTAGAGCCCCTTATGCCAAACTTGCCGTTCTGTGTGCAACGAATTCCAGGTCACAGCAAAGCAGCTTGATTCCCTGGCTGTGACTCACCTTCTGCTACTAGACTATTATTTATTGCCTTGCAGCCTTCAGGCAGGACTGGAAGCCTGTTAGTACACTCGAGAATCTGTAGAAGCTTAACCTCGATAGTTCCAGCTGTTCAGAGAACAGGGAGGGAGAAAAGAGTGTCTGGGCAGCTAACACATTAATCTCACGTCTCCACCTTACCCCAGCAAGCTCGCTCTCTCTCTTCTCTTCTCCCTACCCCTCAGTAAACATAATTGCTGCCAGTTAGTGGTGTCACATGATTTTGTGAAGTATTTCTTATCTTTGAGAGATTGAGCTATTATTCCACTTAGAGGCAAGTCCCAGAGAAATTAAGGACTTAAATAGCTCTCTACCCTGGAACAGCCTAACCGAATACTTCTCACATAGCCGAGTCCGTGCCAAGGGAGGGAGAGCAGAGAAACTTCCCCTTCATCCCAAATGGGCAAGCTAGGGTATGCTAGCAGTGTTGCTATTTCCCAACAATTCACCTCCTACAGGCCTTTCTGAATTTCTTTGTTCAAAAGAGCTGATGGTGGTGATCTCACAGGCTTCCTACCTTTTTACATCTTTTACAGCATGAAAAACAGTATCTGAATCTGATGCTGAAGATCTTCATATCACGTAAGGTGGTCAGACTGCCAGCTTCAGCAAAAAGAGGTGCAGTACTTTAGCTAATCTGATTAGCTCAACTTCTGCCTACTGAAGGCTTGCAATAGCTACCAAGCCAGAGGCTAAGATCTGAAAGTCTGTACTGTTAAATGTTAGCACAAATAGTTTTAAAATACTCTTTAAAACCAGGTCAAAAGGCCATCTTGAAAACTGACTGAGACTAGGACTTTGAAGTACCTGTGTGGCTTTTCATAAGCCTCATATACTCAGAAATCTAGATGTAATAATTAAGCGAACAGACGAAACATATTGCATTTATGCTACAACAAATGTAGTCACTGCGCATATTGCCCTACAGGACACTGCCAAAGCTAACCTCTCAGGTGTGCCACCCAAGAAAAGTCTAAGTTTCATAATCAGTCAAGAATGGGAAGCTCTTCCCACTCCACTAGAAGAGAATGAAGTACCATATTTAAATCTAAATACTAGAAGAGAATGAAGCACTGTATTTCAATCTAAAGAAATATCACCAAAATACCACCCTTGGAAAACAGATACAGAACTGTCCTTAATAGCAGATTCTTGCTTACTACCTACGGGAATGAGATGCGTTGGCTGAGACTCCTCCAGCTTATTTCTCAACCAGTCGAAGTCTTGGTACCGCCGGCGGACAGAATACTCTGGCAAATCAAACTCTGCTCGTGTGGTCTGGAAAAGAAGAACAGGATACGCTTAGTGTGTACCGAAACCTCTCACTCCAGAGCTTAGCAGCAAATGCAGTACAGCCATCACTGGCAAGGGTGAGGCCAGAAAGCCTTGCATGGGGACTCCATCCCCAAAATCGTGTTTGCAGCCAGCATGAGAGAAAGATCCTCTGGCCTTTCAAGCAGTAGGAAAGCCAGCAATACGAAAAATTATTACTTGGAGCTGATGTGTTCTTAAGGTCTATTCGTACTTCATTACATGTTCTGCTCAGATAAACTTTATGGGAGCAGTCTGTGGAGAGGAGAGTATTGTGCATCATGTTATTCTCTCGGCAGTTACAAGTTTGCAGGGAAGACTGTATGAAATCTTCATTCCAAGGACGAGACTATTTTAGCCATGAAGAATTAAAAGCAAAGGTATTTAATGACTTGTTTATTCTATGAGGTACATTAACTGTGGGTGAAAAAATGTTTCACCACTGCCTTGTATTCCAGAAGCGACAGGCTTATTACACTCCTCCCAGGCTAAAAGATTAGAACATAAGCCATTGCTAGGTTTGCCGAAGGACTGTTTTTGTTGATTTCCGAGAGGAAGAAATTAAGTTTTTTACATTAAGTTTGTGTATGCCTGATTAGGGATATCAGTACATTAAGTTAAAACTTTAAAGTTTTCATTCTTCAGGGCAAGGAGTTAAACTTGCCATTATAAGACAGAACGTAGCATGCAGAACGTGGTATACGAGACAGAATGTAAGCATGCAGAGAAACTGCTGGCAAATCTTTTATCCAGTCCTCGAACAGTCCATAGCCGGAAGGCCCTCCCCTGCATGGGGCTGCTTGCACAGAACATATTGCAACTGCCTAAAAGCACTCATGAAACTGGGTACCAGCTAGGAGTCTCTGCTAAAGAGCCTGGTATTGCAATAGTCCTGATTGGAAGGCAGATGGCCCTTACCATTATGTCCCACTGAGAAGCACAGCTCACAGAGAAGCCTACAGAGCTGTACTTATTTATTTGCAGCACCAAGACCATCTTGCAGTGAAGGCAACGCTGCAGCACCAGCACACTACACGTCTACAGCTAGACATCAAGGCCACTGTGTTCTGGGGAACGCACCAGCTCTTCTAGCTTGGAACTGTCACTGAGTCCAGCAGTAGGTTGCTTTGCTACTCCTAGCCACTACAACCACCTGCTGAATTCCAGCAGAGATTCTGTATTTACTTCCAGACTGAGAGCAACTGCCACATATTTGGAGAGAGCCAAGTAGCAGCCGTTAAATGCAATCCACCTCTTCACTTGCTCTCTGGATGGCCCCGACTCTTCAGTGACTCCACGTTACTCCCACCAATCCCCACTGGGGATCCTGTACAAGTTCTATGCGAGAAATCTCTTTCTAGGGGGAAAGCCAGCAGCCTTAACACACTATCAACAGAACAGTAGCTCTAATATACTATAAACAGCATGTTAATGTGATATTACCTATGAAATGGTTTGGTTTCTAGAAAAGAAAGGCAACAGAGGAACAGAAAAGAAATCAAGCTGACCTCCTCCCTCCTTTGACCTGCTAGCTGTGGTAAGAGATACACACGTTAGTCCATGGACTAACATAATGAACGCTCACCAATGCAGCAGTTGTGTTTGCAGAAGAGGGACTACCACGAGCTACACATCCACTGCAGATTTGTGCTTTACTCAGCTACACCTCAGAGTAACACCAGCTTATTTAACGTGTTAGAGTGTCACACTATAAAAGAAACTTCTGAGACTTCATATGAACCATTTTTACTTGTTTTGAGTAAGAGACTGAACAGCATTACGCTAGAACAAGATAATTCACGCACATGTAGACAGCCCTCATCAGCCAGTGGTGCTGACTGCTTTGTTCTGTTAATAGGGCAGCTATACCTCAGCCTTGCAGGAGACTACCTCAAATTAAAAAAAAAAAGTGTAATGATTTAGTAGTAGGGAGAGCTTTTGTGAACTGGCTGTCACTGGGCAAAGGCTTCTTAAAAGAGATCAGACAGTGAGTGAGTGAGAGTAATCAGGATGTATACACACTACAGGGTCTTATCCTGTAGCATGAGGATGAAGATGAAGTCTCCCATCTGGTAGCACTGAGAACCTTATTAACCAGTATTCTGCTAACAGTTAAGGAAAACTGTATAGGTACTATTTAGTCTAGAAGTAAGAAAGCAGGGTAAGTCCCTAAGCACAAACTTTACATTAGTTATCGTTCATGTCTAGCAAACTGCTCCTGCTACCTTCACATCACAGGCAGATTTGCAAAGTTTTCCATACATCAGGTTTTGTTCCTCAGAGGGAGGCAGGTGAAAATACATCACAGTCATCAGCATTTCAGTGTTTGCTGTATGGGCTGTCAAATCTAGACAGCAAATAAGCTTTTCAAAGACTATTTGCACAGAACATAAGGGCCCTTCAAGGTTTTAACAACACCTCACTAACGCTGAAAGAATTGGGATCTCAGATGAAACTGTTCGTTAGCTTAGCACGAGTTATTTTTTCCAAACTGCACACAAAAGGGAAGAGGGTCTTGCCACTGTCCAGTGAACGCAAGTGAAATGTCTGTGTTTTTGACACAGTTGAATTCCTCCTGCTTTCTTAGTAGCATCCATAAATCTCATCTTGCAAGGACACGTGTCTCTCTCAAAGGAAGCTGAGAAACTTATGTGGCAGATCTCAACCTCCCAAAAATAATGGGCAAGACGTTTCCAGGGATTTATTGAAGACTCCAGCACAGTTCCACTAAGTCAGCACTGCAGTATTCTGGGCTCAGTTTTATTTGCTGGAAGGCAGGCAGGGTTACAGACACTTTTACCTCTGTTGTCGGAATAGTTTTGACTTGAGGCAGTATTAAGGCAATCACTAAGCCTTACTCTTGTGTAAGATTCTTGACTTTCTTGAAAGGAGTTAGCAGCCAAACCTAAAGCCAGCCTGTGATGACTGTGTGAAAGCATTTTTGTACCCTAGTTCCAGTCTCTTTCGCTACACCTGATTGTGGATTCCCCTCCACGTTACTATAAGTTTGGGGCAAACTCTTCAACTAGAAAAAAAGAGGAGAATGGCAGAGTGGGGAAGGGAGAAGGTTGGTGTTCTTAGCAGTTCATAGTTTTGTTCGCCTCAAATAGTTTAGCCTGTTCGAAAAAGAGATCATAGCACTTACACCTGCTCCTCTCTAGGGATCAAGCTGTTTCATGTGCTCAGGTAATCTACCCAATGCATGCACTGGAAGCAGGAGGAGAAAAACAGGAAAAAGAAAACAAGACCTCCGCTTCAGTATTGAGTGGTTTGAAAGGCTCTCCCTTCAAGCCTGCAGAGCAACTGCATGACTGAGGAATGGCATACAGCTGTTCAGACCTCCATGGGAAAAGGCACAGAAGGTGGCCTTGCCATCCTAGAAAGTACAACAAAGGTGAAGTTAGAAGTCCACTTACTTGTTTTCCTCAGGAGAGATGACTACCAAACATAAGGGTTCCCCCTCTCTCCTCAGGAAGATCTGCTTGATAAAATCCCTCTAGAGTGTACATCAGTCTATCTGAAGAGCACAAAGGTGTATCACCAAGAACACCCAAGACACTTCAATCATCACAGCCAAGACCAATTAAGTTCCAGCACAAGTTTCACCCACCTTTTTGGTTTCACAAGCCTCCCCATACAAGAAAACTGCTGTTGGCAAGAAGAAAACAGGGTATGAAAGAGTCAAAGAGTCAGGTCTGAATCACTGTCCCTATTATTTTAGCAAGTCCCATTATGTTCTTTAAATGTGTTCATCCAGAAGACAGGCTGGGGAATGCTACCTGGCTCTTGCTAGGAAGCTATGAAAGCAGGGGCACAAGCAGGACCAAGTAAACTCTAAGCTTACTTCTCAGCTTCCCTGCAAGCCATTGTTTTGGACCCTTCCTCAGCCACCACCACCTACTGACAAAGGTATCAGTAGATGAGAAGTCTGGGGCATACTGCAAGCCTTCTCTTTTTTGCTGTTACATTGAAGTACCTTTCTAAAGAAAGAAAAAAGCCACACAACACAAAACCAAGAGTGTGGTGAGGTTACACTCTTCCCTACAGTGGTATCCAGTCACAGCCACAAGCACAGGTTAAAGCACTAGCAATTACATTCCCCTCCTCCACCTAGTGATGCTGCTTTTCACAGCAAGGAAGTCTTCAGCAAAACTCATTCTAGTACCTACATTTATCCAAACCTTTGAGGTTCCAATAGCATTCTTCAGCAAAGAAAGAAAAAAAAGCAGCCATCCCTGCCTCCTCATCCAGAGCCACCAAAGAGACCTTCTCAGCTCTTTACAGGTCTCAAACCCCTCTCATGCAAGGCTGCAATGGAGGTGGTGGGAACGGATGGCCTTACACGGACGACAGGAGCAAGGTCTGCTATAGAACTTTGACCTACAACCTGGAGGTGCAAGCATCAACGCTCATCCTCATCACTGTCTAGGAATTATTCTTGTGCAGCTTTTTTGCCATGTTTAATTACTGCTTTCAGCTACAATGGCCGATTGGGCAATTAGCTTGGCATCAAAGAGGCCTTGTTTGTATGGCAAGAATGAGTCAGACCATTAACACTGTTAGTCTTCCAAACAGCCTTTTTTCAAACAATGGCAGATAGTGCTAGAGGTGCTGACCCTAGAGGTTAACCAGAAGTTTACAAGAATAATAAACCCAAAGAGGTGAGGCTTTCATGGTGATTGATAAGAATATATTATGCACTGTTTCACAATAGTATAGTAATGCTATGATATAGCAGATTTACGTGTTACAGTGAGATCCCATATAAAACAAGTATTAACAGACAGGTAGGTAGATATGCAAAATCAGAAGTACAGGATGATTTATTTTTTTAAAATTTAAAAAAGGCACTGTGGGGTAACACATCTGATCTAAATATGGTAAATACCTTACCCACATTCCAGAGTTCTGCTTTAAGGAAGGGAACCCTTGTATGAACACTGGTTTCCAAATGGAGGACGTTACTAGGGTACCACTGCGTAGAGATTTTATCTTGACACAATAATTGGGTCTTAATTTAAGGAAGAAACAACTTCAGGCAGATTTTAGCCATTTGCCTGTGGAAAGCTGCATCTCATTTTGTGCTTCCTGTTCCTTCTGATCGTGTAACAGCTGAAGGCTAAGTCGCTCCAAGTAGAAAAGTTTCCTACAGTATTTCTTAGCATTTCCTAGTAGTTAAGATACAGCATTTCTTGCAAGATTAAGACACTTAGAGCAACAAAGAATGAGACACCTACATTAAGTGTGCAGTAAGAGGTAGCTACTGTTTTAGAGAAACCACATTGTCTCCTGTGCAGCCTGGAAGTGGAACTTTGGACTAGACATTTGAAAAAAATTATCTGTGGCCTGTAAAGGCTTCCTTATCTCAAAGGAAAATATTCTCTCCAGTATGTAGTGCCATCTAAGTAGGCCAGAGGAACGTTAATCTTTTTGGACAAGTGGATCAAGTATATTCCTAGTGAAGTTAGTGAACACTTTTTGCCTTAGGTAACTACAAGTGTCCAAAACAGATGTCAACATCACCTAGGAGCTGATGCTAATGAGGAGCTAGTTAACAGAAATCAACGTTCCAGTTGTGAGTGCAGTAGACTTTTCAGATCACTTTTCCTATTAGTGTAATTTGATTGCATTAATGATTGAACTACAACACGTCCTGAAAAAATCTCTAGCATATTTCTTTTGGTAGGCAGTAGCATTTTTAGGCTACTTAGTTTTATCAGCAGCTATACAGCCTTCTGTACCAACAATTGCATGGAAGCTAGTTTACAGTTGAGGATCAAGATGATGATTTAGGTAAGTGGCTGATAGAGGAAGTGTGGTAAACACTTAGAACAACAAGCTTAAAGCATTTCAGAAAAGGACAGACACAAGATGTGAGATGATTAACACTGAATCAACAACAAGGCACATTCCCCTTCAGGGAAGGTAACTCAAACCAAATGGGTGTCACATTACTTTATATGAACAGACTTTCAAGTTAATGAAAGAAACTGGCCTTGCAAGTTTACAAACAGCTCTATTTAAGAGTCAGAGACAAAAATCTAAGCTGACACATTAAAAGTTTTGCATAGTTTCATATACTGAAGTACTAACAGTTCTGCTAAGAGAAGACACACCTTCAATACATTCACAAGGTACTGAAAGACACTAAGTTCTTGTCCTTAAGATAAGGAAATACAATGCAAGGCACAGACATCCCAAACATGCGCTAAAAAAACTCCTCAAAGAAAAGAGTACTAGGAAAGGAGAATGTTGTGTTGTACCTTTGTTGTAACCCTGTACGTGATATATGTCTCCATTGTGCACACGTGTTTTTTGGGATCATCAACTGTAACAAAGAGGTCTCTAGTTTCCCCATCCAAGTCATCATCCAGCTGCAGTCTGTTGAGGAGAGACGAGGAGGAGGCTGGGCTGGAAGTATCCACAGGTGTGCCATTGGGCAGACTGAGATCCTGTATTGGAGAGGAAAAAACAGCAGGTTTTTAAATAAGTGAACAGATTCACTGTAAAGCACAGTATTCTCAAAGATGCCACGGATGAGCTTCACTGATATATTACAAGGGCTATTTATTTCAGCAGCTCTAAGGACCACCCTTTTCCAGGACACCTGGGCAGTCCCCGAAGGTCTTGGCCTTGAGCATTTGCTTGTTCTGCTGTTCCACACGTTGAAGAGAAAGCACATTACCACTGTTACCTCCCCTTACTATGGTGCAACTTGGTTTTTATGCATGAGGAAGTAGAAGTATTGCTGAACCAACAGTTCCTGGTGAGACTGAACCAAATCAGACTCTGAAAACAAGACAGCTAGGCAAACCGAGAGAGCTACTTCTAAGACAGGCTTCAGGCAAAGTGGCAACAGTTCAGTTAACTGGAATGCAGTCAGCCTTCATCTCTGGAGACTCCTATAGGAGAGGAAGGAGGGCAAACTTGTATCAGAGGCTTCCCATCCATTCCATTAACTTCCAAACATGTTGACAGCAGTCAGAGGCTGAATTGCCATCACTGCACCACAGGACAGTCACAGACCATACACTCCAGCGCCAGTGTGTATGCACACCTCCCTTTTGGAGTTCTAAGGCAAATGAAAACACTGTATTTTGCTTGGAGGTCCTCGTTCCCATCCTCCCAACTCCAAGAGTATCATCCAGTGCCTAGGGAAGACAGAGGCTAAAAGAACCACCAAGCGGCTATTTTAGGAAGAGACACACAAGGGTTTGGGAAATCTGTAATTCCTTGAAACTGACTCAGCATCAGGGGAAAAAAAAACAACCAACCAACCCCACAAACAGCTTTACAGCCAACTTGGTACATTCCCACACCTTCAAGTCTCACACTTTGATATAGACCAAGTACTCTATACAGCTAGTGGTTACTCCACTTTGCATAAATACCACCAACTTCACCTGTGTCCTCTGCTCTGGTTTTGTAGCAGAGGCAGCTAACAGCATGTGACAGGTTGTACAATATATAGGAACATCTGACAACAGTATTAGAAAGTCCCAAAGATCCATGAGTCTTCAGAGAAGAGAGGCATTTGTTTGTTTGTTTTAACTAGTAGCACAAGAATAGATTTATCCAGAGTGTTTCCCTTGTAAGGACAAAGGTTCCTCTGGTTGCTAGACAGAGAAACATCACTACAGCTAAGCAGCACATTAACTAGAAGTGGTTTTGGTTTAGAATTACTGCTTAAGCCCCAGCTTCACACAGTCTTTAAGTGGCTAAATGAAACGTGTAAACTTAGCAAAGCAATGCTGTTTGGGTAAGATCCTCTTTGTCCATCAGTATTCCTTACGCAATTGTGGTTTATGTTCCAGCTGGACAAGGGTAGTCCCTGTCTTCAAAAGAAGTCCTCCTTTGTTCAAGGGTTCAGAATTACAGGCAAGAGCTTCAAGTTAAGCTGCTTACAAAGGTCTGCCTTTGACAATGGCTGAGAACAGGGCTACGTTCCTACCAGTCTTTGTCACAAACCCACCATGGGAGTACTGGGATTTTATAGACAGCCCTCTGCCTGTTGCAGTCCTGCAGAACCACGGTAGTATTGCTCTTCACCTTGAAGACTGCCTTACAAAGTAGGGATACTAATGCCTCAGCCTAGACATTTTGGGAAAGGGGTGATCTAAACTATTGTCTACTCACAGAGAGGTTAGATGCATTCTCCCAGATAATGCTCAGAAGTGGTTGCCAACAGATGAGAGATTTCAGATTTAACTGGAAAGTAAGCAAGAATTGGAAGGTAAGCACTCAAATGCTCTCTTAAGAGGGCAAAAGAGCAGGATGAGCATGGCACAGCTTGCCAGCTCGTACGTGAGGTAGACAGCTTGAACTACACAAGCATCTGGCTCAGGCTCAACTTAGCAGGAGCGTGTACAACAGGAAGAAACAATGCTACAATAACTCAGCAGATAAGGAGTTCTGTTGGAGTTACACAAACAGAATAAGCAGAAGACAGGATAAGATTAGCAACAGGAGATGGCTTCAGAAAATCTGCCGTTCAGCTAGACAGGGGAATTTGGCTGAGCAGAGTAAAGAGCAAAGCAAACCCTGGGATATCACAGTAGCTGTAGACAAATTTGTTCCTGCTTCCAAAAGGAAAAGACAGCTCTTCATCGCCCATGTGCAATAAGCATTAGTGTAAGACGAGTTGTGCCAGAACTGCAGCCAGTCAAATTCTAAGCTTCCAGTATGGAAATGAATTAACTTGCAGAAACAGCTTAAGCCTGGTTGCACAGGAGATCTCAAAAGCTTGTAACAAAACCCTTCCAAAAGAGAGCTTAAAGAGTACGATGGAATCTGCTAAAAATATGAAAACTCTGCATCAAGCTGTCAGAACAACTGGAAGAAGGACCAAAGATGGAGCTTGCAGCCACTTGCATGGAGTTAGCAACTTTCCTCACCAAATCTGCTGGGAGACAGCAATATCATACTAGCATGTCTTGCACTTTTTAAGCAGGGCAGAGGTTTGTGAAGGCTGGAATCCACTTCAACCTACTTGAGTGTGTTCTTGCAGTCATGGGTCCTGTGCAATGTCTTAAAATAAAGGCTGTGATAGTTTTACCTGATCTCAGCCTTGGATGAAACACCCCAGATCTAGATCAAGTAAGGCTTGTAAACCAACTCTGGTTACGAGTAGGAGGGCTGCTAGCTGGGGGGTGGGGGGGAGGAGAGAGGATGTGTACATTGAAAGTACTACTGTGCTATACTGCCTCATCTGCAATGGCAGAACCCTCCCCGGCAGTCACAGCTGGCATCGTGCCCTGCTACTTGGCTAGTTTTCAGTAGTCAAAGGCCAAGTTAGAAGATAACTATTTGTCCTTCTTAACGAGTGGAGACTCCTAGCTAACTGCACAAGGAACAATGCTTATGACTGCTGAACCTTCGTTTAACACTAGGCAGGATCAGTTTGCTGAAGTCTTATGCTATTGCTAGAAAGAGGTAGGCTTTGAAGTGTCACAGCAGATGGCCTAGCAATCTAAGTTGTCTCAGGCTGTAATCCTTTCAGCAGAGCACCTCCTCGTCATGTTAACTGGCACTGGCTTTCTTCCATGGGGCTTGGAGGATTTTTTGCAGCTGGGGAGGCAAGACTGCATCATCTGTTCTAGTCTGCTTTTGCCACAGAAAGAGGAGTATGTCCTGCAGAGCCTAGCCGGAAAGGAGATCTGCAGCCTTCTGCATTTCTACCTGTCGATGCAGTTATCGTACCCACAAGCATTTGAAATACTGACTAGTATTAATTGTTTTATATAACAGAGTCTGACTTCAGTGCCAGGGACTCGTGCATCAGCTTCACCTTTAGTGCACCAAGGAGCTGCTCATCCACTGTTTTAAGTACCTATCTGCATTATCAGAGATCAGCACAGTCCAAGTCCCAGCAGGTACCTACTGCTCACAAAGCTCTTCACAGACAAAAAAAGCCTTTTCGTCACAGCACGTGTTACACACAGTACAGTCAGCCTGAATCTGAGCTGTCCCACAGCGGGGAGGAGGGGAGGCTGCTTCTGGCAGCCAGGCAGATGGAAAGGAGGACAGGTTCTGTCAAGACATTCTTCAAGTCTTAGAGAGGATCCATGAAGACTTCCTCAAGTTTCAAAGCTTTTTCTAAAGTAAAGAGCAAAGATCCTTAGCCTCTGTCCATCACTTCCTCAGACCAGTCTCATAGCCTTGTCATCTGCTGAAGCAGGTCAGGTGAAGGTCTAGCAAGGCCTGGATCACAACCTATAGCAGACACAGTATGACATTCAGACTTTCAGGTTCATGATCTACCAGTTAAGGTCTAGGCTTTTGTGCACAGTTGTACAACCACCTACGGGCAGACTCTTCACACATTCCTATGGAGTTTGTAGGATTCCTTCAGACACCCAAATTTATGGATACTTGACATTAGACGACTCTAGCAGCATGCATTTGATTTCCTACATTGCAGGGCAAGTGGGAACTAACTGCCTGTGCTGGAAATGCATGAGCCCTGCCAACTATGCAGGCTGCTATCTGGTAAGGAAGCAGCTTCACATTCTTTTGATGTATTATGCAGTCCAAACACCTTGACTAGTTAGCCTGCCCAGAAACAGATACTAAATCTATCAAGAAGTTCACTTCATCCAAGTTTAAAATTCAGCTGAATTTTATAAACTTGAAGTCTGTATGTGAGATGCAAAATGAGTTGGGAAGTTTCCAGCTGATGTCATCTTCTCCCTCCTTCATTCTCCCAGGAGATTTTCCAAGACTCTGGATTTACAGAGCAGCTTGGATCCACACAAAGTAAAACCTCAGGAGCTTGGTATTCAGTCTTCTGGATGGCAGCCTCCCCCAGTGGAGTAGTACACAGCAGAGAAAGCATCCAGGATTCAACCCTTTAAGGCTAAAAAAGGGTCTAAAAATTCTGTAGGTATTGGCTTATTGTCAAGTGAAGATCATGCAGTCTCCTGCTGAGTTAAGTGCAGCTCATCAATACTGCAGCCTCTACAAACTGAACGTTAGTTTTCACCTACCCTGCTTTAGCAAGCGTACAGCTTAACGTGCCAGCTTTGCTATCTAAGCAGTAGTCCATGAAGGACGAGGACGAGGTGGCTCAGTTAGGTCTTCCAAGCACAGGTAAGCTCACCTCTGGCAAGGGTTAGCCTGAAACCACCTGATGTTGCAAGCCCATTGCTCTCATTCAACAAGTATTGGACAACAGTAAGAGACATTTCTAAATGTGGCTGTTTAGAGGCAAATGGTGCACTTAAGCCCAAATATCCTTACCTAATTCGGGGACCTTACAGCCAGGCCTGTACTACTCCTAGAGCCCCACTGCTTCACTTCTGAAATTAAGAGTGCTGTACCTTTCTCCTTGTGTTTTAAGGCATTCCGTGGCTTTTTGCCATCCATTTCGCAGAGAGACACAAACACAGATACAGTCATTTGAGGGGACAATGATTCCACACAACAATTGCAGCTGGTTTCTGGAACAGTCTTACCTTCGTACCTTCAATACACGACAATAAGCCATAGCAAAATTGCTGCTGGTGACTGGAAAACTAAAATGGTTTAGATGTAAATATTCCCAAGAACACTATAAAAGCTTGCATTAACTTGGCTTTCACAGACCTGTTCACAGCAGTACTTGTGTCATCCCAGCAAGTCTTGAAAGCAGGTATTTTTTGTTTATAGAGTTCTCTGCCACTGGCCTGTACAGGTCACCTCTGCTTAGAAAGAGAAAGCACCTTTCCATCCTCCAGTGCATCTAGATCAGTTCATCTGTCACTGACAGCATAGTATCCTATTAGAGGATCTCACTGAGCATCTGTATAGTGAAATCTCAGTCTGCACAAGACTATTATCCAATACCAGCTGTAGACAAATACCTAAACTTCTCTTCAGATAGAGAACAAGGGAAGAAAAGGCATTTGCTTCCCCCTTATATATGTTGAGTTTCATCCTGTGCCAGGCATCAGCATCATACTTTGTTTACTACAGGTCACCTTTGTTTCCCCACACATATCTGAGGTAGATACGAGATCCTGCATGTCCTCTCCTCTTGCACTTGTCTTTGGGCAGCTACTTTAAGGCAACAGTGACCAAAGTGGGGATCCAGACTGCAGACAGGAGAATGCTCTGGACACAGTAGGGAAGGGAGGATAAGAAGGCTGTCTTCCTCTACGAGGTTTAAAAAAAAAAAAAAAAAGCCCACAGTTAAACTCCAAAAACCCTATTCATTCCCAGGAGGAAGAACCACATTTCTACATTGATCCACAAGACAGTGCTAAGTTGTAGTTTGACAAGAACTGTGAGAATCAACTTCTAAGGCTGGTCCTATCCTCATGGGAAAGGGTAAGTGGTTACACGTACACCAGCTCCTGACATCCTTCTCCAGTAATGGGAAGGAGCATACCGTATGTGTGGGTGTACTCACAAGGACCAAGATTATACCCTCAGAAGAGGTCAGTGTTTTCCACTGTATTAATCATCTAGAACCAGACTGCAAGGTTGAGGCTATTTTAAGAGCAATACGGACTAAGCTCAAATCAGGAGCAATTCTTCTTGCTCTTACCTGTAAATGTGTCAGCAGAGGAGGGACAGTGCTGGGTGTTGAGGACACAAGCCCAGATTTTTACTTCCTAGCCCTGGAGGGTCTTATGCAGCAAGTCTGCAGGCCCCGCAGTGTTGGCCAGAAAGCCCCCAACTGTAATGGGACATGCATAGCACACCTGGTCCAAGCCTCACCCCTACAGTTCGAGCAGTACCACTGGTATTCTGCCCATCTAACCAAAAAGACACCAGATAAAGACTGGATCAGTTTGCCCTCAGGATATTTTAAATAGGTGTCAGAGTACAGCATGCTGCCAAGCCACGAGTCTGATGACTTTGTTCTGGAGTTCATCACTCCAACTGGTGTTTCTGCTCTATAGGTCAGAGTTGCCTGGAGACAGACTCCTCAGTATCCCTGAAAAAATAAGAATTTCACATGCAGCAGCTGATCGTAAGGGTATGCAGTTTGGTACCACTCAAGACCTGGGAGCATTCTTGCTTATAAAGGTATCATACTTGGAATAGTGTTTCTTTGCACTTTGGCTGGACAGAGAAACACTGGAACAAGCTTCACAGAGACACTAGAGGATTGACACAAGCAATTTCCAGGCCTTTTCATGCAGGTCATGGGATTCCCACCTCTTTCCTGAAGCTAACAGACAGGTTTTATAGGATGGATTATTTTACTTTGTGGTTTGTTTTCCCATAAGTCATCACAGTTAAGCTAACCAGAGCAAGAATGTGGGCATAGAAGCATCTCCTGCAAACAGCATTTTCAGCAAGAGCAGTAAGCCGTCTCCTACCTCTGTTGCTGAAGTCTTCAGGGACTCAGCTACAATATGGCTCAGTTTCAGCCTTCCTGTGCACAGGGGTAAAGGGGGGTGTCACAAGGAGGTGTCAAGTAACACATCAGACCATCTGTTCATACAGTCTGGCTATATGTCTGCTCACAGAGTCCTTGAGAGTGGCCTCTTTTCCTAGTCTGAAAGGGGAACTGTGCAATATCACA
Source organism: Ciconia boyciana (assembly GCF_034638445.1). Classification (NCBI taxonomy): domain Eukaryota; kingdom Metazoa; phylum Chordata; class Aves; order Ciconiiformes; family Ciconiidae; genus Ciconia; species Ciconia boyciana. The sequence continues at coordinate 92,746,034 of NC_132937.1, read as the reverse complement.
CTAAAGCTAAATGTGGTTCAGGTTACACTCTAAAAATGAGGATTGTGAGTGGCATCTCACAGATGTTTTACAGCAGTTAAGACAAGTCCTTCAATATTAGTAATAAACCATGTTACTGTGCACAAAAGGTCAAAAGGCTTTGGGGGCCGGGCATTTGGCAGATGAAATGGGTTGTTATTTGGAGCAGACATTAACTAGGCAAAATGTAAAGGGATAAGACATACTTTTGTCTTATTAACTCTCACTAACCCGACATGTACTTCCCCATATCCTTTGAGCAGGAAGGAAAGTGCGAGGAATAACTGGATGCTTGCCACATCTTATAGCTCCCTTACTCTGGCAAGGTATTTTAAATGCAAAGAGGTATTTTAACACATCCACAGGATGAACTGTTCTCTTGGCAGAAACAGTGCCAGATACAAGGTTAGCTTCTACACCTGTTTACAAAGCACTAGAGCCCTCACAGAAAGCTCTACCTATCTTCCTAAGCAAAAAGCCAGTCTGGCAACTGTCCATCAAGATTAGTTCAGCTATGTTTAAGCTGTAGAAAGCAGTAGAAAAGTGCCCGTGACCTGAAGGAAAGCAAGAAAGTTTAACATTTGGGCAGACTTGGGTTTGCATTCCTTAGCAGAGCTAAAAGGTTTTCTTCCTTCTACAGTTCTCAGTAGAAGGCAACAGGAACCAATTCCACTCTATCTTCAGAACTCAGAGATCTCCACAAGTGGCAGAAGCTAGATGTCTTCAGAAACATTTAGAAAAATGCAGACCTTTTGAATCAAGTCTCTAGTTACTCTCATCTAGCTCTGTTAAGTTCCATGTCCATCTGCAAGGAGTCTGTTTCAAGAATATTGTTTAAGACTTGATCAGAAGGGTTCTGCAGCTGTGTGCACAGGAACATCATAACCCATTTTAACATGCTAAAGAGCACCTTGTTAATGAACAAGCCTAAAACACCCACTGTTTTGTTTTAAAGCTTTGTTTTCAGAACCTATGCTCTGACCTTCTAAACAGCAAAGCAGCAGCCAGGATTCAGACCATGAGCAGGAAAACTTGAATCCAGCATATGACCAGGAGTCATTCCCAATCCAAGAAGCCAGATTTATATCTGATTACAGATGGAACAGTTTGCTAAGCTTGTCCAAACTAAATTGCTTTCTCCTAGAGACATACAGCTTTGTGTTAAAGCTCTGCAGACATACCGTGCAGCAGTTTTTTCCTGTTCACACTCTAGAAGTAGATTTAGCTGCATCAGTTATCTAGGTATCCAGTGTCACCAAAGTGCCAATTTATTTGGCTGAGATGTTTTTGAGAGCAAACAGTAATATTTTTGCAAATGTGAACAGATGCAAAGGACTGGGGAGAAGCAGAGAGAAGAAACAGGAAGGAAAGAGATGACAGAGGGCTAGAAAGCACTGTAGTATCCTGGTGAATACTTCATTTAAACAAGCAAGAATAAACTTCTATATTGCACTACGACGTGGTTTTCCTCATGCTCACTGTTTTAGATCAGTTGCATTAGCATTTCCCCATACAAGATCAGTGGAGGTTTCATGAGAGCAAGTCAGACTGACGAGACATCACTGTGCAAGTAAAGGAGGCAGAGATATTCAAAGGGGAAAACTCATGTTTTCATCTCAAACCCTGGAAGAGCTGGAGGAGTGTGCTCTGGGAGGAGCTCTCAGAGTTAGTTTACGCAGGTGCAGTTTAAGGGATAGCCCTCCATCATGTTTGCTGATAAACAAGACATTTTCCAGCAGAAAGGCATTTGCTCCCAGAGGGGTAAAATAAACTAAGTGCATATCTGCTGGAAGAAAAAATAAAGAAAAAAAAACACACCAAAAACCGCACAGTATGACTGCATCACTCCCTGCTTTAAGGAGAGCAAGTGAGGAAAAGAAATCATGCAGTATTTCCTCACATTATGAAAACTATCTATAGAGACTGATGTAGGGAAGAAACAAGGCATGAGATCTACAGACTAATTCATCTATAGAAACACCCTTTATTTATATGGCCTAGGCTCCTGACAGCCACTGCGTCACATACTTGTGTTTGGCACACATGGCTTCAAGTGAAGTATACTGATCTAGGAGCAAGCTAGTCTGCCCACTGAAAGTCAGCATACAAATCCAGAAGAAGCCAGGCTGATCACTGGCAATAAGTGGTACCGATTAAATTTTTCCAGGGGTTTTCTTGGCGACAATCCAAAACACAGCTTTGTCTTGGCAGTATCCAAGATTTGCACTTACAATTTGCCTTACACTAGTATCTAAAAGGCTACAGCAAAGGTGCCAGTTCTACCCAGATAAGCATGGGTTTCAGTATTGTCTGGGGTAGTCTATCACTTACCATTCCCACATGTCAGCGCTTTCACCACTGATCTAGTCGAGAGTAGCTGTTGCTAACACCATCTGCAGCACCAAGGGGGAAGAGGCTTCTCTGCCCTTGAGCAACACCTGCACTGCAGCATATTCCTTTCAAGGAACACATCACGTCATTCAAGCTCACTGGAAAAGTGAGGCCAACTATGCAGACAGACTTTAAGATAGGGTTTTTTATACCCTAAGAGGCTCTTCAGAAGAATACAGCAAGTTCCATTCAAGCAGTTTAAGGCAACACTTTCCCAGGAGGACAGGGCATTGAATCAATGTAGTAACAGCTTTCCTGGTAGATATGACAGAGAGAAGCTTCACCCCTTGCTAGTATTTTGGCTTTGAGAGGCTACTAGCTACTCTCATCAGATATGCAGAGTTAGGGTGGTTTAAAAGAGCTTGTTTTTTCGGAGTTAAATTCAGCTTGAGGTTAGAGCACAGACTAAGAATAAGAATCAGGATTAAAGCATATGCTTCAGTGCTGTAAGCCATCCCATCACTAATAACACTACAGACCACTTGCAACTATTTTTTTCCAAGACAGGCAGAGGTTGTCATCCTCACAGTAGGGTCCGCACTCCTTAATTTGAGGGTATCATCCAGAAGCAAGTAAAGCCAGTTGCTATTTGCATTTTGTTCATCTTCCTGGAGAGTACTACACATTTTCATGATGTCTTTGCTCCCACACGCTAGTGTAGTTCTCTTCAACCTAAGATACATAAAACCACAAACCTGAGTCCAGCAGAAGCCCATCTTTTAGGGGTTAGAGACACCACCACTTTCACTTGCAGAGCAACTTCTCAGCTACTGTTTATTGCTTCATAGAAGAAGCAGTGCAGAAGCTCTGAACGTGGCTGTAAGACAGTGATGTTCTTCAAAGGACATCCTTTGAGGACCACTCTAAATACAGTTCTTGGCTGAGCTCTTTCCTTGCCTGTTGTACGAATTTTGGATCATTGCCTTTATTTTCAGAACAATTTCAGCTAGTTCCACTAACCCTTGTCACCTACATGCTTATTCAGACAGATACTTCATGATTTCTATGAAATATCTCGTTGAGAATCAACAGTTTTGGCATTATAACATCACCTACAGCTGAAGGCAACACCTCTTTCCACCCCCCGCCCCTCTCAATTTAGAAAATAAAACATGTCCCATAAATTCATCTGTCAATAAACCATTTAAGTTGGACTGGCATTGGGAATGCTAACTCATTAAAAGAGTTGCAGCTCACTGGATTTCTTTTCCATCTCCAGTTGGTCATTGCAGTATTGCTAGCAGCTACCTTGCTGTCAGTTATTGCCCTTAGTAACTGGAAGAGAAACAGGTTCCCCACAGTTTTTTGATAATTTACTAAGAGTATATTCTTACTAAGAGTAAAGGCACTCAGCTTTTACATCAGGGTTGCAGGTGCCACCACCTCCAAGGTGGAGGTTGGAGCTTTCTGCCCCATTTCACCCTTGTGATGGGAGCAGTTTTTCCCAGCCACAATTGCTTGGAGTCTCAGTGGCACTGCAACCCAGGCTCAGGCAGTCAAGTCAGCCACAGCTTAAAGAGTCAGTACAGCTCAGCATTTAAGATCTTGCTCAAGGTCAGCAGAGAACAAGCCTCAGTAAAGTCACTTCTGAGAAACACACAAGATCAAATGCCATTTTTAATTGTTGTACTGTCTTCTGCAGACTGAAAGCACATGCAAATTACAATCTCAAAGATGCAGGTGAGGTGTTGCAAGTAGATTTTCATGCAGCAGTACTGAGTTAAGTCTCACTGCACCACAAGAGCTCCCGTCTTGTCTCCTGACCTACTTTACAGAAACCAGCCTCTCCGCTCAGATAAGGAAGGGACTGGCTAGTGTAGCAGCCAGATGATCTGTTTGAGATACCACAAGAGTAGTCCACTGTGCTAGAAGACACCAGGACAATGGTTTGCAGGTTAATCTAGGAACTTATGTCTTCCAGATCACAGTAGGAACGCCTTGGTGTTTATCCTCTGCCCCCTCCCATCATTAATTACAGGGATATGCTGCCTGAGGCTTATCACAAACCCCTGAGGCACTGATAGGAGAATTATGTGCCTGCACAGCTGTAAAAAGAGAGCTTCTTAATCAATCCGGTTATCCACTTCTGCCCATGAAGGAGCTCAGACAGCATCCAGCAACTAGGGGAGGTTTGAGGCATTCCAGCACAGGCAGCCCGGAGGATTCTTTCCGACCACCATGCATAACTTTTTCCACCATGGCTGACAAGTTATTGCCAAGACTCACCCTTCTGAAACCCAGCTGAAGAACCAAGTTCCTCTACGTATGTTTTGAATATCTGTTTTCAATACTCTGTCTCATTAAGTATGAAGTAATCTTGTTGAAAAGATTATGAAAGCTGTGCAACACCAAATTCAACCTCAAAGTATACCCCTCCCTCCATTAAGTTGAAATAAGAACCACAAAGTAATAATACTGTTATACAGTAGAAGCTATGCTCAGTTGTACCAGATGGAAAGATTAAAAAAAGTAACGGTACTAAGACAGTTATGTTGATCCAAGTGTTTGTCCCAAGTTAAGTGTTAGCTATCCTTCATCTTGTTCAGAAGAGATAGGAATTGCCAATTCCAGGGAAGCTCACTGTACTGTCAAGTTGTGGATCATAACGAGACCACCAGGTACAGTTTTACGACAGTACTATAGCACCTACATTGTAAGATATCATTAAAGCACCCTTATCAATAAAATCCTATTTCTATAAATGAAGGCAACTGTAAGCAAGCACACCAATGCATTGTTGTATGGGCTTCTCCGCCAAACCCCAGAGTGTCTACAAGCAAAAAGGAGAAAAGCACTCTATCTTTTCAGTAAGATACCATGGTATTAACCTATCCAAGCGATATCATGAGTTTGAGATCTGAAATAGCTACAGAAAGCAGTTATAGTCACCACCATTATGAAAGATGGCAAACTGGATTCAGCCAGCAGCTTGGCTGTGAGTAGAGCACTGATGGCAAGCTGAAAGCCAGGCCAGGTTTAAGTCAGTTCTTTTAACTAGGAGACTAGAAAAGAGATGCCTGATGCACACGTATGCACACGCACAGAGTACAACAGGCAAAGAGACAGCAGTTCCTTTAAACAGTCATCCACAACTGGAGTTCAAAGACGACAACTAAGCTTGGCCTTTGAGAGCTGATGGCCCACTTATGAAGCATGTAGCAGACAAGTGCTTGCACCTAAAACCTTCATGGCCCAAGAACCATGGTTCAGGGATCTAACATCTACCATGCAACATAACCTCCCCATTCAGTGCAGTGGCTGGGGGAAGAGAACCACAGGATTTCCCTAAAGCCAGGAGAACAGCTTCATAAATAGGTGAATTCTGAAACAGTTAGGAGACAGTTCCACCAAACTAGCAATCCTACTGTCCTAGGTGGAAAACAACATTCCTGCATCCTTCAAGCACTCCTTCTGCAGACAAGGACAGGGATTTACTGGAAGCCTTATGTTTACAGGTCCTTATGGGTAACTTGAATCACAACGATATTTGCTGGAGGGACAACACAGCAGAGGTGACATCAATCTAGAAGGTTTCTGAAGTGCATTCTTGACAACTGTCTAACACAGGTGACTGATAAGCTGACGAGGGGAGATGCTTTGCTGAACTTTAGTCTTACAAAGAAGGAAGAATTGGTCAGGGATGTGAAGGTAGGGGGCTGCCTCGGCCACAGTAGCCATGAGCTGGTGGAGTTCGGGATCCCGAGAGGAGGGAGCAAAGCAAAGAGCAGGATCACAAGCCCAGACTTCCAGGGAGCAGACCTTGGCCTCTTCAGGAATCTGCTAGGAAGAAGGCACATGGCCCTGGAAAGGCATCCAGGAGAACTAGTTGATTTTCAAGGAACACCTCTCCAGCCCCAAAACTGGTCCATTCCAATGAGCAGGAAATCAAGCAAAGGTGGCTGGACACCTGCATGCATGAACGGAGCTTCTGAATAAACTCAAATATAAAAAGGAAGCATAAAGAAGGCAGCAGCAGGCACAATTGACCCAGGAGGAACACAGACACACCATCTGAGCATGGAGGGACGGGTTTAGTGGGATGGAGCCAAATCTGGCAAAGGACGAGAAAAGCAACAAGAAAGGCTTCTACAGGTACATCTGCAGCAAAACGAGGAACAAGGAAAACGCAGTCCTGATGGGGCAGAGGATCTGATGACAAAGGACACAGATAAGGCCAAGAAACTCAGTGCTTTCTTTGCCTCAGTCTTTATTAAGATGACCAGCCTTCAGGAATTTCAGGCCCCTGAGCCCAGTGGGAAAGCCTGGAACAAGGCACGCTCACCATCATTGGGGGAAGACCAGGTTAGGGAGCGTTTCAACAAACTGGACAGACGTAAGCCCGTGATGAGATGGACCCACAAGTGCTGAGGGAGCTGGATGATGACACTGTAATGTCACTTTAAATTATCTTATCCTTATTATGGTGATGAGGGGAGGTTCCTGAGGGCTGGAAGAAACCAACTTTCATTCCTGTCTTCAAGAAGGCAGATACAGGGAACTACAGGCCAGTCAGCCTCACTTCAATCCCTGGAAAGGTGATTGAGCAAATGTGTTTGGAAACGGTTTCCAAACACACAAAGGACATGGTGATGAGAAGTCAGCATGGACTTAAGGGAAGTCACGCTTAACCAGCCCAACACCTACTATGAAGATATGACTGGCCTGGTGTACAAGAGGAGAGCTTTAATGTGGGGTGGTTTTTTTTTTAAAGCCCTCAACTTTAAGAGAGCTTTCAACACTGTCTCCCACAACATCCTCCTAGACAAGCTGATGAGGTACAAGCTAGGCAGATGTACAGCGAAGTGGACTGAGAACTGGCTGAACTGCTGGGCTGAAAGGGTTGTGATCCCACAAATTCCAACTGAAGGGTAATCATTAGTGGAGTATACCAGCAGACAGTAATAAGGCCACTACTGTTTGACACCTTCGTTAATGACCTAAATGATAGCACAGGGTACATCCTCAGCAAGTGTGCTGAGGGTACAGAACCGGGTGGAGTGCTTGAGACATCAGGTGGTTGTGCTGCCATTCAGAGGGACCTCAACAGGCTGGAGAAATGGGCTGACAGGCATCTCATGAAATTCAGCATGAGAAAATGCTAAGTCCTACACCTGGCAGGAAGAACCCCACATAGTAGTATGTGCCGGGGGCTGACTGGTTGAAAAGCATCTTAGCAGAAGGAATGAAAAAACCCACCCACAAAAAAAGCCCCACCACACACAACAGATCCTGGTGGAAAAGTTGCCCATGAGCCAATGATATGCCTCACAGCAAAGGAGGCCAACAGCCTGGAAGCGAGAATGCTCGGGGGATCTTACCAATATGGATAAATACCTGATGGGAGAGTGTACAGAAGGTGGCGACAGACTCTTTTCAGTGGATCCAACAAAAGAGACAATGGGCACAAATGCAAATATTGGAAGTTTCACTTAAACATGAGAAAGAAATTTTACTTTGAGGGTGACTGAATGCAGGAACGGGTTGCCCAGAGAAGATACTCAAAAACCAACTTCACAGCATCCTGGGCATCCTGCTCTAGCTCACCCTGCTCTGAGCTGAGGGGCTGGACTAGAAGATACCCCGAGGTGCCTTCCAACCTCAACTTCTCTGTGATTGCCAGTTTTCTTTCTGTAGATTGGAACGGAGATGAACTCATCCATACTAACATTGTTTCACAAGTTCACCAACTTCAGCTCCTGACTTTCTGTAGTCCTCGGTCTTTCCCGAGACTGAGAATTTACCTCCAGCTTGCTTTAGGAACAACACATGGTGCTGGTCTAACAGTTCTCATTCAGTCAGAGAAGGAAGAGGTTTGTAGAAGCTCAGGCAGATCTATTTTAAGCTTTCAGATTATACTGCAAACTGGTTTCATCTGTGGGTGGATGAAGTTAAGAGCAATAATTAAACTAGCAACCAAGGAAGCTGGAAGTAGAGCTCCAGACTCTTGGTATATTTTTTGTTGGCGAGCTGCCAGGCTCCCTTCCAGAATCTGAGTGCTAAGTAACAGCACTCCAGCAAACACACCAAGTATTTATACTTGATCAGGTGCTAATACAGGCCTAGGGGTTCACCAGGGTGGTAGCTTGGAAGCAGATGAGCAAGGGGTCACATGCCAGCAATAGTTTTCATTTAGTAACCAGAAGTTTGCAGTAGGAGTTTTAACATCCACCTCCATGAATTAGCAAATTCAAGCTATGCATTCATTGCAAGCCTGGTATTCCACAACAGCTCTGCTTGATATACGACCTGTAAAATAGCCTTGACGCTCACTTCAGCTGCCTAGTGTTAACAGAGCCAAATAAAAGGCATGAGCATCTTCAAAGAAGAAAAGCTGAACAGGCAGCTGGACACAAGTACAGTATCAGGTAGTCAAGAAATGTCTGAAAGAGGACAATGGAGCCTGAGCCCTAGGACAAGTGGGATATTAAAGCTTTTGGAATGATAGGCAAGAAACCAGCACTGGGAGTCAGGACCCTATGAGACAGCTGACAGCCTCAAGGCAGACCTTAGCAAGAACAGCCAACATCACCCTGTTAGGAAGATACTCTCACAACACAAGTCTAGATGGACTACAAGGACCACAGCTAGAGGACAGCGGTAATAAGCCATACAGAACACTTTCTTTCTAGTTCTTCACAGCCTCGCACTTCCAACACTTAGCAGCATGCTATTAAATCTGTACAGCCTCACTGGGGCTGCATACTGAGTCTTATCATACTTCTATCACACAGCAGAATACCATCACTTCTCACTTCTGCTCCAAACCCAGTAACCCATTAATAATGCCTTTTCTCTTCAGTGTCAAAGTGTTTGTCCTGGTGCACAGAGCAGATTCACTTTCAAAAGTGACAAACTAGTGAACCAGAGTCAAGTAGTCACATGCAAGCAGAACTTCCTTTTTTTTTTTTTTAAAGGAAAAAAGGAGAGAAATCCACAGTGACACTTCCCCTCTTGTCTTACCTTCCTCTGCAGAGGATCTGCTCTCAATTAGCTTGCATGCCTTCCAAAAGCTCTGTAAGAGAGCAAGAACTCAGTTTTACAGCTAACTCTGCGATGGAGCCTGCCATGCATCCTGAGGGATTGTTTCCTCCTGCAATGTTTCCCTCTCACCTGATGTCAAAAAAAAAAAAAAACCCAAACAGGGGAGTCAGTACTGCTTAGGTTCAGCTTTAGCCATCTCCTTATTTGGAGGCTAGCAAGGGTAAAGGGAGAACAAGCTCAAAAAAGCTGATGGTGGTCAGGTATCAGGACAAACAACGCTTCATGCAATTAGACTTGAGGGGAACAGGAAGATCTTTAGAGAAAGATCTGGCCAACACAGAAATGCTTCAGAGACAAGAATCTACAACTCAAGTGTTTCATGTTTGCTGCAGAATCACTGTGAAAGCCAAGTACTTAGCCAGAAATGTCCATTTCATTTAAGAGGTTAGATGCTGGTCAGAAGTCAAGGTTTCCTGGCTCCTAAAACAGCTCTCTCCTACAAGTCAGGATGAAGACACTACTTCAGACAATGAAAGCCCTGCAGCTGTCTTCATAAGATTCAGAAAACTCGAGACTAGTCTACCCAGAGGGCCTCAGAACCACAGAAGCTACAGAAAACAGCACAGAATGTTTTCCTTTCCTTTACCAAGGCCTACTGCTCTAGTAGCATTAGCCACTGTTCTTAAACAGCAACCAAGGGTTTATGAGACTTCAAAGTTAGACAGGGTCTAAGCTACTAGATTATTCCTATGTTTGAATCAAAAACCAACAGGAGACATACAGGCAGTGTTCCTGTCCTCCAGGTTACTCTGACTCAGGATAAAGTAGTGTTCTTACTCAGCAGCTCCAAAAAGCAAGGAAAGCATGCTTTAAAGAATGCAAAGCAGTGATGGAGGAGGTTCAACCACTTCAGGCTGCACATCTGTGGCAGTGGAAACTGAAGCACTGCTTTATGGGCAGACAATTTCCCTTTCTTCTGCAGTTTCTCCCCTCAGAGGATTTCAGTCTTAGGTACATCTATCTTGCAGCAGTGTTTAGGAAGTATTTGCTCAGAGCAGGTAAGAACCACCCAGAAAAAGCAAGTTATCCAGTTCATGGTGATGGGTCAGCCATTTCTACTATCCCTCTGCCTGAGGGATGTCCTAGTACAGGCCTGGTTATGGACAGTGGTCCTTACAGAAGCTTACTGACTCAGAGACACTTTGAAGCAGGAGACTTCAACCCAAACTTCTCCTGCAGTGCCAACCTCCATCAGACTCTCCAGAAAGGCTCTTGGAAAGGCCAAGAGAGCAGACGAGCAGAGCTCTTGCTCAAGATTCAATAAAGAAGAGCTGCAGAGCTTTAAGCCTGAGTCAGACTTGAATACTGACCTCCGTTACCCAACTATTGGAGCTATCCACACAGTTAGTTGATTAGTGAGCCAGCCTTTCAAGAGATTAATGACCCACCACCAGAGATTAAGACCAAGAGACATACTAACCACCTAAAATGCGGTTTTACCTATTTACCTCCACTTACCATACTTGCTCTCTAGACTACACAATACACAGTGAAGCAATTGAAGTTTACTATTGCCTTAAAGTTAGGAACACCTGTTTGTTCACTGAAGTTTTTCCTGAGGTGGGAAAGAAGTCAACTCATTTTTTTCTTGCCAGTGTGTCAGATATTAAGCGGAAGAAGGGACATGCTTCACACAGCAGAGCTGTTGGGACTCCTTCCATCAGAAGAATCACACATTTGGCTTTTTCTGCTAATTCAGCTAGAAAGAGAAAAAAAAAATGCTGCTCGCTTCCTACTGGAAATCCTTTTATTCTGCAAGGTTCATTACCCTACTGCCATTTCCAGGTCAACCACAGAACTGCTCTCGAGTCTAAAAATCGCTTACCTCAGCCCCTTTCTGCTTTCCCCTTTAGAGTACTTCTGTGCTGCCAAGTGCCTAGAACAGGACAGTACTACGTACAGGTACTAGAAGATGGACTTCACCTGTGTTGCTGGTGGAAAAACTGGGCAATAACCTTCCTACTGAGGAGAAGTTAGCTGACCACAGCCTGAGGCTAGAGAGGTTCTGCTCCTAGGTTATCAGGGATGCTGATACACTTTCTCAGATACCTCAAAGCAGTAAAGAAGAGAGGAGCTTGCTTGTATTCCCAGAGAAAAAAAACACTTTAATACAGGCAAGGAAAGAAGTTATAGGGTGTGAGCTACTCCTCAGAACAGAGCTTCTCACCAGCTACAAGCAGTGCAGATGGACAGTGCCAACAGAGTGAGTACAGTACCACCGCTGTGCTCCTCAGCTGTGAGAAGACCCATGAAGGCAGCTGCCAACTCCTATTGCTACAGGTTGGTCAGAGAGCAACCTAGTTACATGAGTAAATCCAGTCTATCATAGACAAAAATACTCCACAATTCCTTACTCACACAATCCCTTCTGTCAGAGGCCCATCAACTCTTTGACAAGGTTCTTAGATGAACACGTATGTTCCCAGGGGGAAGGTAAGCCTGGCTTCTCACTTGAGCAACAGTGGGCAAATGTTCAGAGGGCTCCTTACACTGTCAGGAACAAGTGCTGAATCTGTACAGCACAGTTACAGGGCAGCAGAAGGTGACACATGAAAGAGGCCAGACTACCTTGATTCATTCCCCTAGAGCATGGGAGTGTATCGGACCAGATACCGCTGGCAGCCCTATGGCTTCTGGAGGCTAGCAGATCCATCCTGCCCAGAAGCAGCTCCACGCTCCCCAGGACAACAGCCATAGGCAGCACCTCTTGCCACCAACAGCTCTGTAACACCTTGTACGCACACCAGCTGGCCCAGAACTGCTTATTATAGAGTTTCAAACTGATCTCACCCCTTGCAACCCTTGCTCCTAGGAAATCCTACCTTAACACATTTCAGGAAGTCTGCCCACAGACATACTAAGTCCTTGCAAGAGCAGTTACTGTACCAGCAGTGCTGTGCTGCCACTACTGCTTTCACATCCAGGAATTATCACATCCAAGGACCGCACACGGGCAAGGTACTTTACAAAGCCTGCTAGCGTCCTGCGGACACATGCCAGAGCTAGGGAAGGGAAAGCAGGCACAGATACTCCCGCGACAGCATCCTTTCCACATTACGCTGCTGTGAAGAAGGAAGCAGGAGCTCAGCTCTGGAAGGGACAATCACCAACAAGTTGAGGGCAAGCTCGGTGGTAAAGAAACAACGGCAGCTCCAAGCCTTCCCCGCAAGGGCTGCAGGAAGGAGACGGCGAGGTAGTTGCAGCAATTCCTGAAGCATTCAGACCCATCTGCAGAAGGGCATGAGCCACAGGAAGACACGATCAGTAAAATCTTGCCTCTCGCACCCGCTCCAGTGAGAGTGGGAGCGACGGTGTCCCAGCTGGTCCCTCGCACAGAGAGGCACCATGCCTGCAGCCCCCACACCGGGTGCCTTCTCCCCCTCGGGCAGCCCCGGGCTCTTGCAATGGATGTCAGCACCGCCCAGAGCTTCATTTCCCCGCAGGGAGCTAGGGATGCAGCCAGGGAAGGGGATGTGGCGGGGAAACACACACACAGCCCTTCTTCCTCCTCTCCACGCTCCCCTTCAAAGCAGAGACACCCCACCCCCCAAATGCCGCGCCCCCTCCCTTTCCCCGGGCCGTACCTTGTCGGCGATGCTCCGGGGCAGGAGCAGGTCGGGGCTGGGGGTGAGCGCCGGCCCCATCTCCTCGCTGCTGGACGTGGCCAGGGGATGCGGCATCTCCCGCAGGGACTTGGGCCCGGAGGAGGGGAGAGGCTTGGGGGCGCCCGCCGCGCCGCCCGACATCGCGCCGGGGCCGGGCAGCGACCGAGGGCAGGAGGGAGCGGAGGCCGCGCCGCCTCGGCGGGGAGCTGCGGGGCCGCGGCCGGAGCCTGCCCGCCGCCACCGCGCTACGAGGAGGAGGAGGAGGAGGAGGAGGAGGAGGAGACGGAGAAGAAGAAGGAGCAGGAGGCGGAGGAGAAGAAGGCGGAGGCGGAGCGAGAGCAGGGCCTGCCCGCGCCGCCGCCGCCCGCCCCTTTACAAAGCACCATCCGCGCCACCCGCCCCCCCGCCCCGCGGCCGCCGAGCTGCCTGTCCCGCCTGGCCCCGGCCCCGGCCCCGGCCCCGGCCGAGCAGCGGAAGGCGCGGGGCCGTCCTAGCGCGGCGGCAGCGGGCGGGGCTGCGGCGGGCGCAGGGCCCGCCCCCGGCAGGGCCCAGGGGGGGCGGGCAGCGGGGCGGTGCCGGTGGTGCCGGTGCCAGCCGCCGCCCGGGCGGGCCGCTCGCCGGCAGGCGGGCGGCGGAGGCGGCGAGGCCCCGCGATAGAGCCCGGAGCGGTCGGCCGGGCGCTGCCGCCCGCGCCCTGCCGTCAGCCGCAGGCTGGCCCTCGGGCGGCGCCGACGGCGACCGCCGGCTGCAGCGCTAACGGCGGTGTCGAGCAGCGGTTGAACGGCAGGAAAGCAAACGAGCTCCTCGGCTCTTCCAGGCGCAGTTCGCCGACCTCAGACTATTCGCGTTTGACGGGAAACTCCGCAAGAAGTGCGGCTCTCGGTGCAGGACGAGAGCCCGTGTCGGCCGCGATACGGGCATGAGGGCGGCTACAATGGCAGTGGGGCTGAGGAGGTGCCTCCTCCCGTCCCACCGGGCAGACCGGCCCAGCAGGCCGGGCAGAGGGACAAGGCTCTTCTCGGGGACCTCGTATTTACTGACGGTGGGCTGGCTGTACGCTGCAAGCAGACGGGCAGAGAGGTGTCTTGCGCGTAAGGCCAGCCAGCTACAGAAATACGCCTTCAGCCATGGTCGTGCGCTTACCTTCACCGCGCCGGAGAGATCGCGTGTTTTCGTAGAATAATGTTTCATACTGAAGCTGCCTGGAATTCATTGCGGAGAATCCTATTTATATTTGAAAAAATGAATTTTAAGGAAGATGCGCTGAAAAGTTGTACTCTGACCCCGTGGGGAAAGAATTTTTCTGTTTTTTCAGGCAACCTTAAATTCAGGCTCTCTTACGATTTGCTAAAATGAGCTGAGAGATTATATCGAGTCCTGTAGAAATGGTCCATGTGAATTTGTCTAACAGCATGTATCAATTACAAAAATTCAGTGATCCATCCACAGTTAACAATATGAAAAAAGTGCTGACGACTGCTGAATAATTAATAAATAGGAGAAAAATCATAGTCTGGTTTAAGATATTCCCTGAGCAGATAAAGCAGCTACATTTGTCTGATGAATTATTCTTTGTGAATAATTTGCTCACCAATAATTAGACGTAATGGCGTAACATGCTGCTGAGGGAAGAGATGGATCACTGTGAGACTGTCACAATCCCTTCGGGCTATATACAGATGTATGAAGATATGCACACAGATATGTGACCCAGCGGGACTCGGATCCTGTAAACGTTTTTGCTCGTGTTTAACTTTTCCCAGGGGAGTACAGCCCATTGAAATCAAAGGGGAAGCACTGCTGCCGAAAGCTAAGCTGGCAAGTCCTACAGGTGTCAACACCAGGTGCCGCACAGCAGGACAAACATGGGAGTGCAACACTGTGGACTTGCCTCACAAAAAGAAATGCTGTTTATCACTGGAAGAAACTACGAAAAAATCAATCCTTAATATAAATAACTGCTTAATACTGCACAATGTTTGAACTCTGGTAACAATCAAAAGCCCTTACCAAGTCCCAGGCCAAAGCGAGAAAGAGGCTGTGAAATATGCCTTGTTCATTACACTTAAGAAACAACAACCTATATATCTATCAGGAAGAGGAAACAATACAAATTAGCCTGCATAAATACATACACCCCAGCTTTCTTCTAGACTATCCAAATCTAAGGTGGAAACTATTGTGATAAAGCAGCAGGCAGGTTCGTGTATCTGCCACACTGCCCAGCAACCAGTTCCCTTCAGTTTTGTGAAAGCCTGTATCTCAAAGGTTTATGACTTACCGAGAGCTCTTCCTATCTTTTCCCTTAAGCATGTGTTTCCAACTCAAAACCTTCTCCAAAGGAAGCTTGTCAGGGACGCTTACACCAACATCATCAAAACTTGGAAACCTGGGCACATTCTAGCTCTGGGCAGGTACAAATGACCTTCTTACTCATTAAACCTATTGGCTTGGTGGGCAGTGAGCCAAGCATAAGCCTGCTGCAGCCTTGCAGCAATAGAAGACCAACGGTATCCGGGCTGCCTGAACAGCAAGCAGCACAGGCAAGCAGCAAGTGGCAGATTGAGGGCAGGGTTTATCACTCTGCTTGGCACTTGCTAGACCTTATCAGAAACACTGTGTCCGATTGTGGGCCCCCTAATACAAGAAAGACACTGACAAACTGGAGAAAGTTCAGAGGAGGGCACTGATAAGGTTGGTGACTGGAGCACTTGCCCTGCAAGCAGAAGCTGCAGGGCCAAGGCTTTTTCAGACTGGAACAGACGTGGCTTCAAGGGCATGTAATTGCAGCCCCCAGTATGCCATAGGGAGGGGATGGAAGAGATGGAGCTGAGCTCTTCACAGCGATGCTTAGCAGGAGGACAAGAAACAAAGGACATAAATTGAAACAGGAAATTCCTGATGGATGTTAGGAAGAATTTTTCCCCGAGGACAGCCAAGCAGCGGAGCAGGTTGTGGAGAGAGGTTGTGCAGTTTCCACCCTTGGAGATTTTCAAGACTATCTGGTCTGATCTCATGTCTGACCCTCCTTTAAACAAGAAATTGGACCAGGGACCTCCCTAGGTCCCTTCCAGCCTGAATGATTCAGTGATTCAGATAATGTTTGTTGCTATGGAAGTTGTATGTCTAGTTTCTGAAGCGACGCGATGTGACCTCTCGATTTTCCTGTATACAAGGATGAAGTTCTGAGCTCCAGTGGTTCACTTACTGGTCTAGCTCCCTGTGAATACTGTGCGTACAGGCATTATATGCCTCTTTGTTTACTAATCACATTTATCTGTGTTACCTAGATGGTTTGTGCTTGGAGCTGAAACATGTCATCCTTAGTCTTTTCGTCTGACACAAGCTACTTAGAAACATTTTCAAATAACTAACTGGATCAGTATATGCAAAATACAGGAATATTTGTGCACCTGTTAATACAAGCAAGCTGAAGTCTGGTTGGAAAAAGTTCAGAAGACATTATTAGAAGGACTTTTATCCAGGAAAATATATAAACCTGATGATTATTACAGTGACACTCCTAAATTCTGACTATGATAGTTATGTTTAAATTTCAGAATTCCAACACCACAGCATGCTATGAAGTAAAGATGGTTAACTGTTGAGCAGGTCTCTTTCCTAGGTCACTTCAATATAAATGTTCACTACAACTCATCTCTGATAATATGCATTTTGTGAAAGCAAACGGACAGGGTTAGGGCACCTGTAAATCTCTCAAGGACTAAAGACAGATGTCTATCTTCCTCTGATTTCAGTGAGTACTAAGTCTGTAAATATCTGTATAGGCAGCAATCTAGGTTTAACAATGACATATACCTTCAGAGCAGATGCAAACTATCATACTGAGAACCACAAGAGTTCAAAAATCATAAATCATATCTCAAAATATATAAAACTTAGTTTAAATTAATAATCTGAAGAATCTGTACAATTGGCTCACCTTTTCTTTGCTGTCTTCTCTGCAAGTTCATATCTCAGACTGAGGCGAGTTTTTAGCTTTCTCTTCAGCCAGGAGATAAACCCTTTTTTTTTTTTTTTAACATGGAAGATGACAATCTTACGTACTTGATTTCAAGAGCTGGACCTTCAAAAAGACAGAAGATAAAATATTTTAAGACTTGCATTTGAAAAATTAGAGTTAGGAGCATTGTCTTGTACCTTGATTAGAACTAGTCATGCATAATCAACAGAGGCCATAAACAACTCCAGATCTTTTGTGCATGAAACAAAACAGAAAAAAGGTACACTATGTAGCTGACTTCTTGTAGGAAATTTTTTCCACGCACAAATAGAAAACCTCTAAATGCATCAGCATGTTGGTCATCTGGCTCCAGCAGCAGGCACAAGAATGTACAGCCAAAAGCTGAGGAAGGAAAGTGTCTGTTTTTCTAATAGTAGCACCACTTAAGTAAATAAATGTCTTAATTCTGCTAAGAAATTGTGAGTGATTAAAAACATGGTAATGTTCCATTCTTGAGTTCCTACTCCATTCCACCAACTGTGGTGGTATAATTTTATGACTGTAATACTTCCCTTGACATTTTTATTGATAGTTTTCTTTTTGTTAAACATTGACCAAGCTAAAACCAATCAGCACATGAAACGTGCAATCAGCAAAATATAATACACAATGAGAATAAAAATCAGTGCCTGGCTGAAGAGAGACTGCGATTCAATGCCCTCCTCTTAACCCAAGTTAACCTGAAAAAACTGGCAGGCTCTCCTAGCAAAATCCTAACTATTACGTTTACATCATTTCAGCTGAGAAACAAGATACAACAGAATAGACATGTGTATAATACTAACTGGGCAAGAAGACAGATGGTCAATTTGGGGATCAAGAACCTCACCAAGACAAAGGTCACCAGTTTCACGTGGTTTTTTTCCTGAAGAAAATAGTTCTGTCTCTGTATCACTGAAATGAAAAGTCCTACAGGCTACCTCTTTGGATTGTTACTAGGATAAATAGAGAGAGGAAGGATCTACAGATTGCTTTCTCATCCTGCTGGTCGTTGATACTCTTGTGCCTCCATTAAAGCAGTGTTAGTTCAGGAAGTACTTGTATTAATTCTGCTGTTTAGCTGTATCTTCTCAACCAGGGCTGATATATATTATAATTAAGCATCTGTGGCACCAACTGGAGATCATTCTGTGTATGTTACATCTCCTGTCATTTTTACTAAGGGTGGGACATGGCCCAGCATAAGCAAGACCGGGAATTTTGAAGAGATTCTATGCAGTGCTATTGAGTTCCATTATGTACGGCATACCTACAGTTGTTGGTATAGAAGCAGTTTGGTGGTGGGTTCTGAGATCCGTGTGCTTTCTCTATTGCCCAAATCCTCTAAAAAAGAATATTTTCTTATTTAATACAATTCCTAATTTTAAAATAAGTTGACAGCAGCAAATATACCACATGGCAGCAATACAATAATAGGTGGCAAAGTGCTTTTCTTCAAGGCAAGGATTGGAGCAACTCCTTAATAACAACGTAAAGTCACCTGTAGGAAAACCTATTTACAAATGTAAAGATAGGCAGCACCAGTGGTTTACTGCTGTTCTGATCTGGAGTGCCAGGTACTCCAACAATACCACTCAGGATGTTTTTATAATGGCAGATGGCTTTTTAAGTGCTCCATGTGAACATGAAAAGGACTCTCAGTTGTTTCAAAACACTCTTTTCATAATGCATCTTCATTTTCTTTTTCAGATAATGAGACATAAAATGGCATCAGGGTTTACAATAAATAGCAGGAGGCTAACTTCAGGTTGAAATTTATTTACTAGACCAGACATGTAAAACCCACCTGCTTTTCATCAAGTATTCTATTTAAAGCCTAAATTATAGGATTCTTCTCCATAGCACACTCCATACAGTACAGACAACAAACTCTAAGGTAGGCTGGAGGCCACACCAGCCAGACTGTCAGGCTTGGCTTGTTTGCCAGGTCAATGGCAGTAAAAGCTTTTTTCCCCACTGTCACCAGCCTCTCCTTGACCGCTTTATCTTTTCCCCCCTGTGCTCTACCTGGAAAGGATAACGTTTGTGTCTGTCTGCACATTAGCACATATGAAACTAGTATGAAACAAGACCATTCTAGAGGATGTAAAAGAATTGAAATCCAGCTGTCTTTTGGAAAAAGGACTTTCCTTCCCTATGCTACTACAGCTCATGTCTTGTACTGCAGAGTTTGAAGAGAGCAGGCTTTTGACCCGACCCAGTTAAATCTTACACACGTGCTTGTTGACTCTGTACCGAGATGGATCACTTTCAAGTCAACAGCACTATTCATGCACGCATTTAAGCTAATGGGTAAGCTTTTGCTGAATCAAAAGCCTTCAAAGCTGCCAAGTTTGATGGGGAAGCAATACACAGGATTGTGGGAAGATAGGGCACTTGGGATAAAAAGTGGAAGTCTGTGCTAAAAGACTATCAAATGAAAAATCAGAAGTCCAACCATGGAGAAGCACTACAACTATGGATACAGTATCTTGAGGCAATTGGATATAAAAAAGTAACCTTTTTTACTTTAAACAACTTAACTTTTACTTTAAACTTTAAACAACTAAAATGTTTGAAGACTCTTCAAAACATTCTAATTTGGTTGGTTGGTTGGGGGTTCTTTTGTGACATGCACAATAAAGACAGAAATAAAAGGAAGTGTTTAGAATGGATCTGTATGAGTAGCACTGCCAGCTGGAAGTAACAGCACTGTTCTGGAAGATCTTGGCTCAAGCCAAGGAGACATGCCGCACCGCTCATTTTCACTTAGGCAAAAGAATAAAAAGAGTAAATCACTGTTTTACCTCAGCTTTGTCAACTGCAAGCAGCCTGTAGTGAAAAGAACTGCCCACGGCAATTCTGAAATATTGCAGTTTATGATCATTCGGTATCATGTCCAATTTAACTCAGCTTTTGTTTATTTAATGAGATACACAGCTCCCTCTACACCGAGATGACGAGAACAGCCAGCCTGAAAACCAGCATTTTATTGTCTCAGGAACCAGCATGGCCAGATTTGTGAGACAATGTTCAAGAAGAGCCTTTTTTTAAACTGAAAATTTTGTAATGACTTTCCAACAGGTACGCTACAAATGTTGTATTTTATAGTTTTTTATTTGATTATGGTGAACAATAATAGGAATTTCAGGGAAAATGAAAGTATTCTGATGCATGAGAGATTAGACCCCATTCGTTTCAAGGGCTACATTCCTTCCTGTTTCTACAACCCAAGGAGGAAATTAATTTACCTATATGAAACTCCTCCCAAAGCCAAAGGATCATTTGACTTGAGGCACGACCATGTTTCCATAGAGATACTCAAAGTTACTACTATGATCAATTTTCATCACACTTGTACAGACCTGCAGAATTAATGAGTCCCAGCCTTTCTGCAGCTGAGTTTCCTTGCTGATGACTCCTCCTCCTTCCCCTGCCACCTCTTCCTTTCCTACCTTCCTTTCCTGATGTCTGCCCAAGGACCACTGTCCACTACTTAATTCTTCTTACCAGCATTAGCTGTGTCAAAGAAGAGCCCAGCAGCTAAGCCTGTCTGTCTCAAACTGCAGGTTTTCAGAATCACTTACATCCCCAATCCTGGCATGACAATGCAGAGAAATGCACCAGGTAGGATTATTAGCTTGGGCACTGCACTGCTCTTCACTCACAATGCTTCTTAGCAGTTAAGGATTACAAGCAAGATGTCTAGGTAAAATGGACTGCGGATCATCCAAGAGAGAATAATTAACAGGAAAAAAAAAAAAAGCACATCTGACAGTTCTCGAGGCACAATGAGACATTACAGAAATAAATTAAAAAAAAGGCCCAAAACATCAGAAGGAGGGAAGGTGCTCAATCAGCTGTTCAGGCAAAGAGAAGAGTTGAAAATAATGCCCGTTATGTGGGAAAGGCAGCAATGTTTGCCTTCCACAGTATTAATTAACACAGCTTTAAAGCAAACAGAAAACTCCCTGAGATTGTCAGATGTTTGCTGGTTGCTCGGGTGCTGGTTTGGGTTTTCATTAACATGCACAACACATGGAGACTGGTTTTACGAGGCAAACTATCTAGGTAACCAAATTCTAAATCTGGACATCACAAGTCTCTAGACGTAAGTTTGTTCAGCTTTACAGTTTTCACACTTAGTGAGGCTTTGAAAAGTAAGTATAAATGCATGGACAGACAGCATGTTTGGTTAGCAGAACATTCCCTATCTCACGGAATTTGTATGAATAATACTAATGCACAGTATTTTAAGTCAAATGAATCAATTGTTAATGATTTTACTTATAGGATTTTTATACATTCTTTACACTCTCAAAAATGTAATTTATTTCTGCATCATCCAGTATAGCTGGCTGCAGCAGATCTTAAAAAACTGTTAATTGCCTTCAACAATTATGTATATATTTGGTTGTCTAAGCTAACGGACTTGTGTGGCATTTAGCACTGTGTACACCCTGTGTATGTTCTTACCAATATAAATAATTCCATCATAACTAAAACAACAGTTATTTAATAAGCCCTTTTCCAGCTTTAAGCCTGGAGAGTGACGAGGTTATGGACTTCTAACACCTGATGGAAGAGGAAGCAGATGAAATGAAGTGCCCTGCAGTGTCCAGAAGGTTTGACTACCAGATCCAAGATCGTCCTTGACGTGTCATTTGCTCAGAAATGCCTGTTATGTACACCACCAAAATCTCAGTATTAAGAAGTTTAATATCCTGCAGTAAAAGCATATCCAACTAGAGACATCATGAACTAAGAATTGCTAAAAAAAAAAAAAGGAACTTATTTTCTGTACTTATCTTTAAATTTTGTTATAAAAAAAGGCCTTTATTTAATCAAAACTGTTTACTGCCTTAAAAAAACCCCTGCGTATAAAACTTAAATAGGCAATGTGACTGATTTCTTGGCTAGCCAGAGGTCAGTGTTGGCCCCATCTGTTTGCAGCCTGTGGTATTATTTATTTATTGCAGTTCTTAAGAACTGATTTTACTCATGTGTGATCAGAGGTACAGCTGTTAAGGGCCACAGTTCAAACCACTACTCAGCTCGGTTTGAGTCAAACTGCAGTATTTTAACGACAAGGACGTAAAATAAAAAGTCACAGATTGCTGTTTGAGACGAAGGCTTATCCTCCAGGACAGACTTGATCACTTACAAAAAGATACTCGTTTACAAAGCTGCTGCTTGACATTTCAAAAACAAACCATGCATTAGTAACATGAATGCACAACCCTTTCTGGAATTCATGCCAAATAATCATTCCTGCTGTGTTCAAACTCACTCTGTGGCTGTGATAAAAAATTAAGCAACCCTTCCCTTCTACTTTTATTTTTTTTCATCGAACTATGCTGATGCCTGAAATCTCCTTAGTGTGATGCCAGGGGGATCCTCACACTTGCTCCTGAACCCCTCCCATGCCCGGGCTGATGCCCCTTGCAGGAGCCGCGACGCAGAAACGCAGTTTAAAGCCTGGACTGAACACTTCCTGGGCCCTCACTCAGCCTCGCCAGATGGAAGCCCGTATCCTCTGGCTCTGGCCCCGACCCCTTCAGCCAGACTCCGCCCCGCACAGCCCAGCCCAGCATAGGGCACCGGCAGAGGAGGCCTGTGGAGACGCCTGCCCCACAGCGGGGCCTAGCCCGGCTGCCATGCCGGCCCCGCTCGCCGGCCCTGCCCGTTGCCTAGATACCGCCCGCTGGCCGCCCCAGAGCGAGGCGGGGGCGGGACCGCCCTCACCCCGCTTGAAGCGGACTGGCCACTCCGACCTGTCCGTCAAGCTACGCGCCGTGACGCCCTTCGCCGCCTCCCGGGAAGGAAATAGACGGCGCGGGTGGAGGGGCGCGTCGTCGCGCAGTCTTGCGTCATGAGCATGTGCCGCTAACTCATTGGCTGCGGCGGGGCTGGGCGGGGAGAGCCAAGTGGGGAGGGGGGGGGGGCGGGATGGCCGTGAGGCCGCCGGGCTGCGGCTAGGGGCGGCGGGGAGCCAGGGAAGGAGCAGGAGCCCGCGGGCAGGTGGGTGGCGGGAGGGCAGGGACCGGACTGGACTGGACTGGACCGGGCCGGGCCGGGCCGGGCCGTGCATCCCATCCGGGCCGGGGAGGGCGAGAGCTCGAGAGCTCGAGCGGAAGAGTCCGTCTGTTGTAGGCGGGGGGGAGAAGGTGAGCGGGAGAGTCCATTCCCGCGGGCGGGGGGCAGGCCGCGACGGGAGATCCCGCTCCCGCGGGCGGTGCGAGCGTGGCCCCCCGTCCTCCTCCCGCCGGGGGCTTCCCGCCTCCCGCCCCGGGGCAGCCCCGGCCGAGCGCCACCCCGCCGCGGGGCTGCCGGGCGGCGGCGGTGGTCTGCGGGCCCGCCGGCAGGTGAGGCCCCGCGGACCTTGGCGGGCCGCAGCGGGGGCGGCGGTGCCCGGCCTCCCCGGGCGCTTCTCCCCGGCCCGCGGCCGCGGCGCCGGTCAGACGGTTCCTCTTGGAGGAGCGCGTTGTGACCGGCGTCGCTGCTCTTACTGAATGCTGCTGTTGAATTAACGGCGTCGTTGCACTCGCGTTGCTGCTCAGGGACCCGCAGTTCCGGGGCGCAGCTGTTTCCTGGTCTCCCGTTGAAATCTGACTGAGGCTCCTGATTCACGTTTCCCGCAGGATTCCGTGCTCCCATCCCTCCCCTCCACCCGGCTGAGCTGGAGCCCTTCGCCACTGCATTTCACGGTCCGGCACCTTAATGGAATCAAGAAGTTGATGGTGGCCCGAGGTGACGTATGGCTGAGGAGCGGGCATCCCTTTTTGTTTGCCACAGCTGTGAGGATGGTAACCTTCAGCAGGCCTTGTAGCTGGGATTTAAATTTTCTTTCCTCAAATAATCAGTTTTCTTGAGTTAGAGCCTGAACTTGAGATCTTTCAGGGCTCTAGCATTTAAGGAGCCTTAAGCGCAGTCCAACACACTTTGTCAGGAAGAAGTTCTGTTAGGAAGAAGTGTTTATGACTCCAGAATGACTCTAAAGGTTGTCTTTAGGTTACTAAAATATGAAAAAGAATTGATCACAACTGTTGATGTTTCAAGCTAAAAGTTTCAGTCAGAACAATATAAATAGTATTACCTATTTTAAGCAATACACGTGGTGTATTTGGCTTATGCTTTGTAACAGTTGCCATGTTTATGAAATCTATAGCAGAATGAAATCCAAGCTTTTCTTTTAAAGGAATTTATCTTATATTTTGCCTGTTTTGCAGATATTTGTGGGGTTAAAAGATTTGAACTGCAGCTGAATAAAACTAGGGCTGAAAATTGAAGGATGGCAGCAAATCCTTCAGGACAAGGTAGGTTTTAATCTAAGTATTCACGGGGAAAGACTATGTGCAAAATGTCAATGAAGTCACCAAAACCGTAAGTTTTATTTTCTAGAAAGAGCAAAAAGAAGAGAGGCACGAAGGTGGGGCTGAAAGTAGCAGAATATGAGCAAGTGTTCTGGGAGAAAACACACACATTAAATGGTCGAAAAAGAGCGCTGATGGCTGGGAAGCTTTGCGTTACTGTGCATTCCTTCATGCTCAGGTTGTAAAGTACCTGTCGTGCCTGTGGTGCTGTGGTTATTTATTGAAGCATATTTCAGACACTTACAACGCTTAGCATTGAACATAACTTGCAGCTCTTGCCCTCAGCGTCAGGGAACTGCCAGAAGTCTAATATATTCCATCTCGTGATGGGAGCAGCAAGGCTCAGGCAGTAATAGCTGTCAAAGATAGATAGCAAGTGGCCAGTCCTAGGACAAAAAGCCAAATAAAATCATAATGCTAACTCCGATGAAATGTTTCTTCACATGATGATGCATCTGAATTGCATCCATAAAATCGTCCAAGACGTGGAAACGGTCCATCTATCCAGCCGAGGCGTGGGCATTAGAGGGAGCTGAGGGGAGGGGGGAGGGGGGTGTCACACGGTAAATTGAAGGAGGGTCTTAAATCGCCCTCTAGAGGTGTTTTCTGGAAATCTTAGTGGAACTCTGAGGCTTGTCTCTTCTACGGAAGAGCTGAGGAGAAAGAAGCTTCTCAGGTATGGCTCTTCACTTACTAGTTAGGAGAAATTAATTCAGAATTCACTTTCGCAGCAACCTGAGATTTCTTCCTGCACAGTTGTGCGGGCGTGTCCTTACCCGCGAAAGCAGTCCCACGAAGCTGGGTGTAATTAATTCTGAAGTGCTGATACTTTGAAGGGGGACTAGATCACATGTGTGGTTTCCTCCCCTCCCCCCCCCCCCCATGGCCCTTTGCTTTCAAAACAAATACAGAAGAAATGTGTTGGTCCAAAAGACAGATTTGACTTGCTACTTGACGAAAAGAAGGTATTTTTTGTAATGCTCGTTGAGCTTTTGTAAAGTGTTGAGAGAGGAGTACTACAGATCGCAGATAGTTGTCTATTTGCAAATTTTAACTCTGAGAAGTTTTTGGTATGCAATGGTAAATCTTGCTTTATTCTGTGAATACCAAGTCAGCATCATTGCAAGGAATAGAATGTTGTCATAGAGAGTTAAAAGCTACTTTTCTTAAGTATGTGAATTTACTGAGAAGTAGGATGGGATTTTAGTGCCAGAATGCCTTTGCTTCCCTCCACATTCCAGAGGCTTATAACTTAACAGAGCCTTGGAATGTGCTTTTATACTTTGGGATACCCTTTAAAGACTCACTAAAGGAACTGTTTAATTATCATACAAAAATTATTTGCACTAAACAGGCAAGAAACACTATCAAGTTTAATCACAGTAATGAGCCTATAAATAATACACCTAGGAAAATTAGAAAGGAACAGGTAAACATGAGCAACAGTTCCAGGTCTCTCTATCTTTC
This sequence comes from Ciconia boyciana, assembly GCF_034638445.1. Classification (NCBI taxonomy): domain Eukaryota; kingdom Metazoa; phylum Chordata; class Aves; order Ciconiiformes; family Ciconiidae; genus Ciconia; species Ciconia boyciana. Next base: position 92,720,136 of record NC_132937.1, on the reverse strand, counting down.
TCTTGGCCAGATGCAGTCTAGTAGTGAAAATGATTGAGACAAATACTGCATTTTCAGGTTGCACATGTATTGGTACTGTTCAGGGAATTAATTCTCTCATTTTCCTTGTCTTAAAAAAAAAAGAATAGGGATTTACTGAAAAGGTTATGAATGGTAGCAGTTACTCAGAACTGTAAGGATAAATTAAACATTAGTCTTCTACACAGACAGACTGTTTGTAATTTTTGTACTGAGTTGTTTCTTTCCCGTTGATCAGTACCGGGTATTTTCCTAGGAGTTAATTGGGTTTTCTGTTAATTGCAGACTTGGACTACAAAGGTTAAGACTTTATGGACTGGACTTTCTTTAATTAATTGAACTCTTAGGGAAAGCAGTCTTTTGGTTAGAATTTCAAAGTTGAGTACCTGCATATGAGTGCAGCAGAACCAAACAGGACTGAACAAAGCTTTACTTCAGGCCGTTAGTACCACATGGAACTGATTGCACTGATTGCATGAGACTGATTACAGCATTTTAAAAAAAATGGAAAAGCTTTTAACATGCTGTGTGTGTATTGTCCACAAGATGAACTCATAGACCAGAGTGGTACATTTTGGGGGTGGGGGGAGGGCGGAATCAGCTTCTAAATTACAGAAATTACTTTCAGGTGCTTGGTAATACACTGCTTCTGCAGCAATGCTTCACAGTACTTACACAACATGCATTAATAAGGCTGCTCTGGTAATGCTTGTGCATAGCAAGGTCAGAGCATACCTTGCGTGTTACTAAATTAAAGACTCCATGTGTGAGTTCTCCTAGGAGAAGCCCTCTGAGATGACAGAAATGTGACTGCTCAGGAAGGAACTCTCCTTTAGGCCCCCACAGGTGGAAGAAATACAGGTCCTGCTTCAGGCAGGGCTGAACTTTTCAGAAAAGAATTCTGATATGTTGGAAGAACCAAGCTCTTGAAATACGTACTGAATTCTACATACTGCTTCAGGTTGTAGCAATTCTACAAGGTCTCTTTCTGTCCTGGTGGTCTCTTTCTGTCCTTTTGGCCTAAAGGTATGTGAGCACATTAATGTAACACAGTCTGGGCAGCTAGATTTATCATTCTGTTCACTGAGTCTGCGTTAAAAAGGATTGTGCTGTTCTGCATTGAATTATGTCATTATCTACAGACTTTGCTGCTCTGCATTGGAGTCTGATCTGTGTGCAAGCATAGTACTTGAGGGCTGTAGCATATCTCTATCCTGGAGAGCTTTGCAGTCATAAAGCAGTTAATGACTTACACTCAGCTGTGCATGTAGCTGTTTTCTGGAGGGACAGACAAAATATTAATATGTGTTTTGGTAATTCCAGTTAATTTACCGAATTACTAATATGCCTTTTGTTTCATTGTCACACAGCGTATATGAAAGCATATCTGAATGTAAATTGTTACTGAAAAGTATTGATGTGCAGCACAGGCTATTAGATGATGTTTTGTGATGCCAGTAGTCATAAGCAGAAGAGGAAATCAAAATACAGTTACTCCATCCTTTTTCTCAAGCACTGTGTGTTTAATAAGGTCTTAGGTTCTGCTGTTTAAGAGGTTGTTGCCTCACTTTATGAAGGCTACCATTTATGACAGCATGCACTTCATAAAGAAATTGCTGTGACATGCTTTCTGAATGGAGCAGACAGAACAGTCTGCAGTGACAGTGCTTTTTAATGTACGGACCTTAGAGTAGACGTCCAGCTTTGAAACCATTTTTCCAAGTAGAATTGTATCTTGAGCACAAAGTGTCAGAGGACTCTTTTGTTCCATTACATACCTATGGACAAATAGTAAATTATGCATATTAGAAAAAACTTATACATACTGTGAATTTGAAGCAACCAACAGATCAGGGAAAAGATACAAGATGAAAAGCAAGAACTTGAACATAGATAAAGGTAATACTGTTTCTTGCCATGCAGTTAGCTAGTAGAACTAACTGACATACATAGCAGTGAGGTAGGACGGTAGCATTAGGTGTCAGGATTAGGTTAAAGAACGAAGCTTGCTGTGAGCTCTTAAAGCTACTAGTATCACTCGGTAAGGCTTCAGCTTCCTCTAATTTTCTGCCTTTCACATGCAAAACATTGGTGCAAGTAAACTTTTAGCTCCTACACAGAGCACATAATACAATGCTTGATGTCAGAAATAGAGGTGTCAGAAAGAATAGGTTTAAATTTTAAATGTCCTGAATCTGCTGCCTTAGAGAGTAATCTGAGGATCCAGGTGCTTGGTTTGACACCTGGACATTGCTATTAATCTGTTTAGCTGCCTTGAAAGGGTCATTTTGTGTCAGGACTCTTGTGTCTGCAAAGCAGAGAATATTAATGAACTGCAGTATTAATGAACTGTTCAAACTCAAAATAGTAGTGCAACTCAGCCCAGTTAAGGGAAGTCTAAACTTAAAGCTTTATCAAGAAGTTGCTGGGTTTGAAAATCTACACTTCCTTTCAGAGATGAGAATCCAGTCTATGCTAAGGATGGCTTTTTTTGCATGTCTGCATTTTTAGTGCTAGAAAGCAGAACAGACGTATCAAATTTTCAGATGAAAAACTACTTTCTTTATAATTGAAGCAGGAAACTTCTGTAGCTGTTTCAAGTTGGTCTTTATGGAAGCACTTTGGGGCCCCAAGCAGGGAAGAATCTAAATGGAAGTCTCTTATGTATTGCCAGATATGATGAATTATTTTGTAAGGATGACAGATTTTCTCTCTAAAATGGGTTTCTTATGTCCCGCCCCCTCCATTGTTAACTTTTAAATGAACAGGTTTTACTTTGCATTTTAAAAAAGTTTAAAATACCTGTAGGAACTTCACATTTGCTCAGCTGAGGAACACTAACATGTACGTGTTGGATGTCCTCCTCCATTTTCTCAAGTAGGCTTTTTTCTACTTACCATTAACAAATTCTCTTAAACAAATGACTTTTGTAGTACAGCAGGTTGCTGATGGGTGCTGTCTGAATTCTAGAGCAAAATACTACTTTTTTAAAAAAAAAACCTTTCTTAGTAGAGGGATAAGAAAAGGAAGAAAAAATATTTGGGTTTCTTCTGAATCCCTCTAGAGTTTCTGCTGTAAGATTCCATAGCAAGACTCATACTAAAATAGAAGACACTAATCTTGCACAGTTTCTGATCACAGTTTAAAAACAGCATTTAAAATTTATTCTTACATATGTCTCAAGCCTTTCTGAATCGTACCATCTGCTTCATGATAAATGTAGGCATATTTAGTCTTTTATTTTTTAGCTGACAGCAACTTATATTAAAAGTGCTATCCTTTTTCTTGCATCAATCACCATATGATCTAAATTCCAAGCATGCATTTAGATTTATGCAGTTCAGGATAAACAAGCACTAGCAGAAGGCTGCTGAGTAATATGTCAAGTATTAAGATTTTTGGCTGAAAACTGTGTAGAATAAACATACAGACATGATCACTTTAGGTCAGACCCTCTTAGAAGTACTTCAGTCATCCTATTACAACATTGTCTCCAGAATTTACAATAAAGTCAAGTCTGGGCTAGCTGCAACTCGAAGTGTTGAATCTTAGCTTGTTAGCAGGATCTCTCAGCCTTTGTATCTCTTAGAGCACTCATTCAGCTGTGTTTTAATGTTTCAAACTCATTGCAAGTGCCAGGGCATTCAAAAAAGGATAGTGTACAGTACCTAAAGAGCAGAGAAACATCGACGACCTGAATCAATACACTTAGAAAACAGAGTTTAAGTGGAACTAATGCCATGTGGGAAGGAGAGATTAACAGATGGGAAAATAGCAATTAATTAAGTTTAATTAAAAATTCTGTTAACAAATGTAAAGATGGTTATGGGTGATCTTGCATAAAACCACAGTGAAATGTAGTCAAACGACTCTGCTCCTTTCGAGGACTCTGAGGCTCAGGCATACATGTGTTAGCCATAGCAAAAGAAGGTGGTGAAGGTTTGATAGCCAGGCAATATGGATGCAAATTATTATTTAGAGTTGAAGGTTTCTACCTGATAATTGTCTCCTTCATTGAGCTGTGCCGATGAAAGGAATATTGGATTATGTAATTGAGCAGCAACAGAAGATCTCTCAAAGGGAATGAACTTTGAGTGCAGCTACTGAAAATAAATTTGAAATAATTTTACCTTGACATGCTAATACTCCCCTTAGGAGTTACCATGTCTGGCCTTCCTAACAGCTTGTGAGCTACCATTTTGTAGTGGTGTTACTAAAACAGCACTCGGGACGGGGGCAGGGGCACAACACACAGCAGTTTCCAATGGGAATGACTTTGACTTTTTGTGTGGAGGAAATAAAGGAGATAACTTGACTTTTACATCTTTTTTTTTTTTAATGACAGTGTAGTGGCTTGATATTTATCGAATAGCAGCAAATTGGAGATAAGACAAAGTGTATATTTTTGATGTGAGAAGTGTCCCTAGTGTCACAGAGGTCTGTAAGAGTCAGCTCTGTAGCTGTTGTCCTCAACTGTGCAGTCTGGGTGTACAGGGCAACAGCAGGGACTTGTCTGTCTGATTTGGTGGCTGCAGTAAGAACCTTTACCATATGAGGGTCCTGTGTAAGTGCAGCAGTTTTGCCTCATTTTCGTTTAGAAGGCAACTTTGAAAATACACAAACAGCAGAATTCCCTCGGTCATTCTACTTCCTGACCCCTTCTATAGTATACAAGGTCCCTTTGGGAGAATGATGTACAGAGCAAATAAAGGCCACGTTCTCGTATTGCATCCAGTTTAATTTTGCTTCTTTGTTCTAGCATTACTGGTTGTACTCCACTGTGGTCATACTCAGAATAAGGGTAGTGTGTATACGTAAGGACATCAGTATATTAAAACTAAAACCTTTCTGCATAGATTGAATAAAAGGTTGTAATTTTTTGTATAAGTACATGTGAAAGCTTAGTGGTTGTCTCATTCTTACCTGTTACATATGTAAAACTTGTATTATAGTTTGAGTTCACTGGCATGAGAAATTAGGCCCTGTGAGTATATTACTCCATTATTGTCGTTGAGTCGTATGTTCAGTAACTGCATTTTAAATCTAGAACCTGGTAAGTGTCCTTTTTTTTTTTGAAAGGCAAGTATTTGATCATGTACCTTGTTTATAGCTCCAGAGCTGGATTGGGAAGGGGTAGTATCTAACTTGAGATAGAAACCTGTATTTTAAAATGTATTAATATGTATGATAGCTTAAGGAAGCTATTTCATGTTGTAAAATGAGAAAAGGAAAAATGAAACCTATTTATTAATAGCCTTTCAGATGGGTGCAAAGCTTTGAAGATTAGTGTATTCATCATAATGTCATATTGTACAGAGACTTTTAATTCCACAAGGTTAGAGTTGGGCCACAAAAATCAAGTAAATCTCTCTAATATTTTTCTGTCATTCCCACCAGGTTTCCAGAATAAAAATAGGGTTGCAATCCTGGCAGAACTAGACAAGGAGAAGAGAAAGTTACTTATGCAAAACCAGTCTTCCACAAATCACCCTGGAGCCAGGTATTTTATGTTCTTAGACCTGTTTGGACATCACTGATTACATCAAAGGGAAAAAAAAGCCAGCAAGTGAGCTGTAAACTTACATAAACACTTACCAGAAGTGTTTTCTGACCATCCTCAATAACCAGTCAGAGAGACCTTGCACTTTAAGAACATAGTATTATTTAAAATTGTTTACAGACCCTGAATTTTGGCTTACATAATTTCCATTTGAGAAGGGGAGAAGCAGATATGCTTACTCAACTGTAATAAAGTCAACCTTAAAGAAGAATCAGGTAGCAGGCACTGAGAAGGCATTTAATTATTAAGCTAAAATGCCCTAAGGAATGGAAGCAGCAGACCATTAGGTTCACGGTACTGTGTTTTAGAGAAGAACAGTTAGGGCAAGGAGTGAGTTATTCTTGAAACTCCCTCTGTGCAAGATAAAGCCAGTTTATGTTACTGCAGATCTTCTTGTAAAGACACTGTGTTGTAAGGATGATTCTGCACCATAAGGTGTAATAATCCAATCTGAGTTTGGGAGCTGTCATGGGAATTTCTCCCATTTAAGACAAAAAGATGAGATTTTTGTCACAAATCAGTAACTAGAAAATCACATGCTGGTTTACGTGGAGAAATTGAGATAGGTGAACTTTTGGGTTAGTATGAAATGAGTGCAGTGCCATATTCTAGACACAGTGTGTTACATGCAGTATCTGTACAAGAGTCAAATACTCTGAATACAGTCTAAGGGCTGCCTGTGTCTTTTTTCAAGGAGATTCTAGGTCACCTTTAATTCCTTCATACTGTTAAAAAGCATGCAGAGTATTTGAAATCGCCTGAGTTAGATCTGAGTGACTCTGCATACAGTTATTATTCAAGCAAAATTATTGATTAGAGAAGAAAATAGAAATACCGTACTGTTATGTACAACACCTGACTCCTGGCTACAGTGTTGCCATACTTCATTGCAAGTCTGGCAGAGTTTCAGCGAGTGCTTATTTGCTTTCTTTTTTCTTTAAGGAAAAAACCCACTATATGCTAGTGAGCAGAATTAGAATTTACTAATTTTGAAGGTGGGGTTGGGGGGAACCTACAAAGCAGCAGTCAAACCTTCTGCTTTGGTATCGTGGGCTGATGTGTGATTTTTGGGAAGCTGACAGTTCTGTGGCAAGGATGTTGTGCCAACAGTTTTAGACCACAGAGTTGTCAGAAATGAGACCACAGAAATTCTGCAAACTTGACAGAAAAAAGCTTGATATACCTAAAGCACAATAGTGGCATGCCCAGCGTAAGGGTGAATGAGTTAATTGATTTCTGGCCTTGGCATATGGGAGTCCTTTATCCAGGAACAGAAGACCTCTCTTGAAAATTGTCAGCTTATGATGAAGCCTTAAGATTATCTACAGAAATCATACTGAAAAGTTAGAGGGTACAGAATTAAATGCAAAATAAATACTTTCAAAATAACTGAAAATATTATGTTTTAAATAAACTGAGTAGTACTTTTCTCCAGCAGTGAAGCTTATCTTAATATTTGTCATAAAATCTGCTCAGAGGATTGTTACTTAGCTTCTGTTACGCATTTAGGCGTAGATTTGGCTAAAGGTCTTTTCATGAATGTGGCCGCTTTTGAAAAACTGATTTACTAAATCAGCTGTTGACATTGAAGCTGCTGGGAAAGGCCAGTGGATGAGTTTGCTTGGATCCCTTGTTGTCCTTCATACTTTTGTCTCTGACTGAGGAGAGCTGGGCTTTCAGCACCAGTCTTCAGAGCCCATTTCAGAGGTAGTTGTGAATTGCTTTGCAATACAGCTCCAATGGCAGTCCTCACTGATTTCTATCTGGAGCATGGCTGATCATGTTACTTATATAGAGTTGGGGGAAAAAAGTCTGCTTTTTATTTCTTCTTTTTTGGTTAACAAGGTGGACAAGTCTTAAGAGATAAAAACCAAGAAAACCTATTTAGAAATTTTAATTTGAAACCTAATGTATGCTGCACTTAGATAAGCAAAATCAATTTTATGTACTCTAAGATATCATCCTTTACCATGAGCAGTGATCTGCTGCCCACCTGCTGAAGAACTGGTCTTATACTGGAGACTGCAGAGCTCTTGTTAGTGCTTCTATTTATCACAGTTGTTTAGGACAGTCACTGAGTGACTGAGTAATGGTGAAAACACAAAGCTGCTGTTGTAAAAATTGCTGACACTGTCTAATGTTGCATCCCAGTGGTTCCACTAACTTCAGTGGGACTCCACCCATGAGCAAAATCCACAACAGGCTTCAGAACTGTGAGTGTTCTGGGTTTAGTTTGTCATCAGTTGTTTATGCTAGGTCAAATGATACAGCTGTGTTCACTCCATTTTCCTTTTCTCTCTTATGTTAGCAAATAGTAATTCCAAACAATAGTTAACAATTGTCAACCCATGAATCAAATAAATCGTGAGCTGTGAAAGTCGTGGAATCTATGGCTAGAATGGCAAGGACACATTTTTTTCTGTGGTATGTATCATACTGTCTTGTTCTTTTTTGCAGCATTGCACTTGCAAGATCACCGCTGAACAAGGATTTCCGTGATCATGCTGAGCAACAGCACATTGCAGCACAGCAGAAGGCTGCACTGCAGGTAAGCGGATACAGTCAAGGTAGAGTTTAGCTTGTCTCCATTTTAGATATGCATCCCTTCAGAGAGCAGTCCTGCACCTAGGGAGAATGAAAAGCCCCTTTTAGAGGTTAGGTTTCATACCTTTCATATTTGTCACAAGTGAAGTTTCTTCTGTTGTGATGAAAGCTTAAATCCATCAGCTCATTCTCCCTTGATATGGTTGTAAGCATGTAGCCTACAGTATCATCATAGCTCTTTCGTAAATCTCAGTCAAGAGTCAGTTACATCATACTTCTGAATGTCTCATGAAGTGTAGGGAGAACTAGCCACAGGGCTTTCCTTGGTTGAATCTGAGTAGATGCCAAGTAAATAAACGAGTGACAGGGGTGAAAGATTTGGAGAACTTACCTGTACATTTACAGGCTTCTATTTGCTGCTATTTTGCTCATGTCAGGTGAGGCTGATTTTGGTGTTGAAATTGGAAATTGAGCAGGAAGGCCAGTACATGGTCACCTGCCTTCCTGGCATTCCAGACAGCATGATTTGGCAGAGGGCACAGGAATAGCAAAAACGTTGAGATGCAAGCTAGCAACCCTGTTCACATATCCTATGCCTTGCTCTGTTTCTATTACCCAGTAAAGGCCTCAGATTGCTTCTCCTAAAATGAATGGGAGCAGAAGTGAGCTCTGGCTGCTGTCCTGTGTTGATCACAGAACATCGTAGGCTGGAAAGATCCTGTGGAGGTTTCTAGTCCAGTGCCCTGCTTAAAGAATGACTAACAGCAATGCTATATCACATTGTTCGGGGCATGGTCCAGTCAAGTTTTGAAGCTCTCCAGGGGTGGACTTCTCACAGCCTTTCTTGGCTCCGAGTCTGGCTCTGTCTTCTCTATATCCTGTCCCTTGGTATCTGAAAACAGCATAAGATCTCCCCTCAGCTTTTTCTTCTTACAAGAAGCTCAGTCCCCTTGCCATTCCTTTGAATGTTGAGAGCTCCAGCCCATAGCTATCTCTTTGGGTCTCTGTTGGACTCCCTCCAGTTTGTATCTCCAACTGAACACAGTATCGCAAATGCAGCCTCACGGGTAGCTTCCCTTGGCCTGCTGGCTGTGCTGTTGCTGATGCAGCCCACCGTGCTGGTAGCCTTTATCACTGCAAGGGCACACTGCTGGCTCAGGCCAAATTTTACATCCACTAGGGCTTTTTCCCTAGTGGTGGAAGGAAGGAATATGCAGGCCATCTAGCTTACTGGAGTCCAGTCTTTGAACTGGGAAGGGCTATGTACAGTTTTACAAAGGTTGTCCAGAGCCATAAGCAGCAGCTCCCCTCCTCAGGTGAACAAGCACATACACATCACTTGAGCAGAAGGCTGGTGTCCCATGTTGTACAGGAGTGTGTCTGGTCACATGTCGTTTGTACATGCAGCCTCAGGTTGTGTGGCACTACTGATGCACACTTGTGGTAGTCATGTGGCAGCTGTCACGTACCAAGACCTGCAAGTTGGTTATAGATGGGAGTGGAAACATGGGGTCTAGGCAAAGGAGAGCGGTCAGGAGCTCATTACCACTCTCCCTACCTCCATGGGATTTGCTGAAAAAGGAGCAGCAGGGAATGGCCAAGTTAATTCCCTTGATGCGCCATGTTCAGATGTGGCTGATCTAAAATGCTGTTTTTGAATTTGACTATCAGAGTTGAGGAGCAGACTGGGAGAAATAAATAATTAATGCTGCAGAAGCTCTAAAGTCTTGAATTATATCTGTCCTGTGGGGAGTTATGCTTTAACAAATGGTTTTCTCTTTCCAGCATGCACATGCACATTCCTCAGGATACTTCATAACTCAAGACTCTGCATTTGGAAATCTTATTCTTCCTGTCTTACCTCGACTTGAGGCAGAATGAGGAATGTTGTTTCTCAGAACTGCAAGGTCTGATTTTCGTCCATAGCAGGAACTGTCTGACCTTTTAATTTCTTTACTTATCTTAAAACTGATTTTTTTTTTCCTGGATTTTTGTGGTTGCCTTTCAGGAGTGTGAGCTCTAACGATGAAAAAGCAATGTTGTTGCACAGCGATTTTTATCCTGTATTTCTGTTCCTCTGTCAGGTCAAAGTCAGACGTAAGACTTCCTTGGTGTGTGAAGTGCATAGCACTTGCTCTTCCCTGTTTCTGTGCTTCCTTTTAATAAATGTCCAAACCAGAGTCATCAAGAGATGCACACTCTGTCAGCATTTGTGTTTCTTATTATTTTGTACAGGTATTATATTTGACTTTAATGAAAGACAAAAGTTACTTTTGTCCATCAAAACAGACACGAATTTATCAAATGCATCAGTCTTTTTTTCTTTTTTCTTCCCCCCCCCCCGTATGCAGGAACATTGCTAGTGCACTGTTTGCTGTTGTAGTTATCATCTGGTCTCAAGTCCTTAGATATAGTGTGCCTGCCTCTTACTTTGTTTTGTGAAATATGAAAATTAATTAAAGCAGGGGAAAAGCAATTGTTTCAAACAGTCTTTTAACATACAAAATACAAAAAGTCTTTTAACTTCTCTGGACATTTCAGATGGAAAGTGTTGTCTGGAAGGACAGTTCAGTTTAAAAGGTCATATTTTTCTAGTCATACCTTTTTCAATACTTAGTGTGTTTCATTTTGTTTGCTTTTTTCCTTCCTGGTTTTATCTGTGGTAACCAATTCCAGCTCCATGCTGAAAGGAAATCTGTTGATCTTAAGGTAAATGATTTTGGAATTGTGATCATGCTACCAGGATAAAGTAACTTACAGTGAAAAGTAGTCCTCACATAGACATTCTTGTATCTCCGCAGCTTTACTAATACAATTATACTAGTACATTGATTGCTTTACCTATGGAGGCAAGTTCTAGAAAACAAAAAAAACAAGAGGACTTAAGTGAGAACCAGAAATCAGAAAGCATCTGTTAAATTGGTGCCCATTTGAAGCAGCTTTGTCCTTTGCAGAAACTTAGCTGTCCCATGAGGTTTCCAGGGTTGTAGTCTACAGATTTCCTTAGTGACATTTATGGTATTCTGTTTCCATCTGCAGGGGATTGCCTGAACCTGGTAAGCATTACTGAACTGTAAGCACTGCTAACAATTCCTCATGAGTAAGAAAACAGAGCGAGGGCCAAGAGATCGGTGCAAGCATGAGGAAAATGCCACTGCTTTCATATACCTCAGCTGAGTACAGACTCTTGCAGAAGCTGTAGTACACTGAAAGATTTTCAAGAAGGAGAATCTTGTGGAGGAGGCCTGCTAGAGCTTAAAGATGTGCAATTGTAACATGAACTATTCATATCATGTGCTTTTTTGAGGGGTCTGATGTGGTGAGTCGTGGGAACGATGATGGTTTTTGTGGGCAATGGATAAAGGAGTACTGTCATTTCTGTTTTCAGTGGTTGGCTCCATGTAGCTTTTTCTTTTTAATTACCAAGAGTAACTTCACCATGAAGTTGTCCTCACTACTCATTATTCTGCAGTGTGAGCTGAGTATCTTAGATGCTTTGAAGAAGATGATCTCAAATCTCTGTGTGTGGAAGAGGCAGGTATGAATTAGTCCAAGCTTGGAAACATACAAAGGCAAAGAAGGTAAAGGAGATATAGCAGGAAGTTTGGATTTTAGATTTTAGTTGAATTTAAAAAGTAGGCTGGGCATTTTAACATTAAAGGAGCTTTTTTATTTCTTGAGAAAAGTGTCAAAAGAATGTCTGCCTTCTCTAGAGACAGACCCTTTGTGCTAACAAATTGAACTATAGAATCTGTCAGTGTTGCTGCACACACTGCATGTGATCCAGGCAATGAAACAGTAAAGATTTTTCTGCTTTGGAAAGCTATATTTGCTCCACTGAAGGAGTTAAACTTGCTGGCTGTGTTGTTTTCATCTCAGGTGTTGAAAGATCTGCTTTTGGAAATCCAGGGCCTGGGCTCAAAGATTGAGGTATTTGAAAGAGGGGAAAAATTAACCCAGCTGTTTTAATATTTTTAAGTTATAATGCCTCAGATTATTCCGTGTAATCGTGAGGGATTTGATGATATATGGAGATTTAATTAACTGTCAAAGATGCAAATGTTGTGTATGGAAACTTCTATCTTAGAAACCACAGACTGTGGCAGTTAGTGTCAGATGCATCAGTTTGTCTTGCCACTCTTACTTTTTATTTTCTGCTATTAATCAATATTAAAACCATTAATCTATTCCTGTACAGTAATTTCAGCAAAATCTTTTCTCCTGTTGGAATTGCATGTTCCAATTCACACCATTATTAGTTAGAATATACCCAAACCAGGAAGTGTCTGGGATGTCTTGCTTCTGGCAGTAACCATTAACTTGATCACATAAAAGCAGAAGGCTTGTCATCTAGTGCTGACCTGTGTACCTAAAAGTATCTTTAACACACATAATCACTCAAGAGTAATTTTATTTCATTTGCTACAGTAGTAATCAGCCTTTCCACTCAACACAGGTGGTTGGTGTGGAGTCCGTATCAGAGCTGGCTGGTGGGGTGAGAACAGGTCACAGTACTGGGTAGGTCTTATGCTAAACGGATCAGGTAGATGAGAGGTGGGCTAACAAACAGTGAGGTCAGACTTTCTAAGCAATGGCAGAGTCATAATCTATCAAGAACAGATGAGGTAAAGAAGTCAAAGATCTTGAACTGAAGCACTGAAAGAACTGAACCACAGCTTCTTTCTTCTTAGCTCTTTTTCTCCCACTAGACAAGTTTTCTCTCCACACCCTTATTTTCCATAGTCACTCACCATCTCCCCACCATTACAGGGTCTGGAAAATGCTCAGTTTTAACACAAGAAGCCTGACCTGTAGAGGCACATGTGGTTTCCTACCACGACAGAGTTTTAGTCTCCAGTTTTTCTTAGTATTTTCACTCTACTTATCTCTTAGAAGCACTGGTATGAAACCAATCAATAGTACCTGACATATTTGCGCTTTACATCAGAACACAGAATACCCCATGAAACTCATTATTGTATAGAAATTACATCCCCTGATGTCACTTGCCAGGAACTTCCTAGTTGCTTTGATGTGTTCAATCAGTTAAAATAGCTAAATGCTACTTCTGCCATCATGTGCAGTCAGGACAGGACAAGCCAGCTGTAATTTGCAAGTCCTATGAATGCAGCTGGGTACCACTCTTTGTGCTGAGGAGTCCTGTCTGAGGTAGACACTTTGGATGGCTCTAGTCTTTTATTAGACCACCTGTGTCACTTAAAGGCTTGAGGTCATTTATTGTCTTGCTGCACAGCAGAGAGGTCAGTGCTCTGATCCTAACTTTGTAGAAATGCATGAAGAGGACAGGCTTTTCCCATCTTTAGAAAGAAGAGGAAGGGATCAATAATCAACCAGGTAACAAGGAACATGAGCTTGAAGTGGTGGATGGAAGTGCAGACAACTATGTCTTGGAGTGCACAACTTTTTGTGGCTTGACTTATCATTGTGTTTGCAGTGTTTCAGGGACAGAGCACAAGGGCTGAAGGAGGGTGATGAGCCTAGAATAGTGCGTCATGCAGTCACAGACGTGCAAGCAGGCAGTGACTATCTCAACACATCCTCTTAAGCATTATGATGGCTAAAACAGGGCTTGGTGTATTCACCAGGAAGAAGCATCGCTAAGAATAGCTGTCTCATGCAGGTGATGTCCTTCCACCTTGTGTCTGCTTAAACATATACTCAAAATCAGGAGGATGCCTGGGAGAGCAGCTGGATGATTTGTGTTGATCAAAATTATGGCACTGATGATTCCTCCTGTCAAACCAGCTCAAATAGCAAGTTTTCTTGAAGGACGGGGTCAGTGCATTGCGCTATGGACTTCTGTTGAAACTGAAGCTGATTCCCATGTCCTAGGGAACAGGTGGCAAACAAGAAGACACAGGAATCCTGAGGGAAAAGCTAACAGAAGGCAGCTGCCTGCTGAGTGGTCTGTGTGCACAGACGCCTCTGAAGGAGGAGGTGGAAAGAGAGAGAATGATTGTCTGCACCCAGCTGGAAGAGTCTTCCTATCCAGAGTTTTATGTGCCTGATTTATGTTTTGCTAATGCCCGGGGAAAATCCTGTCGCATCTGCTAGTAACACCATTGTGTCTGGAAAGTCTGGTAATCAGTGTGTTCTGAAACACTTTTGGAGGCTGTAGGGAATCCTTCTTGGGCTAAAATACCCTGTATGGAGCTTTCTGAAGTGAACAGTAACTTTGAAGATGAAGTGGACAGTGGGCAAAGTGCATTTCACATGCTGTTGGTTTAAAAGCTTGCTCCAGCGAGTTTCTGCATTTGTTGGAACCACAGAGCTTGCCTCAGACTTTTTACAACAAAGACAACACCTTCTCCTTGTTTCCTGGTTCTTGCTCTTGATAGAAGAAATCAAGGGAGATACCTCCCTGGGGAAATGATTTTTACACTTCTTCCTTGAATACAGTTTTTTCAGAGAGGAGGAAAGCAGGTTAAATGCACTAAGTGGAGAAAATTTGATTAGTGCAGTGGGACATTATGAAAAATGATTCTTAACTACTGGTGAGGAAATGGCTCTTCTCAGTTACTCTCTTCTGACAGGTTCATTCAGGCATTGAATTATGAAAGGTGGTGGCACAGTTCTCGACTTGTTCTCATTAAGCCCTCTAACCTGGACACTTTAGTGTCAATGGATGCTACTTTTGGCATGCAGGTTTTGTAGGTTGTGGCTGGAAGTTGTTCAAAATCTACCTTATTTTTGACCCAAGAGTTGTACTGGTTCATTTAAAAGTGCAAATCACAAGCTTGCACACCACCTTCACTATGCACATACATTGCACTGTCCATTAGCATATGTATATTACTGGTTGGTGGAGTGTGAGTTTCAGTAGGGAAAGATGTCTCGTTGTAAAAAATATATGTAGATTTATGGACATTTTTACATCTTCAGAGGCTTTTTCAGTGCATTACCCAAATCCTCACATGAGGCAAACTAAGTTACTGTTATCTTCAGTTTTGCAGATGGATAAAAATGCAGAGAGGTTGCAATGCCTGCAGGTACACAGAAGGCCTGTGGAGTTGTCAGGATTAGCTCCTCATTAGTGAGCTGGTGTGAGGCATCATCTGGGGACTATGGCTCTGCATCCCACACCAGCAGCTGGCTCATCTGCCCCTCCTAGAAGATGCTGAGCTCTTTGGTTTCTGGTTTGGCTTTGCTCTCATGGATAGCTCAGTGCTTGGGTTTGTTTTGGTTTTTTTCAGATGGTGAGCACAACAAAGTGGGACAGAGTTTGGGCCTTTTATGTTTGAAATTTTGGGTAGGGAGGATGGTGATTAAAAGGCAGCAGTATTATACTTGCTGTTTGGAGGCAAGGGCCTCCTTCGCAAGAGCGACCAAACTTGTCCATTATGCTGGGGTTTAGCCATCATTTCATGCCCTAAGTAGAAGTACATTAGAGCCTCTGTCTGCCCAAATAACTGTAGACTTTCTCCATCTGTCAATGGGTGGCCACTTGTGGAAGTGGGAATGGCCAGATATGGGCCCAAGCCAAAGCTGCCGTCTCCATGTTTCTCTGCCAGCCAGAGCTATGCACAGCTGGCTGACAGCTGGGACAGGTCAGGGGGACTGCATGTTTGGATCATTACAAGCCTGTCGAGAAGAGACACACCAAGAGTAGTATGTTTTCAAACTCTGCCTTAGCAGATGGCTTGTTAGTCCAAGGAAAGCAAAATGGCCATGCATTGACCTGTGTACAACTGGCTGACATGCATCCTGCAGTGCCAGCAACCCTGGCAGCCCCTCAAGGAACCAGGCAGTTTCTGTCTTATCCAATTGAAGGTGTATTATGCTGGCTTGGCTTGAAGCTACTCCATTCTGAGTATAGTCTGCTTCCCTGGACTTTGAGGTTTTCAAAGGCTAAGTTACCCTCTGAGCTGCGCCTGGATGTATGTCAGTCACACATACACGCGCGCACAGACAATGTTTTTGGCAGATTCAGGCCTAATCACTTTCACATTTAGTATCCTGAACCAGTCAGTTTGCTCTGTCAGCAAACGAGCCTCATTATAGTGTTGTTTGGAATAGACCATCTTTCATCAATGTGTTTGTTCATCACCTGGCACAGTGGAGTCCTGACATAAGGCAGGTTGCTAGGCACACAAAGTCATTTATAGTGGCAAATACTGCTGGTTCAACCTCTGTTACTGGTCTTCCTTTCAGTTGAGCATTCCTAGGGCAATCGCAAAAAAATTATTCCTATTTATAGTAATATCTCCCATTCTACTTTGTATCCTATTCCAATGATAATCTCAGAGACAGGGTTTGAGAGAGACCTGCCAGTATGATGTCCTGATCCCCATATGGGGCTTTTAGCAGTGGTGCTGCAGTACATCACATGAGAGCAGTATGCCAGCACCACTCGGCAGATTTCTGATGATGCAGTCTGTTCACATATGTTAATGGTAGCAGGTGATACTCAGCTATCTAAGAGTGGGAAGTCTCAAATCTAATAAATGATTGCTTATCCAAAACCCCAGCTCAGTGATATTCTCCAGGTCTTAGTCAGCAAACTGTTTGCCTCAACACATGACTGAAGACACCTCAGTACAGCAACTGAGCCCTAAAGCAGATGGGAAACGTGGTGGTTCTTGTTCCTGTGGTTATTACTTGTGAGCCTTTCCATGCTAATGTGGTCTGTGATTCTAGCTGACCTGTTTATTGTACCCTTTTTAGTCCTTTGGAAGTCTTTTCAGCATTTTCTTAAGACTTTCTAGGGTAACACCCATGAGTGCCACCATTTCTTCCTCTGCCACACACGTTCATCTCTCTCAGTTATGTTGTGTTGCTCCTCCAACTCCACTTCTTCCTTCCTATCAGCCTCCTTTCCTTGCAATATCCCTTACCTCAGCTACCTTGTTATACCATAGTAAATGTGTTTTAATGAAGTTTTCTATGTCAGTACTAAACAAGATGTAACTCAATTTCTTGACAGATGCAAGCAAAACTGGGATCAGAAAGTTACTTTTGGGAACTCTGAGAGTGCATTCAGCTGTGGAAAGGTTCATGACACTATTGGGAAAGTAGCTCAGCATCATCCTAATGTACTTGTATGCATTGATGAGGAAATTGTCTTTTGCTTAAACAGTTCTGTTAGTATTGGAGAGTGACATTTCATTGCCTAGACCTTGGCAAGCCAAGTCAAAAGAAATGCTGGCTGATTCCAGCCTGAGCCCAAGCCTGGTGACATGAATGAGAGGTGCTAGCTGATTCTGGTGAGCTTTAGATTCGGTAAGCACCAACACCACCTGATAAAGCTCACATCAAGCCATCTCAGTCCAGAGCGCTCTGGGGGACAAGTTAAGGCGAGGGGATGTAAGCCTTCCCTTACCCACAGAGAGCATGTGCAGCCATCGTGCAGGCAGTCTGCCTCATCCCCAGGCTCTGACCCAGTGGAAGGCAGTTGGCACAGCGCTCACAGAAACTTATTTTTGTCACTGGATTGTAAGGGTCAGAAAACGGGGGCAAAGAGGGCGGGTGGTGACTGGATGAAGGTTTCTCTTGTGGGCCTAGGGGCTGCAAGGTGAGATGCCAGTGCTGTTTTCTAGCATAGGTTTGCATTGCACATGTGGGAGTACTCCATCCGTTTAACCCCAGAGAGATCTCAGTCCCTGTATGTTTCAGGGACAGCCTCAAACTCCAGCTCTCTGCTGGGAAGGGCAAATGTCACCTTAAATGCAAAATGATGATGAGAGCTGAATGAGCAGTGCTTCTCCCTTTCCAAGGAAGTTCTTGGGACTTCAGAATATTTTTACTCTGTGCTGGTCCTTCTCAGACCATCTGAGAAGGCAACAAGAAACCCCAGAGGTAAAAGTTCCCTACCCAGGCACAGTCTGTGTGCTGCTCCGTCCAGGCCTGGAGTATGAACCTGACCTCTGTACCATGGCAGAGTGCCCGGATTCATGCTTAAAAAGGCAGTGCGCTCTTGATCTTCTCTGACGGAGCTCCTTCTCTTAGGATAAGTGGTGAAATAATCATTGGAACAAGGACCTGACCCAGGGTTTTCCACAGGCCAGGTGAGAGCCTGACCCACAAGGTAACAAGGTCAGTTTTGCTCCAAGCCAGTGTATATTCATTGTCTGCCTGAACAGGATCAGTTCCAAAGAGGGAGGCTGAGAAAGGTGGGTCAGGAAAATGCCTATCCTGTGCTAGTGTGTATTTTTATGCGTGGTGAGGACAAGCATAATGCCAAACTGAAGTGAGGTGAGGAGGCTACATCTCCTCTCAGTAGTTCACACCCAAATGGAATTAATACAGTGCTTTTCCCCTGCTCACAGGACACAAATCTCCATCAGACAGCAATTCACTTCCTCTCGATTCTGTGATGTGTGTTCAGTATGCATAGTGCATTCCGTGTAGATATGTCATTATAGATCTCTCTTGCTTTTGATACTTAGAGCAATGAAAGCCAGTGCCTGGCCTCCTTCCCCCTCCCCGACTCTATCGGGTTTTCTTTCCTGTAAGCTATTCCCTACAATACTGGTTTCAAGTGGCAGAAGGAAATATACTTATGGCATTTTCTAACACATACAGTATAGTGTAAATTACACAGCCTTCTACCTGACAGCCAAACTGATTTCAGAAATATCTGCATAAATAATATTTACAGTGAGTTACAAAATGCACCTTACAGTCCCCCATAAATATGACAGCTCTTCAAAACAGACCATTTGCATAAGGAACAAAGCAAAACACTGAATCACTGCTGTGGTTCTTGCCAGTCTGACATTTAATGCATTATTTACCAGCAAATGTTAGCTTTCCCACATCTCATAATGTTGGTATTTTACATAACAGGTGGGAATTGTGTCTTTAATTCTTTTGTGTTCAGTGTCTGGATTTGGAAGTGAAAAGAATTCAAAACTCGGATGAGGGAGGAATCATCCTTTGGTGACTTAGGGATTCCAGTTGCACGTAAATCAGTTGAAAGGTTTTACTCTCCTTAGTAGTCAGATGATGATCGACAGTTATGCCGTGGTGCTGTGCTTTATTCTGATGTGGCAGGGGAAAGGTGGGAATGTGTAATCTGGCAGTACAGCACTCCTTGCAATGAGAGTGTTTGTTCCAAGTGCAGAGCACCTCTTTGACGTCGTTCTGTCCTCAGGTTTTTTGACGAGCATTATCAAGCAGTAGCTGTTCTTTTCCTCACTGAACAGAAACATAAACTGAGTCTTAGACAGGGGAAGTGCCTTGCTGAGGTCATCTAGTTATGCGTTGGCAGAGTACAGGTGAGAACCCAAACCTCCATATACCAATAGCCCATCAACTGCCTTCTCTTCTCTTCTCTTCAGCATGTGCTGAGGATGCCCAGTGTCTCATCGCATTGCACCCATTCTCTGAGCCTAGCAGACCTCAGCGATAAGGTACCTCAAAAAAAAAGATCACCCCACCCAATATCCTCATCACTGCACATCTCCCCATCTTGCATTGTAGAAACATGTGCATGTTTTTAGTTGGTAAGTTCTCTAATGTCTGTGGCAGGATGAGTTTTTAGTCATGCTTCTAGATGAATTGTAAAGTAGAACACATACAGTGCTCTACAAATGTGTATA
This sequence comes from Ciconia boyciana, assembly GCF_034638445.1. NCBI lineage: Eukaryota > Metazoa > Chordata > Aves > Ciconiiformes > Ciconiidae > Ciconia > Ciconia boyciana. The sequence goes on along the minus strand of NC_132937.1, from coordinate 92,700,453 downwards.
TTTATGTTACTGCAGTAGTGATAACTGCACTAATAAAAGCATTGAACACACATTGCTCTGCTGTTTATCACACACATTTAAGCTTCTCTCTTCACTGTTCTCTCATCACAAACTGCCCTGGAGCACATCTGAACAGCAGGGTAAACCACCTCAAACTGCTTTTTTTTAAATATATATTTTATTTTCCTTTTTTTTCCCAAATATTTTTTAATATCCCTTTCTGAGGATCAATCATCTACACTTAAACACTTAGATAAAAAAGTAGAAAGAGGAATTTCAGTGGAAGAGAGCTGAGAGCGTTTCTGTAGGGGACACAACTCTAGAAGAGCAAGAGTGCAAAAGCCTGCAAAGATGGCATTTTTTTTTTCATATCTCAAGAAACCATTTCAAAGTGGTTTTGGCTCTGAGTAACAATGCTTTTGGACACCTCATACCTGACTTCAGATACCGGTTGCCAAAGAAGCTTAGCAATACCCTCACTTGCCCAAGAGTGGTCCCAGACTATTCCTCAAGACACAGTCAAATCATTCAAAGCCTAGGTGTCAAGGCAGGAGGCACTTCAGCTGCTGACAACATTTATCCCTGCTACCCTTCTGGTCTTCAGCACTCTGTTGAAAAATCCCCACGAGCTGAACAGCAGTTACAGGCAGCAACAGCACTGTGTGCTGTATCTCCTGGAGACATAATCCCACACTGCTGCTTTGTGCAGCACTGGGCAATGAAATCCCCAATGTGAGTTGTAGGGCACGTTTCCATTCAAAGCATTGGGACCTATCTCAGGGAAAGATGGGTCCTGTAGTGATGTGTGTTTCTTCAGACCTCCCTACAGAGCTCTGAATCACACCACAAACAGGCCAAGAGCCCCACTTCTGAGTGTTGGCACCTGGCACGAAGGCAAGTGCACACAGTGCAGCTGAAATTCAAAATGGCTTAAGGCAAAAATGTATTTTTCCCCTCTCAAGTGCAGGGCTTTCCTTGCTCCTCAGCCTGTACCCATATGATCTAAATGGGCTTCCTCTGAGACCTTTACAAACTTAAACCTGTACAGGTCTTCTCTCTAGAATTCACACTGTGAATACACAGTGCTTGGGATTTGCCATGGAGTATCAGCACCGCATATGGTGTGGGGTATTCTTTGCTGTCACTAGTTGTCCCAGACTAGAGCAGGGGAGGGAAGGAAGAGTGCATCTGCATTTGTTCACTGGGTTATTACCTACAGCGGCCCTAGGTCTGTGGTTTTGGTTTGGTCCTTAGCAGTCTACAAGCAGAAGTCCCAGTCCTGCCAGAGTGCCCAAGTGCTGAACTCAGTGTTCCCCTGCAGATATCATGAGGCACACATATCACGGGAGGTGGCTAAAACCAGGTCTCTACTGCTATGGCTTTGGGGACAATGTCTCTGATGTCAAAGCTCTCCATATGGACCATAGGCTTCTTACATACAGCTCTTGGAGCTGGATGGAGCACATTCAGACCTCCTGAAAGTGTCTCAGTCAGTGAGCAATCATGAAATATCACATTGTTCCAGCACTCAGAAAGGCTCAGAAGAAAGCCCAGCAGCTAAACCCCCCATCAGGGCTGAAATGGGCTGTAGGTGAAGACACTACCTTCCAGAGCATAGCTCAAATGTGCAACCTCTCAGAAATTGACTCCAGCTATTCGAACAGTCCCCCAGGACCAGCACTACAAAGAGAAAGTCTTACTTCTCACTGTGATTTAGCTTAAATACTCCAAGGTGGCGATTCTTCATGTGTTACAGAGAAGTATTACAGAGAGCACAAGAAGGCAGTGTTGAAACTATAAAAAATAATTTTGCTGTAACAGGATTTTTATAGAAGTCTGGGCAAGGGACATTTCAGGATTTTATTAAAGCAAGTTAACATCAAAAGTACAAATCTTATCAAGTGTGAAAGTCAATGTTATAGGTATAGGAAAAGTGAATCTCCTCCAGAAGTGTGTAAAAAACCAGCAGTTGTGAGGACAGGCACGTATATCTCTAGACACAATAACTAAATACATGACACCTAGTAGCCAGGCAAGTTTTCATACAGTGTGGTACAGTGAACACATTCATGTCTCAGGCTGGCCTCCATTTAGTATTGCAGCATTCTGCAGTTAACAACTGTCTTTACAGAGGTCACCATTAGATCCCATTAACCTCTGTAACAGGCTGGTGGCAAACAGTCAGAAAATAATCAAGTGCCTGATGAGAAAGGCTAAAATGCCTTGACACAGACTTCACATTACTAGATCACGGGGTAGTGTCTGACTTGGCAGCCAATTATGTTTCATCCGAAAATAAGAATGCCAGCACTGTTGGGGAGAGATGCACTGTCACCATGACTTGCACAGATATGAAGGAATAGGTATGGCCAAAGTCAATCAACATGCTCCTGAGTCCCATCAGGCCATAAAAATGACACTGCCTCAATAAGGAAGAGGCATGGGAGGCAGATCAAACACTCATTACCCAGAGAGACTCCCACCAGGAAAACCAGGCAGCAATGTTCCTGTGTGGCAGAGGTGGGAAACTAAGGACTTGATTGCTTTGCTCAAAGGGGACAAGAGTGCAAAGGAGCCCCAGACCTTGGTAGCCTCGGGGCAAGGGAATGTGCTGCTTCCTTGCAGGAGCGGGGCTGCTCGCTGGAGGGGCTCTGCAGCTCAGCACAGGGCCAGCCCTCCCTAGGGTGCTGAGGAGCCCTGCGCGCGCTGCAGTGCCAAGCAGCTGCTGAGCAGCAGAGGGTGGCTCTCCCCTGGGGCCAGGGCTGGTGGGAAACGCTAGGGAGCAAGAAGTCTGGCTCAGAGACATGGTGCACCCAACAAACACATGCAGGACGGCTCCTTGCACAGCTTTCGGTGCCACTGTCAGAAGGACTTAGGTCTGGAGAGGGAGGACTTGTGTTGCATCTTGGACTGCTTCTTTCTAGTAAATCCTTGCTTCGGACAAGCTGGGATTGCTTCTGACAAGCAAGAGCTTGCTTCTGAAGCTGATGCCAGCTTCAGCACACAGGATTGTCATCTGTTTGTCGCCTATTTTCTTTTAAGCTTTGCTCAGATGTGACTTACAGCTGGTCAATAGCTGTTCACGTGCTCCATGAATGCCTGTTTGTAAGTTTAGGTGTACCCTTCGTGAAAACAACAAGGTGACCGAGTGGGAAAGGAAAAAGAAGGAGTGGCATGTTCCTCCAAGCTCTGACCCCAGCTTGACTCAGCTTGGGTGTTCCGTCAAAATTATGCCAGACACAGTAGATGGTCCCTGTGGGGACACTGTCGCACCCACTCTGCTGTATTTGAATGAACAGCAGTGTAATCAACATGGCATCGCTCAACTTCACAACGGACCCTCTGCTCACGTAAATAGCAATCCTGCCCCTCAGACCTCCTATCCTGGGCATCACAGCTTTGTTTTATAATATCTGCAAGCGTCTAAAACAGAAGTGTTCTCCTTTAACAACATAAAGCACAGGCAAGTGCCCCCCAGAAAACGCCACCACTTTGAAAAGCAGTCATGACCTGGCTCCTCAGTTTGTACACATTTAAAATAGCCAACATATAATACCACAGGAGCCATTCAAATGTCATGGTGCTCCCGCCAGTCTCTGTTAGCATCTTCCTGCACCCTCATCCCCAGAAATCTCCTCCCCAGCCCACAGCTGCTCTCCCTGTTCGTGGGTGCAGCTGCACCCCAACGATGCAGACGGTAAGCCTAAAAAGCAGAAGGCGCTGGAGCAGACTGACAGACCCTGCTGTTATTGAGGAGGATGCTCAGCAAGCTTCAAGCCAACTCGGTGACTATCTCGCCCTTGGGAAAGAGGCTACTTTGCAGCAGCACAGCTGCACTGCAGGAAATCAAGTGAGGTCCTGTCCTCCCTACACAGAGCAAGGAGGATGTCGGCAAGATGCTGGAGGTCTTGGGTGAGTTTTTGCTAGCAAAGTGAGAGATGGTCATGGGGCAGGGTTAAGGGTTAATCTTTCAAGCAGAGCAGAAATCCACCCCATGGACTCATACCCAACTGGCTGGCCCTCACCCTGAGCTGCTCCCAACACGCACTGACAAACTGGGAGTGAGTTTTAAAAAGCAACAGCTTTATTCAAAAGCCCCAGATTAAAAAGCTCTAGCTGCATTGTGCAGGACTGTTTCCAGCTAGACTCTCCTTCCACGCCAGCAGCAGCAGAAGGCAGAAAGAACCCCAAAGCACAGAAAATACTCCAGAATTGTCTATGGGACTTCTTCAAGTAAGATCATGCACAACAGCTTGTTTTCCAACTACCAGCACACCTGTGATCTTGGCTGGCAAATCTGGCATAGATTCCTCCAAGCTCCTGAGAGATCAGTGACTGATACGGTTTCCTTTGGGATTGTGTTTTAACTAGGTATGAGAAGTTCTATTGTGAGAATAACCACAGTGGCTCAACCTCACTTCTCTCGCTCCAGCGTGACATGACTTGATCACATCTCCTCTCACTGTTTTTCCCCAGACAGGCTCCATTTTTCCACAAACCTTACCAGTGAGCTCAGCAAAAGCAACCTCATCCACTATACGTATCTACGGAAGTCAGACCAGGCCCCTTCAGGTAGGTCCTGAAGTGTCTTGGCAGGACCCTAAGGAATCGGTGGCTCACCCAGGGGCTGGCTATGCTGCAGCTGTCCTGAGGATGACTAAAGGCCTTCAGACGGGCCACCAGACAGGGACCTTCTCTGCAGCTGTAGGATTTTCTCCATCCCCTGTTCACTTGGTGTCTCTGAGAAAGGCTGCTCTGACCACCCTCCATTCACTCCTGGAACCTCTGGGAATGGGACCACTGGGAATGGTGTGTGACTCTCCTATGCTTCCTGCATGCACATCTCTTCCTTAATGCCATCTGTTTTCTCTGTGCACTTCTTGATTAATTGTCTGCTCACCTCCCTCTTCTTCCACAGTTGCCCAGTTGCTTTTCTCACCCTAGCATTAGCACCAGTAATGACAGCTCTTGTTTCTATCAGGGAACAAATTATTCAGGGAAGTGTAGAGTTCAATGCAAGGTTTTCCTTCAGAGCAGAAAAATATTCAATAATTAGCATATATTTGATTGTGGCTCTGTAGATCCTCCCGCATCTGGACTTGGGACTGCTGGTTGCAGCTGGGAGCCATTGCCCTGTTTCCTGGCCTGAGTGTTCTTCCAGGCAGCATTTTTTCTAGGTAACATTTTCCTGTGCCTTAGACTCCTTATGGAGATGTGAGTGTAGGATTTGCAGCTCTCTGTCTCCCTTCGCTTCCCTCATTTGATCTGGTGATCTGCAGTCCTGGTTAGTTCGTGTTTTGTCTTTGCCTTGCATAAGGGTGCTCAATCTAGGTCACGGGATGAGCCAGACATGCCCTCTGGACGTTGCAGTGTCTGTCTTCAATGGGAGTGATTCCTTCTCACTCTCTGTGTAGTGAATAGCCTGTCTACAGTGAAAATTGCAGCTAAACCTGGCCCACCATGGCAGTTAGAGATTTCCCGTCCAGCAAAATGGACTACAGCCTTGCAACCCAGAGCATTCAACTCCTTTAAGCTGCACCCCCCCCCCCAGCCTCAGATTGGCAAAGAGACAACAAATGGAGTGGAAAAAAGCACAATGCATGAGATTTTTTTTCAAGTAAATGATACATCTTAAACTGTTATATCTTCCCTTCTCATTCATCTCTGAGTCCATAGGAAACATGTGGGTGGGTTACAAATGCAAGGTTCTTGGACTCTGCCTATGTGCAGGTGTAATTCTGCATAGCCTGGCTCAGGACTGAGGTATGTGGCATTTTTGGTTTTGTTTTGTTTTTCAGGAAAGCTTAGTGACTTACTAAATAGTATTGAGCAGATAAGGTCTGAAATCAATACTCTGAGTAACTGAAAGTTTGCCAAAGAATGGAACTCTTTACTTAATTGAATTAAATGTATTTCTTACATTGGCTTGAGAAAAACATTTTCTTGGAGCAAAATTGAAACATCAGTTAAGTTCAGCTTAAACCAAGTGGACTGAATGCACCATGCCAGGTGCTCTGCTGGCTCCAAGCCCTTGTAAGTTCAACTGTCAGGAAGACACATTTCAAAGTGAAGATGCACACACACACTCCGACTCTACTTAGCTCTCTGCTCTGTGTAACAGGAACGTCTGCCGCCCTCCTCAGCACAAAAGATTGTAGGAGAACATTGTATTAATCATCCATCCTGATGACAAAGAATGTTAAAACTAAAACATCAGGTCTGTCTGCTACAACATGCTTAAGTGCACAGCCCTACCCTGATGAGGAGAGATGTATGCGTGTCCCCTTCCACCCATGCCAGTGGTGGTCATTCTTAGCGTGCCAAGATCTTCCAAAGTAACTAGTAATTATGAGTGCCCAACCTGACACACTGCAGAAAAGCCTCAAAGGCTTCAAACTCATAAGCCCTGAAGTCTTGTCATGCTAGTCACTCAGGTGGGCAGTATTTTGATAATCTTGGGCATAATTCTGCAGCCTGCCAGGGTGAGCGTATGCCTCAAGTCATAGATGTGCTTGGTCTAGGGTGAGTGCGGAGGGAATGCAAAATAAAATCCCTGCAATTAACAGCAAATGCTGAATGAACTGTAATCCTATCTACCTTAGAACCCAGAAAAAGGAATAATGCTGTACCAGAGTAGTCCCCATGGCCCACAAAAACTAATAAAGTCAGGATTTGCTAAGTGCTCTGATTTTGCAATACAAGAGGTATTTTAAAGGAAGGCGTTGAGTGCAAGAAACACCCACTGAATTACGCGTGCCTGGCTGGAAGTCTGCAAGAGCTAGCTTCTCAACAAGGACAGAGCACAGCCCAGTGTGTGAGACATGGCTGGAAACATAAAACTCATGGCCTAGCTCTCCAGTGCACCGCAGAAGCACAAGGCTGCTATAAAACCCATCTACCTGGAATTTGGGTGTTTGGGCACAGAACAGACAATACCTACTTTGGCTGGAAATGGGGCCGTGCCAGAGATGCAAAAGGGCTGTTTCTTTGTCCTTTGCAGAATTTGATTACTTGTCAATAGTCAAAAAGGGTAGGTGACGCTCTTGACGTATCCTGATTTTCTTCTTGACTCGGTAATTCTTGAGCACTGGCTCTTACAGGACTCGCAGAGGAGTTGCATTTATCAATAATGACCTTGCAGATGAGGGGTGCCACAAGTGGATGTGGCTGAGACGACGGCCATACCCTGCTACTGACCCATGTTGTGGCCTTTGTCATATCACAAAGTCATATCACACCTCTTTTGGCCTTGTCTTTTTTGCCTTTTGGTAGGAATTGCTTCATGAGGGAAATTGTCTCCTTCAGAAAAAACTAACATACTAACACAATGCTGGTCTTATTAGAGTACATTAACCACTGCTGAAATACAGATAATTATATGCAGATCCGAAGAAGTCAAATGAGTTAAATATTAGATAAAACATAGGTTTCGGGATCATGGATTTGAGAAGCTGCCAGAAAAAAAGGACCATCAGTACTGATGAAGAAGTTTGGCTAACAGGCAAATATTCCTTGTGACAAAAATTGCCAGTTAAAAACCATGTTCTTCCCCATATCCAAGTAATTTCTGTAACAGTTCAGGTCACAATGGTTCCACAGTTTACAAAGGTGATATTGCTTTTATTTCAGAACAAATGCTGCTTGTAAGTGAGAAAAGAGACATCAAATTGTCAAGCTCAAGGACATCAGACAAAGGAATAAGACATACTGTGAGACAAAATCAAGATCAACTCTTCTTCACAAAAGCGCTCAGTAACATTTTTTCTTCTCTTTTTCACTCACTTCATGTCACTATTAAAAACCCCCCCTCATAGTACTCTGATGCACTGTGAGCTTTTCCTCTAGGGTATCAGATGCCACTGCAGGAGAACAAGAACAGGACAACAAGGATAAACTCAAAGTCAGTCTGAATTGTATGATACCTACGAGCCCTAGGGATTTACTCAGTTTTCACATATAGAATATTCAGTCCTTTGCAAAACATAGAAAAGGAATTATCCTCTCACTTGGGATATTGGACGTAAGCTAAATGCTTTCCTTGGATATTTATTGACTCTTACAAACAACATATGCATGGGCAGAAGAGTGCTGTTTAGTTACAGCCACTGCTCCTAGTGCATTGATACTGTTGGGGGGAACAGCGAGAAGCTTGTAATCGTTCAGAGAAACCACAGCAGTCCCTATCACCATGCCTTAAACCAACCAGTCCTACTTCGCTATACGTTCCCTCCGCTAATACATGGAACAAGGTGTTCATTTTGCAGAGGTCTGAATCCAGGCAAGTGCCCACCTCTCCTGCAAGGCCAGGTTTCCCCTGGGCACATGGGCAGAGAAGGGAGCTGAGGTCTTCTCTAGGAAACCCTCCACCCTGTTCTGCCACAGGGCCAGGATTCTGGAGCCCACCACAGAGCATTCCTGACCCACCAAATACAGCCACATCAACTGGGCAATGAAAGCAAGGGGAAAAAACTTCTAGAGATTAGAGGAACAGCCACTGGGCTTTCGTACCTCCTGTTCATGCCTAAGGAAACCTCACCATGACTGCTTTTACTGCCAACAGCCACCAGAAGGTCCCAGCCTGGGAACTGCTCAGTGGCAGTGACTGCAGGGGAGTCAGGTCAGCACCTCTGAAGAACAGGTTCCTCAAGTAGTTACCGACCAAAGAGCCTGCTTTTTGGGGTGCACTCAGATTTCAAAGTGGTTTGTGTTAGAACAGCTGCTTCTGCTCCTTTCAAAGACAAATAAACCCTATCCCAGCCCAGCTTCTGCTTTTCCTTAGTCTTAACTGGTGATTTGCTCTGCAGGACTCCAGAGTGGTATTTTTTAACAGGGAGTGCCCTTTACCATTGTCCATGAAACAAAAGAAAATAATGACAAATAGCATTTTTCCTCTGGGAGCAATGCCTACAATGCACACCTGAAACGCTGTTCAGGCAGAAGCTCCTATTTCCATCACATGAGCTTGTCTGAAAATCCTGAACATCCTCTGCCTCCTCTAGCAAAGGCTGCCAAGGCTTCCCATGATCAGACTCTTAAAAAAACACCCTGAGGGTGGGAAATAATGTCCACAGCCTGTGAGGGTTGTAGGTAGCAGGTTTTCCTAGCAGATGTTTCCCCTGCTAAAGTTGATGCTACTCTGTGTTTCAATATCCAGCAAATTACTTTCTTAAAATTAAAATAATGCTGTGCAAAAGCGTTTAAAAGACAGGAGCAATATTATATTTTACAATGAAGAGATCCTACAAATCAAACTAATATCTAAAAAAAAGAGAATTCAAGCAATTTGGGGGAGGGAGATGCTGTCTTTCAAAAAAATGTAAAACAATGTCATTATTTTATCCTTGCAGTCATGTACGTGTTGGACTGAAGGTGTGATTTCCAGGTGTTACACAGTACTAGAAAATCAATGCCTGTATAGTGCGCTCGGTAAACCTCATCAAGCCTCTCACAGCCCTGCAACCTGGTGGAAAAAACAGCCATATCTTTCCATTAGAATAGAAGCAGATTGCACATCATCAAATTGCACATCTCCAACTCTTTTAGGTCTTCCAGGTTTTCTTTGTGACTCAAAGGCTTGCCACAGCTCCAGCTGAAATGAAATTTTCCTCTCAACAGAAGGTGGACCAAGCCGTAGCTGTAGAAGTCTAAGGCAATTATTTTTACAACTGACCACTGATTTTTGAAAATTACATCGTTTGGATGCCAGACTTGAGACACCTTAGAGTGCTTTAATTTTCAAAAGATGCTGAGCATTTGACTTCTGATATAAGCCTCCTTTAAGATGTCTCAAAACCTGGACAGCCCCACACTGCTGATTTTTGAGTTAAGTGCTCACCATTTATAAAGGACTGACTGAAAATGCTGTCCTTTGGAAATGCTGTAATTAATTTCATCTGTTTGTTATTTGGTAAAGCCAATAGTAGTTTGTAGCAGTACCTACAGATCCAGTGTAAATGACCAGGTATTGAGAAATGTCTATATTTACAACAGACCAAACAAGTGGAGAAAACTGTGAACCATCAAAAAATATGTTTCACAAGAGAGTAACTTTTGTGCAGCAGCTCTGAAAGCATAGGCACTTCTGCTTCAAGAGTTCTTGATCCCCAGAACTCAGTCTCCTTTCTCCTAGCTATTCTTGCTATGGAGGAAAATCCACGGTACACGCATTGCTGCCTCTGATGAGGAAAAAGCTCTCCACCAGCTCTTTGCTCGGAAGACCTAGCAGTGGTGAAGGAGACCAGTGCACCCCCACTTTTCAGAACAAGGCTGTATTCATCCCCAAAATGGGACCCCACTGTGTGCAGTCCTCCTCAGGAAGAATTTTAATGTCTTGTCTTTCCACTTCTTGCTCTTGTTTGAAAGCAGCTCACCCTCTTCACATCACACCAAAGCTACTGGGTGAAGCACTTTCTTGGATGCTGGCTGGTGAGAGCAGACAGAGGACAGAGTTACTGGTAGGAGCTGAGAGGGACAAACTTCCTGGAAGCCTGAGTGAAGGAGACAAAAGTAAAATTTTCACAGTGCTCCAGCTTCACTTTCTTTGCCAGCTTGGGGACGACACCCCTGAGGGAGCGGAGCCCCATCCTCTGCTCCTCGTACCAGACGTTCCCCATGCCGCTGACCTCCTTCCGGGCCGTCAGGTAGAAGGGAGACTTGGCCTCCATCTGCGTCGGGGGCCGGTGTACGTACATGTACTTGTAGAGGAGGCAGTATGGGCAGAGCTTGCGCCCTTTCGAGTGCTCGTGGTAGATCTGGCCGTAACATGCTCTGTTCACGTTCACCCTGTTTTCTTGCTTCATGCTATCTGTTCTGGCAAAAAACGACCTGTTCTGGGAGTCTTTGAGCAATTCAATGTCACCAAACATTAAGTCTGCGTGCTCCTGTAAGGTTCGCATGTTCAGGTACTGGCTGTTGTATTTCACCACTGTGGACAGCAGGGCTACGGGGCTGTCATCTCCCAGGCATCCCGTCCTCCACATCTCTCCCTCATCAGAAAGGGAGAAGTAGACAATGTTGCGAGAGCGGGCACCAGACATCCCAGCCTTGCTCAGGACCTTAAGCTTCTCCTTGAGCTTTCTGGTGGAAGAGCTGAAGGTGCTGCTGGTGATGGAGAAACCAGCACCAGCATTCTTGAGGATCCGGTCCAGGCCTCTTTGGATAGCGTGGAGGGACGTGGCTAGAAAGTCAGACCCATCTGTTTTCTTCACAGTGATGTAAAAGTCCTCCAGGAGTTCATTGAGCTTCACTGCTGGGATCTGGAACAAGAGGAAGGAGAAAGATGTGTCAAGGTATGTATGGGAATGAAATGCGTCGCAGGTGGGGAAGACACATTTAGGGCTTTTCCATGCTCTGTCTGAAGAAACCTGCAGCAGCTTCCTTGCTTCCCCAGGATTTTGTTTCTGGGCAGCCTTAGAGTCTTGGAAGAGGCTACATGTTTATCTAAGCAAAAGAGATGCAATGAAATCCCGTGGTGTAAGGACGCTCAGACAGACCAGGTCCATTTCACTGGCTGGCACCACTTTTGCACCAGCTGTAGAAATCCAGATTCAGAAGAAAGGAGCCAAAGTCCTGGCTTTTTTGAAGTGAATCAAGGTTTCAGTGACACTGAGGTGTGACTGTGTGCAAATGTGTGACCTACCACTTGGGTGTAATACTCTGTACTTTTGCAGTAACGTGGTACATATGGAAACTTCTCAGGTGAAGGAGGAGGAGGAGGAGGAGAAGAAGGAGAAAAAGGAGAAGCAGCAGCAGCTGCTTCTTTTGGCCATGAGATGTCACTATTGCAGTCAGGCTGCCAGTCAGTCTGCTTTAGCCTGCCAATGTCTTAGATCAACCTAACAGAGAAACTTAGTTATAAAAATGTGAGTGGCGCTTTTTGTACTTTGGCTCTTAGCCACAGTCCTTATTTTTGGTGTGTACACTGATTTTGCTGGGAGTTCATTTTTGGAGAAAGGTCCTCAAATGCTCTGAATTGCATTGGGTAGCTCTGGGAGCAGAAATCATGCAAACAGTACGTCCTTAGGGTAACAGCAGGAAATCTTGTCACATGGCAGCATGAGGCCAAGGTTGTGTACAAGTGTTATGTACGTGGAAATCTTTAGTATCACCGTGGATTTCCAAGCTACTGGCTCAACCATAAAGGCAACAGGGTGTGAATTAGAAAAGGTTACAGCTTTATTACGAGAAACTTGGAGGGTCCCCAAGACCACAAGGTTGTAAAGAAGGCTGAAATCCCATCTCTTTTCAAACTTTATGATAATGTCATTAGACCAGGGAGGCTGGCTCCCACCACTGCAAAAACAGTACTTTGCTAAGTTTTCTGACCTTAGTGATGTCCATGTAATCTCTGAGTCCTTTGGTCATGCACCAGTATCTCCACACGTTGAGAGCATAGAGGGTGGCCTTGGTGGTGTTGGGGCTCACAGCACTGATACACAGGTACTTGAGGTCATCATCAAAATTAAAGACAGGAAACTTGTTGAGCTTAGTTGAATACGCTAGAAAACAAATAAAAAAAGGGGATAAAAAATAGCTTGTCCTAGTGACGTGCTGCTACCATTTCTGGCTAGGAGCAACTTGGTGTTTTTTACAAAATGTGAGGAATTTAAGAAAGATGAAACATAGCACTTCTCTGATGATTTCTCACAAGTTTGGGCACTGAAAATGCAGATGCGGCAGGAGGGGCACCAACATGAAGTCACCTGAATGTTGCCTCAGAGCTAAAAATGTAGTGCTACGCATAGCCAGTAATAGAGAGGGAGTAACACAGCATCTTCTACCTTGCTGCAGAAACAGCGGGAGGATGCCAAAGGCAAAGGTTTTTCCTTTGTTAAGTTGACTCAGGAGCAATGGAAAAACTCATCCTATGCCTACACAGCCTGACTGTGTGCCACCAGTGTGTCACACCACCACGGGTGCCTGTGCAAGCTGGACAGGCAATGCTAACCAGGTAGGATTTTTCCACTCATACCCACTTTCTACTCCCTGTTAGGCACAACAGAATCAGGCCCTGTTGCTTCAGTGGACCAAAGGCAGGTGTATCTTGATGAATACCATGAGTTAAGTGAAGACACGCAGTGTGCATTTCGTAAAAGGAGAGCCTCAGCCCCACAGGCAGGAACTGAAAGTAGAGGATTGATGGAGAACCTTTTTATAGATGTTCAGACACTTAATATCCTTTATGAAAGAGTAATACATTTTTATGATACCACTATAATTTTATTATATCCACTATACTTCAAGTCTACTTTTTATAGGGCTGAAGCTAATGGATTTTGCAGCCCAGTGCACGTTAGCTGTGAAAGGTTGCTCTGAACATCCATGCACTGAGCTAGTGATCCCCACAGCGACCATCTCAGCAGCAGGAAAAGGGAAGAGGTGGTACACTCAAGAGGAGGGAGATGTTGGATTTCTCCTTCTAACCTTCAATTCTGCAGCCACAGCTGACCATTACTTCAGCCCCGGAGGTGTAACTCTGCACACTAAGAAGAGGTGATTTTAAAAAGACATTTCTATTGTTGCAGCTTTTGCTGTTAATATAGTATATAAAAGGTGAAGGAATTGCATAAATCCAACCGAAGAACCCACTGCAAGCAAAACAAGCTGGAAAGCTGAATAAATGCACCATGCATAGGCTAACAATGTAAGCATGTTGTCCAATCCTCTGAGCTCTGGACACTTCTATAACAGGAGTCCTCAGTCTGTGGTCTGCAGACCCTGACAGCCCAGGGTCTCTGCTTGAAGACTCTAAGAAAGATTGCTGGAAAAAAGCATGCTACACAGAGGGCACATCTGAAAAACGCACATTGCCATGCAAGCCCATCTAGGGGCAGAGGTCCCATAAACTGAAGGGACCCTCTCTTCCTTCTGTACACTGCAACTAGTCAGTGGACAAAAATAGGACTTCTTTCCATCTGAAAGGTAGGCTGCAAGTATTTTTTCTAAACTAAGCTGTGTTTACAAACTTTGCTCATGGCAAATGATCCTCCTTTGTCTGTGCTGACAACCATAGCCTGTGGTGCCTGGAAGCTGCCTTGCTCTCCTGCTAGCCTAGGGAGGGTGCTGCAGAACGGGGGTGTTGTGACAAATTCAGGTAACATGAACTTGGCTGGACGTTCCTCTGGCCAGTGGCTTCATGAGCTCTGCACAGTGAGTTATTAGGTGGACAACTCTGCTAAAGAAAGGCCGAGATGCTCATGGAAATGATGAGCAGTTCAGTCGCCACCAGTGTCCTTGACAAGAGTTTGCCCTCTTCTGCCCTCAGGCCTTGCTACAACCCTCTCGCAATGACTGTTCAGGCATTGTTTGCCCCCCTACCAATAAGCAAATATTAGGTCAGTTCTCTGTAAAGCCTCGCACCTCCCACGATGTTTGTTTGCCCAGCCCATGGATAGGTAACATTCACCCCACACCACATTTCCCCACAAGTTCCTTGCTACTCTGCTTCTGAAATTGCCATCTCATGAGCTGCCACCAGCTTACACTGCTGGCTCACCCAAGGACTACTTCTGAGAGCACCAAGAAGACTTTGGGAAACAACCTTCTAAAATCAAGAGCCTAACCATACAATGCCACTTGCCCTGGAAGATATAACGGCACCAGCCTCACTGAAGTTCTCATACTGCAATTAATCCCACAGGGATTAATTAACTTCTGACAGGCCTCAGTTTGAAAATTATGGTGGCCATTTCCTGCACCACAGTATCACTCAGGCAATTTATCGAACCACAACAGAAGACAGAGACTTAGATTGCTTCTGGCTTCCCAAGGCAGGGTTTATCATGTGAGAGGAAATTCATAGTGTGAATGTGATGTGAAAGTCATAGTTCCTGGTTTCTCCAAATTCCAGATTTTCAGAATCGGGGCATCTGGTTTGAGCTCAGCTCTGACACTTGATAGTGCTAACAGTAACAGCCTGTTATTAGTGCTACGTCAGTCCTGAACTGGGACAGTGAGTCAAGTGCTGCACCAGGACAGGATACACAGATGGCCACTCAGGGATGTTTCGTACCTTATGCACGGTGATGCCCATTAAACTCTGTATCACTTTTTCCTTTTCTTCCCACTAGACACCTTTTCTTCATAAACTCAGAAACTACAAAAATTGGCATGAGTTGCTCTAAGGCTTGAAAGTGTAGCCAGATCAGAAAGTGATGGCTACTGTGAGGGGCGTGCAGCTCTAATACTTGCAGCAAAGGAGTCTTAGCATAACAAAATAAAAATGAAATAAAATTATGGCATTGTGATGGCAGGCATGTATCAGCTACCATCTGCAAGGGTGTTGTATCATCAGAAGGCTGGAACAAGAATTACCGTATTTTCCACTCCTGCACAAAATAGATCATCCTTGCTTCTCTTTTTTTTTATCAGCATAATAAATATTTGCTTTCTTTTGTGCAGGAGAAAACAGTTTATCCCTTTCATTGTTGGACAGTGTGGAGGAGTCCTGGAAAAGGCTGTGATCTTGGTTCAAAAGTGCACCAGTGCATGGGCTCTGTTTAAAGATAAGGGTATTCCCATCCTGCCTTCGTCGCAGACTTCAGCGGCTGCATACCAAACCACAAAGCTCTTTGTCCAACATCGCCTGTCAGCAGCCGGACGATGCTATAAGAGTTTTAAATGATGTCTGAACATCTCGTGGAGTACTTGATAGAGGTGTTGGGACACCGCCAGGAGACACTAAGAAAACCTACACCCTTACCGAGCGTGGACAGGAGTTCTCACCAGGACCTGTCAGACAGAATTTGGAAAAGCATTAAGTGGCCAGAAACACACATCCCATTTCCAGAAGGGCCTTGCAAACACTGGTGCTCTGGGTTATAATCACATCAACACGTGCAGGTTCTGGATCAAGTCCCACAGGACTGCATTTTTATGTGTGTAACTCACAGGCTGCCTGTGAAAGCAAGCACGTCCTGACTCAGTACTGCTGTAGGTATGGCACAAGTACCTAACAAACATAGAGGAGATCTTGCACCTGAATGTCAGAGTCCTGCTCCCTCACCCCTAATACGCCTTTTGCCTCCCTATTTCCTGGACGTTACACAAGGGCTTATTTTCAAACAACATTTCAGGAGATGGGGGCTAGGTATGTATGAATACACAGCACTTGAACACCTCAGTAATGATGGTTCCTTTGAAAAAGTCATCTTTGTGTTCTGTTCACCTGATGCCACACTTGCGGCAGAAACCCTGCAAAAATCACACGAAACGGCCATCTGTGCAGGCACAAGCCCTCTTGCCAAACTTCTGTCACTGAGATGATACATCATACAGGAAAAAAACAGTTATATTTGTCATTGCTTGCCAAAACATGTACACACCCTACATCTGTGCAGGCAACCGTGCTATTATCTGATGGTTTGTAGGTGCTCCATGCCAGACCTTTTAAGTTGAAAAGCACGTGGTAAATGTCTAGACACCTAATGCTCTGCTCCCTGCTGAGGCCAAGAGTTGTACTGTGTGTGTTTGGTGCGGGAAGAAGAGGAGGGGTTGCCAGACAAGCTAGCAAGATGCCATCAAAACTGGTGAGGTCTCAGATCTTATTTCTCTTTACACCTCTGCATTCCTCCCCAAAGCAAAGGCAGTTTCTCAGAGCGCCTGTTGCTGTTCATGCTGGAAATCAGCAGTCGCTGTCTCAGTGGCACTCCATCAGAAAAGCCAGGTGACAATATTCATCCTCCCTCTATGAAAGCAAACACACTAATCTCCCACCCACCTACCCTAAATAAAAAAGATCAAGATCTCTGCCATATCTGGATGTTCCTAAAATCCCCAGTTTCTACTCATCTTTAACTGGCCTTTACTCATTTTTGTGCTAGCCCATGCTGTGAAGATGCTGACATATATCACAGGCTCCTGGCAGGTACCACTGCTGACCAGAAAGAACAGGGACTTCAGATGCTGTTTAGAGGCCACCCGGCTCTCACAAGGTGAGCAGGGAGACATTCCTGTGCTCCCTGCTGGCTTGCAGGCACCTGGCATCTGACACAGTGCCAACACAGCCTGACTGATTTCTGGTCCGCTGAGCAGTTTGACGACCACATTTTACAACCGTGTAACCAGTCCCTCTCCCAGAAGGGGCTCCAGACCCAGGAGGCTGAAGGACACAGATGATGTGGAAAGGCGACCACCATAGCAGATGGCATTGCAGAGGATACCGCTTAGCTGTCTGGTTTTGTAGGACGGGCAATGCTTGTCTGCTCAACAGGTTCCTCAGGGAACCCCCTGCACACGAGAGCATCTGGCCAGCCTGAGCCTCCAAGAACGTTTCTGAGTGTCCCTCGCCAAGGTTCCGACACACAGAAATCTCCTTCCAAATGCAGATGAAAGACATCATCTTGTATTACGGGGTTAATGGCTCCATGGCTAGCAGCATCCTATCTCCTCAACGCTCAGTGCTTCTGCATGCCTTTCCCTGGGTATACATTCAAAGCAGGATTTTCGCCAGTCCTGTTGTTTGCCATTTTGCATGGGGACAAGAATAACTAAAAATATTGTACTTGCAAGTACATGAGGAGCTCTGAGGTGAATAATCATGCTACACACAGGATTTTGCCTTCAAGCTCTTCCAGGTATTGTTTCCTCACAGCTTTCAGGGGAGAAGCGATAAGCATCTCTCATGTGCTGCCAGTCTTGCATGTGCATTCTCTCCTGGGTATCTGTAGGAATTTGGCCCTTAGAACAAACTGTCCATATACAAATAGCCATATCTTCTTATATGTAGCCGTCTTTTTTTTTTTTTTCCTTTCTAATTCTCTTTGAGAGCTATCAATGCTATCAATAGTGAAGGTTGTAACATTGTAAGCCATCAGGCTACTCTAAAAAGAAATCTTGCATATCTTCCCAGAGATAGCTGCCAATTTCCATTTGTCTTTGTTGTATCTTACAAAGTAAACCACCAGCGAGTTACCGACCCCACTTGCCATCTCAAGCCTATGTGAAGAGGCAACGTGCCGTAATGTCCCCAAGCAACTTCTGCATCAGTTGCAGTCATAATATTCTCACAAAGGGAAAAGTGAAAGCAGCGGAGTTACCAAACTTTACCAATTTGCTTAGCTGAACCTGCATTAACCACCATTAACCATTAACTACCACCTGCATACTCGCTTTTAGACCAAAGGAAAGCACATTAACTTCAACCTCCGTGAAGAGAGCTTAATTCAAGCTATAGAGTTTAATTCAACAGGTTTACTGTGCATTTGCAACAGACAGCAAAAGCACGTGGTAGCCCCTGGCCATCACCTGTCCATACCTCATTTCTCTGTCTCTTCATCCGAAGGCCTCTGTTTTTTCTTTCCACTTGTCACTGGGACCACGGCAGGACCTTTGACATGATGTCTTTTACGTGCGATTGTGCTGAGCAACAACACACAGTCCCACCACTAGCACCAAGCAGCAAGAAGGGGAGTTATTTAGCAGAATTTGCCAGGTAATGGAAATGCAGTCCCCGAATACCTGGTGAAAATCACGTTCCTCTATCCCTCACCCAGAGTCACTTAGCTCTTACTGTCCTGCACCGATGTCCTAAGACCAACACAAACACATTGCTGTTCCCTAGATGGCAGCTCCCTGAGAGATTTGGCTTTTTCCTTTTTCTCATGTTCTTTTGGCAGAAGCTGAGACACTCTGACCTCCAACACAGTTGTCATCCCATGAACAGCAGCTCAGTGGAATTTCATTGGAGGTCTCAAGGGATTTTTCCACTTGGGATGTTTCTCTTTCACACTGTAGGGGCTTTATTAGCTTTTGTTTTCTGGTCTTTTAATTTTAAAACTTCCTGAACAGAGAAAATTTAGACCTGACAAGCAACTGTCTTAAAAGATGCATATCCTTGGATGCACATTTAATTTTATTCTAGATGAACATTAAAACAAAACTATGTGGAGAGGAGACCTTACTGCTGAAATTCCAAGTGCAAAATAAATAATTTCAAGCCAAACTGTGCCTTGGAATTTATGTAACCAGATCAGGTTCAGGAAAATGTCTTTAATCCAAAAAGGCTCTCAGGACGTAGGCTTTCAGTCCTACTGAAGTGAGATTAAATGAGCACATGGTTCAAGTCAAGCTTGCTTGTAAGTACATTCCTGAGCAGGGAAGGACTTAAGCAATTGTTTAAATGTTTCCCTGAAACACAACCCCAGAAGTTAAAGAGGGTATGACAGCAACTATTTCTTGGTGAGCCTATTTGCACTCTGCTAATCGAAATGCATCACAGGTCCATGGGAACTTCCCAGCTATGCTGATACTCATACTTGAAAAGCATGAGAGAGCTGTGCTTTTTTTTCATACAACGTGCTTCGAAATGCCAAGTAAATTGTTTTCACTTGATTAAAGAAAGCAGTCAACTTTGCAGAAAACGGTTTATTAAATACATGAGACTTGGTTGCTACACCTAATTACAGACAAAATACTGTGAATAAAGCATGCACTTATCACAGACATCAATGACTATCATCTCGATTGTTTTTAAATGGTCTTTAATTCTGTAAGTTTAAGGCTGTACCAATACAAATTTTAAAAAACAAAAAGTCACACTACAATAGTAGCAAACATTGTACAGACACTGAAATCAATCTCTAACGCAGCAGAACCAGACTTCTTAAAGATTATCATGAGGGAATAAAAATGGAGCTGAAGTGCAATAAAGATCAGAATATCTCTGGAATTTGCAAATCAGTAAAAGTGAACGTCATACTCCAGTTAGCACACAACTGTCTACATTTTTTTTCAAAAGCCTAATTATCTGACAACTGAGCCAGGGATGAAACTCAGACACCATTAAAAAAAAAAAGACCTCTTGGTTTTACTTTCTTCTTATTGAGGGCACTTTTGTACTCAAATACTAAAAGAGCATTTTTCAAGGAGACATCTAACTGAAGTGTGGCAGACAGCAGTACAACATAATTTGTTTACTCCATCCCAGTTAAAGAATAGTGGAGTGTCTTGCAGTAGGAAAAAAATACCACAACAAAAAAAGTTCTCAGCTAGCACGAGTGACAGACAACTTTGTTGACCGTACTGGTCTTCACCTGTGAAGGACCTTACCCTGTATGAAGTTTGCTTCTTAAAAATATGCTGTAGAAATAGCAATATGGAATCCACATGGGTCAAAACTTATCTAGCTGATGAATAAAAAGATTACCAGCCCTGGAAACCCAGCTGGGGATCTGGGGCTGAAAGTAGGTTATGAAATCTTTCCTCATTTACAGCAGTGAAGCCTTTTTGCTCATTTTTCACAGGTCGCTGTGCAACTCCAAAAAGAAGGTAATTTGAGGACAATGGGATTGAACAGGTAGCTCTGAAAATGGACTGTAGTTGACAATTTTGCTCACATTTTCTGAAAACGATCCAGTAATCTCTTTCTTCCCCTCAGATATTCTAGATGTGCAGAGCTTAATGCATTAAAATGCATCAAAATATTACTTCTCCCTAATAAACTGTTGTATATATAATCTCCTAAATGCAGGGGCAAGAATTCTGTGTAAGAAGGTGCCCTGTGTACAGAAAACTGCATTTTGAGTGGAAGATATGTAGCACTGCTCATGCTAAGATCTCTGCCTTAAGTAGCTGATTACAGCTGGGGCTTGCACTGGGGTCTAAAAAAAGCTAAGTCCCCAAATTCCACTGGGGTTTGGATGGATAATTCTCTCCTGGCTCCCTTCAGCAGCACAGCCTAAGCTATAGTTTTTTTCTAAAAAAAAGAAAAAAAAAGAAAAAGAAAGCTTGTCCTGCAATATAATGCACTTCAGACAAAATGCAATTACAAGAGCAATTACGGGACTGACAACATGTACACTGAAGGCATCCCAGTGATTGGAAGGTGGTATCTAAACCAGCACACCATTAGTATCAGCCAGTTTGTGTCTTGAAACCAGTGAACCATGGTGAAAAGCAAAGAAACGCCACTAGAGACTCTGACACGCCACAGGCAGTAGGCTAAATCCTAATGCCAGGTCTGCACCTGTAGAACCATAACTGCATTTCCAGCATGCAAAGTGCTAAATAAAGGCTATTGATCACTTTCCTGATTCAAATCTAAGCTGAAGATCATCCAGATAGATCTAGCTTCACAGTGGAAGAGAAGAAGATGGGGAAAAAACAGCTGCTGTGCTGCGGGAATCTGTTGCATTTTTTTTGCAAGTTGCCAACACATAGAAGCTAGGAAGACCAATTGGTAAGACAATTAGTGCAATTGGTGGGAACATGGAGACTCAGATCTAGCTATAAATAGAAGAAATGCAGGAAATAAAACCATGTATCACAGCCTTGCATATTTAATATTAGGGCCACATAGGCAGGAGTTCTGCAGAGTCAAAACTCTTCACTCATACTAGTGGAAGCATGTGTTCATGTGTAAATGGTTCCTAGACAAGCAAAACAACGGAGAAACACATTACAACTGGTCTCAGCTGGCTTCTGATCTGGCAGAAGGAGCCTGAAGAAGGTACAAATTTTAAGGACAATAGAAGGGCCAAACATTTATGAAGAGAGCCCTAATCCCTCCAAGAGATTGGAACCGAGGTGCTGCAAAAGGCTTCTAAGCACCCTAATCACTTGCAGGTGGTCTAGATCTTCAGCTGGTGTTTTCAAATTCATCAATTTGTGGGGGACTGGCTTGTGACCTACTACATGGGACGATTTTCATTGTGTTCTGGGCTGCATCCTTTAATACTGCTTTTTGTAAATGTCCTGGATATCACAAAAAGGAGCAGCTACATTGAAAATTTTGGCATAAACTTCTTTTTTGGATGTATTTTACTTCACAAGGGCTGTAAATTGTCTTGCTGGGGAACAGAGATTGCTTTAGACCAGTACCTATAACAATGAATTCAATGCACTCCTATTTTCATAGCCACACAGTTTTTCTGGCAACTTGGTATTCTGATTTGAAAAGTCTTTTCAAGATGTGTAACAGGCTTTCATCTCTCAGTAGAAACGGAAAACCGATGGTTCGTCTTTTCTTTTTTCCATACAAAATACTATTTTAAAGACAAGCCTAGGTACACTTGACCATGCCTGGTGGCTGGGAAATGCACTAGAGGGATGAACACCTCGCATTTCCATCCTGCCTGTTTCTGTTCTATGATTACAGTACAGGATGATTTCAGCCTGTCAAAACCTGATCAAAATCAAAATGAATGCATATGCGTGTGCATATTTGCTATACTGCCAGATTCTAAGCAGAGGGTGGAAAAGGAACTGAAAATGCAATGTCAGAATTTGATAAACAGGGCTTGTCTGCCATGAAAGCAGTTGGAAAGAACGAGACCAAAAATCTTGAGCTTGAATTTCATCCAAGTCTCATTTGGCAGCAATGTGTGGCTTCAGTGGAGGCGGAACAGGGACTGGAATCCACCACTTGACCAGGCTGACACTTGTTTACAAGAGCAGGCTCACAACTGTTATGAGAGCTAACAGTTTCTTATGGTAATCAGAGGATTGCTTTCACTAAACGGCATTCTAGCATGCTCTGCGATGACTTGAACAGGCTCAGCTAATTACTGGATCCATTACCAACAGGAACATTTGGGTACTACGCATTCCCTCGTAGCCCTCGCATTCACAGTTGGCAGACTGCTGCTGCAGGAGGTGTAGCTGGGGAAGATGGCTTCTTTTCAGCTCTATTAAAGGAGCTTTTTTTCAAATGAAAATTAATGAGAAGACACTTTAAAGAAAGATGGAGAGCTCAAGATTTTTTTTTCCCTTTTTACTTTTTTTTTTAAGCTTCAAGCTGGTAAGTGATCATCTGTGCAGAACAAGATATTAGAAGTTTGGCATCTCCCGTCTACCACAACATATTGATTCCTTCTACAGAAGGCACTAAATACTGGCTTAAAACAGGAAATGAACAGCAGAATGCATGACACACAAAAAAACCTGCTAACTGCACAGCTTCGTAGTACAGTTTTCAGTTACCTACAATGGTGGTGATTATAGCAGCAATGGTTAGCATTTTTACAAGTACCACATAAATGTACAAATGTCAGAACATCTAGAAAACATGCAAAATTTCAACAGCAACATCACTGAATCACACAATGTATAGAATTATTTATTATTATTATTATTATTATTATTATTATTATTATTATTTGGCAAGACAGTGAATCTTTTGCTTATAAAACAAAACAGAAGGATTAATAAAATCTACCTGTTTACAAACTGTTCTTAAAAAAGTTGAGTTGCCATTAAAGTCAGTGAGTGGAAATTAGACTTAGAGAGAGGTTTAACTCTGAGAATTAATTGCTCACTTAGGAGAATTCACATTGTTAGGCGGGAATTTGGTTATGTTTAAGCAAAATATGTTTTTCAACTGCTGTTTTGGGAGAAACAGTGCTAATCTTGTCAATTTACAAAATGGGAGAAAACACATTCACATTAAAAGATTAGAAAGATTAAACATTGCATGCAGGGAAAGATAAAAGCCTTACTTTAGCTGTTTCTCCCTAGCACTGCCCACCATGAGACCAAGGGTTGTCATAGCAAAAATGCTTTTCAAAGGCAGAGTTAAAGCCAGCAGATAATTAAAACAAATGGAAAAGATTTTCTAATTCCAGTGTAAAACAAAGTAGGATATTAAAGGATTATGCTTGCCTTCTTTAGAAAAAAAAGACAAAAACTTCCATTGTGTTTGCAGGCTTTCCCACTGCCTTTCCACTATCTTCATCACACTTAGATATTCTGGCATTTCTTTTTCTTCCAATCTTGAATAATTTGGTCTACCCTGACAGGTCTTAAGATGACTCTGAGATAGATGGGTCACGCCGACAAAAACAAACACTGACAACACAACTATGGCCAAGCCATGTCCTTTCCTGCATACTTCAGACCCATTTGTTCCAGTGGGGCTAGTCATGCGCTTACAGCTAAGTGCAGTTAACAGCCAGAGCTGGGTGGAAGCAGGCGGCACAGGCATGCATTTCTCACAGTGCTCTGCAGAACTGGCACCAAGTCCTCTCCAGCAGCAGCACCACCTGGCTTGCAGGCACTGCCATAAATGGGAGAAAAATCAGGTTCTCGCCATTTCTTCCCCTGACAGCTTTCAGACTGCATTAAGATGTTTCATGTTGCATTTCGTCTGCACATCCCTGAATGCTATGCACCTGCATTTCACATCCACGCACCCAGCCTTGCGCAGACGAACCCAGCCTTGCAAGCCGCTCACAGAGAAAGCTCCCGCAGAAGGCAAACCTTGCAAGATCTGAACCATAAGCACCATGCAGAAAACAAAGGCCTCCACAAAGTGATTTTACACTGCAGTCATTGTTCAGTTCACCTTCAGCCTCAGAGTCACTGGGAGAAGATTTGTCTGCCTACACAAAAGTTACCAAATAGCCAGTTACTATTGCCTTGCCTTCTGGATCTATACTTTGCATCCACTGCTGACGATACAGATGCTGAAGAGTGTGTCTCCTGCATTGGCTTGTTTTCAGGCTGAAAATTTGACATATAGTAAGTATATTAAATGCATGATAGTAGAAGAGAGGGAGCAATGTGGGGCAGACCAGGGACTACTTAAGGCTACA
The DNA here is from genome assembly GCF_034638445.1 of Ciconia boyciana. Classification (NCBI taxonomy): domain Eukaryota; kingdom Metazoa; phylum Chordata; class Aves; order Ciconiiformes; family Ciconiidae; genus Ciconia; species Ciconia boyciana. The sequence continues at coordinate 92,675,926 of NC_132937.1, read as the reverse complement.
CATGATTTAGGCCAGCTGAGAACATGCTATAAGGGTAAGGAGGACAGTCTCGGCAAGATCACAGCCTTCAGAAAGCAGATCAAATTCTAGCCATGAGGAATGTCAGACAGTCGTCTTTGTTCACAAAAATAACAGCTGAAGTGCAAAGATAATATCTGTAAAATTAATTTTAAGAGTTTAGTTTTCTAGTGGAAGAATAATACAATATTTTTGTCCAAAACATTTTGCATTTTCTTGATCCTTTTCCCCTCACTTGGCTGTTTTGTTATTTTCTTGACACTTATGGACTGTATAAAACAGTGGTAACCAAAAAATGCAAAGGCAGATTCCTGAAGCATTGTGAAAGAGCTAAACACCTCTTCTCATTCCCACTGAAAGTCTATCCCACTGAATTTCAATGATACCACCTACCTCACCAGTCTCTTAAACACTATGAACACATCTTCTATTAATTACAAAAAATCAAATTGAAATCTGAAAAGGTACTATTTTTTCAGATACTAGTTACTGCTGCGTAATGAATGCTGAGCACAAAAATAAAAGATTAGGCAAAAGCATCCTAATCCCTTTGAAACAGTAAGTCCATTTCCAATGCACAGACAGCTCATTTAATGGCATTTGTGTAATAAAACAAATAGAATTTTGTGTGCATTACCAACTAAAGTTAACCAATTCAGTGAGAAAACAGAGGAAATAAATTCCTCACTTGAGACAGAGACTCTAGAGACTATGTTAAAACCCATCAGTTCGTGTAACGAGAAAATTGTATGCCAAACCAATTCTTTCCCCCATCAGATTAGGTATTAAAGCTTTAGACATCACCACTGCTTTGAACATGTTTCAGTGAATGGCTAGCATCAAACTTTTCAACAAGCTCACAAGTGTCTCTAAGCAGTGGGGCTTTTTAGCCTTCCAGCATTTCACTGCTGTAAATGCCTCTCTGCTGCTTTCAGGAAGGGTCGAGGTCCTCGAGGACAACTTCAGCAGAGCTTCATGGGGCCTCAGCCAGAGAGAGCGCAGTGGGGAGGAACAGGCTGGCACCCGCTTTGCACGAGTGGAGCTGGTAGCAGTGCAACCGTGCAACTCAGCGGGGGCTCAGAGAAACCCGACTTGTCCTCAGAAGGGCAACTCCATCGCCGGCTGAAGTTACACTGCTGTGAAAGAGGTGGAGCCGTGACGTCCCTGGTGTCTCTTAGCTTTCCAAAATCCTTGAGGAGATACGGCGCAGCCTCACATGTCCGTCACACGCTGTCCATGGGGAAAGCACCATCATTTAATTGTGCTTAGGGCCTTCCCCCTTCTTGGCTCACAGACACCTGGCTGATAGGGGTGTCCTTGACAAGCTACCCCCGGGCTCTCGGTTTTTGGAGAGTGGGACAGTGACACCCATGCTGGCTCTGCACAGAGCCAACAGACGTGCTGGGAGACACCAGGTGATGCAGTACTGTCCCCGATCACCAAGGCAGACTCAGCACATGGGGACCATCACCAGAAAGTATAGTTCAAGTTTTTCGGCTAGGAATATAGCCATACTTTATGCTGGACTGCCTTCTCTCCACACTCCTCATCAGCACTGAGAGTGCAGATTCAGCACACACATGAAAGCACAGAAAGAAAAGAAAATACATCCTCTCTCTTAAGAACAAGGACAGCAACTCACCTTAGGCAAGGCAGCCATCTCTTCACACTGACATTTAGCAAAGAACCCTCATTAAGAAGTTCCGACCCACTTCCCACCACGTTTCATAGTGACCAGCTGAGTCCTTCTCCACCCTAACCCAGAGGCATGAACTGGCTCATTTCAGGCAAATCAAACCACATTTATGTGTCCTGTAAGCTCTCCTCCTTCCCACACATTCTACCTGCCTCTGGGAGTTCAGGGAGTCAGGGGGGTCCCAATGCCCTGTTGCCTGCACCATGCGAGATGATCTGATTTCCATGACGGAGCGAGCCCAAGAGTTATGTACTGTTGAGGACCAGTCATCTCAGTCCTATTTTAAGGACATCAGTGGAAGGCCAACCAGTACACAGATGTGGGCCTGGTCCTCTACACAGGAGTGAATTTAATCTCATTTCATTATTTGAAAGCTCTGTCACAAACAGCAGAAGAGAAGACAGAGGGAGAGTGCTTCCAGCACGAGAGATGCGAGCCTCCAGAGTGCTCGCGTCCAGTATCCCACAAGCCCCGCGTACCCGACGCAAGGCGGTCCGCCCTGAGCACGTTATCCCCAAAGCACAAGGTCACTTGATAGGCAGGGAGGGAGCTCTCAGCCAAGAGCCGCCCTGCACAAAGCAGTCCCCTTGCCCCACAGTGCAGATGCCAGGAAAGGGGAATATTAGAGGATCAGGGACGGTGAGAGAGCAGGGATATCAGGGATGGGGAAGACCAGACAGTCAATCACAGTCACTTGCAGCTTATTGTCAGGAGGAATGATCAGCCCATGCACCACATGTGCTAGTCAGGTCAGTCAATGCACTTACGGGATGTACTCAGACACGGTGACAAGAAAGGGTAAATATGAGCTGGACAGGGAGGAAACCTAGTGCAACAGGAATCTGTTTCCTTTAAGGCTGTTTCAGTCCTTAGGGCAGCCCAGACTCTAGAGTGACACAACACCTGCTCTTCCTGATCCCCATCTTCCCACCCCACATCGCTTGCACAAACAGCAGAACAAGATCTGGTCACAAACATCTGAGACAAGCACACACAGCAGTACAACACGTTTCTTGCATCTCATTCTCTACACAGCTTTCTAAGAGGGCAACTACACTGTAGACTGAATACCAGTGTACAGCAGCTTCCTAAAAACAAAAACACAAAACAGATCAAAAGCGTTGATATTCTTCAGAAGGAGAATGTGCAACAGGGACGCTGTTTCCATCGTTAGATTGTCCTATATGTCAATAGCCTGGATGCTGCTATCATAGAATTATTGCACTATGCAAATGAACAAGGTATGCACTGTTATTTTAGGTACCCCTTGTAATTTAGTCTACAATGTAGTTCACAACAGTATTTCATCCTCCTGCACTTAAAAAAACATTTTGTTGCATAAATACATATTTGAAAACTAAACAGACAGTTTGCAACACCCAGATATCAAAGACTTCAGTTCCAACTGCCTGCATGAATACATGTACATTGTGCAAACCTACAATATCATAAATACATGCACAAATGACTAATAAAACAGAGCTTAAGCCGTCCAAGTGCCCACAGCTCTGCCCTAAATGTGCAATCACGTGAACAGATCCAAGTGCATGTATTGTGCACAGCTGCATCCAGATCAGTCCAGTGACATCCATGTATAATCCCCATGTCTGACTCTTGGTTTGGTGTTATGAGAAGGCCACGTGGGAAAGCCTGTGCTTTGGCACTCTGCCTCTTTCTTAAGTTCAAGGCCAAATTTGCTCTTTGTAGTACTGAGCAAATCTCCCAAAAGCTGGTAGATGGTTCTGAAGGCAACCAATACATCTGCAAATGATTCAGAAGGGTCTCAGTCTGCATTATCCTTTTGATGGGCTTCCAAGGCTGCAGCAGCTGAGGCAGGCTAATGACTCTGTGATACAGGCAAGGGAACACCTTCTTCTGCCTCCTCCACTGGCTCTGCACCTCAATTTGTGAGCAGATGCAACTCAGTGATCTGGCAGAAAATCATCTGACTCCCCCCTTTTTCTGCTGCATTTTCTGCTGGGCTAGTGAGTTGAAATGACTCACTTAAGAGGTCTAACACCAAATCAAAGAAAGATGAGTGGCAGGAAAAAAGGAAGGAAAAAAGAAAGGAGAAAGGTGAGCCCCATGTTGGAGCCACCTACCCCCATCTTATGGAAATCACAGTCTGTACTGTGTGGCAAAAGCGCAGCTTTTACATTGGAGCACAATGTAGTCAGGAGCACAGCCAGCTGCCTGCAGTGCCTCACTGTAAGCCAGCCCACCCAACCACCAGCTTACAGGCTGTGCTGGACGAGAGCAGTACCGTGTTTCGCCAGCTGCCCTTCTGAGTTCATGGTAAAAGGTACTCACTCTCAAGAGCCATGGTAGGAGACCCCAATCCTTTGCTTAGGCAGAGAGTACGGCTTGTAAGAGTTGGCAGCACTAGCCCCTGGCCACACTGACGTGTCTTAGCACCAGGGAATCTGCACACCATGGCAGTGAGCTTGCAACTTGCTGGTGGAGGAGGTTTGGCACCCTCAGTCGTGGTACTGGGACACAATTACAAGCAACTGAGTTGTCACCTGTCGGCTGAGCCACAGCGACTGGGACATCTACTCTCCTGCCAGCATGAGACAAAACCATGAGAGTGGTTTAAATCAGAAGTCTCCCTCCCAGTGGGTTAAAAACCCTCCCAGGGCCTTAATACAAATAGTAATTCATTAAGCTGTGGTCACTCACAGCTGTCCACATGTTGGACACATGTCCACATGTGGACATGTCCACGTGTGGACAGCTGTCCTGGCAACTGTGCACAAATGAAGACGGGGTAATATGTTGTGCTAAATGCCCTTCAAAGCTAATAAATTTATTTTTGGAGTATGATACTACTTGGGTATCATATTCTGGCCATATGTGTTTAACTACTTCAGCAAGTAGTCTATTTGGGGCTGCCCTATCAGAATTTGCCAGGCAATCTGCCACCAGCACCAACTGGAAGCTGGAGTTACTAGAGATGTTGCAAAGCAGAACAAAACCACCCCTATAATATTGAGGCTATCACAATAAGCACACATACTCCACAGCTTATCCCCCAGCCAGACAAGCAAAAGTTGCTGATGCACCCTGCTAAGCCAAGGGTATCGGAGACGTTGCCTCACCCAGCACATGGGCTGGACATTAGCACAAACCATCCTAATACTATGGTAAACAACAACTCAGACAGTATATGTGGAGTCAAGAAGTCATGGGAAATTCTTTTTCTGACCTCCCAGCTCAAAACCCAAGAGCGCCTGTCTTCTTTCTTCTGGGTCACTGAGCATTTTTTGGCTCCTGCCGATGGAGTTGAGGTCTGTGTTGGCACTGAATTACAGCACTGATACGAAGCAGCACTTCAAAGTCCTGCTTACAGCACGGCACATCCGCAGCCAGTGATCTGCCTCCTCGGAGACAAGCAGAATTGTGGAATTACCACACTAAATAGCTCACACAAAATTGCCCACTCTGAAGCAACATGCCTAAGTCATACCTGCAGAAGATGTGAACCATTGCCAAGCTCTGAGCTTGATAATAGTGTGAGAAGCAATTTGGTTACAAGGGCTGGTTTCCTGCCTTGTGGGGCTTGAGGAGAGACACAAGACAGCCACGCTGTGGGGTGGCTTCTTTCCTCTACAAGCTCAAGGCAGCTCTTTCCAGCAAAGAGGGGTGCTTAGGCAGGGGAGGAGAGGTGGGAAGCAGAGATCTGCTGCCCCGCAAAGGCCAGCTGATGCCCAGCCTCGTGTTGCAGCACAGGAAAGGCAAGGTGGGGAAGTAGGTCAGATCCTGCAAGAACTGCCACTGGGAAGTGCTGAGATGAGTGCCAACAGGGGAGAAACAGAGATCAAAGACTTTCCTAGAGGTTGGCTCCATGGCTGAGCTCTCACCTGGCACCCCTAGGGAGCTCCTTGACACGGGACCTCCCACACTCCAGCACATACTAAGAGCACCTGTGTGAGTCCTCAGTGGGAAACAGCAAAGAAATCCCACAGAGAGCAGCACCAGCCTTGCAAAACTATTTTTAACTGTTCTAACTATTTCTGACATTAAAAGCACTGCCATGAAAAGGCAAGGCTGTGCTAACAGCAATCAGATGGCTGCCCTCATCTGGAAGCTGGGCAGCCGTCTTGCTGGCTGCACCCAAAGTCTTTTTGTGCTTCCCTCTCCTTCACCTACGAGTCAGATTTGCCATGGCACTGAAAGTCATGGACACAGCTTGCACTCACTTCAGTAGTGTCATGATTTGGTCTCAAGCCCCAAAATGAAGTCACAAAAGCATAGCTCTGCAGTATGAATGACTGCCTGTGCCCACCAATCCACTGCCTACCCTACAGCCCTGAGAGACAGCGGCCCGAAACTCAGAGGTTGCAGATGTGGTGGTTACACTGCCATGGCATGTAAGACCCTGGGACAGCCGGCACACAGGAAACCCAGACTTTGTACCAGCCTTGCTACGTGCGGAGCACAAAGAGATCAGAGCCAGGCTGTGTCACCTGCAGGAAGCTTCATGGGAGGACAGATGTTTATTATAGTGGAAATCTCAGCTCTTAGACTTTCCAGCTGCACATCTGCTACCTACCCTATCCCCAAAACAGACCTTCAAGAAGGCTTAAGTGAGGTGCAGGCATTCTGCCACCTCCCTCACACACAGGAACATTTCATCCTAGCAACACAGAAAACAGGTTTTAAATGGTGCCAGGCGGGTTATTTTTATTTCTGTCTACTACCTTTGTTTCACCCTTTCTTTGGAATTAGTGATGATTAAAGTCACTGCACAGTTGCAGATCTAATGAAAGATATGCAGGAAAGTGAAGGAATAAAGACAAACAAGCATAAATAAATGCAACAACAGCAACAACAAAACCAAAAAAACAAAAAAACAAACAAAAAAGCCCCTCAGTAACAGTTTGATCCAACACTTATGGCAAGTCAGCTGAGGTTGACTCTTTCATTGACTTCAGTGCGCATTAGATCACCCCAGCGGACTTGCCTAAAGCCTCATCACAGCCCTAGGATATCCTAGTGGAACATAAACTAAGTTGAATTACTTGAGAAGTACCGTACATAATTTTAAAGGTCAAGAATTATAATCGTTCATTGAACTACTGAATTTGTTAGTGTTTTCCCAATACTCAAAGAAGAAGAACTACGTTGCAAAACTAAATGCTGGAACAATAGCACTCATTATTTCAAGGCTTTAAGGACCAAATTCTGCCTTCAGATTCACATGCAAATTTTCCATTGTCTGCAATGGAAATAGATTATGTATAGCTGACTTAAATTTGTTTTCCAGCACTTAAAACTATCCAGCTTTTTTCATTTTCCGTAGTAAATATGAAATTATTGTTACACTCTATGCTATTTTTTTTGTGGATTTCAAATGATGGCTTAAGACATATTTGATGCATTTTTTCTGTACAGTTTGGGATAAGATTGTGGATTTTTCTGCACTGTTGGCATTCCCCGGAATACTGAAATAGTGGCTCCAAGTCAGTAGATTTTACATTAAGTATACACAGTGACAAAATACTAACAACCTGTGCTTAAACAGTTAAAATTATGTGTATGACAGTGGTTTTGCCATTATACTTTTGCATATTGTTGAAAACAATACTTTTTAGTCTAAAGACCAGCAACATTTTGATCACAGAAAATCATCAACAAAAACAAAAGTTAAAAATAGCCTTTAGCTGACTTCAGGATTTTTTTCCCATCTGGCATAAATGAGCCTCAGGAAACAAAACAAAAAACAGACAAAAATTGTTGTAAATGGTTTCATGAACTTACATTGATGTATCTCTTATTTCTTGGTCTTGCTGATCAAGAATAAGCCAGCAGGTAAGAAGCAGCAGCCAGTGATAAGTTTGTCTCTCCCACTCTGGGAGGTCATGTTAAAATAAGAAGTTGAAAAAATGCTTTAAAATAGAATTGCTATGTAAGCCTCCCTGGGGATTTACACTCACTGATGTGTGCATGTTAAAAATGGTATTTCCAGTCTATTTTGTGTTGCCTGAGAACCACTTTTGTCCTTTTAAAATCTGCATTTATATTATAACCCATAAGTACCTTTCATTTTTGTATCAACACTATAAATACTATGTTAGTAATACTAAACTATTTCTATTGACTTATTTGTGAGAAGAAAAATATATTATATATTTATATATTTTTATAAAGTGAATTAACACTGGAGAGAGGGCTACAATCACAGTTGATGTGTATTATTGGGCACAAATTCAACGCTTGAAACAAAAAGGAAAAGAAAAAAGTGTTCAGGTGATACCCCTCTTTCAAGCTGTGTCAGAGGAAGAGTCATAGGATGCTGACACTATGAAGTTGCCAGTATTGGAGTGGCTCGCCATGGACTGGGCGGCCTGCTGGCTCAAGTTATTGCAGATCAGCACCAGCTGGTTGCTCTGCGCTTCTGAGAGGGTGCTACAGCTCTGGTAGACGCTGAAGTTGGTCTTCCGGCCAGGGATGTTGCCTTTCTCGCACATCGTCTTTACCATCTTGGCAAGCTTGTTTTTCCCCAGGGCTTGGCAATTGTACCAGTGAAGCGCGGCCAAGTTGACGACGGGTTTGATGGACAGGTAAAAAGGCGCATCCTCGTAGCGCATGGCTGGAGGCCGCCTCTGGGCATACTCCTTGTAGTCTTGCACGGGGCAGGTCTGTGGGGAGTGCTGAGTGGCGTACACCCGGGAGTCCGTCCCGCCTCTCTTGCTCTTGGCGTTGACGTCTCCGTTGTCCGGCCCCATCCACTCCAGATACTCCAACCCGGTCTCTGTCACCCGCAGACGGATGTCTCCCCACTTGAGGGTGGACCCATGGAAACCCGTGCAGTGTCCAAACGCCTTAGTATTGTTTAGCCAGACAAGGTTCAGCAGCCCTTCGGGATTGTACCGGCTCAACAAGCCTCTTTTGCGCAGGATAAGCTCATCAGCAAAGGTGAGCTTCATGGATTTGTGTGGCTTGTTTCCTTTTCCTTTACACCTCAGCTCTATCTGCTTTTGCTTTAGAGCTTCCTGAGACCTCTTGAACTCTTTATCCCTCGTAATACTGTATCCATACCTGTGCTCTTTGAGATACCGCTCCAGCCCACACTGATAGTTGGCCAGACTGTTTGGCTCGTATTCAGACCCATCCTTTTGTCTGGCGTCCACAAAGAAGGAAGCAAGGTAGGCATCAAGCTCTTTGCAGGGGATGACGTAGATCTCCCGGGTCTCAGAGGGGTACTTGGAGATGAGGAACTCTCGGAAATTGCGGAGAGCCGTCTGCGTGCTGCGAATGGTCTTCTCGTTCTGCTCCCTGCTGAGCTCCGCCGCTCTCTCATCCTGGTCTGGAAGAGGGAGAAAGGGAAAGACAAAAGAAAGCAAGAGCAGTGAGTTTGTGTGATGTGCTTTTCCCCAAAACAAATTTCCTTAAAAAGGAAAAAAAAAGGAAAAAAATCAAAATCAATTACACAAAGAGCACTGGAAAACATCATTACATACCTGTCACATGACTGAAAAGCCAAGTTCAGTTTCACAAATGATGTGCTAGAGTATGGCACAAAACCAAAGTGAGCTCCTCATGACACTGGGGCACAGTTCTGTGCATGGAGATTTGTGGAAAACAGTGGGATTAGAGGCAATCTGCTTTTTAGAACAAATGCAAGGTAGGAGGTTTTTCTGTGGATCCCAGTGCTGTGTGCAGGGCCCAATCCGAATAATAAGCCCATTCTGAATTGCTTCATTTGTGAAACCAGAGGCTGTACTGGTTCCATTTTTTTTCTACGAAAAATAACTAAAGCATCATATTTGTGACAGTAAAAATTATCTTCAATTAGATGCATTTTTAAAGAGCAAAATAAATATAGACGTAAATGTACAGTACAAAATAATGCAGCACATCCTAACAAAGGAGTTGGCAGGTAGAAGTACTACAGAGCAATATGTAATTTACAAATGTACAAGAAAAAAACACAGTTAATATGTTCACATCAGAAGATATGGAGGAAAATCACGATTATACAGTCTGGCTACATAATCAAGCTGTACCTTGACAGTGGAAGAACAATTGTGACCATTTCTTATCATTTTGCAGAAAAATCAAATTCTGGAAACAACTTTATATTGCTCTATAAGGCTATACTCAAAGGTCCTTACAATCAGATGCTACCTCTACGATGGTTGTTACTGACAAATGACTTTCAGGCTGATCATAAGATAAGCATAAAAAGGCAAAGCTTTTTACATGTAAGTGATTGTGTACTTAAGGACTGTTTCCTTGGCATATGCAAACTATCTGTCTGTACAAGGATGCAGCTTACAAGCACATAGGTGGAACTGTCATTATGAATGTGACAAACCTTCATGGTTTTAGAAAATGAACAGCAAATGCAAAGAAGGAAAAATTCAATTATTTGACTATTCTCTGTAATTGTGAATGGAACATTCTTTTTTCTCTCTTCCACTTAATAAGCAGAAGAGGGGAAAAAAGCAAGTTCTTTTTTGTTCTATCTCATTGCAAAAACGGTACATTTTGGTGTCCTTTCAGCAGTGCCATAGTAACACTCACCAGGTGTTTCCCACCCAACATACACACCACAAAGTGGTATGAGACCAGGTGAAGTTCCCACTGCCTCTCTGTCATTCAGGCCAAGCTCATGTCAGGCCATGTAGCACACCCATGCTTTGCAGCAGTGCTCCTCATGCCCACTCTGCCCTGCAAGGCTGTTAAGAGGGGAGGCAGCAGGGAAAGGAAGGTGGCCCTATCCCTTTTGCTAGCCCACGTGCAATGTTTCATGCAGTGCAGAAATGTCAGTGCACAGCTGGGCAGCTTCCCCTTCCACACATCTACAGAGTGACTCTGAAGAGAGTTCATCCCGTCACCTCCATAGCACAGCTGCAGACAGAGGCACTGGGAGTGACTTGCCCCAGGACTTGCCAGCGGGCCAGAAACAGGGCTGAGTTTATATCCCCTGGGATCAGGCCCTGTGTCTTCACTGCAAAGCATTCACAGCACTCTGAAACCTATTGAGAGGGGTCCTCAAACCCTCTGCAAAGCACAGAGAAGCGGGGTTCTGCAGCTGAGGCCTTTGTAGGCTTCTGCAGCCATGAAAAATGCTGCCACAGAGCACTGAAGTTTGCTCTAACTGTGCTCAAGGGGAAAAAGCAAAGGTCACCAGCCTGTTTCAGAAACTGGTTTTAATATTGATGTCAGTATCAAAGAGTTCCTAGCAGCCTGCAGTGAAGTCTCATGCTTTAGGCAATGTATAGGATAGATCCTTTTATTACGGCTAGATGCAGGCTGGAAATAAAGAGACAACACTGTTTGAAGCGCTGAAACAAACATTTACTCTGGTACCTTGTTCACGGCACCCATCACCACTTATTATAGCACTGTGTAAGTAATCAGTGCTTTGACTGACAGCCCACATTTTAAGTACTGTTTCAATATAAACAGCACATATAATGGCTCGGTTTTATGCATGTCATCAATCACTACTTCTTAGAGGATAGCCTGTCACAACACAGCAGTGACACCCAGTCAGTCATTTATGTTATGGCATCTTTCCTTAATCTGCAAAGGAAATTGCCATATCTGCAGCTAACAGTTATAAAATCCATGCTGAATTAAAGATCCCCTGAAGTTGCATGCGCAAAACAGTACCCCAGAAACACTGTGTTCCTGCAGTGCTCTGGTGTGTTACTCCACAAGGCAGGTGGGAAATGTTAAAGATAATGGGTCAGATTGTCATCCAGCCACATCAGGAGAGCTACGTCAATTTCGACTGTGAATCCAGTCTGCAGTGGTAGTTGATTATTCTCTTCCTATGAGACCACTCAAATATCAGGGATATCTCATAGCATGGGATGAATGCAGGGAGGCAGGGAGGCAGTGAGACCCAACAGAGCCCGAGACAGCCAAAGTCATCAGATGTCAGCTGAGCCACTGTCATCATCTGTGTATGCTCTTCATCCACAGCAAAAGCAGACAATGCAGCTGAGCCTATCTTAACTAAGACAGCTCTTTATAGCCTAGGATGGCTGAGGAAGGAGACATAACTCTTCAGGTCATTAAAGTCTTACTTCTTCATTTAACCAAGGAGATTTCATAGTGCTGAAAGAAACCATATAATCCATTTCAACTACCATGGAGACATAAATTGTATCCAGGCACGCTTTTAATATTGCCAAACTTTGTGTTTTCTGCTAATTTTATAATCTTATTCTCTGTTATTGTGGTGGTTGACCCTGGTCAGCACCTAAGCACCTCACAGCCACTTGCTCACTCCCCACCCCAGAGGGACAGGGAAGAGAATAGGAAGAGCAAAAGCGAGAAAACCTGTGAGTCAAGACAAAGACAGTGATAATAACTGAAGGAAAGAGGAAAAAGAAACCCAACCGACAGCTGATGCAAAGGCCTCACCACCTCCCACAAGTAGACCAATTCCCAGACAGTCTCTGAGCAATGCCCATCTCCCCCAGTAAAACCCTCCCTTCAGTGTTTATTGCTGAGCATGATATCATAGGGCAGGGAATATCCCCTTGGTTAGTCTGGGTCAGCTGTCCTTGTCGTGTCCCCTCTCAACCTCTTGCCCACCCTAGGTCTAGCTGCTGGGGGGCCAGAGTGGGAAAAAGAGAAAGCCTTGAAACTGTGCAAGTCTGGCTCATCAACAGCCAAAACACTGGTGTGTCATTAACAGTGTTTTAGTCACAAATCCAAACCACAGCAGGGTATGGGTGGCTACAAAGAAAGTTAACTCCATCCCAGCCAGACCTAGTACAGTTATGCCATTTGGATCACTAATGAAACAGTGCCCAAGACCAGGCGCACCTTGCACCCGTTCCATACAACCTTTGACAGGAGAAGGAGACCACAAAAATTATTCTCTGGGTGCAGTCTGCAAATGGCCCTTGTAAAATACTTAGAACAAACCCACCTACTCTACGCATCTCTATTTTGCCTACAGGAAATAAGTAGAAACAGAATCAAAGACCTTACCACAGTGTGGATACTGGGCATTGATTGCTCCTGCTCTAGCCACGTGGCCTTGTGACCTTGTCAGAGAACATGAGGCTGGTGTAACGTCATTTTGTTCCTTACAAATCCACCCAGTCTGACAGATAAAGAAAGGCTATATAAAAGTAATTCAATCATTAAGAACTCAAGACTAAAAGGCATCTCAACTGCCATCACACTGAATTTTTTAAAATGTCTATGTTATGGTAAGGATCTGACAAGCTGGGAGAACTGTTGAGGTACAAGACGTCATCTCTGGGTCTGGGTTTTGAAAGTGAATGTTCTTGTCCTGAAGCAGGAGTGTTTCCAGTGTAACAGTTACTAGATGTTTGCTTGGTCTCACTTTGCTGCACCTTGCTGAGTAGAGACCAAAAGCCAGGGCTTACTTTTTTTTTTTAATTCTCTGTGGTCCTGCTGGAAACTACTGAAAACACAGGTGGGGATCTATATTAGTTCCTTGACCACTGTAAGCATAAACCTGTTTGCTCTTGGGCCTCTAATGCTCATGGGATCATCAACTCTTCAGTGTGCATGGGTTCCAAAACTGGGTAAAAGCACAGAAAAAAAAAAACCCAAAGCGCTCCTCAATCCAAGAGAACACCTCTGCATCAGGAAGGCCCTGAACTGCAAATTGCTGGAGGACAGGAGAGTGGGGAGGTGTCATATATGCTTGCACCTTTCTTATAGTCTTCTGTAGGTGTCTGTTGTTAGGCTCTAGAAAGACAGATACTCTCATGTTATGGTCTAATTTGTCTTGGCTAGTAAAATGGTCTGAACCAACCAACCAAAGATTATTGTCATCATTGATCTACCAAGGCAAGCTATCCTTAATGCTTTCTCCTTGTCGTAACGCAACCTTTGGAGTTGGTAGTGCTGTTAACCCCTGTTTTACAGACTAGGAGCAGAAATATAAAAAATAAATTGACCTGGAGACGCATCTCCTGAGGTCCTGCCCCTCCCAGCTGCATCACTGCACAAAGGACCTGGTTGGAGCTCTTGGGTTCCCTATCTGATCCCACATCGGAGTTTCATTTCCAAGAAAACCAGAACGTGGCAGAAAAAGCCAGCAAAACCCACCCTATTGTGGCATCTTGGGTAAACTCCCAACTAAGAGTTTGAAAAAGTGCCAAGTAGTTTAGATGTCCCAGTTTAAATGTAGCCAAAGAGATAAAGTGACCTGGCAGAGATTAAACAGACAACCTAGTGGAAGCCAAGTGTCCCAGCCTAGCCGCAACCATGAGATGATCCCTCCCACAGAGCAACAGCTGTCTTCTGATCTTTTCATAATCTGATCTTAACGCAGCCAAGGCTTAACATTATCAGTGGAGTTATCAAACTCAGGGTTGTTTTTATTTCAGCTCGCACACATACACACACTCAGGCTCCCTGAAAAGGACATAGCCTGTGTAATTATGTATGGCAGGGCAAAAGGCACTTGCTTTCATGGCAGACATATGCAGATTGTTAATGTTCAGAGAGGGTTTGTAATATTAGTGGGAGTCATGAACCTGAGCTATTATTGCAAACAGTCTTAAACTTTGCTTAAAGTAGGCAGCGAGATCTCAGAAGAAACACATTAAAAGTAAGGTGGGTTTTTGGGTGGTAATCACACCACCAGCCGAAGTCTTGTCTGCCCCATTTGTATTCTGACTAGGAAAATGCTTTTGCAGCAGACCTGCTTCCACCAAAATGCTTTCATTCAGGTGAAAGAGCCTAGTTAACCACACACAAGGCACCACATATCTCCACGCTGGAGCTAAGTGCTCTCTATCCATGCCCCTGCACTTTGCAGGTTGGCTCTTGTCCCTGCTCTGCAATTATTGAAAAGCAGCAATATCCAACCTATGGGCCACGGCCATATGCAGCCCACTAAAACAGTTAATGTAAACCACAGCCTGCTCCTACCTTTCTTTTCTCCTGTACCCTCCTGTTTCAAGAAGGTATCTGCAGGCAAACGACATTCTCAAGGCAACAACTGCAGTGGGCAGAGGTCAAGCTGTTGCGTAAGGGAGATTTGATCAAGTCATGGGGGGGAAAGGCTGGGGGACCCTCTGACAAAATGTGCCCTCCTGGAAGCAGTGCCACAGCTGCCCTGTCAGGAGCAGCTGAATGCCACTGTCCTGCCATGGCATCCCTGCATATCAGTCCTCTTTCTGCATGCAAAGTTTAGAAAGCTGACAGCTGGTTTTCACTGTATCACAGGAATAACCAAGCGAAAGCCATTCTCCCATCTCACCGCTGAAAAGCAAGAGTGAGGGTAAGAGCAGGAGGTCTCCCTGGCAGAACTGCCTCTGAGCATTCGCAGAAACACCCTGAGATTAAGAGACAAGGAGTGCTAAACACTTGGAGAATGATATTTTTGGCACTTTTACTGTCTGGTACGGACTAGCTTCCTTGGGGCAACTCGTACACACACGCAGTAGTCAAAGGCTTAAGTCAAAACTTTAGGAAGTCCTAAGGCCAAATAAAGTGTGCTTCCTGTGCCATAATAATCATACTTATTTAAGCTTAGGCTTGGTGAGTCAGAGTCAAAAGAGGGGGTAAAACCCTGTGACTGCCTGGAGACTTTCATCAGGTTTTGACATCTAACAGCTTCTGAGATCTGCAGGATCAAAGGATTAACTTGTTAGCTGCAGATTACTGAAGCAGAAGAAAGTGCTCCTGCACTGTTTCTTGAATTCCTGCCCTACCTATCTCATGTTGCTACTAAATTCTGTTTAACAATTAAAGCTCCCTACTTCCACTACATTAAGTAAAACCCGATATAGTTTAACATTTTCAGAAAAGGCTGTCATTATCATGTAAAATCTGTAGTATGATAGAAATTTCTTAATTAAAATCCATTTATGAAAGACGTTATGTTTTCTGGCAAAAAAAAAAGCGCTTCTATTCAGTTAACCTCCTCCAACAAAATTATCAATGAAATATTTTATGATTCTAAAATTAAAAAGCTTTAGATTCCGTCAAAGAAAAAAGGACACAGATTCCAAGCAAATGAGCATGGGAATATTCATACATTGCTATCTCCATGAAGTAAGAGTCACTAAAATAAACTTTAGTTGTCTGTATATTTTTTGCAAGGTACAGAATGGTTTGATAAATAAATGCTCGCTCATACACTAGTGCTGGTTTTCAGTTTGCGTTCACTTTCACTACTTTCTCACCACAACAGCCTGAAAAGATACGAGGTGCAATGTGGCTGCTGGCAAAATCAACAGTAAAAGTCACATCGATATTAATGGGACTACTGCATGATCCTCAGATGACAGAAAATTTGTAGCCATGACAAGGATTAGGAATTTATGTCCTCCTATGACTGACTGGATCAACCTTTTACACAGTGGATACTAGCAATCACTAATGAATGGTGCAAAACAGCAGCACTCTGGGGACTTTGATTTGTACAAGGCTCCCTTCTCCACCTGACTGTATGTGACATGGAATCTAAGCTATTTCAACACAAAGGTTCTAAAAATGCATTTTCTAAATCAAAAATGTTTTCATTTGTTCAAGTATGATCTCCACTTCATCTAGTTGTCTGGTTTTGGTTTTCTCAGAGCTAGTGGAAAGGAGGTGTTGCGTGCTAGTTTTACCTCACATTTCACTTCTTCCACTGAACACTTACAGTGGTATTTCTGGGGTATGAGACCATATAGTGTCCTATCTCCTTTTGAAGCTGTTCTGTGATGCACTAGTGTGAATTGCTGCAATGAAAAATGGGATGTATTTCCTTTGTATCCTGACAGTGGGGCTACTCGGTTCATGTTTACTCATGAACCCACCTCCATTTGGCAGGAACAAATATACCAACTCCAGCTCTCCCAGGCTTGCCCAAATACTGCAGCACTTCACAGCAGGACACTACAGCTGCTCCCCGGGGCACAGCATGGAGAACAGCAGAAGGAGAAGATATTTTGCAAGAGCACTGGAGAACCCATATATCTGGTACTTAGGTGATTTCCAGGCAAAATGTTCTCAGTTCACAGCTGAACTGGAGTCTGCCATTTCAGCTGCGTTGTTCCAAGTCAGTGACCTGGATTATAACCAAGCCTGGAACCAGCTCCAGGTCTACCTGCCCTGCCTCATCCTTCTCTTATTTCCATGCTAGCTATTACCTTTACAGGAGCTTTATAAAAACAAATTCTTTGGACTGTTATATAATTGACTGAGGTCCAGGGACCCAACTCTTCATAAAGGTGGAGGATATACAAGCCATGTTTGGAGTTTTCTATACTGGAAACCTAAAAACATTAGAAAACTTTTAAAAAAAATGTGAAACCCTTTTTCTTTCAAAATAACTGACTAAATTTTCTTCAACTATGTTCACTTCTAACACATAATTGCTCCTCTTTCAGAGCTCAGGTTAAAAACATCAGGTAGACTGGTGAAATTGGAGTGCTGCTGGAGTTGATAAGTGGCAAAACACTACCCACAATGTGAAGCAAATGTCAGCTTTAGGTTGAGCATGCATCTTTGTATTCAGCCATATAATCTTCTAATAATTTCCAACCAATTTCCAGCTAACTCCACTTAGAAAACTCGAAGTACTGATTTCAGTTTAAGGCTAAAGACAAGAGACATTTTTTACGAATTATTTTCTTCAGGTTTTAACTCTGGAAAATAGAATTCTTTTTTTACTCAGGACTTTTTAGCAACACAGTGAAATGTTGCCTTTTCAAAGCATGTTATTTACTTCATGATCTGTGGCAGACGGAATTAAAGGAGTATATCAGTGACTGTCTAACCTACGCTGAGAACTGGAAGCTGGATGATGCCTGGCAGAAGCGATGCACTAAGAGGCCAGTCCAGAAAGTGTTGCACACACATCCTCAGCAGAATATCTATTTTTCTCCCAAATAAGTTTCCAATTCAACAAAGCATATTTTAAGTGCATTCTGGATTGGGATCCCTGTATTTAAGTATATGCTTATGTAGAAACATAGAAATCACCTGGAGTAAGTCATTACATGTTTAGAAGGTGGAAGAGGGGCACAACTGAATAACATTTGTACGTATAAAATGACTTGATTCAGAAGTTGCTAAGAGAAAAGGCAAGAAGAAAAAATCAAAATGCGAAGAGAAAAAACTGTAAAGATCTGAGAAACACCTCCTTTGTTGAATTAAGCTTATAATTTAAAAATTAATGAAGCATTAGGGGAAAAATACAAATTCTCACAGCAAAACCCCATTTCTTATATAAGAAAAACAAGAAGCTACATTTTCCATAAGGTTTCCACCTCTATGTGCTTATATAGAGAAAATCAGATTTACGTGTGTAAACAGATCTCGCAAGCACCTATTGCTCAGCCAGCAATTTAACTAGTGGGCTGGTTTGCACAAAATCACAGGTACAAATTTATATGGTATTTTGGAAGATTTGGCGCAGTGGAATTTTGTGCCTGTCTGCAGTTGCAAGCCCCATGGAAGAAGAATGAGAAACAGGACACAAACATGTATCCCCTTACAGTTTAGTCTTCTCTTTACATGCCACCCCACACCACCAGAGCCTTAGGGTGTTCTCAGCTACAGCCTACCACCAGTTTTAACATCATTGCATTTAAGAGCTAACTTTAATAAGCATAGTTGAGAAAGCAATGCAAGAGGTCTCGAAGGGATGAGCCAGGGCTACAAAGTTTGCCTGCTTTTGATTCACTCCAGACAGCAGCTGAGAAGCAGAGTTGGGAAATATTGGAGGGAAATAAAGATGAGAGGGAGAGAAGGGAGAATCAGAACAAAGGGATGTGAAAAAAAGAACAACACTGAAGAGAGAGATTAAAAACAGATGAGGATCCTCAACATCTGAAATCTAATTTTTATCACTGTTTCAGAATGAGGCAGTCTAACTGGGGCAACAAGCAGTTGAAACAAAGAAAAGGAGTATGTAATAAATATTTTATTAATCATAATAAGCTGCACTTTAAGTCTTGGCCAAAGCGTATTCTTAAATCAAGCTGAGAATGTAAGCAGTTTCAGACTTAAGAGCATGAGGCCCACATGACTGTAATTAACATAATAAATCATGCTGTGGAGCTCTCTACACAGGCTGACACCACTTAGTTGATATATTGCTTATTAGAGACTGCAGACATTTCTCCCTCTATTTTATTAAAGTGCCATTGGTAGTGAATCAAAAGGTACCCTTTTCTGTTCTGGCTGAACTATCTACTGCACGTGTAATAGGAAACATGTGTGGGGAGTTTGTGCCATTGACTTATGATAACACAGATGGCAGCACATGCATCCCAAAGAATGCATGGTACTGCATTTCAGTACCTTTTCTCCCACCTCCATCTTTAATTTAGCAAAGTACTTGAATTGCCTCATTACTGAGCTTGCAGTTTTATTTCTGAAATTCTCTGTTGGTGATTTTGCCCAACCAGACCAATTTGCTTTTACCTTTATGCACTGTATATTCTCCAGTATGAGTGAAGCAAGCTATGAAGGGCACAGACTCTGTGAAGAGCTCACAATTTACAACCTTGCCTAACCAGTTTCAATGCACACTTTTAACACACGTATTTCCTTTGTCTTCACTGGGTCAGAGAGCAGAATTTAAGGACCAGCTCTTTACACAATTCTCCAGAGAGGATGAAGTGCAACACTTAAAGTGAAACAGCTCCTAAGGTGGATTCAGGAAAACAGCCTGCTTTTCTGTTTTGAGCCTGTGCTGAGAGTCCTCTCCTCCTCACACTCCAGAAAAAATGACGACTTTGAATTTCAGTTTAACCTTTGCAAACACAACTCTCACCATATTAGGAAGGGGTGGAAGTTCAAAGATGTAAAGGTCCTACAAGGTTGGGGAGACTCAACAGCTGGGCAGAGGGCAGAGACATGAATACATCCCAACTTGCGGAAAGGCCACAGACCTCAGGTGCTAGATACTCTGCCAGGCAGCTGCTCACACACCCTGGCTGACCAAAGCACACACACTTTGTTCCAGACTAGCCACGGCACGTCCAGGCATTTGCCAGGACAAGGAGTCCCAAGAGGCACAGGAGCAGCTGGAAATTCTGCACGGAGAGGAGACAAAGGGATAAGGAACACACATTCGTCAGGAACCAGGTTGTTGTTCACGGCACAACTCGTTTATTTCTGTCCTTGAATACATGTTTACATTTACTTTATCATAGTTTAATTGAATAGATATTTAGTCACATTTTGCAGCTCTACTTGAGTAAAGTCTCTTTAAATAAATTGAGGAGTTTCAAATTTTTTCTAGCTACCTACACAGAGAGCATACACACACATACACACCTCTTTGCTGCTCAGAATATTGTTATTATTTCTCTTCTGTAATTACGTTGTCAAAATTTTCCTGTCGGGATTGTATTCTTATTTCCATAAAAATAATTTGTTCTTCTATATAGGATATGAACAATCAGTTCCCCTGCTACTGAATGAGTTCATACCAAAACCAATGCCAACTAATTCATGTAAAAAGTGACATGGGGTATAGTTTAATGGATGTAATTATGGAGGTATGTTATACATATATATGGCTATTTTATTATGCACTAGCACAATAAGCAGTCTGATGTATTTAACAACTGTACAAGTGAATGGTAAATGGAACAAGTTATTGGTCAAACTGTAAGTTTTCTGAGGGCTATCTGAAATCAGGGGAGAGGAAACAGAGGCAAAAAGACACTTCTTTACATATAGAGAAAAAAGAAATTGAAATCTGTGAGCAAAAAGCAAAGCACATGTCAGCATACAGGCATGAATTCTGTGCTGTAATGCCAAGAATAGTTTCCCTGTCTGTTAATTTGTTTTCTTGGATGTATAGTCAGTCAGAGAGAGCAAGTCCCAAACAACTGGCAGTGCTCCATTTCCCAAGAGTCAATGACAGAAAAAAATCCCCATAACCTGGCACGTCCACATGACTGAAGGACAGAGCTCACCACAATCAGAACGAGTGCTCCAAGTTGTGGACAAAATTAAATTATTCCCATACAAACCCATCCATGTTTCTGTGGCTCATTCATACTGCTATACTTAACCAGCCGCAGTAGTAAAGCAGAGATTAGGCACATACCCAGTTAAGAGAGAGGTGACTGTAAACATAAAACTGAAGCAAGCTATTCAAAGATCAAAGATGAACGTCCTTATCTTTCACAGGCTTGATCTTTGGGTACAGGTATATCCTGCTTGAAATAGTTCACTAATACAGCACATTCAGCTTTTGCACTAGGGTGATATGACTGGGTCAGAATAACTCAAGAATCAATTTTTTCCTTCTCTGAACAAAACAGAAGGCCAGCCTTTTTCTTTCTTTTTTTTTCCCCCCAAGGACAAAGCAGCAAGCAAGTGATTAAGTATTATTAATCCATAGTTGTATGGTTTCAAGTGATGTTTTCATCATGAAGACCTAGTTAATGAAAAGCAACGACAAACCACAGTGTCACTGCCAGTCTAAAGGTATCCTGACTTTAATCAACAGGAACATATACAGTATTTCTCTCTCTGTGTGTGCACTTGCTGTTTAATTAAAGTTAATGGGAGCAACAGGTGTGTTTTAGAAGTAAGATGCAGCCAATGCACTTAATGGTCAATGTATAATTAAGCACATAACAAAAAGCTTTCATCAGACTCAGCAAGGTCCTCAGCATCACTTTTTACATGACACGCATGCAGGAAGCCCTGTTCCCGGCTCCCACCAGGGGCACAATTCAGTGGCAGCCAGGACCTGGGAACTGCTGCCTCTAACATGACGTTCATGTGATCTGCAGCATCCTGCCGTTTTTGCAGGGCAGCATTCCTTGGCTCCAGACAAATACCGTCTCATTTGGGAAACAAAAATACAGCTCTGCCCACCTGTCCCACAGAGGCCACTAGCCACATTCAGGCCGTTCAGAACAACCGATGTCGCAAGTAGCTTTTATGTGACCAGTCCATGGAGTGCCCCAGCAAGAAAGATCCATCAGGGAAACTAGGCGTTCCAGTTTCTCTCTCTAGAGGCTCTGATTTAATAGCCTGGTTCAATGCTTCCTGCAAACAGCATGGGCATAACGTCATTTAAGCATACTTTATCAAAGAAAGATGGATTTCAGCATGTTTCAGTGCTTCCAGGATCTGGATGTTTTAGCAAGCACTGCTCTGTGCTGTGCTAGCCATGATAAAATATCTACCATCATACTTCTACTTTCTTTTTTGGAAAAATTGAAACAACAATTTCTGTATTCAAAATTGTTATCTTGCTTAGATAGACAGAAAATAAACTCAAATATTTTTATTGAACTGTTTCATGCTCAAGCAGGTTCTAGGTTCACTGCAAGCACAAAAAGAAGATGACACAACAGAACAAGAAATAATTTAGGTATGAGGAAAACAGGAGAAATGAGAAGTCACTGTGTGCTGGCTTCACGGAACAGCTTATGCAAAAATGGCATGCTCCCATCATGGAGACAGGTAAAAACAGTTCTTCCCAAGGTTTACTGCTGCTATTAAAAGCTTAGACCTTGAATACATATGTGCAATAGTTCTTCTGTAGATATATTTACTGAAGTACCAGCCTCATCCAAAGTGGAAAAACACTCTCAGAAAGTATCCTGACCTAAAATGCCAAGTCCTGTATTCCCTTTCTGTTCCAGCACGCCATCCAAAGTGCAAAAGGAAAGTGCATGTCTGAGGCCTTTCCAGGGTCAGTGTCTGTCTTGGCTGCTGTGCTGCATCTCCTCTGCAGATCCTAATCTGATCCTGCCTTGCCTCTCTTTTCTTATGTAGACACTCACAAATCATAAGGTGAAAATAGCTCCAAAATGAAACAGAGCAATTGCAAAGACCACACAAAGAAAAGAGATCTCATCAAAAACACCGTGTTAAATAATCTTTTATTTCCTAAAAATAAAGTGATGTCCAGTATGGACTTGTCCAGTTTCCTTTGTTGTTTCCATGTGTTTTCAGGACAGCTAGAACCAGCGGAGGCCTTATTTTCTTCCTTTCAAAACACAGCACTTTGCACAGAACAGTAATCTGTTTAAGACGCCTTTAGTGAAAGGGAGCGCATAGCACCTACATCATGTTGGTCTTGCAAAAATGATTGTTTTCTGCTTCTCACTTGTACTTTTTATTTTTTGCTTTTCTGCCTTTCATGTTGGGGTAATGGGGGAGAGGGTACATTTCTAAGTCTGAAATGAGCAGTGATGCTCCAGAACACAACCATTCATTGAAGTGGGCAGTTTCTCTTCCGATATGACATACCATCTTACTTAATGCCGTTTGTGCTATGGTACTTCGAACTAAAAATAGATATTTAAATGAAGTGTCAATAATTCTCAGTGATGCAATTCCTCTATTCAGAACCCCAGAGAATATTCCTGACTGTTTGGCAGCTGAACTTGGCATGCTTTACAGACTTAATCCTTAAAAACTGCTGGGGCCTGGCTGCAATAGATCTTTCTGAGAGTACGGATTCAACTCCCTCCTAGCTCCAGGCAAGAAACTTCGACAGACTGCATGGAAACTCCCATTCCTCACCTGTTACAATAGGCCTATGAAGCTTTTATTGCAGGAATACAACTCAAAGCCCATCCCTAAATGTCTCCCACACCAACCTACTTTCAGCGTGAATACTAATGAATGGTTTCCTCCAAAATGTATATATATATCCATTAACGCTGCTGCCAGGAGATTTCTCTGTGTGCTGCAGGTAGTTCCACTCAGAGGAAGTCCGTGGTGAACAGTGGAAACAAGTCCTGACAGCAAGAAAAGCAGCACCCTAATCTCTTGTGTGCAAAGCTGCTTTGATAAATACTTAATATTTAGGACAGCAAGAAGATCGCCCTCTACATGACAAATCCACTGCTGGTCTTCAAGGTTTCAAAGAGGCTGGCATGAACCTTCTGTGTCTGGAAGGAATTTCCACTAAAGAAAATAGATATGGAATCCTGAAATGGTGATAAATACATTTCTTAAGTACAGTGAAAATCGAAAGATGTAATACTTGATGAGTCTTCATTTCAGTGTTCTCCTGCAAGAATTAATAACTTGATAAATGCTTCTTGTAGAAACAGCTTCATAAAGCACACTCTTGTATTAGAATTATTAGTACTATGGTTTCATTTTTTTAAATTTGATTGTCATGCTGTGTACCCAGATGATAAAAGCAAATAGATTAGTACTTTGCCAAGGCTGAATTTGTCCTTTTTATGATACTGTCCTGCTTCTAAATGGAACTCCCTTACAATATTGTAAAGATAAGTAGTATCAGCTTCATTAGCAGAAATTCTAGAATAAAGCCTCCAAAATATTAGTTTATAATTTAACACATTTGGACACAGATAATTAAGGGTGCGACTGGGCTGGCAAATCCATGCTGCGAGATCAGAAGGCAGTGGCAGTGCAAGAGGTGGTTAATCAACTCGCTAGCTTCCTTTTTCTTATGATTAAAACTATAATGATCTAATTTTATTCTTCTAAATAAGCCAAGCCCATGCAACTTAAAAAAAAAAAGTACGATGCTTTTTGTAATTATGTATCCCAGCACTTACTATTTTTAGTTCAGCTACTAGAGCAAGAATAGATATGAATTATGGGACCTAAAGGGCCGCTAGTGGACTCTGAACTCTTTAGTCCAACACAAAGAGGAAGAGATTATCTCACCCCTACATATGTTTAATTGTTCGCTTGACCACATTCAGCAGTGTATGTCCCTGGAGGCAGGCTTCAGCAGTCACTTTAGCCAAAAGTCATCAATCTTTGTATGTAAATTACAAATACAAAGACCGATCAGCAATTATTTGAGTGTTCTTGGAAGAGCTTAAATAAAGTTTTGTAACTTTCTTCTGACATTATTATTTGCCTTGTGTTACATTCACTCTTGGCACAGTTCCACTGGACTTGGAAGAATTACAGCAGGGATTAATTTGGCCTTTCTGTATGTATGGCTGATGCTTTATATACGCCTAAAAAAAAGGCATTATATTTTTTGTTTGCACTTCTTTGGAATGTGCTAGCTGACACATTTTTTTTCCTTGCAGTGTAAACAGTGATTTAGGAGTTTAAGCTAAACCTAGTCAAAACTGGCAATTCATGAGGTGTGGGGGACTTCTTTCTTCTCTAAGTCTTGTAACATTTTGATGCTCATCTAACAGCTCCTAATCCATGAACCTTATGATCACACAAGAATCCCAGCTCCCACTTAATTTAAACCGACACAACTGCAGAGAGAGAGGGGGAAAGGGAGAGGTCCTAGTTCTTTTGATTGCAGACAAATACTTTAAAATATTCCACCTAAAAGCTCTACATCAGCATCAGACAAGCCCCAGATGCACTGCATTTTATAATGGTCATGGTTCAGATAGAGACATTATATGAACACCTGGAACCGACAGGGATGTCCACACTGAGAGCAGAGTGACAGTCAACCCACGTTAGGTGCCAGTCATGAAAGGCTGCAGTCCCTGCTTACACCTTCCCATGATGAGAGCACAGGACCAGAACTAGATCTTTTCCCAAGTCACCAAGCTAAGCTGATCACCAAGCACTGATCTGGGATCCTGACATACCGGCTACACAAAAGAAAAGAATGAGGAGATGCTCAGAGCAGAGACATCAGATTCAGCAAGGCTGAGTACTGCCCTCAGCACAGACCAGGCCACCATCCATCACAGCACACATTCAACCGCCGATACTGTTTGATAACCATGGCAGAGGGACAGTGTGTGGCACGCTGACTAAGAAAGCAGTGGTGCTTGTGGACAACCTGTTTCCCTTCCAAACTCTGGAAACACCTGTACATGTAAATCATCACCCAACAGCCAGGCAAGTTCAACGATGGATATGCATGATGGCATTGTGATGGTACACACAGAACATGCTTTGCCACATCTCTGACAAAAGCAACAACCCTAGTCACTTCATTTACAGGATTTTGTATTTTGCATCTCTACTCACTACTCTTTGCGTTCTGCACATTTTGTACATATGCCTTTGACGTCTTTTTAGTGTATCCTCATGGAACTCTTTGCTCCTGTATTTATACTGTTGGACTAGTGTTGGACCAGAGATGTCTTGCTGCATTGTCTTGTTAATCCAAAGCACATCTTCACCCTCAGTCTTCAGGTGGAAAGTGAGTATTCTTCATAAATACTTCAGCAATTCCGCTTATGAAGTAAGTCCTACCTCTCTCAGAATCAAAACGTGCCTTCCTACACAATAAGCTCTATCCTCCTCTGAGCCGTAGTCTTCCTCCGTACTCTTCTGCAATAACACCAAATCTTTTCCATTCGTGGTTTCAGACATCCAAATGTCTCTAATTTCTCTAGGCTGCATGTACTGCAACCTAAAGCATCATGTTTCTTACTCACCTTCTGTCTTCACTGATGTGACCTACCTTGCCCTTGCTGGTTCTTGGACATAAAAAACAGACCAAGTATTAGCAAAAGGAAGAAGAGGCTGTTTAGGAAGTAGAAATTGCACAAATTCCCTGCTCTCCACCACTGCAAAAATCTCTCTCCTATCAGATGTAGATCCTCTCACTTTTTCCAGAAGAAAGAAAGGACTAAATAGTACCTACGTATAGAAGCCTTTGCTAATGAAGTGGTAAAGAACAATCTGAAAATTCACAGATGAATGTCCACTTATTAGGGCTGAAGTTTAACAAAAATAATTCAGTGTATTCCACAATGCTTAGATGGAGACCTGAACCCAACAGAAATCAGTGTCTAGCCTCAATGAATCTTCACTGGCATGCCACTTCACTTTTAAGACATGAAAATACCTTTGTAAAGTCCCTACTTACACATTCAGTTGTCACAGTTTAATTAAGGAGAGTAAAAGAGAAAAAAAAAAATGTTTGAAAGAGAACTAGTCCAAAAGTAAAATGTGGATTAAACTGGCCTAAGCTAACATATATCATCAAGATTTTTGATTTTATGGAGAATCTCACTCAAACTTTCATGACCTGCGAGATTACCATGCATGGAAACTATCAATCAGCTGTGTCTGATACAAATGCAAGGCTACGTGACTCAAGCTAAAACTCAGAGTAATATTTCTTGCTGGTTCCACCCTTTAATCATAACTTATCATTTAAGGCCATACTCCTGCAAAGACCTCATAAACATACAACCAGTTCTAATGGGACCAGGAGTAAGGCTTCACATATAACTTCAAAATTAAGCAACACTTTGTAGGGGACAAGGTAGAATTTAAATTCTCTGCTTACTTTCAACTGTACCTTTGTTTGTTTGTCAAGCATACACTGAGTCTATAAAGTAACAAAAGCTCTAGGCTCCTTGGTATCATTACTTCCTGCCTTTTTTTACAGAAGGATTATATTAATCCTTTTTTCTGTCCGTTTAGGACAGAAACATTTTTACATAGGATAGATAAACATCCTCTTGTAGTTCAATATTGCTCAAATTTTATATATCATGCACCACTTCCAGTACATCGCTGTTTGTTAAGAGACAACCTAACAAAATCCCTGTACATGAGCAATCGCCCTATTCTAGTCTTTAATCAGACCTCCACATTTTATCTGCGAGAATCTGCTGTGCAGAACTATGCATCTGTAATAAATTCACTTGCCAACATTGCCCACTTTTCTGCAACTGGAAGATTTATTAATGCCAGCACTTCTTTCCCAAAGGAGCAGGCTCTGTGGAAATTGGAGACTTTCCTGACATGAGTATCAAGTTTTAGTGGTATCATTTTACCTTAGTTAAAATGCAGCTACCTCTGAATACAGTAACAGCATATTATAACAACACTATACCAGGCTGAGGAGAGGAACTCCGTAACACTTTTTGAGAACAACACAGGAAATTTAAGCATTGAGAACATAACTGACTGAACTAGAATTTGGGCAGCACACTGAGATAACACTGCTTAATGCAAGAAGCACTAGGAGATTTTGAGGCTTGATTTACACAGTGGGTGTAAATCCAGATGCAATCCCTCTTTGTCCGCACAGTGAGACACTAGACATGGACCAACCCTGCTCTGGAAACTATATAAATGTGAAAATGTGGCACTGCATCCATTCTTGTAAGATTGAACCCTAAGCAGTAACAACTGCTGACCTTGTTTGGCTTCTGAGGACCTGGCAAAAGCAGTTTGAAAGGGTTTGGTTTTTTAATGAATCTGTTGAAAGTAAATCACTCTCCCAGATAACATACACCTACATGGACAAATTCTGCCTAGGTTTGTATTCCATTGTCCCAGCTTGCAAGTTTGAGACTGAGCAAGTTGCAGGGGCAGGCTGGTAGAAACCAGCTCTAGTATATACAGCAGTGATACACCATAAACTGATGAATGCAGAATAAGTAGGTTTACCATGCAATTCAGATTGACATCAGGCGTCCCGTATGTAGCTGTACATCCCATATGTAGCTGAGCAGAGTCGGTTCTAAACCAGATGGAGTTTTGTAAGTGGATTTCCATGAGGGATGTTACATGACAGGACTACTGGCAAAGTAACATCTCAAAGATGCAGCCATGGAGAAATGGTCCCAAAGAGGAATTTGCTTTGCTGTAATTAAGACAATTATCATCCTTTCTAATTTCTAATGCTTAGTGGGGTTTTACTGAGGAAAACTGGGTATTAACTGTGCCCATTCTCTTATTTGGCAACAAGATCTGCAAGCTCTTGCCAATTAATAGATTTACCAGCGTTCAATCAGGTTTCAGGACATCCAGGTTGAAGTATCATCCAGGCTGTTAAAGTCACTGTTTTTAGCACTTACAGTACCTGCCACAGGAACTGCATATGGGCAATTTTTTCCCCCTCCACAGTGTGGCTCTGCTATGTCTGACCAGACACTCCTAGGCTGAACCAGCAAGGGAGGATTCTCTCCTGCCCTCGCCTCCTCCCAGGATGGCACCACTCACCAGCTGAAAGAGCAAAGCCAGCACTGTCTGCACTCAGGTCCAGAGAGAGCTGGCGAGTCTGCTCAAGAAACAGATTTCCTCCCCCTCCAGAAGACCTACAGCCAACACTGAGTTATTCTGCACACAGGATAATCTTTCAGCAGAAGTACGCTGTTTTAACATGCTCTTTATCCAATAATGTTGATCTGCTTGTGCCAATTCTTGGTGCTTTGGCAGCAGCAGGAGAAGAAAAAAAATGAAGGACACACGCTATGAGAACTTCCGCTGAGAACAGGGAAAAACATTTTTTTTTTTCTTGGATTAAAGTTCAAGTGTTATCAATTTCACGGTTAAGGTTGTGGTTGTCCTTTCTCGTCTCTGCAGACTGCTCTGATTTACGGGTCAGGGAAACCATTTAATAAAGAATTATAGAAGCGCAAACCTCTCTCCAGGTACTCTCCTTGCGTCCTCCTTTGTCTCTCCATGTCAAACATCACTTTTCTGACAGGGTGAAGGCAACACCCGACCCCCATCTCTAGGCTCCACTGGCTGAGGCCACTGCTTTCTGCTTCATCGAAAGAGTGCACGGCCAGGTTTCACGTCCTCCCCGCCCCATGCACACAGCAAGGCAGCTGCACACCGTCTCCCATTGCACAACTGCACCCAAAACGGACCTATAAACGTGTCCTAAAAGAGCCCTTTGCCTATGGTAGCGGTAGACTTTCTCACAGGGGGTGCGCCTGGCCTTTGCTCAATTGGAGGTCTTCCAAATCCTCTTCCAAGCCAGCAGGGTTTCTCTATCTACTGACTTACGAGCCGGCAGGCCCAGGGCACCCTCGCGCAATGCAGCACCTCCTACCTGGCCGCCCCCTCACCAAGCCATGCCTGGGGGGAACCACCCCCAAAACACCGCCGCCCCTCCACTCCCGCCCAGCGTCCTACCTGGCATCGACTGTGCCGCCGCCTCGGGGGTGGCAGCGGGGGCGGCGTGGGGCTGCTGCTGGCTGGAGCTGACCTCGGGCTCAGTGCTCACCGAGGGCGAGCCGGCCGCCTCGCTGCCCGGGGCCAGCTGCGGGGCGGGCGGGAGGGTCTCCTCAGTGGCTGGCGGCTCCTCCTGACCGGGCAGCTGCAGGGCTGAGAGGGGGATGCTGATGGGTTTCCCAGTGGCGGCGGTGGTGTTGGAGCTGGTGGCTGGCACCTGCAGGGCAGCCACAGGGCCGCCACCTGCCCCCCGTGCCGGGGAGGCCAGGGGGCCCCGGGGTGGCCGCTGTGTGGCCAGCCGGGGCAGGCCGGGCGGGGAGGCGGAGAGGCACTGCGGGTCGGGGTCGGGGCCCGCGGCCGGCTGGGGCAGGGCCCTGGTGGGGCCCAGACAGGAGGGCCCGGCCTGGGCCTGCGGCTTGGGCTTGGACATCTGCGTCAGGGCCAGGGCCGGCCCATCAGCGCCGGCCGTCAGCTCAGCATTGGCCACTATGTAGTAGTCCTCAGGGAGCTCCTGCTTGATCTTCTTGAGGAGCACCTCGCCACCGCCCTCATCGGCAGGCTGGGCCTGGGCAGCGGTGGGCAGGCCGGCAGCCGGCCGCTTGCGGGGGCCGGCGGGGGCCCGGTGGGGGTGCGGCTCAAAGTCGCTGTCCTCATCAGTGACAGAGGACTCGCAGACCATGTCGAAGAGGGTGGCCTCATCCTCGTACTCCTCCACGGGCTCCCCCAGCTCCGACGGTTCGCTGCAGTAGGAGAAGTCGCAGGAGTCGCGGGTGCGGGTGCAGTCCAGCTTGGCCTTCCCCGGCCGGCCCGGGTAGCGCTCCAGGGGGCTGGCCTGCGCCTCCGAGGGCACCCCCAGCATGCTGGGGCTGTCCGAGTTGAAGCTGCGGCTGTCCTGGAAGCAGACGCGCTCCTGGGAGCTGGCCCGGCAAGTGGCGGCCAGGGGCCAGTGGTAGGCATGGCCGGCACTACAGCCCCACATGGCCGTCAGGTTGCCATGGGCCCCCTCGGAGAGCAGGTGCTTGAGGTTGGGGATGAGGCTGCAGATGGTCCCATGGCTGTGGGCCCAGCTGACCAGCTTGGAGAGGTTTTCGGAGGAGGTGTGAAGGCAGTCCTCCATGGTACAGGATCAACAGCACCTTGCCGCTGGGAAGTCAGCTGAAGACGCGGTTCAGATCACAGGGTCCTGACACTCACGGTCGCGTGGTGCCAAGCTCATGCTTGCTGCTCGCCTGCAAACAGAGAGCAAAACCCCGCTCTTCAGCACTCCCAAAGCAAGACCACATTTGCACGGGCAAGTGAAACATTCGTAAGCTCAGCTAAACTCATTTCACTCTCATCGCATGCGCTCCAAAGCACGTTTCTCAGAACAGCACCTGCTTTTAAGCAGCCTCATTCCTCATTCTGCCTGCAAAAAATCTGCCTTTAAACCCAAGGGAAGGAATATCCCTGCAATACACAACTAAAACAAGATAAAATGGCTTTTTAAACAAGCCAGTTCAGTATCAGTGGCAATATGATTTGAAGCTTAAATCTCTGACAAAATGCAAATGCAGCCCAAAAGATGGTGATTGTGTCCTCATACTTAGGAAATGAAAATTAAATAAAATCTTAAAACACACAATTCATCTTGAACATCAGGGCGGCAATCAAGCACCAACTCAGACACTCCCTCTGCACCTGATGAAACTTTATGACATTTTACACCATTTATGCACATTTCTCAAAATGCATGAAGTATCTCCTTTTCAACTGAATTTGAGAGGCATCGGAATGAAGGCCTGAAACTTTAGTTTTCAATGTAAGGAAAAAAAAACCAAGGTCACCCTTCGCTGTGCTATACTGACTGTCATCAGTTGTCCAAAGGCTTAAGCGAAGCTTAAGGGACCTGCAAGGTTTAAGTCGTAAACTTCCTTAAGATCTGAGAGTTAATGTTTTGGTTTTTTACCATATTGTCTATTTTCCCAGCTCTAAATCATGATTCTGTTCAAGACAAACACTTGCCATTTTCATCAGGACTATTTAGAAATTTGCAGCACAAGGCATGGACCTCTGAGGCCAAGGCCACGAATCCTCCAATATTTCAGGTCAAACATAAAAATACAAAACCTGTCACATGTTCATCTTTTCCTGCCAGAAACTGCTTCCTGCCCACATGGTACAGATACTTTGCAGGCAAGGTCTCATCCCACGCAAGACTGCAAGTCCTCAACTTCTCAGGACTTCAGCACTAGGAGTTTCTAGGAGACCTTGCAGTTGCTTCTCTGATCCACATTTCTTTTATCACCATAAAAAAGACAATGAAAGATGATGCAGGAGATGCTTCATTCATTTAAATGAATAGAAAAGAAGGAAAAAATAAATTTAAAGATTAACCATTCTTTCAGTAAACAAAGAAGACTAAGGAATTGTAACATAACTCAGCTAAAAATACTGAAATTGTTTACAGGTAACTTCTTGGATGGTAGCTTTATTTTCCCTGAGTGGTTTGCCAAGGTATCTGGTATCAAAATTCAACAATCTGAGTAGTAAGGTTCTGATGGTATATAAGCATGGCTATAAGGTATGTCTGGAATTAATGGCGCAGGGCTTGGTCACTGCTTGACAAACGTCAGGGCACTGCTGGGGCTGGGGGCCAGGCAGCTGGGACAGCCCCAGCCCCAGGCACTGGGCTCTGGACTGACAGGCCCAGGCTGAGCTGAAATGGGGCTCCTGGGCCATGGGCAGGGGGTGGGTGGGGGTTCCAGGGCAGGCTGGGCAGAGCTATTAAGACCCATGGGTACCCTCAGGGCCCTGACAAAAAATTAAGGTTGCAGTAGGAATGCTCAGTTTGTATGTGTCTGTTGGCCTCTCATATCTCCTCTAAATGTGTTTAAATCATCAACTGTAGGAGGTTGTTCACAGGAACATTTGCTGTTAATAATTATTTTTTACCTTTTATTTTGCTTGTAATGTTCTGTATTCCACACACATCCAGATTTAAGATGCAGTCAATGTCCATTTTCCTGTTATCCAGTCATTTTAATACTTAACTACTGCAATAACAATCTTTTTCTTTTTTTCTTTACCACAACCAAATGAGATATAGTTAGTCAAATGTCTGCACAGTCCTAGAGCAATGATCACATTGTGAAAGATGGCACAAACCAGTTTTCACACAGATCCCACTACTGGGATACTGGACCCCCCAGCAGTGTGTTTCTGATGTGGAAATTATTACCCCCTACTGTAAAGATCCTCAAGGACCGTGGCTGAAATAGGTGGAAGTCACCTGTGAAGCTCTAGCCAACTTCAACAAGTCCAGGTCACTCAGACTCCAGAGGTCTGCAAGAAAGTTAGCACTTCACAGATGGACCCCAACTCATAGGGGGTGCATCCAGAGTCATTATTATTAGTAGTACAGAACCAGACAGTCTCTCTTTCTTTACACCATTGTCTTACTTTTAAAAATGAAGGTTATTTAAGTTGCTGGAGAAGATCAGTAATAACAGAGCTCAAACAACTCAAAATTTCATGGTTGCTGGGCACAGGCTGGGCTGAGAATGTTTTGACGTTACTGCTCAGCTATATTAATAGAGATTAAATGTACGTTTATATTCCTCTAACGATATCCATGTTTCCGATCTCGCCAACTGTTACCTGCTAGAGGTCACTTTTTCAAACAAGGGATCACATCTCAATACCATTTCAATTTGGTAAATATATATTTTAAATTTTTAATCACCTAAGTGGAACTTTTTTCATTAAAGTAATCAAGGGATACCAAAGAAACTGCAGCACTGTCACATGATAGCAAAGCCCGAGCATGCCTCTTTGTATACACCTGATGACAGAGCATTCACCTCCAGTGACTTTCTCAGGCAGCTAAAAGTAACTGGAAACTTCTGCTCATTTCTGCAGGCCTGTTTGGAGGCTCTCCCTAACCTTCTCCCTCCCGTGCTTTGTGAACATCACCTGCAAGACTTGGAGTTCCTGTTGTTCTCGTCTCACTTATATTTTCATATAGGCAGAAAAGCCCTTTACATTTTTCTGAACTGAAATGCAGCATTCACACCAATGCTACACCTCATTTTGTTCCCTATTCTCTTCTACACAAGCATTTTTAGATGCAAAATGAACTGCGTCAAGGCTCGAAAAGACAGCTACACACTGGCTAACTGCCCCTGGAGAATGCTTTCCCTAAAATCAACACAAATTAATACCTGCCTACTCACTTGCTCTTCAAAGTCTCCTGCCAGCTAGCTGCAGATGACCGTGTTTGCTCTGTGCCAAGGGACATGAGGAGGCTGTTTCAATGGTTTTGCAGCTTGCATATCCCTGCCCACTCACTCTCGTTCACCAGGCAAAGGGTGGCCTGTGCAAACCAAAACTAGAAACAGAATGGACAAGTACTCCCTACGATTCCCTCCAGGAGGCTCGCCACAGGTCTTTCCTCCCCACCCAGTGGCTGTGCCTCACTGGTAGGGTCAAGAATGGAGCCAGCATGAGAATTTCTAGATATTTTGCAAACTTCCAGGTATTTTTCCAACATCTTTGAAATTAAGCATGATATGGAGGGAAGTCCTGGATAATGGATGAAAAAGAAGAAGCACATCATTAGGAAACAGAGTAAAAATGGTGTAAGATTCAAGCTTGTTTTTGCAGTAACTCAAGCCAGAGTGCATGCACAGAGAACAACTGCTACAGTAAATTCCAGCTTCTATTATTGCCCACATGAAAACCCAGCAATGGTAGAGATCTCACAGCATCACCTGCAACACAAAACTCCTTGCGTGACCAGTGCCTCTGCGCAGTGTAATAAATGCAGTAGGTCCCCACCTTGCAAGTCTTTTAGGCACTGGAGGAAGCTCCCCTTTTCAAACATACAGCTTTTAAACATCTAGAAGTTGTTTGCTATATTTGGTTGTTTGTTTTAAAGATACACTGCCAATCTTGACAGGGGTCAAAACCTCCAGGGCATCTGCATTTCTGCCAAGTGGTGTATTCAAAGATATGGACATCCAATGGACCCTGCCACAGAAGAAACACCAAAAGATGGGAGGAGTAACACCATACTCATACAAGGCAAAGAGGACAATCTGGAAAGTGAACAGGGGAAAGGAAGGAGAGTTATAGTCAGGGCTATAGTCAGCAGCTACATCAGTGCAGACCCATGGGAAAGCATGGAGCTGCTCAGTTGCTGCACGACCAGGGA
This sequence comes from Ciconia boyciana, assembly GCF_034638445.1. Classification (NCBI taxonomy): domain Eukaryota; kingdom Metazoa; phylum Chordata; class Aves; order Ciconiiformes; family Ciconiidae; genus Ciconia; species Ciconia boyciana. Next base: position 92,641,250 of record NC_132937.1, on the reverse strand, counting down.
TGTATCTTAGGAAGACAGAAAGCCCAGCTTGGCTGAAGAACCATCTTCCGCACATGAAAATGAGATCAGGTCAACTGCCACGGTCTAGATTGTTTGTGCAGGGCTGAAAATCCAAAGACATCTGTTATTCAGAAGCAATGTGTCTTCAGTTCACCAACTGCAGTAGAAGTTGACAATGGCACTTTGGCAGGGAGGAACTCGCTCTGTGGAAAGCACAGCAAATCCATCGCTATCTGCCTGGTTTCCTGAAGACGGACCTTGTCTGTTCAGTCAGACAGCATGCTGCTGGCTGACAGTCTGCTCTTGTTTGCTAAATCACATTTTAAAGATTAAAGAAGTCATTCATTCAGACTGGCAAGATTCGATAAGATGACTCATGCGTAATAATCTGCTAACGTGTATACTCTGAAATCATACAGTAGCTGGTAAAAACATGCTATAGCTTCAGTGTGAATAACACTGGCATTTTAACTGCATTACAGATGGCGAAGCCTTAACCTTCCACAGCACTTTTCTGCAGTTCAGAGCCTAGCAATATCTAATTCAGAGTGAAGCATGTCTAGGTGCTGGAAATTCACTGCAGCTATCTGGACCCTAAATTAAGAATTTGATGTTACAGCTTGTTTAGCTTTTACGACCTCATTTACAACATGTCGCTGTAGTGACTAATGTGTACAGACTACGTGCTATGCCAGAAAGCATTATTGTTGCAAAACCATTCCTTGAGATCCGTTAATGCATTAACTGGAACATCACTTGATTTGGGAAAGGAAATATTTTCTGTATCCAGAACCAGGGTTTTGCCATAGGACATCTATTTGGTGACCAAAGGGTAATAGAAAAATGACAACCTCTAAAGAGCATCCCTCTTCCATGTTCTAGGATGGGACTTGGCTTAGCTAGCTTCATGCGGACAAAATTCTTCCTGATTTTACACACAGCAGTAGGAACAGGTCCTTTGTTACGACCCAGAGAATAAGCACTGACACCAGGCAAGTCCCAGGAGCAACAGCAGTTGGTAGCTGTGGCCACCTTGAACCCTTTTCTTTATCCCATGCAGAGAATGAACGAACACCGGTGGGGAGCAAAGACCTGGCTGCCTCAACTAGCTCTCCTCCTTTCCCTCCTTGTGCATGAGGGTGTTGCAGTGGAGTTTTGGTTAGGACCTCATGGGAGGTTCTTTAGAACAAACAGGAAACCTGTGATGTGGCTCCCCCAGAAAGGCGGCAGCAGAGGTGAGGATGCAGTGAAGGAGGTGAATGCAAAAAAATGGGTTGAAGCAGAGGTGTGCAGTGAGAAGTGTGTGTCCTCCAGCAGCATCTGCAAACTGGAATGTGTGTTTGGTGGACCTACAGCTCAGGGAGGTGATGGGTGCATTTTGTTCTAAGGAAGGCAAGAAACCTTGTTGGGATCCTGTCCTCTCACAGACTTACAGGCAGTTAGCAATGGATTTCCTTCTCAGGGTAACATTAGACAAGTCGACACAAACTAACTTGCATCACATAAGTGTATGTTTGAAATTCTGCTACCACTACTGATTATTAGCATTTCAGAAACTTCCACGCTGATTTTTATTCAAGGGAACAGTATAGCCATGGCTACATTAACCAACTCTTGGGACATGATCCCAAGGCTGATACTACTGAGAATTTTCTAAAAGCCCAAGATTTTCAAGTAAGACTACAATGCAAAAATTACTTCTGTTAATAATAAAAAGTAGTCTTTCTAATCTCACAGCTGTATAAAAACTCTAAAACCTGAATCCTAAAACATCAAAAAGAGAGGTGTAAAAAACCCTGCATTTACTCATTTTACATAGCATGGATTTCAAACCAATCTTACAATATCTGAAAAATTAGTTTTAAGTGTATTTATGGAGAAGCAATGTTTTATCAGCTTCTACATTCAGAGGTCCCAAACCCTTGTGTGTTGGACTTTGCTTTCTCATGCTAGCAAAAGAATCTCAGAATGTTTTAAATGTGTTCAGCCTCTCTGCCCTGCCCAAACTTACTGGGCTGTTACTCCATCACCATCTGAGGGGGAAGCACTGCTTCATTTTGAAGGATCTTTGTTTTCCTGCTTACAACTAAGGAAACACAATTGCTAGCTAACAGATAGAGAGCACTGTGAATTAAAGTTTTAGCCACCATGGTGTAACTATCTATCTCATTCAAGATTTTCGCCAATGGACAATATTAGGGCTTCTTTTATTATTAGCATTTCTTAAGCCAAATGCTTAACATTGCTAAAGGACTGAAGTCAACAACAGCAGAAATCCAAGTGTCCATTCATCAGAGAAGGCAGAGCAGTACTGAGGTCCCCACAAGGTCCTGCTGTGGTCCCGTAGGCCCCGCTAGCCATCAATCCAGGATCGCAGGCAGTATTTCTCCTTCCCAAAGTAAGAGGCTGAAGGAGACTCAGCAGGAGCTCCTGCCTTCCCCAGATATCGGTCTCCAAATGCCAGAGGCCCCAGCCATGCAACAGAGCACCCAAAATCATGCCACTGCTAATTACCTTCCCTGCTATCTCCTACGAGGCGACTGCTATTAACAGTGGAGTTAAAGCTCAGCCTCTTTGCCCCAGTGTTTTGATTTCTTCACTGATATTGCTAACGATGTCATCAACTTGTCAAAGGACTGGGATGGACAACCACTCATTCAAAACAGGCCAGCAAAGTGGAAGGGCTGGGAATAGGTCAGTGCATTTTCTCTATTTTATACTTCAGGACTACAAAACTTCTCTGTCAACTCAAATATTACTGAATTTACTTTCTGCTTGAAAGAAAGACTATGAAGAATAAGCAGAGAGGGAGAGAAACAAAGTATGTAGAAAATAATGACATCTTATAGGCAAGGTATGAATCAACCAGGTGTCCCACTTTACCATGGGGGAAAGGGGCAGACCTCCATCTCTGATACAAACTGCACATGGTTCCCTTTACTTAGGAAAACATGTTTTTAATTGAATGTCTCTCTGGGAAACAAAAGGCTATAAATTACAGAGGAAAGGCTCACAAATTCTGGCAAGTTCTGCAAGCCTGTGAGATAGTTTGGCAATGTCATGTATCCTTAAACTAGAGAATAATTTCTCCAGCTCTGCTCATTTGTCACTGTTCCCTTATTATTCTTGTACAGTCTCCAGCTGGTGTCTTCAAGGGAAAAACAACCTCTCACCTTAACAACATCACTGACTATTTCCAAATTATGTGAGCTTATACTATTTGTTCATGTTTTTAGCTCTGTAAGAACTGACTTAGAAATAAATAGGGATGTACAGTAAGAACAAAACAAAACCTTCATGCTAATTTTCCACCTCCACAATTCTAGGCTCATCCCAAATTTTATATCGATTCAATCATTTATGTGTAGCAAGTGCCTTCCCTTTTGTGCATATCAGAGCTTCTGTGCTTATATCTTGGTCTTTCTGAAGTCAGTAGGAGCTCTGCTATTGAATAAGCAGGCCAGGGTTTCACCCACAATGAACCACAATTATCATTCCTACCACCAATGAGCAGCACCAAGAACGCTCTCCTGACACGGGGATGCAGGGGGAAGTAGAAGAAAAAATAACCACACAACTTTCTGGGCAAGCAGTGCTGTTCTCCATTCAGAAAAATCTCACGGTTGTCTGTCACACTTGCTCCACGAGACCACAGCTCCTCCTCAGCTGATGGTTAGTCTTCAGGGAAGACGCTCTCCTTGCCAAGCGTGGCATGCCTTCAACTGCAGCTGTCATCACAGCAAGCCCGAGGAAAGCAGCAAAACCTGTTTGCTGGTGAAACTCCTTCCGTTGGCTGAGAAAGAAAAGGATTTGGCTGGGACAGTGTTTGGGGATTTCCTTGCCTTTTCACGTGGAAGACTACCACAGGATTATGAGCCTCCCAAGAGCCTGCCTCATTCACAAAATGAAATGATCCATCCATTGACAGCAGAACAGACTGAGGAATACTTTGAGGGTTTGATACTTAATCCAAATGTAATGCTACAAGCACCACTGCTTCTATTTTTGTTTTTTTTCTCAGCACCCACTAAACAGGAGCTGCATGAGCTTTGCTCCTGCACAGCATGGCTGAAGGGTCATAGAGGGACAAGAGCACCAAAAGGAGAAGCAGGTGAAAAGGGAGCAGAACAGATGGTGCAGGAAATCTGAGCGATCTGAGCAGGATCTCGTCACCTAAGAACCTCTCTTCTCATCCAGATGCCAACGTCTCGATTTAAGCTTCCTCAGACTGACCTGTTCCTCACTCCATTCCCCCCAGCTCACTGTGACTCTCTTGATAACCGCTCAGACACATTAATTCCTTATCATTAATCCCCTACCAAGCCACCCCTGTGCTGGTGCTTCCCAGTCCTGAGCTTCAGTCCTCAGGAATATAGGCCTCATTTAGTTGTCCTCATTTGCAGTAAGTAGGATCATCAGAGAATGGTACAGAAATGCATGGGACTGCTTCTTGCTGAGGAAGGATCTTCCTCCCAAGGAACATGTCAGAAACGAAAGTGAGCTTTCTACAGTTCAAGAACATATCTGCGAAGCTGCTGAGCACCTCCAGCTCCAGAAACATCAAAGCAATTGGCAGTGCTACACTTCATTTTTTTTACCTTGTGTCTTCCTTGCATATCCCATAAAGGACATTGTCGTGGTTTAGCCCCAGCCGGCAGCTAAGCACCACGCAGCCGCTCGCTCACTCCCCCCAGTGGGATGGGGGAGAGAATCGGAAGAGCAAAAGTAAGAAAACTCGAGGGTTGAGATAAAGACAGTTTAATAGGGAAAGCAAAAGCTGCGCACACAAGCAAAGCAAAGCAAGGAATTCCTTCACTCCTTCCCATGGGCAGGCAGGTGTTCAGCCATCTCCAGGAAAGCAGGGCTCCATCACGCATAATGGTTACTTGGGAAGACAAACGCCATCACTCCAAATGTCCCCCCCTTCCTTCTTCTTCCCCAGCTTTATATACTGAGCATGACGTCATGTGGTATAGAATAGCCCTTTGGTCAGTTTGGATCAACTATCCTGGCTGTGTCCCCTCCCAGCTTCTCCTGCACCTGGCAGAGCACGGGAAGCTGAAAAGTCCTTGACCAGTGCAGCAACAACTAAAACATCTCTGTATTATCAACACTGTTTTCAGCACAAATCCAAAACATAGCCCCATACCAGCCACTATAAAGAAAATTAACTCTATCTCAGCTGAAACCAGGACAGACATGTTCTGCTATGCTCTTCCCAGAAGCTCTGTAGCACTAAGGTAATCCTGTAAAATATTAACCCTCCACACTGCTTACAACTAAGCAGTGTACAGGTGAACCCAGAAAAGATTTTAGGATTTTGAAAGTACTGAATAGTGTAAACATAGTTATAGTGCTTGAATAGTGTAAACATGGAAGACAGAGAAATCCTGCTTGTTCAATTCAGTATTTAGCAAAGGCACCCCTGAAATTTTCTCTCAAAGGGTCAATGAAACATAACTCATTTTCTTAACACAGACACTTCTCACTGTGGTCTGCAGAGAAGACCTGAGAGGTTAGATGGACTCTGTACCCTGGCTTGAAATCTGTGTTTCTTCAGGCTGACAAATTAAATCTAATTTTAGCAGTAGCAGCTTTGCAGACTTAGAGACTGTTAGATGAACTATCCGATGACCATTGTGTGCTCCCAGGTTAGTGACACAGGCTGAGGGGAACTGCAGGGATCTAACATGGAAATAATTTCCCCCTCTGCTTACACTCTGTGAGCTGCATTCAGATTCGGTGTTTCACCTCACCAACATGCAATGCTGGGCAGCATTGTAGCTGCTTGCGTCACCGGTGAAATCTAGCTCACCTGTCTCATCTCTGCGCAGTCACTATCTCTGCCTCAGCACTCCAGTTCAAGTTGCATCTCCATGTCAGAATTTAATGAATAAGCACCCCCTTGCAAATCTGTGTGGAGCTTGTTGGGTTTTTGTTTGTTTGTTTTTCATATATATGTACCACGGAACGAACTCAACTGTGTGCTCAGTGCACAGATGTTGATTTATTTCTGGCTATACCTTAAATTCGAAGCCTGGAGAGGGAAAAGGAGTAGAAATGAACTTTCAAGTCTTCATCATGTCACCAACCAGTTTCCAGAAGGTTGCTCCCATATAACAATTTGCAATGCACTTTTAAAAATGGCAGAGTTTTGATGGAGGGAAAACACAGTTCGTTTTAAATGTCCTTGAACCAAACCCAAAAGTCAAGTCCTGCATTACTGAACTGCTAAAGCATCAGACTCCTCCGGCAGCTAGAATCCTGCCTGCTGCAGTAGCTAAAAATGACCAAATATATATATATGATCCAGCACGCATATAAGTTAGGAATACTTCTATATAAAATAGAACTTTCAAAACAAAAATACACCAGCTGGACCAGCTGAAATCCTGCTTTTAAAAACATAAATGATTTACTCACTGTTCACTCCAGCATACATTTCTACAACGGTGGAAAGTTCTCCAGAGCAAAAGCATGGAGACAGCAAACATTTTCAGTTGCACTCATGGCTTTCTCCACTAGCAAGAGTGGAGAAGATGTAGCAAGAATGAAGATCAGGGCAAAATTCATCCCAGATATAAGCTCATAGAAAGCTGTGCAACTATCACTTGTTTGAATTTGGCTCTACCTTCCTTTGAGGTTGTAATGGGTCTGACACTGAACTTTTCCACACCCTCAAACCCAATCTGTCCTTTTCATAAAGTGTCTTTCTATAGCAAAGTCAAAATGAAGGTTTCCAGCTCTGACATTTTTACCACTGCACTGTTGCTCATTCCTTGAATACAGGTAGGACCACCGCTGCACAGAAGGAAACAGCTGTTGTGATGCAGCCAAACTATCCACCATCAAATTTGCTTAGGAGAGCTTGATCTAATACCCACCAAGGTGAAGACTCCGTTGAGCTCAGTGGTCATTGAGCCAGGCTCAGATGTCTATTTTATGAGTTTGGAATTGCCCAAGGAATAATGTCACTGCAGCTACTTCCCTGGATGGGTGAATTTTGATCGCTGTTCTTTGGGGAATCAGAACTGATTCAAATATGCCTCTACACTCATATAATTCTTGCATCGTTATATTTGATAGATGGCATTTTTTAACTGAGTCACCAGTCCTTGGATCCCTGTAGTAAGCCAGATTCTCTTGCTTTGAGTTCACATTTTGTCTACCAAAATTTAATATAAAAAAACAAACCAAAACAAAAAACAGCAGGACAAGCAATTTACCATGCTCTGGCTCCAACAATATTTGCTGAGGAATTCAGCATGAGTGGGTAACCCCACATACAGCAGTGCCTGCTCATGTGTTTTTCTCTAAAGCTTTTTCCAGAGCTTTGCAAGACGTGTAAACATACAGCCTGTGCTCAAACACAGTTATAGAGGTGTGTTACGGCTCTGGAAAACAGCCTTTTTGGAGCTGTTTGGTTTCTGATCCAGGCTCAGATTTTCCCCAGGAATTTCCAACTGTTCATGAGAGCTCAAAGCCACTCCTGTAGCCCTCAGAGCAGGGCTGAAGCATAGTAAGGGGGTCAAGCCTCCAGGAAACAAGAATAAGACCTCTTGCTCCATTTCTGTCAATCCAGCATCTCTTTTAAGTGCCAGAAACTCTTATCTCCACTTTTAATGACTGCAAGCTATTCATACAGGAGCTGGCATCCTCACTCAGAGCAAGCTATGGGGGGTGAAAACAGCAACACAGCTTCCCAGAGCAAACACAATGTGTTCTGGGTTTGCTTTTGCCAGAACTGGGTCTTGCAATAACCAAGCAGGGACTCTCAGGTACCTCTAGTATTCGATGTCGAGCGTCTGGGATAAAAGCTGCTCTGGGGAGGAGGCAGAAACGACAATGACCGGGAACTCTGCATCCAGCCAACACCTGAATAGTTAAACAGCTCTGCTGAAACAATGCCAGGGTAAAGACCCAGTATTCACAGCACCTCCACGAGCTTTGTCAATAGGGCTGTCGACAGCAATGACAGCAATGTCAGCGTAAATACGATGGTGACACCAATGTACACTGCTATACCACGCAACCAACGGGACAGCTCAGAGGACTACCTGAGAAGATGCCTGTGTGTTAGGACTGGTAAAACATGGCAGGGAGTTTTACTGTAGCCTCAAGTCAATCTTAGCCATCTCTCATATTTTACTAGCCCTGTATTCAGCAAAGGACATTTTTAAAGAAAGAACACATTTTCTGGTAAATCATTTCTGAAAAGTATATTGACAATAAGATTTTTAAAGTGCTGAGTGTTTGAAAAAAGCCTAGCTTTTACTTAGCTACCAGGGGGCTGATGTATCATGGCTTGGTTATTTTGTGTTGGTTATTAAAATTTGTTCCAGAATTGCATCTTCACACCATTTCTCAGGATGATCTGAATATAAAACCACACTATATCAAAGATGCTAGCATTTGCCTCAGCTTGCAGTTCACGATCATTCTTTAATGGAGAAATCACACCACATGTTTGGAAAATCTTTAAAATACATGATTTCCTGAGTTTACAATTAAGTGTGTGTACCCTCTCTAATTTTAGAATTAGAATAAGAATGAAGCACACACAGCCTGCAGGCAAGATGTTTTCCCTTGTCTTTCATTTTCCTAGAAATTGTATTAGGAGAAAGTCTACACGTAATTTACTAAAAAGAAAACAAGACTATTACTGTTGACTTGCACACAAATTATGAAGACCAAACTCTCCCATCTTCTTAGTGGAAAACCAATGCCTTCAGTTCCAGCCCAGACAACTTAACTACACCATGCTATTCCTCGCAAGCAAACGCAAGCAGCTTCTGTCGATGAAAGACTTTACTGTGCCAAAGTCGGTTTGAGTTTTTTATTTGTAGGATTTCTCTCAATTCAGGGCTTTTCTAAACTAAGGGAAATTGGAATAGTGCAACTATAGCAATATTGAAAACATGCATTATTTGGCTAAATAGTGCCAGTGAAACCACATTATTAACCATCTACACAAAACAGAGGGGTTGTTTTCTGTAGAAAACTAGAACAATCACAGCAACTCAACATTTCTGTGTGAGGATAAAATTCCACTTTCTATACTAGAATTTAAGGGTTTAGGTTTTCCCTTCTGTTTTTAAACACAGAGATGGTTTTGGATGTTAAATGATTTTCCAAGGACTTAATTCTCAGCAAGAAAAACATTCTGAAACTGTCTTTACAGTGGACTTTTGCGTACTGTAAGTATCAACAACTATCCTTATCATTAAACTACTGGTATCAGACTGAGGGCCTGCCCTGCAGTTTCTTTTTAAAAGCTTCAAAAAAAACCCACAAACCCAAAACTTGGAGAAAAGAGTTGCAAGAAAGAACAGACTTGAAAAAATACAAGAAAAATAAAGACAGCAGATTATTCCATGAACAGGCTTGTATCCAACTGTGCATAACAGATCACATGCGGCTAAGTCCCTAATAAAGTTCCTAGACAAGACTTTGACATGATGTAGGAAAAACAGTAATATGAAAGATGCCCCAGAGATAAGCCAGTAAAAGCAAGGATTTGAATTCAAATGTAAGCCAGTCAGAAATACAGGGTAAGATCCTGTAGTCAACAGGCAGTGGATAAAAAAATTAGAAATGCTCCACCTAACTCTGCACCAATTTTTCTATCACCCCTGGAAACATTCCTCGGGGATTTCTAGGCTTCTAACACAATATAATTGATCAATTCAGATTATCCTAAAATTTAAACCAAGGCTTAAAACAGATTACATTTTAAGATTACTGAGATTGATTCCCTGAAAGAGCCCAAAGAGATGGAAGCCTCATGATGCTGCAGCTGCATAGAGGTGAGGAGCTGGTGGCAGACCCACAGGGCAAGCAGCCTGACCTGCTCTTGCTCTTGATGGAGAAAGCAGGGAGAGAGCCACAGTGCAATGTAGAGATCTCGGGGACAGAGCCTGCCCGGGCCGTTCTGCACAGCATTTCGAAAGCCTGCAGGTCTGGGTTCAGTGGGACTGGAGCTACAGAGGCTTAAGCATATGTACATGGAAAAGGTCCCTTTGACCTTGGCTGGCTCAGCCAGCCCAGGCCCCAGTTCTTAGAAGCATTTATGTAATCAAAAGGATGGACAAGCACTGAGTGAGGTTTTCAGAGGTCTCTGTAGGCATGTAAACATACACAAAATCTGATCCCAAGTGTCTAAAAACCTGTCAAAGCTTTAGACAGGCAAGTGCCAAAGCTTTGGCCAAAAGAGCTAAATTTGTCTTCTCAAGCAAGCACAGTTGTTATTAACATCAGTGCAAGATTTGGCATGTACAACATGGAGATTTAGGGATGGTGCATGATTAAGAAACAGCAAGGAAGCCCAGAATATTAATGTTTTACATATAAAGGCACTGGCAGCAGGCAAACAAGAGAAGACTTTGGAAGAGCTGTATCTATCGTGGAGGACTTTCAAGAGTCTCAAAAGCCCTCATTATTTCCTCTTGGAGATTCAAAAACAGAAATGTCGCCTCTGGACAACTGGCAGAACAACATGCTACTTACACTGCTGAATGTTTGGCAGAGCCAATAAAAATAAGACTATATATCATGGGACAAGTAAAATGGAAGGGGGTGTAAAAGATTAAAAATTAATATATAATTGATATAGAAATGATATATAATTGTAAATCATTAATATATTGTTGCATATATTGTTACATTGTTACATTACACATCTTCATTAAAGTCTGTTCTTGCTATGCTTCATTAGTACTGGATCTCCTGCACCAAATAGATGAGGAAATTCATTCCAAAATTACCCATTTCTGCTCATACTGGTTCATTTCATGACTAGAGTGAGAAATGGCCCTAGACAAAATGCATGCTAGTAAAAACATCTGAATAAAAGTAATTACAAGCAGGATAGTAATTTATTTTAAGGTACACACCTCAAAAGCATATCACTAACCTCCTTCAAGAAATGCATCCAGATAAACTTAGTCTCTCCAAAGATAACAGAAAAAAACTTTAAAAATATAAATCTTTCCATCTGTGGTACTCCAGACTTTCTCTTCTCTTGCCAATTAAAAGACAGACAATAAACCAAAATATTTCTTAAAACACAGTAGGTTTCAAAGATACTAGAAGATATTTTACTATATCAACCTGACAGTGTTTCCAACTAATCCTTCCTTGTGGTTGCATTTATTCCAGCCTTTGAATAGAGTTAGTAGAAAATATACAGCCATTGCTTATTCAAAAAAAAGAAAAAAGAAACCTTTTACCAGAAATATAAGCTGAAGTGTCATACCCTGTAGTCATTCCAGGGACATTGATATCAATATCTAATTTCCTTTAACTCTCTTTTAACTCTTAATTAATTCTCTCCAGATATGAATAACCTATTAGCAATTAATTACAAACACTGGAAAACATGCCAAGAATAACTGAAGATCACAGTCCAGGTAACACAGAGCTTTCTAACATATGTAATTACTAATCTAATTTTTGTAAACATTTTCTGCAAGGACATGCACACATTAGATACCCATTCATCCAACTGTGTCATGGAGTGTATTTGCATTTGAAGCCAGTCAGGTCTCTTACACAAAACTGTTCATACAGATTCAGCAGATATCTGGACATGTCTTGTTTGGAGGAATAAAGCAGAACCTAGAAGGGTTATTTTGGAATTATACTGAGGAATTCCACAGGCTCTTATTTAGAAATTAGAAACCAAACAAAAAGGAGAAAGGGTGAAAAAGAACATGCTGACATTAATACAGGGGCTAAGTGTATTGAACTGCCCTGACCCCTTTCTTGAATTTCTGCTGACGTCTTTTCAAAAGGACTTCTTTGGCAATGCGCTTGAACAGCTTCATCTCCTCTTCTCTCAGAAAGTCCTGCTCCAGTCAGAGCTGCTGACTATTTACTATTATGGTGAGTCCAAAACAAAAAAACCCTGTATTGTGTATTATTGTATTAATGCCTTGCACCATTCTTCAGGTGTCTGCAAACATGGCTGGCTTCTTCCAATTGCAAACCATTACCAGTGAGAGAGAGCTGGTGGGGGGAGCAGTGAACATTACTACCCCCAAACTCAGCAGTGATGTTGTTGGTACCTCTCTCTGGACAGCCCTCATTCTGACTTTGCCAAGGCAAGAGGTCCTTTCACTCTGCTGCAGAGTGCAATATCCATACGCAATGCTGGAGCAACCTGAGAAAGAAGCCAGAGGGACAATTCCCCCCTGCCTTACACCAGATCTAAGCCTTGAGCTGATTTTCACCCCTGCTTCACACTGACAGCGTTTCACCTTTACCTGCATGCATCTCAAGAGCCACTGTGCCACGTGCAAGGCAGGAGAAAACAAGATCCACCAGATTTGAAGAGCAGTCCCTGTCCTCCTCCACTTCCACCTGCCCAACTGCAAGTGAAAGGTGCATGCTGGCACCAAAGAGAAGGATTCAGATTGAGTGTTATCACTGAAATCACTGAAAAAGTGACAGTGTCCCTGCTACGTTCAGCTTCCTAACCCTGATGATGCTGACAGTTCAGCCTAAGGTTTCAATAGCATTTGTCTACTGAGATTACATTGAAGGGTCAGAGCGAGCTGGCACCTCCAGCCGGAGTCCCATTACATGTGCAAAGCCAACAACAATGCTGCAAACCAGCCCTTAGCAAAGCAGCCCCCTACGTAGGGACTTTGCTGGCGTGCCAAACAGAAGGGCACATTCCACTTACTGTCCTGCAGGGGCACAACATGCCCCTGTCCTGGCTAGACAAAAGGTTAGAAGCAATTTCTGACCCCCACTTTCCTGTAGTTATAGAAAAAGAAATGCTGCCACACCCAACAGATGAACACAGTCTTGCAGGAGAGACATAGATGCTTTTCCTTATGTCACTACAATACTGACAAGCTGATCTCTCTGCAAGCACCTTTTCAAATTTAAACATTTCGCTACAGTGGAAACGCAAGTGCTGAAATGCTGCTTCCGATGGGGCATGAATGCTAGCACTTCTGTAACCGTGCCTGTTGGTAACCAAATTACTTACGACAGCCAACGTCCATGAAAACAACTGCACTGAAACAAAGCACTCAAGGGCTTTACAAAACACAGAGGACATCTGAGAAGTTCGGGCATCCCAAATTATATTTGCAAAGGCCAAGCTCCACATTACCAGCTTCATAAAGCCCAGCAGCACCAGGAGATAAAACTGAACAGCTCTGTTCCTCCTTTAAACATCTTTTATGTCATTGCTTTTAGATCAGTTAAAAACATAAAAGTATGGTCTTCAGCTTGGCCCTTGGAGGCGCGGCCACCTTTGTTAAAATCAGGTTTCATTTCAAGCTGGACCAACATCACACTACGCTGGAGTCTCTAACCCTACGGTCTCTAAAGCAAGCAAAACATTCAGGGATGTCAGGGGAAATTTAACCTACTTACTGTCTGCCGGATTGGAACAACAGACCTAGGAATACTTCTAAAACAGATACGAACAAAAATAAAGCCTCGCAGAGCATTTTAAAAGGCTTGTGTTTAGAATGGCTGTGCAGCAAGAGAATAAATCTGCCAAAGGCAAAAAGGCAAGAAGTTAAAACCTCTTGGATGTACACTTTTGGAATATGATGGATAGGGAAAGGGCAGTCAAAAGATTTCTCTCTCTGCAGCACAGCTGCACAAGTTAAACATGTCATAGCTAAGAGCACTGTGTTTGGTAACTAGCCATTAAAAAAAAGTTACTTAAAGGTAAGTCTTCTGGGTGTTCACATTTGGAGTCCAATTCAATAGAGCAAGCAGGGGCGGGGGGGGCAAGGAGAGCAGTATCTGGGACAAATACATCCTCTGGCAGGCAGCATTGGTTCTGTGCCAGAAACTAGAAGGGATACTTGAGCCAGCCCTGTGAAGATGCAAGACATGCAGAAGAAACCCTCTCTCCCATTGCCCTCCAATGCATGGAGACCGTTCAGGCCAGCAGCAAGGGGTGATAGAGGGAGACGGCACCAGAGACTACCTCGCCCACGAGGCAGGCGGTGCTCGGTCAGACTGACCTGCTCACCCGGGTGCCTGCAAACGTGGGGTGTTTATCACTGGAACATGGTGCAAATCCGAACCACAGTCACAGCTGTGCAACACCCAGCGTTGGGCTTGGCTACAGCGGTATCGTTCAGGGCTCCCTGTTTTGGTGTCGTTCTGTGTTTATTAGTTTCATGCTTGAAAAACCACCAGCTCACTTCTGCTACCTGTGGAATACTTTTGATGCCAGTAATGTACAATGTCTATGACACCAGCAGTTAACATTAGGAAAAGACTGACTTAAGAAATTAATGTCAGCAAAAAGTCCCCCCAAAACAAAACACAGATATATTTTAAACAAATGTCCATGAAGAACACAAGTGGTAATGTTATCACTGGACTAAACTGTTCAGTGAAAGAGAGCAACACTGTCGCCTGCTTCTGCTTTAACATGTGCTTCTGCAGAAAGTTAAAGACCAACTTCAATAACTACTATTAAGAAATTCACTCTTTACCCAGCTGTCTAACTCAAATACTGTCAGTTTCAGCGAGGCTCACGTATGCCTGTAACGTTCTTAATGCTTGCTCATAGCATCTGACTGCCCCAACAATGCTAGTAGTTCTACCATTAGGCATAAAGGCACGGAGAAATACGTGAGACGTCTCGGCCCATCCAGAGGGACTGGTGGAAGGTCAGGTGAAGGTTTTGTGCCTGGCTGAACTTCATCAGCTCCATCCAGCCCCTGCACCTTCACGGCACATGCTGCTGCCATGCATGTCACAGCCAAGTGGGATTCCCAGCTGCCAGCCTTATGCCTGATCCTGAGTGATGCGCAATGAGGGCACTCGCTTGATTTTCCTCGCACCTCCCCATTCACACCACACTGAACTCCTTTGCCACTGAGGTTAATATAAGCAAGACGTATCTCACTAGTGCGGTGGTCTGAACAGTCTTGAAATCAGGGGGGATTTTGGTCAGGGTGCAAGAGCTGGAGCAGCACATGCTCTCCATGCCACGCAGCAGAGAGAGAGCAGTTGGGAGCACTCTTGGTGAGCAGTACATGCACAGTTGCTTGTAAAATTAAATTCACAATGTTTTTAAATCTTCTCAAACCACCCTTACCACAGAAAATCAAGGATTGCCCTTTATGGAAGTTTCTAAACAGCCTTCTCTGTTAACTCTGAGGAAGAAGCTGGCAACCAGACAGGCCATGGATTTCATTTATAGCAGCAACAGTTCCTGAAAAACTGCTCTCCCCAGCAGTCTGCAACTTCCCACTCCCAGCCCACTCAATCCCCAGAATGCACTGCAGAGGCCTTTACGAACACAAAACAAACCAGAATAAAATAGGATTTTGTCAGAACAAACACCGTGTCTTGCCCCAGGGTATGCACGGTCATTCTGTCTGTCTGCCCAGGTTACTCCATGCTCCCCTAGCATAACAAGCAAATGCATCCCATAAGGAAGAGCAAAAAAACTTTCTGTTTCTGTCAGCAAAACGCAGGCATATTGCTTTGCACAGGCAAGCCTGGTGGCTTGCATGCTGCAGGTGCAGTGGAGCGCACAAGGTCCGCATGCACCACACACAGCAAGCTGCATTTCCTGATGAGCATCAGGCAGCGCCGGATAGCTCTTCTGTTGCCCATTTTTTGTCTTTTTGGTGCCTAGCTGTAGTCCCTTTCTCCTCAAGGTATCACTGGCTAAGGTATCATCCTCAAAAAGACACTGTTGAATACTGTTGCCTCCTCTTACCAGAAAAACCTATTGCTTTGACCCTGTCTGGGGTATTTTGTGTCTCACTTCTACAACACTCCCAGCCCTTGCTGACATGAGAGGCAAGAAAGCAACAAGAGCGGGTTACTGCTGAACTGCCAGGGCAGCTCACGGTGCTGTCCAGGTGCAGGTTGGTTTGCAACGGTTCATTCATGTCCCCCGTCCTTTATCCTTGTTATTGCACATGTCTCCTCCACAACCCAGCTCAAGAGCATGAACCCAGTGGGGCTCAGCCTGCTCCTGACCTTGGGCATCGCCTGGAAGCCAACCGTGGTGGCTCAGGCGCTCGTTAAGATCACAAACCATTCCTGCACCTTCTTTCCTGAGCACTTTTCCCCTCCACCTGCAAAAGTGCAGATTTCGTCAGGGCTGCAGCACATGACACTCCTCAGCGTAGCTGTGCATTTACCAAAACGCACTGCTCATTATTCGTGCCCACCTCCATAGCGGAGCAAGCCTCTCACCCACACTTCCCCCTCAAAAGGAGCCATTTTCACATGACTTTGGAGAAGGACCTAGCTGCTCTCCGTGGTGTAGGTGGGAGGGTAGAAGTTACTCTCCCCATTTTGTGCCCCTCTGACCTGTTAGACCGCCAGCACTGCGGTCCCCATTCCTCAGGGACTGGATCACTGTAGTTTTGTGCTCTGGTAACAACCCTGATTCTGGAGCAGCGGGGTGGCAGTGGTGAACAGGCTGTTTTCCTTTAATTATAAACCTGACAGTACTGGGGTATCTGAAGAACCAGCTATACGATTAGGAAAAAAGCCTAAGAATCCTAAATGTCCTTGCATCCAGCCTTGGGGAAGGTGGTCTGTTCAAACACAAACCTTTCCCAACTCCAGGGCAGACACATGCAGCAGGATTGCACAGCTCAAGTCCAACGCTGCGACGTCTTTCTCTCATCTTCTGGACCTCATCCCTTCACAGGCAGAAAGGAGAATCCCTGTAGCTGTCAGCACTCTTGGGCAGAGCAAGGCAACCCAGGCTCATCGCCCCAGATTTGTGTCTCATCTTGGAGCACAGTCAGGAGCTCAGTGGTCTGAGCCCTTCAGCAACAAAACACCTTTAGCCCAGGTCTCTTTGACTCAGTTTCTCCTTCTGTAAAATGGGAGCTATGTTTCTGTAGTGTAAAGGGTAGCGGGTCTGTGGACAGCCCATGTGGCCCTCCTTGGGGTCTTCAGGGCAGGTAGATGGAGAGCGGACAGGACCATTGCTGACCACACCATTTTGGAGGGAACTGCAGTCTCCTGCCTAGAGAATCTGATTCAAGACTTGGTTTTCCCTTGAGAGAATTATATCAAAATATGGTAAGCTCCTTCTGGAAGCACTAGTCCTGAGTTATGTAGCTTTTGAGGCAAACTCAAGTTTGAGAGTCCCACCTCATCTCCCACCTAAACAGCACTGAAGCACCTAACCACCAGGTTATCTGGTGCACCAGTTAGTTTCTTCCATCAGTTTATTTCCTACTTGAACGGCTGGAAACCCCTGCATTTTTTGTGTTGTTTTCTTCCTTCTCTCATTCTCCGTCTAAGGATATTACTGACATCTACCTTTTCAGAGCACTCAGGTGAAACACTTTTTCAAAACTTGAGACTTTTTTCCCCTTCACAGTATATTCAGATACTGAACTATCCCAAAACTGTCTTCCTGCAGTCTCCTACCCTCAGAGCACAGGAATATTGGTTTCTTACAACAGTTGATCATAACTGCTGCTTTTCACTGGCTTGAGATAAAATACTAGGACCATTGCACACTAGCAGCCAACTACTAATGCAATTATTGATTTGTAATGACAGAACTACAGCCTTAGCAAAGAAAGCAAATTACCCAGAAAAGCACTTGCAAAATAGTTGTTTACAAAATAAAAGCTTTTCTGAGGCAACTCTTGTACAGAAAGTCCAGACAACACCACCCTACCCTTTCCACATGCAGACGCAGTATCTGATACCAGGCAGATGGTGGTAGTATCAGGTGTCTGCTGTATACTTATATCAGATACAATAAATAATACACAACTAATGCAAAATATCAGTTTCATTCTGTTCCTACTTACTTGAGACTGCACTGCATGCATTACCTTATCTCTAGCTGAATGCAACACATCTGCCCAAACCCATCACTGAAGACTGAATTAAATTTCCTTGGCAGTAATATTATTATATATGCAGCATGTTTATCTAGTGCTGTCTTTTCTATTTTCTATCTTAACTGTCTTGAAAACGTAAAAGCAATTCAATTTGCCGCCTACTCGAATACTTTCTACCAAACAATCTAATGGGTCAAACCATGTGAAAAATGGAAATGCCGTTTTCTTTTGTCAGTCCCCTGAAACCAGCAAAAAACCCCCACACACAACAAAAACAAGACATTGTTTCTCAAATAGCATGTCATATCAGCAGAAATTTTACTTTGACATCCTTCTGAATTCCTTATAGTGTAATTATAAATACAGGAAACGTGATACATTTCTATTATTTTGAGAAAGTATCTTGCACAGGCAGAGCATAATTAAAAGTAGTGCATCACTTAAATGTGACCAGATAGGATCACACTTGTCCAACAGTCACGACAGAAAACTGCTAGACCCCTGATGGCTGTGAGAGTCTTTCGAAGTAGTCATTAAATAGAGATGAAAGGTGAATCAAGCAGATGAAAATGGCCTATAAGACTTAATTTACTTGACCTTCAATAAAGCTTCAACAAGACACCTCATGCCTTAGAGAGTGGGTATTAACTCACGCAAAAGCGGTGTGCAATGGGAACAGCGGACCTTCCCACTGCATGAGAAGGACCTTGCGACAGAGGGCTCTGGCCTTAGTCATGGGGGCCTGGGTCCACCTCTCCCAGTCACCAGCTGGCTGGGAGGAGGCTTTTACACCAGGCAGTGCTGCAGACCTCTGCATAACCTAGCAAAGGTAACCTAGCAAATAACCTGATGTCCTAGCAAAGGCTCCAGAAGCGCATTTGCTAGGACATCAGTCCTGGACAAAAAGCCCATGCAAGACTGCAGGAAACTCACCGCACCACCAAACTGTGCACTGTGTGAGATGGACAACCCACACAAAACCCAGAGGAATGGTAGGTTCACCCACACAAAAGCCCTGGTCCCCCTGCACAGCCAGGATGTCCCCACCTATTGCCCTCCCCAAGGCGACCAAAGGCTGCCTTAATTTTAAAAGAAGATTTGTATAGTACCATCAAGGCAACCAGGTATGTCCTTCAAGTCTTCCTACTGACTTGCCAACCCAGTCCCAAAACGCTGACAATGACATCTGTGGGGGCCAGGGCAAAACTGCATTTGAGCAAAGACTCCAGCTCCCTCCTCCACACAGGAGTCTCAAGAGCCACACGCAGATGCTCCTCCATCTCCTCACCGAAAGGCACAATGAAGTCCCTCCTGATGAATGACCTGGGTACGAAAGGGAAAATGCGCTGATCATCCCAATTTCTTCTGAAGAGCTACAATCTGCCAAAAAAACAAGAGACGAAGAAAAAGACTGGCAACTCCCTTGGAACACGTCAGTGAAGATCACTGCCCAGTGGCTATTAGTAGTGGAAAAAAGGGCATTTGATGAAAAGGATGGCTATAACATAATATTACAAATTTACCCCAGCTATGCCAATGGGAACAAAAAAACCTGCCTTCCAACACTGCACAGTGTAGGCAAGTAGTGAAATTCACCAGGTGGACGCAGCCAAGGAAAGACACTGAACAGCTGACACCTAGATGTGTTCACTCAGACTTTCCGCTTTTTAATTGTGCTAGGACAGTGGTAGTGCACCAACACTAATGAAGTAAAGCACAGAGCAATTTGCTCTGCTCGTATCTTGTTAAAGAGCATATTCCTCATGCCCAGTGTGAATTTCACAGCCATGGGCAGGGCACCAGCATCAGGGTACGGCCACGAGGGGAACTGCTGCAATGAGGGAAATCATCGCCTTCCGCTGCAGGAGCAAGAGCGACTTCTCCTCCAGAAGAAAAATAAATCATTGAGCCCAAAGGGCAAGCCCTGAGATTTTAAAACACACACACACATACTGGATTCATACCCCTTTGTTTCATAAAACCTGCTGAAGTGGTTCCAGGTTTTTACTTCCCTCATCTTAATCTTCACAGTATTATCCCATGTAAATACTTCTGCACCAGTTAAATGGTCTGTAAACTAAGCTAATCAAACACAGCTGAACAGTTTAATCAGTATCTAGGAGGTCAGCAGAGGTGAAGACAGTTTTAGCGATGCCTGACTGGAAGGAGGTCACTTAGCTTTACAGAGTTAACTATCCAACAGGAAAGTATTGAATGTTAACACACACACACACAAAATTAAATTGCAATGGTTAATAGTGCATATCTTTGCTATATGGCTCCGAGCTGCTATTTCTCCTTGACTCCTGGCTAGACCAAAGCAAATTTTAACCATCTTTATGAGACTGTTCGAATGCATACTGCAAACACAGTGCATTAAAACAGATGCAGCATATTGCAGAGAGCTCAATTAAAGTGTGGAATGTTTCTTGCAAATAAAGGGCTGAGTGAATAACCATCCTCCATATAAATTGCCTGGTGCTTTATTCCAGTAATGCTCCACTATCTTGTGGAGCTATTCCAAAACACGACTTACTTGCAATTCTTAATATAATGTATTCTCTTGCAGTCCAAAAGAAATTGTAAATCCTAATTTACAAATTTTTAATTTTTTTCTCTGCCAGACAGCCTTTTTTTTCATACATGTGAATGCATTACTAAGAAGGCCTGCATTTCCATACTGAAATCAGTCTCATTATTGCGGAATAGATTATCTAACCAGACATAAAAGCTAGCTGAAAGAAAAACATATTCATGGACAATTTGGGAAAAAATACAGGAAAAAAAATGCATGGAACTTAATTATCTACTAAAATTTGAAAGCATTAATTGACTAGTGCTTCTGTTTCTGGGACGATCACTCACCTGTGTTTTGCTGGATTGCACCGTAAAGTCTAAATATGTTATACTGAGCCCTTAGAGTATTTACAGTAAGCAAGTAACCCTGACCAAGGTAAGACAAGGGGAAAAAACAAATCTACATACTGTGGATTTATATATATTGCGTATATTATTTTCTGGCTTTCTTCACTCACCCCCACAATAGCTATCTTCTCTCCGTCAAATCAAAACAGATTTGTAAAAATCTAAATATCTGACCCAGCTCTCCCCAGCCAAAAAATCTTCATCAGTCACCAGTATTTCAATCAAATCACATTGCCTGTTCAGCAAACACTCAGCACTGTGCCTGATTTTTAGGTCGATGCCAGGCATCAGGTCAGACAAAGTGGGTGGAGTCCTACATTGTTTGTTTAATTCGTAATATTCAGTTCAGTGAAAAAAAGCCATTTATGGCATTCTTAGCTATAGCCTGCTATGAAGGGAAGCTGTGTGCAGAAAACAGGATTTAACTGAAAGAGGTTTTGGACACAAGTTATTTGCAGGAGGTTTTTTTGCAAGTCTTGGCTTGGAGGCATAAGTTTTAAACTTGTAAGGAGAATCTACATTGAAATGTAATTTGAAATCTAGAAGATGTGGAAATTATCAACCTGCTGGTGGATATTCAGTGTTCATTCATTTGTTATAAAAGACAACACTTCTTTTTAACTGGTTTAGTTCCACAACAGTTATCTGTATTTTTGGAAATCAGAGATGGAAATGTTAAATCCAAATGGTTTAAAATTAAGTCATCAACACTCATCATGTCTGCAATTTTAATTGCCAGGATTCACACATCTGGCACAGACTATGCCAAGCACTTTACAGAACAGTTTCAATTGTAGTTTGCTGGTTGCACCATAAATGTTTGCCTCTTGGGTCTAAAAAATTGAACACTGAGTCTGGGAGTAAGAGCTCAGTTTTTAAAATCGCACCCTTGATTTTACAGTTACAGGTAAGAAGGTTAAATATGCTTCAACTAAAACGGGGGGGGGGGAAGCCAGACATGATTTTTCCCCCTAACAGAGCTAAAAAAAGACAGTACGAAATCTAAATTTCAGACAGGAAATACTCACTTTCCTAGTTAAACACGAAAAAAAAGACTCTATAACAAGCTTTCAGTTACAAAAAAATCTAGGCAGATATTTAACCTCACAGTGTTGAGTGGCATGGCCTGGTATGCCTATGGAGTGCTGAAGGGGGACAATCCACATGACGGAGAACAGAAAATGTTCCACTGAACGAGCACATCGACATCTTCCGTGCAAAACCGGCTCAACAGCAAGGATCAAAATCTCACGGATTAAAAAGAAGTGTCAGCTTCTACATTTTGAAAATAGTTCATAAATTTTGTTCCATCCTGCAATATTTTGCAAATTCTAAGCTATGACATTTGGAGTGTTACCAGCTAAAATATGCTGGCTCCTTATGGTGTGTTGCAGCAGATTTTGCAAACTATCACGGGGTGATGAGGGCGTTCTCTACCACTTCAGGAGAACATTTAGCGGAGAACATGTATACATCCTCTCCCCTCCATACTTAGACTGCAGAGACACCAGAAGGATAGAAATTACGGTCTGCGGCTTCAGGTTTAAGGAGAGGAGACAAGCAGAAAAGTTAAGAAAACACTGCAACACCAAGCGCATACCAAAAGCTCATCTTTCCCTAATTTCGGCTCTCATTCTGGAAACTCCCTCTGCACAACCGCACGGGAGCACCTGACTGTAGCCCAGCTAAGGTGTAAATACCATATTAGCGTGCTGTTCAGAAAAGGGAGGAAGTTTCTAACTGTTCAAGCGCTTTCCTGCACAGGGACTACTTCTAGAGAGGTATCGGTACTGTGACAAGGACAAAGCTGAAGATACGCCAATTGAAAAGTGTTTTCATTTCGCCACAGCATTTTGCTCTTCATGCCACTGACATCCCTCCACGCGCCCGTTCACACATCACACGGGGTCACGCTGCTCTGACGTTACGAGAAGGTGCTTTGCAGTCACTTACAACTCCAGATGGGTGCCCCTCTGCGCCCCCTGCTATGTCCTATTAAAAAAATTGAGTTTCTGGTTGTCTGTGTTCAGCCCTGTTAGGAAACGTCCATTATGCTCTTGTCCTAGAGAAAAACTTCCTACAGACTAGGGGTTTAATCATGAAAGAAAAATCACTAAAAACTAGGGCTCCTCCTAAGCAGACTCATAGTTCCTCTCTCCCTGCTGACAGATGCTCATGTAACCTTGTTGTGAGGAATTCCCATGCAGCATCCTCGCATGTTACCCCGGAGCTTCGTGAGCCTTTTTCTTAGAGAGCGTGTTTTGATGCCTAGCCCTGACCTTCCCTCCTACTGAAAATTATTATTCCCTGTCCCATCCACCTTGGCCATGGAGCAAAGTTACTCCCTTCCCCTTTGCAGAGCAGGGGTTTTTTGCTAAAAAAAAAGAAAAATCAACCAAAAAATTGCTACCCAGCTTATAATTTCAGCATTTCCCTAATCCTACCACAGAGCAGAAGCCTGCTTTTTACACCTCACACCGTGTCGTCTCCAGCCCAGATCTCCAACCTGTTGAGATGATTTTGAAATCTGATTCTGTGCTCCCATGTCTTTGCGGTTCCTTCCAGCCTCGTGCTCTGCGCAGGTGCAATACGGAGGGAGGTGCGTTATTCCTTCCACTCTATCATTCGGGAAAACACTGGATAGGACCAGGAGCAGGAGAGATCCCAGCCAAACCACAGCTCCCTCACCCCGTAAGCCAAACAACTTCTCTGCGAGACCTATCTGTTCTCTCTCATCTCACTACAGGATAGAATATGTATTATAATAATAATGTATAATAATAAAAAACATATATACCATGTTAATAGAAGATATTATAGTATATTAAATAATATAGAATACATAATAATCCAATAACAAAATAAATTATATTATTTATATGTAGTACAAATATTGTATGTGTATATATTAGATATATATTTATAAATAACAGTAATTTTATATTTGTATATTACTCATATTTGTATAGGATATATCTTTACATATTTATAAAATATAACAGCAGTTATTTTGGGACACTACTGGGCAAACTGTTAAGTGATTTCCCAAAACAGCTTGTAAACCACAGCCCTTGACCATGTGGAAATTTACACCCACAAAATAAATGGCTGGGTTCAGCAGAGGCATATTAGAAACTCTGCTTTTTTTGTTGGGGACTGTCTGCAGGGGCAGGGGACGGCATTTGACACTGGCAGCCAAAACAGCAGAACCCAGCAACAGCTTTTAACAACCGCAGATCCTTTCTTGGCAGGCCAGCACACCTCCACACATGGGAAAACACTGCTTTAAAATGCTGCTACCTCTGAAACTAAAGAAGACATTCAGCGACCAGGAGCCTAAATACGGCATGGTGTCTGGCTCTTAGCCATTTCACAGCTTTCCTCTGGAGCTTTCCCTTTAAGATGGATTTCTGACCCACCACTTGTTCCAGTTAGTTTTGTTCTGTTTGTCACACCAATCGGCAATCTTTAAGGCAAGATGGGTTAATACACAGTTAAGTACCACAGGTCATTTACAGGCTGCTTGTGGCAGGGCAAAGAAAGAATTTCAATGTAAACTACTAGACCATCAGCGTTTTTTCTTTTCTCCAGCCTTAACCCATGACCAGATAGCCACTGAAATCTGAAATTACTAAATTCAGTTGCTGCCAGCTTGACACATATTTTGAATAAAACTGCTATAGAAGATAACTGCTATAGAAGATGTCATGGATACCTTTCTTGTCTGTTTCTTTCGTTAAGATGCAGCTGTTCATAGGTGAAGGGACTAAACAATAAGGCTTTCAAACTATAGCATTGGTGATTCAAGAAAAGAAAACTACTTCTTCTCTAGTCCAGTTGCCAAAGCTAAGCAACGTGTGTTTGGACATTTGCTCACTGCTATATGCTTATGTTCCTGTTTTTAAAAAACATTTTGGAGGGATTTTTTGCCTCAGCGTCCACACCAACCAAAGACTCTCACTTTACTGAAGAGCACAGAGGAAAAGAATAGGGCAGACCATTCAAAAAAGGGTGGGAAAATTAATGAAATAAACAAAGCTGGAAAGAAAAAGGGAGAGGCATCTCTTCCCTCCCCTTATCTCTTCCAGTTATCTTAGGTACTATTTATAAACCACCTATATGAAATATTTTAGGTGCAGTGACTGTTTTTAGAAAATAATTACTTTGAACTCTTGCAGTGGAAGCAAAAACTTGCAGAAGGCCACAGTGCTCACTCTGTGAATACCATGAATCTAATCCTGTAATTTCGCACTTACAGGAAAACTTCTGTTCCTGTAACTTTTCACAGGACTAAAACCCTAAGATGCCTGGGTGCAACAGGACTCATGTGATGTCTTTGAGCTAACATCAGTCAAGTGAACAAAAGTTTGCAGATCCTGCCTGTTGCTAAACAAAAATAAGAAAAGGGAATGGAGGAATATGAAGGAACTCTCCAGCAATACAAGGACTGTGATAAAAACTGGCCGACCAGAAAATGTGGAAAAAACCTGTAACTGAGAATAGACCCCAGATGATGCCAAATAACTTACTTCTTTGCACACATATCGGTCAGCCACAGAAGAAGTACACAAAGCTCAAACTAAACCCAAGAGCTGGGATGGGTCCTTTTCACCATACCCTTCTCAGAAGAACACACAATACTGAAAGTTACCTGCTTATATCCCACCCCTGTATGTATGAGGCTAAATTACAATACATTCTCAGCGTGCTGAAGGCATCTATTATTTTATTTCTGTTTCCATTTTGACTGCTTGAGTTTGGACAGTCATATGAACAAGACCTTTTATTTATTTCAGGGCCCAGAATTACTAAACCAGAAAAACGCAGACAATCAGTGGCCAGCCAAGGGTCTCATTAGGGAATCTGTGCAGTGTACTCGTTACCACGGAAACCAGAGGGCTGGCACACTGTAATTTCTGTCTTGCAAGAGAATTCACCAACCCTGCCAGTGAATAAAGTTCATAAATCAACAAATCAGAGCCAAGGTCAAGTAACTGAAGATGAAGCAGCCGTGCTCCACAGGTCTTCTTCATTATTAATAGTACTAAGGTATAAGTCTTTCAAGTTCCTTTGAGCTATTATGCAGATCCATCACGGAAACATTTAACTTAAACTGACACTCCTTTTTGAATATTTTTCACAGAAAAGGAACCAGAAAAGCCGATTAAAATTTGCACTACTTTAAGTCACTAACCTTCATCTCACCCCGTTTTACTTTGCAGAAAGGTGTGCAGCAATAACCTTTGAAAGCAAAGCCTTACGTTGAGCTAGTTACACTTGAATTACCAGATGCGTAACAGTCCTCGAGAGGACTCATTGCCATCTACGTTTCTGTGAAGTGCCTTACAAACAGTAGTTAATTTTCACACCACCTCTGTGAGCTGTGCATGGATGGGTTATCACTCCCCAAGTGCAGATGTGGAAAAACAGTGGCACTGTGGAAATCAGTGCCAAGGCTGGGATTACAGGTCTGCCCACACTTAAGACCTTCAGACCTCTTCTGTCTGCATTTTATAACTAACAGGGAAGGGAGGCAGAGAGGCATAAGGTCAGGAGACTGAAGGTACTGGAAGACGGCACTGCTGAAACTCGGAGAGTCTCCGCTGAGCTGGAGTGCACGGACAGGCGACAGCCCAGTCAAACTGGCACCAAGGCGAGGTTCGGTGGCCGCTTAACGAAGGTGCACCTGGTGACTGCCAGGTGTGAACTGCTAACGAAGCGAACTGCTAATGAAGCAAACTGCTGCCGCTTTGGGAACTCGGTGACTATAAACCCATTATCATTGAGTGAATGAAACAGAATTATACTGTGCTTTTGAAACTTTCAATAAGTTCAGTGGTAGGAAACTTCCTGGTGTAGTACGGAGACTACCAGCGCATAGATGCATCAGTATCAGCAACATCCATATATATTTGCTCAAAAACCAAACCAAACCAAAACAAAACACCAGCTTGCTGACCATGGCTAGAGAAGTACTGGAGCTGTTAAGAGTTTCTCCACAAGCTTTAGGTTTCTTCCTGGAAACCTATCTGTTTTAGTGGAATACAAAGAAGACCTGTGTTACACTCTTGAGATAAGTTACTGGCAACATCAGAAAGAGTAACTCCACTGCATATGCCTCTCACAAGAAGCTTTACGCTGCATGTATGACCATCTATTATCCCCTGAACACTTTCTGTTAATACTTAGTTCACACAGTATCTTTTTGCCAATTCTTCTCTCTTTATTACTCATTTGGGTGCAAGGTTTTTAAACTGTCAGGTTGGTTTGTTAATTTACCTATAAAGGATTTCAAAGCGCTGATAAAACTTGAGCACAAGGTTGAAAAAGAGCTTTTTGCTGAAAGCCACAGGTGGAGGGGGAAGAGGGGCTGTGGGTATCACTTAGCCAGGTCGCGTGCCAGGCTCAGCACAGGTCAGCAGGTGAGTGCATGAACCGTGTGACTTCCGACTTCGACTTCTGTGTGGCGTTGGAAGTGGGCAGAAATAGGTTTAGCCAAGCCTGAAATGACATTTGAAAAATCAGCCTGAGACAACTGGCAGATCTGACCCCAAGGCGATTTTACTGGGCTCCTGGTAATACCAGTCGGTCGGAAGCAGTCTGAACTGATGCACGTGTGCTGTGGGGCAGGCGTGCAGCCCCAGCCTGGAGCCGGCTGGGGTTATTAGATTAATTGCAGTACCACACGAGTACAGCCCTGTCGGTCTGAGCTCTGAATTATACGGAGGGGAACAGAAGCAGCCGCGGGGGGAAACAGGAACTGGTCACTCCTGCCCTGAAATGACCTTTTGGGGTTACTCTGTTTAAAGCAGGAAAAAAGTTAAGGAAAACAAGCCTAGTCCCTGACCTGAAAAGTTGTCATACAGAATGTAGGAAAGGGACATAATCATTTGATTTATGCAAATTCTCACTGCTGCTAACAAGCACGCTAAGGGCTTGGTCCCATTTCTCTTTAAATCAACAGAAAAAAGGAAAACCATTACTGTCCCTGGCAGTTCACAGTCAAGCTTTAGCATCTATGGCAGTTTCGGCATTGCAGCAGTACTTGCAGAGGTTGTATTTCTGAGGAGGATAGTGGGGGAATGGCAGAGAAGGCAGGCAAAAGCAAACTTCACGGATTAACAATTCAAATGGTGAAGCCAGGCATATACGAGGACTTCATTTTTACTCGGTGTATTGTTTTGTTTCTATGACAGGTCTTCATTCACTCGAACGGAAACAGCCCTACTCTACATCTAGTACTACTAAACCAGCTGTGTTCAGGGGATATTTATAACCATTAACACTGTAGATGGAAGGTGAGTTTTAACGTATGTGTCATAGTTATTCCTTTGGCTGGAAAGTGGCTCTGTTTCCGACAGCCGGAATTAAATTGCGGAAGGCTCAATATATCTCTCCACCGTTTTCACTCTTTTCCTTTGCACTTAACCATCTTTTCCAAGCTTGTTTCACAGTTTTCTGGCTTCCCTTATCGCTCCTGCCTCGTCTCAGTGACAAGCCAAGTTTGCGAGGGGCCGCCTTTCCCAGCGCGCACCCCACTGCCTGCTCAGGCCGGGGGCGAGAGGGACCCCCCGGTGCTCCCCTGCCCTCCTGCGGGAGGTGCCGGGGGGGGGGCTGAACCCCCGGGGGGCCCAAACCACACCGCCAGGCACTGCCCCTCGGTCCCCCACGCAGTGCAACCGCCAGACCCCAGGGTCCCCAAACCGCAGCTTTCCCCGACTGCCCCCCTCCCACCCCTAATTCAGCCCGGGGGGGTGGGGGGGGGGCGGGCAGGAAGGGTCGCTTTTCTTTTTGCAAGAGGACGCAACGGGGGTGGGGGGGTCACCCCGCTCCCTATGTTGCGCCAAACCCCGACCGCCCCCGGCCACTCCTGCCCCCCCAGCTCCCGTGCAGCGCGGGGGGGCACACCTACCCTGCCACTGCACGCTGCCCCGCGGAAAGGCCGGGGGGGGCCGCGTATCTGCCCGGGGAAGCTGCCCGGAGAGCCCTCCGCTGCGCACAAAGAGAGATGCGGGGAATATCGCCCGCCCCCGCGGCGGGCAGCGCTGGATGCACACACGCACACACACACACGCACGCACACGCATGCACACGCACGGTGCGGCCGGGCGGGTCACGTACCTGCAGGTGCCTGTCCGTGGGAGCGCGGGGCGGGGAGGCTGTGCAATATCGGCTGTATTGCATGGGGGGATTACTGCGATATTGCTCGGGGGCTGGGGCGGGGGGGCTGCTCCGGTCCCTCCGCCCTCTGCCGCCTCCTCCTCCTCCTCCGCCCTCCCCGTGCGTGTGTGTGCGTGTGTGTGCGTGTGCGCTGCCCTGCGCGGCCGTACTCCGCGCCGGAGGAGGCAGCGACGGGCTCCGGCTCCTGTCAGCTACCGGAAACCGGCGCTGGTCACACACACCGCAGGAAGTGTGCAATGGCACACCCGCGCACGCCGCCCGCACACCGGCCCCGCCGCCCCCCCCGCCGCCGCCGCAGGGCCCGGGCCGGGGCAGCCGGTGCGGGGGAGCTCGGCCGAAGGGAGGCGGGAAAGGCGGGCAGAACTCGGGGCTGCCCGGAGGAGGCACCGGCGTCTGCTCCGTTGGCACAAGGCGGCAAGGGACCCGCGGGTGGCGGGGACCGCCGCGCACCGCTGCGTGGAAGCGGGGGGACGGGGTGGCTTTGTCCGCCTGGCCGTGGGTAGGAGCGCTTGCCTTTGCAAACAGGAGACGCAGGCGTGCGCACAAAACCGGGATCGTCCCGCTAATGCCCAGGCACACGTTCTCAGCCGACACGAGATAGTGTAATCTCATTATTCGGATGCAGATCTGTTGACTTGCACCAGCTGGGGTACGCAGAGTAGCTGTGTCCCAACGACTGCGACTCAGTTGTTTTGTGCAGGTACAGAGACACGCGATTTACTGCTACTTCGCTTTTTTGCATGAGGTGTGACCTCATGCTGTACTCATTGGTGCAGCACCGTGTGTTTATTAATCTTATGTGGGGTGTACACATATGCACGCATATACGCGCACCCCTGCTACGTCTGTATGTAAGGCAATAAAAATTGCAGCTTGTCTGTTGTGAAAGCTGCGACTTCTCGGTTTAGTCTGCAACTACAGATCTCAACAGCAACATTACTCACATCAGGATTTTTTTGCAATTAATCATGGGAGGGCTCACCATGTGCTTGCAGCGTTTTCTCTGGGTGTTGGTTCTCCCACAATAAGCGAGGCGCACGCCAAAGCAAACTCTGCTCGTCTCCTCAGTTGGGCTTTTTTCCCTGCCTGGTTGCATCACCCCAGAAGGAGACAGGCCTGGCTGCTGCTGGGAGAGTATCAGCCTTCCAAGCCGGCTGCTTCATGCCCCAGAGGTTTCCTTTCCTCATGTTCCTTATGCCAACATTTGCAAAACTTGAATGGGCTAACACATGCTACTAGCTACGATGGCAACAATGCTTATGCAAGAATATAATGGAGGCAATCTGGAAGCGTACTCGTGCCAAAAATAATGCTCTTTCCCGGTTTGCCCGTGATGCAGCAGGGGAATTTGGTAGCAGCGTTAACCTCGCCTGGGGAAGATTGCCATCCCTTCTGCTCTTGTTATTTTCAGTAAGATGTCATTGTCATGTCGCTGCAGCTCAGCAGAGGTCTTCAGTACTTTAAGGGTTCAGTGTTAGACTCCTAAAGATGGAGAACCCTAACTGGAAGAAGTGATTACTCCAGGGAATAAAGGGAGAGTCTGCCTCCATCCATAGTGATCAAACACATGACACCCTGTCCCACATCTTCTTGCTTTTAGTGCAGGGACCTGGAGTCAAAGCACTGGCAACATCGAGGACAAGACCACCACCTTCCTGGGCCCTGCTGTGTCCACAGGCTCCTGCCAGGAGTGGGCTGCCTTTCAGGGATATGCCCTCGGGCCACCAAACACACCTCCTGGGCAGAGGCTGCACGGGTCGTTCTGTTCAAACCAGTGCTCTGTTTGCCTCTGAGGTGGGGCTGCTGAGCGCTCTTTTCAAGATCAAATAGTTACATTTTCACAAATTGTGTCAATAAGGAATTCCTGAAGAGGAGAACTGCCTTTTAAATAAACACTCCACTTCCCTGGGGGCCTCAAAGGCAGGCACATCACGAGCAGTCAGGCAACGAAAAGGCTTGCTCTTCACTGCCGCTCTTCAATCTTGCCTCCTTTCTGCAGCAGAGGAGCTGACTGCTGGCCATAACTTCTGTGTAGACTGCTGAACTGAACATGAACTTAACTGTTTGTAGTCGACTTTGCAGAGCACTTGGAAGCAGTCTGCAAGCCACAGTTTGAAAGCCAGTACCTGTCTCACTTACATGGCTTCTTAATTCTCTTTTCTGATCCCTCCTCCCTTTCTCCCAACTCCTTTGCATTTTTTCTTTGCTTTTCTCTTTTTCTCTCATGCTCTTCTCTCATGCAACAGGACAAAGTAGCCTCAAAACCTGCCCTCCTCCCCCCTTCTCTCCCCACTTCTTTCTACTCCTTCTTCACTTCGTTGTTAGGAGCAGCCCCAGGTCAATGCTGTGTCTGCACTCGTTAATTAAAAAGAGGGTTTGAAAATGCTTCTCAAACCTCTGACTTGGTTGCTTGGTTATCATGCCCTATTATCATCACAGAGTTGTACACAGGTTGCATCAGAGGTTTCTGGTTCGTATCATAAGCACTGCCGAAGAGCTCAGCTAGCCTCGTAATGTCACCAGCACTTCAGCACAGAATTGCAATTTTGGAAGAACTCATTTTAGCTCACTGCCTGTGTTAGGAACTGCACTGGAAGGGCAGCAAGCAGGGTGCACCGATGTTCTTGCGAAAGCAAGGTTTTCTCCGGGAAGGAGAGCTGCTGGTGTTGACTCGACAGGACTGTGCTGGCCACTGCAGGGCAGGCGGACAGACAGACTGCCCTGCCTCAGCACAGCCAGTGGACTGCCACGGTGAGGTGGTGTTATTGCTGGTCGTTTCTCCTCCTATTCCTCGCTTGGCATAGAACACAGCGAGGCAGAGCTCTGACTGTTGGCATGGACACTTGCTGGAGGTGCTGAGCATCTCTTCATAGATGGTCTGCATGCTTGGATGAGACAGCAGGGTCCTGTCATTAATGCAGTGGGCTGAGGAAGATGGTATATCACATCCTCATCCCAGACCTACCATAGATTAATCCCAGATTACCTGCCATCCCATTAGCACCAATGCCACCAGTAGGCCAAAAACAGTGGGCAAAGGCAAAGCATCCCAGATCCCACAAGAACTGAGTCTTCTGCAGGGAAAGACTGGCCAGACCTGTAGGCTGTGAAATAGGATGTACAAGTTGCCAAACAGGAGGGAAAGAAATTGCTGCCCTCCTGTTTGGAAACACCTGCCTGTCTGCTTGAAGAGAGGTCCAACGGTCACAGCGAGTTACAGCTACATCAGAGCACAGGGGCCACCACCTCATGGAGAACAGGCGGACACCCAGTGAGCAGGTGGACACGGCTTCGTTATGAACCCGCACAGCTTCCCCAGCATCCCTCCAGCACCGCATCGTTCAAGCAGTAACGGAGCGGAGCTGGGCATTTCCCAGGGACGTCCTCTGTGAGAAGAGGCGGGTGCCGACTCACATCAGTGGCACGGGCTAGGGTGTGTTACCTGTTTGTGCAGGACTGGCAGGTGAGCTGGGATTCATGCTGAGAGGTTTGCTTCTGCTGCCCAGCTCTGCCCCGCATTTGACCCAGGCAGCACGGAAGCAATAAATGAGTCACGTCCCTACAGTTTGTGCCCCTGCCGTGCTTGCTTGCTCCTGCCCAGTTGAGCAGGGTGTGCCAGCACGCACATACACTCTCCATCAGCCCCCACCAGCGGTCGTGAGCCTGACCCTGTGCCAGAAGCTTTGCCAGCTGAAACACAAAGGCGAAAGAGCACCCCTGTGAAATCCCCCAGCTCTCCCAGCCCGAGGGAAGCTGCTCTGGGAGGTGCTGAACAGGCTGGGAGGGAGACAGGGGCAATCAGAAGATAATTCTGTTTTTAGCAGAAGTTTGGCCATATACTAAGGACCTACCACAAGAGCAGCTGGGGTGAGAGTGAAAGACAAGAAAGGCTGAGAATGATGCCTTTGACCACATGTAGGTTTTAATCAGGACTGGCTGCACGACAGGAAGAGGGGGCAGGATCAGGCCACTGCGACACCAGGCTTTTGCATCACTTCACCACAGGTTCCCATTGGCATGTCTCCTCCGAGGCCTGCTGGTCACAGCTGGCACCAGCCAAATGCAGATCACGAACCAGTGGGTTCGTGGAATCACGAACCATTCTCATCACAGTAGGAATACTCTGCTGTGTTTTTCAAAGGTACATTCCTCAGAAGAACATGTGCCCAACCAAACTAGCTCCTGCAGTGGAAGAAGTTAAGCTAGAACCACTTTTGAGTCAGGAAAAATTCCTTGCACAGCCAGTAGCTTGCTGAAAAAGCCAGCCCCTTGAGACAGCAGCGTGAGTTAAAATAAACGTCTTCCTTTTTAGACTTCATTTGCTGTGACCCAAGCTAGATTTGACCCCATCAATCAGCCAGAGCATGGAGAGAGTAATATCTGGGAGGTCCCAGAGGGTCGCAGAAGAGCTGCAATGCTTGGCAGAGCCTTGTGGTGTCCCACACTGCCTCCTCTGTACCCCTGTGAGGGGAGCCTGTTTTAGGCAGCCTTCCAGCATGCGGGCAGACAGCTGGATCTTCACTGAGGACTGCCTCCAGCCGAGTCACAGATATGAGCACAGAAAATCTGGGGAGCCAGCTTGCCACCCCAAACATCCGTGTGTCAGTCTGGAGCACTCCTGCAGTCCCCTCTCAGAGGACTAACCACAAGGTAGACCCACTCCGCCTTTGCTCACACACCTCTCTGGATGAAAGGACTTGGTGAGAGACAGGCGCCTGCAAGTCAGTATTAATGGGCTGGACAAGGGGTGGGTTCCCTGGTGGGACATCAGTGCTCTGGAAGGGCAGAGCAAGAGGTGGGTCTGCAGGGCAGGTACAGCCTCCAGACACCCAGCCACGAGGACTGGAAGTCAAGGACAGCAAGGTGGGTGGCAGTTTCCTCCCTAACCACAGGAAGACAAGTGGTCTGACTTGCAGACAACTGGTGTGACGAGTGGAGGTGGGGGATTACAACACTCTCCTGCGATGCTGGGGGTTAGAGAATAAGGAGGCAGAGTCCTTCTCTCATGGCCTGTTTTCGGTAATAGTGTAGCAGAGCTACACTGGTGTAGGACAGGACCAGAATAAAAACCATCAAGTGGGCTGAGAGCACCTCTGTGGACACCAGCTGCTGGCACTGTCAGGGAGTAAAGCACAGGACAGGACAGGGATGCTGCTGTTGGGGAAGCTCCTTGGAAAATTGCTAATAAAGAGAACAGAATATAGCAGTGAATAAGACATTTGTCTGTTGGTGTTTTCTTAGGTTCCCAATATAAAATATTGGAAATATAATGTTTGAAAGGTCAATTCATTTAGCAAGGCATGGCAAGGCAGCATCACAACATGATCCATTTGCTTAAGAGTGATCCTTAAAGAGGAAGAGCAACCAGGCAACTTCTCCCTTACGCCCCCACACCTTCTCTTTATGTAAGGAAAGTTTTTAAAAGCAGATTCTGTGAAGCATCATATCTGTATTCCTGGAACATCTGTAATTAAATACACACAATATTTCAAAGCAAAGTACTGCCAGTTGATTTACCTTTCACTTACCTGTCAGTCCAAAAATTACTTATGGGGGCACTGCATGTTGCCGTAAGATTTCTGCCATTTCTGGAGATGATTTCACAATAAATTCACCTTTGGTAGACTGTGGTGCTCTGCCAGTCCTTCACCACAGCATCTGGTTGCACCCTGCTCGACAGTACGTCAGCACTTGTCATGCTGCTTTTAACGCTGACCCTACATACCTGCTCCACTGGCCAGAAACCAGGGCACAGAGACCTAAAGGGATCCACAGGAGAGGAGACCTGGGTCAGTAACAGGGGACAGAAGCCCACAAGGAGCCTGATTCGAACAGGGAAGCTTGAGGAGAGCAGTCGTCTGCTCCAGCTGCCTGCAGTAGATTGCTATGGTTAGGCGTTGCAAACACTGCTCTGCCTGACTGGGGCAGGGCAGACTTATGCAAGTGCTCAAGCAGACGTCTTTCTGGTCCCGTAGGAAACACCAGGCTGAATTAAAAGGAGTGAGCAGGCAAGGAGTGTCCTGAGCTTGTTTCCTAAGTAGAAGGCAACGTGGGACAATCTGAGGAGCAGGGATTCAGCCATCACAATGCACTGCAAAAGCTTTGGCTTTTTGTAGTAATCACTGATTAACAGAAGACTCACGCCCTTCCCAGACTCCATTTGGAGATTCACAACCCAGCCTATGGCACATATGTGGGCACTCACATTTTCCTTTGGACTTCCTGAAAGAACACAGGGGAATAAGTACCAGCACTGAAGACCACCCAACTAACAGTGACTGGATCTGTTAGCATTGCAGTTAGCCATCAACTTTAAAAAAAAAAAAAAAAAAAGCAAAATGCCTAGCTTCAAGTCAGAGTCAAGATCAAAGTCAGTAAGAGTGTGTATTGATGAAATGCAAAACAGATAACAGCTTACAAAAGCCTTCAGAGAGACAGTAGTGCCCAGGACAAACACCCAGCCTTTGGGTCAGCTCTAAATTTTCTTCTTGCCGCATCAGCTAATAACCTGACAGAGGTACCTGTTAGTTTCCTCCTGGCCGAGACCTCAGACTGTCGTGTTAGCAGCCACCTTTACTTCATGTGTGCATGGTGCTGTAGGAAACACCACAGACAAATGCTGTCATCGTGGGCGTCACGAGGCTACTTCGCATTCAGACCCGAGCGTATCAGAGCAGAACTAACTTCCTGCTGGTCCTTCCTTTGTTAGATTGGTTACTACACTGCAACTAACAATTAGTAGTAATGCAGAAAAAGGCATATGAAGATCAGCCCCCAAGGTGCTTTTGAAAGTCCTATGCTACTTCACCAGAGGCCTGGAATACCCTTGAGAATCCAGTCTGTGCATTTTCAGAGTTGTCACCACACGACTCTGCTTTGTACGAAATTCCCATGGATTTTAATTTAGTTTACTTTCCAGGCTCCTCTTGTCTGATACGGCTTCAGAGAGTCCAAGAAGTCTCATTTTCAGCTCTCATGACACTTTTACTACACAAAGGAAGCAGTTTCAGTCACTTTTTCTTGTGGAAGGACAAATGAGGTTGACAGTGCTCTCTGTGTGTAAATCAGACAGAATAGTAACTGCTGCAATACAGAAAAGCTTCTGATTTCTTCAGTGTTAGCTTGGAAGTCAGACCTCTTACAAAAATGTTTTAAAAATATAAAGAATGAGCTTCTTTCAGCATTGAAAATTACTTCTGCTTTAGTTGAGTAACATAAATGTCTAATAGGCAAAAAAAGACTAACCTGGAAAATAAAAAACAGTCAGAGAAAGCCTTGATGAACTGCATACAAGGAGTATTGTACAGCTTCTCCAGAGCAGCCGTCTGCAAGAACGGGTTGAGACAGAAAAGGACAGGACTGCAGTTCTCCGTTTCCTCTTTAACTTGATAACAGCTCCTTGCTTGTTTTGGGAAGACCCATAATGATGGTAGAGACACCTGGGGTTTTGGTGGAACAAGATGTATCTGTGGGAACAGCCGGCAAGTGTCAGCTGTTGCATGACAGAAATACACAGGTAAAGCAGAGCAATTTAAACAAAAGCCTGAATAACGAGTATGGTAAAAATGTATAATAACAGGTCAACAAGAAACCCACTTGAAAGAAAGCAGGGGACTTGGCAGTGTAAATATGTGCTAATTATAGGATGGAGATTTGGCTGACATTAGTAAGAACGTAGTGTGTAATTTCTGTATATAGGATAAGGACAATGGGCTGTTTTCTATGTCTAAGAAACCATGACACTTCGGTCTCCAACCTGTGGCCTCAAGTTATTCCCTAATGTGTTTTACAACACAGAGAGTGGCTTTAAAACGTAACTGGGTCTTGCTCTTCACCCCCTTGCATTGCTAGCTGTGACTTCGTGGGTTTGGAAGAGGGGTGGGTAGCTTTCTACAAGCAACATATGAGGGCTGTAGCAGACCCACAGCGTGTCCATTTCTGTTTACCTCTTAACGCTGGTCTGTGAGGGCAGACCTGCTTTTTTACAGGATGCCTTACAGAGCTCACAGTGCAACCACAACACGATGGAGGGTGGTGAAGAGCTTTGCAATGACAGAGCTGGACTGGTGCGGGGGCTGATTTTCGGTTCCGCCACAGAAATCCTGGGGCCATTTCCAGCCTTTGGTGCAGTTGCCCACCTGCAGCAGGCTGACAACAGTGTCTCATATGTCACATCTTTGGGGGCTCTCCTTTTCTTCAAAGAAAAGAAAATGACAGCAGCCAAGGTGGTAAACATGAAGACGGGGCATTATTTACTTAGGATATGTTCAACTGTCACCGTCACAGGAGCATTTATTCCTCTGGCAAAGAAAATAACCAAGTGAACCAGCTGGGCTTGTTTCCTCCTAGCTTTGGGTAAGGCAACTGCATTAATTCTTTTATTCCCTCCATTTTTGGCCTGGTAAACTGAGAAGTTTGAGAGCCCTAAGTTTCAGTGAATAGATGTGACCTCAGGCACTCTGCTTTTACAGTAAAGTCTGGATCACAAAATTCCACTGTATCACGTTTAATTGTTTAGCAGAAATAGTAAGCTCTGAGCTTATAAAGAAATAGCAAGCTCTTAGCTTATAAAGAAATAGGTTACAACATCCTTCTGGACAAAATATTTTTTATGGAGTATGAATTATATTTCTAGGAAAAAAATCCAGAGCCCTGTACACTGGCTTTATGCTGTTTATTCTGCCAATACCATATCTCACACATGCTCACACACCATTAGGACAAAGATTACAACTGAAGATAATGATATGGCAGTTATCCCCCAACCCGCTAAAACTTTAACCATTGATGAAGAGTTATGTTCTGAGAGTTGATGCTCATGCCATGTGGTTCCTATCAATGGGAGAAAGTAAGAACAGGGAAACAAGCTTAAAATTAAGCTTCACATTTAAGAAATGTAACAGGACACACTTTTTCTTTCTTGCATAGAGACTGAGCTTAACCATAGAGCTTGAGCTTAACCATGCCGTGCAGAAACGGTACGTGCACTTTCCTGCCTCCTTGGTTGTGAAGTTCTAATGTGCGGGCCTCCGAGTCCAATCTTGTGATCACAGCTTAATTGTATAAACCCTCTTTTAGCACTGAACAGCCAATGTCAGGGATGTCAACTGCTGCACATACACATGCACAAGTGCCCTCACCTTTGCAATGCCAAGGGCCTGCAGTGCGCACTTCTGCAGCCAGCCTTTCACTTGCAGCTCTGCAGCCTTCCACCAGAGCTGCTCTGACAGTCTTTTTCCCTTCTCCTTCCTATGCTGTTGCCTTTGTGCTGTTATTCTCACAGCCTTCCACCTGCAAATCTCAGTATTACAATGTTCTGAGAATCTCCCTTTCTTCCTCCTGTGTTGCCTACCTGTTTTGTAACTTTAGTTTACATTAGGGGAAAAACAAGAGTTAGCAAATAGAAAAGTAGATAATAGTCATGTAAATATCCCGCAAGCATTACCAGCCATGAACATGCACAAAGTGACCCACATGCACCACCAGTGACTGATTAAATGTGATCCTGTCAGCACTGGCAGCATCACGTGCAGGAACAACCAAGAGGGAGCTTGGCTGGGTCCTAATGCCAAGCACAGAGTTAACAGGGGAAAAAAGTGTGACAAGAATAGTTATAATCATCTTCCTCATCCTCACTGCTTGCTGGCACTGGGAAGGACACTCTTCTGGGGGCCCCATTGCTTTGGTTCTTGGCTGGCCACTAGGCAGTTTCCCCCTTCCTTCTCCTTCCATTCTTTTTCCCCTGTGGTAACTTCAAGTTGATGTGTGGACCCCACTGACAAAACTCTGTGCAGGTAAACCTGTCTCAAGAGGTGTAAAGGTACTGTCCCCATACAGTTGGCAAGGTCCCCTCCCCTTCCTTCAGCATCCCCCCCGGTTGGAATGGTGGGAAGCAGAGCTACAGAGGAACAGCTACACCCCAGTAAAAAAGACTGACTCTATGTATTATTGCTTGAGTTAGTTATATTTAGTTAGTTATCGCTTAACTTCGCTATATAAAGCAACATCTTATTCTAGGATAGAATGCTACACAGAACTGAGATTAAGCAGCACTCCATTATGAGGACTGAGATTCAGTGCTTTTAATTTCTGTCACAGTTTTAAGCATTCAGGCTAACGTTCTTCCAAACCAAGTCTCTCCCTGACAACAAAGCATTACGCTCTCACTGATTATGTTGGTGGGACAAATAAGTATGACAAGTCCTGGTGCTCTGTCACTGCGAAGTACACCCTCACGCCTGCTCTGGAGCAGGCACTTTCTACCAGCAGCGAGGGAAGGGAGGTGAGAGGTTGCAAGGCACAGATACGGCTTTTGCCGTTGCTGCAAACCTGCTTATCCCATCCTTGAACCCTACTAAGAGTAGCAGAAGGTATTGATGCACGTTAGCAAGCCTTGCCCTTCAGCAAGTCTGCTGCAAGTCTGGCAGCACAACAGCAGTCTGCAGTGCCCGGGGGCTGCGGGGCGGAGCTGTCCCCGGGTTTCGCGGGGACAGCGCCCGGCCAGCCGCGCTCCGTGTGCCGTCTGCTCCCTCTGCTGGCACCGGGCAGCTGGGCCGTTCCCAGCCCCGCTCCGAACGGGGAGACGCGGGCAGGCGGAGGAGCTGAGGCTGTGCTCCGGAGGTGGGAGAGAAGACATCGGAACAGAGCCCTTGGGCACACGAGGCATGGGCTTACATTTCCTTCGCGGTATGATGAGCCGTCGGTCCTGCTCATGACCGTCAGCAGCGTGCGGAGAGCGACTGTGTTTTACACAGGTCTTAGAGCCGTTTTCTTCATGTATTAGTTGGAGCTGCCACCCAAAGAACCCATAGCTTTTTCTCCAGTTATTCACAGTAACAGAACAGTCACAGTTTGTTTAGCCACTTCATTTTTACGGGCCTCAAAAGCTGTGAACTGAGCAACAGACGAAAAAGCAACACATTTCTGCCCTCGTGTAAAAATCCTCTGCAGAATGCAAGTACCCACAGTAATTCCTCTGTTACAGCACCCATTGTAGGTCTCGTCCTAACAGTGCACAGCAGACTGGCATGTTTTTCAGACATGTCTGTTTACAGCGGAAACTCCAGGAATGGCACAATACAAACGTTCGTAATGCAAGGATCAAATGTCCCTAAGACTCGGCATCACCAGGTCCCACAGTACCCATCCCATGGCACGGCCACCACCCCACTTACCCTAAGGACTCTGAGGGGAAGGCAGTGGGATACCTACCCACACGCTCATGGTGCTGCCTGCGGGACACACACTCATCCTGGGTCAAGTAGCATAGTATAAATACATTTCATTGAAAAACAGAGGTCCAAGTTTTCTGGTTTTCCTTTTTCTTGCTAATGAATTGCTTGTCCTGTTGGGCATGAATCCTTAACTGCTTATACCAATCAAAGTGCTGGATGTGGTAGTTCCTGTCCTTCTCTCCCTGGCGTGAGCAATAATTCATACAACCACATCAGGTCAGGCGCAGCCCTGATCTGGCTGCCAGCAGCAATCGCTATCCCCCAGAGCAGTATGGCGGGCTCTCACTCCTCCATCACACAAGCAACACCACTGATGTACTAGAGAGAGAAAAAAGACAGTGGCCAGTTGGAGACAGGGTGTGCTGCTCTGGATCCATCTCCAACAAAAGCAATTTTCTTCTAAAGATGACAACTTTCTCTACGATTATGCAAGCATCACAGTCCCTCACCAAAGGACATTCACAACTACCAACCATTTCGTGCAAGAGCAGTGACTACAGAAGAAACACACACCCCATTAACTATAGACACAGGCAGGGAAGCAAATAAGCACATTCAGCCTTCAGGTACCAGGACACAGTTAGTATTGAAGTGGATGCTGCATGCCTTTCCCCTCCACACCTGCAATCCTGAAAACCAAAATGCTTTGGCAGAAAAGTTGCACAGAAGGGAAAACTGCAAAGGCATGGGGTTGATGATGAAATAGGTATGAAATTAAACAACCTTGCTCCCGATACCCAGGTTCTCTGGTCTGCTTCAGTTCTTGTAGTGTTACAGGACAGTGTTTAGAAAGGTAGTTTGAATAGGTATGTTCACCTGAAAAACATTTTCTAGTATCTGTAGCTTTCAAAAGATATTTTGTATTTTAAGGTGGATCCCTAAAGAAACAAAATTTATGTGACCATATTTTGCACACAAGCACATACATTGTGTTTTCTGGTAGCTTGAGATCATCAGCCCTTTTTAATAACATCTGATAGAGATGGTTAGTTCCTACAAGTTTCATGAAACCAGTACAGGAGAGGAAAAATGCTGTTTGTGTCCCAGTCAGAGGAAAAGTTAGTGCCAAGTTCAGGTTTTACCGTATGCTGGAAACATGTTGTGCATCCCCTCATCCTGGGCTCAGAACTCACAACTCATTAGACATCAGGTAATTCAAAGACAAGATTACATTATAAGAAATAAAGTTCTATTAGGTCTATTAGGTCCATATCTCACAGTAAAAGAGGACAGTTTGCTATCAGAGGAAAAAGTGAAAATGAAAATTTATCCTCGAAACATCAGAATTTGGGGAAATCATTTTTTCTTTTAATCATAGCAAGTTATCAAACACGTGTTCGTTGTTGGGCATTACAATTAGACTTAGTTGTGTCTTCTCTAACAATTACAAACTTTATTGATACTTACACTGCATCAAAGAAAAATAAGGACTGGCATTTTAAAATAACATTGTAGTGTTATATGAAAGTCCAGTGTTCTGCCAGTAGGCCTTTCCCCTCACAGTTCTAAAATGAACTGTGGCTGCATCTTTGCCAGACTCATTGCTAGCACCATGTCACCTTTAATGCTTAATTTTCCTGACATGAAAGCCATGACTGGCTTTGGCTTACCTAAAAAGAAGAAACAGAATCATCAGAAAATGAAAAGGAACTGGATACAGGCTGTTCACAGGAAACCGTAATATCCCTAGAGTAAGATCTTTGAGTTCTTTAGAAATTCCTCTTTGGTATATACTTCGTACTTTTACCATCCACATGGTAAAAATGCTAAATCACACTGTGCGATTAAATCTCACACCC
Source organism: Ciconia boyciana (assembly GCF_034638445.1). Lineage (NCBI taxonomy): Eukaryota > Metazoa > Chordata > Aves > Ciconiiformes > Ciconiidae > Ciconia > Ciconia boyciana. The sequence goes on along the minus strand of NC_132937.1, from coordinate 92,599,292 downwards.
TTCAAATATCTCAGTCTAACAAAGTATTTCCATATATCTATAGCTTTATATCTATCTACATCTCACAATATTGAAGTACTGTGCTGAAAAGGAGGAGGCTGATTAATTGAAACAGAATTTGCTTTTCCAGTCCATTTTTAAAGGTATTTTTTGAGGACTCAATTATAATGATTAACTTACTTAATGGATAACTTCTTTTTTTCATGATTAATCTATTATCTTCTAACTCCATTTTGAACTTTTGCTAAAGAAGGCTCAGAACTGTTTTGAATAGCGATAAATGTGGAAATCACACTTATAAAGCACTGCAGCAATTTAACATTATGAAAGTTGTGACACTGCCTCTTGTCCAACAGATACTTCACCAGTAAAAACCTTTTCTGGAGCCAGAAAAAACTCAGTAAGAGGGCCAAATTGCATCAGATAGTGTATGCTGTTACTTAATGAAATTATTAGATTATGACTGATTTTAGCTGAGACAAGACCATATAACTCAGGTCTCTCAGGGGAGAAGAAACAAACCAGGTTACTTTCCTACCAAGTTCTGCTGTAAAAGCAGTGCACATTTAGTAAACACAGACTAGAGATGTGCAGAACAGAAATCCAACAGATTGGATTCTTTCAGAAGCTACACGCGCTGCTAACATTTCAACACCTAGTTAATCAAAGCAGTATGAGCTTCTGTGCTCTTCCTGTTCACAGAACAGAAGAGTTGACAAAAACCTGAGGACTTCTATCCTACACTTTCGCTTCAGCCACCAAAAGCCAAAAGCTCCTCCATCCCAGGATCACAAAGCGAGGCGGCTGTCTGTTCGCCCGTCAGCAGAGAGTTTTCTGGGCACCGGTACCTGCACCCGCCCTGGCAAATGCCTTGGTCACTCACCTGTGAACATTTTCACAAAGTCGGCACTCGACATGCTCATAACCACATCGGCCGTCACAGGAGGCTTTCCGGAACCAGCGCTCCCACCCTGGGTTTTCAGGTCAATATACCAAGTGCCTCCTTCATCACCTGAACAGACAGTGAAAACAGGTGACAAGGCAGCCAAGAGCGCTGCGCCCTCCCTGTTCCTCCTTGTCAGACGGCCGCTGCCGAGTCCATTTGGAGCAGTTACACGGTTCTATGTATGCTGGCGGGGCTCTGCAGGAAGGTACCGCTTGCCCCACGTTCTGCGTGCAGGCAGAGCCGGCCTCTGGCAGACGCCCCGCAGCACCCCGCGTCGGGGATGCGGGCAGAAGAGCCCCAAGGCAGCACTTTGCTGACAGAGCTGGTGGCAGCTGGCGCTTTTCACACGACTCTGCAAGCAGCCCTGCCTATCGTCGTGCTAACCCTGTGCCGCAGGGCCAGCACCGTGACAAAGCCTGCCCGCATACGCCATGAGTGGCAGCAGCTTCCTGTGCCTGCTGAAGTTGGTCCCGAGAAGGAGCATCGCACAGAACAGAACAAAAGGGGGTCTGTTTCGGCATCAGCTTGAAGAGGCGAGCGTTTCTCTTTGCAACACCGAGTGCCCTTTGCTAGGAGCCTGAGCATGTCACGCTTTTACAAGTGATGGTCTTACCAGATAATTCAAACTGAAAGACACCCTGAGTAGCTCTCACGTACTCTTCACTGATTGCCCCCCGAATAACTCTGAATGTTTCTGCAACAGGACTCAGTGGCTTGGCTGGAGCAGATTCTGTGTTAACTTTAGCTCCCTCTGGGCCTTCATGCTGGGATCCGCTTACTTTCTTCTCCTCTTTGAATGCCTGGGAAGCACCTACAAGACACAGATTGTTTTCCTCTTTCAGATGCAAAACACTTTAAAACTGCGCGTAGAAACATGCGTAGAGAACTCCTTTTGAAAAGACCGAAGCTTCACAGTAGGGAAAATGAATGTTGTCCCATTTCGGTATTAATGCTGAGAAAGGATGTTTTTGGCACCTGGGAATCTGACCAGGTGTAGAGCGCTAACAGTAATTCTGCAATATATTAACAATCAGGGACAGCATTTGCAACTGACAAGGCTGATCCAGTTCAACAGCCTCCAAAAATGTTGTCAAAAGTCTCTTAGGTGTCTTGGCTATCAACAAATCGTTAGGACTATTCTCCGAGTCCTGCCTGAATCACCTGCGTTCTGAAGCCCAGGGAACTAACACCAGCCGTCCCTGGCAGAACAGTCCTGGTGCGATTGCTCAAATAGCATTTTCAAGGGAAAGGGACCGTTCAAACTTTGCCTTCTCTGCCCTTCTCTTTTCCCCGTGTTGGCACTCCTGTGAAACCTGTTCAGTGTTCTTAGTTGCCCTCCAACTTGACACACTACAATTCTGAAAAAGCAAAACCGATGCTTTTCTAAAAAAAAGATTTCTGCACTTCATCTAAGAGACTGTAAATCATGCAAGTTTCATCTAGGAAGCAACAGAGACTGTTTTTCGTATAAATTTATCAAGACAGATCCCAATCCTCCAAAATGTGCTGTTTGTGATGTAATTTCTTTTTCCAGCCATATTTACCTGTGACCTTCAGGATGAAAAAGGATTCTTCAAAATACAGCACTGATTATAAACCATGAAAGTTTTGAAGTCCTATGGAAGGTAACATTCTTTCCCCAGCTTTAAGTGCCGAGGTTCCACAGCCACTTCCATAAATCATACTCTCCAAATGAGAGAAGTGTTTTTGCCAAATATCTTGAATGGAGTCCAAGTTCTTGGGATTAAAAAAAAAAACACAACCAACTTGAAATCCAGAGAGCATTCACTATCACCAGAAATGATCGACTTGTATAAACAGTGCTTTCCATACCACATCTTTCTATCTTTACTGCTACCATCAAAACTAGAAGCCTCTTAAAGTTGCAATGGGAAAAATCTGAAGATGAGAAACCGTGTCATTAGCTGGTAAGTAGTAATATACACATTGTTCTGGGCAACAAAAGAAACCAGTTTTGAGTTGGGGAAATGGCAACCAATTTAATTTATTATCAATTAATATAAATATGTAATTATTTTGTTATTAAGAAATAAAAACAAATAAACACTCAGAAAAACCCACCTCAACTCCCTTCTGCACACCTCTCCTCCACCCTCCTTATTTATTTCTAATAAATTCTTAAAGTTTGAGCCAAATTCAGGAATCGCTTCTAGCAGCAGCGTACCCAGAAATTTTCTTAGCCTTAGTTGTTAGGTATCCAAATGTTATTTAATATTCCATTCAAATAGTGGTGTGTTTAAGGGGAATATTTTAAATATAACAATTCTTCTGCTAAAAATTATCTTCTTAATATGTTGAAATAACAGCTTATTAGGGTGCACATTTGTTAACAGTGAAGAGATGGAGGAAATACCATACAGGCCATGGGACAGGAATATCAGTGATCTACACCCCTGGTGTGCTGGGTGATCTTGGACAAGTGGTTTTCCTGTCTTTGCCTCACTTTCCACCTGAAAATTTGGATGTTTCTACCTATTTCTATATTCATTTTGAGATACCTTCATTGAAAACAGTGCTTAAGACTTGAGTGATGATAAAATGCCAAATGCCACTCAAATGCAGAGAAGGCGGGAAGGGCAGAAGCAGGTTTGCTGGGATGGTCAGCTGGAGGAGACACTGTTTTCAGAGCCCATCACTGGCCTGAAAGATCTTCTCACTGTCTTGAGGACACTCAGCGCCCAGCTGACATCGCTCACTAGGACCATTCTTGCCGCCTCCTTCTGAACGGCTGCATTTTCCTCATCACCTTCCTCAGGGGAAGCCAGCTCAGCCACGGGTGAAGGCTGGGGAATGAGAAACAGTTGGCAGAGCAGGGCACCAGCAGAGACAGCGGTCCACAATAGCAGGGGCAGCCAGGGAGGTCTTGCTGCAATGCCACGGCAGCGGTTGCATAAATTAAAAGGCTGATGGGCAAAACACCTGACCCCGTAAAGTTAAAGAAGTAGTTTTCGAGAGAGATGGGCGTACCACGTTCTCCTGCGAGTAGCCGTGGGGGTCAGGGGCTGGCTCTGCTCCAGGGTGAATGCTGCGCCGACGGAGGGAAGGGCAGTTTGGAGGGGGGAGCCTCCCCCACCGCAGGACCGCGGGCGCTGACGCAGGGGTGCTCCGCCCATGGTAAACCTGTGCTCCCCTGCTGCTCGTCACCTGGAGCGAGGGGGGTGAGCTGCGGGGCCAACGCGCAGGCACCAGCAAAACTGCAGAAAGCCAACGCGCGAGCCTTCCAGCTTCTGTAGCGCCCTTCCGCATGCTCTCTGCTTCTCGTGCTAAAAAGCCTCCCGGGAGGTAAACTGACCCTCCCGGTGTAGAAAAAAGCCCCATCACTCCATTTCCCCTGTTAAATGCTGGAGAGAAAAGAGCCCCCCACTTGAGGAGAAGAAGGCTGCACGTGATGCCTAGGGGCTTCTCCTGCAGGTCCTTCTGTGCATGGCTGAAACCAGCAGCTCTCTACACAGGCACCACGGCTCACTTGCACCGAGCTCACTGCAGGCATGAGGCTTACGCTCCTGGCACGGAGCTGTCGCAGCCAAGCCCTGCATCCCCCCTTACTTGGGCCGAGTGGCTGGAGAGAGGCTGAAGGAGAGTCGTGCCTGAGGAAGATCTTCTCAGCAACGCGGTTTTGCTTCCATCTGCGCAGGATGCCAACCTTTGGAAAGCAAGCGGCGTGAAAGACGTTCCAGTTGCGAAGCATTCCGACAGCCCGCGGCCCCTTCGGCTTGGTCATGCGTCGTTCCTACAGGAGTCTACAGCTCTGTGACAATGGGAACTGCAGTGACAGTAACACAACAACTGTCATTACGTCAACACACAAGGACCAGCGCATCTGCTTATGGCTTAACTTGACATCTCTTTAAGTCACTAAAAGCGTCCCTCTCAGTTCTTACAGTGGGTTCAGACCCGCCGGGTGATTTCGCCTTCCGGCATCAGCTCACTGTGAAACCCAAATCCCTCTCGGGATGTCGCACAGGATCTCTGCATGAAAGCTGAAGGGGGAAAGGCAAGCCAAAGGTGGACGCTGGTGGAAGACCTGCCAACCGCGGCGACAGGCGGGCAGCACGGCAAGGGCGGGAGGAGGTCAGAGCCTCCACCGGGCCACAGAGGGAGGAGGAGATGATGTGGGAAGAGTTATGTGCGGATGTGGCGGGGCAGGATTTGGAGGCGAGGGCCGACCTCGCAGTTACTGTGAAATAAGAGAGGGGCTAGGGGAGGAGGTGAAGGAGGGGACAGGTATGGTTGGGCGAGCAGAAGACAGACGATCCTGCCGCAGGCATTTTGATGAACTGGGGAGGCAGAAGGTGAGATGGAGGCAAAGGCTCCAGTGATCTGAGCGGGACTGGAATAGAGTTCAGTTCAAAGCGAAATTTTGCCCATCCAGCAGAGATCGGAAGGATGCTGGAAACCACTCGACTCCACAGAAGGTGACAAATGGGCATCTAGGCACATTCAAAGGCCAACAGGCTTGAACCATATAACGGAAAACAAAACCCATCCTGTGTTGCAGGCAAGTGTTGTTCTTGATAGTTATTTTAGTACCTAGTTTTTCAAGATAAAAAGGCTGCGTATTTGGGAAAATGTTGTAGTCCAACACCTCAACGCCCCTGAGAGATCCTCAAGGGCAAGACATTCAAATTCGCTCCTATTAGTAGCTTCCCCACGTGCAGTTCTGAGGAAGGCCAGCAGCAAAATCCTCTTTTCATTTCTTGTAGGCCCTTACCTAATCTCAAGTTGGCTTATGTCCCCTGACCTGGCCACCCCTGCTCTCCTCACAGCTGTGGTTCATACAGCTGGGGTGGCCTCCTCCCCCGCCATATCCACCTGTACACAGGGCTGCCTCAGTCTGCTGTCCATCCCCCTGGGAGAGCAGCAGCGTATGCATCAGCCCGTAGGTATTAATGTGAAACACTTTCCCCATGTTCTTAGCTGTGGGATTTGGTACCATTCTCCCTCCAGTTTGCACAGCAAAGCTTCCCTAAGGTTCTGTCTCTAGCACTCTCCATGCAGTAGAGTCTACCTCAAATCCAGGCAAGAACAAGCCACAGCTGATAGTTGCTTTCTCCAGATCTAACACCCAAAGCAGTCCTGAGGAATTATTTGCTCTTTTTTTTTTTTTTTTTTTTTTTCTGTAGGGGTTTCTACTTCGTAGAGAGGCAGAGCATACACACTTCTTCATTGTATTGCAGCACCCAGTAGTATGGGTGCATTACTGCACTATCAGTTCAGACGTTCGGTCTCCTCCAGAGGACTCTGGTTGCCAGTGCTGGATCTTCTTTCCCCATTCCACGTGCAGCTTCTGCTTCCGTGTCCTGGTGCATGCCAGTGCTCCGGCTCTCCTTCAGCCGGCCGGACTGCGAAGACTAACGCTGCTCTGGAGTCAGCAGGTCAGCGGTCAGGGACAGGGTGGTTACCAACCCAGACACCAGGATGGAGTGGGAAGCAGATACTGCCCGGTGGAGACTGAAACCTTTGGGCAGGGCCCCCGGGACCAGCAGCACTGGCAGCAGGGGCAGGGGAAGGCAGTTGGGGCTGCACAGCGGACACATGGACATTGCAGGGAGCCCCAGGCTGACAGCCGTGCTGGTGGCTCAGCCGAGCACATCTCACTCCCTGGCAGGGATGAGCACGCTGCTGAGCGCAGCCCAGTTGGGTGCTGGACTGGGAACAGTCACACAGCCCAACAGTGCTGCCCCCTTCCACTGGGGCGGCCCCCAACTGTGCTGCCATGCTGACCAACATGGGGTAAGCCTCTCCCTCCCTCCCTCCTTCCACACCCCCAGCCCCTCATGCCTGGTGAGAAAGGAACCTATCATCATTTTTTTCAAGATCCCTGAGACTGCAGGGCACAGAGGTAAATGTGACATTTTCTGTCTTACTACCAGAATTCAACTGCAGTGGAAGCAATAAAGATACAACCTTCACAACACAGGTCATAAGCAATTTTAGATGAGCACGTGCTTTGAAAACTTGTCAACTATTGGACTGCTAAGTGAATTAAGAAATAAATCCGAAGTCTTGCAAGCTTCTCAGCTTGCTTAGGAGAGTAAGATGCTCTAAATTCTGGGCAGTTCTTTTGGGGACGCTGAATAAACATTTTAAGAGGTTGGTGCATCTGGCTTTGCAGATGCTGTCACACAAAGTTGCAGACCATGTGGGCACTTACACGCTTACAGAGTGGGGCACGCGTGCCTTTACTAGTGAGCTTCAATCTTTACCAGCCAAAGGGATGGAAGGGGAAGTGGCTGGCTGCAGTGATGTAGGTTAATCCTCATAATGCCACATGAAGGTGCTGTGGCAGGCAGCACCTTCTCTGCAGCAGTCAGGGGCAGGGGAGCGTGTTTGTGTGTGCGTGGGTACCTTTGCACAAAAAGAAAACTTGTATATCACTTGGTATGTCTGTACAGCTTGGTATGTCTGTGTAGGTAATAAACTCAGGAAAGCAAAAAAAAAAAATTAATGAGATGTTTATTTACCAGGGGTAATTAGGGCCCTGCTAAACTGACCATATTGCTTCCACTTCTAAGCCAGCTCAGGAATCTCTGCATGGCACTTCTATCACAGAAACAGATCTGCAGGGTGAAATTTGCTCCCCCCAACTTTTTTATGGTGTGCAAGCAACTATCCCAGGGAAGAAACTCACTTCAGGTGTCCTGCATTGATCCAGAGCAGCAGAAGAAAACAAAACACCTGCAACCTAATATGTGTATTCTCCAGAAGGAATTAGTTTAATCACAAAGACCTTCTTGTCTTAATCAGATAGTTATTTCTTCTCTAAAAATCTCACATTTTATCCATACTTATTATATTGTATCAGAGAAAAATGAGGACTACCATTTTAAAACAGCATTGCAGTTATAAATGAAAAGGCCACTGTTCTGCTAGTACGGCTTTCCCCTCACAGTTTAGAGTTAAGCTGTGTCAGCATCTTCTCCAGCTTTATTGCTAGTGCCATGTTACCTTTAATCTTTAATTTTCCTGACATGAAGGCCAGTGTTGGCTTTAGTTTACCTAAAAAGAAGAAACACAACCATCAGAAAATGAAAAAGAACTGGAGACAGCCTGTGCACAGGAAAAACATGATGCCACTACAGCAAGACATAGCAGCTGTATTGCTACCAAGTTCTGCTGTAAAAGCAGTGCACATTTAGTAAACACAGACTAGAGATGTGCAGAACAGAAATCCAACAGATTGGATTCTTTCAGAAGCTACACGCGCTGCTAACATTTCAACACCTAGTTAATCAAAGCAGTATGAGCTTCTGTGCTCTTCCTGTTCACAGAACAGAAGAGTTGACAAAAACCTGAGGACTTCTATCCTACACTTTCGCTTCAGCCACCAAAAGCCAAAAGCTCCTCCATCCCAGGATCACAAAGCGAGGCGGCTGTCTGTTCGCCCGTCAGCAGAGAGTTTTCTGGGCACCGGTACCTGCACCCGCCCTGGCAAATGCCTTGGTCACTCACCTGTGAACATTTTCACAAAGTCGGCACTCGACATGCTCATAACCACATCGGCCGTCACAGGAGGCTTTCCGGAACCAGCGCTCCCACCCTGGGTTTTCAGGTCAATATACCAAGTGCCTCCTTCATCACCTGAACAGACAGTGAAAACAGGTGACAAGGCAGCCAAGAGCGCTGCGCCCTCCCTGTTCCTCCTTGTCAGACGGCCGCTGCCGAGTCCATTTGGAGCAGTTACACGGTTCTATGTATGCTGGCGGGGCTCTGCAGGAAGGTACCGCTTGCCCCACGTTCTGCGTGCAGGCAGAGCCGGCCTCTGGCAGACGCCCCGCAGCACCCCGCGTCGGGGATGCGGGCAGAAGAGCCCCAAGGCAGCACTTTGCTGACAGAGCTGGTGGCAGCTGGCGCTTTTCACACGACTCTGCAAGCAGCCCTGCCTATCGTCGTGCTAACCCTGTGCCGCAGGGCCAGCACCGTGACAAAGCCTGCCCGCATACGCCATGAGTGGCAGCAGCTTCCTGTGCCTGCTGAAGTTGGTCCCGAGAAGGAGCATCGCACAGAACAGAACAAAAGGGGTCTGTTTCGGCATCAGCTTGAAGAGGCGGCGTTTCTCTTTGCAACACCGAGTGCCCTTTGCTAGGAGCCTGAGCATGTCACGCTTTTACAAGTGATGGTCTTACCAGATAATTCAAACTGAAAGACACCCTGAGTAGCTCTCACGTACTCTTCACTGATTGCCCCCCGAATAACTCTGAATGTTTCTGCAACAGGACTCAGTGGCTTGGCTGGAGCAGATTCTGTGTTAACTTTAGCTCCCTCTGGGCCTTCATGCTGGGATCCGCTTACTTTCTTCTCCTCTTTGAATGCCTGGGAAGCACCTACAAGACACAGATTGTTTTCCTCTTTCAGATGCAAAACACTTTAAAACTGCGCGTAGAAACATGCGTAGAGAACTCCTTTTGAAAAGACCGAAGCTTCACAGTAGGGAAAATGAATGTTGTCCCATTTCGGTATTAATGCTGAGAAAGGATGTTTTTGGCACCTGGGAATCTGACCAGGTGTAGAGCGCTAACAGTAATTCTGCAATATATTAACAATCAGGGACAGCATTTGCAACTGACAAGGCTGATCCAGTTCAACAGCCTCCAAAAATGTTGTCAAAAGTCTCTTAGGTGTCTTGGCTATCAACAAATCGTTAGGACTATTCTCCGAGTCCTGCCTGAATCACCTGTGTTCTGAAGCCCAGGGAACTAACACCAGCCGTCCCTGGCAGAACAGTCCTGGTGCGATTGCTCAAATAGCATTTTCAAGGGAAAGGGACCGTTCAAACTTTGCCTTCTCTGCCCTTCTCTTTTCCCCGTGTTGGCACTCCTGTGAAACCTGTTCAGTGTTCTTAGTTGCCCTCCAACTTGACACACTACAATTCTGAAAAAGCAAAACCGATGTTTTTCTAAAAAAAAGATTTCTGCATTTCATCTGAGAGATATTTAAATTGTTTAAACTGTGCAAGTTTCATCTAAGAAGTAATGAAGGCTCTACATTGTATTCTTTTGTATAAATTTAGTCAGGCAAATGAGACACTCCTCCAAAATGTGCTGTTTGTGATGTAATTTCTTTTTCCAGCCATATTTACCTGTGACCTTCATACTACCACAATTCAATGGTTAAAAAAGGATTCTTCAAAATAAGGCACTGATTTTATACCATGAAAGTCCTGCAGAAGGTAACATTCTTTCCCTAGCTTTAAGTACAGAGTCACTTCCATAAATCATACCCTCCAAATGAGAAAAGGGTTTTTGCCAAATAGCTTGAGTGGAGTCCAAGCTCTTGAGAGAAAAGAAAAAAGAAAAAACAACTTGAAATCAAGAGGGCATTCGTTATTGTCAGAAATTATCAACTTTTACACAGTGCTTTCCCTACCATATTTTTCTTGTTTCACAGCTGTCATGTCAGTTTCAACATCCAAGAAGAAGTCAGGCATCAGGGGGTGACCTAAAAGGGAGGAAAAATGTAACAGTAAGTCCACGTAAAGTTGGACAGCACAAACAGGAATCTGCTTCATATGAATCTACAGCCAAGTTTATAAGTAAATAAACTATGATTTGAAGAAAAGACATAGCATGAAATAACATGTTTAAAGTTTGGTTCATTTAAAATCTGACCTAGAAACCTCTTAAAGTTCCAATGAAAAACATCTGAAGAAGAAAAAAAAAATCCGTCTCACTAGCTGGTAAATAGTAATACATACATCTACAGTGCAGGTACATTGTCTTTTCATTAAAGTATTTTTTTTTAATTTAATAGGCACTTGATGATTAGAATCTCAGTGAACTCGTATATGCTTTCTAGGAAGGCATGTTCTGAAAGCTGAGCAAAGCAACGTTTTACAGACTAATTTAAGAGCCCCTAGAAACAAAACTGTTTTAGTATTCTCCATACAGCCTCCATCTCCTCCTTCCCGAACTGACTTCTCACCTTAAAGATCTGTTTTACCTGGTGCAATTGCATAGACATCAAAATCCTTAACTCCTTCTTCTCTCAGCAGAACTTCATCAATAATGAAGTTTCCAGTGAAACTTTTTGGTTTTGTTAAAATGCAATACGCAGCATCTGCAAGTATGTCCGTTTTCCTGCACTGTTTTTCTATTCCAGATCCTCCCAGCATATCCATAGCAGCTGTATGTATGGCTAGAAAGTTTGGACGGTAAGAAAACAAAGCTTTAACACTGACAACATGAAATTCCCATTTCTCTGGCAAGTACACAAACTTTGTTTTCCTTTCACGCAAAAGGAAATTGTAGGAAGACAAAGCTATGAAATACTACCAACTAACAAATAATTCTCTACAAGCACCAGTAAAAAACAGAAAACTATTAAAGGAACCCAAAAGTGGAATAATGGGCAGGACTTCTTATGACATTCACATCCCTCTATCCCTTTATCAGTCTTCCCCCCTCCCCCAATTTCCTCCAGGTTATTCAGGACATGAAAAACTAACAGGAGAATTATTTTTCTCAAAGTGAATATATGATACATCAGTCACTAAGAGGTATTTCCTTCGGTGATTATCACACTGCAAATCTTGATGCTTAATTTTAGTCTTGTAGTAACTCCCATGAGATACCAAAGTGTCTCTCCTAAGTTAATGAGAAACCAAATAGCAAAAACTCAAAATAACTTGTTCAATATTCCACAGAAAGGCTGTGTAGGACCCAAGAATAAAATGCAGATCTCCTAAGCTTCTGGTTGTTTTATTAACCAATTCTACTAACTTCTGCACTATTCCATTAGTCTTCTTTATGCTTCCCCCAAGGGAGCTACTAACATTGTGGCATGTTCCAGTCTAAGTCTGTAATTTGCTCTTCCAGGCTGAGGTACCCATTCCATTTTTCTTTCATCCTGTTCCACAGAGAGGCTGTTTGGTTGTAGCTTTTGGCATTTGCCATGTCACTGTTTTCCCCTCATACAGTTCTACTCTCCTATACCTGGGGTTGACAGATCCTGGAAGCAGAGGGATAAACCTGATTTTAAATCACTTTTGTCCTCCATTCAGTGCTTCCATTCCACACAAAGCAACAGCAGCTTTGATGCAGAAATGATCCCAACATCCCTTAAAAAGCAAAGATTACGCACTGTGCAGGACACATCTATCTGAGCTGGATCATTCACCTTCCAAAGTAGGTACTGGGAAAAAGGACAGCAGTCTTCAATGCTGGCCAGGGAGATCCTGTCAAGGTGTTTTCTACGAAAGTGCAAAAGTGGGTAGATGTCCTTGTTGACTCCCGTATTTTACTCTTCTGTGGTGAGGATTAGCCCCTAGGTTTCACTTACCTTTGACCAACCTCAGCTTCTTTTTTCCAAATCAACTGAACTGCTATAAATACGCACCTAAGTAAAAACTGGCAAATAGATATACTGTCCATACACCTAGGTCTCCCTAGGTCTTTTTCTCATTTTTAAGGATAGAAAATAAATTTGCCTTCTTTGATCCTCTGGAATGTGACCTGTCCTGCAAGATCTTTTAGGTTTTTTTAAATAACTACCAACAGTTCAGAGAATATTTCTGTCAAATGATGAGATTTACTGATTAAATAAATACTGATAATTTACATACTCTGATGAAATTTACCAGGTTCTGTTGACCTGAATATATTCCCCTATTCCGAGGATTCATTAACCCGTTTGCTTTTCCTGGCCCACGATTCTGCTACTTCCCTGTTAGTGTCAACTGTTATTCTTCTGAGCACAGTAAGCCTATGCTCACAGACTGAAGCAAAAAGGTTTTAAACAGGTACTGCCTCCTAAGTCTGACCACACATTGTTCCACCTATTTCATATAAAGTGCTGCTGGTTTTCCTCTAATGCACACGAAGAGTCTTCCAGTTCTGTCCCAGGATACCTCTATTATTCACACGCACTCTGAGTGATGGGATTGCCCCTTGCCCTTTTGTTAGGCTTCCTCTTTCACTTTCAGATAAATGGAGAGCTCCTGGCATCTTATTACCAGTATACTTTCACATGTTTAAAGTCAGATTAATCAACAGTTACTGGCATCCGTACTAGCACTGAGGCTAATCACATTTGTATATTATAGTGCTTTTTAATTAAGAACTTTGCAACTGTATTTTAGATACCATGGAAGTCTAACTCGCTCTCTCTCTAGTGACCACATGAAAGTAGTTAACCTTCTCACTTTTGGAAAACAAACCTTTCGAAAGAACATTTTTTGTACTGGAGAATTTGCACATTATTATCCTCTTTTATACCTGAGGGCACATCAGTTTTCACAGAGGCATCACTGATTTATACAAACTTTGAGAGCTCATCTAATGTTTCTAACAGTCTTAAACTGAATGAGCAAGAATGGATTCAGCAAATACAACGCTCTGTCTGCATACCTTTGATTTTATAGAAAGCTTAATTACTTTTTAAGTTACCTTGCAGCATCTCACAGAGACAAATCTTTATTAAAAAAGTATTTATTAGAATATACCATTGTCATTTGTAAACTGCATCCTCCTGCACTTCCAAGTCTCATGTTCTGCAGGTTCCTGAAGGGAACAGATATTAGCTGCACTCAAGTGCCAGCTTCTGCAGTGTTACCCTCTTACTTATTTTAGCAGGTACAAATATGTTACCAAGGTCACAGTGGCACTCTAATGCACAAGAGAAAGATACTACTTACTTTGGTTTGGGTTTCCCCCCAGTAAGAATGTCGGATTTTGTAGAAGTTTAATACCATCATAGACATCCTTTAATACCAGACTGTATCTGGGACACTGGTACTATTACTGACATCTGGAGTGCTACAGCATGTGCAAACACTGGGAAGAAATAATGTATTCAACTATGCAACATAAGACTTAATGTAACTTCTTCCTGTAAAGTTAGCCATCCCTCTGAAAAATTTTTCTTCATGAGTGGGTGGACAAATTCTCCCAGGTTCTGTTTTCCCTTGCCATGAAAAACAGGAGGCCAAATTATTCAGATGCAGGGCGGGGGGAACACCTACATTGCAAAATAAAGACCTAGTATAACCAGCTGGTCTCTGCAGGAAGAATTCTTTAGCTTTCAACAATACATTGCGACCCACAAAACCACCAACTCATTTCCACAATAGCAGTGGATGTTTTCTCCAGCGTATCCAGAATCATAGAGAGAAGGTGTTGAAGAATGAGAATGCTGTGGAGGGTGCACATAATGTCCCTATGCAGCATGTAAATACGTGCGTTTACAAGACACGGGTAATCTTGTAACATCTTTTGCCTGAGAAAATAAGTTAAATTTGTAATGTTGTCCGCAGCTTGATGCCACGTCTCTCTGAGTAAGATACTCTGAATTAACTCCTTCACTGTCACTAACTCCCATACACAATTTACATTGCTTAATCAGTCAGTGACCAAAAACCACAAAATGGTAGATAAAAGGTCACCTCTGCTAGTGGAAAACTAAATTACTCCTACATATAGGATTCTGAGGAGATATAAAACCCATTTAGCAGTGCATTTTAGGGACAAGCGAAGCACGATGGGCATACGGCCTAGGGAGCTAAAGGCTTTAGGAACCAAGGTTCATGGCTCTATTCCAGATGACAAAGATAACTCCTGGGAAATCTCCACTGAAACTTTTCTGAGGTTTCCCTGGAGCACTCAAGAAGCAAGTATGTGGAAACAAGTGCATGTTTCTTCTAACTCCTTCAGAAATAAAAAAATACAACAGAGACCCAAAACCTGAAAGGTGGGCTTTCACTCCACTGCCAGGAAGGCAATCCAGACCCTGAAGTTATACATGCAGTTGCCTTCAGTACACCAGAGACGAAGAGCTTATCCTCTTCAAAAGAGACAGTACAGGTTTTGTGATGATATAATTATCACGGGTTATATAATTATCATTCAAAAAGTCAATCCCTTACCAAAATATTTATATGGGCAAAACTCAGCATGTGAGCAGAATTCTGAGGCATCCATTTACTGGGAGAATTTAGGATGCAAGCACCCAGACCAATGAAAAAGGACCAGGTCTGTCAGACATACTAACCCAGGGGTTCAACTGAGTACCACCTAGAGTATTTAAGCAAAGAAACTCAGGTGATTTTGTCTAAAATAATTAAGTTTTGCTCATATTCCTCACTTTAGAGGAAGCAAATCAAGAGAGCTTCCACACTAGAAGTTAAAAGGGACCTGCAAATCCTAACAGGAAAATGTTGAAAAGTGTCTGGGTACAAACGCTTCTTACACTGGAGCACTAGCCCCAGAAAAGGATCTTGATTCATATTTTTATTTCCTCTTCCTTCTTCCCTCCCTCCACTAGTTAAGGGAATAAACTCTGCTGTTGTGATGTTTCATAACACAATGACTGGGCTCACACCATTAAAGGGCAGGATTACCCTCTGTCTTTACTGATTTTAACATCAGTATCATTTCTGCACATAGATGTATTTGGGATGAAGAGACTGGCCTCTTTGGCAAAGAGCTGACTAAACCTCGAACAGCAGCCCTGATCCTCACTGACCCAGACAACAAATTGAAGTTAATACAACATGGGAGCATCAAGTTGTTTTTCTTCCATAGAACTCTAATTTCCTGTGACTTGCAAGCAGATGGTTGCTGGCCCACTGCACCAAAACTTCTAGGAACAGGGGTTTTTTTAATAATTTCTGCATTTACAGAGGTATGTATCTCGTCAGTTCCATCTACACTCTGGCAATTTAACTAGCAAGGAATTATAAATAGTACTACACACACAGATGTTTCATACCTACTAATGAAAGCATGCTAATACTTTTGTGATTCTGGCCAAACCAAAACTCTGGGTGCATGAGAAAGAGTAGAGACAAGCCAAAGACTACACAGATGCTTCAGCCAACTGACAGGGTTGAATGGGTTGCAAGCTAGCTGAAGATTAATTTGGATCAAAGTGGCAATGGTCTGGTGAGAACTAGGAATGAAAACCAGCAGCCATGCAGGATGAACAAAGAATATGCAAAAGAACTGCTCAGTCTCCTGAATCAATTCCTGAAGAAGTTTTAAGTATTATCAAAGTCAAATAAAACAAGCTGTAGAAGACAAAATACAGGAAATCATGATTTTACTACCATTAAAAAAAAAAAAAGATCACCTGTTTTAGGCCATAAAGCATTGACAGCAACTTCTCCTCTAAATTCTTCTGCCATTCCCAAGACACACATGGACATCCCATATTTAGAAATGGTATAAGCTAAGACAAGAAGTATAAAAAAGATAGTAATTTACACTCTATCAACAGAACTTTAATTATGAAGAAAAATCAAATTATTTGTTCATAAGGAGAATTAAGTTTTTGGGGACAAACTAGTATCTTCCTAGAGTCAAAATCTCTCCCTTCTCCCCACCACCCCCAGCAGACACAAACTGCAGTCTGCCATCTTTTCACTACAAGTCAAATGAGAGCTATGCATGTTTTGACAAAAAATGACAACTGAAGCCTAGCTGTATGGTGGTTTTGTTGTGCTTTTTATACACAGCACACTGACAAGAGTGCTCAATTTTTTCAAGAGGCCTAAGGCATACTAGCTGCTAACAACCAAACTAGTATTCTGTAGAAAACAAAAAGGTGGGCGGGGGAGGAGGGGAATTCTAAATCCTTGTCATTTATCTATTTTGAGAAGGGAATTTTTTTGTGGGAAAGAACTGGGACTTGCTGGAGGAGTTTAACATGACAAGTGTCCAAATATGAAAGGTATTTTTACAGTTTTAAAATTAATAATATTAACCTCAAGACAAAATGGGGTCCCTTTCCCACCTCAAAATTAATTTCCATTTTAAAAAACAACATTGAAATTTCTCTCTATTAAATAAAACGTGAAGCTGAATCAGTAATAAAACAGATTTTGGGTTTCAATCTCTATTTGGAACAGAAAATATTTTGTAGTCTTAAGAATTCCCATGAAAAAGCACAGACTCTTACCTTGAAAACATTCTTGAAAACATAAAGGACGTATTAGGCCATGAAAGCTGCACTATGTTTTCCCACAAAACAAATGATTTTAGGTTAGGTACAAAACACTCCGGGGAACCATTAGTGCCAGTCTGTTTATAACGCTAAAGATACAAGACCTAGCATTCTGGGCTGGCATTCCTGCACATTTCCCCAGGTATTTACCTTTTTCTCAAAAAATAACAACAAAGGCACTGAATGCTACTCACCACAATGATTTTTGAACCACATGGGATTCAGATTCATAGGCGGGCTGAGGTTCAGGATATGGGGGTTCCTACTTTTCCTCAAGTGGGGAAGGCATGTTTTAGATCTGAAAGATAGATTCAGACAAATCAGTCACCTCTTTTTTATGGAACACCTATAATTACAGGAAAAACCATACTAGCAGATCAGTATTTTCATTTTCATGAAAGTCCAACACTAAGCTGAGGCCCTGTCCCTGTATCAATTATTTAACTGATATAAAGAACAACAACAAAAAAAATCTGTTGTAGCTCACTTATCTCAGGCCTAGTATTCATTCCTGCTAACTGGACCACATTCCCCAAACAGTGCAGCAGCATCTACTAAAGCTCATTTTCCAGATGCTCAGAAGCCGTAATCTCCTTGTGATAGTTCTGGTAGGGGCAACAAAACACTATGAAGCAACAAGCGAAATTAATAGTGCAGAGCATCATTTAGTCATAAATATATTCTCTTCTGGTCACATACCTATTTCTTCTTTAAAACCACATTAAAGCAATAATACTGTATAGTGAAAGGCTATTACAAGTATTCCAAGCAAAACTGAAAACATATTCTCTGCTGACTGGAAGCATCACTATTTCATTCAACTTAGAATTTACACATATCTGTAAATCACAACTTTTACTTTATAGAAACTGTCATTTGACTTCTAGCACTAGGGTATATGTTCGCATTTGATCTCTCCTGGAGAATTTTTAATCAAGCCTCATAGGGAGAACAGCACCACAGTGAACTACACTACTGACCTATTCACACATTTCAACAGGACCCACCCATACTATCAGCCACAGAAGGGACACCTTCAACTGGAATATCATTAAGGTACTGAAGTAAATCATTTACCACCTGCTTAAATGTCCTGGGATCTCAACTTTTTCCAGTGGCAGTGTATGAGGTTCACTAACAGATGTCTCAATTTCTTCATGCACAGGAACCAAGAACATGCCGTAAGATGGGACACATCCTCCCTACCTCCTCCACACAGACCAAAAAATCGACACCATTTTTTTAGCTATGATAACTTTCTCAACATCAAACTGCAAACAGATCTCTACAAATTACAAGCAGAAGCAACACACAAAGCAAGGGGAAGAAAAGGCTGAAATGTTTGACTAGGTCTTCCCAATTGACAGCTATAAAAGCAATGACAAAGATCATTTGTAACTTCCCTTGAGATGCATTAATCTTTCATATACTCTTCCATTTGCAGCAACACAGAACCTGCTTTTTAATGTTTTTAAGGCAGAGTAGCACCCAAAGGAAAGATGACTTCAAGAATTCTCCATTAATTTGGAATAGCTCGAGGCACCATCACGAAAGTGATTGTCACTGTTGGGTGCTGAGAGGTAAACAGAGCTTGCCACTGGCAATACAGTGGAACCCATTCAGAGATTTAGCAAGAGACATCCACAGAGCCAGAGCGCTGGATATCCAGAGAATGCCAAGCTCCAAACCCAATTTTCCCTTCTGAGTGCAGAACCGCTTACACTTACAGCCTTTCAAAAGCAGACATCACGGGGTGGAAGCACAGAAATCCCACTCTGCAAGCAGAGTCTTTCTTCCACCCTCCTTCTCTCTCCATGCTATCTGCATGCTGTGCACGTGTCTCTCTAATTCAGAAAGCTGCTATTCATGTGTGTTTTTACACTATTCTAATGGCAAATCCCTTCACTGATTCTTAGCAAAAGAACATTAAGGGATATAATCATAATATCTGATAACCAGATTCATCTGCACAAAGGAGAATGACAGACACTATTCTAGTTAAAACTTTGATACAAAAGCTCCTGATCACATCAAGCAACAACTGAATTTAGAGAATCTGCATCATCCTAAGGGTTTGTGTTTGTTGGTTGTTTTTTTTTTTTTAAACACAACCCCGTCAAAAATCAAAGTTTTCATTTTAAAACACAGCAACTCTAAATGACAGCCTGTAAATATAAAATTGATCCCACCTACTGAATCCATTTCCAAAAATGAGCAAAATAAGGACCAGAGGAATTGTGAAACCAAATCTTGGTATGGTAATTTAAATAAATGATAGAATTGATAAGCTGAAAGTAGGCAGAGAACACTTTAGATCGTGAAGTTACATCGTTAACATTTCTCTTTTAACTATGCTAAGTTAATATACTGTCTCTAAAGATGAGAAAGAAGCTTAAGAGAAGAAAGCTGAAAAACAAGATGTTGCACTTGATGTATACAAAGAGTTAGTAATTTTGCTTGAAATGAAAAAGCAGACAGCATTTAGCAAAGCCAAGCTGGAGCTCCATTTGAAATAAACTAGTTTCTGCTTCCTACCTCCATGGAAGGGGCTTGTGAACACTTAATGACTACAGTAATAAGGTTTTGTTTACTCCAACTTGCAATTAATCCTTGCAAATATTAATTTCAAATCAGTTGGCCAGTAACTGAGCAATTTCCTGTCAGCATATGTTGAATACTTGCACTCCAACTCTAGGGTAGCAAGACAGCTGTGCAATTTCTCAGAAAAACTGAGGTAACATCATACATTTTGTTACAATTACTTTGCTTCCCTCTCTCAACACTTACGTAAGGTAGGTTCCTCGTACATTGACATCCATCATAAGATTGACCTTCTTCGTTTCTGTTTCCAAAGTGCCAGTCAAAGAGATGGCGCTTGCATTGTTCACCAAAATATCAATCCCTGGTTTTAAAATAAGCCATTTCACATTAGCATTTAAAGACAAAAAGCACGGGTAAGGCAGGCTGTTCTTTTCTCTTTTTTTTTTTGAACAATCTGCCTGTTAACATCTCCACACCTTAACATACCTCCAAAAGTCTTCACAGCTTTCTCCACAGCCTTAATAATTTGCTGTTCTTCCCTCACATTAACGACGCATGGCAAAGCCTTTCCTCCAGCCGCTTCAACTGCACAATTAAAAAATTAAACATTTAAAAATTTCCTCTCAGATGGAACAAATAGCATGAACCTACTGAGAATCTCTCATTCAATGACATGCTTCAAGAAGGCATTGAAAATCGCACTCTCAAATTGCGACCTTTTTACATGTTGTGTAAAGAACAGAGAAGCCAAAACCAAATCTTAACTCTGAGAATGTGTACGGTACACACATAGCAATTAACATAGCATTTTCACATCTATACACATACATCTTCATTACAGTAATATTTTGATACCTCCCAGCATTCCTGGGAGGCAAGAGAAGCACTAAGCTTATTTTATTAAAGGTGAATTGGAGCTAAGAGAACCTATGCAGTTTTCCACTCAGGTATTACAATTAACCTAGGGCATACAACCAGCCCAGCACCTGAAGCCCACCCTCATTTATTACAACTTACTCTCTGCTGCAGCAGTGTAGATAGTCCCTGGAAGAGTAGGATGGGGCTCAGCTGTCTTGGCAGCTATCACAATGTTTGCACCATCCTTGGCAGCTTTCAAAGCAATGGCTTTGCCAATGCCCCGGCTTGCGCCCGTGATGAAGAGAGTGCATCCTGCTAGTTTCCTAAAGGTGAAGGGGGAAGTGGAGGGTAAAGAAGAGGGAGAACAAAGCAAAATCTGTAAATCATTGACTTTTAGCACTCTTTAAGGGCAAAAGTAACTAGAGCAGTCTTCCAACCAGACAAACGCCTTCATCATTTTACTAAGAAAGCAGCCCCTAAATACAAAAGGAATGGCTACAGCTACAGCAAAGTACAGTACCACTGAAGGTAAGACCCCTCTCCAAGCTTGCAAACACTATAAAGCAAGAAGGTTACACAGGTCACCCAATTGCATTTCTACCTTTTTGTAAAACAATCCAACACACTGTTTACAACAGAGCTGCTACGTTCTCCAACAATGGAAAAGGCGTAAGTTGTAAAAACAAAATGCCAGTTTCTAATGAAACAACACACCTACGCAGGTCTCTGTAATTTACTAGTCAAAGTCCTCTAAACACAAAAAACTGCTGTCTCAATGTGATGCAAAGTTCCAGTCCAGAACCACAATGCCAATGCAGGGTGCCACACACAAGTGCCAAAAACTTAAAATCACGTTAAAATCAAATAAAAAACTTAAAATCAAATAAAAAACTTAAAATCAGAAATGGCAATTATTTCTCTTAAAGGTTTTACACTAAACTCAACAGTTTTTAACTACATTTAATCCAATGGATCCCCCCAAAAAATTGGTCCAATAAAAACCTCTGGAGAAACTAACAAGTTTTAGAGTGTCAGAAAGATGTCTGGCTGACACAAACGATGTCACTGAATTTCTGAAAAGCAAAAGATCAACTCCAGTTTAAAGTATATTCAACAATAAAGCCTCTTGGACCACAGGTTTTCCACACGAAGGAATGTGCATTTGTGTTCTGCATAATGCTTATGTTGCTTTCTGTAACTCAGTGGAAAAAACCAAGAGGTCCAAGTTTTCAACCCCAGTTAAAGAATGCATATAAACTATGTGCTACAGCACCTTCACTTTTCACTTGCATCACAAATGTTATACACCAGCCTCCAAGCTTGCATTAGTTTTCCTTTCAGTCTGGGCCAGACTCGACTTACTCCTCTTTCTCCAGGTCTGTTTTTCCCCTCCAATCCGAGAACATCCCACTCTCAAACACTCTCTAGGAGGGTAAGTGTTCGCTTTCAGAAGGCAGAAAACTAAGATGGGGCAGGGAAGGGGAGGGATCTTCCCCTGCAGTGGCACAGTTAGGCATCTGCAGGGTCCCAGAAAGTCAGTGAAGCCCTGCAGGTGCCATTTCAAACAGCTTTCCTCTGCAAAATTGGGTCCTAGAGAGGCATAGGAACAAAAATCTCAAAACAGCACAGTGAATCACAAAAAACTGCTGCTGAGAGTCAAGTCACATGCATAGTGAGGAAAGTTCACCTCTGCAATACATAGTCAGACTGTAAAACTCAGTCAAATAAGGCCAGAATGTGGCTTCTACCTTCAACCAACCAATACGAGGTCAGCAGACTCCACCTTAGTCAGGCAAGAGGTAAATGGGGCCCAGCAAGAGGCAGCTCTGAAGGAGAACAAAGCTAAGGAACGCTGACAGGGCTTTAACCCCCTTCAGGAGCAAGAGTGGTCCATTCAGGAAGACAAGTAGATCTATCAGGACACCGGCATGGTTAAGCAGGGAACTCATGACTCAACTCCCACGTACAAAGGTGTCATACAGGGAGCAGGAGCAAGGACAGGCCACGAAGGAGGAATTAGAAATATCACCCAGGTTTGTCGGGGTGGTGTTAGAAAAACCAAAGTCCACCTGCAGCTGAGGCTTGTGAAGGACATCAAAGGCACAGGGGCTTCTGCTGCTACACTGGTAGTAAAAGCAGGCCTTTTGCTCAATGGGGTGGGTGAAAGCAAGGCTTTCAATGCCACCTCTCACAATACTTTTGCATCCAATTTAAGGTACTGTGGTCTGGATTGGTGCACAACCTGACAGGTAAAAAACTAGTTGGCTGGTCAGTCTCAGAGGGTGGTGGTTAGTAAGTCATACTCTGCCCAGAGACCGGTAACAAGTGGGGTACCACCTCTATTCCTGGACCTGTCCTGTTTAATATCTTTATCAACAACATGAAGAAGGTGACAAAATGCCCTGGCGGTGGATGACAACTGGTTCACAAGCTTGAGGGCAGGGCTGCTACCCAGAGGGTCCCCAACAGGCTAAATGAACAGAAGCCTCGTGAAATTCAGCAAGGACAGATGCACAGTCCTGCACCTGCAAAGAAAGAGTCCCTGGAACAACACAGGCTGGGAACTGAATGGCCAGGGAGCACTCTCCTGAAAAGGCCTTGGGGGACTTGGCAGAGAGCAAGCTGAGCATGAGCCAGCAGCGTGCTTGGCAACAGAGGCCAGCAGCACCCTGGGCTGTAAGAACACCATAAACAGAAGATCGAGGGAAGGGATTATGCCCCTCTTATTTGGCACTCATAAGACCACACTTACATCCTGTGACAAGTTGTGGGTCCCTCAATACAAGGTATGTATTGACAAATGGGAACAAGTTTCGCGAAGGGAGATAGAGATGGCTGGAGGCTCAGCACTCGTGTGAGAGGACCAGTTCAGCCTGGAGAACAGCTTTTGGGGGGGACCTAGCAGCAGCCCCCCAATACCTACGCAGTGATTGATGAGATGGAGCCAAGCATACATGCTGTGGTGCACTGCAGGAGGACAGACACAACAGGCCCTTTCATACTGAAAGAATAAAGGTTCGAACTGGAGATGTTCAGACTGTCCTCCCCATGATGACAGTCAGGCAACAGAGCAGGGGACGGAACTGTTTCCAGCCTTGGAGGTTTTCAAGACCCAAATGGACAAAGCAACCCTGTCTGATCTCCCAGCTGACCTGGCTTTCCACAAGAGGTTGGACTGGAGACCTCTCAAGGTCCCTTCCAACCTGAATTATCCAATGATCCAATCTAGAAGAGTCCAGCTGCAGACTCAATTCCTTTCCCCAAATTATTATGCTATTCAAAATGTCAGGGAACATATTCTATTCATTCCAGTTACACTCTCCCTAGTTTTCCCCTCCAACCTTTCCTACACTGGCCATCACCTTCCAGTTGTCTTTTTTCTCAGCACAACTGCATTGCTAGCCTACATAAAACTCCTTTTTCTCCCTAGGCTTGCAATCACCACGGAGTACATTCACTCTCTGGCGCCCCTTTCCTTCAATTCTAGCTCCACAATCTCCAGTTCTGTTCCTACAGCCCACAGAAATAGTGTTCACCAAAATAAGCAAAGCCCTAATAACAGAAAAAAATCATTTTCACTTCACCCCCTCTGAAACATTGAGCTGACTTGATACTTTCTCTCACACTCCCTGTATTTTTTTTAAAACATTCTTGCTTCTTCCTTAATTTTACATTTAATCGGGTCTCACTTAAGAAGTTTCATTTACCCTCTGCAAGCTGGTGTGACAGCACCCACAAAGCCAGATGCACCAACCTCTTAAAATATTTATTCAGCGTCCCCAAAAGAACTGCCCAGAATTTAGAGCATCTTACTCTCCTAAGCAAGCTGAGAAGCTTGCAAGACTTCGGATTTATTTCTTAATTCACTTAGCAGTCCAACAGTTGACAAGCTTGTAAAGCATGTGCTCATCTAAAATTGCTTATGACCTGTGTTGTGAAGGTTGCATCTTTATTGCTTCCACTGCAGTTGAATTCTGGTAATAAGACAGAAAATGTCAAATTTACCTCTGTGCTCTGCAGTCTTAGGGATCTTGAAAAAATGAAATTTTTCCTTTCTCACCAGGCATGACTGCTATTACAGAAACCTGCAGGCCACATCAGGGACACTTTTTACAGCTTGCTTAGAGATACCTTAGGAATTTAATGAATAATCCTGTTTATAACATACAGGAACAAATAATACCAACTTATTTTCCTGGCTGTTAGCAGTGCTAGCTCTGAAGAAAGGCAGAAAATGCCTCTAAATTAAGATCCTATACTGGAAGAAAATTTGATTGCCAGGTAAGAAGGTACTGGCTTGGAATAAGAGCGAGAGAGAGAAATAGTTTAATATATATAAAATTACAGATACACTATCCAATTTAGAGGAAAGTCCTCCAGTAACTATTTCCATTGCAAAACGCTCCGCTCAAGGACAGTGACTAACGATCCTCACGAAGATTTCCAGGACCTCTGCCAGTCCCCACCTGCCCCCTTATCTCCTGGACTTGCTTCCACGCTCTCTGCCGTGGAGAAACTCCTCGACCCGGACCTCCGATGTCACCGCACGTTGCACAAGCAAGGCAGGCGACCGGAGGACGGCGCGACCCGCGCTGCGAGCAAAGCCCCCTCACAAACCCGCCAGAGACGAGCGGGGACGGCGGGCTGCGCCCTGTGGGGCAAGGCAGCGCTACCCCTGACTGGAAAAGCCCACCATTACAGGGGCATGCCTATCCTCCGGTGTAACAACTCACTTTCAGGGGCTTGTAAGCGCTCTCGTGCGTAACCCGCTCGGAGGGGAAAGCAAACCAGCGCCGAGGTGAGCGCCCAGCAAACCACCCCGGCACCACGACGGACCACGGCCGAAGCGCACCTCGCTCCCCGCCCCGAGAGGCCTGCGGTGGCTGAAAAGCCGCGGCTTTTACCTCAGCCTCGCCCCGGCCCCCGCGGCCCTGTCCGCCGCTGCCGCCGCCTGAGGAGCGGGAAGCGGCGGCCTGGGGCGAGGGTTGGGGGTGTCTGCGCCGGCGGGGGGCGCGGAAAGAGAGGGGAGGTCTGGGGCGGCTTACCCCGTGTTGGGCAGCATGGCGGCGCGGGTAGCGGCCCCCGGGGCGGGGAGCAGGCCCGGGAAGGCCGCTGGAGCCGCCCCGCTTCGCGCAGCCGCCGCGGCGGCGAGGGGCGGAGCGGTCGGGCGAAGGGGAAAGGCAGCGCCGAGGGTGCCGCGCTTCCTGGCGCGCCCGGGCACGTATGAGGAGCGAGGAGTGGGGCTGCCGGGGCCGGGGTGCGGCTGCCGGCGAGGCGGGGGCTGAGCCGCGGCCCCAGGGGCGCTGCAGGCCGCGGGAGGCGGCCCCGTGAGTCTGGGCAGGGGCGGCCGGGGAGGAGGGTGCCCGGCTGTGCGAGCGAGGCTGAGGAGAGCAGGGGTGGCTGGGTCGGGGGACTTAAGACAAGCTGAGGTTAGATAGGGACCTACATGGAATGAAAGAGTGGAATCGAGTGGTTTCCAGCATCCTTCCGATCTCTGCTGGATGGGCAAAATTTCGCTTTGAACTGAACTCTATTCCAGTCCCGCTCAGATCACTGGAGCCTTTGCCTCCATCTCACCTTCTGCCTCCCCAGTTCATCAAAATGCCTGCGGCAGGATCGTCTGTCTTCTGCTCGCCCAACCATACCTGTCCCCTCCTTCACCTCCTCCCCTAGCCCCTCTCTTATTTCACAGTAACTGCGAGGTCGGCCCTCGCCTCCAAATCCTGCCCCGCCACATCCGCACATAACTCTTCCCACATCATCTCCTCCTCCCTCTGTGGCCCGGTGGAGGCTCTGACCTCCTCCCGCCCTTGCCGTGCTGCCCGCCTGTCGCCGCGGTTGGCAGGTCTTCCACCAGCGTCCACCTTTGGCTTGCCTTTCCCCCTTCAGCTTTCATGCAGAGATCCTGTGCGACATCCCGAGAGGGATTTGGGTTTCACAGTGAGCTGATGCCGGAAGGCGAAATCACCCGGCGGGTCTGAACCCACTGTAAGAACTGAGAGGGACGCTTTTAGTGACTTAAAGAGATGTCAAGTTAAGCCATAAGCAGATGCGCTGGTCCTTGTGTGTTGACGTAATGACAGTTGTTGTGTTACTGTCACTGCAGTTCCCATTGTCACAGAGCTGTAGACTCCTGTAGGAACGACGCATGACCAAGCCGAAGGGGCCGCGGGCTGTCGGAATGCTTCGCAACTGGAACGTCTTTCACGCCGCTTGCTTTCCAAAGGTTGGCATCCTGCGCAGATGGAAGCAAAACCGCGTTGCTGAGAAGATCTTCCTCAGGCACGACTCTCCTTCAGCCTCTCTCCAGCCACTCGGCCCAAGTAAGGGGGGATGCAGGGCTTGGCTGCGACAGCTCCGTGCCAGGAGCGTAAGCCTCATGCCTGCAGTGAGCTCGGTGCAAGTGAGCCGTGGTGCCTGTGTAGAGAGCTGCTGGTTTCAGCCATGCACAGAAGGACCTGCAGGAGAAGCCCCTAGGCATCACGTGCAGCCTTCTTCTCCTCAAGTGGGGGGCTCTTTTCTCTCCAGCATTTAACAGGGGAAATGGAGTGATGGGGCTTTTTTCTACACCGGGAGGGTCAGTTTACCTCCCGGGAGGCTTTTTAGCACGAGAAGCAGAGAGCATGCGGAAGGGCGCTACAGAAGCTGGAAGGCTCGCGCGTTGGCTTTCTGCAGTTTTGCTGGTGCCTGCGCGTTGGCCCCGCAGCTCACCCCCCTCGCTCCAGGTGACGAGCAGCAGGGGAGCACAGGTTTACCATGGGCGGAGCACCCCTGCGTCAGCGCCCGCGGTCCTGCGGTGGGGGAGGCTCCCCCCTCCAAACTGCCCTTCCCTCCGTCGGCGCAGCATTCACCCTGGAGCAGAGCCAGCCCCTGACCCCCACGGCTACTCGCAGGAGAACGTGGTACGCCCATCTCTCTCGAAAACTACTTCTTTAACTTTACGGGGTCAGGTGTTTTGCCCATCAGCCTTTTAATTTATGCAACCGCTGCCGTGGCATTGCAGCAAGACCTCCCTGGCTGCCCCTGCTATTGTGGACCGCTGTCTCTGCTGGTGCCCTGCTCTGCCAACTGTTTCTCATTCCCCAGCCTTCACCCGTGGCTGAGCTGGCTTCCCCTGAGGAAGGTGATGAGGAAAATGCAGCCGTTCAGAAGGAGGCGGCAAGAATGGTCCTAGTGAGCGATGTCAGCTGGGCGCTGAGTGTCCTCAAGACAGTGAGAAGATCTTTCAGGCCAGTGATGGGCTCTGAAAACAGTGTCTCCTCCAGCTGACCATCCCAGCAAACCTGCTTCTGCCCTTCCAGTCTCTGTGTCACTGGCCCTGTCCTGTGTATTTGAGTAGTGTGTTTCATAAGTCCCCGCATGCTCAGCTCCACATGCTTCACCCCCCCCCCCCAGTTCTGTTAACTCTTAAGGGGAAAATTTCTTTGCTATTGTCTCGCACTGTTTAGGAATGCATCTTTGTGGAGTAGTAGGTTTTGGCTATATTTTGGACACAGTTGCTCCCAGAGAAATCTTCCTCTCATCTTGCCATTGAACCAACTGTCTCTGGAGCGTACTTGTTTTCAGGAAGGAAGAAGGATTTCAGCTACTTTATTTCTTTTCCATATAAGAGATTTGTTTTCCTCAATGGTGTAAACTTATATAAGCTCATTTAATTGGAAATATTTCTGCTCTGTATAAGAGACATTACACCAACCACAACAAGTGTATAGTACAGGCTTCCAGCTACTCTGGAGGATGTGGAAGGGTATTCAATCCCTTCAGCACTACAACAGCCATTCCAGAGGTGGTACACATGCATTTCAGCAAGCGCCGCCAGCCCCTCCATAGTGGTTCTAGCAGAGACGATTCAGCAGCAGACAACGAAGAGATCAAGTGACTCGCACAACTCTTGTTAGTTCAGTCTTGGGACTTTTAACTGTATTATAGAAGATTGCAGGTTTTTTTAGAACTGAAATTTGCAATAGGCAATACATTTCTTCCATCAGTGTTTTAAACAGCCAAGCAGCTACCTCTGGAGCATCTTCTGTGGAACAGCTATTTCTATAGCCAGCATTATTTGCTACCATCGCCTAACAAACACAGTCTGTTTAATACAGCAAGATTGCATTTTCAGCTTGTAATGACTAAAATGTTAAAGACGTGTACCACATATTGTAAAGTTTTATGTCTGTTACCAAAAGGGGAAAAAACAAGGCAGTTTCATGAGTAAGTTACAGTAAGTTATCTACTAGCACATTCAATTTATCACCAAAGAGTTTATCAAGATTCATTTTAGTATTTCTTTTTAGGCTTTCTTTTGGGCAGTGATATAAGTACAGGCAGGAGACTAGTTACCACATCAAGCATTTGCATATTTTCCGACTGTTTTACCTTAGAGAAACTCCTAAAATGAAGGTCCTATTTAATCACAATTGCATTTACTTAAAAATGAATGTTTGAAATCTTGCTCTACTGATGACTCAAATAACTGATCTCTATTCCCTTGCTTGTGGCCTTATATTTTTTTCACATCTTGCACCAGCATTAGTCA
Organism: Ciconia boyciana; assembly: GCF_034638445.1. NCBI lineage: Eukaryota > Metazoa > Chordata > Aves > Ciconiiformes > Ciconiidae > Ciconia > Ciconia boyciana. Next base: position 92,570,457 of record NC_132937.1, on the reverse strand, counting down.
ACTGTGTGCGTTGTAAGATTCTCCTTTCTCTCTCTGTTGCCTATGCACCATACTCCAACATTTCCTGGAAAAGCCCAGGGTATTTGAATATCCTTGACTGATCCAAGTGTTCTTTCAGAATAAAGGAGGAAGGAAAAATCTGTCAGCTCAAGTATGTTTTAAGCTCCGTTATATGGGGAGCATCCTTTACAGTCACTGATTAGATTTAATCCAATGTATATTAACATCAGCTCTCCTCGTATAGTTTAGCTGTTCTTTTGGAAACATTAATTTTGAGTAGTGTTAGGAATACTTCATGCAATTACATTTGCTGGAAAACGTAATGACTCTCAGTTTCTTTGGAGCAGAGGGAAGAGCACTGTATTATGCATTTTTATGTCTAATACAACAAAGCACTCTTACAATGCAGATAATAAATAACATAGATCAGGTCCATGGGAAGACAGCTGTAATGTATATCTCCACAAACACTTCAGGTGAAACTGGTTTCCTGAAGTTGAATTTTATCAGGTGTCTCAAATAAGATCACCCAGCCTTCCTCAATGAAAAATCTGTATTAGTTGTTTCTTCATTTAATGCAGCTTCAGTTTTGGCTTTTCAAAATTAATGTTTCTGTGTGGAAGGGAACCTTTGCATATTTTGCATAGAGCTACAATGTGTCTCCAGCCCCTAAATTAACTTAGGTCTGATTAAGCATGTCAAAGCATAGCCAAACTACTCCCAGTTTATATCATTATCAGCTACTCCTCACTATCTGTGACCACCATTGCTCTGTGTGCACATCCACAACACAAAAGTTTAATGCTCTCATGAAGTGGAGTAACCTACTTTACACACAGGCAAACACAGCCTTTGGCAGCTCTTTGTGGTGCGTCCTCGTGAAGATGCGAGGAGGCTTAGAGAAGAAGGCACAAAGTACCACTGTCAGGTGCTCTTGTGGTGGTACTCGGGGCATTATGAGGACCTTTCCACCATGGAAAGTGTATTTATGGGCTCAGAGAGACCTGTGGAGTTCTGAAGATCCTCCAGGAGAACATGATCTGGGATGCTCTGATCTACACAGAGCAAATGAAACAAAAGACCGGGGCACGTAGAGATAGGGTTGATGTTCTCATGTGCCAGGGCTGCACTCTGGGATTTTGTTAGCTGAGCTCCGTCTCTTCCTTGTTTAAGGTGAACAGGCAAATTACAAGCAGAAAAAACTCTCCATTGCCAGCTGAAGCTGTTCCAGCCCCCTCCCACATTTTCTTCTCTGTCTTGCAGGGTGCCTATGGCTCAGCTGTGCTGGTATAAAACTGTGTGGTCCTGCTATGAACCAGAATGGGAGATCCAACCAGCAAAATTATCTCTTTTTCTCTTCAAAGTTAGGCCATATGAATTCTGCAACTTTGTTCACAGAAAAAAACCCACACAACAAAAGCTAAACAAATAAACAAAACCAAAACAGTAGAGAAACACAGTTAAATTTTGTTCCATAACAGTAGGAAATAAACAGTGGAAGATGGATATGTAAAGCTGGTCATACATGGATCCCTGTGCAGAACAGAGAGCTTACTGTGAATTCACACCCCTTTAATACTAACACTGCTACAGTATTTTAAGTTATTCCTTCAATTTGTGGTTCTGATTTAGCTGAAGTCAGCAAAGAAGTCCTTACTTTTTCCTAGTCATATAAGATTTGGCTCCAATGGACGAATGAAACTATTGGGTGAAACATTTAACTCTGTAGGATCTGCTGTGTCTTTCTAGAGGAACATTCTTACCACCCACTGCACTTGAGTGTCTCCCTCTGATTCACAGTTCAGCTGAGTATGTTTGTCCTGAAGACCTCTAACCTACAGCACTGCCCATGATGCCTCACTTAATTGCACAGCTGACTCACATATTGTTACACTGGGATGATGAGTATCAAGGTCAGATATTTCTTCCTCAGAAACAGTTGGCTTAATTGCAGGTGTCCTCTGATTATTACTGTGCAAACAAAAATGTGGAATAGCAAATATCCCGAGTTAGGATTAGTACAGCTGAAATACAGAATTCTGTCAGAATTCATTATCTAGTTAGGGACCACATTTTCCACTGCAAGATACTTCACTCCCAACTATAAACAATTTTTAAATCCTTAAAAAAGGACTGCAATAATTTTATTACAATGGAAATATCTTTCTACGCATTCCATACTCTAAAGTCTGAGTCTGTCAAAAGAAATTGATGACTGAGAGAAATGAAGTTTCATAGCCATGTATGAGAGCTTCAGAAACTGATAGAAGACCGAAGAGCTGTAAAATGGGAACTGCAGTGAACTTCATTACAGCTTTTGCTATCATTCCAGAGTTTTCTCCCTAATGGCGTGAACAAAGAATATGTGGTGTGGTGTGGTGTGGTGTGGTGTGGTGTGGTGTGGTGTGGTGTGTGGTATGGCATGGTATGGTATGGTATGGCATGGCATGGCATGGCATGGCATGGTATGGTATGGTATGTGAAGACCATCATGCTCGCAAGTAAAATGCACAAGCCTGACCTGGCATGAAATAGTTTCCCTCACCAAATGAGACTGTGTGTTGGTAATAGACCTTTCCAAAGAGTTTTGTCTCTTCTCTAGGGACTTTTGAAATCAGTGTCTCTTTAAAGCCTACTGCTCCGATTTTCCTGTTTAAAGCACGACTGTAGTGTTTACAGGCAAGACCCTTTTTCTCATATTCCTCTCTAATTTGGTCATGCTGTGCAAGTCAAGTTACATGGACTTACAAAACCTTTGAACTTCAGCACCAGCCTGGAGAAATGAAGCACGTGTACTGAGAGATTCACACTATTTAAATATTTTTTTCCTTTGTCAAAGATCCTCTCCATGTTTTAGACGATGCCACCATGGGACAGCAAGACGCCTCTGTTCTCGGTGATTTACTCTAGAAAACCAGGAGGAGGAGGAGGGAACGATACAGAACTTGCCCACGCGGGGGTGCGTGTGAGTAGCAAGGATGAGGCGGTCGCCGAAGTGTTTCGAAGGTTTTTCCACGGACTTCACCCAGCATTCGGTGGAAATAAACACCATACTGTATTTCTCTACGTGTATTCTAAACAGCACGGACATAATAACTTCATGCTCAAAAAGTAGTCACTTAAAGCACTATGTCAGACCAAAAGGATTTTTACCTACGACAGGAAGATGAGAGATCACTTGGATTAAAAAAAAAAAAAAAAAATTAAAAAAAGAGGACAGTGCAAAAGGAACAGAGTGCACAGCCTGATTTCATTAGGAGCTAGCTTAGGGATGCCAGTCCATGATACACAGAAAGACACCCCAAAGACCTTACTTTCATGTGTGTACTGCTGCAAAAAGGAAATGTTCCCTTAATAGCTAGTATAATGACAACACCACAGTGGCAGAGAATTAATCTGCAGAAGATATCGTCCTTGATTTCTTAAGGAAAACAGAAAGTGCATCTTGCAAATAGCTCACTAGGCATGAAAATCTAAAAAATCTGTAACAGGCAGAGAAAGCCACGCTGGAGCAATAGCATCCTGCGAAAATATTAGTTGTTAAAACTTATCAAAGAAAGAAGTGAAACAGCTTGAAACAGCTTGAAAATTAGGTAAGGTCTATCAGTTTTAAAGCTGCTGCAGGCTGTTTGTGCTGTTTTCTTCTGAGCCTGAGCACATTGCTTAAATTAAGAAGAAATAAATGAACTTTTTTATGTGGGAGAACACTACAAGGTCGTCTTGAGCTATCTCACAGACAGAACATATTTCTAATCCCTTGATGTTTTTACCTGACCTTGGAGATAAGAGAAGAATCTCAAAAGGAGCTAGCAGTAGAGAACTGTTTTTCAGTTATAAGAAAATTTTAATCCTTCTTGACTTGAACCCTTACAAATCAGGTCACGAGGCTTAAGCTAAAATATTACAACAATTCCAAGGCGAGGACATCAAAGTCTCCTCCTTGTTTCTTACTAATCAGTAGATAAAGGAAAGACTTCCATTATTTCAAAATTAGTGGGAGAGTTAATTATTATTAACTTGAATCCAGGAGATGAGTATTACATTCAAGAGCTGCAGGGTATGACTTTGATACTGAAGCAGTGGTGAATATGTAAGATGTGTATTCTTTTTGGTTACCTCTTGTTGTATTCATTCAGCATGTATTAGAGATGGGTTTGAAGCCAAGAGAAAATTTTAAGCAAGATACACTGGTAAGTGTTTCGATTTTGCCTCTTGTTTTAAGAGACTAAAACCATGAAACCTGTAGGGAAAGAATAATACAAGACTATTTTGGATTAAAAAATTTAAATAAGTATTTTCTATTTTGAAAGAGTAAATAAGGAAAGTCCAAGTTGTACAAATTGCTGAAGACCACATCCATGGTGTCTAATCCTGCACACACTTAAGTACATCTTTGCTTCCAATGTTTTCAAACATCTCACAGACACTGGAAGGATTCATAAAGTTAAGCGTTTAGGTTTTGAATGATATGAGTAAAGAAACACTTTACAAATACGACAAAACTGTTTGGTTCTTAGGAATTGTACTGGGATAAACTACCATCAGACTTAAAACTTAGCAACTTGACAACTATATCTCTTATAGGTTTTACGAATTCACAGGTATGATATTCTTCAGTTACATTTTGAAAAAGTATTAACAGTTGCCATTTCCTATGCAACTCCATCAGGCTATTTCATAACAGCATTGCAGTTCCATCAGGCAAATGGATTGTAAAAATGTGCTGCACAGCAGAACGGTTTCGATTTAAACGTATAGCAAGAAATTTCTGTGAAATAAGAACTGCATTAACAAAGCTGGCACTTGACCACAATTGACTTTGTTCTGGTTGCTGCAACAAGTATCACCTGCAGGGCCATTTACTCATGAAAACAGGCAGAGTAAAACTTGTCCCACTGCTGTCCCCAGGAGCCTCTGGTACAGGTACAGAATATACAGCCTGATCTCAGGTTCATGCTGCAGATCTTTTCTGTCATTCATACTTGTTATAAAAAGGTGAATCTTACATGTGTAGTGCCGCAGCAAATCGCTGATACTTGGGTACAGAGTTCCAGTTTCCTACTTTACCTCGTCTGTTCCTTGGCTTTCATGCAAAAGCATAGCTGTCAAGTAAGTCAGAGAGAAAATCCAAGTGAGGGAAGTGAAAGGGTGAGGGAAGGCTACTTTCTCTCTTAAAAAAATTACGCTTACATTTTAAAATTAGAGTCTATTTTAAAAAAACTCCTTTGTTGACATCTTCGAATGGACTGTCAGTGTAATGCTATCAAGGTTGCTGCATCCTTGGCCTTCAGGCAGGTATGCAGGGAGGGGGGTACAACGCTTTCCTCCCTCATTCCTTGGCAAAAGGATTAAGACTATCTGGCCTCTGTGTGAAAATTTAGAGAGGCAAGTTATAATGGACTCTTACTATGCATCCTAATCACAGGCAGCAAATACATATTTGATTCATTAAAGTTTCCATGTGTGGTTTTCTCTTTGATAACTCCAAAACCAAAGCTTCTCATTTCTTAGGAACTGACAACAACAAAAATTCAACTGTGTACATTTCACAGCAGTAGAGAAGATAGGTATCAGAGTACAGAATCAATTAGCCATTATATGGGGCTAATATAGCCCAAGTATGGGTAAGAACCACAATTAGAGCATGTATTATGAAGCACAAAGGTTTCAAAAGGAAGATACTATGAATTATTTTACTTAAAATAAGACAAAGTCAGATTAAAAGCTAGAACCAAAGAGAAACTTTATACGTTACCCACAGTTTCTTTTGCTAGCAGGTGGTTTATTTCTGCAGTGATGCTGTGGCAAGTTACAAGCTATTAAGCAGGGATACTGAAATCAGAATCCTGTCTGTGCAGGATTTCCAGCATCAAACCCAGAGATACCTACCTAATTGCTGCCTTAAAGCTTTAGCTCATCTCCTTAAGAAAACTAATTCAGATTTTACAGTTAGCAGACAGTTTTAGTCATGGACTAGAAAAGAAGGAGCAATGCAAATAATCTGTAAAATGTCAGGTATAAGAAACACTGCTGGATTTAGCAATTGCTTTTAAAACTATCTAACTTTCAATAATGCTACTATTTATGGTGTTTTCTGACTGTATGCAATATTTGTCTCACTAACATCCTATGTTACACTGTCTTTGAAAGTTGACTGAGAATTACATTCTGGTTGCACTCACTATAGCCCTGAAATGAAACTTAGGTAACTTTATATGAAGAGTCAGAAATTAAGCTAATGCTTCAGCTAAAAGCTGAGCTACGGCAAGGAAACTTGTAGCTCAGCCCCAGCTAGACCTTCTGTCAGCAGAGATCTTTGGCCCCAGTGGAGAAGATGAAAATGCAGTATCTTTGCCATCCATGATAAAATGCACCATTTCTTCTTAATTTTGGAATTCTACTTCTGTAGCGTTTATTCAACCTTGATAAGCGTGCTAAAGGAAACGTGTGTGGCTTAATTAGTCTCTGTGCACTTGGCTAAAGGGTGAGGGTGAGAAAAGGTCATTCAGAGGTTAATGGGTTTTCAATGCAGGAAAGGGTTAATAAATGCTGAGTGGTTTGCAGTGAGGGAGAGACTTCGAAAGAGAGTGCAGCAAAGACACTTTGCAGGCTGTTATTCTTTTGGCAGTTACTACCATGAAGTATGTTCCTAAGGGCCAGAAGAAAGATTTTTTTTAAAAAGAGGCAACTAACAAACAGGAAAATGTGCCATGCTGTTGTCTGCCAGGACACTGCCCTTCTGGGGAAAAAAATATTGATGGTACTAGGAGAGATTTATTGCCACACAGACCATGCACTGAATCAAAACATTAGTCTGTCACACTTTTTTTAAAAACCCACAGATAATCTCATTGCTGTGTTTCAGAAAAGGAGGGAGACCCTAAAGTGTCCCTTTAAGAGGCCTCTGGACAGGAGAGCTGCTTTTCCAGTCTCTCCAAGTATGCCTGCCATTGGGGTCACCATCCTTGACTGACTGGATGTCTCCTCTGTAGCAGATTTGTTACTGCAGGTGTTCGCAAAAGACAACAATGGGGTTGAAGGGTCTCTCACAATCAGTCCATTTCATCTGATCTGAAACCACAGACCTCTCGAGCTCAGACAGGCACCCTCTCATCAACCTTGCTCTTAGCGTAGGAAGAACTCTCTCCCTTTGTTGCCACATCAGCACAGGTTTGTGGCTGGAGACATGGGCACCTCCACATGTTCAGACGGCAGCAGAGTCTAGGATCTCTGCCATGAACACCCTAACTGAGAAAGCAAGGAAGGCAACAAATTGCCTTAAGGGGCAAGAGAGAGCAAAGAATACGCACTACTGCCAGAGGTGTACCAAGGGGTTGTTTCCACTGAAATACCAAAAAAGGTCATGAGAGTTTACGTAAAGACAACCTACACACACTCTGCTGAGGGCGAAGGCAGCCATCACCTCAAGGAGGATGCTTCCAAGACCTGTGCTCAGTTACCTGCATTCGAACACTGATGATTTATTTAAAAAATCTTCTTTGTAATCACTTCTCTCTGACAGGAAATAAGTTAAATGATCTCAGTGTTCAAATGTATTCAAATATTTACTAGCAACCTGTAAGTTCTGCCTGGATGGTTGAGAGGGTTCCCACTCCAAGTTACCTGCCCCACCCTTTCTGCAAGGAGGTCAGGGACTTTCTTTTTGCTGCTTGCCTAGCAGCTGCTGAACCCATCCAGTTTACCTTCAGTATGCTGGGCTCCCTACTGCAGTGGTTGCACATTAGCTGACACAACTTCCTTCCAACACGGATGCAAATGACTGCATGCAATGTTTCAGCTGAACTACAGCTCTTATTTGGGAGCTGCCCACAGCCCATGTTCCATTTTGCTTTCTGAATATCACTGTGACTTTTGGCCCTTACACTACTGGGAATTTAAAGTCATAGTGAGTCTTTTGTTCAGGCAGGTGACCTGCAGGCTGAACTGCTCTATCACTCTATCACCATGTTTTCTAAATGACAGACACAGCCCTTCAAAAACAGCCTCTACAGTTAACTGTGAAAATACCATACATGACTCATCTCAGCTGGGCATCTCTGTGAACCATGAATGGGAACCATGATTCCATACGTTAAAGCAATACACAGAGATAAATATAGCACTGTTCAGCAACTTTGCATTCGGGCTACTCCTGCCTGTCTCTGTCTGTGTGCCAGTCACTTGAATTAATACCCAGTGAAAACAGACATGTAAGGATTATGCTTCAGTCTGTGACTGAACAAGTTGCCACAGGCATCAAGTGGGCTGGAAGTTTCCCATGTAGCTCTTAAGTCCTTGAGCAGCAGAAGGAAGACCAATCGTTTACAATTTACCAGTAGATACTGAGTGACTCTCTAAACACAAATGTTCATAGTAACTGTAAGGCAGTCATCTGTGAATGAGAACACTTGTTGCTAGAGGCTTAGCTTCTACAGTTACCCAGTCTTTATCATTTTGGCCTTTCTCGTGTCTCCTTGTACTTCTGCTGATTTACACTGATAATACCAGACTCACTGTACAAATAGCAAAATGCAGGTTCTTTCTTCCATTTCCCTCAGGATGCTGTTGCAAAGGCTTTCATTCTGCATGTCTTGGTTCAGCTGATCCATTTTTCAAAGCCTTATCACTCTAGCATACAACAGCAGGGATCAGGTAACCATTACATTACTGGAGTTTCAGTGTTGCTTATACTGCTTCAAAGGGAACATTGCAAAAGGAAAGCTCCTCTTTGCCAGCTTCCAAACCGTTCAGCCCTGTTCAGATCCAGTCCTGGAAGCTGTTGAGAGTCCCTTATTGAAAGTGAAAATCAGAATTTTGCAGGACAAAGTTCACCACAGACTTCAGCAACCCATCAAACTCAGGGAGGAAAAAAGTAAACTTTGGCTTGCTGCTGTGCATGCTATATGTATATATATACACATTAATCTTAGTCTTCCAATCATGAGAATGAGAATAAAAATAAAGGCACAAGTAAAGGCTGCAGGATCAGTAAACTAGTCAATCTTTAACATAATTTTTTTTCCAAATGGTAGCACTTCTTTGTAGCACTCCTGCAGATTCTGAGTATCAGATCTTTCTTACTTTGATGCATCAACAAATGTTTCATTCCTACTCATTCTGTAAAAATTTGGGGCAATACTCCATGCTGAAAAGGCATCCTAAGTAGTCCTATTGTTGTGTAAATCACCCAGTGACTCCATTAGTAACTGCAAACAACAAAGTACAGGTCAGTATAGGATTTATCCTGACATTTGTCACTGAAATAACTTGCCTAATTTCATTCTGAGCATGCAAAGCTGAAGCAAATAAAGCTAATCATCTTAGCATGGTAAGACACCTGGCAGAGAAGTGGAAGCAGTGGCTGTACTAGTTACATTTTTTCCTAGAAGCGAGTGAGAACAAGCAACTGCAAAGGAAAACACCCCCCTCCACACACAGGGAGACACACTGCTGTGTGTGAAGTGCCCACAGCCATTAAAGGACTGCGCAGCACTCCTGCAGAAGCTGAACAATGGGTCACCAGAAGTGGGAGTTTCCAAACTAAGAGATGCATCTTGTTAATAGTAGACATACTTCTCCAAAGTGGTAGGCAAAACACTGCTTGATCAGCCAAATGTTTCCTCCTGCTACACATCCACATAGCTGTCACCTCTTCCAACAACAGTTCCAGAGAAAACTCAGGGTAGGAACACTTCCTCAAGGCAAGGCCAACAGCTTCAGCCTTCTGATCCGTGCAGGAACCTCTCTGGGGAAAGGCACATTTTATTTACAAGGAATTGCCTGAGAGGTCAGTTTAGAGAGCAGTTATTTTATAGATCAAAGGGAAAAGAAGGGAAATGTGCCAACAATCAGAATTACTATCTTCTGAGTTATGTGGTATTCTAATAAACAGGTCAAAGAAAAATTGTGCGAATAGGTCCTAAGCTGACTGCAATGGTTATCTGAACATTATTTAAAAAAAAAAACAACAACAAACAAAAACCAAAAAAACCCAAACCAACAAACCCCCCCAAAATAAAGCTTTCCAAAACAAGAATAGAAGCCAAGCAAGTTGAAAGAAGACCTAATCAGAAATTCAGAAGAAGAGAAATTCAAGGGAAAGTAAGAAACCTTGTTTGTTAGAATAAACATAAGGGCAGCCCTAGCACAAGTACCAGCAGGACTGTGTTAAATATAAACCAAAATAATTTATTTCTGGAAAAGGAAGTCAGTTAGTAGTAAGTCACAATGAAACACAATAAAAGAAGAAAGCTGTGATGCTAATACTTGGAGCAACGATTTAAGTTTATGAATATTCTTTATGGAGAAATTTTTATTGGAGCATGAGAAATAAATTTAAAAGACAAGCACTGATAGATGCACAGGATCAGAACTGAGCAGGACAACTTTACACAAATATTAGTAATTACTGTCATTAAAATAAAACCAAAACCTTATACATAAGGATGTTACAAAACTGATGCTTTCAAATGCTAGCATGGGGTTTCTGCGCATGCTTGGGATGGAAAAAATCAGTCTGCAAACAGAGGTAATAAAATGGGTGTTAAAACTAATCTAAAACAAGGGAAAAAAACACAACAAACCCCCAAACCCAGGAGAAGCTGGTAAAACAGTTTTCTTTGTTACCTAGCCGACACTGCAGGATTATAAAATATTACTCCTCATTAAACCAAAGGGAGCCTGTATCCATTGGCTCCAGTGGCTATTATAACAAAAAGTTGCCTCAGGCTATGCAACGATTTCAGTCAGACACTGTGCAGGCACAAAGGTCTGCCCACAGGGACCTAGCTGTGAGCTGGGACTTGACAAGTACCGCCTGCCATAGCGCCTGGCAGCACCCTGAATCAGCCATGCGCCGTTTTGCTAGTAAGGCACTACACTCCTGAACTCTCGGCCAGTATCACCTTCCAGGCTCTAATCCAGGACCTCTCGGACTTCAGGTTTCTTTACATCCTCCCTGGGCTACCCTTTAGTTTTTTACAAAATCTTTTCTTGAGATTTGGATTCTGAAGTTCAGCTGTCTGTCCACACAGTTTGGCTCTGTCCAAGCTTCTCCAGTTCCCACTGCTGGTGGAAACAAGCTGTTTCCAAGAATCCCAGAAGACTGAAACCCTCAGGTTCACACCTAAACCCTTCAGAACACTTTGGGCCTACATGGGCAAACAAGCTGGTAGTCAATTTGCTTAGTGTTTCTAGACACGTTGTTACTTTCACTTCAAGAAAGAAAGCCAAAACCATTAGAATAACCCCAAACTTCTTTGTAGTGCAGCATCTTTCCAGCTCACTGGAAGCTGAATTCCTTTCTTCTAAGCAGCAGAATTCCCTTCTCTCCACCCAGCCAGAGATGCTAAAAATTGTCAAAGAAAACAAATAGTTTGGCTCCTTTCTTTTTATAACTCTGCACTTCCCTTCTCCTCCCGTGATTGATACAGGGAGCTTACAGACCTCTTCCACAATTTTCTGCAAGCAAACAAGTTTTCTTCAGAAGCAGTTAACTTGTTTTTTTCCAGCTCGTATTTTGTGATAGAGAACAGGAGTCAGCAGGTCTTTACCACAAGTCTCACACCAACAACTCTGTGGAGTTTTACTGTAAAATCACAGCAAGAAGGCAAAGCAGCTGAAACAGGACCAGCAACCTGACAGCTACCTCTGGAGGCCCCCACCAGAGTCAGAAATCCACACGGCCTGCAGACTCCTAGATCCACCTTAGGCCTCCTCCTGAATTGCTGACCTGTGGCTGGACAGGAAGCTGCCCTTAAACAAATACACAAAGTGTGAACCCGCGCCCCATCCTCTGCTTTACTATTTTTACAACTGCAGCTAAAAAGTAACTGGTACTTTATAGTCTGCTGTGTCTCTCTTTGTAAAAGCAATGCAGGCCTCTACTGACGCAGCGAAAAGCAAGCATCCTCTCCTGCTTGTAAGCAAGACATGTCAATGATGATCCTTTTGTTAGTCTCAGTTAGCTAGTTTCGTACACTGGCAAAAGGATTTATTTTTTTGCCAGTACAGCCACGTTCAACTGAGCTATGTTCAGCTATAGGGGTAAGCAATCTTTCCAGGCTCCTTCTTAATCTACATCATTCATGTCAGCAAAACTTTTTCAGTGTTGATCACACCCAAATAACAGGCAGTCTCATTATGGGGCTGTTTCTATTTCAACTACATTTCCATATTGAAGCAGTGGTGAGGACTGTGTATTGTATTCAGTTTGTGGATTCTGCATACTTCAGCATATGTATGTATCATACAGAAAACCACGGAAAAAAGATAAAAGCAATTGCTAGCCTATAGTCTTCATAGTACCATATCTCAAAATAAGATGCTAAATGGAGAACACTGATTGTAACAGCACACCTAAATGCAGATGGCTAGAAAAATGTGTGACTAAGCCAAATGTCCGAGTGTAATTTCTTATTTCTGTTTGATAGCTCACTGATGCAGATCTTAGAGTTTTTGTTTTTAAGAAAGCCAACAAGCCCATAGCAAACCAAACCAAAAAGCTGTAATGAAGGTAAGTGAAGCTTTTTAGTAGGTCTGTAATAAATTACCAGTGAGTACAAATACCATAAAAGCTATGCTGACAAAAAAAGCAAGATCTCACTACATAACATATTAACTAAGGTGCAACCTCCCCTTTTTATATTCACATAGACAGGCATACAAAGAACTGGAGGGCCAATGTAAACATGAAGATTAATTAAAAAGACTCCTTCTGCTACATTCTTCCTTAATTTGATATGCTGAGGCTAACTCCAGACAGGGACAGATCACCTGTGCCAAGTACAAAACATGCTGTTTCCGTTTCCCAATGCCTTTAAAAATGAGGCAGTCTTACTTCTACCAAAAATTGTTCTTTACAACTTTGGATTGTGCAGGCTCTTAATTACTGTAACTTATTTTAATGCAGTCTGAATCATGAGATTACAGGTGGCTGTTTACACAGAACAAATTATACACTCTTTAAACACCTTGTGATGAATCCTAGTGTGGCTCTCCTTGTCATTTTCTTCAGAAAGTTCCATTTAGTTGGTGTTGTCATAAGTGTGGCTATGACAACAGGATGGGCAAGGAACAAGACAGAAGAAGCATTCAGATGGGGTGAAAAAACAGTACAGAAAAGGGGGCCAGATTTCAGCATTTGTCATGCTGTCAGCAGTGGGGAGAAGTAGGGCTGTGATATAACCACGCATTTCTTGATTAAGGGTATATCAGAAAAGCTATTTCAAAGCAGCTACAAATGGGTACCTCCATTTCAGTGAAACTAAGCAAAGTTGGCATCCAAGACAGCCTATGAGGTGGAGAGGACACTGTGAGGTTTCAGTTCCAGCTCAGCTGTGTGACCTTGGGCAATTATTGCTATGCACATTCCTGTACCCTATTTTATCTATCTATCTATCTATCTATCTATCTATCTATCTATGTTGTGAACTCTTCAGGACAGACCTCTTTCCCCACTGGTTTTAGGAAAGGTATCTGTGCAAATGGGCCATATTTCTAGCAAAGGGTAGGAAGATTTTAAAGGAGTAATGATCATCTATTACACCAGCTTTAATACATCCAGGAGAAGGACCTAAATCTTCGAACAGAGTGAATGATCAACTTAAAGTTTGAGAAATAGTGTCTCTTTGGAAAAAGGAAGTTTAAACAAAAAATCAAGGTTCCATATATTACAAACCCAAGTTTTCCAAAGCTTTAAAAGAAGGCTTGCAGCTTCAAATAACATGTACCGCCAAGGAAACATGCTTAATAATTAATAACAGCCAGCAGGTCTGCCGCTGCTGTCTTGTGCCTGCTGCTCCATACAACTGATTACAGAAATAAGCCACAGCAGGGTATGCATTAGGCAGTTATTGGTGCCCACATCCAGTGCACCGTTAGGGAGCATGCTAGAGGTTGAATATGTCTCCAACCACCTGAGAAATACTTCAGAAACTTAAAAGTGTGTACCCTCCTGTGTTTTGCCGTAACCAGGATAAGGCTCTTCCATTTCATAACTTACTTTCGGTAACTTTTATCTTGTAATTCTGACATCTAAGAAGGAGGGAGTGTCATTCAGCATATCTGTCCATGGTTTACTGTTTTGCAGGGCATTAAAGATGGAATACATTTCACTTGAGTAGGTGAAATACACTACAGACCTTTACAAAATTAATATTTCGCATGCTTAGGTTTTATTTTAACATGTCAAGGTTTAGTAAGGATCCTCCCTGAGTTGCAGTGATACCCTCAACAACTTCTGTCCCCAAATGTTACTGTGTTTAAAACTTGTGCAGTGGAGCCCAGCTTAGGTTTTGAACTTACAGAGGTCTGCCATCCAAATAAATCCCCAGTTTCTCTCTACTCTCATTATCTCTTTGCCCATGAGATATAGGCATTCAGCTTTATATTGAAAGGAAAGGAAGAGAGATGGCTGAATGGCAGTTGAGAAGCAGAAATTCCCTGCCTTCCACCCTTCAACCAGTGTGACTTTTATAGGGATAAGAATGCCTGACCATCCCTTCAGTATCATGCTGCAGGATCACTGCAGAGCGCCACTACCAAAAGCAGCAGCACATTTGTATGTCCTTTCACTTTTCATACAGATAACTGAGCTCCAGGAGTTTTATTCACAGTGTTCTTACAATCTCTGTAAAAGAACTCCAAAACTGTACCAGTATTGGAAACACCCTGAACAATTTCTTTGTACACAACCCTGGCAAAGGCAGACACACCTATCTAGGGTGGTCTGCCTCAAGGCACTGTTGAGACTGGTCCAGTTCCCTTCTGGGAACTTGGCAAGAGTTAGACAAAACAGTACAAGTAACTATTTGTGATGGCACACTCCGGGTTTTGTTCCCACTCAAGGTTATATTAGTAGGAATTAACAAGGGTGCTCACTACACATAAGGTCTGACTTTGCTCAGAAGTCTTCTTGGGGGAGGTGAAGCACAGACTGTTGTGACAGTCCATCTTCTTGAAATGATTCCATTTCATAGGTAAAAAACAGGCCAGCTACATGTTCAGTTCTGTGCATGTATCGTGTGCTGGAGGTCCCACTGAGTTCAGTAATACTGCTTGAATACATGGAAAACCGTATTTTACCCTAAGAGCGTGTGGCTTGAAAATACTAACTTTTTAGATCAGATTTTTTTGTGACCATGTGTGCACATCACTCTTCTGGGGTTCTAAATGAGTGGGTGGGTGGCAAGAAATTGACTTTGGATAAACAGTGAATCTGCTCTAGGTTTGTAGGATTTGCCCTGACTGTATCTATGACTATTCTTTCATGCACAAAGGTCCTGCTTCTGAATATGTGGACTAACTGGATTTAAATTTTAGAATACCCACAAATATGAGCTGAGTGAATGACAGCAGTAAGGATTCTCTCAAAAAAATCTGAATTAGTATTTAATATTTTTCAAAATAGTATTTCTGTTAGAAAAGTTTTTAATAGTTTTTAAAGTTTTTAATAGTTTCTTTCATCTTATGACCTCTGGCCGGAGTTTTTCAAGAGGCATGTTCTCTTACATTATTCCCTTGAAAAGTGGCATTTCTGTGTTGATTTAGAATGATTAGAACAGTCACTAATTGCCTTTTTTTTCCCCCAGTGTGGTTAGATTTAGACAAATATTATTATCCTGTGCAACAACTGGAATGGTGAAATTTGAAGACACGTTTCCATGCAATTTGTGAAGGCAGTTTTGCAGGGTGTGCTTGAGGGAACTCGCACAGCGAGTAAAATGGATGAAATGCCTTAAAAAATTATTAGTAGCAGCAACCACTGCTTAATTCCTTTCCATTTATGCTTTCAACACATATGTTTCATTTCCATTTAACAGCAATGAGCATGTCTAATACATCACAGAGGCACTGTTCTTGACAGCAAAGAACCAAAGACATAAGTAACCAGCTGAAACAATATTGTATGGCTGCCAGGTGTTCTCTCCTGAACATGAGAAATTAAGGTGACCATTTGTCCCTGTCTCTCTTAGTTTACAACTGTAGGCTACCTTTGCTTTAGCCTTCCTTTGTTTTTTTTCCTAACATGCCAAGTATTTCTTGGCCACTTTTACAACAATAATACAAGGAGAACTTACGGTTAATTAACTTGGTTCTGACACAATGCCCCTTAAAGCCTTCTCAAAAACAGGGGAATTCATCATGGCTACAACTGACCATATCTTATATTAGACAAGCTCTGAAAATACAGTTTGAAACCAGAAGTAGGTACATAAACACATTTGAAGATCTAGTCCAGTGTCCCCAGCTCAGAAATGAACTCTTTGTAACTTTGACCCAGTACCTTATAGAGCCTGAATTAAATCCTTGGGTCTCTGTGCAAAAGTCTTGCAGAACTGGGCTCTGGTGCTTAAAGCACTACCCTTACAAGAAGTCAGACTAAAATGACTGCCATCCAGTGCATTATATAAATTCAAGCTCTATCTATAGCATAATACAGTAAGCCACTGTTTTATACTACATATTTTCTTCCTTCAGACTGTAAAGGGCTCTTGGTATTCCACCATGTATTATAACTGAAATGAGGTACAGATCATCCTCCTAATGTGAAGCCTTCATACCACAATCAAATTATATCTGTACTTGAAAACAATGGGGAATACATACTCACCTGATATTCCTACTCTGATCTGTCAGTAAGAAAGAACCCCAAGAAATGCTACAAGAAACATAGAAAAGAGACTGCTTACTGCAATTGCTTGACAAAGTTTCTCAGTCTTCATACAGTTCTCTGGAAGAAGCAGAAATATATGTCTTCAAGGAGAATGTCAGATTGTTTCACTAGCCTGTCTTTTAAGTAGTTGGTATCCAGAGATAGGACGCATGGGAATGGTTCAAAGCTGCGCCAGGGGAGGTTTAGACTGGACATTAGGAAGCATTTCTTTACCGAGAGGGTGGTCAAACACTGGAACAGGCTTCCTAGAGAGGTGGTCGATGCCCCATGCCTGTCAGTGTTCAAGAAGCATTTGGACAATGCCCTTAACATGCTGTAGCTTTTGGTCAGCCCTGAAGGGGTCAGGCAGTTGGACTAGATGATTGTTGTAGGTTCCTTCCAACTGAAATAGTCTAGTCTAGTCTAGTCGCTCATATTGCTTCTCTAACATGCTAAAGGCTGAGTCCCACTGGGCCAGTTGCTGAGCAAACACAGAGTGCATGACTAGCTCTGCCCTGAAGAATGGGCATCCCAAAGAGAAGGCAAGCAAGAGGGTGGGTACATGAAAGAGCAGAGCAACAATGCAGGCATTAACAATAGGGCTGCTTAATGGTAACTGCTTTACAGATTATGATTTTGACAAATGGTGATCACCTTTTGATAGCATTTTCAGAGATACCTAACTTCCCTCAGTGAGCACCTTCTCCCACCTTTGTTGAAGCACAGTCAAACACAGAGTTTATTTGTCATTCCTTACAACTACGGGGGAATAAGGAGTGATTAAGAAAAAAAGAGAGTGGAAAGGCATTCTCCTAAAAGCTGTGCCAAATGTGTATTGGACAGTTCTTACTCCCCATACTCACTTCATCCTCTGCCAAACTGTCACCTTCTCTTTAGCTCTACTAGGTCAAGTGTTTGTAAGACTGGACTTCATCTGAGCTGGCAGAAGCAATCTTCTTAAATAAAACTGGGGGCACTTTTTTCATATTATTTTCTAGTTGGGCAAAAGAACTCCACTTCTCATGTTCATTTTGTAATTTTCTTGTTCACCTGACAGTTACTAAAAAAAAAAAAAGGCAGAAAAGAACTATGAATGGAACTACATCTTCATGTAGGCAGATGTAGCCTGGTAAGTCTGACAGGAATATAGATGGTTTGCTGAGCAGAGGGAACAGGTCATTCAGGAAAGCCTATGAACAATTCGGTGTACAGCAGAAAGCCTAGGTTTAACTCCAAGGTACAAACTGTTACCAGCAGTAATGAAAAGATCTTCCAATGGAAGAGGCATAAGACTGAGCACAAAATTACCAGTTGTGGTGTCAGTGCTTGAGCACTTTTCTAGGCATTTAGACCATGACCTGATAAAAGACACAAACACCCAAAAGTTGTGCTATGCAGGAGTCTAACCAGTTTTGGGGTAGATGGCTTAGGCTAGAATCTAAAAACTATTTAGACCCACAGAAATGCAAGTAGAAAGCTGCGTCTTCATCAGAGCAATCTCAGAAACACTATATGCCAACTGGGAGCTGTTTGTGGCCACACATGATCAAGACACATGAGCAAATGTCAGTGCAAACTCTGCAACTCTGTGAACTGTTTGGTTCCAAGTAATTCCAAAAAGTTGTGGAATAGAGTTGTTAACTGTAGTCAAGCAATACATATAGATATTGCAATAACAAGCACTACTGTGCAGTTACAAATGATCCTTATTCCAGATGTCCATAAATCAAACATATAGCAGATGTTTCCCTGGTATTACTCCTCACCCAGTAATGCGTGTTGGTACATCTAGTTACTTACAAAGTTCAGGTGAGATAGTGTTTATGTATCTGTTCTGAAACACATCCTGTGGAGCTGGGAATAGTAATTTGCAAAGTATAATGTGGGACTGAACTCTAAAATCACACTGGAGCATCCTAAAGAACAACTAAGTACTGAAAAATGTGTAAAATAAGTCAAAAACATGATGCTATGCAAGATTAATCAAAGTCTGTAAGGGCACAACATGGATATAAAAGAATCTTGTACTAAGAAAAGTGAAATTGGTGGTTACCTACCAAAAATAGATTCTTTGAATATTTGGAAAGAAAAAAAGGAACATGAGTAAGTATGCTAGAGCTGTAAAATAAAGATGTGTTTCAATTTACTAGAGAGATGTACTGATGGGAAATTTGCTCCACTAATTAAACTTACCACCATAAACTCATCTATAACATTGGGAGAAAGTCAAGGAAATTTTTCATGGAGAAAAAAGGTGTTGTGTCATAATGATATGCCACTATAACAGTTATCAGCTAATTGGCCATCTTGGAAGTTCTGCTGTTTCCCTGGCACTTCCAAATACACTATAAATAAATAAAGTTTACCACTAGAGGGTACTGTTATGTCAATCTGTAACAGAAAGGCATCTGGAGGTGCTAACAAATCTATTATACACCTGTCATGTCAAGCTGTACCAGGAAGGCACCTGGAGGTGCTAACAAATCTATTATACCCATGCGGCGCTGTTGCCACATTGTAGTACAAAGGCTTCTCTATAGAAAAGATGTGATCATTTCTCCATTATTAGGCACAGCAGTGGCCTCAGTTGAAGAAAAATTGAGAAAACCTAGACGTCACGACTTTGAGAAAAAGAGTACTCAAAAGAGAGAGGGCAGCTCTCTGAACACTGAATGACAAATCTTCATACAATTTGTTTGTAACTTTATTGAACTGAATAGATGCTCTACCAGAAATCCAGGTCACTGAATGTCAAGATGTAAGTACAATAAATTAATCTCTGTCCTGAAAAGTGGATAGCCAAAACAGGCAAGATAGAAAAAAAAAATGTTTCTCTTCAGTCAACAACCAAATCAACTAAGAAACCCTAAGCCAAATGATCTCCAGCATTCAGAGTTTCATTAATATTACCAGAATTATTACAGCATCGAGATATTCTCATTAGTTACGTCATGACAGGAAGCACTGTCCAAATACAAAGCAAATCACGAAGTCAAATCACTTCCATCTAGGGAAAAAATGGACTAAATGAGTCAGAATGTTTCATCATTATCCAGATGGCTTGGGGGGATATTTCTGAGTAAAAGATGCTCACACCACTCTGTATCCCACTAGGAAGAAAAAAAAGTAGGAATATTTCTTCATCCAAAAGCAATGTCTGCTTTTCCAACAGACATTCTGCTCAAAGGAAGCTGACCATTAGCTTTCTTCCAAACAGCCATTCATCAGTTCTTCACCTTTCTGCTGGCTTCTTTTCATCTTGATATCCCATTTTCTTTCTGCCTCTGACCTACACAGAGTCAACAGGAAAGCCCACATCCAGTAAGTCCATGTCAGGAACCTAGGTGACAAATAGGCCTTGGTTGCCATGACAAGCCTCTCCCAGAGCCTCTACCTTCCCTTGGAGGGGGCAGCCCTCCTCTTGCTGCTACCTGACCATCCCATGGAAAAATGAGACTTTGCTTCCTAAGAGAGTCCCACTTGTCCTCACAACTTGAGCAGTAGCTTCTGCCTCTGGAAACCCTCCTTAATAAAAGTCCTTGAATGCTTCTCCCCTCTGCCACATCCAGTAACTTTAAATAGGTTTGTAAATGGTGGCAGTGAGTAACTCACTTCAGCATAATAAAAATGCAATGAGAAACAATGGATAATATTTACTGACTATTTCCAGGCATGTATTATGAATTAGAATGAGAACATGCCACAATTTTACATGCACCCCCCAAAAGAGCCACCAGATTAGCGATGTATTACATACATACCCAAGATTCATATTGATGGATCCTGGGAGAAGGGCAATGAAAAGGACTAAGAATTAGATCTTTGCTGCCACACTCACTGGATGGACCCTAGTCAATTTTATTTTTTTTCTCACAGGATAAAGAGAGTCTCAGAACAGTCAGACACAACAGGAAGTGTTTGGTACTGTCTTATCAGCAATAAAAAATGGTTACCTAGGGAAGTGAAACAGCCAAGTTCTGCTCTTACTCTGTGCCTGTCTTTTGTCTCCTGACCCTCTGCTCTGTGATTCAAATGGCTACCTCTGAGCTTAAACCTGGATTTGGGGTGACATTCTGAGTTTCCTCTGAACTGTCCAATGCCCAATATTTACTTTAAAAACAGAATTTTTTCACCCCACTGGGGAGCGGTATATTCACAATTTTACACATTCTGGCAGTTATATTTACATGCACAAATACTGATTTTGGAGCATAATTTTACATCCCAAGTTTGCTAGATCTTGCTTTAAACTTTACTTTAAGCTCTGGTAACAAATTAAACTTTGGTATCATCAGGCACAAATAAAATACCTTTCAATCTCTGCTATTCCTAAATACCACACACCATTCCCTAACACTCTTTACATCCAAACTCTGCCAAAGCCTTTTACTGTCTTCACCTGATCTTTTGCCACCTTCTGCGACTTGGATCTCTGCCAAGTATCCATAGATCTTGGCAGCGCTAGACTAAATTAGTGCGATGCACTCCACTTAGCGCTATAATTAACAAGTTGGCTATGTTGTTTCCATCACTGATGATTTAGTTAGTTCGTTCTCTGAGAAATTCCATGAGATAGACAAATGTTAATTTGTTGCCATATGTCAAGAAATGCTGTTCAGGTTTACTGTGGTCTTAGAATGATTCTGCATTGAAATCAGGAGATGGACCATAACCTTGAATAGTAGCCGAGTCCTAACTACAAGAACATTTTCCCCATGTAAGGATATTTCAGACTTTATAGTGAAGGAGCTATAACTAAATTCCTTAGTAGTAACCTAATGTATGACTATTGCAATAGCACATATATTTTAACACATTCTCACACTTACCAGCTAAACAGAAATTTGTCAAGTCTATCTTTCAGGGAAAAAAAAAAAAAAAAGCTGCTCTTGAACTGTGGCCACACAGTGATTTCAGTCTGGCATTAGCATTTTGATAAACACAGCTTTCAGTAGCCTAGCAAAACATTTTTTTCCCTTTTCTTCACTGTCAGTAAAATTCTGCTAAGATTCTGCACCCAGTTTCTGCAATGCATTAGGCCCCTTTGTGCAAGACAGGGAATGGTAAATCACAATATCTAATTGTCACTTCAAGTGCTTCATTCAAAGGAATTGGTTGCCATGACAAGCCTCTCCCAGAGCCTCTACCTTCCCTTGGGGAGCAGCCTTCCTCTTGCTGCTACCTGACCATCCCATGGAAAATGAGACTTTGCTTCCTAAGAGAGTCCCACTTGTCCTCACAACTTGAGCAGTAGCTTCTGCCTCTGGAAGTGTCAGAGGAAGTGTCTTGTTCACTTTCTCTCCAGAAGCAACCAGTAGAGTCAAAGATGCAACTTGTACTGCCAAGCCACGGTGCAGTGGGCAGTCTAGTGGAGAGGCCATACCCTACCAGGGGCTGGCAGACGTTCATGGTTAAGTCAGATAAGGGTTGGCCCATGGAAGTCCATGGCTGCTCTCTCCAGACATCTGCTCTGCCCCACTACTGGAGATTGCTATCCCTACTTTGTCCAACTGGACTGACCCCAACAAAAAGGTGGAGGAGCAGGTTACTTTCTTAAATCCAGTTTGTGCAATGACTTTACAAGTAGTTGGGTCAGAACAGCTGAGGAGCTGGCAAGTTGCAGTGAATTGTCAGGTTTAATTGGGAGTGTTATTTCTTGAGCTACAATTGCTAGTGAAGGTTGTCGCGTAAGAGCGAAGTTGCATGACCTAGTCAACAACTACCCTGGTAAGAAATCTCTTGGGTTTTTTCCAGGAAACTAAACAAAGGAGTTCCTACTAGAAGTTGTATTGTGTTGTATTCCCAGAAACATAGCACACATGACTATGTCCATGTAACATTTTACAGAGGAAGAAGAAGTTTTAATAGGAAAATTACATGAAAGACAACAATGTATCAAAGTAGTCTGAGTAAATAGGAGCTAAATAAAATGCAGAACAGGATATCGTCCCATCACATAAAAAGCAGTTTAGAAGACCTTTTAGCTGCCAACTACTAACTAATGTAAAAAAAAATTCTTAAAACCATATGGTAATGAGTTTGTTCCAATGAGTTAGCACACACAGAGCAATTACTTGATATATCCAGATGGCAAAAATAAGAAGCAAATGTAAAAAGATGTCTAAAGTATTGATTTACTATGATGACTATACAATTTGAAAGATAATAATGAAAGCTGACAATTTGCAGTAATTATGTCTATTGTTTAAAATGAGTTAACAGTAGATGTTGGGAAAAAGATGGAAAGTCATATTTTTTTAATTGTTAACCTGGCAAGGAAAGCACAAAGGTGGTGCTAAATTACTCACTGAAAACACTGAACTTATTCTCAGACAAAGTCATTTCTCTGACTTTCTTAATAAGTACAGTTTCTGTCTTATGGATGTGTAAACTAAAACGCAGAATGGTAGGTAGTCATGCCAGATCAGACCCAGTGAAGAAACAGAGAGGTTTAGAACTGAGGGTTCTACATCTCCTTTCGGTACTGAATCAGCGTGCATGGAATGTTGCATTCCTGGTTACAGCACGTGGGAACAATATGACTTGAAGATTACATATCGATTTTGTGGCCAGCATTAAAAACTGACTGAATCAGAAAAAAGAGTCTTCATTGTTGAGAATCTATAAAAAGTTTTCTTCTGTGATAAACGGATCAGCTAAATTCCAATATGGATTTGTGCAGTAAGTTTGACAGAACAAAATTACAAAACAGAAAAATAGGCCAGTTTTTTTTTCATAGTGTAAGAAAGTATTAGTAATATGGACAATAGGAATATCAATACGATATGAATGAGAAAAATACGGTCGGTGTTAGTTTCTTTAAACCTGATATGAATAACCTCAAAAACAAGTCATTTTCAATAAAAAGCTGTGCTGCTGGAAACAGATAAACACAGTTTGTTTAGAATAGATCACGTTGACTGACTGTGTCTGTCTAATCATATTTGTATGCTGAATAGGCTAATTATTGTGCACCCAGGCCCTCATGCTATAATTGGATCTGTGCATACAGACCTCTGTTCTTGCTTGAAGTTCTATTTAATTAAATTACACCATATACCTCTTTAAAGTAAACAAGACCATCGTTCAGTTTATATGTCCTTATAAAAGAGGCAGCTGAAACACAACACATCCATTCAACACAATCACTCACACCTATTTTACAGACAGCACAACTCCACTGACTTCCCTAAACTTGCAAGAAACATGAATTTGCATTCTTCCTGATCCATGTCAATTCAAAGAAACTGGAAAGGGAGAAAAAGGAACAGACACAACCAACCAGGGAAGCAAGCACAAAAGAAAAGAATGAATAAAACAAGTGGACCCATTTAAAAAAAGCCACTAAAAGCGTCACAAGGAAAGTAGGAATATAACTCCCACAGCCCAAGTTTGCTTCCTAGAAGTGTTTTCCCTCACATTATCTCTCCCTCTCCCCTTCCCTCCCAGGAAGGGAATTTTTAATTTTTTCTTCCTTTCTGTTGTTCCCTGCATGTGTTAACAACCAGCTTGCAGGCCCTATCACAAAGGATTTATTTTCTTTTTCTATCATAGCAATCTATCAAAATTTCTATTGGCTTTGTGAATTGCAGCTGGAAATGAATTTAAAAGCATTCTTCAACGGCAGCACAGTCTAGGTTATTGGTGAAACACACTTATTTCTATTTTTATAGTATACAGACCTATTACAGGAGAACCCTCATAGTATTTTTAAATCACATTGTATATTTAACTTGTAACAAGAAACATGTGTGCCAAGGGATGAAACTGTAAGGCATTTTTCACAACCTGACCTCTAAAGAAAAGATCTTTCAAAGAATTCAAAAAGTCATAATTTTATATTTATATAATATATATACATAATTACTAACACATATATATTCTAATATATTGAAAATATTGACTATATTAGTATATTCTCATATGTATGTATATTCTAATATTAAAATATCTGTATTAGCCTATATATTAGAATATATATAATACATATTCATATATATATTCTCCCCTCCTTTTCTCATCATAACTGATTCAAGTATCATCGATTTTAAGTCTGGTGTTATGACTAAAATTCATTTTTTCAAATTAATACTCACCAAAGTACTTCTAATCTTACCTCAGCTGTCAATATGCTGGGTGGGGTTTTTTGATCATCTTGATTTGTCTTGCTCCTGTATTTCATGGGGGAATAGAAAAGCAAACTTTTAAACACTCCTATTCTTAACAAAATCTACTGTTTTCAAGAACTTACTCTTGGAAATCGACCAATTAAATCAAACAACACACTCATAACCTCATTTATTTCACAAGTGATGATAACCTTTAAACCAAAATCTGGTCTAAGATGGAAACCACATGAAACCACAACTTTCTCACAATTTCCACTTGCGGCTGCAACTTTTCCCAGATTAGAGAATTCAGGCTGAGTTTAAAGGACATACAAGGTTGTGCTATCAAACCACAAAAACTTGGGAGGTACCCAAGGGAAATGAAATTTCCCTCTCTCTACAAGATGCTTGTCTTGCCTCCTGCCCTAACAGTCTCAAACTAGAAACACAGCACACAGACACACTTTTTGACTTGCATTAGGGGACCAACCTGGTTGACAAATTACCTAGTTTAAAAATAAAGTATTTTTTTAAGGTCAGGTTAATTCCCCAATACAGTGTACGGGCCGGCCACACTGGCAGCTGTGATAGCAAAGATGGACTGGTATGCTACCATGTTTGGGGGCAAAAAAGGGAAAAAAGGATGAGAAACAGCAGTGTCTTGCCACTATAGACTTCATAACCTTCAGCTGAAAAAGTTTCATCCTACTTTTAGGTAACAGGACTCCCAACCGACAGCCTTTGATCAAACCCGGTCCCCCACTTAGGCGTGTAAGTTCCATGAACTCCAAAGCACTCATTTTCCTAGGCACTCCTTGATGCAGGCAGGGATTGGCCTAAGTACTTGGTGAACTTGCTACCTACCGTCTTTTTCTCCAGTCATTCCACTTGCTCTCCCTATAGCAGGACTCAAAAGATGTCCTATGACATTCAATGCAAATACCTTCAGCAGGGGATAGGACACAGATGATAAGTATCACCTGTCAGGAAGTGCTTGCAGTTCACTCGCCAAATATATTCTCATTACCTGAAGGGAGAGAGGATTGAGAACTGTAATCATCAAAAGACTGTGTGCCAGGCTAAGTCCTGCACCGAATGAACTCCAGGAGATGCAAATATATAAAAAATCCCATTGTTCCCTGTAAAGGACACTGCCAGGTACTGTGATTGTGTCAGGCACTGAACAAATACAAATGCAAGCCGTTTCCCACTTTGTGTCAAAGGATTCACATTATAAGGGTACCAACCTGCAAATGGCATCTGAAAGCATATGGATCTGCCCCTCTTCTAATATTATCTTGTCTTCACTACCTTGTAGCTTTTACTTTCAGGTGATTTTGTGCATCAGTCAAATAAGCAACTGTCACAATCTGCCATGCTTGAAATGAAGACGCCTCTTGTGTACATGAATCTTTCCTGTTCCAGGCAGGGGTTTAGTGGAGAGATGAATGGGGCCTCTCTCTATCCACTGTCCCCCTCTAACCCTCACACATACACACTCCCCATCATTATCACTCTTGTAACTTCCACATCATGTGAAGCAGTGACATCTTACACAGAATTTTCAACCATTTGCATTGAAGCTGCCTCTTCTCCCATGTTCTTAGATGATTTGTGTCAAGAGTGATATGAGAAACCTCTGTACCTCGTATTTCTACAGAGACATGACACAAAAAGAGCTTTATCCCAAACACTGTGGCAGGTCTCTATTTCCCACTGAAGCCTATCAGAGTCATAGGACTTTGATAATGCCAAGAATTGTCTTGTGACTCTCACCCATTTGACTGAGGCTACACACGTCTTTAATGCCATTGCCCAGAAAAGGATTTAGTGCAAGGAAGTCCTTAAAGTCCACACTACACAGGACACAAACTAGAGGAACACATCTCCTTCCAGTCTCATGACATGCAGATGCCTCATCTGGTAGCTGCGTGGTGTCTCCATACCCACCCCTTGTGTACATCCCACCCCTTGGGTTCCTACCTCTAGGAAAGAGGATGCAGAAGCAACTCTTTTGACCCTGCATGCAGCCACCTCAGATACGTTTAAGTCACCAGACAAGGCTGTGGATTACTCAACAGTTTCCCACCCGGCTCCCCAGGCCTCACACACACTTTTCTAGGCCTCTGCTCACTGTCCCACCTGCAGCCAGTGAATTTACATGAACATTACATTTCTCTAACATGAACGAGAGCTGACCACCTTTTAAAAATGCCACAGACACCTCTGAAGCTGGAGAACGAGTGCCACACCACAGGGCACGACCACACCACAGCGCCCAGCTCCGAAGTGGCCCACCCCAAATCCCTCTTCCCCGCCAGCGGCCTCCGGCGGCCTCTCGCCCCCCAGCGAGCGGCCTGCTCTCCCCCTCTCCCCGAGCTCCTCCAGGCTCCCTCCGAGGCCAGGACCCACAGGGCAGGAGTGCACTGGGGCACCTGAGGGACGCCAGGGCAGGCGGCCGAGGCCGGCGGGCAGCAACGCTGCGCCCCACAGCCGCGCCTGCCTCCGCACCGCGCATGCGCCGCTGGGGCCGGGACGAAGCGAGACATCGCGAACACCCGGGCGCCACCGCGCGCCACCCGAGCGGGGGGACGAGGAAAACCGGGCTGGGCGCGTGCCCGCCGCCGCGCAGGCGCGCTCGCCGGCTCCGTCCGCCGGGCGCCACCCCTCAGTGCGCCTGCTCCACGGCTCGCGGAGGGGAGGGGAGGGGAGGGGAGGGGAGGGAAGGGAGGGGAGGGGCGGGGCGGGGCGGGCGCGGCGGCCCCGCCCGCGGGCGCTCCCTGTCATCCGCGCTCCGCGCCGGCCTCCCCGCCCCCGGCCCCGGCCCCGGCCCGCCGCCCCCCTGGCTGCGCCATGGATGGGTTAGTACAGGCCGCACGGAGCGGCGGGCGGCGGCCCTTTGCCGCGGGGGCCGGCGGTCCCCTGAGGGCTTCACCTGGCGCCGCCTGGGGCGGGGCGGGGCGCGGCCTCCGGGAGCGGGGAGCGGGGGGCCGGCCCGGCTCCTTCCTCCTCGGAGCAGCGGGCTGCCGCGCCGGGGGTGGGGAGAGGGGGGCTGAGGGAGGTACCCCCCCGCCCCCGGCGGAGGAAGCGGAGCGAGGGGAAAGGTGGGTGTCGGAGAGGGGCCGGGTTTCGGAGGGGCCGGGCTCGGGGTGGGGATATTGCCGCGGGCTGCTCCGCCAGGTACTTGTGGAAGGAGGAAACCAGCAGTCGTCGCCGGCCTGCAGCGGAGGGACTGGTCGCTGTCGCGGGGAACTTTGTGGTAGCTGGGCGTGCGGGTTTCTCTTCTGTTCCCTTCCTTTTCCCTTCTTCTTTTCCCAGCGGGGTTGGGGGCGCGTTTTTTCCACGCCGATGCTCGCGGCTGACTTCTCTCCGGCGGCGAGGGCAGTCGTCCAGCGCTGAAGTGGAAGCGGAGCGCGGGTGCCGGCTCCGGCTCGGGATGCGCCGGGCGCTGCTCCGCGGGGATGGGGCTGCCCTCCCGTACCGCCGCGGCGCTCCGGGGCGGAGGCGGCGTTCGCCTCTCGGATGCTGCTCGTTGGCGGGTGTGGGATCTTATTGCAGTTACCCCTTTTCAGGAGTTAAAAAGCCCTTTGGCGCGCTGCTTTCTTAACGGTGAGTGAGGGCGGCGGCGAGTTTTTGGAGGCTGCAGTTTCATGTGGTAACCGAAGTTTTGCCCCTCAAGTCTGGCGGGTGGTTGTCTGTAGCAGAAAAAACGTGAGGGTGCTGCTGTCAGCCGTGTCGCTGGTGCCTGATAGAAGTGCGTATGTGGAGGTGAACTGATTGACATCTCTTCTGCAAGGTTAATCAGTAATCAGAATGATTATTCATGTAGTCCTAAATGCATTTTTATAGACCGCACTGAAGGCCTCAGGTACATGGTGAGTTGTTACGGTGATAAAGTTTACACAGTATGTGGTCCTCCAAAGGTGAAGTTATTTCTAGCAGGTTTGAAGTATTGTGCTCCCATTGCTGGGGTAGCGTGATGTACGCCGATTTATGTCATATGTCTTGATAAAGTTTCTTAACTCCGAACTAAGTAATGAAACCAAGTTCATTATGTGTACTGACAACTTCCCTCACTACTCTTCAAGTGCAAACGTGATTGCTGGTATTTTTTCCTTTGCCTATTGGTATTTCAAAATCCAAAGTCTGGGAAGTTTGACCATGGTGGGAAATTCAACTGTCCCAGGAAACTGACTATGCCTAATGTCAGTGAAGTAAAGTACTTTACTGCTTCTTTTATTTTTTTCATAATAACAGTATGCATACGTGAAAATGGAAATGATCACTAAAGGCAGTGCTTCTAACTTCACACCAAGACATAGATATTGTTAGCTTAAAGTGCATCCTGTGCCTCAGTGACCTGTAAAATCTTAGCTGTTCTTGAAATCTAGGAATTCTGAAACAGAAGTTAGGAAGACTTTTTTTTTTTTTTTTTAAATTTCTGATGACTCAAAGCAGTGCAGCCCAAACTTTTCTGACATCTTTTAGCAGTGGAAGCCTTGATAGGGTGGCAGGTTGACAAGAACACTCCTGTATAAATGCCAATTAACCAAAAAGCAAATAATGTTAGGAAGTATCTTTTTGGAGAACTTAATTCAAAAGTGTAATGAGCAATTTTGCTATGATCAGCACTTTTTCACATTTGCTTTGAAACGGCTTTTTGGAAAACTTCAAAAGAAAATTAAGGAAGTTGTCACTGGAGTTAAAATCTCCTCTTTTTCTTCTGTCAAATGTGCTTATGAGGAACATGTAATTTTATTTTTCTTTTAATCCATTTGAGATGACAGGGGTTTTTTTCTCTCTTAGATTGTGGAATTGTTGTCTAAGCTGAGCGTATGGTTCCTATGGTCTCCCTATTCTTTTTCAACTAGCATGATGAGTTTCTTCTGCAAACTGTTTTTTAATTTTCATAAAGGTTTTGTTATTTCAGTTGAAAGAGGAGGGAAAAAGGGGCATGTGTCAGTTGGTGTACTGCTCTGAAATACTAATATTAAAGATAACTGAAGGTTGACATTCATTCTGTTTTGAGTAGAAGTAGTATAAGCAAAATGTATGTAGTTCTTAAAAATGTGCAACTCTAACATCACAAAGTAGAACCTTCCTGATAGACTTGCTCGTCAGAGAGTAAGGCAGAGACTAAGGGCACATTAAAGGTGAATCAATTGAGTGTTTTTTAAGAAATTTTCTTAAGTAGAGCTTTTAGGTGTTTCAGTAATGATACAGGTGGTTGATGATAACTGCCAGTTTGAGTATGCTCTTGAGTTGTTAGATGCTGCCTGTGACACTTCAGGAAGGCCTGTTTTTTGGGGGGTGGTTTGGGGGGGTTCTTTTTTTGTTAGAAGGTGCTAAGTACTTTCTGAGAAATTGACTTGATTGGAGGATCTCCAAACTGTTGGTTGAAAATGCAAGCTGTTAAGACTGTGATTGGTTAAAACTGCCCTATCATGAAGAATTCAAAGTAAAATAAGTTAAAAATTCATAAACCAGCTTGTGACTTTTTTTTTTTTTGTCAAATGCTCTTCCAAATAGGAAGAGTAAAAGAAGTAAAATTACACTTCATTGGCACTAATATGGAAATTAAATACAGGGATTCGTTTATTTCTATGGGATACTGAGGCTAATTTAGATCCAAAACTTACATTTATTGAGGGTAAGAATACATAAAGGTAAAGACGGAGAAATGGTTTTTATTTGGATCAGGAAGATTGTCTAGAAAGCTGTAAAAATTTCACTGTTTTGTGGCAAAGAAATTGGCTCTTTATTTAAGATTTTTGCATTTGGAGGAAAATGTGATTCAAGTTGAACTGGTTAATTCAAATAAATTAGTAATGGTAAGAACTATAATTTTTTGTTGACTATTGAAGGCAGCCCAGATACATATATAGATGCATATTTTTCTTTAACTGAGGTTAGTGACTTCCTTCTGAGTTAGTAAGAGGAAAAAATCAGGAACAACAGTAAATGCAGCAGCTGAATTTATATTTGGAAGTTAAATTCAGCCACTCCAGTACCAGATCAAATCTTCAGGTTTAACAAGGCTTCTGAATTCTGCAAGGTGATGGTCAGGCTCTAGAAGAGACATCAACCACTTGCACATTATTCTCCTTAGGTTTCTGGCTCACAAGCCTTTTTCGGATTTATATTTTACATAGAGTAGAATTGCATAGCTTACGTTTTCTTGCATGTATTTTCTGTTTCTAACCCACTTTGAGTTATGTGCTTGTGAAAAATATCTAATGTAGGCCTAGTATGGATGAAATTATCTCTCCTTATGAGCTTGCTGTTCACTGAACAAGCTTGTTTACTATTAATATCTGATATAATCAGAAATGGGAATCATCTGACACAATCAGAAACATGAAAATAGCAAAATAGAAATCAATCTCATAGTTTCCTTACCAGTTATCAAATATCTAGTTATTTGATTTGATCTATAGTCAAGAAAATTAATCTGCTGAGATACCCTGTCAGGGGGAGATTAGCAGTTAAATATGCTGGGTCCTACCAGAGGGTATTTATCAAGTTTTCTGCTGAACTAATCCTGTGCCAGCTGAAGCACCTCTGGAGGTATTAAGTGATAAGCACAAGTGCGTTTAGGTCGACTTTCTTTTAAAGGATATCCTGATTAAACATAATATTGTGTCACAACATGAGGATGAGAGTTAGTTATGTACTAAAAGTATGCCCAGAGCCGCTGTTTCAACCTACAGTTCTTAATTCTTTTCTTTTGCACTCATTAACTGTTGGGCGGAATTGCACTCTTGCTTTTGTTTTTTTTGCTTTTGACCATTGTATATCATTTATACTTTTAATTTCATTTTGTGCTGCATAATCTTTAAGGAAGACTACATCTGAGAGACTTCTGATTTTTTTTCTCATTTCAGCACGTGAAAATAGAGCCTATCGTTTCAGGTCTGTGGATGTGACTTTCACACTGGAGTAAGAGGCAGCGTTTTTGACGCTGTGTTGGAGAGTGGGTAGGTGAAAAGGAAAAACTATTTTGACTGTTCCTGTTGATACCACTCTTCCCTGCTCTTGCTTCTTTCCTTGTTAGCTAAAGTTGTTCAAACTCAGGAATGTTGCCAAAAGTGCAGCACCATCCTTGGCAGCACATTTCTGCACCTCCCTCATGGTGTAGCAGTTGTGTGTGAACCGCATAGTAAATTATTCTGGTACCATGCTGCCTTGCAGTTATTAGTCACTGCAGGGGGAGTCATGAAAATACAAGGGTGGGGGAATGACATGACTGCCTCTGCTCACTGCAGCCTTAGATCAACTTAAACTGACCAGGAAACCGCACCCTAAATTTCCTGTGAAAGCCAATGGAATGAATGCTCATATGATTCAGTAATCTAACCATTATCTTTGCAATTAACTTTCTTAATCACGCTGTACTACAAGTAATTTAACTTGCTGCCATTCTTATTCATTAAAAGACATGGTGTATTATAGTGGCACTTAAAGTCAAGGAGAGCACAGATCATTATTCCTCAATAGTGAACTGAAGCAAAGCAATCACAATAATGTTTGCATGCTTACACGGTGCAAGTGTGCATACTTCACACAAGTGCACAAGTGTATGGTTCGGTCAGTACTCCCTACGAGGATCTTAGCATTTAAACAAAACGTTACTCTCTCTTGGAAGGTGGGTTGCGTTAATCATGGGAATAAGGGTGACCCAAAACCAGCTTGGGTATAGGCAGAAATCAAATCTCACCATGTCTTCTGGTTTGGGATCAGACCTTGTGAAGAAATCAGGGGGTGGTAACTCTTTTTTCTTGTCTTTAGGTGGCATGGTAGCTACATGTGCAGTGGCACATGAGATGGATGTCAAATAACTTCCATTTGTTATGAAGAGCAGGCCACTGCAGATCTGTTCTACTGCACCTTGCAGTGATTTGGTTAAGAGTATTGCTCCAACTTTTGATTCTTGCTTACTAGGTGATTCCTAGGCTGCAGTATTTTGGAAAAGGCCACAGACATTTTTAAAGGGAGGATTCAAAGCACATCTGTGCACTTGTCCAGAGTGACAACATACTTCAAGGGCTGCATTTGAGTTTGTAAACTATGCTTCAACCTTTTATGAGATACAGACTCTCATATCTTAAAGGTCTTTTCCAACCTAAATGATTCTATGATCCTATATGCCTTCAGCCTTTTAACCATAACATTTTCTAGGCTCGAAACACTTACATACTGTTTGGCATGAAATGCATGTTGCCACAGTGACCCCAAAGACCACTGCAAATTAAATGAATATAGCATCTGAGTATTTTACTGACTTGTAATATTGCCAGGTGACTTAGATTAATTCGTAAATTACACGTAATCCCTCTTGGTTTTGTTAGGCCTTCTTTTCCTACCTGGCTTTGCTCGGCTTGATTAGGATTTTCTTTCCGGTTCCATTTCTGTGGGTTTTTTGGTTGTTAATTTTCTCATTTTACTACCAACTATAGTGTATTCATTTTCTTACTTTTTTTTTTTTCTGTGTCAGTTTATTTTCTAGTCTCTAATTTCTCTTTCTTGCTCCATGTATACAGACAAGTTCTGATCTTGTGTTACCAGGAAAATTACTCTAGCTTGATGTCTGTTTCTTCCCCCTTGTTTTGGTTACCCGTCCTTTCCTAAAACACAGTCAGTTTGAAATCGGTAATGATTTTTTTGTAATGTCATTCAGTGCACAATATCAGACCTTGGATGTGGTGGAAGCTGTAGTGCAAAACTTAGTTTCTGTGGAGGAAATTTCCTCAACTCAAAAGTAGGTTATCTGTTAATTTTTTATTTGGTTTCTGTCAGTGCTAGTAAACTTGTTTCTGTTTAACAAAACTTGGTAGAGGTATAGAAAAGCTTGCTCTCTTATAAAACTGGTCAGTTTCAGAAGATGAGTACAAACTGCAGACATCCACAGTCTCTTGAGCTGTTTGGTTTTTTAATTTATAGATTCTGCCCCCCCCCCCCGCCTTGGTCTTTCTCCTCCAGACAACCAAGTATTTATAGGGATGAGGTACCAGAGTGTGTGTGAAGGTATGGGTGGCAGAACTACATGTATCGTCCAGTCTTATAGGTCAACTTAATGCATGAGCTAAAGTAGTGTTTAAAGGAAAGGTCAATGTGTATAGGCATTGCTTTCTGACAAACAAAATAAATTAGTGTCTATGATTCTATGCAGTTCTAGATTTTTTTTTTTCAGATTAAAAGCAGCTATCTGTTGCTTCAGAAACTGAGTTGTCTTAATTGTCGTGAGTTTGGAGGTATTACGTAAGTCTGTCACTGAAGAAGACTGTGTTTATATATAATTTCCTTTTATTTTGTACAACCCTGCTTTGTCCACTAATATATGATTTTCAACTTATTGAAATAGAGCTTGTGTATGTGCAATGGCTTTGTTTTCTAAAATAGAAAAAAAAAGTATGGAAGTAAAATTAAGTGCTTTAAAAATGTAAAAGTAACTTGAAAATAACTCTTCATTGCTAAGTTTTATCTGTAGGATCCCATAACATACTTTCTATAGGGAAATTGGTTTGCTAATGGCACTGCTAATGGCAATTTTTGTCTTACCATCATGTAAAATAAGTCTCAAGTGTATGTATGTATATTTACATGTATATACACTAATGGGACTTCTATATAAATGCAAAGATCATTCAGTCTATGCTTTGTTCCCCTTTTGCCTCTGCTCGCTGTTGCTTGTTTTTGCTGGTTAATCATTGCTCTCTGTAGGGCTGAGGACTGGACAATAGTAACATAAATACTGTCTTTGATGTAGAATCATCAAGGAACAAGATTATGATTCACTGGGAATTTTTTATTTTTGTGAACTTCATTTTGGAGCCATAGGGTTCATCTGTTTTGTGCACAAAATCGACATTTTTAGCACACACTTGTGACAAGCATAGCCTAGCGTGTTGTGAACAATCTTCTCTTGGAGGAGCTCTTTATCACAGTACTAGTTGCCGTTTCAGTGTGTACCTTAAAAGACGGGGAGAAGGACTCATAATGCACAAAAAGAAAAAAGCCAGGTCTCAAGCAGGACCCAGAGTTCTCAAAACATGCAAACCAAAGCCTAGATTAAAACTGTATTCTAGACTAATGAGTGTTAATAACTCGATGTTTAACCAAAGCAATCTAATTTAAAACTGTAGACTGCCCAAAGGTGGTAACTCATTTAGTTTCCAGTATTTTATAAAACACAGAGAATGGATTTAAATACTAATAAAATTCAGGAGTTGTATTTGCTTCATAGGTTTTCTTCTCAGAATTGTGTTTCTCCTATAGTTTGCTGTATGTTTGTAAGCAAAAGGGTAGGGTTAAAACTAAAGAAGTCATGCTTAACAGTAAAATGATTTTAGTGTTACTGTTAAATCACTTCACAGTATACTTTGATCAGGGAAAATGATTATTTTGTCAACTAACTTGTGCGTTCTGTTGAGAGTTGGAAGCAATGAAGGCTGTTAGGGGATGTGTTATTGTGAAGTAAAACTGAAGGGAAAAGTAATTTTGTGTGACAGGTGATATTTAGGAGAGGGAAAAAGAGAGAGGAGCTTGTCCATATATACTGAAAAGATGGAGCATTCATTTAAAAAAAAAAAAAGATGTATGCTTTCTGGATACAGGGGAGAATGTAAACAAAAATAGGGATATATTAATGCTGTGCTGTCCCCTGAGTCTCCAGACAGTCTGAGATTATGACTTTGCGCTGATTTATATAATTAGTTTATTAATACTGAAGCTTTAATCTGAAGGATGATTCTTACAGTGGCTAGTTTATTACTAATTGTTGTAACAGATGAAGCAGAGTTGGGCTGAAGAACAAAGGCCATTGCATGAGAAAGTGTCATGCAGTGAGAAACTGATAAGAAACATTGCTAAGGAAGTGGGGAGGAAACAAAACACAGATGAGACAAAAAGGACAAGAACTGTGGGTATCATAGGTGTGACCATGTTTTTTCTGCATACAACACTACTTGCCTAGAAAATATTAAGTCGTAATTGAAAATTCAGCTTGTGAGTAGAAGTATTATACTCTATTGTTGATCTTGATGCAAATCTTTCATCTATTAGGACAAGAGCTTATTCAAGTAATACTTAATTTATGTGATGCACATCATCATGCAGACTTTTATTAGTTTCCAACCACTTGAAGTCAAGTGTGCAATTCTTAGAGCTTTTAGTCCTAGAGTTATGTGATTGTTTGAGAACATGGATATTCCTTTAAAAAAAAAAAAATTCTGGCTTTTGTTGTTGTAGAGAAAAGCTTTAAATGTGAAGCTGAAAGCTAAATACTCAAAAGGCAAACAATCCAAAACATGTGTCTTCAGAGTGTCGTGGTTGAGAATGGGAATTTTTTTTTTTTTTTTAGACAATTCAGAAGACTCTGAAAATTTGTAAGTTAGAAAAAGTAGTTTCATGCTTTTAGATTGAATGGTCAGTTAAGAGACAAATCTTTTTGGTAGCTTCGTATGAATCCATGGTGGTTTTTGGATGCATGAGAATTGAGAATTTTTCTTCCCAAATACTATTTTCTTAAACTCAGTATTGTATATCTAGTTCTGCAGAACAATAGAAATCAAAGTAACAAAAGTAGATGTATTTCATGCCACAAGGTAGAGCTGCTGATAAACACTGTATCCTGGAATCCTGTTTATGCATTTTTCTGTTTTCAGAAGGAACTAGGGTTAAAAAAAGGGTAAAAAGGGTGTGTTTCATATAGAAATTTTGCAGAAATTTTGTGGATTGCTACTGTGATCCTGCCAGTTGTTTTCTTTTTTTCTCCATGCTGTGCATCATTAAACGGTTTCCTTTGCAAGACAAAAAAAAATCCACAGCTCATCACATTTTTACTTTTATAGCAATGTTTTTCTTTCTTCCTTTAACCTATTTGCCATTACCTTTGCAATAATTTGCTAACATCTTCCAATTTCTCTCTTCATTTTTTTTCATACACTGTTGTTACAGACCTTTTAGCAGTCAGTTTAAAGGTAGGAATCTCTTTATAGCCTTTCATATACACTTGTTGCTTCTTTTATTATAAACCTCCCTGTTTTTTGCTGGTACCATATTGATAGTCATAAGCCTCATGTTTTTGTTCTGTTTCTCTTAGCTGGATTTCTTTCTCAATTTTAACCTTTAATAATAATAAATTATAAACCAGATTGTCCAGTAATGGCACTTTTGTACTTTATAAGGCTATGTAAATTTTCTTCTGACCAAATTCAAAAGAGACAGCTTACTGGTGGTTTATTTAGGTTACTGGATGTTTGCATCATGTAAACATCTTCTGACTTGTGCATAGTAAAGTGTAAAATGGTGCAAAACTATACACAATATGACATTGTACAGATACATTTGTGACTTCAAGTGAAAAACCTTAAGTTTAAGGCAAAGTATGTTCTCACTGTACAGTGCTTCATTCTGTATAGTGTTTATTCTGTGTTATTCTGTATATTTACAGACATGCTCACACATTCAATTGCTTATTAAGAATTGGGATGAAGATTTTAGTAAGGATTGTATTGAGTGTCCTATTGATTGTTTGAAAAAGGAATATATTTGAAAGGAATACATTGAAGTAACTTTCTCTTGAAACAAAAAGCCTGTGTTAAGTCATGAGGAAAACTTAAATTTTGATCTTCATGTATTTAAGGGTTAAACTAACTAGGAGGCATAGACATTAATCTTTATTGCTTGTAAAGTTTGTATTTAAACTATCAGAAAACAGCATTATTGGAGATCATAAGTCAGTTATGATGCTACAAAGAAAAGCTGTCACCTTCTTTTTGATGCACAGCCTCAAAGGAAGCTCTGCTTCTTTGTCATGATGCCTTCTGGGTCTCTGGAGCATTCAAAGTTGTATATGGATTCTTGTCCTTTAGGATGAGTTTAAAGCCTTCATACTAAGTGGAGCTATTTCACATTTTAAGAATGAAAACGCATGTTTTATGTTAATTTGAAAACGGAACTTGTCACACTAATTTTACAGCTCTTGATAATCACATGCTCAAGGTTGCTTTTGTTGATGGTAGTTTATTTTACTACTTTGCTCTCCTAGTTCCACTGCAGCCTCTCCCAGAGACCAATTGAGTTGAGCAGTCTGGACATCGTATGTTAGAGGGAAAAAGAGGAGAAAAGCCTGTGTGATGGTGAATCTTTAGAAAGGCATGATCGGTACAGGAACTCTGCAGTTTCTCTCATAAGCTAATAATTCACTCCCTGGCATCTTCAAATTCCATATTGATGGGACATACACAATTTCAAGAGGAAAATATTATTTCCTTAGGATCTTGCCCAGTATCTAGCATAAATGCAAGATACATAATGTTACAGTGTTCTGACCTGTGGAGTCTGGTCATGATGTCTCTTTTGGACAACTGCAGATTTGATACACTGGATAATGGTGTATCTCATTTTAAATTCTGAATTAGTCAGTCTTAAATGTGACAGCTAGAAGTATAAAGATGTCTGTACATCTGGATGCAGACTTAGCATTACTGAAACTTTTTTTCCTCTTCAGTAATAAAAGGAATGTAGTAATAAAAGTCTGCAAAGTGTCATGTTATTGTTCGGTTTAAGTGAACAGCAAAGTGTTAGACTGATACCTGCATTTGGCTCATGCCAACTTCAGCTGTGAACTCCTGAGATACACTAGGTTGTAATGCAGTTCTACACTATGTCCTCATTTGAGTGTAAACTTCTTTGATGCAGAAATAGTGTAATTTCTGATTTTCACTTCTCCTGCTCACTCACATTTGTGCAAACTTAGTGAAGCAATAGTTGGACCTTACGTTTCACTATCCTTATTTGCAGACCCTAATATGTTTAGGGAGAGGCAAATGTCTTTGATATTGGTGATGCTCGTTCAGCAGCTCTCCTAGTGTACAAACCAGAAACGTTTTTGTTTTGCTGCAATAACAAAGATGTTCTTCTCTAAATGGGAATGCATCTCAATAAATTTGAGTGATTAACTTTTCAATGAGTGTTTTGGTTGCTTTAAGTATGAATAGGTTATATTAGAACACTGGAAAAGGAAACAACAGAGACATGCAAGATTTAAGTTATTACTCTGACCTTCAGATTAATTATCTTCAAATGAATCTATTCAGTTTTACTGAAAGATGAATTAGTGTGCAAAGTGTTGAGTAAATAAGAAGTGTGGAAAAGGCTTTTGGTAATATGTCTGTCCCTCTCAGAGTCTAGTGCAAATTACTAAATTTTCCAAAGTCATATTTACTAATAAATTATTCTTAAAAGGGAAATGCTGAAGTGCACGGAATACACTTGTTTTATTACATAAATGCAATCTGTCAGGGAGCGGAGAACAACCTGTATTAAAAACTGATCAGCAGATCACTTTGTTACTTTAACATTGTTAATTTTGGGACTTCTTCAGTTTGACTGGGTTTTGCATGTGTTCCCCATATGTACTCTTATATCCCAAATACTTTAGCTAATAGTGATGCAAGAGAGTCATAAGTCAGTTCCTGAGATTGTGTGATGCTGTTTTGTGACGAATGCAGATAATAAGTAGTTTCTCTTTGCTCATCCTTCAGGTCAGCTGAATTCTACCCGCTGTACTAGGAGCAAATTGATGAGTTAAGCTGTGTTTACTATGTATTTCACACCATTGAAATAATCTTCTTATATGAACAGTAGTTCCAAAATCTGTGGGAAACAGGGAAGTCATTCTGTTAAAGGCAGCAAAAAGTAAAGTGAAAGTTAATACTGACCTGCCTCTATGCGTAGTTGTCAGGATTGGGAAGGGAAAGCAACGGTAATGATGTACTTACTGAATTGTGGTGCTGATTGGTTTTGTCATGCCTTCATCACAAGGTACAGAGTAAAAGGCAAATTATTATTTCCCTTAGAGAAGAGAAAGCAAATGAAAAACAGTTCTGTGGAATAACCTACTGTTATTCTCCTGCTCCCACATTTGCACAATTTTGCAGACCTTAAGGGGTATAGAATTCGGTGTTTGTGTCATAATATAAAGCAGAGGTGTGTACTGTATGATACTTACAGCTTTAGAACACCTTGAGAGTTGAAGGTTCTATTTAAAATGTCGGGG
The DNA here is from genome assembly GCF_034638445.1 of Ciconia boyciana. Taxonomy (NCBI): domain Eukaryota; kingdom Metazoa; phylum Chordata; class Aves; order Ciconiiformes; family Ciconiidae; genus Ciconia; species Ciconia boyciana. The sequence continues at coordinate 92,530,634 of NC_132937.1, read as the reverse complement.
ATCTTTGTCCAGGAGCATTAGAGACTATAAAATTCCTTGTGTTCATAGTCTGCGTAGAGCTTTCTTCATTTGAGCTCAAGCTAACATGCTACATCTATTTTACTTGATATCTCAACTTACTAGGGTAGCTATGCAGTTCTCTGAAAACAGTTAACTCTCTTAATGTGGATAAATACTTTCAGCAGAAAAGTTAAATGGCTCAGGGAATATAATTTCTTAGCTTTTTATCAATTATTATTATTTTCCATGTTACAAAAAATGGGACTGGTGCTTTTCATAATTGAAAATGTTGCTTAATAACTTCTCATATTTATTCAACTGTCCAGTATAAGTCTACATATATATTTGAAGCCCTTATAAGCCAAGGCTGAAGTAGACTTGTAGATGTGAAAAACACTGAGCTTCACTCTTAAATTTGTAAAGACAACTGCAGGGTAACTTCCAGGAGCAGGGGAGAAAGAGGATTACCTTGGGATAACCAAGTAAACCAGTAAACTTGGGATACCAAACCCACTTTCTAGTACGTATAAGCACTATCGCAGAAGGTGGAAGAGGCAGAATTTGGTTTCTGTATGCAGCCTTGCATTCCATGTTTGAGCCCAGCATGGAGTCCCCCAGGTTGTCTTGTAGGATATCATCATTAGGAGAGAAGGATGTGAAGTATCTTTCCTGGGGATGAGTCTCTGGCATCCAGCTTGACAAACTATCATTTTAGTGCATTTAGTAATCAAATTATTTTTTATTGTAATATTGGACACTTTAAAAGAGCATTCATAGATGTAAAATGCTAAACAAGAATTCAACTTTTAGGAATTCTGTTCAAGGGAGAGTAGTCATTGATAGTTTATAATAATTGAAAATTGACAATGCCTTTATATAAAAAGGAATATTTTATTAATGTTTTCTTTCCCATGTGATAGCTTAGTTAAATGTTGAAATTGTGGAAAAGGTATTCTTAGTTGATTTATTCTCAAGTAGTCTCATGTCATTGAAATGCTTGTGAGTTTTCGTGCCATGTATTATTTGTTTATATTCATCTGTAGTTGCAATGAAGGAATATTGCAAGACTTTTTGTGTAAGAATTGTAAAATGCGATAAATCCAAAGCAGCTTGGAAATGTAACTACAAGTGTAGTTCAGAGAAAACAGGACTTACTTGTGGTAGTCTACTACTTGTAGTAACCTATATAGGAGTTTTAAGATGATAAATAGATGTGATTTTCCTTACGCAGATTTACTAGCATTTCAGTGTCATACTACTTAGTTCCTCTTGATCGCCTGTTCATGAGCCACAGTTACCCTATGTCTTGGCCTACTGAGCTGACATCACTTGAGTAATTTGGGTTATGTTGGATGCCCCCAGTTTGACCTCCCTTATGTTGCTTCATAGTTGTTAAGGATGGGACTTTTGTTGGATTAAGCACAATCAGGCAGGTGATAGGAAAAAAGAAGGTGTAATTCATGCCAAACTGAATTTACCTAGGAATATTTGCCCAGTGACTCACTACACCAGTCCACAAGTAACAGCTCAAAGAGCTCCACCGACTAGCAAAGATCAAACGATCTGGAAGGTGCTGTCCCTTCGTACATGTCATCCATCTCATCCTGAAGGGCTGAGGTACTGTCCTCTGTCTTTAGAGAGGCCTGGCCATGGAGGACCTCCAGGGACATCTGGGATCAAGCTTATATGGCTGGAACCAACACGCTCAGCACCTTAATCCTTCTGATGCCCACTGCTCCTTTTGGCAATGAAGGTGGAAGTAGGCAGAACCACTTTTCTGGAACATTGTAGTGTTACTTGCATCAATATTCACTGTTTTGCAGAGGCAAAAAAAAGCCACATTCCTTCACATGAATCCAGTTATTGCATACTAATTAATGCCAGTGTTTAGTATGTCCTGACCTGAACCATGCCATTAATAAAAAGCTGGTGTCAGACGCGGGATCTGAAGGAGGTTTTGGATTGTGAAAAGAGGACTGTACAGCAGTAGAGCTGTCTGAATGTCCACGATGCCAAGACCACTTACAGCTGCTGGGTTAGTTCTCTGGGAGGAGAGGAGCCAGGGGTATGGCAGGAAGTACTTAGTACTTCTATGTGAGCTGTGCTAATAGTGTATACAGTGGATGCTAACTCCTGTGTATGATAACACTAGCTGCTTTCAGTATGGTGTCAATATTGGATGTAGGATAACACTAACTCCTACTTGATACAGTGTTTTAATAGTGGGTATAAGAGAGCACTAACATCTTGAAACACAGGAAACAGTAACAAGTGGAGTTTAAGTTTTTCCCTTCCCTGTTTTCTGTCATCATTCAGCAACTCCCAGTATATAGCAAGTGTAGCAAATGCTACCTACGCTGTCTGGAGCATCTGTGTTATAAGACTGCTTCCTGAGGAGGAGAGGAGCAGTTTGAAGAAAAAAGAGTCAAGGCTGTGTGGCTGTCCTCTGAGCAGCCCTCTTAGCTTTTTCTCTCCTGGCATCCGTGTGAAGAGGTTGTTTCTTGCTGCACACTCTGCTAGACTGGGAGAAGGGCTGAAAAGTCACAAAAAACACTAATGATGTGAGAAACTGAAACCACGTGACCCTTAAATAGTGATCTAAAGACTGATTATAAATGAGGAGTAGAGGAAAACCAACTAACTTGACGATTACAATGCTGGGATATGTGTGCCAGTAGCTTAGAGCTGTATAACTGGGAGGCATAATGGCTGGGGTCTATGTCCAGTGACAGAGTCGTGGATGACCAAGGAGTTGGCCACCTGGGAATGTGAATCCAAGCAGCAAGAAAGACATTGTCAGGCCCATGAGTGCGCTAAAAGGTCTTAATGACTGTGATGAGCCTTGCCTGGGGCTTCCACCCACACCATCTGCCCATGGGCTCTATTTCAGCAAGGACAGTATGCTAGAACTACAGTATGAACTCAAAGCAAAATAAATGCTGGCTGGTATGCGACCTTTGACATAGCTAGTGTGTTTTTGTCAATTCCTGTGGCCCCTGAGTGTAAACTGCAGTTCGCCTTTCCTGGAGAGGAGCACAATACACCTGGAACCACCTGCCATGGAGATGGAACTGTAGTTCCAGCATCTGTCACAGACTTAGGCAAATGGTTTGGAGGAAGACAGTGCCCCAGATCACTTACAGTATGCTGATGGCATCATAGTGTAAGGAAACACTGCCCAAAGGGTGGATAACAAGGATAGTTGGATTTGAACTGAATGTAGCCCTTGCAATCTAAGAGGATTAAGGTGAAGGGATTTGCAGGACTAGAAATATAGTTTCTGTGTGTCAAATAGCAACATGGCCACCACTGTCTTCATACTGACATGATTAATAAGACTGTGGCAATGGTTCCACTGATGAGCATAAAAGGAAACAAATTTTATTTGGAATGGTAGGATTTTGGTGAATATATATACCCAGATAAAGTCAGCTCATGAACCCACTGTTCCAAGTCACCAGGAAAAAAAACACACTTGAGTGGGGCCCAAGCAGCAACAGGCCTTTGACCAGATAAAGCAATAAATTGCACATGCCATTGTGCTGAGCCCTGTCAGAATGGGTCCAAATGTCTGAAATGTACTATACATAACCAGTAGAGGACCAGTCAAACCAGTGGCATTTATGTCAGAAAGCACACAGAGAGACAGGAGTATTCCTTGGATGCTGGAGCCAAGGCTGCTGTTGACCTGAGAAAACTATATCTTAACAGAAAAAGAAACATGAGCTGTCTGAGGTAACTGGGGCAGCATCTGCAGTGATGGGGGATGGAGTCACAATTGCTGCTGGCCCCTTGGCTTCTGGTACTGGATGCTGAAAGGAGAAATGCCCTCAACTCATCATGTGGCAAGTTCTACCTGCCCTGATGGACAGCCCTTCTTACCCAGTGGGATGAGATGGGGAAACAGGGACATCCAGGCCTCATGTAAGAGCTGATAAAATAATGATTTTGAGGCCTAATCCAAGGTATTATGGATACCCATGCTCAAGAAACTCTGGAATATGACAAGCTATGTGCCCTCTACACAAATAGTTCTTGTCACATAATTGGCAGTTAGAGAAGATGGAAAGGTGCTCTTTGGAGTCCCATTCAGCAGGTGTTAGAAATGCATGAAGGTGAAGGACAATCAAATCAGTTCTTGGAAGTCCAAGACAGAAGACTGGCTGATGATGTAATGTTACAGAGGAACTGGTCCAGGTTATGCCTGCATACTGATGCTTGGATGGTTGCCATTGCTCTTTCGGTCTGGCTCACACACTGGAAGGAAGAATTGACAGAGATGAGGAAAGCTAATTTGAATGGCTAACTTGTGCGGAAAAAGCACATGGGATTTGGAAAATCTCATTGCGCAGGTGCAACATGACTGCCTATATTTCAAAGGGAAAAGCCCACCAGAAAACAAATTGACAACCATCAAGAGGACAAAGCAGCACAGATCACCACAATTAACAAAGACCTGGGCTGGGAGTATAAATGGGAACTACTTATATCTTGAAGGGCTCACAGAACAGCATCCTCCAAAACTAAGTGGGATTAAAGACACAAATCACAAAGCCATTAGGGTACCTACACATTCACCAGGAGGTAGAAATCCAAGTGCTGCATCGTCATGGGAATATACCTGAGAGTGCTCACAGTGTAGCCCCTGAAGCTGAAGCACATTGTTAAGATATATTCTCTGATTGGAGTCCAAATGCTAATGCTTTATTCTACCTCCTTGCTCTCCTCTTTGTCATACTTTTGGGAGCACTTGTAATCTTAACCATGGCTGTTACTGTCTTGTATATAAAGATCTGGAAACTGTTGCAGAAGGCGTTAATTTAAGATGCGAGTAACTTCCTACTACTTATTGTCAGGATGAGTACTACTGAGGTGTCGAGCAGTGGTGGAATGTGCCTTGGGCTGCTGAGCTGACATAACCCACGTAATTAGGGTGACGTTGCAGGCCCATAAGTCTGACCTTCTGGTACACACTGCTCCTTTCAGCAAGGAAGGGGGAAGTAGGAAAAAGCACTTTTCTGTAGTGTTCTGTAGAACAACACACTTTGTAGTGTTCTTTGCATTAATAATCACTCTTTCACAGAGGGAATAAAAAACCAGTTACTGCATATTAATTAATACATTTAATCTGTCCTGACCTAAACTGTGACACCATAGAACTTTGAAATGTGTTTTATGCAGCTGAAACTGTTACCAGTTTGCTCTGAGGCCATGTGATACCATCTGCCTTTTTAAGGTTTCATTCTTGGTAAATATTTTGAACATTGTGTTAGTATTCTGGGGAGGGGAGAAGTGTGGTTTTCCCACATATCATACCATGAAAAACAACTTAGCATTTGTTAAAATGGTCACTTACTTATTGCAGGCTTGAAATTGCATTTTATGAAAATAATGAGATAAATATGCATGTATTGTGTAAATAGACAAAACCTTGTCTGTAAACATTTTCTGACCTTGTGTGTATCCATGTATCCTCTAGTCCTGCAATCTGTTATTTCTGAATTATAGTCTGAATTAATTGTTAGGTTTCTGTTCAATTATCTGTCTCTGTTACATCCATCAGATCAGATGTTTTATGAGTCTTATGTATATGGGATAGTAACATTGTTAGATATAGATTTTCTTGGTACCTTGAAATAGTATTTACAACATCTTTTAAAGACTAGATCCTGCAATTAAATGAGTCAAACTACTAGTATGCCTTCTCCCACTCTCCATCCTAAAAACTGAAAGCAGCAATTCACCTTCTTAGGAAAATATTTTAACAAGTCAAACATAGCCAAATTGTATGCCTTAATATTGGTGAGGACATACACAAACCGTCTCTAGAAAAGAGGAAAACCACACAGCATTAGAGTTATGTTATATAAAAAAAAAATCCTACTTAATTCAAATAATGATTGAGTAGATCTCAGTTTAAGAAGTGCTTTTTGTTACTGGGCCCTTGCATATTCCTAGACAAAGGTTTGTGCTGAGTCAAGCAGACAAAACAACTCTTGCCTTCTTCCTGACCTTGCTGCTTAATGAAAACTTATGGTATTTATATCTGGCATATATTTAGTTGCCTTTTTATTTTAGGCAGAAGGGAAGAATACAATTCTTAGAATGTGTGGAAAGTGGAGAAGGAATGCTTAGGTCATATTTATGGCATGGGGCTGAAGTCCTTTCAGAATTTACATTTTCCCTTTTTCTGTTATTGTAGTTAGTGAGTACCGTTAATAATAGAAAAAATGCTCAGTTAAATATAACCAGAATTCTTTAAATAACAAGTATCTGGGTTTCTGGTTTCTGCTACTATAGTGACGGGTAAAAATGAGTATTAAGTGGCGATCATGAAACTGACTACATGCAAAATATTGAAAGTGCTTAAAACATGACTTCAGGGCTTTAATTGTCAGAGCTACATTTTTTTCCCCACTCCCTATGTATAAAATTAGAGTAGTTGTTTTGAGTTTCATGCTTCTTAATTGATTTTTAGTTCAAGTGTGACAAAGTTTTATGCCTCACATGTGTTGCATCCCAAAGACAGGGAGTTGGTTTTGCACTAGAATTGTACTTCAAAACTTTTATATAGTGGGTGTGTTTTGTATTTTTAGAGCATTGGTTAAACTGTGGCAAGGCAAATATTTAAAATGGGGAGATCATGACCTGCTTTACCAGGTAGCTATGGATGCAGAAGTTGCTGTTGTGGATGCTTGCCGTTATGGATGACCTGAAAATGTGTAAGAACAGTTGGATTCTTCTTTGCCTCCTTGCACTTTTAAGATGTCTCCCTAGTTTCAAATTATTTTAAGTTAGCAGTTTGTCACTATAGCTTGTGGTTTCTCTGACTTTGTGAATGGATTGGGAGTGTTGATTAAAGCATGCGAGATACAATTGGTGATTCTTGTATTAATAAGATGTGACCGTGGACATACAGTAGAATTGGATGATTCATTTAAAATTCTCTTCCAAGAAAAGATAGATAACACCTAGACAACAGTAAAAGCAGACAACCGTTGAAGGTAAATGGTCTAGGTGTATACCATGCAGCATGTGCCTGTGCTAACTGGCATGATGAGAGGCAGGGGGAAAGGCACTACTCAACTCTGGTCTCATGAACTTTTCACTGCCTCCTTCCCCTTTGTCCTCTGCTGTCTCCCCAGTGGAGGATGAACGCCATATCTTGATAAAGCTCATCTTGTTTTCCATATTCCTGCTGCTGACCTGAAAAGCGAACATGTATAAACTAGAGATACTCTTTGCAATCCACATAGCTTCTGGATGTGATTTGAACGAATGCAGTTATCATTTACCTGGTTTTAAAAAATACATCTTTTTGACTGGGATTTCTTCATTTTAAACCGCTGCATCAATCTTAAAAAGCAGTCTATTGTGGTAAAAGGAGAAATAGCTGTTTAAAATAAGACAACAGGACAAATGTGTGTGTGTGGAGTCAGTTTTATTATCAACCATTTTTTTCCAGCTGTTTTATAGAAAAATGGTGAAATGATTCAATGTTTCTACTATTCCATTATCTACATTGCAAAAGTTAAGTGGGATGACCAGAGAGTTTCTAAAACTATTTTGTATGCAGATCTTGAAACTGCTGGGCTTGAAATTCTTGCTAAATACTTCATGTAGTATATTTTGGGCTATTTTGGAGGCTGTATTGTATTTCTAACTTCAGTACGGCATCTGCCATTAAGAACTGTTTATTCAAGTTATTTTTGTGTCATAGAAACTTCCTGTTTAAGAAATTCTATCACAATTAGGAAAGATTATTTAGTTTGTGTGACAGTATATACTGCTACAGCTTTACTAATTATTTGTTGTTCTAAAAGAACCCTATATATTTTCATTAATGAAATCAACACCCCAAAAACTTGATTAATTCTTTTGCTTTTCACTTTTTAATTACTGTTGCATGACTCTTTGAAAGTGTACAGTATCTTGTTACCAATGTAGCAGGGAGCTTCAGTTCTAACAGAGGCAGTAGAGCGGGCTGTATTGCTAAAGAGCCACTGAGCAGTCAAGCCTGCAAAAGAGCAGCTATCTGTGCTAAAACAACGTGCTTCTAGGATGACTGACGATCAGCCTGTTGAGCCAATGTGTTTGGGAGGGGTCTTTGCAGTGGAGGAAAAGAGGCTTTCTTGTTTGTGATCATTTGTTATAATTTCCTTCTGTTCCAGCTTAATGAAATGGCACCTTTTTCCTTGTAAGGTCAGTTTATTTATTTTTAATACAAATATATGACTTACTTTGAAATTTCCCTTAGTTTACCTCCACTTTCTTTGAAATATTTTTATTTTGGCATCAATGGCATTGTATTTCATATTAAATCCTCATTTTGGAAGCAGGAGTTGCATCTCTGTTGCAAACATGGTACATGGAAGAAAGAATAAAGGAATATAACAGGTATTTAGAAAGCTTACTGCAGAATTAGAAGATAATGGAAATTTTCACTCTTCTCATGACCCTTAGCTTTTTTTTCACAATTGGATTCTATAAAAATTAATAAGGTATGTATTAGAACAGTTCACTTACATTTAACAATAATTTTTCACTGGTATACCTTGAAATTGTCATGTTTCAAAGTGTGTCCTTTTTGGAACAGTAGTTTGTTTGTTGCCATGTAGAATCTTGTAGAAAAAGGTAGAAAACTTTAATTTATATGCAGGGAGAAAGGTGCTTTTGAAAGAATTATTTTCCCTTAAAATTGGACCCCCTTTTTTGTTGTTCTAGCTATCTCATAGTAAAAAGCTATGATCATGTTCTTCCTGGTTGTTGACTTAGAAATAATAGTCTAGAAAGGTGACTAGCTATATTTTAGGAAAACAAACAATATGTATTTCAGATTAAATATAAGTTTCTCTGAGACTATCCTATTTGTAATTAATTGAACTGTACTGAAAAATTTGTCACTAGCAAGAAAGAGAGGAGGAAAATACAGCAGTTGAAAGTTGGGGATAAAAGCCTTTTAAAATTAAAAGGCTGTTTATAGGATTCGTTGATTCCAGAAGTAATGCTGCATAGATACCTGCCATAGTTTTGACAAGTGGACATGTTCTACAGAAGTATTTTAGAGTACCAGACTTACCCTCCTGTTTCCAACTATATGTGGCTCACAAAGAGTTTAGAAACCTAGAGTTGTTGACTTTCAGATGTTTGCTATACCTCTTTGCTATGAGTGCAGCATTTTTTATACTAGAATTGCAGAATCATTAACATATATTACTATCAGAAATTTAAAAATCATAGAACAGCTTAAGTAATTTCAGGAAAGGCATCTGTTGCTGTAGTCTGAGTTTGTGTAATATGCTTTATTTAGTCAGGGAAATTGGTCGTGGTAGATACAGAAGAATAATTTGTTTCATTAACCTACCATTCAGTGCTACACTTTGTAGAGGCCCCTTACTGGACTGATTACTCGGCACCATAAATTTTACCTGTTTTTAAAGAAAGGTCCAAAATCAAATTTGCTTTCCAAGCAACTGGTTTCTAATTCCTACTCAATAATTAAAGGAAAGAATAAACGTGAACTAGCTGTAAGGTGCTCTACTGCTCTTAGCTTACCTATCACCACTTAATAATCCCAAACCAATGCACAGCGTTGTCGTGGAACAGGAGAGGTGGAAAGTCTTATGGTTTAAGAAAGAGCAGTCTTAATCTGTTAGGAGATCATTAATGTGTTTGGAATGATGGGATGAGTAAGGGAACAGAGGAGGGTGTTCCAGCCCTGGGCTGGTAGCCGTCCTTGTGTTGAACAATTCCACTTACCTACATTTCCCACAGGTCTAAAAGAAGGAATATTTACCGTGTAATTGGTACAGTCCTTCTGACACTCCAGCAGAACTACGGTGCTGCTTTCTGTGAGTGTAGCTTTGTGCTGGAAGAAGTGCTTGTCAGTGAAAGGTTAGGCAGCCGTGCTTGCTTGTCCTGCCTGCCTCTTCACCTTTGCCTGTGAGGCCTCACAGTGAACTGGCACAAGCAACTCACTTAGGTTAAGTAACTCTCTCATCTTGGACAGTTGTGCTGTGAAAACTGAAGCAGTAGTGATGGCATAAGAGCAGTGCAATCTGACATCCCTGCTGAAAGAAGTGCTTGTCAAGTGTGTATAAACTGCAGGCGAGGAAGGATGTCAAGGCAGCTTTGTAGGCAGGATTTGGCTGTTCTGACTGTTTCTGAGCTGGACTTGAACACTGAATAACTAAGAAGTAGCCAACTGAATACTTGTATACAGAGAGAGACTAGGGCATGGTAGGGCTGTCTAGCCTCTGTAGAAAGATTCAGTAAGAATGTTGTAACGCACTACCTAGGCCACACTAACTTGTTGTGTGGACTTTTTCAGCACTCAGGGCCTTGCCAACCCTTTTTTACCAGAGCAGTCTGTAGTAGATCGTTGTCACCACATTAAACGCTTCACGTTACAAACTATTTCAAAAATACCTCTTTCAGCTCTATCTGGGAAAGAAGGAGATTGAACAAACAGGCTTCCCGAACTTGAGTTCTGTCATTTCTTTGTGGATTCTGTATGAACAGGAGTGGGAAGACACTGATGAAGTAAATGTCATCTCCTTTACTAATCCAGAATATCCCCAACATATGCACATTGTACTTCAACTTGCAGGGGAACTGTCATGGTCTCAATTTATCTTTGCATTCTTCTAGAACATTTTTGCATTGGGTTTGTTTTTGCTTTCAATCAATGACTAAGAAGGCTTATCAGTTATACTGCTGCATAAATGATGAGATGCTGAAAAGCATCTTTATAGTGTTCTTGTACTTCAGAAATAGCTTGGTCATCCACCTGCAAAAACAGCGGAGTTCCTAGCAGCTCTGTTATATCACATCCTTTCAGGGGGCATGTTATAATAAATAAATATGCTGTAATTGTATGGGTAGGTACATAAATTAGTGTTGGTATCAAAAGTTATAAATTGGATTAGTGTTTCAGTGGAGCATTCAAATAACAACAAAAAGCATAATCAAAATCTTGTGGTTATAAGAAACTGTTTTGTAATAAGGGCTCTAGACTTAGCATGACTGTGGCAGGCCAATTATTCTATGATGTCTTGATTTAATGTTTTATTGGGTTTTTTCCAACATAAACACAGTTAAAAGTACATTAATTTAAAAATCCTCCTTGTATCAAATTTAAGACATGAAGACAGTTATACATTTGTGATGATGATGGTTCCCTGTATTGTAAGAGTCTCAAAGCCTTGCTAGTCTTTTATTAGACCAAGTAAAACAGTTGACTAGGTGATGAACTTGCAGTTTAAAAGAGCTTTTATTGTGTTTTGGGTGCTATATTACCAGGTTTATGGTTGTCAGCAGAAAGGCAAAATCTAGGGAGCTGTCTTAGGAGATGGTGATTGAATGATGTATCAGTGTCGGTACAGGCACGTGTCATGACTGAATGCTGTAATTTTGTGGTATCATTTTTCCCCTGTTGAAGCTGATTTAGTCCCCCATCCTGGAGCAGTTCATTTTGTGCTGCAGTGAGCTCCAGCTTCAGCTGTATGCATACAGGGCAGCTCTACAGAGAGTTGTAATACAGAGCGCTGCAGTCATCTGAATTGTGTTTCTCTGTGTGTGTGTCTTTTTAACCTGGAATTGCTTCACTGGTGTACAGCACAATCCCACAGGCTACATTATTACTAGATGAAACTGTAGTGATGAGGTGACCTAGAAAGGATGAATACTTCTTGAGAAGGTTACATAGATTTTATTTTGGAATACGCTAGACCTTGTTCTGAGGAAGCTGAAGTATCTTTCATATTATGGTTGATTTATAGACTTTCTGTATTATCTGTGACAGTAAGTTCTGGTCTTTGCAATTTGTTTTTAAGATCTATGTGCTCATCATGGTGGTCTGTTGTAAAACCTCACAGTTAGTTAATATTTTCTGTGGTATCCTCTAAGAATTTTGCCTGGAAATCAGTATCAAATTTATCAGTTGCATTTTCATGTGCCAAACCTACACGGTATCTAATGCTGTAAGTTATTAATGCAGGCAGTAAAATTTAAGTTGAAAACAAATAATTTTTGTTGTAAATTAAAAATTCCATGAAATATGTATGTCTAACAGTTCATAATTTACAGATTTTTCTCATTTGTAGACTAATACCTAGATAACTTACACTAATTTGTGAAAATCTTGCCATTACACATTTTCCTAACTTCTGCAATAACTGTAAGTACATAGCTTGTCAAAGTAGTAGATTCTGGTTTCTGCACTAAGATGCTTATTTGAATCCTGAGTTGGATCAAGTAAGACAACTTTTAAAAACAGAAGAGGTTGGATATTTTTTTTTTCTGAAAAAGTCTGTTGTGGGTTTTTTTATATCAGTGCATATAAAATTAAATATGAAATTGTGGGAATACATGTTAAGTCCTTGACATTAACTTATCTGTCAAAATAATAATAGATGTATTTGGGGCCAGAGTTCTTAATGAAACCACAAAATATCTACAAGTTGCTCAAGAAAGGCATCTGCTGCCAGAGTCGAACATGCTAAAACACAAAGTTTTTTCATGGCCTTCTTGAAAAATGCAGAGATTTCTTCTGTTGAATAAATGCTAAGTTAAAAATCAAGCGAAAAGCCTCCACAACTGGAGTTACAGGAGTAGTGGGGGGTTTTTTTGCCCTCCTGTAAATAAAAGGAAGGCTTGGCTTAATGAAACACCATTCTTAATACTTTCTACCACTTAGAAGCTGCACATATTGATGCTTTTGTTTAATTAGCAGGATATGCATTTTACAATCAAAATATGCTCTTTAGGCGTTCAATACCGGGCTGCTGGCATACTCAGGGTACTTCTAAAAATTAATACTCATTTTAGTTGTTAATTACATTCCAGTATCCATCCAAATAGAATGTGATATGTATCAGACATCTAGTAACCATTTCATTGACAAACTTTAATGAGATTTATTTAAAATGTGACCATCCAAAGACGCATAACTTGGGCTATATGAGGTATGGTGTACTCTATTGCTCAGCTGAATAGGCTGCTCTTTACATTAGCCTATATTTTTATTGCAAATGGATTTAATTGGTGGCAAGTGAAAACAAATTGAATTGGAATTTCTGTAAATTTTTTAAAGATTTTTTATTTCTTTTAATGTAAAAATGATTTTGCAGAGTGTTTGCCACAGTTAGATGTTGCATTTAAATATACTGTTAAGATGCAGTTTCATGGTTAACAATAAGTCTGTACTGCTGCCAGAGAGGAATGAACACAGTCATGTTTTCCTCCATCCCACACTAACACCTGTGCTCCTTCTTAAGCAGCTAAATTTGGCTGAAAAGGTTTTTCAGCATCCTAACCTGGTCACAACCTTCTGTTGTGAATGACCTTCCCAACGCTGTGGAAGCAGCAGGAACACATGGTTAATTGCAAGGATGAAAAGAACCAAACTGCTCATTTAAGCACAGACAGTTTATAAACCAGTCCTCTATGAGTGGTACTTCCGCAGCCAATACAAGCCAGCACGATGGCTTGCTGCTGCCAAAAAGATGCTTTCTTAGTCCCGTCTCCTCTTTAAGTATCCCTTACCCCTTTCTTCACACTGTATCCTGGCACCTTTCAACCCTTCTTTCAGCTGATAAACTAACTAACCTAACTCAGCACAGAGTGCTGGCAAGTTGAAGGATTGAGTCATCTCATGGAGAATCTCGTGGACACCAGAGCTGGTGCAAGATAAACAGCTCTTGATCCTGAGCAGGTGGGAATACTGGGGCAAGAGCAATGGGAACCTCTCCTTCCACCAAAGTGGTGAGGAGCTGTTTGGATCAGCTTATTCCATCTCATAGAACCACTCCCTTAGTCTCAACTTTTTCATGAAAATGCTTTTATGGAAGAGTGTGCTGAGAGTTTCAGGAACCTTAACTGCCTTTCAGAGGTGTTGTGGTACCTTGTTTCTTGTTGGCATTTTGAAGCTGATGCTTGGCTAGCATCCTAGAGCAGTCTTAAAGAGTAAACAGATTTAACTGGCAGCTAGGCGCTGATTTTTGAATGAAGAACCTGTAGTGCTCAAACTCTTCTGTTAGTAGTTAGAGCCTCAAATTGTCAGTACTCTTAAAGTATACACTTTGATTTTCAGTATTTTTTCTAAATGCGCATGATCCACCATCAAATTCTTAGGACAAGGCTTAGGTTTAAAAAAAAGTGCCATAGCTATATTTAACTATGTCTTGAGTTAGTTTTGCTCAAGGTCCACTGTGTCCAGTCACAAATGCTGATGGATCTGTGTGGCTGTGTGTTTACTCATATCTGGAAGCAATGTTGTATTGCAGACCCAGAGCCTGCAGCCAGCTCATTTCTTTTCATGAGCATTTGTTATTCTTGATCTTTTAAAATGTAAACTGTAGTAGGATAAATAATAAGAGAAGTAAGAAGTGTAACACAGCTGAACTTGCTAACATCTTGAAACGGAAGGAAAAGTTGTGTGGTTGGCATTTTTTTTCCTGAAAAATAAGTTCACAGCAATAGTGGATAATGTCTATAGAAAGGAGGTGTTCTTGGGAAGAATAAATTACAAGCGTTGTTGCACTTTTATATTAAGCTCTTTCTCTGTAACAGCTTTTACTAGTAATCTTGTCTTTTATTTTAGTGTGGACCTGCTTCTTTCTTCTGGTGTCAGTGGCCTTTTACCATGAACAATTCTACTCCAGGTAGAGGTATATATTAAAAAATATTTTTATCATAGTTCTTCTTCAACAGTGTGTGTTTTCTCTGTAAATTTTTTTTGGGTGTGTGTTCTTTATTGTCACCATGAGCAGCCTGACCAAGCCTGAACTGTAATCTGACTCCAACCGTAGACCACTGGAGTCTATCCAATTCAATGACAGTATTGAGGAGCTCCAAAACCAATCAGTTGAAGTAGGCAAAAAAATATCTATTTTCTATAATAATGATCAAGCAAGTAGCCTTCTGTACAGATTCTCAAGTGCCTACTCAATTTTCCTGTAGTTGTGCATTTGAAAGGAATTTGAAGTATTTCAAGGCTGTCGGGATTATAGAGACAGAAGATGAATATCCTGTATCAGTCTCAGTTTGGTGGAATATAGGGCACATTACACGGGTTTGTGATAAAGAGTTCAGCCAATTCCTTTGGGTGTTCTTGTTCCTGCTTTCTACCCTACTTCCAGAACTTCAGCAGCAGCACAGACAGTCCTGTGATTTGTTTTCAGATGTTTTCCTGACAGTTCTTGTCCCTAGACAATCTCTCCATGGGTTGAGATGAATGGCAGTGTTTTTGCAAGGGAAGGGAAACAGTAGGAAAAATGATTTTTTTTTTTTTAATCAAATGTTTTCTTAATAGGGTTCACTACCTATCTGCACAGATTGTTCGTCAGCAGAGATGGTGGGAAATTGGATAGACAGATGCAGGGTAAGGAAACTGGGTCTATTTAAGCAATGTGATGGCTCAGTGTGAAACCAGAGCCACATATTTCTTCAAACATGTTAAACTAGTACTACTATCCAAAGAAATGTATGCTCTGCCCCACTCTGTGTGTTGAGAAAGATGCAGTAGCTTACCTGTAGTTTTAGATGAGACGAAAAGTTGAAAGTGAGAGAAAGCTGGGACTGCTTCCTTTAGAGGTACTTTCAGCTTAGGTGGGCTTGAAGTATTAATGGCTCATGGCTGCATAAGTTAACTTTTAAGTAAAGTAAATTAACTAAATCATGACATAGACAATTGCCTGTCAGCAGTGGTTTCCAAATAGTTGATTTTATAATGGGGCAAGGGACAGAGCAGATGACCTCTTGATAAGCATCTAAGACTTGCTTTATTTCCAATAGGGAATAAGGGGAAGGAAGAGTCTGAGCTAACTTGAAGATTTTTCTTTTTGACTTCTTTGACCTGCACATGTCAGATTGTTCATACGTCTGCTAATCGATTCAGTGTGATGTCCAGAGGCTTCTGCTTGGCTTGAAACAGCATTAGACTATAACTCAGTAATTTAATAGCTGAAATATATTTCAGGCCTGTGTAGATGGTATTTTTGTGAGAAGAAACCAGCTGGCAAGGAATATAATTTTGTATTGAGTTCAGGTGGCTTTTATTAATTACCAGTGCAACCACTGGTCCTGCATAGTGACATCTAGGGTGTCTAAATTATATTAAACTTTAAAATAAGATAGACATTTTTGTCTCCTAATAAATCAAAAAAACCTCTAATTCTTGTTGATAACTCCGTACTTCATTTTGGATTTATATAATCCCTATTGAGATGCTTCTCTTTACCTAATACAGCTGCTTTACCTGCAGCATTTTTTTCATCTGGTGGGTCACATATCTAAAATATGCTTTGGGTTTCTTGATCTGAGGCTACTCACTTGGGAAATGTATTTGTACCAGTCATGAATCACAATCGTAATGAAATTCCCTTTGTAGCACCAGGCCCCAAATTTCACTTTGTTCATAAGGCTTCTCTTACCTTTGTCTGAAAGCATTTTTTGCTTTCACCCAACTGAGTGTAAAAGTCAGAAGAGGTGATTGCCTTGGGCATGCTTTAAAGAATTGTTTAATCAATTTCAAAATTTAGATGCCAGAAAAAACCACGATTATCACTCTGCATCAAAATTAGTATCAAACAATAGCTGCAGAAAGAAGCATGGTTTAAAAAATGCTGAGGTCTTTATACTTGGAATGGAATGACTGCTAGCTTTTATTGCTGAATTAGTGACTTGCCTAAAGTTCCACAAAACTTAATATAATTACAACAGAAAAAGAAGCACTTTAATAGCATTTTTAGGTCAGGTGTTGGTCACTGTTCAGAAGCCAGATCAACTAGAGCTAATGTGCTTGCTAATGGGTAGATCGTGAAATAGAGGATGCACACTGTATGTACACAGGCTGAAACTGTTCTGGTAATTACTGTCCTTTTTGGCTGAATGCCTGACCTGAAAACTCCTGTAACACTCAGTGAAGATGTAGAGAGAAAATGCTGTGCTTGCCACTTAGTTCCATCTTGTCACCTCTGATATTGAGTCGGAACCCAGAAGGTATTGCTTCTGTGAGAGCCTCTCAACTTAAACTGAAGGCAAAATTCCTTTTAGGTTTCATTTCCGGCTTTCTTTAGTCAAGCAGTCTTTGACTTAGTGAAGTCAAGGATATCTTGTCCATTTTGAACCTGAAAAGTAGATTTAACAAAATAGGATGAGTTGTTAGGCTTTAATAGTAATATATCCTATCGTAGCTTGTTACTGATATGTGTTTAATATGTTTCTGTTTGTCTTAAAGTCTCATCCCCAACAAATGTGCCATATGTTCACATTTTTCAGAACGCACACAGAGCACATGATGCCATTTAAAATTTCTTGATGGAAGAATCAATGCAAAACAGACTTTTCTGTTTTGCAAGTGGGGGAATTAGTTAACTTGGCTTACGAGTGTGCCATGGTTGGGGCTTAGATCATCTAACTTGGAGTTTTACAGATTCCACTAGTAAAAAAAGCCTCTGTAAAGATCCTTATACAGAATGACTTGTGTGAACTGCTTCTCAGACTTAGACTGTACTTAAAACCTATAGCAAAATCTGAAATTACTTACTAAGCTCAAACAGATATTTTTTCCTAATCTTTTGTGATTCTCCTTGGAAGGCTAAATGCAACACGTGAGGTGTTAAGGCTATCTCTCTTGCTGGAGTGAAGCCGTTTGTGACACATAAGTAAAAAAAGAATGCTGTTTCTTCCTTGAACTTAAGTGGTATGCAGTTAGACTTCAATACAACTTCCATCAAATATGCTGTCTTTCCTCTCAGTTTAGGATATTTTTTCACCAAGTATGATAAGCCTCTGTAGCTTGCTTTAGGAGAATTACTGGGATCTGTAGTTTGGGTAATTAATTTCATTTTTACTACTTTAAGTTATTACTCCATTGTGATAGCTTCTAGAACAATATGCCTGTTCCACATGTGGTGTTCTGCTTAAAAGCGCTCTCAAGGACTCCGAATCACCTCCTTGAAATGTAACCATTGGTCACTTACGTGCTACAGGATCCAAATAGGCATAGTTAAAAAAAAAGGCAGTTTGCCAAAGTGGAAGACTTTAGAATCTGTATGGATTTCATGCCTCACTGCTGTCTATCCTTTTCAAAGACTTTTAAAAACTTGCAATCATGTGGGGCAGCAGGCTTTCTTCAATAAAATAAAAAAATTATTTGAGGTAGCAGCTGAATCTAATTAAGAAATATACCATGCAGGCAGATAAGTTAGTAATAAAACAATGAATGTATTACCTCCCAATTACTACTTGCCCCTCTTCTGTTTAATTAACATTTTGTAAATATGTTACATGGGCATTTGGGAAGAAGTTATTGGCCTCTCTGTCTGTAAGACTTAAAAAGGAAAAAAAAAAGAAAAAAGAAATAAACAAACAAACAAACAAACCCAAACCAAAGCAAAATGAACACGCCATAAAATCCCCTTGCAGTGGAGATTTGGAACAGTTAAAGGGGTCTTCTTAAACTGTCCTTTGGTTATATACGAACTCCTTTCTTAGAATTCAAAGAGCTATAGGTAAGTCAATGTCAGTGCTGATACAGCAGTTTATGTCTTTTAGGTTTTGGTATCTATACTGTGCAATAAGTTTGTCTTGTTTGCTTGTCCATCCCCCTCCCTAAAATATTTTAGATAATGGGAATGACAAGAAGAAATTTAAAGGAGACAGATCGCCATGCTCCCCTTCACGTGTCCTTCATCTTCGTCAAATTCCAAGTGATGCTACTGAAGCAGAAGTCATTTCATTAGGCCTCCCTTTTGGCAAAGTAACCAACCTCTTGATGCTAAAAGGAAAAAGTCAGGTATGTAATTTTCAATGTTTCAATTATAAGAGCAAGGCTGAAGATGTGGTTCATGTTATGAACCTTTTGGTATTGGATTTGGCTGAAATGTTTGCAACGATGTCTAAATATTTCATTGATAGATCAAGATTTTCATATTTTCAAATGTGAAAGGATGTCTTGATATATATTTTAAGTTTTTAATACACTTTTGGCTTATACAGTGATCTAGTAACTTGTTAATAATACTGCTAAACATTATATCCACCTTATGTAAGAATATATAGATGGTAAAGAACTACATTGACACTATTGATGTCGACATATGTCTTGAAATAACCTGCCTGATTAAATAATTAATATGCATGTTAATTTTTTAATGTGAAATAAATTGCTTAGGGTTTTTTTAATCCTTTTAGATATGACGGGGTAGTTCACATAATGAATAAACACTGAAATCCTAAAAATAATAGGCAGTTATTCAAAAATTGTCTGGAGCACTGAGCTGTGTTAATATAATGCACAAACTGATAGATGTTTAGTGTCCTGTTCCTACTTTTTCAGTATGTGTATCTGCTACCTAGGTAATAGTACTTGGATTCAGGAATCTAATAAATTCATTAGCAGTGTGGTATTTTTAGCAGCATTGCTTCCCATATGTCATACTTATTCCACCTCTTCTTTAATGACTTACTGTACTTACAATGTAAAACCTTTTAAGAAAACCCACAAATCAAATATCACCATAAACACGCACACACAAATGGATTTTAATGCTGAGCAAATCAGTACTGTACTTTCACATGTTCTTTTTCTAGTGAGAGTGGAATTGGGAATAAATGGTGCTTTGATGCTTTGTTCTCTCCTGTAAACAAAACAAGACTGAAAACTGCTATGCATTGGTTGCAGGCGTTTTTGGAAATGGCTTCTGAAGAAGATGCTGTTACTATGGTGAACTACTATACTCCTGCTACACCTCACCTCCGCAGTCAGCCTGTTTATATTCAGTATTCCAATCACAGAGAACTTAAGACTGACAATCTACCTAACCAGGCTGTAAGTATAATAGTTCCATTTAACAGGATAGCATTGCATGAGTTGTGTATTGGTTTTGGCTAGGATAGAGTTATTTTCTTCATAGTAGCTTGTGACGCTTGCCTAGCGTCAAGACCTTTTCTGCTTCTCACACTGCCCTGCCAGTGTGAGTGCACAAGAAGTTGGGAGGGGACACAGCTGGGACAGCTGACCCCAACTGAGCAAAGGAATATCCCACACCGTATGACGCTGTGGTCAGCAATGAAAGCTGGGGGAAGAAGGAGGAAGGTGGGCTGTTTGGAGTTATGGTGTTTTTCTTCCCAAGTAACTGTTACACATGAGGAACCCCTACTTTCCTGGAGATGGCTGAACACCTGCCTGCCGATGGGAAGTAGTAAAGGAATTCCTTATTTTGCCTTGCTTGCATGTGCAGCTTTTGCCTTTACCTATTAAACTGTCTGTACCTCAACCCATGAGTTTTCTCACTTTTACCCTTCCAATGCTCTTCCCCATCCTGCTGGGGGGAAGTGACCGAGCAGCTGTGCGGCCCTTAGCTGCTTGCCAGGGTTAAACCACAACATCAGTAAATAAACAGACTACTTTCCACTACACCAATAGTCAAATTCTGATAGATATTATTTCTGTCTGTTGTTATCTAAGCAGTAACTTATTTCAGACAGGGACTTCTTAATATCTGTAAAATAACTGTGTAGGAGCTCAAGCTCAAGAATGGTTCATCGTGATGAGCAGAAAATCAAGTGAAGGTGGCAGGAGGGCTGCTTGGATGAACAAGTTGCTCCTGACAGAACTCAAACATAAAAAAGAGGCATAGAAAAGGTAGAATCACGGACAGATGACCCAGGAGGAATATAGAGCACTATCTGAACATGCAGGGATGTGGTTAGGAAAGTCAAAGACCACAGGAGCTGGCTTTGGCGAGGGCTGTGAACAGCAACAAGAATGGCTCCTCAAAGTGTATCAGCAGCAGAAGGAAGATTTAGGGAATAGGTGGGCCTGCTGCTGAATGGGGCAGGGGTCCTGGTGACAAAGGAGATGTAAAACGCTGAAGTACTGGATGGTGTCTTCTCAGTGTTTAGTGGTTAAGACTTGCCCTTGGGAATACCAAGCAACTGAGAACAGTGGGAAAGTCTTGATGAAGGAAGTAGAGAAGAATCTCATTAGGCAACATTTAAACAAACTGGATAAACAAAAGTCTGTGGTCCTAATGAGATGCACTTGTGAGTGCTGAGGGAGCTGGCCGATGTCATTGCAAGGCCACTCGTACAATATGGAAAGGTCATGGCAATTGGAGGAGGTTCCTGAGGACTAGAAGAAAGCAAATCTCTCTCCTATCTTAAAGAAGGACAAGAAGAAGGATCCAGGGAACCCCTGGCTGATCAGCCTTACCTCAGTCCCTGGGAAGGTAATGGAGCAACTAATCCTGGAAACCATTTCCAAACATTCTAAGGAGAAGAAGGTGGTTGGGAAAAGTCAGCATGGGTTTTTGAAAAGGAAGTGATGTCTGACCACTATGATAGCCATTTATGGTGAGATGACTGGTTTGGTAGATGAGAGGAGAGCAGTGGATGTTGTTTATCTTGACTTTGGTAAGAATTTCAACATTGTTTCCCATAACATCCCAATAGACAGACTGAATAAATACAGTCTAGATAAGTAGACTGTGAAATGATCTGAAAGGCTAAAATGGTTGTGACCAGTGGCATGAAGTCCAGCTGGGGGCCAGTCACTAGTGGGGGCCAGTTGCTAGTGGAGTACCCTAGGGGTTGATACTGTGGCCAATACTGTTTAACATCTTCATTAATGTCCTGGATGATGGGATGGGGAACATCCTCAGCAAGTTTGCTGACAACACAGAACTGGGAGGAGTAGTTGATACCCCAGATGGTTGTGCTGCCATTCAGAGGGACCTTGAAAAGCTGGAGAAATTGACTGACTGGAGGAACCTCATGAAGTTCAACAAAGGGAAATGCCAACTCCTGCACCTGAGGAGGAGTAACCCTGGGTACCATTGTACACTGGGGCCAACCAGCTGGAAAGCAGCTTGGCAGAGAAGGACTGGGGGGTCCTGGTGGACAGCACACACGCCCTTGCAGCAAAGGTGGCCAGCAGCCTCCTGGCAGTTGGTGCAGATTGAGGGAGGTGACCTTCCCCTCTACTCAACACTGATGAGACACATCTGGAATGCTCTGTCCAGTCCTGGGCTCCTCCATACAGGAGAGACATGGACATAATGGAGCAAATCCAGCAAAAGGCCATGAAGATGGTTAAAGAACCGGAGCATCTGTCATACAAGGAGAGCCAGAGAAAGCTGGGACTATTCAATCTGAAGAAGAGAAGGCTTGGGGGTATCTTACCAATATCTGCAAATGTCTGGTGAGGGGGAAGTAAAGAAGGTGGAGACAGAGTCTTTTCAGTGGTGCCCAGTGACAGGACAAGAGGCAATGTGCATAAGTTCAAATACAGAAAAATCCACTTAAACTTAAGAAAAAACTTTTTTACTGTGAGAGCAGTCAGGCATTGGAATGGGTTGCTCTGAGAGGTTGTGGAGTCTCCATCCTCAGGTATGTTAAAAACCTGACTGGAAACAGTCCTAAGCACCCTGCTATTATATTCTACACTACTTAGAAATACTTGCTTACAATATGTTTTGAAAGACCTTTTGCCATTCCTAAGTTTTAACGTTAGGTCACAGCTTTCAATAGCTTCAGAAGATGAAGAAAGTATCATGTCTTCTCTGGTAAAGCTTTTCTCTGAATAATGAGTCCTGATTTTTTTTCCCCTGTTACTGTGTCCATAATATAGTAGCAGGAATACCTCAAGAACATACCACTTCAGTTTTATATGTTTGTGTTTTCTTAAAGTTAATTGCTAATCGTGGGTCTGTAGATGCTATCTGAAGAACACATGGAAGAGCAAACCCAGCTGATACAGGATGAACCACTTTCTGCCCAAAAAGCAGCTCTTTTGAAGCTTTTTACTTTATCTGATATGGATGTTATTGTGAAGGGTCATGTAACCTGCTTTTGTAAGAGTTGTCTTATTGGCACTGTTCCAAGGCCTTACCAAACTCAGGCATAGCAAATCATCATCTTTAAATTGTTCAAGTTTATTCTTAATAACGTTATCTTTTTTAATGTTGACTGCTTATTCTAAGAACCCTAGATCCAATAAAATGGATATTTTCACTGATAAAACATCAGTTTTATGTGTAATTTCATGCCAAACACCAGCATTAATTTCTTCCTTGTATTTTGAAGTACTAGAAATTGATTTCTTAAGAATATGAATTGAACATTGCAGATGGCTGATTTAAATCCTAATCTCTAAACAAGGAAGTACTCTTTGCACAACAAGATCAAAGTATACAAATGTCATATTGTAGTTGAAATCCATTTGGATTTTTAGATTCCTGGATGAATTGCAATTGACCTGCCATTTAGATACATAAATTAGATAATGTGATGTGTGTACCACAATTTTGTTTTCTGTAAGAATGTTGCAAGTAGTGATTGGGGCAAAAATCAGTGCTCATTTTTAATTTGTGCTAACACAAAAGTCACTGAAATCTTGCAAGCTTGTCAATCTGATAAATATTATTTGTCTCTTTTTTTCATCCAAAATTGCTGAATTGGTTTGTTATGTGCAAAAACAAATAAATAAAATAACAAGATTTTTTTAAATTATGTGGTGTACGTAACAGCCTCAGGAAAACTAGACTTATATTTGCAAATAAGATTTCTTGTATCCATTTCTCAGAGTATTTTCAACTCAGTGCGTGACACTTGCTTTCTCCTTCTATAAAAACAATGTCATCTAGTTTAAAAAATTTTTTTTGCACTTATGACTCTTACATTTGAGTTTTATTTAAATTCTAGAGACCCTAGCAGAGCAGCTGAACACTATGTTACTGACCTAGTGTCTAGGCTCATGCCTGAAGTACAGATTATTTTGCAGGGTTACGTGTTTCTGAAACTGGGTAACATCTTTACTGTGTGCCATGTTTAGTCCATCTTCCAAGGAAATAGTGTTACTCAGGCATGACTTCAAGTCACAACACTACATTTGGAAAGGAACATCTCTGCATAGCGCTCTCAGAGGTAATCTGAAGACCTTTTTGAGGAAAGCCCATCAAACCAAGCATAGCAACCAAAGTCTCAGTGAGGCAGTTTGAGGATTGAGATTTAAAGGTGGTTTTTGTGGTTGATAGCTTGGCTCAGAAAAAAGAACAGGGTATGCACCTTTAAGCTTATCCCCAGCAAAACTTAGTTCCTGAAGAGAATTAAATCCTAATTAAGCAGAACAAATAGTTTTTGGTACTGTTGTGGTTTCACCCCAGCCAGCAACTAGGCACCACCCAGCCACTCGCTCACTCTCCCCCGGTGGGATGGAAGAGAGAATCAGAAGAGTAAAAGTGAGAATAATCTCAGGCTGTGTGAGAAGTATGATCTGATTTCTTTTAGGGGAGGGGGAAGGGAAGGAAGAGGTATAATTTACCTATTAATGTGGAATCTGAATCCATAATCAGATAAAGGGAATATGTTTTTTAAAAGTTGTATTTTAAATGCATTTTATGTGCTTTTCTTTGTAAGATAACTTTGTTTAGATATGAATAATTTGTATGTGTGTAAGTTAATTGTGGTCTCTGCTGTGTCATGATTTCAGAGAGCCCAAGCTGCACTGCAAGCTGTGAATGCTATGCAGTCTGGAAGCCTGGCTATTACAAGTGCTCTTGCTGCTGAAGGTGGGCTCTTTCCCGGTCAAGGTTCTGTTCTTCGAATCATTATTGAAAATCTTTTCTACCCTGTCACTTTAGATGTGCTGTATCAGGTAATGAGGACTGCTAAAAAAAAAAAGTTAAAATCTGTTCCAATGTTGCCATTGTAAAGCCATTAACTTTTTTTTTTTTTTAAAGTACCTGTGGATCCTTAATTGTTTGAATGAGGACTGTCACTTTAAAATCGTTTGTTGTGATTTAGGGATCTAGGCTTGAATTAGTTCTGCACAGAAAAATCAAAGTAAACAGAGCTTCTGTACTCAGCCCTTCATGTTGTCTTTCATTTCTTTTAGTTCCTTGGTTTCTGTGGAAGCAGTAACAAACTTGAGGTGTTATTTCTAATTTATGCCCACATGATGAGCTAGTGAAATACTGATTGCTATGAACTTGTGGACCAATATTTTAGCACTCTGCACTGAGTAACTTTTGGAGTTTGGATTGTATTTTAGGGTTTTATATTCACTTTCATAATTTTATGAAAGTGATGTCATATACAAGTATAGTTGCTTGGACAAATGTTTTTGATTGTTCATCAACTGTTAGAATGCCATTTACGTTAACTACCCCTGAAAGCTTGCAATAGTGGTGGGCTATAGCTATGAAAGACATTATCATAACTCCTGCTAGGGGTTGTGCTATGCTGTTGAGAACAATAAGTTTAAAAACAATACCTTTACGACACTTTCTTTGAGCCTGAAGGATTTGTTGATACTTTTTTCAGATATTGCAAAGGGTTTCATACTTGAAGCTTTTGTAATTACTAGTAAATTTGTGCAATAAAAAACATGCCCCAAATATGAGTTTCTTGAATTAATGCAATTTAAAATAATTGGGATGTTTTTACAAGAACCTGCAGTCCTGGAAGAAGATTTTTGCTGCTCTGCTAGCATCTCAAGCAATACTTGATTGCTACCAACACTTTATTTTTCCTCTTACTTCTTAATATTTCCTCTTTCTCTGTATCTCCCCGTCGTGATACTGATTAACTAGTATACTAGTTGTTACTTTGATGTAGCAGTTTGCCTGATCTAAACTTTTGTTTGTATCTATGAGTATCGTTCACTTATTATTGAGCTCATGCAAATACTATGTCAACTGTTTAGGATTATTAGTGCACTCAGAATAACCTGAGAACAAATTTCTGTGGTTATGGGAGCTGGACTAGTTTAATAGTGCAACAGCAATTCCTGGATCTAATCTTGTGTGGGTTTTTTGTTTGGTGGTTTGTTTTTTACTAAGCAGGCAGTGGAAGAGGAGATTCATGTTACTTTAGTTTGATTAATGTTTACTTCAGTGCAGCAGAACTATATTTTCAGTCTTTGAATTGCACGATGACCCTCACTCAACTACTTTTGCAATAGGTCTAGAAAATTAAGCAATGTTTGAAAAGGGAGCTTATTTGGAGTTCTTAACAGGGGACAATCTCCTCTAATTAAAGCAGGGGACAATGTCCTCTAATTAAAGCAGCACTTTGTGCCTGATAGCTACAATGTAACATTACTTTGTAAGTGTGGTAAGGTTAATGGTAATGAAAATTTTCACTGATAAGTATAGCATCATATGGAACACCAGTAGGCAAGCTGTCATCCAAAACTTTGATTACATTTTGTAAGTTATAACTGCTTGTCAAGAAACTAACCCTTTTTTACTACAATTCACCTAAAAATATTTATTATAAGAAACAGAATGTTCATTGTTATATTTGCAGAAACAAAATTGATACATATAGTGGTCTTTAAGTTTAAAACCAAACAGTAATACACTGAATTTCCTTATGCTAAAAAGGTCTATTTGGTCTTGTGGATAAACATGGAAAAGCATATTCAGTTCAGAAGCTGTAGTTAGGCCTGTCTTAAGGGGAAGTGCTTTGTGACCAGGAACTCAATGGCTAATTTTAAATTGTTGTGAAAAAGGTTTCTGTTCTGTCTTCTACCACAAAATGATGACTGCAACATAAAAACCTTGTTTCTGAGAGACTGAAAAACTGGGCACAAAGGGTTAGGACAGGCCATGATTCTAGGTCTAATAGGCTGGCAAGAGATGCTTGTCCCTATCTCTGGCCTTTCTTTCCACTCAAGGCTTAATACTTGTCTGGAGGGTTCTGCTTTCCTGACTTTGCGTCGATTCTAACAGTTTGCTCTAAAACTGTTAGTACTTCCCAAACTCACCTTTCCTCTTCCGCTGTTAATTTGGACATAGTTTTTCTGCACTTGCATGTTAGCTATACTTTTCTTCTCATTCTTTCTGGCTTTGCTTTTGTATAGACACCTTTATGAAGTGTACGCTCTCACTTTGAGTGTATATATATTTAATTTCAACCTTTTAAAATTTTTCTGCAGTGCTTGCATTTGCAATACATCAAATACCATTCAATTGTAAATTAGAGGGGTAGGTCCCAAACTACGTCTTTGTATTGCTTCTTTCCTTCTTTATCTTCTAGTTTGGACAGTAGGTCTGCATAATTTATTTGTAGGCACATCAACGATTTAAGATGTATTTTTGGTCACCAGATTTGCAGAATTTCTTTGAAGTACTGAATGTAAAGGTGGATACCTCAAAAGGTAGTTTGCAGTTCCCATCTCAACTGACCTGTGAAAGTCCATTTCTCAAACCTCAACTTTGATTATCCACAATTTCTCTGCAGATATTGGACAAATGCCTCTTTGAGCTGGCCTTCCCTGCTCTTAGTTGAACAGTCATTGCTAAATGTTTAAGGAAATTTTACCCTTCTTCCCTGTCTTTTGTAGCCTCTTCTTAATTTTTTTTTTTACCTGAAACAAAATTCTGAGTTCAATCAATTTCTGTTCAGCTCTCACAAAAGAAATAATTGTCAGAAATTTATATGACGTATTAAAATGCTAGGTTTTAGTGTGCAGGTATTATACATTGTTTCTGAAAGTCCATGTTTTTTCCTTCTCAGATATTCTCAAAATTTGGATCTGTCTTGAAGATTATCACCTTCACTAAGAACAATCAATTCCAAGCTTTGCTTCAGTATGCTGATCCCATCAATGCATATTATGCCAAAATGGTAAGTGTAGTGTATTCAGCTTGATTTTGGGTTGGTTTTGTTGTTGTTTTTCCCCAGATAAATGGGGACCATTAGGGATAGCTTGATCACTAACTTTATGACTTCTCATCATTCTGACACTCTTGTTGCACGTGAATAAATTTGACATCCCTCAGTAGTTAAGAGGATAACACTCTATCAACTGCAAACATAAATGTATAGCACCCCAAGACCTGCAGGAATCTACCAAAACAACAATCGGAGCTGTCAGTAGTGATGAGTGATGGTAATAGTAGTTGACCAAAAAGTCTTTTGCCTTTCAAACTAAATTGAATATTTTCGGTGAGGTTCAATACTGAGAGTAGTGTAGCTAAATGCTCAGAGATTAGATGAATGTTACATGTTTTACTTGTTTGAATTTCAGTGAGATATTTACAGTAGTCAATGTTTTCACCTTAAACTTCTTAATTTCAAACCAGCTGTACCCTGATTTTTAAAATGCACATTCTCAGTAATGAAGAAAAGCTCACCTACTTCAGGTACATTTTCTGTGGTGGGTTAACCTTGGCTGGCTGCCAGCCACCCACCAAGCTGCTCTCATTCCCCTTCCTCAGCAGGACAGGGGGAGAAAATGAGATGAAAAAGCTTGTGGGTCGAGGTAAGGACAGGGAGATTGCTCACCAATTACTGTCACAGGCATAAAAGACTTGATCTAGGGAAGATTGATTTAATTTATTGCCAATTAAAAAGAGAGTAGGATAGTGAGGAACAAAAACAAAAGTAAAAACACATTCCCCACACCCTTACTACTCCTTCTCAGGCTCAGCTTCACTCCCAGCCTTTTATCTCCTCCCCCCAATCAGCGCAGGGGGATGGGGAATGAAGCTTGTGCTCAGTCCACAACACTTTGTCTCTGCCGCTCCTTCCTCCTCACACTGTTCTCCTGCTCCAGCATGGATCCTCCCCACGGGATACAGTCCTTCATAAACTACTCCAAGGTGGGTCCTTCCCATGGCTGCAGGAGGATATGTGCTCCACTGTGGACCTCCATGGGCTTCAGGGGGCAAGCTGTCTCGCCATGATCTTCTGAAGGGGAATCTGCTCCGGTGCCTG
The DNA here is from genome assembly GCF_034638445.1 of Ciconia boyciana. NCBI lineage: Eukaryota > Metazoa > Chordata > Aves > Ciconiiformes > Ciconiidae > Ciconia > Ciconia boyciana. The sequence continues at coordinate 92,501,903 of NC_132937.1, read as the reverse complement.
GACCACCTCCTGCTCCCCCTCCTTATCTGACCTTGGTTTCTGCAGGGTTGTTTCTCACATTTTTCTCACTCCCCTCTCTCCCAGCTGTTGCACAGTGGTTTTTACCCTTTCTTAAACATGTTATCACAGAGGTGCCACCAGTGTTCTGACTGGCTGTGCTTTGGGCAGCAGTGGATCTGTCCTGGAGCTGGCTGGAACTCACTTCGTCCAGCATGGGGCAGCCCCCAGTCTCTTCCCACAGAGGGGTAAGCAGCCCCTCCGCTACCAAAACCTTCCCGTGTAAACCAAATACATTTTTTTTTTCAAAACAACTTTTAGAATTAGTTTCCTTATAGTAGCTACATATTTTAATTTCTAGAAAATATTGTTAATTTCCTTGATAGTTAAATATAAAGAGCTGAGACCTCAAAGATTTTTGCAGAAGGGACAGCAATGTTACAAATCATCACCTTAAAATACTTGAACTGTGAAGTAAAAAAATAGAGAATAAAATACTTCATTTACTTGAAAGTAATCCTGAGACACTTTGTATTTCTCTTTAACCTATGTGGTCACCTCCATATTAGTACATAAATAAAATCAGTTTGAAAGTTCCCACAAAAGGTATATAGAAGAATAGATTTTGCTGAATATTAAGTGGTATTTAGCATGCATTTTTTTCAAAACATTACCAGAAGACTAGAGTGAATGGAACTTTTACTCTACTTTTGTTATTGAAATTGACTTTTATTCTAAGCTTCAAAATTAAAGGCACAGAATATTTAACTATTGCTACTTGCACTTTAGTCCAGTAAGTAAATTCACTATGTGTTTTAGAGATTAAGTATATATTGGAAATCAGTAAAGGTAGTTAGGAATATAGCCTATTTGTTAGCAATAGCATCTTTTCTTAAAGAACAGTATTAATAATAAATTATACCTTATTAAAGATTTCACAGAAATCGTAATTTCAGTCTAGATTATATTAAATAATTATAATAAACCAGTACCTTTTGAGTGATGAATCCATCATGATTCTTTTATGACTGGTATAGGCAGAAAATACTACTTCAGTGATCTTTCTGAGCATAGCTGCTCTTAAAAAGACGGATTTTATAGAATCATTTAGGTTGGAAAAGACCCTTAAGATCATTGAGTCCAACCATTAACCTAACACTGCCAAGCCCACCACTACACCATGTCTCTAAGCACCACATCTACTTAAGTACCTCCAGGGATGGTGACTCCACCACCACTCTGGGCAGCCTGTTCTAATGCTTGACAACCCTTTCGGTGAAGAAATTTTTCCTAATATCCAGTCTAAACCTCCCTTGGTGCAACTTGAGGCCGCTTCCTCTTGTCCTATCGGTTGTTACCTGGGAGAAGAGACCAACCCTCACCTCGCTACAACCTCCTTTCAGGTAGCTGTAGAGAGCGATAAGGTCTCCCCTCAGCCTCCTTTTCTCCAGGCTAAACAACCCCAGTTCCCCCAGCCGCTCCTCATAAGACCACTCCTTCACCACCTTATGTAAGGGACAGTTCTGTACAATAAAAATCGCCAAATTAGTATCACTACTAGCATCTAATAGTGTTGACTGGGAGACAAGTAAGATTAGAAGCACAGCTAGAAAGACAAGGCATGCTTAAAGCTATGTTTTGTCCATTGGCACAAGGTGACATAATACTTACTAATTAGTGCATTACACTAGGTACTCTACACAGGATGTTTAGGTAAGGATAGTGGCCGTATAATTGTCTACTTGGTGTTTAAAAGCAGCACCTTAAAAACAGAAGATGGATTTCTGTTTGGATACAATTGCGGGGTGAAAATAATATAAACTTACAGTGGTGGCTGCCACTATGTTTTTTGTCTCTGAAAACATAATTATTTTTCTTCAGGCTCTGGATGGCCAAAGTATCTACACTGCATGCTGCACTCTGCATATTGATTTTTCCAAGTTAACTAGCCTTAAGGTAAAGTACAACAATGACAAAAGCAGAGATTTCACGCGCCTTGACCTTCCTTCTGGTGATGGCCAGCTACCCCTGGAGCCATCCATAGCTTCTGCCTTTGGTAAGAAACCTTCACTTTTAGTGATAAATACACAATAAGATCGTTATGCTTTTTATGTTGCACTTATGCTCTGGCTTCATAACAGGTTCATAGAAGGGTACATTTTGCGTACATTCCTGCTTGTTAGGTCCAGTAAAGTTTGTATGGAAAGCAGACAGTCCTACTCAAGATAAATTAATATCTGAAACTACAACATGAAGAATGCTCTTGGGCAAATTCAAAGTGTTGTCAAAAAGCTACATTTGTAAAATGCTATGAAATGATGTCATTGGTACAGGTAGTATAATAAATGTTGCCTGTCAGCATGGTCAATGGCAGGCATCCAAAATTGACACTGGTTGCCTAAAGCTGCTTGAAAATAAGTGTTTTAACAGTGTTAGCTCTCATTTGTTGATATTTTAGGGTAATTGCCTGCTGTAACAAACCAAACTGTAAGAAACTTAGAAATGCTACACTTATTTATGTATGTTTTGTAGTTACCTTCTAAAAGATAAAATTTTAGAAATTTTTCTGAATTTTAGAAGTCACTTCCATGGCATAGAGGAGACAGTATCTGCTTGACGTCACACTGGAGAATCCTTTTTGGCATAAATAACTCATGCATACTCATTTAATCAACTTTGGTAATAATGCAAATTGTCAAACATTAATCTGATGACATGGCAGAAGTGCTGACAATGTAATCTGAGTGATTTTAGCTGATTTTCTTTCTCTCTAACAACCACCATTAGCAATAATACACAGCTAAGAACTGTCTCAGCTGTTGAATAGGTATCTAAGTACTGTCCAGTTGGTTAGAACAGTAGCAAGGGCTGGGGAAGAATTCCCTTTTTTCCTTTAGTTTTCTGTGATAGCTACAGCAGATACTGGGTTTGGTTTGTTTTTTTGGATAGCTGGCTTTGGTAGCTTAGATTAGAGTATGAAAGTAAGTTGCACTCACTACTTTCTTGACTGTTTTTGCTGGTCCCCTTAAAGGCAGGCCTTGGATCTTTATGTAATGTACAAACATCTTTGTAATTTTTTTGAGGATTTGCCGTACAGCATCATGGGAACATGCTGTTATAGATCTGATATGTTCTGATTAGACTTATACAATTTGAAATGTCAATGAAAGGGGAAAGTACAATTAGAGTAGATTAAGGACAAACTTGCTTGTAGGGCAGAGATAACATTGTACACATGTTTTTGGAGGATAACATATGAACACTTCTCCATTTCCTTCCCCCTCACTCTTCCGAGCTTGTCATTGCTACCAATCTCATTTTTAGTCTGAACATTTACTGTAATAGTAAGAACAGCAGAGGTGCTGGTGTAAAGAAGAGTCTGACATCTGTATCAAAATCTGTTTGTAGTGCAGTCACAGTGAAGCAGCTGCATAGATATTTTTCTTTTAAAAAAATAGGTGCAGAGTGGGAGATGTATGCTTCTAGCTTTTCTGTCAGTGGTAACAACATGCATATGTTACCATAGGCATGTTCTGGTAGTCCTCAGTTGCATGACATGAGGAAAAGATGTTGGGAGTAATGTCAGTGCTTACACTTCCTACATTACTACTAGTGGATGTAGTTTTGGTGGAGAATTATAAGATAAAGCTGGTAACTATCAGAATAATACATCAGTTTTTTCTGTAGACTTGAAGTTACCTTAATAGCAAAAATGAACTGCTCTTGAAACTTGTTTTTTTCTCTTTTTATTTTTTCTTTTTTCTTTTGTTTTGTTTTTGGTGGAAAAGATACTGCACTATAAACAAGCAGATTTTGTGAATGTTTTGCATTTAAAGAGTTCCCTCACCCAGGGAGCATAAGCAGAGATACATGAATTAGCTTGCTTTGAAAGCTAGCTGCTAGCCATGAAGCAAATGATTTTACACATTAAAAAATGCAACAAGGAATTCCAGATCTTTCTGCATTAGCTCTGTTTGACAATTTTTACATGCCTGATTTTGGTATCAGTGTGCAACATGCAGGTCTCATTTGGCACAATAAAAGCGCTTTATCTATTTCTTCATTAATGTTTCCATTACCATTCTTGGATTCTGAATAAGTGATTAATACCTATATTGCCAGAACTTGTCAGTATAATGCACCAGTCTGTGTATTTCAAGAACACAATGACTTGCTTTGGTGTGATAAATGTATTCAGTTGTTTGTATGAAAGACACTTTGTTGCTACAGATAAGAGGAGGTGTAGTGTGATGCAGTATTCATGAATTTCATTTGTTGTTTTTGTAATTCGTAACAGATACTTCTTATGGTATTGTATCATCCCTGTCAATAACCATCTGTTAGTGAATGCAGCTATTTTGGTCAATGGTAGAGGTTTGAGCAGTAAAACAAACATACTGCCAGCCTTGCAGGATGTATTTGCTGATTATACGTCCCGTTTAAAAAAATCTAGTGTGCTAACATATGAGAGAATCCACAACTCAAGCTTGTATCTAACTCCCTCATAGAACACAAGTTTTTGTGCTGCCCTGGGTAGCCCTTAACTCCACATACTAATATGAAAATCACTGAGGTATCTTCAAGGCTGGGACCTCCATATGTTGATATTCCAAATCTGTTTAATACTTGTGATTGCCAGGAGAACCATAAAAAACACTGGTTATTTATGAAGTAATACAAGCTGGGAAAGTTTATCTCCTTAAAAAGCAAAATATGTATAGTTTATGCATCTCAATAGCTAGTAAAATACAGAGCCTCAGATTCATTGTAGTTGTTTGTATTATTTAGCCCATACTGGTTTTAGAAACATCCAGGAAATAGTTGTATTTCATCATCGCAAAATGTCTTTGAGTGTATTTACTTCCAGAAAAGTTCTAGAATGCATTTCTATTGTGTGAGTAAACACCGTTGAACATTGCACCACAGGTGTCTTAACTTTAAAGGATACTAATCTATGCTGTGCTTTCCTACTGAAACTTGTCTAAATTACATTTTGCTCTGACTTCATTTTAGAGAGGGACATTGAGGATGATGGGAATATTTACCTTCAAAAGTGGCTGAAAATTGTCTTTGTAAAACATAGAATCTTGGTTTTCAATGAGAGTTTTTAATCCAAACGTTTTACAAAAGATGTAATCACAGACTGAATTCAGAATAGCAACACTGGAAGCTGATTCTCATTGCTGAAGTCTCTTCTGTTTTCTAAAAATTTTAAAACCCGTTTTAATTAGATGTGTCCCCTCTCTCTAGGCACTCAAAATATCATCTTCCCACCATATCCTGGGGCTGCTGGGTTTGCCCCAGCCATGGGCTTTGCTCAAGGTGCTGGTAGGTTTCTATTTTCTAAAAATGTGGTGTTTGCGTTTGGGGCTAGTGGTCTATCTGAATACACCTGTGTTCAGAGCAAATTGTTCTCAAATGTAGCAGTCAGAACACAATGTTCATTTGAGTCATTCTGATTCTCTTTCTCATATTATTCAGTAAAATTACTTTCTGTAATAAAAAGCATATGCTGATGTAGTTTATCATTGAATTAGTGAAGAAATTAAGTGCAATGATAAAGATTACCTGCAAGAGAAGAAACTCTAAGCATCTCTTTTTCTAAGAATCGTAAGACTTCAGTGACATTCAAAGCTAAAGCAGGAAGTCTCCCCTTTTCTGGCTATAAAATGAGAAATAAATAGTCTTCTAGATTCAGCAATCTTTTCATTTCTAGCATAGGATAAACTTTTGTGCTAAATTATTTTTCTTCTTGGGCTGCAATTTATGTCTGCTTTTGTTTGGGTCTGTTGGTGTAGCTGAGTATTTCTTCATCCCTGGAGAGGAGGTGCTTCCTGCTTTATTGGTCAGATACTAGGAATAACTACATTCCTTAAAAGCATTTTTTCATTTAATATTGATGTTTTTGCAAAATGTGTTCAAAATGTGCTTTTGTCTTCTAAAATGCCTTTTCCATTTTGAGATGTCAAGTGATGCTATTAATACCCTTCTAGGTCTTTCAGTTCCAGCTCTTCCTGGAGGACTTGGTTCTCTCACAGTCACTGCATGTGCACCATCTGGACAGATGACTCTTCCTGGTGTTACTGGTGTTCCAGGAAATTCTGTTTTACTAGTCAGCAACCTCAACCCTGAAGTAAGTTTGATTGGTGGAACTGATGCAAATAGCAACTTGTACCAACTGCCAGAATCCTTCTTGCAAATTGACATTAGCTGAAGGAGTAAGAGAGGAAATCTCTATGCTGATAATATCAAAACCAGGACAGCTCTATTCTTGTTTGAGATAGTTTGCAATATTGATGAGGTTTAAAAACTCCAGTCAGCAGTGAAAAGCTTCCTAGCACAATTTACTTTAGGAAACCTATGTTAGCAGTGTAGCTAACACTGTGGTCAGATGTGAGAAATGTTTGAAGAGGTAAACAACATATATTACGACTAAACTTACTGGTATGTCTGTTCATATGACTGCTCTGTGTGCTACTTTATCATTAGAGAAGTTAAAGAATTTTTCATTTGTTAGAAAACACGAGGAGTTAGAGAAACAGGAGGCAAGAGAAAAGGAGATAAAAGCATACCAAATCAAGTACCTTTCAAAACATTGATAGGATCTTTCTAGTTTTGCAACTTTTCCCAGGTTGGAGAGGAAGAACACAAGTACACTTTGCTATTGACATCACTGTAAATCCATTTTTAAATGTTAGTAAATACACATGTTCAGTTTTCATAGTACCACAGAGATTTTTTTCATATGTTGGCAGTAAAATTGCCAAGAACAACTTGGATAGTTATTTTTATAGTGGAAATGACATAGACTGTTCTATAAGCTTACTCTTGTTACTCAAATATTACACAGTGATCTGTGCTTAATTAAAAGCAATGTATATCTCTTGGGGAGAAAAAAAAATCAAGCTTTATCAAGGCCATGACTTTAAACACAGTTCTACTTGATTGTTGATAAGCAGTTCTACTACAGCAATGTAAAATTCTTGTTTGTTTTACACACTCATTAGATTCACTTAACCATAAACTGATAAAATTAGGAGTTATTGGCAAAATGGAAGTTATCCTCATATTGCTGAGGTTTAAAGATCTGTTTACCAGTTCTTTTAATGTTTAAGTAATTGCTGTGTTTCTGTTTTTGTACTAATGGCTGAATTCCACAGTAAGCATCAAAAGAAACAGCTGCAGATTATGACTGTAAGACAAGTCAATTTTTCTTTGGTTTGTCAATAAATCTTATCAAGTAATTTATGATGATTGCTGTGCATTTCTGCATCTGATTATTCAAGATGGTTCTCTGAGTCTTAAAAGAGTGTGTTTTTTAAGAAGAAGCATATGTAAAGCATAGGTCAAAGCTATTTTTAGGACATTGCTTCTTTACTTAATAGTAATCATATCTAAGAAGTTGGCACGTAGAACTTTGTGCTGCAATGCATGATACAACATAATATACATTAAATAATGCACAACTTCTTAAAAGGTAAAAAATAAGAATGTACAACAACATTAGTTGTTGGAAATATAAATTGTTGTAAATAAATTTCTTGGCAACTGTATAACACTTGTTCTTCAGTAGTGGTTGTCTGAGCCCTGTCACTTCTTTTTCTGTGTATAGAAAATCTGGGTGACCTTATTTCAATTTATATTTGTCCTGTGTTGCAGTATGCATTTGAACATTCCCTCATGACTTTTAAATTAGGTGGTTTTGTCTTCCAAAAAACATCTTTAGTAGAAATATTGCAGTCTCATTTGGTTAAGAAATGTCTTTAAATAAACTTTGCACTGAATTAAAATATTTGGGCCAGCAGGATAAACTCCAGAAGCATTTACATTTTACATTGATAGTAATTGTTCCTTATCACTAAATGCTGATGCTAAAAGGGTACGGGCTTATACTTAGGCTGCAGTATCTTCTGATTTTAAATAATTTAGGTATGTTTGGTACACACTTCAAATGTTGTGAGTTGAGAAGGAATAGGGCTAGAGAGTGTGAGTAGTGCTTCTCATACCCAGGTGTTTTTAGTACTCATTACTGGCAAGACCTTTGCCTCAACTGAATAAAATCTGGCTGCATTAGGCTGTAAATATCTTCTTTGGTGCTTGGGGAGCTTGGTACACAAGGATTTAATTAAAAAATCATTTAGAATTAAAATTAAAAAATCATGAAGAAAAATTATTTATTTCAATATCTAGCTTTATGTTCACAGCTTCTAATTGAACACAATTTAAATACCACTTCCTATATGCTTCATATATAAACAGTTGAATGGTATGTGTATCACTTTAGCATGTCTTGGTGACTTACAGAGATGGGAACAAAACTGAAGACAAAGCAAACACGAAGCAACTGTTTTTAGTTTTGTAGGTGTTGTCTGCTGTTTAGAAAATACAAAGGAGCTCTTGAATGCTCTTTTCTATTTCTGGGTTAGCAAATGGCTTTCATTTTTCAGGGAATGAACTGCTAGCTTGGAAATAATAAGTTCAAATAATTAAGCCACTTAATATATTAATAACTTCTTCGGCATGACAGACTGAGTTTTGAGTGATGACAATGCATGAGCTGAAGTGTTAGCTTGTTTAAATATTTTATATTTGCACAGCAAATATATATTAACAAGAATGCTATACACTGTAGTTATTTCAGGGAATGGCTTTTGGAGAGACAGGTTTATGTATTAGTGTGCAGTATCTCTTCCATTCTTTTGGTTTACCATGCACTTATGGAACAGATTTCTTTATTTGCATGGCTTTAAAAATAATATACTCATTTTATCATTTAAACAGGCCATCACACCACGTGGACTTTTCATCCTATTTGGTAAGATACGTCAAATATACCTTGAGAAACTACAGGGCTAGCATTCTTTTTATTTATCTGACACATGCTGGTTAATGCAAGCTCCCTTGTCCTGTCCCTGTCCAGAAAACGCACAAGAGTGCACTGGTTTTAAAATTACAATAATTTGAGTCAGTAGTTGTAGGCCACAGGTACCAAAAAGGCCAAATGGTTACAGTGTCAGAAGAATTTAAGTGTGTGGTCCGATTTGTTTACTACAAAGAATGGGAAAGCAAAGCAAGATGAAAAAACAAAGATTGCATCAGAGGAAATGGAGTACAGAATTGGCATGTATGTTAGTTGCAGAGGACAATGTTTGTTGGCATAGTAATATTATAATATGCCTCTGTTAAGAGGACTTTAACTCTGTTGCACTATTTAAAAGCTGAACATAAACATGCAGTTTTATGACTAAGATCCTGGGGTTTTTTTCCCCATTTCTGAGCCTCAGAAAATAATACACAAACTTTAAAGCTCTTTTTCATACTAATATTCTAACCAACCTGTTTAATGAAGTGATAATTCTTTGTAACACTAATGTTAGTGAAAAGAAACAGAGTTGCCCTTGTGCCGTTTGTAGTAATGCGCTGGACAAATTTCCTTTCTGGATTTCCACAGGTGTGTATGGTGATGTGCATCGTGTGAAGATCATGTTTAAGAAAAAAGAAAATGCTCTGATTCAGATGGCAGATGCAACCCAGGCTCAATTAGGTAGTGATTTTTAAGGCACAGTTATGCTTCAAACTAGCATGAGTGTGATATAGATGAGGAATTTGCCATCTGTCAGTGACAAGCATAAACAAATTAAATCCATCATTGTGATGGTTTACTACATACAGACTTTTCCTTGTATATGTTGACAATGATATATTTGCTTTCATGTAAACAAATTATTTCCCTATAGTGGTTTAAAAAAAATCCTGTGAATCTCAATTTAGTAAATGTTAGAATTAAAACATACAATTTTCCGTAGCTTATCTTATTAATACCTTATGCAATTTTCCTGTAGTTTATCCTATATCTATCTATTTAAGAATAATCAACTGCTCTTTATTGAAATGCTGTGTTGCATTTCTGTTGCATTTAGACTGAAGGTTATACTACATCCTTATATTTGTTTTAAATATAATGTTATGACATAGCCCACCTGGTAGACGTGGAAGTTGCAGTTTAAATCTAGAATGTGAAATCTGACACTAAATAGAAGACAATGTTAGTATTCAAAGAACCCTTTTTTCTTCCCCTCCCTTCATTCCTGTTCAAATTATATTTCCACTGGTTAGCTATCAGCTACTTGAATGGACAGAGGCTTTATGGAAGGGTCCTCCGTGCAACTTTTTCAAAACATCAGATAGTTCAACTTCCTCGTGAGGGACAAGAGGACCAAGGTCTGACGAAGGACTATAGCAATAGCCCTTTACATCGCTTTAAGAAGCCTGGCTCTAAGAATTACCAAAATATCTTTCCTCCATCTGCCACTCTGCATCTCTCCAACATCCCGTGAGTATCTGCCCGGGTGATCTTCTTGTAAAGATTATGTTTTTCCGGTTATGTTCTTAAGTTACAAAGTCTGACATGAGCTTTAAATTTCCTTGGCCTTTCACAGCTTCCTGAGAATTTTGGTCATTCTGCTGTGTAATTAACAATAAGTGAATCCTTTAACTGTCACTTTTTTTATTGTTAGCAAAGAGGATAACTGATTGAGTGCTCTTCTTTATGAGTTTTAATACAGTTTACATTTTCTTGAGAATATGCTTTTGTTTTTTACATATTAAGTCCTGCGTTATAAATTTTTGTGAATATCAAAGACATGGTTTTTGAGATAAGGTACTGGAGTTATATTACCTCAAATTCATGATTGGCATCATTATTTAATGTAGATACAGTTTTTAATCATTCTAACACTTTTTAAAGAACAGTTTCTACAGAATTCAGACCTCTTATATAGACAGGAGGTCGTTTTTTGAAAAAAAAAGTATTAAGAAGCATGTTCTTTAAAACTGAAACAACCTTTTTTCCTATCTAGAATGTTGTCAACAATGTGTGGAGTGACAGCCAAACATAAGTTTTTACAGGCTTCTTTTGTTCAGCAACTGTGCAGGGAGGGAAAAGGGAAAACTATGGAATTTTGTCCAAATAAGAAAAAAGAAAACAAAAGACTTAGAAAATGGCTTTTTGAGTAAAATAGAAAACTTTCAAAATTGAAAATATTTGAAGCACACTAGCAGTAATTACAAGACGAACAGTATTTCTGAAGATCTTAAGTGATTTTTATGCAACCTGAATTTAACTGGGGGAGGAATGGGGGAGGATGAAAGGCAGTAGACTGTATCTGAAATATTTTTGTAGCACACTGTGGTGGTAAATCGTAGTGTCAAAGACAAGATGTTTGGGCTAGAGCGTTGATGTGGCTTGAGTTGGTGGAGATAGTTTTTGCTGTTCAAATTTAATTTAGAAGCCAGAATTGAGATTTTGATACTATCACAGAACTCTGTGCTCTTTTACAAGTTGAGGGGGTTTTGTTTTGGTTTTGTTTGTTTGGTTTTTTTTTTAAATAGGCCTTCTGTTACTGTTGATGATCTGAAGAACCTTTTTACAAGTACTGGATCTACTGTGAAAGCCTTCAGATTCTTCCAGTAAGTTCTCTTGTAAAAATGCTGAGCAAGCTTTCATCCCAGAAGATGGCTAATTGCTTTTTTGGGAAATTCCATATGTGTATAACTATAGGCAAAATTCCATATGCCTATATCTATGGGCAAAAGCTCATAATTTTTATGATAATTCTAATCTTAAAATTTTAAATGGGATACTATGTTAGCATAATTAAATGAAAATTTTTCAGCCTTTTGACAAATTCCACGTGTTCAAAGTAAGATAAGTTTAAGCTTCTTTAAAAAGAAATACAAGCTGTGTATATGTAAAATGTCATTTAAAAGATGACAATGAATCTGCTCTAACATTCATTAAGGTGCTTGGCAGCATTATTGTGGCATGATCATACCTGCTAGAATAATCCCATATATATGGGCAATACAAGTGTTTCTTAGAGGTCTTCAAGCCTTATTTCAACTCTGTTTTTTGAAGTGCAGTGTAATGGAAGAATGGCATGGCTGTAGGCCATTCATCTGCAAAATTTGTATGGTTTTGTTACCTCCTCATTTTAGCAGGTGCATAACTAGTTCTGATTCTTGTGCTGCAGAAGTGCTCAGTGTGTGTGATGTGGCTGAAAAAATACTTGTGTCACTTTTTCTGTGTTGGCTGGTGCAATGAAAATTTGGTTAGGATTAATAATGGGTTTTATTGTATTTCAGGAAAGATTGCAAAATGGCTCTTATCCAGCTGGGCTCTGTGGAGGAAGCAGTTCACGCTCTCATTGAGCTTCATAATCATGACCTTGGAGAAAACCATCACCTCCGAGTTTCCTTCTCAAAATCTACAATATGACTTTTCTGTGAACTTTCCTTTTAAGACTGCATCACAGTTTTAGTAAAATCTTCAAATAGAGACTCTTAAAAGAAAAAGCTCATTTATACCCAAAGAATTAAGTGATGATCTTTTCTGATTTTAGCTGCCAGTATGCGATCAAAGTTTAATATTCATCCATAGAAAGATTCTTCTGTGAAATTGCTTTAGCAACAATATTTATCATCAATTTTCCTACTTAAAATTTTATTTTGAGAACATCCTTTTAGCTTTTGTTCGAAATCGGCCTTACAAAACATTTTAGAGTGCTTCTACAATGTACCAAACAAAGAGTATTTCTAACAAAATGGTAAATCTACTCTACACAGATTAAACACTAATTTGAATGTGAAATAGTGCTTGGCTTTCTTGAAGAAAAGCAAGCATTGACTGTGAGTGTCCTCTAAATAATATTTATGTTACCAGGGTGTGTGTTCTTACTTTGGCAAATCTTTACAAATAACTGTTTTTAAAAACAAAAAGTCTGTGCTGTTCATATGGGTTAAATTATTAGAGAAAAGGCAGTGCCTTCTCTCTGTGCAGTAAAAGATATTTGACAAGTGTCTTCAAGATGTGGTATCAGAGACTTAGCTTGACTTAACCATGGAATGAAAGTTCCATGTCTTATTTTTACTATTAAGTGATGTTATGTAATAGTACTTTCGAGAAAATAAGACAAGAAAATAGTCCGGATTTCAAATAATTTTTTACATTTCTTTAAAGAATAAAATGTTTACAATCTTATGGAAAATATTCAGGTCTATGATGGTTTGAGAAATTTTTAAGAAGTTATTTTTGTTAAGGTCATCTTTGGGGGAAGAAAAATTAAACCTCAAGAGGTTTTTGTACCACTATAATGTCTAATACTTAAATTACTGTGTATTTACTTAGTTTCTTATTATGTGCCTTACTATGTGCTTATGATACAATAGCTTAGAGTTTTATCTGAAGTATATTGAAAAATATATTGTGGGCTTTGTGAAAATTATCTTCTTGGTCTTTTTGGAAAAGTTTTGCTTGATACTTCAAAATATTTTTTTTTCATTAAGTAATACTCTGAATTCTCGTCTCTTGTGCTTTGGTATAGAGATTGGATAGAGGTGGGAATGAGGTTTAACTCATTGCATAATCACGTAGGGATTCTTCAAATTTACCTGGTGGCAGTTGTCTAATACCAGTACTTGGCTGAAAAAAATTTCACACCCAGAAAATTGCATTTAAAAAAAACTGTATAGAAAGACCAAACAGCAAATTCCCTCTGGTTTCTGGACTTCATCTAACTTTTTGAGAGACATTGGCTGTATCAGAATATCCTCTTTTGGGTTCCTGCATTTTTCTCTCAGTATTAAACTTCAAGTAATAAAGAGCTAGCATTCTTTCCTTTGTAAGTATGAAAAAAGTTTGATACTGAATGTCCATTTCTCTTTGGAGAATGAGTTGAGATGCAGTTAGTTTTTGCTTGAAAGTACATATGAAATTTAGTGACTTCTGATTGTATTTTAAAAAGTTAGATTTAATTTTAAGGGATTTTTCTTTCTAGTATTTACTTAACCACCTTTTAAAGAGGTATTCCTCTCAAACATAGCATTTATTTACTTCTAACTACCGCAGAATTTGCTTCTGCTGTAATGTTTTCCCACACATCCATTTTGTTTTTTCATTAATTTGTATGAATTGTATTACTTTTTTCTATCTTTTTAGAAGAAAGGGCACGTTTCTACCATGATCTGCGTATTCTGGGTAAGCTTTTTCAAATTTTCTCTCTGAACTATTTTGCAAAATCAGCAAGATACTAGCTTGCTTTCTTTTAATGTTTGTAAATTAATTAGAGGTGCAGCAGCCAATCTTAGTAAAGATGGTGCCAGACCTCTATACTGCAACAAGTGTGCTATTTGGCAGCAGACAAAATGCTGACTAAATATGTATGTAGCTATAATAAGTCCTGTATGACACAAATAAATAAATATTCAGAATGTACTATTGACTGGAAAGTTAAGTTGGCTTAGGAATAATAGACAATATTATCTTTGGGATTTGAGATAGTCTTTCCATTTTCCCCTCTCTGAAATAGCTAACTCAGTTTGGAACCAAGTTTTTTTTTTTTTAATTCATTAAAATAAGTAATGGTATGGTGCCAGAGCACCATATTGAAAAGTTACACGTTTATGATTTTAGCAAAGTGCAGTTATAAGCAGGCTTGTTCATTTACATAGGCCCTTTTTCACCAAGATACCTAACTCTAATTTATGTCTATGTTTTACTTTGTTAGCAGTCACATTAATATCAGGTAAAGAGAATCTTGGTGGACTGGGAATCTTCCTTGTTTACTGCAGATAAATTGGTTTGATAATAGTAGGCCATTATCCATAAAATATGCTTTGTCACTTTTCTTAAGAATTACAGGCACAGAGGAGAGGAATCATATTAGATTCTAAAGCAGGAAAAAAGGAACCCTAAATTTGAGAGCTAATATTGGCACATATAGTATCAGGAGCAGTATATGTATACTGTCTGTGTAATATGTCATATGTGTATACAAATATGTGAATCACATGCATTTCAATTTATTGACTCTGATAGCAGAAAGATGGGAAAGCTTAATAAAACATAAAGGGATGAGGGCCTCTGCCACTCTCTCAAAAAGAGAAAGGAATAATTTATTGGTTTTAACTTCATGTTAGAGTATAGCTAATGCCAGCTCTGGACTGTTTGCAGTTTGAAATGTAGAAGCCTACAGTTCAAGTTAGCAGAGATTTACAATTTTTAAATTTAAGAAAAATCTAGGTGGTGGATATTTATGATGTTTGCTTTTTGATACATTTGTGATACATTTTGATACAATCATGTATCTTTTTAAAATTCTCCTTTGTTGTTGTTCTATTTCTGCAGTTGAACTATTCTTGTCCACTCCCTGTTAGATTTGTGTATATCTTAAAGATGGTGCCTCTTAGGGAGATCTGCTTTTACAAGAAGTGCAGACAAGCTTCAAAACTAACAGTACATGTCAATGTTTGCTTAGCAGAGTGAAGGCACTAGTTAAGGCTAGTTTATCTCATTCAGTATTCTGCCTTGAATAATTAAAAGCAAAAACATAACCCCCTGTTTATCATAATGCATTATTAGTGAAGGATCAGGACAAAAGGAATAATTCCTATACTTTGTGCTTGACTCATTAGTGCCTGGCTGCAAAAGCACAGTTGCATCTCAGTTCTTGGTTCTGTAAAGCGTATATGAGCAGACCCCTTGATATCTGTGAAAAGCACAGGATTTGGGAAAGAATGGGATTATTGTACAGATTCTTACAAAGATGTAGATTGGAAGGGAACCTCTGGAGGCCTTAATCCTACCTCTCATTCAGATTAGGGCCAACTTCGAGCAGTTGCTCAGAGAATTGTCCAGTTAAGTTTTCAGTATTTCCAAGAATGGAGATTTCACAGATTCTCTGTTCTTCTCACTGTTCCAATGTTTGACTGCCCTTACTGTGATTTTTTTTTTTCCTAATATGTAATTAGGCTTTAAACATACTGCATCCTATGTCTGTTGCCTTTTGTCCTGTTAACTGTGCAACTCCCAGGAAGATTCTGGCTCCATCTTCTCGGTACTGTGGCCTTAAATTGTTAAAGATAGGTTCATAATTTCTTTAATACAGGTTCTTCATTTCTGTTTAAATCATTTGTGAAGTACCTGGTAATGTGCCTAGTGTAACCCAGAACTTGTACTCTAAAACACTAGTGGTTATATCCTGACTACAGTACTGGAAATGGTTGAGGGTAGAGTCCTCTGCCTATGTATATGTCAAGTCCACAAATCAGCTCTGGGTTACCTCCAGCTCCATTTTTTTTGGTGGATGAATACTTGGTTCAAAGTGTACTAAGGCCTTTTTAACAACCCAGGAGCAGCTTAGTGCCTTTTCAAATGACCTGTGATTTGTTGCATTATGGTAAAACTCTTGTTTCTTTGAATTTCTTCAAATGTCTTCGAACATCAGAACAAATTTCTGAAAATTTGATTCATAATTTGACTTGGTTGCCTTGTCTGCTGGTCCTGTCAGTTGCACTTTTCTTGTGTACTGCTAGATTGAGGTCCTTTTTATGCCCAAGATATTCCATGTATCTGAGGGGATTTGCCTTTATATGACATTTTGTGATTACAGGTGGCAAACCTGTGTTTGTATGCCGAGAAAACTATTTGCCTTTGTTGATAAAATTGCCACTGTGGTATGTGTGATCAAATATCTTGCCCTCCTCCAATTCAGGTCAGTAGGAAAGTGATGAGTTCTTTTTTTATAAGGGATGTGGACCTATTACTTGTCATTGTATACTGTTAGCATGTACTGCTGTTTTTCAAATGAGAGGTCAACTGCTTACAAAAAGCATTGTTTTGCCTTTACCTTTTGCCTTGGTATGTTGTTAACTAGAGCAGAACTACCAGGCTTAGTGTTGTTACCGTTGTGCTGAAAGGCCACTGGTCGGATTGCACAGAATATTTTCTTTAAATTAACTTTATGTTCTAACTGTCCTCTGAAGATTTGTTTGCTACGTACAAGACTGTTTGCCTGCTCTTTTCAAAGCAAATCCTAACAGTTTGGAATTGTGAATTATTTCAAAAAAGAATGGAAAATTTCTGAGGTATTTAACTTCAGGGTTTTATTGTGGGGGGGATGGGGACAAAATTGGACCAAAGTTTATGTGCCTTCAGTAGTTTTACATGTATGTTTTTTTCATATCTGTTGCTGTCTTAAGTAGAATAAATACTTTTTCCCCCTTGACATTGTATATTTATATTGTTAAAAATGAATGTTGTCCACTGACTATACAAGAAGTGAATTACAGCTTTTTCAATACAGATGTCATTATCCCTCTGCCTTTACCCTTGCGGTTTTTTTCTTTTGTACTGCAATGTACAGGAATTCAAACATAATCCACGTATTTCCAACTTCAGATAGTAATAACATACTGTGCCTGGAGCAGTCCAAAGAAATGAAATGCTTACATAATTGAAGGTCCTTGATAGATGAAGAAAGCTTTTACCTTAGCAGACTAATGTCATCCCTGTAAGCAGTTTTTCAGTTCTTGGAAACTGTGCATTATTTATGAGTGGGAAGCTACCACCTATGTACTTAGTTCATTTTAAGCACTTTCCAATTCTTTTTGAATATGTTATCCACTGCAAAAGTTCACCCTAGAACTGCAGCAGCACAAGACAAAGGTTGCTAACCAAGCAGATTCTTGCATCAGAACGTCACCTCACTCTTACCAAAGACTGACTGTTCTGGTTTTGCTGAGACATCTTGTGGAAAACCTGTATTTTCTCTCACGTTCCGTTCTGATAGGAAGACCCGATGCAAAGTGGCCTTTACCTGAGACTACTATTGGTGGATGAAACACAGTGCAAAATGAGATCGTAATGTGAACCAAATGGTGTGAGATAAGGCAAAAAGTTAATGGACTGCTTTTAGTATTGTATTCAAGACACACAAAGCATGGCTAAGAATTGCTGACATACGCTCATTTTACATGATCTATTCATAAAAGTTCCCTTTCAGTTTATAAAAAATGATCATCTAACACAAGAAAATGCTGTAAATATTTCTAACATCATGTTTTGTTTTTTTTTTTAAACTTGGCAAAAAGTGTTTTGGGGAACAAATGAAAGTGTAAAATGTTTTTATATTAAAAAAATTTGTCTTGTATATTTTAATAAGCAACACCTTTCACTTGTAAAGCATCTTGTGGCACTGCATAAAAAGGATTCCACGTCTGTTGAGATTACTTAAAACTGAAAAGAAGATGTAATATTAAAGAAACCTATTTTCTGACTGTGTAGTGCATGGTTAATTTGATTTTGTCTATGCTGCAATATATTCCATTTCTTTTAGGTTAGTGTATTTGCCAATTACTTGGTATCTATACCTAACTCTTTCCCTAACTCTAGTTGTTGTAGCATGCTTTTTAATAAATGTCATTACAGCTGTACTCTCTTAAATTTTACTGTGTTCTTGTCTACTCCTTTGGGTTTTTTCTTGTCTTATAGTTGTGCAGCTAATAATGTCTTATTTTCTGGGGTTTTTTTGCTTTAGCATACATGGCCATCTAAGCAAAAGCTTTTTATATCAAAAGTATTTTAAGAGGACTAATGCACATCAACAACAGTTGAAGTTCAGCAGCACCTAAACTTTCCCCTGAGCAGGGTAGAAATTCTCGTTTTCAGAAGGATGGAAATCTATTCTACAACCCTGAGCCAATACAGCAGTTGAAGACTGCTTCATTCTTTGAGACAGGGATGAGAGACTTAAAGCCTTGGGGCCTCATCAATGAGAATTCTTTTGTTTTCTCTTTTACCATACTGTACTTTTTTCTAGCCTTAGGATTCAAATTTGTATCATTTGCACAAAGATTTAAAAAAATGTAAATAGTAGCTGAAAAAGATGGTCTGCTTTCAGCTTCTTGTTTCTCAACTTTCTTGTTGATTGCTTTTTTTTCATACTCTTCTGCTTGTCATTCTGTGTGCTACACAATACTAATTTAGACCCTTTTATTCTTGCATCACAAATTCAGGATTGATGGGCAACAGGCAGCAGTCTAAAGCAATAGATACAAGTATGTGCGTGATGTGGGGAGTGCAGTGCCTCTTTCTGAGCTAAAATTCTCAGCCAATCTGGCAAGGATCTAATTGTCTGCAACTGAGTCCAAGCCTAGCAGACCTTCAAGAATCTGAAGTCTCATACATGTACTTAATGACTGCCTGTGTCTCAAGGGTAGGACTAGAGCACTGAGCAAATCTAGTGTAAACTATGCTATTACCAATTTCTGAATGTACATGCTTTTGTAGGGGGAAAAAATCTAATTCAGTTTAGACTGGATAGCAGCTTTCAGCAAAATGCTTATTCTCCAAAGGCTAGATATGTAGTCTCCAGCTGTAACTCTTGATTTTGTCCTTGATACTCAAATATTTGATGAGTGTTCTGGAGAAAATGCTAGCTCTTGGCAGCCAAAATCTGGCTTCATTTTTTGGCCAAGTCTGCCTGAGGAAGTGTGGTAGGAGAGTGGAATTCCTACCTGTCATCTGCCCTTCCTCCTTAACCAAAAAATAAATCCCATCTCAAATTCTTGTCTGCTGTCGTGGTACCCCTGTAATATAAACACAAGTAATTAGTTTTTCCTAAGTAGTTAATATGAGTGTCCACCTTGGAAAATGAAAAATCACTTTTAAATAGCACAGATATAAAGTTTTGGTACCAGAATTTGTTGTGTTGCTTGCAAGCTGAAACAGAAACGTCAGTAACTGGTGGATTTGCCAACAGATAAGATCTCATATAGTTTTGATCAGTCCCAAAAGATTACTCTACAGCCCCAGGACTCACCCATTTACAGAGCTGGGAACAAGATAATGTATGTTTTAAAAATAAAATTAAAATCTCCTCTTGCATTTTCTTAAGTGTGCTCAGATATTCGGCCTTGAGTTCTTCAGAGTGTAGCAGGTGAGTACAAGGATGTCTAAACAAAAGATATGAAAGTGGAAGTGGTGGTAGAACACATAGGTGAGAGGAAGCATGGGAAGTAGAGGCAGAGGGGAAAAGAGACCTCAGAGAAGTGAATCCTCCCAGAGACCATTTCCAGACCAATGCCTTTGCTGTCAACCATAAACTTGGCTCAGATGTTGCTAAAAAAGAGAGAAATTGTCCATTGACAATGAGGACAAACTTCTTTAGGGTAGTGTAGGGAAGCAACATGAGTTGCCTGACTCCAAAAGAGCTCTTATAAGGAGAGTAATACTTGAGACTAAAGTTAGTGATCATTCCCGCTTCTTAGTATTTGTGGCTTACTCTAAGTCAGTTTATCAGGGTAAAGCTTTTAGGTCCTGTCCTTTATTTCCAATCTGCTTCCAGTACAGCTAATCAGCATCCATCTGAGAGAATCTTAGCTTTTAATGCAAACATTAAAAATTATTTGGTTGAAAAGCAAAGGCATACCTTCATTAAATGTACTGTGTAAAATGTTTTTCCAGCTATGGTTTAACAGGTTCTCTTGTGTGTGCATATTGCTTGTATGATGAAGGGTCTATAACAGTTTTTATTGAGGGTTTTGTGTGTGTGTGGGGTCCCTCCAGAGCTCACCTCAGTCTGAAAAGCCACATTATTCCATGCTTGGAAACTTTTTAAAAGAGGACTGACTGAAGGATATTGCATAATGCTGCAGGCTTGCAGCTCTGTGGTTGGATACCGTTTCTGTTTCTACCCTGCTATGGTGGTACCTAGCACACACGTAGAGAATATATTTGCAAACACTGTTCAGTGAGTAAGTATCACTGCCTGTAAAAATAAAAATGAAGCTTTTTTAAAAAATATGATCTTAACACAAAAAATTACACTTAAGGCTACCTCAAAAGCTAAAGAAATTAGGATAACTCTTCTGTTCAGTACTATGAGTTCTGCTGATGATCTGGGAAGAACTGCCTGTAGCTCCATAAACCATCTTAGTCACTGTAATGTGGGTGGATGCTTGGAGGGAGGGTTGTGGGTTCTTTTCTAATTAAAAACTTTCAGTTAAGAATTGACAAAAATTTGAAATTGTCAGGTTTAGTTGTTACCAAAGAACATGGCAATGTCACTGGCTGATTTTCAGCATTTCTAACCTGCTCTTTCTTTCCCTCCCCTTATTGCCAATTCTCTCCCATGGCCAAATTGCCCAAAAGCAGTATGAGATTTCATAGCAGCAATACAGTGCGTTCAGAAAAATGTCATTCCTGTATATGCAGAATTTGACTCATGTCCTCAACAGATTTGGAAATATCTTGTGAATTGTGTAACTAAGGTTCCTCATTTTACAAAGCTGTGGAAGTAGTTTTTCTATTTAAGAGCACAGTAATTTTCTGAAAAGGGTTTGCTACCTAAGTACTCTCTTCTATCACATCTATTAACTGGAATTTGTTTCTACACCTTCCTTCATACATGAAGTTTGGTTGTGTTACATACTCTTTTCCTTTTTGTGTGTGTGTTCTCGTGTGACTGGATAGCTTCAAATTCTCTCTTGCTGAGGCTTTAATTACCTTGTCAATAGCGTAAAGGGTTCTCACTGTTCCTGTACGTGTTTCAACAAGCTTACCCGCTTTCTCAGAGCCTTCATTGGTCTATCGGACACTGAACTGGTTGAAGATTTTGATAGGAGACCTATCCCAACTGTTGAGGGCCTTCCATTTCAACAGTAAACAACAATGCATTATGCTATTTGATTTCTTGAGTTTAAGCATCTCCCAAGATAAGATCTTTTAATGTTAATTCAACCACAGGGATATAAAAGTTAATACACAACGCCATGCTTCTTACGTGCATCTTAGCACATAAGACTTAGCATCTTCTATGATGCTAAGACTTCTTATGGCATAAATGTCTTTTTCTCTCTTTCTGCTCTGGGTTGGCACTGTTGGTTACAGCCTGCCTGTCACAAGGTGGCCTGGGCTAATTTCACCTTCAGGGCATGCTACATATGCTTGTAAGATTCCCAAATAACTTCCTGGAACTCTTTATGGAGCCCTTTATTCAGCACGTAGTGCAGGACTATGACTGCTGCTTGTGTAAACTGTTTTTCTTTGAGGAAGGTGTTCAATTACTGTCTATCTTTAGCTGTTACACAAGCTGCTTATTCTGTGAGGCTTAGATTCTCCCAACTTTATATTGTGGGAAGATTACACTTGTCACTTAGTTTTTGTTGCAATGCATCAGATTTTAATCAAGGCCCCTGAAAAATATTTTCACAGTCATTATTGCCACTCATCAGCAGGAAAACAGATAAGGAAGAAATTACTTCTGAAGGGCCTGATACAACCATAAGATGTTAGCAACAACATCCTGTCTTGCCTGGGATATCTCAGTCACTTATTGTCTCATGTAATCTAATAGGAAAATTGCTGATAATTTTGCAGATCAATTGCATAGAAACAATGGGCTTGATTAAGATGCTGAATGCAAGCTGAGAAATCCTGCTGACTAATCTTGATCTTTTCCCTTTCAAAGTCTAGGATCCAATCTAAACAACTACACTGCTGAACTTAAATACATGTAATTTCTCACTTACTCTCCCAATGATGGGACTGTACCTTCAGCCTAACTTTAAAACACCCCATGGTGTTTTAAAGACTGGAAGGAAGTGTAAAATCACTTACATGGATCTTAATGCTATGTTAATGCACAGTGTTATATTATTAAGATGGTTATAAATTGGGATATTTGATTTATGTAGCTATATAATGTCACAGATGAAATAGTTGTACTTCAAATGGGTATGAAATAAAAAATTCTGTAGTTGTAATTAGACAGTGAGTTGATGTAGTACATAGCAAGAAAAAAATACTCAGCCTAGTGCAGGACTAAATAGGCAGTCATCATTTAGTTCCCACAAACTTACATTATCTCAAGTTCTTCTGGTGGATAGAAAGTTCTCCAAGAAGGCAGAAAGAGGATTAAGTGTGGGAGTAGCTCATTAACTACTCATTAGAGATGCATAGTAACCATATGTTACCCACATCAAGGTTTGTTGTGGTGAGAGAGAGAGAGGGTTTTTATCTGTTTGTTGGTTTTCTATACATTTTTCTAGGTAAAGATTATATTTTTGTATGGACATTTTTTTGCCTACAGATTTAAAGGTTACGACTGACTGCATTGTAAGACAAACCTGGATTTCTTTCGTAGATTAATCTATGGGTATTTTGTGGATTTAGACAAGTTTCATTTGTCTCAGTTTTCCTCTTTGTAATACTATCACAGGAGTTTTGAGAGGAATATTTCACGTGATCAAAAACAATTGCAATGCCTCTTCTGCAACTCTAAAGTTTATTTTAATTACAAGGTCAGAAAAGTAGTCTAGGAAAAGTAGTTACTGATGCATCAGATACTTCTTGACTGCCTTGTCCGGGTTAATTTTGGGGCAATATTCTAGAATGCAAGTTGGCCATGCATTCCTCAGGAAATAAGCTACAACAAATTTAAAACATGCCCAAAATTTTGATTCTAGGTCTTAAATATTTATATAGGTCCAAGTGTTCACTTTATGCGTAGTGCATAAGTGCACTTTAGAATCATAAGTGTAGAAGGATCACTAAGTAGAAGTGAAAGTTGAGCTGTTTTGAGTAAAAATTTTTCTGTTGTTGGTTTGAGTAAAAAATATGCTCAGAAATCTGGATTGCCAAGGTTTGGAAAAGTTGCTGTTTAAGAAAGGCTATGCTGGACAAATCTGTAATTCAGAGACCGTTAGAAAAGCACAGTTAATATGCACTATATTTTAATTTCATTATAACTGACAATGAAAAGCTCAGGTTGTTGTTAAGGGGTGCTTTTTCTATACAAAGAGGAAAAAAAAGAACTATAAAGGCAGAGCAGGTTATTTCTGAATTTCATGATTTACAAGATGTAGCTATTTTTCCTTAGGCACCAGATAAGTTAAAACCTATAGATGTTTCTACACTTCTAATACACAGATGTCTCTGAGTGTTTTTCTGTCAGCAATGCTTTGTTTTTTCAAACATTTCACCATAACACTGATCACAACTAAGGAATAGCTAAGGTTCAAATACATTTTCCCTGTTTCCTAGCTATTGTGCCATCTACAGTGACACTTCTCTGCCTAAATTTTCAGATTAAAGCAGGGATGATTAAATTTAAAGAACAGGTTCATTTTGGAAATATCTTAATTCGGAAATGTTTTAATATTTGGAAATATTTTAATCCTAGACAGTGCTTTAAAAAAATCTCTCTAAAAGTCAACAAGTATTTGTATCAAATACTTGTGTTTTTATGGTTTGACAGGTAGTGTCCCAAAGCCAGTACATACAAAAATGCATTTTCATGCACAAACCCTTTATCAGAGACGTACAGTAATCTCCCTAACTTTGGGTCCACATAAAATGGAACAATTGACAACTCTAGTTGTGTGAGACTTTTCCTCCAAATTTTTAGGACACTTTAGAATGTGAACACCTATCCCCAAAATACTTTCTTTTGCTTTTCTAGAGAAGTTTCCATCATCTTTAAGCATATCTCTGATCCCTAATTTTTATTTAGGTCTTATTGACTAACACATACCCTGTTCCTGGTGGGAAGAAGCAGGTAGTAGGCAAAATCCCAGTAAAGGTCAATGATTTTGTCATTTAGCTACTGCATTTTTGTGGTGCAAGAACAGATGTTCAGTACTAGACAGAATTCAACCTTAAATTACTGTGGCAAGTAGTGTCTTATTACCAATCAATTTCTGGGTAGCAGTATTACTGATAGTCTTGAAGAGTCTTGTGGGAATGTTGTAAACTATTTGAAGATAAACAGGGCTGTCAGCTTTGCAATTAATATAAGAAAAAAAAGACTAGGTGACCTTTTATTTCTCTAAAAATGTCAATCTTATGTCTTTACTACGATTTATGACAACATACGAATGTCATCACCCAAGGTTTCTTTCTCTTCTGATTGCCAGTAAATGTAGAAATAATACAGTTATACCTAATTGAATTTTGAAAGACCAAAGAGCAGAGCTTGTGCTGTTTTTGCAACCAAACAAAAGCACTCTGTCTTTGCATGCCAAAAATGAATGCATAATGTTATGAATCTGAAATCCAGCTCACCCTGCTGGCTTTGTGTTCCCAGACTCTAAAAATACAGTAACATGAGGTGCTTTCTAATTGAGGTAACAGTTTCTTTAAACGGGATAAACAGCATGTGACAGCTGAGTTGCTTACAAAACAACTCAGGGAGTGAAGGTCAAGGTATTTACTATGAAAGTTTTGGTTATTAGATTCTTCCCCTCTTCTTTCCCACTACAAAGTGTTGATGCAAATATGAGATTTCCAGGTGACAAAATACAGTTGGTCCATAGGGAAAAAGCCATGGGAAAAGAATCCCCAGCTGCCTGAACAGCTTGAGGAGAACTGTTTGGTTTATAGTCTCTAGTCAATATTTGGTTTTCTCTTCTCATAAGACGTGTTTTTGGAATTTTTTATTTTCATAGATAATAAAGTTTAACAAGTTGCCATATTTCCCATCTAATGATTATAGCACTTCTAGACTGATCTTGCCTCAAAATATAGCAAAGGTAGTGGTGAGAGAAGGGTAATACAGTCAGTGGGATTTGGTTTTCTTCCTGTACCTATCGAAGAAATTATCATTAATTGTTGCCTTAGCTATTAGTTGTTATAAAGTTTTGTGGAGCTGTGATAGTAAGGCCAGCACTCCTGTGGATGAGCTCAGGGAGCCTGGCAGAGAAGGAAGCATTAAGCTCGTTGCCCAGTTCTTTCTCTTCTGATTTTAGCAGGTATTCTAGGATCAGAAAGGAAATGATGTCTGCTCATCTATCTGGAGTTAAGAAAATCACAACACGGCTTTTTTTTTTTTTTTTTTTATAATGTACGGAGGGGGTGCTGTTACTCCTTTTTTCCTCCTTTACTTCTCCTTTGTGACTCTCTGCCTCTCTCCTCTTAACTATTGCCTTCAGTCAGCATAGCCCTCAAAATAATGGCACAGCTTGTGTATAACAGCAGGGAAAAATCAGAAGCAATGACTAGTCAGCAGCCTTCTCACATGATATTCCAAGGTCTAGCAGCATTAGGACGCTGCCCCATAAACTGATTGACGCTAAGTCCTTGTGGTTTAAAAAAAAGTTGGGGCAGACTGTAGTGACATCAAAGCTTCTATCAGAGACGTTTTACACTGCATCATCTCAGACCCGCTTTTATGGTATTAAGCCTCAACACACCTATGTGGGAGTATTATCCCAGTTTTGCAACTAAGTGGGAGGGAGAAGCCAAGAGAGGCAGAAAGGAGTTATCTTATCAAAGGTCACAGTGACTTTGTGGCAAAGCTCAGTTTGGGCTCCTACTCCTATGCTAAAACCCACAGATAGCAGCCCTTTTGCTCTGTAGAGCTGCTTTTCTGATTAGCAGCAACTGTCAGCAGGCTTTATCACCTACCATGCTCTTGCTCTGAGACGTATATGGCATGCTCTGATGTCTGTTTCATCCAAGACCTATCCTCCAGGGAAATTGTACAGAAACATTCAATATTTAAGTTTCAAATTCAGGTATCTCTCCCTCTAATTCTTTTGCAGAAATCCCATTTCTTTTTTTCATCTTGACTTCATTTGTCAGGAGTTGGGACAGTGGCATAGGGGCACCTGAGGGTCCAGACAGAAATGCTGCAAATATCTTGAGTGGTAATATGCCCTTCACAGCAAAATTCATTACAAGAGAATGCTTTTCTTCTGCGCAATATTTACTGAAGCATTTTCATTAGAAGCTGAAGAGGGTCAGCCAATTTTTCAGTTATTTCTGCTTCAACAATTGCTGTTGCTTATTCTGGAAATTAAGTGGATAACCAGAAACCAGTTATTAATCTGATTCATTTTAAACAGGCAAGAGAGGCAGAATTCAGATGGAAGGAACCTTCCATCAAGTTACAGTTACTCTTTCCATTGCCAGCTGGAAAGAAGTGCTTTATAGCAAGCTGTTCGAGAATGCAACTGCATTATGAATAGCTGAGTGATCTGTTAACAAGGATGAATTACATTTATTCAGTCTGGCCAACGATGTTTGCTATGTTTTTAAAAATCTGTTTGCTGAAAGAGCCATTAGTATCAAATATTTTTTCTTTATGTATCAGAATAAGTAGTGTAATCCATGCCAAACATCCCTACAAAAAGAATGTGATTTAGATGACATAGTGACATTCACTGTCTGCAAAGGAGACAGAACAAATACAGACGGCTGTGGAGATGTTGAATCCTGCTTGCCTTTCTGATTTTCAATTATCTCCATTTAGACAGCTGCAAGGAAAAACTGCACAGGAAGCTTCCAAGTGCCTCTGGATGAATTCAATTACTTTCACCATCACAACTGTTTTCTTATCACAAAGAAGAGCAATGGAAGCAAATACTGGTACAGATGCCTTCTGGGTAGTGAGATTTAATGCTATTAGGGACAAAGGAAACATAGTAATTACAAACTAGGTCCTTTAAGTTTGACAGTGAGAAGATTAAAAACCTTATCCTATCCAGAACAGAAAATCTATGTGGATATTATCCTATATTTTCATTAGACAGATTTTTGTATGAAATAAGCTAAATTTGCCTAAGCTGTAAGGATCAGCACTTTGGGACATTGATCTGTCTTATCCTCCCAAATCTTCAATTGTCTTTCTAAATAAATTAGCTCAAGACTTGGGCAGGTGACCTCAGAGCAGAAGTGATCTATGACTCGTTCTAGTGGCTGATTCAAACCTGGGTCCAGACCATGAAGGCTGTTGGGAGTCTGTTGTGAGCCGAACAAAGAATTAATTTAACTAAAAGTTAAGTTGAACCTTAGATTACCATTTTCAGATTACAAAGAGAGTGAAGTACTGGAACAGATTGCTTGGGAATGCTGTGAATTCTACATCACTGTCACTATAAAGAGCAGGTTAGACAAGTACGTCAGGAATCATTTATGTAGAGTTGATCTGGTCGTAGAGCAGAAAAACAGAATAGATGACCTCTCAACATCCTTTTGACACTTATTTCCTATGACTGTGCTTTGAATTTAGATATGCAAACAACGCACATATAATTCAAAGTAGCCTTTGTGTGTAGTTTAATTATTCGGTACTGAAGTATGTCTTAAACAGCAATCAATTGGCTGTTTAAGACATTCTAGACTGGACAAACAAAGAGGTTTGTTCCAGTCTAGGTCCTGTATTTTCTTCAACAGATACACTTACTTGTTACTTTGTTTAAAGAATGTTTATATTACATTTTTTAACTTGTTCTCCTTGTAAGTATAATGATATACTCCTATTTCTTCAGGCTTGCTGCCAAAAATATTTTCCTGTTTGCTGTGTGAGGTGTTTGTAATTATAAAGAGTTGCTCCCACTACTTTTTATGAAAACAACAGTAGAAATGGCAGTGATTAGTGGGTCTGCAACTTGGTGGGCTGCTAAGGGAGAGAAAAAATATCATTTCCAAACAATTTTTAGTATGTTGTGCAGAACAATTCCTCTCTAAATCATTTTTTATAGTGATAAACTACTTACCACCATTGAGAATGCACACCTCCAATTTCAGGACTTTAAGATAGAAATATGCAGTACTGGCATCTGTAGCACGTTATTCCAAAAGCAGGGTTGCTTGTGATGTAACTGGCCACTGCTGGAGAATCAAGTCACTTTGTGACTTGGTCAAGATGAGTAAGGGTAGCCAAAGCTGATTAAAATGTATACATGCTGAAGTAGGCAGAATGGTAATTAACAAACACTGGAACAGACCAACTTACATAAACAAAAGTAAATCGATAAAGCTGATTGATGGTTTTATGAAACTGAGTTCTGTTTCCATTGAAATCAGACACAGATTGTTTGGTCTTTGTCGTTATGACACAGCAGACACAGCCGTGAAACATCAGGTTATGTTACTTAAATGCAGTCATAATGGAGGACTAGACTGTGTCAGCAGTAAAGGGCATTGATGTAAAGCCAACATAGCACATAAGCAAAACCTCTCCAGGAAGCTCATTCGAGCACATCAAAGATACCTAAATCTACCTTTGTGTTAGGCTTCCGTAACACATCTCCTTGGCACTCCTCTATTGTAGTTGTGGTAAGTGGGCAACTACATTTGTAGATAAATTTGTAGAGTGTATGCAGCTGTCTAAAATTCAGGCTCGCAGACCTGAATGAGGACCACGAGCTGCAGGAAGATTACCATTCTTCTACAGCAGAAAACTCTTCAAGCAGCGCTGCTGGTACTGATTAAAAACGATGTTTTGGGATTCACCTGTACTGCGGCGAAGGCCTACAATGAGAAAGCGTTACTTAATTTCAAGTACCAAGGGCTGGTGGTGTACAGTTACACAATTTTCATACGTTTGTAGAACTGATGTGCCAACTTCAGGCACGCTTGCAGACGGGTCCAGCACAGCCATCGAGCAGCTCCCTCTTGCGCATAGGGCACACGGGCCCCTTCCAGACGCGGGGCTGTGGCATGGCCCCAGTGAGCCGAGGACCTGCCGGTGGCCGCCGTTCCTCAACAACATCAACCAGGTGGTGACGCTCAGTGCCACCAACGTCAACCAGAACGTGCTGCTCGGCCCCGTTTGCTGCAGGGGCAGGAGGACCCCACCGCAGGCACGCAGGGAGCAGCACCGCGGCCATGTACAAACAGGTGGAACTTTCCAGTCGCCTTTCCCAGGAATTGCAAATAACCCTTCCCTCCACTTCTCTCCCCACCCCCGGGGTGAGGGCCGGCCGCTACAGGCAGCGAGAGCCCTTATCAGCTCTGCCACTCGCCTGGCCGGGGCAGAGGCAGTGTCCTGGGGAAGGAAAGGGGTTGTGCCAGGGAAGAGAACAAAAAAAAAGGAAGAAAAGAGAGCGTTTGCGGGCAAAGGCTCTTCGGCCGAGGGAGGAAAGGGGCCTCGCTGAGGGGAAAGCCGGGGGGGCCCCGAGGCCGCGGCGGCGATAAGGGCCGCCCGCGGTTGCCCCCGCCCCGCCGGGAGGCAGGCGCTAGGGGCAGCGCGACGCCCTCACCCCGGGGGCCGCGGCCTTTCGCCCTGCCCTCGGGCTGCCCTCCCGCCCTCCACCCCGCGGGGAGGATGCGGAGGCACCGGGGCCGCGCAGCACCCAGGGGCGCGCAGGCGGCGGCGGGGACATGAGCTCGGGGGGCGGCCGGGCCCTGGGGCCGCTCCTGCTGCTGCTGCTGGCGCTGCTGCAGTGCGCGGGGCGGCGGCGGGGTAAGTGCGGCCCCTCCCCGAGCCCCCCGGCCCGGCCTCGCTCCGCTCGCTCTGGGCCGCGGCGGGGCCTCGGGCCGTGAGGGCGGCGCCCTTCGGCCGAGGCGGGGAAGGCGCGAAGGGGCCGGAGGCCGCGGGAGGAGGGGAGCGCGGCGGGAGCATTGTGGCCTGGCGGCGGGTGCCCGCCCCAGCGGGACGTCGGGGGCCCGGCGGTGGCGGCGGAGGCAGGGCTCGGTGGGCGCGGGGTGGCGGCAGCCCACGGGGCGCCCTGTTTCACACCGGCTGGGGCGTCTCCTCGGGCCCGGTGAGGGCTGTGGTGGCAGCGGCCTCGTGCGCCGGCCGGGCGAGAGGGCCTGGCCCGGGCGGGAGCCGCGCCTGAGGGAGCGTCTGGGTAGGACTGAAACCATGAGGTGACTTTAGTGCCGGCGTGAAAAACTGTGTGTTACTAAGGAGAAATACGGCGTGAAGTTTCAACTGTAGTCGTAAGGGCTGGGGGGAGACCGTTTTTTATCTCCCGGAGTGGCAGTCTGAGGAGGAGGCTCCCATATCTTATCAGAAGGTTGAGGCATCATGAGAAAGTTCTTACGGTGGCAGTTTTTAAATTTAATTTTCTGATTTACATGGGCTGCCATTGCGTGCTGACAGTTTTTGTTTTCTGTTCTTATTAGGAACGCGCACACAAAAGTTTATAAAAGCATTGAGAATTAGGAGTAGGAATCTGTGATGCTTTCCACGAGTCTTAAGGCACTCGGAAATGCACTGTGAGTAAAAGTGAAACACTGTGCCTGTGCGAGGGCAGTTTTATCACACTGATAAATTTGGTGTGTAAAAAAAGCCGGCTGGAGTGTGCAGCTGCCTTCTCCTTACCGTTACAGCTACGTGTTTAGACACCATGTAAAGGCATGCAGAATTTTGTCAGAGCTGCTATATACACAGTGAGATTTGTATTCTGTAAGAACCACACCATCCTTATCAATCTTAGCTGTCTTAGAAGAGTAAAAAATTCCATACTGCTATGTCCAGCATCATGAGGCAACATCAGCTTGTGTGGTATTAGTTATTTCTTTAAAAATGTAAAAGGGTTTAAGCATATACGTGCTTTGTCTGCATTCAAGCCGTCCATTCTGAGGTTTATCATTTGGAAAGCCAGTGCATGTGTGAAGATAACGAAAAGAGCTTACAAAAAATGGAGAGAAATGCACATAATGCACTAAAAGTATGAATATCAATAACGGAGTAAGTTCATCTTTTATTCTAGTTTCATGCGTATTAATAGGCCTATCAAATTATAGTAAATTAGGTTGTGTGTCATACACTGCTAAACTACTTCTGATACAAATGCATTTCTAAAATGACTTTACTAAAAGTAATTTTCCTGCTGGCAGCAGTCTCAACATCGTTTTTATGAATAGCATTTATACCATATACATGTTGATGATACAAGATACAAATAGATTGATAAATAGCCCAAATACCTATGTGTAAATAATAGAAAAAAAGTAATAGAATAAATGAGGAAAGACAAAAGGGAAAGAAAATGCATATGGGGGGAAGATTAATAATATTGGATAGAGCTATTTATTATATGTCTTGTAAGCCTTGCTAACTGCTGAAAAGCTGTTTTGTTAAAGAACAGATGGATGGAGAAAACTGTTCAGTGTAGTTATTTTGTTTATTCCTTTCTGCTTATTTTTTTATCTTTGGTCTCTGAATACTATGGCTGTGCTTTTCCTGCAAGTTTTAAGATGAGGTGGGAGGAGATGGGCTTTTATTCTATGTGTTTTAATCTGGATTTTATCTCCACTTTAAATTCTGTGCCAGTTACCCATACCAGACCACCTTTATGGTCCTTTAAAAAAAAAAAAAAAAATTGCGTCTTTTTGTTCTTAAAGCAATTGTGAACAGATCAGTTCCAGATGTCTGTGCAACTTGCCACATTCATGCTACATGTCATCAAATTGAAGGAAAAAGTGTCTGCATCTGTAACTATGGATTTGTAGGCAATGGAAGAACCCATTGTCAAGGTAGGCTGCCTGTTTGTAAAATGGCAAGAAACTGTGTGCATTCCTAAAATGTTCTTTCTTGAGTAGTATTACTGAATTCAAAACACGGTAAGAGCTTTGTCATTTTCTGGCAGAATTTCCAAAACCTGGAATATGTGTGGATTGTTTTTCCTTTTTTTTTTTTTCTTTTTTAATGGCTAGCCATGAGCTATACTTCACTTGTACTTGATGTAAGTATTGTTTTGTGCTTAGTTGCTCAGCTATTTTATTCAGTTTCTGCTATATAATGAAGGATTTAAATTAATTGTGTCTTAGAAAATGTGGGGTTTTATCAAACATTTAGTTTTTAAATATAATGTATTGGAATGGTTGATTTAATTTTTTTTTATACTAGCTTCAGCAAAAAAAATTAAATATGGTGGGCTTCACTTTATTATTCTTATCAACATGTGTGCCGTTGAACTGAAAACTCTACAATAAAACTGACAATTAAAATCAGTGCTTTTTTGCTGATTTTTCCAGTTATCTCAGATTACTGGGTAACTAAAAGTTAATTTCATAACTTGAAGGTCTGTTCTTAATAACAGTGTGCATATATACACAGATTTCTTAAGTGTAAATGTTTGTTACATGAAAAGTGTTGTTCAGCATTGTTTTATTACTGTAGTTGAGAATATCCTTTTAATACTATCTCATATGTGACAAATCAATATATGAATCAAAGGATGATGTCAAATGCTGTGTCTGAGTGTATGTAACAGTTTACTGTTGCTTAAAGGGGAAGGTCCTCCACCTCCCATCTGTTCCTCTCCTATCTCTTTCCCTTGCTTCGCAAGCACTGGCACCCCCTGGGCCCTGCACAGAGTTCACTTATCTCGTTATTGTGGGAGAGGATGAGCTGCATATTTTGCTATGTTAATTCTCTGCCAGTTGGGTGAGTTGGGTCAGAGCAGCACAAGCTCCATCAAGTGCTGCAGCCAGTGCGTGCTGTAAGGACGAGCAGAAGCGGAGAGCAGGGCCCTCTGGTTTCAACAGCTCTTAGTCAACTCAGGCTGCGTCATGAAACTTTGTTCGCAGTTTCATCTGGGGACAACAGCCTCCGTTGGTCTAAATACTCCACAGTTTACTAGCAGTGTTTACATCCCAAATAAATTAGAAGGAAAAACAGTAAGGGGAAGTCTGGTTACACAAGAATGAGTGAGGAGGGAAGGATATTCTACTTTTCTTAATCTCTCTCTGATGTGTTTTAAATGTGCTGACAGATAAAGATGAATGTCAGATTGGAGCCAGCAAGATCTGTGGAAATCATACACTGTGTCATAATACACATGGAAGTTTTTACTGTGTTTGCCTTGATGGGTTCCGAGCCTCCAACAACAACAAGACATTTATTCCCAATGATGGCACGAACTGTACAGGTAGACATCACAAAGAATCTTGACCAGCAGGAGTCCAGAACTTAATTTTCTACTGCACAAGTCTTTTTTTCCTGTCACTTTAGAACTTGCTTTCTAAAACTATATCGGAACACTTTCTGTTGTGGATGCAAACACTTACTTGACATCTAGGTTCTAACAGCTATGGATTAGTTCCATTTTTGTATTCTTTGCTGTGTTACAAGTCATTGCTTCAAAGTCAGATTCAAGCAATAATCCTTCCAGAAAAAGAAACTAAATTTAAGAAAATAAGATGATACTTACCTTTCCCCCAGAATGTCGTATTTGTGTTTAGTGTAGAAAATTAGCCAGTTCCTTGTTACAGTAATGAACTGTTGTAACTGATTAAGATATTTGCACATACGGGATTTTTCTGGGATTGTTGTAGCAGGAGATAACATTGGAAACTATTTCTCAAGTAAAACAGAAACACTTTAAAGATAGCTAGCTACAAAATTGAGAGTCTCCTCCTTCCGGATGCTTGAACACCAGGCAATGATAAGCTCCTTTGTTTCCCAGAAAAGCCATCAGAAGCTACATAGAGCCCTTTATGGAATGCTGTATTTGTTTAAAGCTTGGGTCCTACATTAATTAATTAAAAAAACACCCTATTACCAAGTGCATGTATTTTTCTCTGAATTTTTAGATATAGATGAATGTGAGGAATCTGGGCTGTGTGGTCGCAATGCAAGATGCGTGAATACTGAAGGGAGCTACAAGTGTTACTGCAATGATGGTTATAAATTAGAAAATGGAGAACATTCTTTTCATCCAGATGAGAACGTAGTTTCATGCAAAGGTGAGAGATGCTGTTGGGTGCTTTGGATGGTGTTCTTGCTAGCAGATAAAATCAGATCTTACGTGATACAGTAGTACCTACTCTGACCTGTGATTTTAAGTCTACAGGACTTTGTGGACTTTGCCTGCTGTATGATTTTTTTCTTCGTGGGTTCACTTTGTTCCAATGATGTCGGGATGGTAGAGTTGACACCGGATATGTTTTCTACAGGCTCTCAGCAGTGGTTCAGGTGTGCAGGGTCAGAGAAGCTTAATAATGCCATGAAGGTGATGTAGTTAGTTTCTGAGTAGGAAGGAAGTGTGGTATAATCCACTTGCTTATATATCACACTACATGAAGGGGAAGGGAAGAGAGGATAAATAGCTGGTAGGAGAGGTCAGATGAATGAAACGAGCCTAGGGGAGATGAATAATAAAATAATAGTTTAGCTCTTTATTACATACTGTGCCACCTGCATAAATAAGCTGTTCTGTTTATCTTGCCATTAAAAAAACCCAACATTCAATTTGAAACCATTCCTCCTTTCCTCTCTAGTGTAGATTTTCACAGATGCAAAGTGATAGCAGTGTAAGCTGTAGCTGTCAGAGTATGTAATGAACCCAGGCATCCCAGGAGGAAGGAACTGTCTCGATTATATCCAGCTCTCATTTCTGAATTATTGCAAGAACCGTCAGTAAAGCTCACTGCCTGTAGTTCATCCAGTGTTTCCAACTGGAGTGCTCCACTTCATTTTACCAGAATTGCTGATAACCCTGCTTATTTAACCAGCTTCCTCCTCCACATGCTGTGGTAAAGTAGGATGTCTGTACTGACTGTGTTGCTTGCAGAGTTGGACAAGGGAGCCCTGTCAAGCAGCTGTGCTGAAGGAATATAGCTTTTGTAGGGAGGCTGGTTCAGTAAGATGGAGGAATTGAGGGGCAGACCATTTAATTTCAGCCTGTCCTCAGTGCTTCACCTTTCTCATGCACAGGGAAATAAAGCTGTGCATTGGGGCCTGATACTTTCCTCTGGTGTTGAAGCATCATTCAGCCATTGCTGTGAGGAGACTGGCACATGCAAAGCACCATTGCATTGCAGTGTCTCCTCTTTGGTGTTGTGAATGGCTGCAGCTATATGTTAATAAAGATGCAGCTCAATACCTGGATCACTGTGTTCCTCCAACCATGGCCAGTACAACTCTTAACTCTAATCTTCTACGGGTTTGGTGACCCCTCAGATTCATCAGATTGGGTGTAATTTGTGATGTGACCATCCAGTTCAGCTCATCTTAAAGTGGTCATGTGTTGTGATTTTTGTACTGTGAGATCTTTTAAACCAATCTCTTTGCAGAAATTGGATGTGGTTCCCCTCCTGAAATGAAGCATGGCTACATTGTGGGGAACTACAGCTTGCTACCAGGAAGTACGGTTCATTATGAATGTAGAGAAGGGTTTTACAGCAACGAGAGAAAGTTCTCATATTGCACTGCAAATGAAACTTGGGAACCTGCCACCTTAAGCTGTAAAGGTGAAAAGAGTCTTAAATCTTTCTTAAATTCTTCATTAAGGGGGTTTATGCATGGGGAAGTGTGTTTGTGAAAGACAGATTGAGACTGTTTTCTCAATCCAAAGGATAATTTTTCAAGATCTGGCTATTTGCAAAAAAAGAAGAAAAGAAAAAGACAGGATATAAAATTGTGCCACCTCTTCTTGTTAGTGCTATGTCTTTTTCGATGCTGGTCCTTGCATTTTTACAGACACTGCGATGTGTCCTTGTGCCTGTGAACCAAGGCCTAGACAACAACTAGATTTCTGTAGCATTTCTTGGGAGAGGCCACTGAGTTGGAAGACATCAGTGACCTCTCATGAAAAGAATAATTTTTCTGACAGCTTGTGAAGTTTTTTCCAAAGGTTGACTGTAGATGCAGAAGAGAGGCATCATACCACCCGTCATCTCTGGATAGTCTTCACGATTTTAAGACCATTTGTACATGAGCAAATGCTTTCACATCTCTGAATTGTAAAGTTCTCCATGAGCATCTTTAAACCTTCCACTTGTTTGGGTGTTCTAATTGCCCATTCTGTTGAAATATTACTGCTTACAAGTGCAGGATTTTGTGTTCCTGTGAGTAGTTAGAAAGTCTGTATATTAGTTAAATGACACTTGAAGTGCTAGCTAACAGAAGCTACACTGTGTATAACAATTCTGCAGGGGAGAATTTTCATCCTGAAAATTACCACTTAGAGAGGAGAGTTTCTTCTCTCAAAATACAAAAGCCCTCTTGTTTTCTAATTCTTTCCTGTTTTCTTTTTTCATTCTTTTTTTTTTCCTTTGAGAGTGGATAGAGATGTAATGTTTCTATGTGTGTCTATGGGAAGTGAATAAATTACAATAAGGATGCTAAATCAGTGTGGTTGGGAAAAGTGAAATATTAAATATCACTAGAAAATTTGTAAGAAAGAAAAGATAAAACAATTTAATTCTAAATTATTGGCATAAAAAATAAAACAATTGAAATAACATTTTTCACAAAAAATAAATAGAGGGCAATGAATTTGAAAACAAAAATGAAGTGCCCAAAGTCTCAAGGGGTCCCTAAAGAAAGCTTGTGGAATGCAATCTTTGTGAGTTGTTGTTACATTTGGTTTTTATTAATATTTTTCAGTAATTGCTTTTTCATGTGACTTTTTAATTTCTACAATCAAAACAGTAGGTCAGGTTGGAGTTTCTGAGCACATTTCATGTTTAATTGAAATAAAATATATCAAACACCAAGAAACAGCCCATGAGTCTGAAATGACAAACTTATTTCCCCTTTGTTTTGCAAGCTCTTTTCCTGGATTTCAGTTAGGACTTCTCTTTTTGTAAAACCGGCAAGTCTGTTTTGTTTTTTTTTTTAATATTAGTAAAGGCACCTTTAAGTAATTCTTTAAACTCTGAGAGTTTTCCTGATAAGTCTTCATGACTTATTTAAGAATTTCTCCTGGCCAGATGTAATGTCTTCTTTTTCAGGAAAATCAGTAAGTTTGTCTTTTATCTTCCTTCCTGTGGTAATTTAGGTTATTTATATAGTCATGATGAAACTGGCCATTGAAGGTAGATCAAACTTGGTAAGATGTATGACCTAACATCAGGGTACTGTAAGTGGAACAGATCCTCTTTTTTTTATTTAATTGTAAGTGTGTGGATGTAATGGTGTCTTTGAAGAGTATAGCTTCCCTTGAATATTAATTAAAAAATTGTCTTGAGATGAAAAGTCAGATAGTCTAATGTGAAGATGTGATGTACATGAAGAGGTGTAGTTAAACTGTTGAATATGAGTGTTGTGTCATGCTAATATGAAAGCCTTTTAGATGGTTGCTTACCTTTGAAAATGGACATTGTATCAAACAAATTGGGTTTTGTGCTACTTGACTTCTTTGTTTTACGCATTTGTAAATGACAACTCAGCATTTTTGTGAATAGAGCAACTATTGCAATGCATTTTGAACCATGTGGTCTCTTGCTTTAACAGGGTGCTTTTGTATTGTATGTTGTAACCTTTTCTATGGTTTTGCATTTCTCTGGTCCTGTGCACTTTCAAAAATTTTCCTTCCTAAAGGCAGTTTCTGCTCATCTGCCTCCCTCTGACTGTTGCTGACTACAAACAGCATAGAACCAGCTTGCCACCTGTAACCAGGTTTGTAAAAGCAGAAGAATCTTAAAGATTAAAAGAAACCAGGACACTTTCTGTATGCTAGCAGCTAGGCTGAGGAAGGAGTCACAGATTTAGCATGCCATACTGAGAGAAAGGCAGAGAGAAGTAATTTTATTTGGAAGCAGCTCTGGAGTAGCTACAGCACTCTCAGTCGTGGTGGGGATGTCACAGAGAACATGAAGGAGTGTTGGATCACCACAGGAGAAGAGGGTTCCTTGATAATGATGAAAGAAATACTCATGGCAGTGCAGCTGTCATTACTTCTGCTGCTTGACTAACAAGTTTATCTTCCTCTTTCTTCCTCTCCGTAGGTGTGGATTGTGGGGTTCCACCTTCTGTTTTAAATGCACATCCAGCATCTGTAAATGGGACCACATATGGAAGTGAAGTTACTTACAGTTGTCTTCATGGTTACTTTATTGCAAGCGGCAATCAGACTGCAGTCTGCAATGCCAAAGGACAATGGGATGGTACTGATTTGGTGTGCAAAGGTAAATTAAATCTGCCTTCAGATTTATTTAGCATAGGATACCGTTTCAACCACCATAATAGATAGCAGTCATCGAATAGAGACATCCTCTTCGGGCATTCAGTTTATATAGTCTTCTGGCATATGAAGTTCAATCACAAAACAAAAGCTGTATATTAAACAGCGTTTTTTAATCTGTGTTGCTAATGAAGTTGCAGTTAATTGTTAGAAGTTAACATTCTAAGGACAAAATCCCAATGCATGTCAGGCATTGGAATTTCCATGAGATGAAAATTCAGCCCAAATTGGTGCCGTTTTTCTACAGCACCAGCTCAATATCTGCTCTGTGGTTGAAGCCACTACTCGGAAGTTGAACCACTATTAGCAGTTAGAGTCCCCTTAAAATTCACACATTCGGACGGTTTCCAGTTGCAAGCTATGATTGCTCAAGCATGCTATTGTTATTTGACATGAGTCATAAATCTGCTTTGTTACTATGATTTGGAAGAATATAGCCTAACAAGTTCCTTGATAAGAAACACAAAGGTACATTTAAAAAAAAGTATTTTGCCCAACCAAATTTCTAGTGTATTGTTACTCTGAGCTCATATTATTAATTGATGTGACCTCAGGATAACTACAGTCTTTAGTCATTTTTTACATTGGCACAACTTCACTTTTCCATTCACTGGATGATAAATATCTTTTCAGCTTGATCCAGCAGAGTCAAGTCTTCTCTTCACTGCAATCAAATGTAATTTTTTTGAACGTGCCATGTCTATGTTATAACTACTCTCTACTTTTAGAATCTTCTTTAATATTCTTATTCTGGGTCACCAGTCTAAATAGAAGGTTCACTATGTTACACAGAAACATACTTCTGCATTTCTGTTTTTTGATCTGATTACAGGATGGCTGTGCGCAGATAGCTGGAGTTAAGCAGCAGTAGTTTTTGTATCTCATCACATACTGTCCTTCTATAAGTTAAGCATATTCTTTGCATGCGTATTAGTTATGCCAAAGCTTGTTCTCATGATTTTTAATACATACATACATTCATACACATTGGGATATGAAAAGGAAGGTAGTCATGATGGTGGATGTATTGCCCATTGCAATACATATGTTTAACTTTTCCTTTAAAGGTTGTACAGATCATGATTCTATACACTTTGTTTTTTACTTCTTTGTTTTCCTTTCCCGAGTAGAATTTCAGAATCGCTTAAGATTGTTTATTAAGCAGTTTTAAAAGCACTTGTTTTCTGCATTTAAGCTTTAGTGAAAGTAAGATTTTAACTCTTACATTGTTTACTTCTTATAAATGAAGTGATGCAGAATCTTTTATTGGCGTGTAACATTCATTGTGGATTTGAAAGGGAATTTTAACCCTTAATAATATTCTTTCATTGATTTGATGTTCACTCTTTGTTCTTTTTTGTTCCCTAGTTTTATTATGAAGCCCCTGAAAACAACTGAGCAAAAGAATTAATTTATAAGTGCATTACCCCAGCTTTCTAATTATCTCTAAAGCGGTCTGAATAATGCATCAAATTTTCCCCCAGAAGTCCTCTTTCTGCTTGTCTGTAGCAGCTTCTCCTTTTTACAAAGCTTGAATTAAATCCACTGGCAGAGGAAGATAACCTCCTTGATGCTGTTCTTCCGTGTCACTCCTTGGACCATGTGTCGTTTTTCAGATCTATTGTTACTAATGATAGGTAAAATAAGGGAATAAATAGCGTGTGGGGTATAAGAGAGTTGTGGAAAGATAGATTCACTTGTAAAAATTTGCTTAGAGATCCTTGTTCTCCATTTCTAAACAAGACACTTTTATTTTATGGTTCATCTTGAAGGCTAAATGCCCCACCCTGCTAGAAAGTCTCCAGTCACAAAATTCTGGGTTCTGAACGGCTGGCCTGACTTCTAGAAATCACTAGGAAGTGGAAAAAAGTGAAGTGCTACTTGCTAGGAAAATTAATCTCTCTTCCTTAAACACTTTGATATGCCTTGCCTGTTTTCATTTTCAGGTTTTGTTACCCTGTTTTTTCTGTTTCAGAAATAGACTGTGGCAAACCTTTGCTGATTCCACACACGGAAATGATCTGGCACAACTCTACCACTCTACGGAGCAGAGTGTACTATCAGTGTAAAGAAGGATATTATTTTGATGGAGACAGGAATTTTTCAGAATGCACAATAGATCAGTCATGGGAGAATATTACATACATATGCAAAGGTAAATACTACTCTAGGAAGTTGCTGTGGGGTGTGCTATTTAAATATTTTCTCATTCCTGTTCTGAAGGTAGGAACAGGAGGAAGGATGAAGGCAAGAAATCCCTTTCTAATTTACGATTTAAGGAACATGGTGGTACTTTTGGATGGAAGGGTCACGGAAGAGAATGTTAACCATGCAACAATTTCTAGTGGATGCCACAGATCTTTCTGTAGCTGTCTTGCTTTTTATTTCAAACAGAAAGGGGCTAATGGAACTGGAGTTTCAATGCTGCACTGAGACCTTCAGCTTTAAAAGAAAGGGGAACATCACCAGATGAGCAGAAGGCATTTATCGACATTTTGTTGTGGGCCTAATACTGTAAAGTGCACTGCAATTAAAGTAGGGGCAATGGAATTAAAAAATCCTTTTTTTTAATTATTCTCTCATAATGCCCAAAGTAAAAATTGTTCATGGTTGCCTTTCCAGCATAGATCTAGTTGTCTGAATTTCAGTCCAGAAGGATTTTCTTATAAAAGAATGAGTCCTGAAAAGGGAGATGTGTCATGAAGGTGTTGTCATACTGTGGGCTTGGAGACAGGATGTACTGACATTTTAATAATAGCAAAAAAAATAGCCAATGTTTTGAACTATAGCTGTTGTACTCCTTAGTGTTCTCTGTGTCCTTAGAAAGAGGTGTCACAAGATAGCTCTACCATCAAGTCTATCTCTTGTTCTTAAGTAGCAGTGCTGTCTTTTGCAGATGGTAATGTTCCTGTAGCTTTGTAACATCCACGTGTTTTTCAAAAGGACTGGAAGCGTGTCTTTGATTGTTACCACTTCACAGACCAAGCCTATACACAAAAGTTGCCACTTGATGCCTCGCTTGCCTCACTTGATGTCTTGCGCATTCACTGCAACTATAAACACGTGACATCAAATAAAATGAGCGTGCAGAAAAGCAGTTCTCTCATTTTTTATAGTGCCCTGATAAAAAGAAGTCATAATTTATATTTCATTTAGGCAATTTGCATAGCTGTACTTTCTGAATTGGTTTTGAAGCCAGCATTGTGTAGAGTGGCTAAGTTAATCAGATGTGTCAGTCTTTGCGGTGCTGAGAGTTCTGTCTAGAGCTTTGAAGGGCCTGAACCAGCAGACTGCACTCACAGGATTACCATGGATTTCAGCAAGAGCTTTGCCAGAAGCCAAAATGCAGACTCCAACTCTAGCTGTTGGATCAGAGGGCCAAAAAAATCAGAGTTACGGTCAAGTAGAAGGGAAAAAAACTTCTAAAAAATAGGCTAACTAGTCCAGGCTCCTTTGAAAAAGTTGGTTTTGTCTTTCATTGAGCTTGGATACAAATGTTTGACAGTAAAAGGTCAGGAAGGGCTAACATAGATGCTGAAGTAAAATCTTTTCCCCTTGTAGTATGTGTAGATTGTGTACGTGCATGCATGTACACACATACACACACAAAGCTTAACTTTTTAGAACTTATTTCTTGGGCATCCAGGGAAAGTTAAGATGAATTCTGGTGAATAGGGTGCTTATGGGGTTCCCTTGCTCTTAATACCATATGCAGCTCTAAAACCTTTTTTGGTACTTTTTCCAGTCTTCACAGTTAGGAAGGGGTCAGTTCATGCACAAAAGGGGCAGTGTCTGATACAGTTTTCTATGTTAGTTGGACAATTGTTAGGGATATTCTGGAGGTAAATAGTCCTTTTACCTACTGCAGCTCTCTTAATCCTGTTTGCAGAGTCCTCCCTTCTGCTGTTCATCAAGCTTTTTCCGATTTCCCAGTCCCAAGTCCTAGACATATCTTTGTCATGGAGAGCTTTTTCACAGTATCTGATCTACCCTTTCGGTAACAATTGGCTCTAGTCCCAGCTGTAAGGATGTAGGCTGGGTTGGCTGCTGCTCATTATTCTGATCCTAGAAAACTCCTTCACTAGAAAACTTATCTATGTCTGTTTTCTTTGGAGATCATTAGTATTCAGTGTGTTTAGCATCTATTGGTGTGGGTAGCAACAATATGGTCTCTTAAGAAAGACAGTTTGTCCAATTTCCTTGGTTTTATCCAAGGAAAAAAAATATAAGCCTGCATTAAAGAATAACATCTCAGTATTTAAATAAGTCTCCAGTACCACTATTCACTATATTATTAGAAATGCATTT
Organism: Ciconia boyciana; assembly: GCF_034638445.1. Lineage (NCBI taxonomy): Eukaryota > Metazoa > Chordata > Aves > Ciconiiformes > Ciconiidae > Ciconia > Ciconia boyciana. Next base: position 92,459,114 of record NC_132937.1, on the reverse strand, counting down.
ATTAAAGTGGTTTTTGATGTGTTAAGTGAAATATTGTCCTTGCAAAAGAAGCAACTGCTGCACATGGGTGGGAAAAGTCCATGGATATGTAAAAAGGCTGGAGAAGGGAGTGAATCTGACCTGCATGGGATGGTAATGCGCATTATTGGTAAAACATTCCAAAACTCAGGCAGTGGGAAATAGCTGTCGTACTCAAAAGGGAAAATGGACCTCTGTGTTCTTTTAATGCTGAGTCTGACAGTGCAGCATTCTTCCCGGTCAGTTGTGAGAGCCTTCCAAAGTAGTGTTAGGTGGTAAGGGCAGTCAGCAGATTACAGGCTTCGCATCCATGGTGTATTGAGGAAAAGATGATCCAGTCCTAATGTATTGTGAACCTGAAACTCAAATAGGGAAAAAGTCATTCTTCACACCAGTGCACGTTCAATCTGAGCCTGAGCTTGGAGCTTCTGTGTCATAACCTTTTGTGTGCATGCTCTTTTTTATGTTACCTCTCACTAAATGCAATGTGAACTGTCCATCTTTCACTAAAGATTAATTTTCTGTTTCAGAATGCTTCATTTTTCTGTATTGTGACTCCCCATCCATAAATAGAGTTTAGCTGCATGTCTTGACCTCTAGAGATTTTGTTGAGATAATAACGTGGAGTACCTTCAAAGCATCAAGAGAATAAGGTGTAAGCTGGTTTTGAGTCATTTCCCAGAAAATGGGTGTTGTATGCCAGCACTGAAAATTCTAACAGCTGAAGAGGATGGAGGATACTTGCTAAGCACATGCTGCAGAGATTTGAGGGTTTAGAAGGAAGGGCGGTTTGATGAATCAGTCCAGGGAAGGCATAGCAGATTGTCCACGCTGTGCACTTTAAAACATTGCAGAAGAGGGAAAGAATACTTTCATAATGCAAAAAAAAAAACCCTTGGAAAAAATCAAAAGCAAAATCTGAATCCAGTCTGGGATAAACAGAGCAGGATCATCCTTCAGATGTCATTTAACTGTAGACCTATAGCAAAGATAATTTCCATGCAACTGAGAGAGTCTCGTTACTTTCTTTTTAATCCAGTGTTGTTTTCCCTTTGCTTTCACTTTCCCTTCTTCTCCTATGCTTTATCCCTATTCCCAATGACTGATTTACCTTCTAGCTAGAACTTCTGGGATGTCAGTTTTTACATCCTCACTGGTACAATAAGAGATGATACAGAAAGGCAGTTGGAATGTTTCTGTGGTGGCAGCATCAGTAATTTCCACACAACAATGAATGGTTTAACTGTCACTTTCCTAATTTTTATTCCCAGACATGTGTAAATAATTCATCTTAACAGTTATGAGTTTAATAGAAAAGGTGTCACTCACATCTGTGAGCATTGATTCAAAACCCATGGTTCTGTAGGAATAAGAACCCCATCAAACAATTAGGATAATTATAGTAATCAATGAAAAGGATCTGATTGGCCTGAGTTCTTGTAAAGGCCTAATTTGATATGTTAAATCCAGACATGTGGTAATCTGGTAATTTCTTTAATTCCCTAGAAAAACACAGGTGGAGTCTGTGTTATGGGAGGTGCTACTTCTTACAGCAAAGTGATGCAACCCAGTGACAATTAAACAAAAGTGTAGCTTTTTGCAGGGCTATTTAGGCTTTTGTTTGTTTGTTTGTTTGAAACAAAATTAATACTTACCCAGTTTGTGATGGCAAATACCAGTCTCCAGTCTTGGGAACCTCTTTCAGGCGGGGAGTAGGTCATGTGCATTTCTAATCCCAGCCCATCTAACCCTGTCTAGTGTGACACCCTGGATTGAAACATCTTTCCTTTGTAAGTGTGCTCACAATTGCATTTCTTATGTTTTTGTCAGTCTGGTTCAATACATGAATTACTCTGCTCCTGATTGTCTCTTGGTAACATTTTTAGACCAAAGGAAGTAGTAAATCATTAGCTATCTGTCTGCTCCTTCCTGGATGACTGTCTGCCTACAGCTTTGCTGTTTCTTTGTGGATTTCCTCTGTGTAAAGTTTGGGGCTGAAGGTGAAAACCTGCTGAGATTTTGCAATCCTACTTAAACTGGAAGCAAGTATGTTACTCAAAATGTGAAAAACTCATAAAAACCTACCATGCTACCCTAAAAGGTATAAATACTGAAGATACATCTTTTGTAAAAAAAATTCCATGTACACTTGCGAAAGCTGCTGTGCAAGAGGAGTTTGCCTCTATGCTATGGAACAGGTGCCTTGAAACAATCTGAGCAGTTCTGTTTGAAATGTTGTTTGCAGTCATTTCATTTCTGTGTCTGAACGTATGTGTGGTGCATGTTAGTAGCAGATGGCATTTGCAGCATCATTCACAGTTTTCACAGAATTGAACAGGCAAAACATACCAAAAAAGCTAATACTTCGATTTTTTTTCTTTCCTCTAAATTGCATGTATGTGTGGGGGTTGGTGGGAAGAGCTCTGTAAGTGAATTTGCACATGTGGATGCTCTCTTAGCTACTTGCAGAAGGTGAAATGTCAGATTGGAGCTGGTTCTATCTGCTTTCTGGTAAATGCTGTTTTTTCATGCAAGTTCAAAAATACTTCACTGAGGTATCTTGAGCTGAGGTCAGTGGTAGTCGAGTGCTCTTTCAACTGAGGACTAATGGATTGTATATGTAGAAGAAGTCACGTGGTTTTAATGACTGTTTAGACAGAGTTGTTTCTGTGTTACGGTGTTTTTCTGAATCAGCAAACAACAACACTGAGTACTGGGACCTCAACTGGCAGAGGCAGATAAGCAAAGGATTAAGGCTGGTCCTCACAGTACAGGGTTAAGGCAGAAAAGCGTGATAGTACAGGCGTTTATGCACTGGCTGTAATTACTACAAAGTTTTTCCCATGTACTCAAGCACAGAGAGGGACCCTCCTTCCTAGCAGAGTTTTTAAAACTGGGGTAGAGAAGACTGAGACCTTCACTCCTTGTTTTCCTTCTTAGAATTAATTTATTTGGCTTTCTTAACATGATTTCTTCCCCTCCAACGCTTACTGGCTCTGTTGAATCACTTTGTTGCTTGCTTTTTGCATTCTCCCATTTGTGCTCTGTTTACCAGCACCTGTCTTGCCTGGCTGCTAACAGCCAGGTGCTATTTGCATCTCTCTACCCTCTGTCAGATTTGCCTTTCAGTATTTGACTTCTCCGGGATCTTTTTCCACGCTTCTGCTCTGGTCTCCAGGCATTTTCATGTCGTTTCTAGGACCCTTTCCCTTGGGATGGGAAGGAGATTGTGAGGGTAACCGGGAGGTCAGTGGAGCAGCAGTGGCATCCAGTGGCCTTCTCGGTTAATCACAACTTGAAATTTCTAGTGCTGAAGGATGGGGAAATTGAGGGTCTTCACTTCTCCCATCTCATTTGTGAGTCTGAGTGAAAGCTGTTGATCAAAATCAGATACGTTGAAGACCTGGATGCCACTGTCTGCTAAGACGTCACACTGAGGCCAGGCACGTATAGTGCGTTTCACATTGGGAGTTCCCAAGCTCTGGAAGTCACTGGCGCCATTAGATTTCACAGGAGAACTAATCTGTCAGGGAACCTGTTTCCCTCTAGGTGCAAGAACAGTTTTTTCAGAGATACCTTTGTGTTGTTACTGGATACTGTGTTTATGTTACTGGGATTAAGCACTTACTGTACATTTGGGTATCCAAACAGAGCGTATGATCAGTAAGAATAAGGGAGGAAAAGCAGTCTCCTCAGAAAGCCCAGGACTTTGTTGTGGTGTTCACTCTGTGCGTATTGCAGCTTTTCATCCTCTTTCACTCCTACCCATTTAGAGTGGAAACTTTTGAGAAAAAGTCTGCCAGCTGTTCTGTGGACGTATGGGAATTGCATGGTGGCCTTGTCCTTCTGAAAGTTCAGAAAGCATGACACAAAAATTGATGTAGTTACAGAAAAAAAAGCTACTACTACTGCCTTCTTCTTTCCAAGGAGGCCACTGTATAAGATTTCTTTCCCTGCCTGAATACCTGGCAGGGAAAAAATCACTTTTTTTTGTTGTTTGCCACTTTATATTGCTTTATTTTTTCACTAAGTATTTTATAAACTCATGAATCAAGTGCCTGATTTTCTTGCTGAGCAGTCTTGGAGAGTACTTTTTTTTTTTTTTTCTTTCTTGTTATGCATTTTAATTCAGATCTCATGGATATGCAAACATTTTCACTCTGGCTGTGCTCTAATTTTTTGCCATCTGGTCTTTTAATAAAAATGTATCTGTTTGAAAGAATACAACAGCTGAACATAGTCTTTTGCTCTGTGTTGGTACGGAAGTGTTAATACTGTGGAGTTTCTAGACGTTACTGTGAAACAGATAACAATAATAACAAGCACATAAACACAATCACACAGCCATTTGTAAGGAAATTTATTTTAGAGGACATGCAGATTAATCTCTTTTTCTTCTGTTCTGTAGAAGAGGAAGCTTTCAACAGCGTTTCCATATTTAACAACAGTTTGTAATGGGGGGAATTAAAATTAGTTGCGAGATAAATTGGTCTAGTGAGTGAAACATCTATTTGTTGAACATGTGGAGAGGGAGGTATAGTTAGAACACAGTTTTATGACAGGTCTAATAATTAAAAAAAAAAGGAAAAAGAAAATAAAATCCTGCAAAATACATAAACAGTTACACTTTAGTTCTAAATAAATGCCTACACACAGAAATTTTAGAGGCTATTGATGTATTCATATATTTCAGTGACAGCTTCATGTCCATGTGCTACCCTGTGAAATGGTAATGAAGTTTACATATGGAGGAAGAGTGCCTTGAGCTGTGCTTGCTTTTACAGCAGGGCAGTACAGCAACTATTGTGTGAATATTTCTGAAGTATCTACCAAGGCTGTCCTATAAATCCCCTTCATTTTTTAGCAGCTAGTAAGGGCTTTTCAGCTTAGAATCTATATGAGCTTGCATTGTATGATGTTCATCATGTAGTTAATGTAATAAGAAAATACGGTAGGAGGACAAAGGAGTGACTATTTGAAGGCTGGGGAAGGAAAGAAGAGGAGCAAATACGTTCACTGTCAATCTGAGTTGTGACCAGAAGGAGCTTTGTTCTTAGCTCTGGGAGGATACTTGATTATCTTGTCATGTGAAGGCAACTGCTCTGTGTCTGATGACAGCAGTGAGAGAACTGCCTAAAAAAAGAACAGATGAGTTGATCTTCCTGGCTGTGCTTTTTCTCCGAGGCATAAGCTAACTCTTGAAAGTGTGGAAATTAACACAGGTATGTTGAGTGATGTATCTCTGGTTGCTACAGCTGTACTCCCTACATGCTTAGTTCTTTGGGCTTCATTCTTTTAATCTGGTGTTTGTTCTGAAAAGTGTTTTACTGTGGCTGTGTTACTTAATTTTTTCATTATAAAACAAGGAAAAATGTCGACACATTTTAAAAAGCAACCTAAGCAAATAGTGAACCAAAACACTAATTCAGATACAAAAAAGGTCTTTCCCAATCTAACACAGAAGCTTTCTTAAAACTCTTTAATGCAGATTGTTGTATTCAGAAGAGCATTTTTTTCTAAGTTTCTTGGCTTACTGGTAGCCACTTTTTCTTACAGACAGCTCTTTTAAATCTGCTTGACGTTTTAATTTGCAGTTTCATGAGACTTCTAATCCATGAGGTCCAGTGGTCTACAAAGTCTTCAAGTTGATATGTGAGTGGCCCATTGTTTAGAAGGCAGACCATTGCATGTCACGAGATCCAGATGCTGGCACCTAAGTTCAAAGAGAGTATAGAACAGGTGGCAGTAGTAGTGGAATTGGGACACTGTTTATTGCTCTTCATTTTTGGTGGTGTAATACTGTCATAAGCACACTTTAATTAAAGACTTTGACCAGGAATACAGGAATGCCTGGTACAAGTTTAATGTATTATGACTAGGAGGAACGTCCGAAGCAGAGCAAAATGTCTTTTTGCATTGGCTCTTTTGTCTGGATTGGTCACCTGGTATGAAAGATTCTAGTCTTGAGTACAATATATACTGAAGATCCTTGTGTAAGAAACAATGCTGTTGTATATGTATGCTTTTATATATAGGAACATGTCAGTGTTCTGATGGAGTTAATGAGCTTCCTTTGCTGTCAGGAAACTGTAATGTAGTTTTAATGTCCTCTTCAAGATCTGTAAAGTCATTAGAATTAAAATTGTTCTACATTAAAATGCAAGCCTAGCAAAGTGTTTTGATTTCAATAGTCATGATAGTTTACCTAATGCTGGCTGTGTGTTTAAGGACTTCACGGTCATTAGCTCAGAACATGCTTCTTCAGTTAGCCTTGTATTTTAATTTTAGGAGACAACACAGTTAAGGGAAAACTTACTACCTGAATTCTGCCTACCTTGTTTTATTTTTCCTGTTTGGGGGGGGGGGGGGGGGGGGAAGAGAAAAAGGGAGAAATAAACAATTGCTCCAAACACATTAAGATTTGCATGAGAAATAATAACTGTTTTCATTCTGTGTTCATGTTTTTGCTCACAGAGGAGGAATTATTCAGTAATTTGTCCATATTCAATGAAACATGTGTGAAGTGGCAAAGGAAAACTGGAAGATTGGGAGTGCAGAAAATGTACACAGTAAGTGGGGCAGCATTTGAGATTGGGAGTAGCTTTGTCCTGGTTAATTCTGGTGAGTCAGCAGTGGAGATTTGTTTTGTGGGTTTTGTTTGTATGGTAATTTGTCTCGCTCTTCCCAATGAACTGCCTAGAAACCTAAAGGTGGCTGGGTTAGGAAAGAAACAAATCTTTATCCTAAAGTTAGGTGAAAAACTCAAAAGCTGTTGGGGTCCCATTCCAGTAAATCACTTAAAGGTCTGCTTGAAACTATAAGAAGCGTTTCAGCAGAAGTTTATGTTTTAGTGCAATTCCGTTGTAGAGCTCAAGGTCACATTGACATAGAAAACATTGCAAAACTTGGGCTCTGTCGCTCTCTGTGATGCAAACATTTCAAGTAAACAATGTATTGCTTGCAGATACTGGATGTAACTTGTTTTAGAAATGCAAGGTATATTGAAATAGTGTGCCTTGCTCAAGAGATTCAACCGCCTTATATCTGAACATTTTAGAACTGTTTTTCATGGAAATTGAAAGCAACCTTGGTAACTACTTTTTTTTTTTTCCCCATCTATAAACATAAGATTAAAAGTTAAGATATACATTCTCTGAAACAAATAGTTCAGTCAGTGTTATTGAAAGCCAAAACGACTTGATAAGAATTCCCACGTTTTGAGAATGACAACATCCCAAGAAAGGTTGTTTTTATGAGCATGTACAAATAGAGAAAAAAGAGGATTATTTAGGATTTCCAGGGTGGGTAGGTTAATATGGAAAATACGCTTCAAGGTTGGGTGATAATTTTCGAAAACAGCCTGTCTTTCTCCGCCTGTGTTATAAACCAATGTATTTTTTAGTTTGAGTGCTTTTATTGACCACTGCTGAGGGGAAAAAACAAGTCCCCAGTTACCCTAACAGTTCAAAACCAGTGCTTTTCATGTACCCAGTGGTAACTGGCAAGCTGTGGATCTCTGGTATACTGTGCTCTGTGCACGTGCTTTTGCCTGAATTCAGCTATCTGCAAGACACTTCAGAATAGTCAAAACTGAGGATGATGTAGGCATAGGGTGCATGCAGTAAAGTTCAGAACACAGTCTGGACTGATTTGAGCTCAACTAGGTAAGTTTTGTCTGTCCCTTCAGCTCATACAAACAACAGGTTTCTTTTTCACTGCACTGGGATGATCTTAGGGAAGCTTGTCTTTTACTGTTGTTTGGCATTCAGTCTTAACTACTGCTTCTGTAGGGCAAGGGGGAAAAACTAGAAAAAAGAAAGTAGCAAGCAGATGTAGTTTCCATCTGTGTGCTGTAAACAAGAAAGAATATTTATTTACATCTTACTATTTGTGTTGGAGGTGTTTGTAGGGTTATAGATTCCTTCTATTTGTTGTAGAAATATATGAAAAAATATTCATAATTTTAACAGCCAGAAGAAATTAAAGATCTAATTTATTAAGCCGTCGTGTTGCACCAAAACAGCTAGTCACAAGCCTGTTTTTTTGATTGAGCTGATATTCTAAAACAGATGTAATCCTAGGTTCTCAAAGCTTAATTGAACTAGTATTCTGAATTTTGGAGAGCCACAACCAATTGCACCATCGTTTTTGTTAATCCTTCAATAGTTTCACATACTGGGCCAAAGATGGGATGAGAAGACGTTCTCAGAAGATGCGATATTTAACATTACTACAAGTGAAGATAGTCCAAAGGTGTGTTTAGATCTCAACTCTGGCAGTAACTACTTGGTGAACATTACTACCATCTCTTCCACAAACATCACTGTCTCAGTTACAGTAGCATTTCAAACAAAGGGTAGGTTGTGTTTTGTATTCAATTTTGTATTGTGTTTGTATAGAAGAACTTAATGTGCTGCAGAGTTCACTATTTTGAGTCTAGCAGGCAGGATAACAGGCTGTCTCCTAGACTATATCATTCTTCATGCTGACCACACACATGTAGCCACCATCAGCATCCTCTTTTTCTGCAATACATTTTTATTTCCGCTCACTGTGGCCATTGAATCTATGAGCAAACAGAGCAGCAGCAGTAAGTGCCCTTCAGAAAGATTTGGCAAACTTGCTTCTTCAGGATTTGTCTTCTGGCTGAGGCAGGATTGGTGTAGTGGCATTACTGGCTACATGTTGGAATTTCAGTCCATGGTACAAGTGCTTACTAGTTTCCAATCCTTGCCTTGAAAACTGATTCTCTGCCTGTGGGATAATTCCCTGTTGCTGAGCTGTGTGATACTAATCTAAGTGATGTGAGCATTATAGATAATGTTCCTATGTTTAGCAGGGATGAGCAGTGTTCTGGCAGTTTTTCAGTAATTGTAGAGAAGGCATGCTCTAACAGCAGGTTTCTGTAGTATTTTGGTCATGGAAACTTTAAGCTTGCCTTCTGATATACTAATTCTGATGAGACAGACCTTGATAAATAATTGCCTTTGGGACCCACAAAAATGCTTTTTCTCACGTGCTTTTTCCTAAAGGACATCAACTGTGACAGATTGTTCTATGATAACTTTATTTCCATCAGAAGGTTTGAACCCCTGGATCTTCCTGTCACTACAACCTCCCTGGGTCTGGACAAATAAATCCTATCTTGATTTCCTGGATAGCATGCTTGGGTTTTTCTGAAAGCCATTTTCTCTGGAAAATATTCACGCTTTATTTGCTGTGTTTGTTCATTCAAAAAGAAATGAGATTCTACCTCCTTCTCAGCAGAGAATTAAAATAAAAACCTTTTTTTAATTTACAGCTACTCATATTCAATTAAGTTGAAGAAGGTGAATTTTTTGTAATAAGTTGTTCCCTTTTTTAATTGTCTCTACAGTAAAGGAAGCTTTCAATAATGTATTAATTTTTAATGATACCTGCTTGAAATGGCGGAGAAATGTCAGGGGAACTGATGTGGAAGACAGATACTCAGTAAGTGACAATCTGTATTTTGAATATAGAAAACAATTTACATCAATAACCTATGTGAAAAAAACTAATTTTTCAAACACTCACTGCTAGCAGTGTTCCTCATTCTAATATGTCTCTCACAAAAACCCAGGGAATAAGCTTGCATAGCAACTTTCAAAAAAGAAAGAAACCACCATACTCTTTTGTAGTCTTCTGTTTCTTGCTTATTTTTTCCTCTGTTCTACTGTATTTTGCCTTCACTCTCTGTACTTTCAACTTTGTCATGTTTGGGCCTCAGATGGCTCTGTTCCAATTCCACGGAGTCAGTCCACTCTGTCTTGTGATATGCCTTCAATCTTCCCTCTTCCCAGCAGGGCATTTCTACATGAAGTACTTCTGCCAGGATTTATGACCACCTGCTGTTGTCTCAAATCTCTGTATGCTAAGAGGTGCTTAGAGATTATCTAAAGGCATAGGATCTATTTAAAGGAAAATTAACATGATTAAAATACAACAAGCATTTTAGTTTTCATTAACAGAGGAGTGATCAGGAGAGGCCTTAAGTTAATAACTTCATGATCATTTGGGACATCAACAACAAAACAAACACACACAAAATCCATCTGAAACAACAGAAAAACCCATGAGTCTGTAAATTTGCCTGGAAACATACCTGGAGAGTACTTCACCTTTTGACATAGGCCAAAGTGACTTGATTTTGACTTGATCCTCAGGGTCAAACCAGAGAGGTGTTCATGTGAGCTTACTTTTATAACTCATCACTTTGCACTGTGAGGGTATAGTACAATGAAAGTGCACTATTACTGGAAACTTGTATGTTAGGAGGAGATCAAGACTTGGGGGAAATTACGGTATTAATAAGAGAATAGACTAGGAGGAGGAGAAGTAAAAGAACTAGGACAATGTCAGAGCTGATCAAGAGGGACTGCAATTCCTGTTGAATTTTGGAAGCATATGAATTTGAATAACTCTCAGTGCCAGCATTTTTGGCACTCTGTATGCAGTGATGTGTTTCTCTGCTATTTCTTCTAATTTAGAGCATGACATGACTGAATGCAAGTGATATATTGAAACATTGCAATTTCTATGCTGTGATTCTTTGGTTACAGTTTCATGTGCAAGGCCAGCGTTGGTATCAGAAGGAGTTCTTTCATGAAATGACCTTCAACCTTACCACACACAAGCAGGCTCCAGAAGTTTGTTTTGATTTGCAGCCAGGCACCAACTACTCTGTTAATATTTCCATGGTAGCTTTGAATTTTTCACTGCTCGTTTCCATGACAACACAAATCACAGGTAGGTCCTGCCATTTACTTTATGTATTTACAAAAGCACCTATTGGGTGTAAGAGGCTCAAGCGAAACGGCATTGTTGATCTCAGTGTTGTATGGTGGGTTGTCAAAGTGCTCTTTCCATGCTCAGAATTGTTTATTGTTGTCTGTTTTCACAGATTTCATAGGGTTGACAGTCCAGCAGCAGAAGAGGGAGAGAAGCGGGGGTGCAGTGTTTTGGCACAGCAGGAAAAAGATAGTTTGGTTGGTTAGACACAAGATTGGTATCTAGGGGAGCTGGGTTAAATTCCCTGCCCTATTAGAGGCTAAGTCGCTTTTTCAGTACCTGTTCTCTCCACTGTGGAGATAATAGCACAACTGCACTTCGTATGGGTATTTGTGACAACAGATATCACTGATGTCTGCAAGGATCCAAAGTAGAGAGAGTCCTGCAAGTACCTCAGACAGATGCCTTAATCTCTAGTTGGTAGAGTACAAAACGTAAAAGGCATTTGAGCAAATAAGATTCTGTAGGGAGAATCTTGGCTTTGCTATTTAGCAAGATATTTGTATGGCACCAAAATGCTGTGATAAAAAACATCTGTCATTTCGTAGCTCATTTTTTGTTTAGAACAGCTTTGCACCATCCCTCTACTGTCAGACTTCATGTATTAGGTTATTACTGTTACACTGTGCAGTGTTTGGTGCTGGTATTCTTCCCACTGGGGCCACAAATGGGAATAGGCAAGAAACACGAAAGCTTTCCGAGTGTCTGTAACTCCGTTCAGTCACTAGATGGAACCAGTTCTCTTCTGACTGCTTACGAAGAACCGGGCATTTGTGGTGGTTTTGAAATTGACAGTAGTACAATATTTTTAATAGTAAATCTAAGGTTTTTAAGTTTCATGAAAGGCAAAACATCTCTCGTTTCCTAAAGGTACTGTTGAGGCTATACAATGACCTGAATTTTTTTTTTTAATGAAATTACAGTAATGATTTGATAATTCATCTTCTGAAGTTTCCTAGCTGTCACTCAAAAGTAGCGTCCATGAGTTCATGAGTACATGTAGCTTTGTAAAAACTAAGCTGTCTCAGAATTTGGTTGACTGAGGTAATTTTTGAATACATACTCTGAGTAAACGTGTAGCTCTTTACTCTGTCGTCCTGTGATCTTTCCTAAACTCTGCAGGATTGCATCAGGTCACTTACTCAGCAGAGCTTTAGAGAACACTTTGCAGCAGGTGCTGTGTGAAGTGGTATTTGTGCCTTGGCAGCTGGCATGTTTCCCTCTCCACTGAGTTAGTGCTTAACAAATGCGCATGCATAGGCCCAGAAAAGGTCTTCGCGTAATAGTTAGGTCATTTCCATTTTGAAAGAAGATCCTGCTGCACAAGCCATTTTATATCTGGTAGTTAGTTTTTTCAGTGAGCAATGAAAGGTAGGTGTTTCTCTGTCATTAGGAATCTTCATCCAAAACTTGCCATGCGAATGCTGCATATTGTGCTTTTTTTAATGGAAGCCAAAAAATAAAAGTAGGTCTTTTTGTGGTTGAAATTGAGTGAAAATTAAAAAGCTGGCAGCGATCATGCTGCACAGGTCACCACATAATGAGAGTTTAAATAAGACAGTAACAAATATAACATTTCAGCTTATCTAAGATGAAAAGGATACAGTTAAAATAATTCTTCTGGCAGTGTTCCTTTGACTTCTGTGCCTTATGTTTCGGGTATTGCATTATCTGTACAAGCAACTTAATTTATATAAAAACTATTTATAATTTTAGAGTAGGTGTATAATTTGCTTCTTCATTTGTCCAGTTATTTGGTAATCATATATGTTGTTAAACCAGACGGTTATGTTTCCATGGTGGGTGGAATGATCTCGATTTATCTGCCAGCTTAAGTCTGAAAAGTGTTTGTTGGCTCTGGTGATTTTCTGGCTAAATGGTACTGTATAAATGCAAGACATGCCTTTTGCACAGAGGCTCTAAGGAAGCTGAGACTTACAAAAGTGTTTTACGGTTAATGTGCTGGAGGTGGCCTCATTTGTTGTCTGAGGTTTCATATGGCATCCTTTAACAAATGCACAGTCAGTTGGTCTGTTTCTCCAGCTGATGGCTAGTCCAGATGTTGTATCTTCTTGACTTCTGCACACCTCCTGCATTTTGAGAGTTCAGGAAATCTTAACTGTGGAGTTCCAACAACTGTGAAGAGACTTGTGCCAGACGATTGGATGACCACTGCCTAACGGACTTAATTTCCTGATAAGGATAGTCATCTGTGTAAATTCTTAAAGACAGTTGCAGAATGCAATAAGCATGTAAATGCTAGCAATAAGTTTGGGTCTTTTTTAAAAAAGGAAGATTTGTAAATGCATATTAAGAAAGCTACTTCTATATCCTGAATATCTATATCTATATTTATATCTATATCTCCTGAATGAGGATATATTATATGCATAGTATTTCTAAAGAAAAAAAGCAAGAGCTTGGGACTTAAAAGCCTGCTTTTCTCCCTGGCAAGTAGCATCCTTTAAAAATAGTTCTGTGCTGAGCTCAAAGTTGGTTTTGCCCATCATCTTGTGGATGGTAAATATAGTCTAGCAAATGCTTCATGGATCATTGAAATTCTGCTCCTTTCATACTTCCAGTAACAGACATCTTGCACAGTCTTTTATGTCTTCTTAGCTTATTTTAGACAAGTTCTCAGCACCTGTCTACTTGAGAAAGGAAATTTAGTCAATTATGAAAAATGATTATGCAGTGATTATATTGTAGTTTTAAGAAGATGGTAGCAAGATTTTCTTTTTAAGCAAGAAGGGAATTTGTGTCTATTTCCAAGGAAGGAGAGGAGTGTGGTGGATGTACTTCCTCATTCATTATTTCTGTTGGGATTATGCTATTTATACGTGGCTCTGTTCCTTTTCCTCTTTGAAGATCATTTATTAGGGCATGCTCAGACAAGGCATTGTTCTTAATTTCCTTATCTGTTTTCACATATGAATTTAAGAAGACTGAGTTTTGTAACCACTTTCAAGTGTTTGAAAAACAGAATAATGGAGAAAGAGCTAATGCTTTCACTTTCGCTTCTAATATCCTAAATAAATAAGAGTAACTTGTTCAGTTGAGCCACATTAAAATACTATTGACATTTGAATCTGTTTGCAAGCTTTGCTTTGGGATTAATTCCTTATGATGGATGTGACAAAATTATAGTCTTTGAGAAGTTCATGAATGCCTATTATTTACAGTGTCTGGCTAGCTTTTTTAGTTTAGAGCAGACCACTGTGACGAAGACATCATACTTATAAGACAGAAAATTTTCTGGACACTAGTAATAGATCTTCTGTGCCTGAGTTACTGGATTACATTTCCTTCTTGTAAAATAATTCATATTAGGTTCAATGATGATTTCTCATTACTCTTCCTCTTCTCGTTTTTTTGCTTAGAATAAGGGTGTATTTTGAGTTTGTTCTTTGCTTACTGTTCACACATGCTGCCATTTCTTACATATTTGTACATGTACTTTCCAGTGGGTTTGGGTAGGTATGTTTCTCAGCTGCTGTTCTTTTTGTTTTAGTCCAGGATATACCTGCAGGCTACATACTTGTGAGTGTGTGTATCCTCTCTCTCTTTGTATGAACATGTAAGTCAGAAAGTAGACTCAGAAGCAGGGAGTCTAGAAAGTGACTTGAATTAGAAGAATGAATTCCATCACATACTAAGTATAATCTTCTAGAGCCCTGCACTTTCATCTTGGTAAGTGAAAAACGTACTACATTAAAGATAGGTTGTGATGTCTAATTTTTTTGCCCACCCATGGATGTACACACACACATAAAAGATACATTATTGTTCTGCTCTGTTGTATGATGGAAAAGGTTTACACTCATTCTTTCATAAAGGGACTGCTTTAAGGTCTGGAAAAGGAGGGAAAAACCAAATCTACTTTCCAGTGAGGAAGTGAAAGACTGTAGGAGATGTGGTATCCAACAGCTCTTACTTTGACCGCACATCATGTTCCTCCAGAGAGACAGTCCATTACAGTGTGCAGCTTCAGAGCACAAGTATTGCAAAGAAGGGAGTTTCTGATTTATGTAATTGGGAAAGGGGAGTGAGTAAAACCTGACCATGATTTTTTTTTTTTTTTTTAATGTAGGGAGGAAGTTAGCTGCCAATCCTGTAAACACTTTCATACATATGTTCATGCATGCACTTTGTATTTTTATGCAGAGACTACTCAAATGCGTGATATTTAAGTTCATATGAACTCCACTTCTCCGTTATTTTTCTGACCTCCTTCACAGCAACAATTTTTTCATAAATATTTGTGAAGTCATGATCATTCTGATCACCTCTATCATTCTGTTAATGAAGCACTTGATATAGGTGGCACAGTCTATGCTTTATAGCCAGTGCTTTACATGCTGAACAAAATTCTTTGCTTTTTTAGTCTTTTCCATCTGTGTGAACTGGGGGTTCTTTAGTATTGCTTCAGGCAGTCCTTTACAAATTTACAGTGATATATTTGCATCAGCCTTTATGTTGTCCTCAACTAGTTAGCATAATTAGCATTAAGTAAAATGACTGAAATGCAAAATGGAAAAAAAAATACAAGGATAGGCTACAATGGGGAGGAAGATAGATTGTAAGCTCTTTTCAGCTATGAGTTTATACATGAAAGTCACACATACACCCTGCTAGTAATTCCTTTTTTAAGATATGATATTTAAAGAAGATTTAAATGATCATTTTCTGTAGATGTAGTCTTGATTTAGTCAACCTCCTTCCTTCCCTTCCTTCTCTAAGTAATGTCTTTCTCCAAGTTGAAAACCTCTTCTCACTCTTTGTTAAAGCAATTATAGTGTAATATGTAGAGTAAACTTAATTACTCTTCAGACAGTAACACAAATGGTAAAAAACCTTTTCTATTGTATCAATATCACTAGCTTTTATTTTTTTTTTTTATTTTACAGCAGTGTTTTTGACTTCCTTGTTTTGAAATTCAGTAAAAAACTTTTTGGACATAAAGCCCTCAGTTAACCATTAAAAAAATCCCTTGTTTGCAGGAAATGAAGATCACGCAGATGGTGTTATTTCAGCAAAGGGTTCTTTTGGTTAGAACTTGGCCTTAAGAGGAATCTTTGATTTGACTTCCCTGAACTTGGGAAGAGTTGCCATCTGGTTTTGGACTTCATGGTTCAATTCCATTACTATTTTTAAAGCTTTATCGTTAGCACAAAATGATGAAGGGAAGCTGTGAAGAGAGCTATGCTGGCACCAAGCAAAGGTTTTTAATATGGTACAAATCGTTCAGTTTAACAGGTTTTGTGCATATCGATATATGGGGTGGGATAGAAATAGATTTGTGCATTCATTTTTGACGTGTCTGTATAGGAAGCTTACAACCTTTCTTGCCTGCATTATACATCCAAAGGTAAGAAGCACAGTGTTGTCCCAGAGTTATAGCTTCAGAGCTGTACAAAAGGTCAGATGACAGGAAAGGCATTAAATATTCCTGTTACCACTACTGGAGAATGGTCCATGTTCCATGTAGTGCGGCAGTTTGCCTGTGAAGGCCTTGGACTGCAGCAGTAAACAGTATTGGCAAAACCCAGGGCTTTAAAACAAGAAGTAAACAGCTCATTTCCAGGATTAAAGAAAGAAATGTAGCTGTTCCATTGTGAAATGCTTTCATGATAACTAATAGTGAATTGCTTCCAGCATGCTAGCTTTTTCTGAAAAGCATGATTACAGTAAAACACCAAGCAGGCTTTTGCTCCAGCATTGAGGCACATGCTGTTTGCCTGTGCTGTTGCAATGGTAGGCGCTTCCTGGCATGCACTTCTTTCCTGTAGCCTGCCTTCATGTTCAGAGGGAGACTCAGCAGATGGATTCTCACTGTAGAAAATGAGCCTGTATATGAAATGTCCATGAGTTAGTAACATAGCACTGCTATGACAAGGAAGTGCTTAGAGTGGGACTGTCTCTGGAAATACTTGCATTTCTTGCTCTGTTCTTCTGCATTTTCCTGGTGCTGCTACAGACATGTTAGTCTGTTCTGCTGGTGAAGAGTTAAAAAAAAAAACACAAAAACCTTTAACAAACACAAGGTGCTAACAGCACCTGAACAGACGGGAGGATTTTGCTTTCTTCTCACAGCCCACCTAGTGCAAGTCCTCATCTCTCCGTAGCATTCCCCTTTTCCCTCCACCTGTTCTAGATGGTGTTAAGTTAGTATTCTTTCCATGTGGATTTTTAAATCTGGAAATTATTATGACCTCACAGCAGACTTTTTTTTTCTTTTTTTTTTTTAATATTAAGTTTCTGGAAAGGTGCTTCTTTTAATAAAAGTTTGTAGTGGCCAAATACTGCATATGAAATAACTCTTTCAGAGTTTCCTTTCTGGTCACTGAAGCAAAAATGAAATCCATTCCTTTAAATTATTATTATTATTATTATTATTATTATTATTATTATTTTGCATTGTTGCAAGTTGTTCACTTTTCTTATTAAAACAGGCAGATTGTGTTCGGTGTGCTTGATGTTTGTAGTAATTTGTATTTCTTACCAGCAACTAAAAATGGCAAAAGAGTCCACGCTTTAAAAACACTGTGTGTTTTTTCAAATTTTGCTCTTTTTTGCCCACTTACTAGGGCTGTCAGTGCTGGATGGCTATTTATTTTCATGTTTTGCATTTTTCCTGTGAAATTATAGAAGATAAAAAAATGTAATTGTTATGAACTTAGGCAGCAGTCTTTTTGTCCCCTGTTCTCCCTTGCACTGCTTATCTGGAAAAAAAAGATGCAAAACAGTTGCATGCAATGTACATTCTGGCTGGCATTAAAGAAGAAATTCCCAAGTTATTCCTGGAAATTGGAAAGTTCTCAAGAGAAATTAATAGTGTCTCCTGGTGGTATTGGATGCCAAAGGAAAGGAAGATAGGAGAAATGTACCAGATGAATCTACCCTGACAGATATATTTTCCTGTCACTCTGTCCGCTGGCAATGTCTGCACTGAGGATCCATTGAAGTTAAGGGAGGGTTTGCAGTTCTTAAGTTCTGTTTGCTTACATCTGCAGGGTGCAAAGGACATAAAGGTTGGCTGTCAAATATTATTTATTCATTTATTTTGTTCAGATAGAAATACTGTCTATGTTTTACAGTATCTGCAGTTGCAGAAGTATTGAAAAGACTCTCTGAAGTAAAGACTATTTCCTGTTCTTGCAGGCAGCCATGCAATACGCTTCATTAACTCAGACAACTATCTGAAAGGGTTTTCTGCCCTGTCTCTGCTAGAGGGAAGCCACTGTAGAACATTAAGGCTTTGCTAGATATAAATCTTATGTGAATCCTAAACATTCACAGCTGGTTTCTTCACTGGTACTTCACCCATAGCCTGGTTTTGAAGAGGACCTGGTAAAGGGAACTACTGGTGTAATTCATTTGGCTAGGTGAGCTTTCAGGAGGTTCTCTTGATGATTTTTGCCAAGGGCAAGGAAGGGTTTTTCTTGCTAGGGATGCTTGTATGGCCTGTTGTCTTTATTTTGGGCATACTGTGCTTAAGTTGTTCCTTTCCCATGTTTCATCTGCTTAAAGCAGAGATCTTGTAGGCTTTCAGATTTCTTTTTCATAGGCTACAAAGACACGTTTTCGTTCCCTCATTTCGTTCTCCTTTATTTGGATCTTTCTTGTAGTCACCCTCTGCACTGATTTCTCTTAGCTCTGTTGGACTGATGCTTGGAACTTCAAACACTGTGAAATGATCATGCCTGGGCCTTCTGTACCTCTGGTGGTACTATTCTAGTGTTACAGAAAGCTGTTTCTTATGCTTTTTAGAGCAACCTTTCCTTTTTTTTTTTTTTTTCTGTTACCATTTGGGTGACTAACATTCATTCTGAGATGTACTGCTATGCTGTTCCTACTACTCGAAGGAACTTAAAATATACAGCAAAAAATTCTTATTAGTAGCCCCAAGTGTATCACCTTGTACTTCATACTGGTGAATTTCATCCCATTTCTGCAAAGTAACAGCTGTAAAGGTGATTCAGTTCTTCTTGCATAATGTCTCCATAATGCTTTTGTTTTACACTAACATTGTTTGAGCAGCAAAATTCATCTGTATGCACCTGGATTTTACACCATGATTGTGAACAAAATGCTAGACTTAGTACTGACTTTGTTTAGTCTTGGAGGAACTCCTCTAATAACCTTCCTGCACCCCAGTACTTCTGCTTCCAACATGCTGTATTTTGCTAGCTCCCTATTTACCAGTTATTTACCCACTTTACAGTTTTTCTACCAAGCCTCATTTTCTCCTGCTGAACTAACAATTTTCTATGTTTCGACATATATGTACAGCTATCTGTATTCCAGCTGTTCAAAAAATCCACGCACATCAGCAAGATTTTGCCTGATGTGACTTAACTTTGGCAAATCTGCATTGGTTTTCTTTTGTTTGTCTTCATTACATTGATTATTCTTTCTAATGGTGCTCTGAAGCCTTGGTTTTCTGTATATAAGCACTGCATTTGTTAGTGTTTAGTCAGATACCACATCAGCAGCTTGATAGACCAGTTTTCAAACAGCCTAGCCATACCTGTAAATATCTGTGCTAGTTCTTTCAGACTTCTGGGGTAGATCGTATCCATGCTTCACGCTCTGCTCCCTCAGTTGTGCACGCTGAAGATCTTTTCATTTTTTGCTTCCAGGCTGATAGCGGTAATTTCCATTATCATAGCACCAGTCTCTGTCAGTGTGCAGCTGTTGTCATTGCCATTGAAATTAGAGGCAGAGGTGTTTGTTCAGTTTCAGCCTTGATGCAAATTCCCACTAAAACAAATTAAGAGCTCTGCACCCATATTGAAATCCAATTTAAGGGGCTGGATATTGCTAG
This sequence comes from Ciconia boyciana, assembly GCF_034638445.1. Taxonomy (NCBI): domain Eukaryota; kingdom Metazoa; phylum Chordata; class Aves; order Ciconiiformes; family Ciconiidae; genus Ciconia; species Ciconia boyciana. The sequence goes on along the minus strand of NC_132937.1, from coordinate 92,439,460 downwards.
CTGACTGTGAGCAGTAACTAAGGAAGTTGCCTTCTTGAAAGTGCTTCTGACGGTAATAGATTCTCCTTTATTCATACCATTTTCTTTCTTGTAGTGGGCTGTGTGCCCGGAGTTTCATCTTGTTCTTCTCCTTGCCTATTTCAGTTAGTCTAATAAATAATACTGCTTCTTCCAACAAATCTTTCCTGTGTCATTTCTCTGTAGTCTCCCATCATTTTGGGGCATATCTGTTTTTCGCAGCTAGCAGATATACGTCAATACAGGGGTTTGAGTTGGGGCTGCCATGCCATCACACTCATATTTGCTCTGTGGTTTTCTTGACCAGACTGTTTATGTTGCCTGCAAACTTGAGCCATCAGGGATTTGAGGCTTAGTTAACAGAGGAAGTTTTGGGGCAAAAAATAGCTAGGGACCCTCATGCCTGAAATATTTCTAAAACCTCTCTGAAGCACTGGTATTTGTTTACTTTTTAGATCCCCCTTTCCCAGATGTAGAATTTGTTGCAGTAAAAGGTTCTGCACCCTTGCTCAGACTCCGGAAAGCAGAAGATCGAAATGGACCGATCAGGTTTGTCTTTGTGCACTCCTCACCCCTTCAGAAAACATTCTGCAGATTTATATTACTTGCATATGGGAACTTTTTGTGCGGGTTAGATTATTTTTGTTAGCAATGGGAGAAAACTTAAGCTGTAACTCCCAGTTCCTTCTCCCTTAGCAGAGTAATATCTGGCTTCAGACCCTTCCCTGCTTTCTGGAACAAAATTCTGGTTTTGATAATTCTGAATTTTCACTGTTGGTTTTGGTTTTTTTTTTTTTCCCTTTATCCACAGTGAAGTTACAGTAGACTTTTATTGATAGATCCAAGCACAGCTCGACCTGTGTGATTTTTCTTTTCCAACAAACTTATGCAGCCAGTACTTTTTTTTTTTCCTAGGAGCCAGAGGAAATGGTGAACAATGGCTGTATTTATGCATATTCTGAAGTAGTGTTTTCATATTAGTGTATTACTACCAAAATATATTTCTAGAGAAAAAGGATTTATGCCTTACTAAGTGCTCTTTGTGACAGAAGGAAAAGGTAATTGTAACTCAACATAACACTAAAGCAGAAAATATTTGAAAGCTAATAATGTTTCAGGAAATAACTAGTGTAACAGCCCTCATAATTAGTCTTCCTATGGTTGGATACCATAGACTAAATATTGTTTTGAGAGATATGAAGACAGATTTGATTAATTTTTTACAAATGGTATCTTCCTTGCTTTCTTTAAATGGAAAAAGTCTTGTTTCTGGGAAATTATGAATCATTTTTAGAGGCCAATGATGTATTGTTTCATAGGTGAACTTATGTGAACTTATGTGTTAGATGAGAGAAGCAAGAGGTAGCCTGCAATAACTCAGTTTGGTGCTCTTCCGAACATGAATAAACATGTAAAGTTGATGTGCATGTGATGAGGAAAACCAGCTCTGAGCTGTGCATGCAGTGCTTTTGGTTCAAAACACAATGGAACACACACACAGAGAAATATTTTAGCATAAGAAGCGTTCATATTGGGCATTGATAATAAAAAGCAGTTAAGAGGCTACAAACAGAAAAGACAATGTGAATTAATGAATGTCTGATGCTTAGTACATTGAAGTGAGGGCTAATGTTTACTTTTTTGTTTCACTCTAGTCTTTATCAAGTGATTGTGCTTCCTCTGGGTTTGCAGAGCACTTTTATTTGTGACTCTTTTGCTGCTGCAACTTTCTTCAGTAACACCACTGATGTTAAAGGATATGTGGCAGCCGAATTTCTGGCGAAGGATGTTGCTGATAACATGTCAATTGCTCTTGGAGACAGACATTACTATGGGAAGTTTTATAATGCTCCTTTAAAGCTGGGAGAAGAGTATTGTGTTTTTTTGAGAATAATAAGTGAGTGGAATAAGGTAATGGACATTTTAAAAGCTTTTCTTTACATCTGTTGAATGAAATGTTGCTGGGGAAAAAAGAGGAAAATAATAGCTTGGTGTTAAATTTTTTATGGTGTCGCAAGGTTCTGTTAGTTGACAGAATTAGATTAAATCTGAAGCTCTTTAAATAACTCTTGTAATTCCTTACAGATATTTATGTCATTGTAATGCTGGAGCAACTCTGGATGCCAACTCTGGACATTTTAAAACCTTTTCTTTACACCTGTTGAATGAAATGTTGCTGGGGAAAAAAAGAGGAAAATATTAGCTTGGTGTTAAATTTTTTATGGTGTTGCAAGGATCTGTTAGTTGACAGAATTAGATTAAATCTGAAGCTCTTTAAATAACTCTTGTAATTCCTTACAGATATTTATGTCATTGTAATGCTGGAGCAACTCTGGATGCCATTTTTTCCAAACAATGCAAAAAAAAAAAAAATGAAGAGCCATCGCTGCCCTCAGTAATTGAGAGTGTCTTTATTGGGCCAGAATTTAGTGAAAGAGATTAGTATGAGAATCTGAAAATTACTCCTTAGCAATGAAAAATTCACCCCTTTTAATTTTTAATTGAATGTTTTATAGCAAAATATTCCAGTTCTCCAAATGACAAGGAAAAATATATTTTATCGTGTGTGTTACCTTCCACATAGCAATGAATGTCAGCTCCAGCTCCCTTGGGAAAGCCTCGTGGAAAAAAGTATATTACTAGCATTAATTTTTTGTCATTTTAAAGTAAATATGTATTTTCATTAGAAACAAAAAGTTTCTGAAATGTACATCTCGGCTGTTTGTGCTCTAGTGTCTTGCCTCCTCTGATGTCATTATGCCACTGGTTTTCCAGTCATTATCTATCTCAGGGGTCAACAGCTTGTAATTTTTTCATCAGTCTTAGCAGTAGGAACTTTTTCTTATATGGGCCAGGTGATAGGCTTTCATGTGTGTACAGTTCCTGAATGTCAAATGTAAAAACAGAACAAAGCAACCCCTACTAAAGAAAAAAATACCTGAACAGTGCCTCACCCTGCCACCCCCAAAAATTAAAATAGAGTTTTAGGGCTTTGTGCATACAGCACGAAGCAAGGAGGCATGCAAAAACTGATCTGTGAGTCACTCGTAGATAATTCTTTACAATTTTGGAAGTCTACACCCAAATCTCAGTAAGTTAAAACAGCTTCTATTAAGAAATGTAACTCTGCCTCAGTCCAAAGCAAGTGAAATAAAACAAGTGTATATAATAGCTATTACTGGTATCTGCTGATCTATGCAGCATGTGTTTTGTGTGGCACCTACTTTAACAATAGTCTAAGAAGTTTTTATAGCACAGATAAAGTGGTTTCTGATCCTGATACAAGTCCGTTGTTTGTCATAAATTTTTAATTAGTTGTCTGAGGGAAGAAGTAGGGAAATGACATTTGAAGGCATTCAGTTCGTAAGTAGTGGTAAGTTACCCCAAAATATCCTGGAATTTGGACAACGCACTGTATTTTTTAGAAACATTTACTCTGTGGAGCAGGATTGTTAATGAGTCAGATGTATACAAGTTTAGCCTCTTTAAGCACTCCTGAATAAACTGTTGTTCTCTCATAAAACCCATGTGTCCTTGGGTTTTATGCATTCGTTTTCCTAGCTCTTTCCCTTTAACATTTTCTGATATTGGGGAACGTTTCCTACTGTTACTTGCGTTGAGGCTTTTCTTGCACAGAACAGTGCAGATTGCTTATGCATCTCTGCCAGCTGTCTGTTAAACTGCTTCTAAGTTACATTATTCTTTCTCTTTCATATAGACTATTTCCTGATGTTTCATCTCTAGCATTGCCAGATGTATTTTCTAGGCCACTGATTTAATGGAATATTATTACTGTTATTTGTAGAAGTCACTCTATGCTTCCATCCATTTAGAATGCATCAGCTCCTTAATATACACTTTCCTGTATGGCTTTTTTTACTTGATGAAGTACACAAAGTTACATGCAACATTTATAAATCATCATTAGGATTGCAAATACCAAACGGCTTTGGTTCCCAGTTCTGCTTCGTTGAAGTGGAACTGAGACCTGTGGCTCAAAAGTACTGGTTTATCTTCAATTCTCATGCCCTTGTATTTTGTGCAATTGTTGGTATTAAGTTTAAAGAAATTCAGAATTATAAATTGAGGGTTGTTGGGATTTGAGAACTTCTGAAAATCTGATTACTTAAGTAACAGAATTTGGATTCAAGAGTTAATATTTAAAAGTCTGCTTTTTAAAAAATTTGCTCTTTAATTGGCCCTCAGTTATTAATACATGTGAAGTCAGCATTTCTGTAGTGTATTTTACTTGTGAACACACTTCCATTTGAATACAGACACATTAGAAATATATGTCATAGACTCCTAGCTAATGTTGTTATTATTGTATTTCTATGTTCTGGCATCCTCCAGAGTCCCTTCTGGCTCCAGACGCCTTCATGCTGAGAATGGTACAATTTGTGTCATACACGCTGTGAAATCATGGCTTGGTTGTGACTTTTTATTGCCATTATTCCTCAATATACCTGACATATTTTCTTTGTGGTAAGGGTGGGAAAATCAGTTCAGATAGAATTGCGTGGACACAATTGAGACTAATAAGCTGTTCCATTTTATTGAGTCCACGCTCATTTATCACTTGCTCAGATTTGGAGGTCATGAGAAAGGTGTCTGCTGTGTGGTTTTTACTTTCTGTTTATTTTTCAAGGTGGACGATTTAAAATGTGTATTTCATTTGTGCAGGATATTCAGACGTGTTAAAGGGCTGGTCACATGATCTGAGGAGACTGTTGGGGATGTACAAGGAAAGCAGTTAGGCATTCGGAGATAATGGAAATTACCATTTTTCATATTGATTAATTTGGCAATTGGAATATAGGGATGATGGAGACCAAGGGAGGATTTGGGAACAAACGAGAATTTACTGTCATTATCATGAAAACCTCACTTAAGTGGAACAAATTGTCCACCCTTGGAAGTGTCCTTCTCCATAAGGGATACTACTAATTAAATAACTCAAACCCATCTGGTACCTATTTTAATCTCCAGTGATTACTTTATGGATTCCATGCTGCGCAGAGAGCTAAGGCTCATAGTGAAGGGCAAGAACTAAAAAAGGTGTTTGGAGTTTAAACTTATTTGAGATTAATTTCTTTAGCATAGCTTTTGTTCAGTGTCAGCATCATCTTTTTTGGATCAAATAGTTTGTGTGTTTACCATAAGTAGGAGCAGGACTGTGAAAGGTGAAGATGACATGCAGTCTTCAGGGGAAATGCTATGAGCTTTTTGGAAAACTGGAATAAAAATGGTGCCTACTGTGAGAAAAGTCTGTTAAAATCATGTGAGAAAAGTGTATATGCATGGCAAAATGTTGTCTCTTTTCTCCAGAACTCTTTTAAGTGTGCAGCTGTGGAAGGGGCTTCTATCTCCAGTTTAGCTACCTGTGAATATCCGTGTTGAAATACGGACTTTGAGATCCATGGATACTTAAGTATTTGGAGGAGTAACTTCACTGATAACTTTCTGGAAAGGTGCTAATTCATCAGAGGAAGGGATTTATAATTTGATTTAGTATAAAGTGCAGATCAATGAACTTTGCTGCTGAGATTCCTGGGAGCTCTGTAACTTCTGTGATAGGCAGGAGACGACTGATTTCCTGCAAACTAGAATATGTCACAGAGATAGCTATTTCAAGGTGATGGCACACAACACCCGTGCCTCCAGAATCTGGCATTTGGTTAAGTTTTTAAATCCACCCTTGCTTCTTTATTCTCCCTCTCCTAAGAGGATTTTCTATGTCAGTGTTTTGTCTTTTTAAATAACCAGAAAATTACTTATAAAAAATGAGTTTAAGAAACACTGAGATTCCACAATTCAGCATGCAGACACACGGAAGTAAGATAAAGCATACAAATGTGCCTTTGTCCTTTTGTGCAAATGCTTCAAAATGTAGCCTTCAATTTCACAGAAACATGCTGTTATCCAGAGAAGCATAATACATATTTTGCCAAAACATGACAAATACATGTGTATGTATTCTGTGAAAGTCTGTGGAAGTCATTTAGCAGGAAAGTACGTATAGAAGCACTACAAAAATAGACTTCACAGTAGTTATACAGTAGACAATAGAACTTAGAATAGAACTTTGTGTGTATGTATGAATGTGAAGTGCTAGGGGAAAAAAGCTCTACAGGGACCAAAGCTTACTGTAAAAAAACCCCAACTTGTTAAACAAGTCTGCAAAAGCAGACCCTGATAAACATTTATTCAACTACTGTGGACATTAACTACTGTAAGTATTCTATAAAAATCATTAAAAATTACCAAGCAAGTTGTCATAACTGAAAAAAAGCCTACAAAAAACACTAGTGTTTGAGAAACATGCCATTAAGTACCATATTTTAACATATGTATTCTACGTGGGGATAGAGTTAATGCAACATATTCAGCCTTATCTTGGCATTTCATAAATTCTGATTTCTTATCCAAGCAGCTTCAAAGATCCTTCCATGTTACTTGCATGCCTAGGCTGTAGAAAGAAAGGAAGAGTGATGATCTAAAAGACTAGAGCCAGCCTTTCATCAAAACTCTATCTCTAATCTTATCTTTATAGTTTATAATCTTTTCAGACAAGCTAGAGGCTGCTACCAGGGGAATAACAAACTCCATTCCCAATAGTAATAAAATACAGTATGTTGTGGATGGCTGCTCTTGCAGAGGGTGTTAGTGATAATAAATTTCTCTCATGAGAAACAGTGATTTTTATGTTTTCATTTTCAGGTGAGAACACAGTCCTGTGCTGTTTGGGCACAAATTGAAAGTAAGTAAATTTTTCTTCAATGAGAAAACAGAAGTTCTCATGGCTTTGCTTGGCAGCATAAACTAATAATTGCTGTGGCTGTTTCTTCATTTGCCATTAATGGTTGGTTGACATTGAGGGTTGGAAAGGTTAGAGGCAGAAAATTTGCCTTGGACTTTGGTATTCCATTCTAATGGATTCAGTAATCCATTCTAAAATGGATTCTCTGTTTTCTCCCTCGTTTTCAATATTACTCTTTCTATGCATCACATCCAAATCTTTACAGGAATTTTTGTGCACAAAGGATTTCATGCACAGAAGATACAAAATTTTAGGAGCCTGTTTTAAGATAGTTCTATATTAGCTTAAGGATTTTTTTTAAAAAAAACATTTTCTAGTGGTTAGAAGCCACATTATTTATTTTCTTATGTTCAGGTGGTCCTTGGAGAATTAAGTCCTTTTATGAACTTAGGAAAATAAGACACCATGCAAAAATGAAAAATACGGCTAATTTTTGTACTTGTAAGTACAATTTCTTAAAAGTACTATGGCATAAAATGGCATAACTTTAAAAGCCAGTGAATTTCTCAGAATGGTTTTATCTTTGTTTTTCCTTTTGACTATAAAATGTTTCCAGTGAATGAGTTTACCTCAGAGGAGTTTGGAATCCACTGGAGATCATGTTTCCCTCCTTTCCACCATGGTAGAAAGTACTCTCTTCACCACTCTCAACATTTCATCATGTTTCAGCAAAGAGCAGACATTAACCTCTCCTGACAAAGAAAGTGGCACCACTGGAGTCCCCTACAAACTCTAAATTATGCTTTTGTATTGAAAGACTCACAAATTGGAGTTAGGAGATGCAGTGAAACTGGGGAGTGAGACACTGTTTTGGAATGATAATAAATCATGTGGTGCATGGAGTGCTTGAGGTGCGTCTCCTCCACTGTTCACAAAGCCCACGTCTGACTATTGCTATAACTGATCTTCTCGTGACAGCTGTGTGTTTATTTCTAGGTTGCCTTTTGTTGTTTACTCTTGTGACCTAGTTCATTTACCGCCACACTTTAGAATGTAATTTAGGCAGTTTGTGGTTGTGAAGACTTGGCTAAGATCAAGGATTCCGTAGGTTTGAGGGCATTATTGCTAGAGCAGTATAGGCAAGAGCTGTAAAATAGCTCTGGAAAGACAGAAAACTGTTCCTCTCCTGAATTTGTCATTTATCAGCTTATAGAGCATCATCAGAGGCATCTTACATATAGGTAGATTTTGGTTTTGGGATTAAAAGAATGGGCATTAGAAGATGGGAGTAGGACAGGTCAGGACTTTGGCTTTCTGTTGTAAATCCATTTGCCTTTATGTTGAATGGACATTGTGGATATTGTAGCGAAACAGTGTCCTTGGCCTAATGTACTTCTGCAGCTGGAGAGGCTGAGAGTACCTTTGGCTCACTGAATCCTTTGAGGAGTATTCCTTAATTCAATTTGTGTGGAAGGCAAATCTGTAAATTAAATCTAAACCAAATGGGCCTGTTGCGGATGCCGTCTAGACAAAGCTACACATTGTATGATAAATCATTGTCATAAAAAAGTGGTAGAAAGCTGTTAAAAGCACACTTCTTTCTGTCACAAATAAATAATATGAATTTTGAGGGGTTTTTCACCAAATATACTCTGCAATGTGTGGGGAAGACAGTTCTGTCATTTTTATGGAGGGCTGACATCTGCTCTAGAGATGCATAACTTCCTTATGGAAACTGGTGTTACAGTGATATAAGGACAGGTATAACTTTTACCAAAACTGAACATGCTTGTACGTTGAACAGATTTTCCTTGTAGGGTCCCTGTTTGAAATTCTTTATTTTGCCAGGCTCACAGTAAGTATACAGGTGAGAGCTGCTGCACAGGTACAAGCCTTGCTTCACTGAGCAGTGTCAGGCAAAGATGGTAAACTGATTAGGCAAAGATGGTAAACAAGATCAATTGTTGAAGGTGTTTTGGGTGAATGCCCAGCCAGTTTTGTGCCTGTACATTCAGATGAGCCAAAAAAGAGTTCAATTTAAGTAACAGAAGTTGCTTTTCTGATGTTCAGGCACTTGGATTCTCATCGTGGATATATACAGTAATTTCACTGAATAAGTGCCATTTTTGCAAGAATTTAAATTTTTGTTAAAACATTAAATAGTCATGCTTGCAAGATTTAACAGCAAGTGGAGTTGTGGAATCTTGCAGGAGTAAGACCCAGCATCCTAGATCTCTGTGGGAAATCCAGTAAGAAATAGGTAACCTTTGACTAATGCTGAAAATGGGATAGAGGTGGCTGGAAGGGATTGAGTTTCTATTTTCTCAGGTTACTTTCACCAGTAGTTCTTAGTAATTCTGGTTTTGACAGCACATCACTGTAAGCCTTCGTTCTGTCCCTGGGTGAGTTCTGGTATTATGGGCTTGGGTAAGACTGTCATTGCCAGGTTTATTTCTATTGTGTCACTTGGGAAAAAAACCCAAAAGAATGGGGAAGAGAAATCGTGCCCAGATCGTAAAAAATTTTGAAGGAGATGCTTTGAGCCATTTAATAAAGCACTAGGATTTTCTGGCACCAGAGACCACCTTGGCATATGATTTAGACTGAAATTGCCAGTGATGAAAAGGGATAATGTTGACATTGAGTATCTAAATTAAAAAAAAAAAGAAAGAAAAAGGCAAGAAACGGAGGGATGAAGAAGTATAATCACTTTTGAGAAATACACCATTTAATCTTACTCCATCAACCGGATGGTAACTACTAGTCAATCAGCTCCAGTACTACTTGACTGAGCAGTAAGTCCAGCATCTAAGTTTTGTTACAGTATTTTAGCTTTGGGCAGACTCAGTTGGTCAGTCACCAGACTGAAGGTACACTATTTGGTATTTGTTCATTTGAATTGTTTGATATTTTCTTCCAGATTTATCACCCACTCTGCAATACATGACTGCTGTTGGATTAGGGTCAGTTGCTGCTGTCTGCGTTATACTGTTCCTGTCGTTCTCAATGGCACGGTATGTATTGTTATTAACTCCAGTTTTCTAGTCCTCCTGCACAAGGCTTACGTGCTTTTCTTTTCAGATAGTTTTTCTTGCCAACCTGCTTGGTTTAGGCCTCTTGGGTGTTAGAAACTATTATCAAGAGTTCCTTCAGTGGCCACTAATGCTGTCCATTGCTTGAACTGATGCCCTCTATATCTTTGCAATTGCTGGCAAAACATCTGAAAAGTATGGGGCTCATCTTAAAAAAGGAAGGATTCAGACAGTAAGTAGCACCAGGAATTTAGGTCAGAGCTGTTTTGATTTAATGGTAGCTAAATAAATGAAGTTGATATGCTGTGCTACTCTAAAAGTGAAGTCATACCAAGAGAAATGTTGATGTACTTTGCTTATGTAAGGAGCCAATTTCTAGTCTTCCTAACTTTATCCAAAAGGCCTAAAAGGATTGTTTTTCAGTAGCGGTTGATCTTTAGCTAAAGGCCACAATAAAAACATGTTAGAAATTTTTAAGAAATTGATTTCTTTCTGTTTCATGATCCTTCATGCAGGGGCAGTAACTTTATAACTGTCTTCCTTTCAAAGGTAAAACAAATATCTGCCTTTAAGTAATTGTGAATGTCTATGTATGTGTAAAATGTCTTGACTAAAAAATACATCTTTGTTGTTGTTTTAATATGTTTATCTCTGAGAATAGTCTTCTGACTTACGTCCCTTGAAAGGTCAGGAGCCTCCAGCTTGGGGGCTGTGAAGTATAGAGCATTGATCGGTTAAGCTGCTTATTTGGCATTCAGAAATAGAAGGACCTAGTCTTATACAGGGCTGGAGAAAGTAGGATTATTTGGATTATTTGTAGTTGTCTAAATTTCAAATCAGTTCTTATAATCTGAATTCCAAAATAAAGGTTCCAAAGTATCCTTCTTTTCTTTAAGTAACAAAAGAAAGGGATCTCAGGCTTCCCTTGGTAATAGGATGCAGTGGTAAACTTCGGCTTGCAGTCTTGATTGGTTTTGGTTTTTTGAAAGACATTGTCAGAGTCAGCTTTGACATTTGAGGCAGAAGGGGCTATAACTGTCTTGGTGTCTAAACTAGCAATCCTGGCAGAGGGCTTATTGCAGGAGGAAGGGCGTCCCTGGGCTGTCATGGTGTGAAAGGCTCCTCAGTTATTTCAGTTTCTCTGGTGAAAATGTGACAGCAGGATACAAATACTTTCTAAAACTATGTCAAATCAATTAGCATCACAGTGATAGGAGAGCTATTTAAGATAATAGTACTGGAAGAATCATGTATGAGTATGAACCAGTTGTGAATGAGTGTAGAGAAGATTAGGTCCTGAACTTCCATTTCAGTCTTCTTTTAAAAAGAGTGAGAGCAAAAAAAAACCCAGGTGACATCCTTAGGGAGCTGAGTACATTGAGTACATTTGACAGGGGTCATGCTGTAATGTGGTGTAATTTTGGGGGCTAGGACTTGATAATTCAAGAAGTATCTTTTAGGCCCTTGATCCCATGTACAGAGAAATTCTTGGATCCATTCTCCTGTTTTAGAGAACATGAGAAAGAATCCTTGGCAGAAATTAAAGCTGCCCCATCCCAGTAGGAGGCAGAGAGGGGAAAACCCGGATGTCATTTGTGACAAGACCCTTCACAGTGCTCACAAGAAGTAACTGTAATGTTCATAAATAACAAATACTCTTTTAGTTTTAAATAAGCATCAATTTAATGCATTTCTGAGTAAGAATGTAATTTGAAAAAACACGTGAAGTCAGCCTTCTGCCCTTCTCCAGTTGTAAAGCCATGGTCCTGTTTTAGGCACTGTACTCCAGGAAAGATGTGGCCCATCAGGAGAAAGAGACGGAGGAACTCGACAAGAGAGACATGAGATCTATCTGATCCAACTGCGAGTAGGGTAATCACTAGTAGGTTGCTTAGTCTGGCAGAGAAGAGACTGCCAAGAAGCATGATATACAAATATAGAAAAAAACATTATAGAAAGACCAACTTCCTCCTGTCCATAGTGCCCATGGTTACATGTACCATCCATGGACAGTATAGCCATGTGCTTCTGAACAGTAGGAGAGGGAGGCATGGGAACAGATTGCTGTGAATACTGTGAAACCGTGGCTTCTGGGTGGTCTGGAAGAGCACATTAAACAAACATTCATCAGGAATGACACAGCTACAGATGATCTTGCCATGGTGTCAGATGAATGGTCTTGCATTATTTCTTGGGGTCCCTGTAAGCTTTCCTGTTCTGCAGCTTCTGTCACAAAGAACCACTGTATTCAAGTGCTCACCAGCTTGCCACATGTCTGCTGCCTCAGGGATTATATTACTGCAGTGGGACAGATTGTGAATTCCCACTAGCATGGTTGCTGACAGCAGTTTTAACTGTTCCTCAGTGAATAAAAGTCTGACACTGGATTCACAAAGTGCACAGCCTGACTGCTGATGTCCTTAGATATTATTAAATTTTTTCATTTAAAAAATGCATTAGCCCATAGTTGTTACTATTAAGGTGCCTTGTCACACATTCACCTTGCCTTGTTCCTCCTAATCCTTTGCTTCCTTTTATATGTGAGGCCCATTCAGATGCATAAGGACAGTGCCAAAACTTCAGCTTTCTGAAGATCTGCACTGGGCATGAGTGTTGTTGATGCCAAGGTTAACGTAGGTGAGGTAGTCATCAGACCCTATCAGAATGCTTCCTACCCATCCTACCCATCCTACCCTGGCTAGCTGTAATGTTCAGAATTTATACCAGCACCTTAGGTCTTAAAAACTTTAGAAACTCTGTCATTTATCCCATCAATATGGGTGTTGCAAGTTCTCGTGTCAGGTCTATGCTTGGGTCTTGAATGGTTTTTAAGTATTTTTTTTAAACTGGAATTTTTTCTCTTTCTGCAGCTCTTATCTCCACAATACAGTGCGCTCCCCACCTGCTGCTTTAGCCTGCGAGGCTGTACATTTATCTGCTACAATGGACATGGCACAAACAGGGATTACATCATCATTCCTAGAGACTGAAAATGTCTCTCTTCTCTAATGTGTTATCCCCTGAAGTCAGCATAGAGAAAATGCATTCTTCTTACCAAAGCCAGCATCTGTCGGGTATGGACTTATCTGCACGGCACATATGTACTATAGCATGGGCAGATGAAATGTGTTTGTTACTGGAAGTGAGATGTTTATTGTCTCCCCTTGTTTCCAGATGGTGTGGTATGTAAAGGAGAACCTTGCCTCACAAACAGGTTTGTGTCAGAGACATTAGCATGCGTCCCGTGTGTTGGCCACAGGCTTTCAGCTATTCCAGCCACCAGAATGCCTAATAATGAGTGTCTGTATTGTACTTTATTACATGAATAATCCCCTGATCCAGTTGAGACTGTCTGAGAATCAACTGCTACTTTAGATATCTTAGGACACATAAACTGGCCCATAATGAGAGAAAATAGAGATCAACCCTTATATCAGATAAAAGGCCTATTGTATTTCCAAGCATAAAGGTAGAAGACTTTCATCAGTCACTTATGGGTAATGGTACTTCAATAACAAGTACAGAGTTGTTAGCCATGAAATTGTCACACTTAAATACTGTCAGCAACAGATGTGTTCCAGAGATACTGCAATCATTGCTCATAGCAATTAGCAATAATTGCAAATAATATACCAATCTATAGAACTGCAGTTTGCCAAAAAGCTGAGTAGCTTTAATGGCATGTGAAACTAATTTAAATAAGGAGCTACCTGTGTTGAGTGCAGTTTTGCTAATCTCTGTTCTGTAATTACAGTTGAGTAAAGCCATTAAATCATTGTCTGGTTAATGAGCTGGTGTGTAACATCTGGTTAGAGTCACTTAATAAAGTACAATAAACTGATTTCCTATGGCATACTCCCAGTTAATATTTTCTTCCTTCTGTAAGAAAGAATTGAGTGCCTTTGATTACTTCCACTCCTGTTCAGAAGTTGCTTTGAGATATATTAGCAAAATCATTCTGTTAACTGGTGAAATAAAGAAGCAAGTGTTTTGGGTTTTACTCAGTTTTATCATTTTTTCCAAGTTACCTTTTGTGTTTTACTGCTTTGAATATATGATACCCATTTTTGGAATTCTAAATGTTTCTTATTTGTGCTGGCTTTATAATTTTAGATGTTCTGTCTCTCTAGGTTGTGTAATTCCTTTTTTGGTATTTAAAAAGGGTATTTTAAAGTGTAACAGCAGACTTCATAGTTGTTAGCAGAGAGGAATTACAATCAAAGTTACATGAGAGAGCTTTTAACTGCTGCATCTAACTGGGGGTGCTTTTTTCAGATCTGGGCAGATAATCGTTTCTGTTATCCAGCATTTCCACTGCTTACCAAATCTGCCCTTTGAGTGAGTAAGTTTTCAGTAGTTAGTAGATGAATAAGAACCCCTTTGTCTACATTAGTGATTAAGAGTTGGTAACGTTTTCCTTCACTGATTGAGTAAGATCAACCTAACTGTCCATACTGAGCTACTGTTACTTAATTTTTCAGTTTCTCCTGCATAATTCATTCTCACACATTCTGCTCGTAATTCTCTTTCTCGATGGAATAGGTTGCCAAGGTTTGGTGTAGCAGTACAAACTGCACCACTTCATTCTGGTTCGTTCTCTGGCTGCTGTGGTCCTGTGAGAGAGTTGATGAGCAGCTAGCTGTTCCTGAATAAGGGAGAGCTGGAGAGGCAGGAAATTATTATAGAGACAGGCATGCCATCCTCTGCGAAAGAAAGTTTCCTTCACCTTTTACTAGGACCAGCAGTGTTCCAGTACGTTATGCAGGGCCAGGAACATAAGTCTATCTTGTCAGTGGGTTTAGTTGGAAAGTTGGAGGTCTTCATGTAACCGTCAACAAGTAATTTCTTTTCTGTGTGCCTCTTCTTTACCTAGCTTGTCTTTTCATAACATAAAGTTTTAAGAGCAAGGTTTCTTCTTACCAAACATCCACACTTCTGCTGGGACTTATACAATGTATTTAAAAACTCATTTGGACAGCTCTGCACAGTGGAGCGGTGCAGCATATTAATCCCAGGAATGGACTGATAAGGGAGAAGTGATGAGGCAGGACTCCCTGCCATCTTAAGTTCTCCAAAACAGCTACAGTCCTGCAAGTTTCCCTCTTTCCCTCTGCCTCCTTTGTCGCTCTTGGCAAACCTACCTCTGGCTGTGAGCCTGTCTTCATCTGTCATGTACGTATCTTTCTTACACATCTGTTTCAGTTTAATGTGGGAAGCATAGAGAAATAATTTAGCCTTGCCCTCCTCAGATAATTGTGCAAATGTTAACGGTTCGTTTGTTAGAGCCTCTCTCTTTCAGAAACATTGCTCTATTGCTCCCAAGCTTTTCAATTATATTTTTTAAACTATTTTTTAGGGAAAGTAAAAAGGTTTAAAAAGTAGGAAATTAAGAAGTAGCTAGAATAGAAGAAGGTTCTTAAAAGTTCTACTAAGAACAACTGTTATAGGACTGGACAAAAAGAACAACATGAAATTATAGTGGCTGTACTTACTTTTGTCTGTTACAGAAACAAGCTTGTACAGTGAAATTAATCTGGTTTAAGAGTACTGCTAATGAAGGCCAGCTCTCTGACATTTCATTAGAAGGAAATATGCCATTATGCTAGAAAGGGTTTCACTGCAAATACAAACTTTTAGACTTCTGATCAGATAGCTGATTTACAAAAATAGTTGTTAGGAGAAGATAGTCCTAGCAGGTGCCACTTTGAATGGGGCTTTGAAGTTGGAAGTGTGTGTCTGTAGAGGTACTTTTGTTACTCAGATTTATAATCCTTATATTCAAGTTTATGGAATGATCTAGCAGCTCTGTATTTCATATGTAGCATCCTGCCGAACTAATTGCAACATTGACGTAATCACACCCTCGTGGTTTGAGAAATTCTAGAGACTTTTCTAATGATCCTTCACTGCTATTCCTTCAGTTAACAATGAAATTCTCCTTTTTCTTCCAATGTTTTTTGCTCTGCTTCCTCAGATATGTGTTCCACACCCAGGCCAAGTAAGGTAAAGCTGCTCTGTTTTTACTGCTGATCTATACCCATTCATGGTGCTATATTGAGATGTGCTATATTGAGAAACTGTTTGGTTTAGATACATGCCAGTGTCTGCATTATCTCCAAAGTGTGTTCGTCTCTAAAGGAAACAAGAAGTTGTTAGCCCTGGATAAACAATTCTGTGTAAGCTTAAGTTAAACTATTTTTTATCTTTTATTCTGTAATAGTGAGATAACATGCAGGTTACTGTAAAAATCCAGCAGTTACACATGTAATTGTGATGGTGCGTCAAATGAAAAGCCTTTTATTGTAAAATATACTTTATACTACATGTCATTGATGGGTCCTTTAAATCTTTTGGTGAGATTTCTTTGTTCTGGGCATGATAGAGACAGCCAGAAGCCATCCAGGCTTCTTTGTTTGTTTCAGTATTTATAGTCTCAATCAATTGTATGTACAGGGCCAGATATGCAGGCCAGTATGCTCCTTGTTTCTACGTGTGGTCTCAGATTTAACTGTTTTTAGTCACCATTCCTGTTTCCCAGGTCTTGCGCTATTTTGCAGGGCCGTTTCATAATCAGCAGAATTCAGCCAGAGTCCAGCGTGAGCTGGCAGATCCATGATCTCTAGCCCAGATGGAAGTATTTCTGGTCCTAGTGACAGCATTGCTAGGAAGTTACGACAGTCTCTGAAAAATCTTAACTGTTGCATTGCTTTCGAGGACAGAGCTGGTGCCTTCAGGTGACGTTCTGAGACTGTGAAATTAGTTGGTGATCTCAGTGCTGAGCTCTAGTGGAACAAGTGTCAGCAGCACCTCCACAACTGCAGTTCCTGGCAGCAGGAGAAATGACTGTGGACAGCACAGACACTTGTTCCTTTTGACTCTGACAGAGGTGAGGTCTGAGGAGGCAGAGTGCAATGGCAGTATTTGTGGTATGACTATTATGGAGCTATTTCCATTTTGAGGTTAACAAAAATGGCACCTTTACAGTCACAAAAAAGGGGGACTTGCTCTGAAGTTCTGTTTTTCCTCCTCTCTCCTTTCCCAAAATATTCGTGTTTATTTTTTCCAGAAATACTGCTTTTGTTCCTGCACTCACAGCTGAATAAGGAAGAGTGACCTTTTATTGGTGTTTTCCCACCTTGAGGCAGCACAATTGATGTATTTCAGTTGCAGTTCATGTTTTATGTTCCCTAGTGTCCTTGTTGGATCACCACATTGTGAAAAACTGTATATATTATGTATGTATAATATATGTGTGTATATATATGTAGTTTGTTCTGTTTCTTCCATTTCACTTAAGAATGGACTGAAGATATAGTCAGAATTTCACAGCAAGGGTGGGGAAGTTCGGTTTCTGCCCCCAGGAGTATAAAAAATATTAATAGACTTGAGAGCAATAGAGAAAGGATTATAGAAATAAAGTCAATTCTTAATAGAAGGTAATTTCCAAAGGCCCAGATTTTCCTGAGCAACTTTTAGCCTGGAATGTTTTAGCTTGATTTTGATGACAGTTCATACAAAAGTCTCTCCTGCAGCCATCCTGGGAGAAGTGAAGAGAGGAAAATGGATTGGATTAGTCTGGTGAAGGTGTTTCAAGCTAATGGGCACAAATCAGCTATGCTAATACATTGAATAAAGCCTTAACACAACAAGAACGTAGGGGTGGTATAAGCCAGTTCTCAGCTTTCCCTTTTAGCTGTGCAAAATTACCTCCTTGGTTTGGCTCTTGGCTAATGAAGGTGTTAGGACGTTCCATTTTGTTTTGCATTCCTGTGAATTCTGACCGATTCTACATATTTTATTTCCATGTGTACAATTGGCCAGTCCTTACCTGTAACCTGGCATATTCATACAGGCACACAAAACCAAAGCCAGGTGAATGTGGAATGCCAAGTGAGTAACAATTGTAAATACCAGCTGAGAGGCAGGGAACTGGTGCTTCAACAGCAGTTCTGCATTTTTGCAGTATACCAGTCTCTTACTGGCAAATGAATAAAATTATTTTTACGTGATTATGCAGCGTGTTTCACAATGGTGATTTGAGTGTTTTGTGGCTAAATTAAATCTGGCCCCTTCTGTTAAATACTGCCTTACTCCCTTTATTCTTCATGGCTTTAATCTGCCAGGTGTTCATTTTTATTACGATAAAACTGGCTCAAAATTGGGCATACGTCCTGATATTCTGAGGAATTCTACTTTCTGCCCCAGATTTTAATGAAATTCCCTTGAAATTATGGAATTATCCAGGTTCTCACCCTGTGCCACTTAACATTGTTCTTTCTAAACTTAGTGCAATGATATATATTTACATTAGTTTAGAATGTGCTCTTATGTTTTAACTCAAAACAGAAAGAGGAGACCAGAGAGATGAATACATTGTGCAGTTTTGTGTTTGAATGTTTCCTAGTATGGCCACAGCAGTATCCAAAGACTCTTCAGCAGTCCTATTATTTATCCACTGTTTGTCTACACAGGAGGTCAGTGGGAAGCAGGGTAGATGGGAATTTCCAGCTGCACATTGCCTTTGTGGTGATTCCCTTTCTTGTTCAAAGATGCAATTTCATCCTTTTTTTTTTTTTCTTCTTAAAAGATTTTTCTGTTGGTCAGTCCAACAGCTTTTGAGATAAAATAGGATTGTTTGAGTTAGTTTAGGATCCTGTTGATCTATTCTGCTTTCTGCTAGGACTCCTGGGAGTTTGTTTTTTTCATCCCACATCCTGATAATTACCACAGCAGGACTGATTCATATTTTTCAAACAGACCAGACTGAACACATTTGCATGTATTGGCTTTGGGTGTTTTGCAATGAAAAGCCATGCCATCTTTGACAAGGTATAACAAGTATTTCTTATCCGATAATGTGACTTAATGCAAGCACTAGTTCTGGCTTTGCCCAGGTTCACCCTCCAAAACAAAAGGCAGAGTTTGTGCGTTGAAAAGGGATTTCATTTACAGTGACAAAGTAAGGCTTAAATGACAGTGATTTTATAATCCCAGGAGTGATGAACCCAGAATACTTGGTAGAGTATCAGCAAGCAAGAATACTACCTTAACATGATAAGTGATCCAATTTAATCCCATTTAGATGTCATCCTCTTTTGCATTTATCCATAAACATGTCCCAGTAGATGATAGTAAATCAGTATAGTAATGAAATAGTTTTGCCTCCAGGCATTTTATCTGGTACCTGGAATGTCCCTTCCCAGATATTTTCCTTGTAAGTCTGCCTTGGGTATTAAGTAATTGCTTCCTGTGATTAGTGATATCCTAAAATGCTCTTTCTGTGTGGGTAAAGTCTCCGCAATCAGGATATGTTTCTCCATAGGTGTAATGGCTTGGTGAAAATTGTTTGAAGTGCTTTGGTACAGTGTGTGGAAACTGCAATACCTAAAAGAGACATTATTTCACAACACTGGCCCCCTGCTCTCTGGATATCAGGTGCTTTTTTTTTTCTTCTCTCTCTCTCTCTCTCTCTCTCTTTTTTTTTTTTTTTTTTTAAGATTTCCAGTCCCTTTTGAAAATCTTAGCTCTGCAGTCTCTAAGAACCTAGAGCACTTACCCTGAACTTCAGGGTAAGTCTCTGTCCCTTTCTCTGTCCCTTTCTATTGTTAAGGTATGCTTTACTGTGAGTGGCATGTGGGTCAAGATTTAGAATCACAGAATATCTCAAGTTGGAAGGGACCTATAAGGATCATTGAGTCCAACTCCCTGCTCTCTGCAGGACTACCTAAAACTAAACCATATGACTAAGAGCATCATCCAGATGCTCCTTGAACTGTGCCAGGCTTGGTGCCATGACCACTTCCCTGGGGAGCCTGTTCCAGTGACTGACCACCCTCTCAGTGAAGAACTTTTTCCTAATGTCCAGCCTGAACTTCCCCTGATGCAGCTTCATTCCCTTTCCTCGTGTCCTGTCACTGGTCGCCAGAGAGAGGAGATCAGCACCTCTCCCTCTACTGTGCCCCACTGCCCTCATTTGCATGCTTGGGATCAGTTTGCCCAAGTTCATTTGTGTTAGTTGAATGTTCCTTCTGCATTACTTACTGTAAGTAACTGTTTCACAATTTTACTGTTTTCTAAAGAAACAAGCCTGTTACAAACTCTCTCCATTTCCCCATAATAATGTCTTTGCCCATAGGCACATTCAAGAGCAACAGGAATCACGAAGTTGTCATGTTGTGAGTTTGGTGAAAGCAGGCAGTTGAGAAGGACTAGAATCCTGCCTCTGTTGTTGTCAGACACCGGAGAATCCACTGCACGAGTAAACGATGTTACAAATGCTCTGTCCATGCTGTAGGAAACATGCAATACGGAAGAATCCATTGCACAGTCAATTCTCTCTGTCTCTTGCATGCAAACAGCAGTGAAAATCTTTTACTGCTTAGTATGTGATTAGTCTCCTGTGCCTGCTAAGAGCTGAGCTCATTTAACAGCAATGCTGAAGTTCTGTTAGAAATTCAGGTCAATCACAAGATACAAATCCAAGGAAAACTAGGCTTGGTTGAGCCCAGTGTTCACAGATCTGCTTGTTATCTAAACTCCTTCAGCATGCCTGCAGGCTGTTCTGTGCAGACAGATTTAAACAATTACAGAGCAATGGTTTTTTTCAATATTCATTTGCAGTCTGTTAATTCTTAAAACCTGTTATGAGCATTGGAAAATCAGTGGAGCTGAAGGCGGCTGTCATAGAGAATCATGGAAGCATTTTTCACTAGAAAAGAGCAGTGACCTTCTCTGAAGTCATCTCTCTGAATTGAAAAGGAAAAAAAATCAATGCAAGTGCAAGCTGTCCTTAAGTGGTCTTATCCAATAGGTGCTGCTCCAGAATGATGACATGTAAGCAGGAAGAGATCACAGGCAGACTTGGGCTTCCTCAAGGAGCATGTTTTCCCAGTGCTCTGGTGTTCTGGGAAAGATGGATGCAGCACAAACAATATCCAGGGAACATGCAGTGCATAGAAGAAGGTTTACAAGCCAAATGTTGGTATTCATATGAATAGAGGAAGCAGATAGGTTTATGCAGGTATGCTGTAATGAGCTGAGCAGTGCAGAAGACTTTAAATGTGAAGCAAGATAATGATTAGATTCACACAGTTAACAAAAGCCTTTGAGTTTCAGACTTTTACAGTGGGCTTTTAAAGGTGGCCTCTAAATCCATTCTCTTCATGCCAGATTCATGCTCTTATACATTTCTTTCCAGGAACTGTGGTGAGTCTGCAGGTACCTATGTCTCTAAAGCTCTGTATTAGAGGCTGCTGATTACAGGTCCTTGTGCATGTTAGCTTCAATTTATTATTGTTTTTGCAGCTTATAGGTTATATCCTAATTCTGCTGTTGCCTGGCTCTAGCAAAAATTTGCTGCTTTTTAATGAGAAATGAGTAATCTGGGAGAAGTCTCCACTTCAGTCTTAGCCTTTCTCACAGCTGTAGAAATGTGTCTACTGGCTGCTGGGAAATCACATGCTATAGATACAAGTCTTGAAACTGCAGAAGCAGCAGGTTTCTTTCCAGCCATCCCCCAGTGCAAATCACTATAATCAGTCCTTGTTTTTCCAAGTAAACAAGCAGCTTTCAAAATCGATATAAATCTTTCTCTTTCTGCCTTTGACATCCTTAAGCAAACATACAGTTCTTTGACTTTCATTTTGTTACCTTTTTGTCTTGCATTAATTTTCTTCTACATTATAAGTTACATTTATTTCCCTTTGTCTTTTTCCCAATGCAGTCAACATCCTGTGGGAGTATATGATTGCATTTTTTTCCTCTTTGTAGGGAGGGGGGAGTGATGGCTATTTTCTGTTGGAAAAAAGAAAATTCATCAGTTAAACCCCTAGGAAAGACATTGTATTTAAAAGGTCTTCTAGCCTGAGGTAGAGATGAGGATTTCAAATTGTGCTTGCTGTGACATTTGCTTTTTTGTACTGTTCCTCTCAGATTTCATATCAAGGCAGAAAAGGTGCATGGATACACTTTAAATTTGGAACTTTCTGTCCAGCAGCAGAAAAACCAGAGGGAGAGAAAAAAGTGCCTGTTAATATAATTTCAATCCTTATCTTGCAGTCTGACACCAACAAAACTTTGCTGATTCTTCATGATAAATGATTGATGGAAGAAAAAATCCTAGGGAGAGTTCATATTTAAAAAGTACAGTGAAGAGGCAAACTGTCCCAAACTGCTTGGGAACACCACCCCAAAAGAAATTGCCTCTTTTGCTGTTGGAATTTTGCAAAGGAATTGCTTCCTCTTCCGCCAGTCGTTGGATCTGCCTTTATCATGGTTCCCTGCAGACTCTTAGGATGCTTACCATTGCATTTAAGAATGTATTTTTTTGGAATCACAGGATCCGCTGCTTATGTAGCCTTTGCATTTGTCCATGGCACTCTTAACAGACTATGACTATGACTGTTTTTTAAGAGAAACAGTGTGCATGTCACGACTGAGCATTTCTGTCCAAATAGGTCTCCTTCTTAGAGAAGATTGAAGGTCTGCTGTTATTTTGAAGCTGCAGTTTCTAAAAGTGCCGTGACTGGATCAGGGAGAGTCTTTGATCCTAACTTCTGTAGATTTCTTTTCAGAAGTTTGTACGCTTTCCTCCTCACTTCCCTTGAAAAAAATCAGAAAACTTGATTAAGAAGGAAAAGAATAAGGTAGACAAGATATTAAGATGTTGCTGAAGTAAATTAGGGTTTGCACCAAGGCAATGCTGGTAAGTTTTGCTTGGAAGGTAAGTCTGGGGCATGTACCCAGGAAAGCCCTAGTGTTTTTGATGTGGGACTTGGATCCGTGTTTGTGGTCAGGGTTTGCCCATTTGCTTACGCTACTCTGCGCAGTTGAGGCACTGACACCCCTTTGAATCATTTATGGATTCATCCATTTGAAAAATACTGATTAAAAACATATCTTGTCAGAGGTTTTTAAAAACAAATATGGAGGTTTGTTTAAAAAACATTATTAAATCACCTAATTTTGCTTTTAAAAAAAAGAAACATAGATGGTATGGACAAACTGCATTTTTAGGTATTGCTGTATTCACTTCTTTTTTTGTTTTTAAACTGTTGCTTCTCCTTTGTACTTCGGAAAAATCTTGTCAGTACCCAATGCTCTTTCTTCCCTTTGTACAACAAAACTTTTATAAAGTTTCCTCCGCTGGCTAGCTGGGGTTAATTATCTTAGAGTGCATCTCACTGGGATGAAGAACCTTGTCTCTGGTTCTGAATATAGATAATCATCTTACTCCCACGCCTGTCAGTGTTTTCCTGCCTTCATTACATTTTCTTTATACAACATCTTTTTCCTGAAGAACTCAAAACAATTTACCATAAGAAAGCATGAGGAACAGAGAAGTTAGGGGTTGTACTGGCTGAGTGAATTGGTAAAAACATAAAACTAGAACTGTTGTAGTTTGACTGTCAGTTTTGTATCAGGAACGATGATTTAGATAGTGCTGTCCCTTTCTCTTCTGATAACTGTCTTTTATGGCTTAGAAGGCGGTTCTGCTGCATCTGCCTGTCTGTGATCAAGACCTGGCTTTCAGCAACATGATACAAACTGGTTTTACATTACTTTGGTGAATGAGAAGGCGCTTGCTAACATAGGGGTATTTCACATGGATTTTTAGCCACCTCTGTGCTCGTGATTAGAGCAATACATTTTGAGGGTACGTGGAAAATAACATTCCATGCTGTAGGAATTAATGCGTTATTTATTTTTTAACTGTTTGGTGAAAATCATCTGTGTGAATGTTACACTGCAGGGTATTATATCTATGAAAAAAATATTAAAACATTGTGTACTCTTTAGCTGTGTGCCTGCTACTGGTTCTGGGCAAGAGGAGGAGGTCATAGGCCTCTGCGAGATCTGTTAGCTTACTCACATAAAGAAACTACGAGTAGAGCAGCCTGTCTGCATTCTGTAAATGCGGTGTCAACAGCAGGCAGTGTTACTTGTGCAGTTCCCCTCAGCCATGATGTGGTCTGTGCAGTTTCTGTTGCTTTAAATTGGATACCAGCTAAACTCACAGTACCCTGGTTTCCACAACTTCCACAAGGGTAGTGGGAGGCAGAACAGGGCAGTTCTTGCTGTGGGACTTCAGTGGAGTTACCTGCTCTCTGTGGTACTCGTTGCTAGCGTGTGTACAAGCTAACAGATGCAGAGACTAGAAATATCAGAAGCATCTACTAGCAGGGCCTTAGGCTTCGAGCATATGGTTGTGATCTGAATACTGTGGCTACTGCATGAGAAATGTCTGAAACTCCTTTGGGTGCGAAGAGGAGTAAGGACAATAAAAGCAGCCAAATTTAGTGCAACTTTAATTTTTCCTTTCTCCTGCTGTATGAGAAACACCTCATTGACAACTGTAAAACAGTGCTAAGCTGTGCCTGACAATCATCTTTTTGATCCACAGCGAAGTCACTGGTGGAAAATACATTTTCTAGGGGAAAGGACAGTTGCCACTGAAGGAAACTTTGGAGAGAGGCCAGGGATAAGAAACTCTATCACAAGAACATGAGTAAGGAGGGGAATGACTTGCACAAGAGATAAAGGAAAAGAAAGCAGACAGAATCTGGGAAGAGATGAATGCACCACTTCTGCTTTTTGTGCTGTTTTTTGCAATATCCATCTTTGTTGCGGTCCATCATAGCCAGCTGTGTTTAGTTGTCAATTTGAGGGGGTAGCCAGATAGGTCAGTTGCAAGTCAGCACCATGTGCATAGCGATTGCAGCATCGTGGTCACTCGGTGTGCTGCTGAGGGGAGCAGGAAAATTGTATTTCCCCAGCAGAACATTTACCTACAGAGAAAAAATGGTGCAGTGGGAGGAGTGGGGACAGCTGAAGCAGCCTTTGGGTTAGAGGTCAGATCATGGTTTCCCCTGAAAACACTGGGATTTTTTTTCCCTTCCAGAAATACGGAAAGTTTGCTCCTGACTTAAATTTTGCAAAGCTCAGGGGGAAGCAGGCACCAGTAGACACCTTTCTAGCCTGGTTGTTTGGGCATCCATCAAAAGTCGACCTTCTCTTGGTCCCATTGAGAGCAGGAGCTTCAACTTCAATCCCTCCCCATGCAGAAGGCCCTGAGTACTGTAATCCTAGACACTTTCATAGTAAATGTAGAAAGTGCATCCCCATCCACCCAGCAAATCATGTTCTGATGCTTTCCATGCTAAGTTCCCTGCAATCCTTTTAAGGAAACAAGGCTTTCTGGTGCCTTTTTTTTTTTTAACAGATGGTGCGTTTGTGCCATTTTTATACCCAAGCACATAGCCAGTGCTTGTGCTCTGGCAATCTGCAGCTATGAACACAGCCATGATCTGAACTTGGGCAGGAACTGCACACCAGCTGCGTGGTTGAGTCCACGCTACGTAGCACGGGAAGACCAGCTGCAGCCTCTGATGCTCGTGGGACCAATGTCTTGTGTTCCTGTATGGAAACTCCACCGTCCCTCATCCATTTGGTGTCTGGCACTGTAGCCCCCCTGCCCTTTCACAACTCACATTTTTTTAATAAAAAAAGAGTTTTAAAACATTGTAAGTTGAAATAAAGTATCTTCTCTTTTTTCTTTTTTTGTTTGTTCTGTTTGAGAGATGCCAGTGAACCGAAAAAACAGCTCCCATATTGGCACTACTGACCTTTAGCGTCCTTGGTCCCACCACATAGGGTCTCCTTGAGACTGTGACTTTGATTTATCCAAGTGCTGACATCAGGGAGAGATGTAGATGGTTAAAATCTGATACAGCTGGGTTTCACAGCCTCATGTTATTTTTCCCAGCTTTTAAATGGTTGTTGGTACTTACGTACCCAAGGGCATCTACTGGCTTTGGAATTTTTTGTCAAGCACAGTGATAATTTAGTAACAAAAATACTCCTTTTCCTGTAGAGGAGCACAGTTTTACAGAAAGGTTGCTGAAATAATTAAATAAACAGACATGTTGTCAGGTACAAACTGTATGAAAGTCCAGAGATTTAAAACCACCTTTTTTTGCAGTGTACTCCATGTAAAGGAACAGCTGGAGGGAGGAAGGTATCCCTTCAGAACCTCCTCGTACCCCTTCCACCTCTGTGCTCACCTGAGCTTTAGTCTTCACATCCAAAGGCAAGTCCTCACCCTGAGCTGCTCTGTTGAGATATTTTCCGTGAGATATTTTCTAAGGCGTTTAGGTGCTAGCAGTTGTTCTGGGGGGTAGGCAAATGCCCATAAACATCTAACTGGGTTACCTGCACCCTTACAAATTAGGTTTCCTGAGGATGGAGGTGTCTGGACCTGTTCTGGATGAACAGGAGAGGCAAGGGCAATAGCTGCTCTTGCTTACTGTGAGCTATGGATGAGATAAAGCTGGTTCTGATGAGAAACAGCACAGCGTCATCAGTGGGCTTCTGCAGGAGCCCCACAGGGCTGTGGAGAAGTCCACAGCCCACCACCTGCCACCAGTAAAGGTGAACATGACAGTAACTGGAGAGGCACTTCTGGACTGGAGTGATGCTCCAGTAATGCTCTCCCTAGGAAGGGGAGCTGGTGAAAAGCTGGACCAAGCCAACCAAGAGTGCAGGTTTCACCAGCATCGAGCTCTGAGATGCAGGGAAGTGGTGAGGAATATTTGTTGAGGGGTGTCTGTGCTGGCAGGTGGGTAATCCTTTATAGCCAGAGGCAATGGGTGTTTGCCAGTGTCTGTGAGTTGCATGTGTAATATACTTTTGTATATATATTGATGCTGCATTTCCTTGCCACTGATAACAGATTTTCCCGTTACATAAACAGGCTTTTGACTGCGTACAATTATTTTCAACCCCTGAAGTCATCTAAATTGTAGCAAAAGAAGGGGCAGTTTGCCTTTCTGGCTCCTCCATCGGTGTTTTTACCAGCACATCACATCACCACACCCCTAAGAGCATAGCTGTGCTGCAGAAAGCCTGTTGAGAGGGCTGGATGCATACCTGCGCTGCCGCCGAGGTGCAGTGGTAGCTGGGAGAGCTCCAGGTTCCAGTATGCCTCCAGGTCATTGCCAAATGGACTGATCTGACGTCCTTTGATACAGATTTCTCAGGGAGGTGGGAGATACTTCATGTTTTATTCTGCCCCTCAGGGTTGTCCAGGGGAAACTTTGTGTCTTGCCAGAAAATCCCTGAAGGTGCTCCTTGCAAATTCAAAGCCTGCATCTTGTTTGGTATAGCACTTGCCGAGAAACACGAGATCCTTCCACTCCAGTTTGCCATGGTACAGCTTTTCTTTGATTACCTCTGGACCGCTTTGCCGTCTTTGCTTTTCTCAGTGAAGTGCTGAAAGTTGCAATGGTATCTACAAACAAGAGAAAGTTTTACAGGAACTGAAAACAACAGTAACTGGTACTGCACCCAAGCCAGAAAATTAAAGGCCTAGAAAGTTCTGGTGTTACAAGTGAAGGCTGACTTATTACTCACTCTCCAGCAGGAAAGGGTCAAGCAAACAAAGAACAGCCCAAAGTGTGTGAGTCAAAGCACATCCATAAAAAAGAGCAATTCCCTTTAGCTCCAGTGGGGTGATGCCCAAACCACAGAAATGCTTGCTTAGGGGCGATGTTTTTTTAATTCAGTTCTTGATTATTAACCTTCCAGTGTCCCTTTAATATACATACATCTACATGGAGAAGGGATGAATGGTGGATACAATCACAGACCTGTGTCCTGCACTAGCTTTGCATGTAATGTATTTATATGGCTTCCTTTGCCACGTGTTTGATTGCACAGCACCTGTAGTTTATTTTTCATTGCAACACCTCTATATGATGTGGAACTGCACTTAATAATGCTCTC
Source organism: Ciconia boyciana (assembly GCF_034638445.1). NCBI lineage: Eukaryota > Metazoa > Chordata > Aves > Ciconiiformes > Ciconiidae > Ciconia > Ciconia boyciana. The sequence continues at coordinate 92,411,869 of NC_132937.1, read as the reverse complement.
TTACTAGAGGAAGGATGGTAGAGTGAATACAGGGAGCTTAGTTGCTGAGATACTTTTAGCCATTGTCTTACAAGTAACCTCTAAAAAAGATGAACTAAAGAGGACAGGTATTGTTAAAGTACATAGTAGAAAGAGGTACCTGTGAGTCCTATGCCAGCAGAGCAGTCGCTATAGAACTGTTCCGTAAGTCTTCAGCTTTCACGTCCTTGGGGTAAGTGTGACACCCTCACTGTCTCCATTCCCCCTCTGTGCAATATGGGTGATTATGACTGTTCTTCCACAGAGACCCTGGCAGGGTTCAGGCATTCCTGAATATGTATTTTTTTCACAGAGTAAATACTAGCTCGGGAACATTAACATCATCTTTATTGTTTCAGTGCTGCAGGTCTGGCAACAATACAAGCAGGCTGATGGGCCCACTGGCTGCAATGGATGAACTCTAAAATAGGAAGCAGGCTTGAGGTAGGGTACGTGGCGCAAAACTCTGTCACAAGCAGCACTGCAGACCCTCTGGATTAGGATACGCAGGCTCATCACGTAGGCACATGTTTTGCCATTTAGAAACACAGAGAGATCAACACAGAGAGAAACACAGAGAGAATTTTCTGCATCCAGCAAAGAGCACGTTTTTTAGGAAAACCCTATTAGGAGTCACAAGCTATGTTGTGCAGATACTAAGACTCCTCAAGCATTCTTCTATGACAGAGCCTTGCCCAGGCCCCATGGCCAGAAATTGTATCTTTCCCTTGAGAGGCACAGCCCTAGTGAAAGCTCAGGTCCAAAAAATGCATCACAGCAGACTCATAGGAGAGTCTTACATTTTCTTCACATGGTAGGAATGCCTGGAAATACTTGTGTAGGGCCTCGTCACCCTCATCAGCCTTGCTGCAAAGTAGCTCTGCTGGAAGGGGGTTGGTTCTTCCACACGACCCTCATGTCTTGTACCTGGTCTCCCTGCCCCCTGCAGCTGCTCCCCTGGACTGTCAGGGACCAGGCACATCTTTATGGTTTGGTCTGGCAGAAACAGTTTTCCAGCAAACTGCACACTTATTCCAAACTGGTTTGAAGCCATGTGAAGCTGAGTTCCCCTTCTCCCTTAGAGTGCCCTTAGTTTTATCCCAGCAGCACCAAATTTTCCATAAACTTAAAAATCCTTGAGATTTCTATTCTGCCTTCCTTTTTTTTGAAATTGTTATGATAAATCTGATTTACTTTGTTCAGGAAATACCACTGGGTGAGTATATCCGACAGATCCACAGACAGCCAGACTGCTTAATCCTGAGTACAGGTGAGAAAGGATTTTAGCTAAAGCTGTCAGGAGAGGAGGAGACTTGGTCCTCTTCAAACTGCAGCCAGTCTTTCTACAGCATCGAGGCTAAAGAGCACACTTCTATTTTCATCAGTTCATCCAGCATCACATAGAAGTTGCTAATTCTTTTCCAGTAGTCTGAAAAAAAAACCCAGTAAGGGTTTGGTTTGTTTGGGCCTCTTTGTTTAATTTTTTTAGAGCTCAGCCCACATTCAGTTGTATCTGGCAACAGAATTGGTCATCTCTGGAAATCCCACTCATGTGATTCCCTCTGCTGACTGCAGCCTTTGTTCTCCTGATCTGCGGCTGAATGTCACACCATCCCGTTCATCACAGGAAAGGTATGAATTCAATGAGGCAGACAGAAAAAATGGAAAGGGAACTAGTGCCCAGCGCTGTGCCACCAGCCAGGCGCAGCTCGGCTTGAAGTGGTGTGCTTTGCCTCCTGCGCTGTGTGAGACTGAACTCTGCTTTACAAAAAGTCCTTCTCTTAGGGAAAATACTCCCCAGGCCAGGATGTCTTTGAAGTAAAATGGTCCTAAGGAAGAGGAAGAAAGGAAAGATGAAAGCAGAGAGGCATGGTTTAGGGGATCTTGACTGGGACCTCTCAGTCTTTGACATACTGTCAAGTGACCTGCCACCATGCCCACAAGTTAGTGTAACTCACAGCCACGCAACAGACGTGAAGCCAGCTTGTGCACCATCACATGTTTTCTGTGTCAGAGCAAGGATCTGAAATGGTATTGATTCAAGCTGCAGGCCACATCAGGGCATCAAGGAGAAATAAGAAAGGATGCTGGATAGGGAAGAGCTCTGAGAACAGCTTTGTGGGTTCCTTCCTCTGCAAAGCCCCAGGGGCTGCAGTGAGGCTGATGAGGGGTGGAGATTACTGTGTAATGTCATTGGTAAGACAAACAGGAGGTTCATTTTAGGGCTGCAATGTCTCCCTTGCTCAGATTGTGAGGACTGAGAAACCTTTTGAAGCAGAAAAACAAGCCACAGCAAAAGCATCCTGCAGGAGCCTCAGTTTCATGCAGCTGCTTTCCATCTGAGCACCCTTCAGTGATTCTGTTTTCACACTGCCCTTTAGCAACACAAATCAGCTCTGCAAGGACTTTCCTCAGAAATCCTGTCACAGTAATATTGTGCGGTATTTGCCAAAGGTGCTGTTTTCCTGAGCTGTGCAAAGACAAGCTATTCACACATGGGTCAGGTAAGGTGAAGCAGAACGGAACCTCTTTGGGTCTATGGCTAGAAGTAAACTCTGTGTCTCAGGGATATCCTGGGGCAGCGTCAGTGCCCTATCAAATTGTGTTCTTCTTCAGCCTAGTTTAACTCCTAAGTCACCAGGCTGAATTAATGGGAGCACCTGCAGCCAGTGATGCAATTGAAAAGAGCATTTATTTAACCATCCCAGGGAAACCGATCTCAATTATGGTGAAAGCAGCTATACCTGGTCCCATTTCCAATTCAAGGCTAACCCCTGTGCCTGTAACACAAGAACTTTTGATTTACACCTGCAAAACTGAAGCTGGGCTCACAGCTTCACGTGGACGTTCATGCATCTAGGATACTGAAATACCTGCTGTCCACCCGAGGCCAGGGTTTGCCACGGGCAGGCAGAGCCAGGGGAGCATTACGGCTTGGCAGAGGAGTGACCAGGGGAGCATCAGCGGTAGCCACCCTGTGGGGTTGGCTTGTTTCAGGGAAAGGCATTGCACAGAGTACGTGGTGCTTTGCACGCAGAAGGTGACCCTGCCTGCCTTGGCGTACGTTGATCGGTGTATATCATTTGGGTTTATTAACACAGAAGGCCATGGGCTAATGGATACGGTGTCCCAGGAGGTTAGGAATAGCCTAAAATTGCTCAGAGATGGAGCCACTCAACATCTGTCAGGAGCAAGGCTTTAAATGTGTATTTTCTGGGAGCCTTTTAAAACCAAATCTCTGTGTACTTAGCTATGCACTTGGTGTCTGCTAGCAGGCAGCAAGCTAATGAGTTTTCCTGCAAAAGGAAGAGTTGACAGTATTGAACAGGGAGAATATATGAGCTTATGAGAAAAAAAATTAAAAGAGAAGATAAACGAACTGCTGAATTGTTCATGTCACAATAATTAAATAAAAGCGTTCGAACTTTCTTAGCAGTTTCTCTAAAAATGGTGTGACTTGCTGAGCCTTCCCAGGCTTTCCCCAGGGGAGCTGACACCATGCAGTCACTGCTGCGGCTTTGCAGCAGCAAGGTCCCGGACTGCGGCCGGTCCCATGGAGGTCACCCAGGACTGCCGAAGAGGGAAACTGAAAACAAGAGCCTTCCTTGAGGGGAAGAGCCCCCTTGGCCACACATGGATTTTCTTCCAGCAACTCTCTGATCAGGGAGCTGCGGTGAAGTTTCAAACGGTGGGTATGTTTAGCGGGCAGCTAGGTGGGATGTGGGGTCAGGGACAGGATCACAGCTGAGTGCGTGGGTGCCTCATCGGACCAAGTCCTGTACCGAGGCTGAGGGCCTGTCTTGCAGCAAGCCTTGAAAGCTTGTGCCTAGCACATGAAGGAGGATGAGTCAGAGAGTGTTTAGCTGCCACAGTACTACTGCTGACGTGTCACGAATTTAAACAGCTCTCTGGAGCCTGCTAGCATTGCTTAGGCTGCCAGAGACTCCTCCCTTAAAAGTAAATCCGCCTACATCTTTCTTTTTCTTGTTGTAGTTTAACCCCAGCTGGCAACTGAGCCCCACATAGCCGCTTGCTCACCCTCCCCCCCAGTGGGATGGGGGAAGAGAATCTGAAAAGCACAAGTAAGAAAACTCATGGGTTGAGATAAGAACAGTTTAATAATTGAAATAAAATCTGATAATAATAATAAACCTTATAACAACAACAATAATAAAAAATTGTAATGAAAACAACAAGAAAGCGAGAGGGGAACAAAACCCAGGAAAAAAAAACAAGTGCTGCAGCCGCTAACCACCCGCTGACCAATGCCCAGCCCGTTCCCGAGCAGCAATCGCTGCCCCTCGGCCAGCTCCCCCAGTTTCTATACTGAGCATGACGCCGTATGGTATGGAATAGCCCTTTGGGCAGTTGGGGTCAGCTGTCCTGGCTGTGCCCCCTCCCAGCTTCTTGTGCACCTGGCAGGGCAAGGGGAGCTGAAAAGTCCTTGACTTAGTATAAGCACTACTTAGCAACAACTAAAACATCAGTGTGCTATCACATTATTCACATGCTAAATACAAAACACAGCACTGTAGCAGCTACTAGGCAGAAAATGAACCCTATCCCAGCTGAAACCAGGACAATATCCACCCCTCATTCTATAACATCTACGTCATGCCCAGGCCCCATACTTTCCAATACATTTCAGTTAATCACCACCTCTTTTCTTATCTTTTAATATATACACACAGATATCATTCCCTTGGCCTATGGGCCATCCCTCTAAAATGTCTGCTGAGTTCATTTAGTCCATGACTTTGGGCTCCATCTGTCATAACAGTCCTTCAGGGCAGGAGAGATGGCGTGTGGTGTTGGATTGTTGCATGCTGAAGCCAGTTCTGGTTCCATCACAGCCGCACTTTGCTTGGTTTCATCAAAGTTCATTCTTCATTAATCTGGGTGATTCTTACTGTAGTACCTTTGATATGGTGTATAGCAACCATAACAGTGATGACATACAGTATGATACAGCAATTAACATCATACCATCTAGTTCATTGGCTATTCTCACCCAAAATCAAATCCCCTTGAGGTACATCCTTCCCCATCCTTTCGCGTTACCCACCAAGGGCACCCAGGCACCCCACCAAGGGTACCCACCAAGGGCACCAGGTCCTTAAGCAAAAGCAATCCCATGAATGGGTTTGCCTTTGCTGGAGGCAGGAGTAACCCAGACTGTCTTCCCCAGCATGTTTTTTATGTCTCTTCCTTGATGGCCTGAGGTGTCTTGGGCCCACGGAGCTATAAATAATTCACCCTTATGTTGCCGGTCCAGGTCCACCTGAGCCACTGCAGTCTTAGCAGCCTGATCCACCTGCTGGTTGTTTTGATGTTCCTCAGTGGCCCGACTCTTGGGTACGTGAGCATCTACGTGACGTACTTTTACAACCAGGTTCTCTACCTGGGCAGCAATCTCTGCCAGGTTCTCTACCTTGCCACAGTGCTGCAGCCCAGATGGGTTTGCCTCTGTGCTGCCAGCTGCTCTGCTTCCATTGCTGTAACCACCCCCACAGGGCATTTGCCACCATCCATGAGTCAGTGTAGAGATAGAGCGCTGGCCACTTTTCTCGTTCAGCAATGTCTAAAGCCAGCTGGATGGCTTTCACCTCTGCAAACTCACTCGATTCCCCTTCTCCTTCAGCAGTTTCTGTGACTTGTTGTATAGGACTCCATACAGCAACCTTCCACCTCTGATGCTTTCCCACAATACGACAGGACCCATCAGTGAACAGGGCATATTGCTTCTCATTTTCTGGTAGTTTATTGAACAGTGGGGCCTCCTCGGCACGCCTCACCTCCTCCTCTGGTGATACTCTGAAATCTTTGCCTTCTGGCCAGTCCATGATCACTTCTAAGGTTCCTGGGCGACTGGGGCTTCCTATCTGAGCCCACTGTGTGATTAGCGTGACCCGCTCACTCCACGTAGCATCAGTTGCATGATGTGTAGAGGGGACCCTCCCTTTGAACATCCAGCCCAGCACCGGCAGTCGGGGTGCCAGGAGGAGCTGTGCTTCAGTGCCAACCACTTCCGAAGCAGCTGGAACCCCTTCACACGCTGCCAATGTCTCTTTCTCAGTTGGAGTGCAGCGGGCCTCGGATCCTCTGTGTCCCCGACTCCAAAACCCGAGGGGTCGACCTCGAGTCTCCCCTGGTGCTTTCTGCCAGAGGCTCCACGTAGGGCCGTTCTCCCCAGCTGCGGTGTAGAGCACATTTTTGACATCTTGCCCTGCCCAGACTGGCCCAAGGGCTACTGCAGGAACTATCTCCCGTTTAATTTGTTCAAAGGCTTGTCGTAGCTCAGAGCCGCATTCGAAATATTGTTCTTCTTCTGGGTCACTTGATAGAGAGGGCTTATGATCAGACTGTAATTTGGAATATGCATCCTCCAAAAACACACAACGCCTAAGAAAGCTGTGTTTCTTTTTTGCTAGTTGGTGGGGACATGGCCGTTATTTTGTCAATCACATCAACTGGGATCTGACAATGTCCATTTTGACATTTTATTCCTAAAAACTGGATCTCCTGTGCAGGCCCCTTGACCTTACTTTGTTTTATGGCAAAACCAGCCTTCCAGATTTGGACTATTTTCTTCCTCTTCTCAGAAACTTCTTCTGCTGTGTTGCCCCACACGATGATGTCATCAATGTATGGCAGGTGTTCCAGAGCCTCACCCTGTTCCAGTGCAGTCTGGATCAGTCCATGGCAAATGGTGGGGCTGTGTTTCCACCCCTGGGGCAATCGATTCCAGGTGTACTGAACGCCTCTCCAGGTGAAAGCAACCTGTGGCCTGCACTCTGCTGCCAAAGGGATTGAAGGCCATTTCTAGATTGCATTATGGTTGTGTGTTGCCCTAGAGGCAGAGGAGCAGGTAGAGCAATGCTCTCAGGTTGCCAAGGGCAGAGCCCACCGGCTGACTCAGGGAGGAGGGGGCTTGCAGCAAGCCTAGGAAAAACAGAGCAAGATCAGAGGCAGACTGCACCAGCCGCTGACTGCCCCAAGATGATAAGAAACAGTAACAGATGGCCAGGCAGGGATAAGTCTTGCTCATGTTTTTGATATTCAGCTGCAAAATAGGAAAAAAAGGAAAATGCAGAGTGCCCTGCCCAGCAGGCAGAAACCCCAGGTCCGCGGCAGAGAGGCATGGGGCAGAGCAGTCCCAGGACAGGACTGGAAAGCAGGCTCATGGCTAGTTTGTCATCCCGTTTTTGTTCACTCTACACCTGATTTTTTAATCTAATTCTGCTGGCTTGTGTTTATGTGAGCCAGTTTGATCCACATCTCCTGGCTCACTTCTACTTGAACATTTCTATGGCTTGTCATCTGCTGTCATCTCCTCTGGTTCTTCCTGTGGCGCCTTTCATAGAATCATAGAATCATAGTCATAGAGTCATAGACTCATTTAGTTTGGAAAAGACCTTTAAGATCATCAAGTCCAGCCATTAACCTAGCACTGCCAAGTCCACCACTAAACCATGTCCCTAAGCACCACATCTACATGTGTTTTAAATACCTCCAGGGATGGGGACTCCACCACTTCCCTGGGCAGCCTGGTCCAATGCTTCACAACCCTTTCAGTGAAGTGATTTTTCCTAATATCCCACCTAAACCTTCCCTAGTGCAACTTGAGGCCATTTCCTCTTGTCCTATCACTTGTTACCTGGGAGAAGAGACCGACCCCCACCTCTCTACAACCTCCTTTCAGGTAGCTGTAGAGAGCGATAAGGTCTCCCCTCAGCCTCCTTTTCTCCAGGCTAAACAACCCCAGTTCCCTCAGCCGCTCCTCATCAGACTTGTGCTCCAGACCCTTCACCAGCTTCGTTGCCCTTCCCTGGACGCGGTCCAGGACCCCAATGTCCTTCTTGTAGTGAGGGACCCAAAACTGAACACAGCATTCGAGGTGTGGCCTCATCAGTGGCGAGCACAGGGGCACGATCACTGCCCTAGTCCTGCTGGCCACGCTATTCCTGATACAAGCCAGGATGCTATTGGCCTTCTTGGCCACCTGGGCACACTGCCGGCTCATATTTCCCTTGTGATCTCTAGGAACAAAAGTCTAACATTTAAAATACAGCCTACAAAACACTTGAGTTTTCATTCCTGCTGTTCTGCAGGCCCAGTGAGAGGTGTTCAGGGTCTGCTAGCAGAATGGGAGCTGGGTGCTGTTTGCTCAAGGTGTTTGGGTTAGGGGCATGCTTGGTGTTTCCACAAGTGTGGACCTGGTGGGACAGCATCCTAACCTCAGCTAAAGAGGTCTGTGCTGGGATCCTGCAAACAGCCACCACTGCTCCCGCCCCACTGTGACCGTGTGCTTCCCCCACCCCCAACCTTTATCTCCTGCAACCCTGCTCAGGTGATAACCACCAGCGGTGATTGTAATGGATGCCTCTGGTCACGATGGCTGCATCGGCTCAAAGTGGATTCAGGAGACAGATAACAACACAATAGCCTAGGGCTATTGTGCAATGCGCCCACCGAAGAAACTAAAGTCTGTGGTTGGCATGCAGATATGACTATGGGTCAATCATATCCCCCATAAACAGTGAGTAGCCCAGGGCCCTTTGAGCTCTCCTGCACAGCAGCGGGCTGCACGCCAGGATCTCCCCTTGAGCAGGGACGCCTCTCAAGGTTACTCCTCGAGGTTGAGAGATTCCTTGCCGCAACAGATCCTCGGTAAGTGGCTAATAGCATGCTAAACTTTGAAATCTTAGCTAAGTGATATAAAGGATAGATTGTGCACATATAATCCTTTAGACATAAACCGTTGACCAAGTCTGAGACTAAGACTGGATCTAGCCGCACCTAGACTCCTCTCTGAGATGGAGTTTAGAAAGCAAGGGGATCCTTTTCCGAACCTCATGACTCAACGGGAGGGTCTCCCTGACAGTTTTGTCTGCCTCTGTCGTCTGTGCAGTAAATAATCAAGTGTACCTCGCCATCGAATCTTGTTAAAACACTGTCGCATTGAACTTTGTTCACTCCCTATTCTATACCAATGAACTATATTTTTGCTTCTCTCTTACAAGTCAAGTGCACTCTCACTCCGTCCACGACACCCACTTCCTAAGCCGATGTTAGGACCTCGCCTGGGTAGGCAGAGGGGTGCAGCACTGTGCTGGAGTTGCAGGGTGAGCACCCAGCCTTGCAATGGCAGCCGCTCCCTACGTCCCCCGCCTGCGCTCACTGCCCTGCAGCCCTGCCTTCCACCCTGACTCGGCAGAGTGCAGGCACCCTTTGCACGACCTGGAGCTGGCTAGATGGGACACGCGGCACAGGGGACTAGCAGCTCTTCATATGCACCAAGATAAAGGCACTGGCACAGTACCTGGCCATGGGAGAGGAGGAAAATTTAGTCATGGAAAACTCAGCAAGGTGCTTTTTCAACTAAGAGGCATGAGGAAATACACAACTTTTTTAATCTTTTTCTTTTTTATCTTCTGTGAAACATCCGCCCAAAGTAAACAGTGTAGAAATCAGTTTAATTCCTTGTAGTGGCAGGTTGTGAAAGAGTTTGCTGGTTGCAGCTTTCACACTGACAGAGAGGCACTCACCAGCACTGGCATTTTCATACAGCAAGAGCAAGGGGCATACCTGGGAGTCAGCTGCAGGAGGGAAAAACCATGGTGTGCTGCTGCACAATGGGGTGGGCAGGAGATGAAGGCCAGCAGGCTGGTGAGGTCCAGCGACATGGGAACTGCAACAACTGCCCAGCTGGTTTGCTCCTTCCCTGCTGAGGATTGAAATCCTGTCTCTGCTCCTCTGTGCTGAGAAACAACACATTTCAAATCTTCCTGAGTGAATATCAGTTTCCAGAGCAAGGCAGAGTGTAAACACAAAGTGTTTCCTTGCTTCCTCACAAAGAGGGGGGGGAACATGTTTTTTAGATGTATTATTATTCTTAACTGCTTTAATAAGGCTTGCTATATTACACAGGTAACATTAAAACAATGCAAGACAGCACCATCAGCAGCTTAGTAAATCAGAAAGCCTAACTGTAAGCAACTTAGCTTTAGTAAACTATTGGGATATAAGTCATCAGCTTGTTGACACTGAGCTGAGTGGTGCAGTTGACACACCTGGGGGATGGGATGCCATCTAGAGGGACCTGGGCAAGCTGGAGAAGTGGGCCTGTGTGAACCTCATGAGGTTCAACAAGGCCAAGTGCAGGGTCCTACACCTGGGTCGGGGCAATCCTTGGTTTCAATACAGTCTGGGGAATGATGTGATGCAGAGCAGCCCTGTGGAAAAGGACTTTGGGGTACTGATGGATGAAAAGCTGGACATGAGCCGACAATGTGCGCTTGCAGCCCAGAAGGCAAACCGTATCCTGGGCTGTATCAACAGAAGCATGGCCAGCAGGTCGAGGGAGGTGATTCTGCCCCTCTTCTCTGCTCTGGTGAGACCCCACCTGGAGTACTGCGTCCAGCTCTGGAGCCCTCAGCACAAGAAGGACATGGACCTGTTGGAGCGGGTCCAGAGGAGGGCCACGAAAATGATGCGAGGGCTGGAGCACCTCTCCTACGAGGACAGGCTGAGAGAGTGGGGCTTGTTCAGCCTGGAGAAGAGAAGGCTGCGGGGAGACCTTATAGCAGCCTTCCAGTACTTAAAGGGGGCCTATAGGAAAGGTGGGTACAGACTTTTTAGCAGGGCCTGCTGTGATAGGACAAGGGCTAATGGTTTTAAACTAAAAGAGGGTAGATTTAGACTAGATATAAGGAGGATATTTTTTACAATGGGGGCGGTGAGACACTGAACAGGTTGCCCAGAGAGGTGGTAGATGCCCCATCCCTGGAAACATTCAAGGTCAGGTTGGACGGGGCTCTGAGCAACCTGATCTAGTTAAAGATGTCCCTGCTCATTGCAGGGGGGTTGGACTAGATGACCTTTAAAGGTCCCTTCCAACCCAAACTGTTCTATGATTCTATGATTCTATGACAACTGAGAAAATGTCAGAAATCAGAATTAAGAGATGAGGCGGACTTTCCTACAGGCAGGGCTCAAAAAGCCCTGATGACCCAGAGCTGATCATGGTATCTTACAGCAGGTAGGACAAGAATCAGTGCTCTGTGTGAGGAACTCTGCTGTCAAGGCACATGGCTGAATTTAAAATTAAATTTAAATCAAGAAGTCTGTCCTTGTTGCTGTGTGGCCTGTGTGGTGTTTAGGTGTTATTATTTCCTGAGTTAAATACATGAAATCAGTTTGCAATGTATTCATTAACAGTTGATACCTGTTTTGTAAAGAGTATGCAAGGCATAATTCAGGAAGAGGCTGGAGCAGGACAAGTGAGGGTGCTCCCTTCCAGAAGATCCCCAACATAGGAAAAGTTCAGGAGATGACAGAAAAGAGACAAAACACCCCAGAGTTTTAAAGTGTTTTGTAAGAAATTATGATGTTGGGCAGGAAGCCAAGGTAATATCTGCAGGAAAATTATCACAGTCCAAAGGTTTTGTCAATATTAGTGTTTCTAAATTTGATGAAGGAGTAAAAATACGATCAACTTGGAGAGTCTTAGGGATTTGTTAGTTCTGTCTTGCACTGGTTTGGGAAAACAGGCTGAAAAGAAAGAAAACTGTAAACTTTTGAAACATGGTGTAGACAAACAGGCCCATTTTAAAGTGTCTTAACATTTCTGAGTAGAAACTAAATGAGTGCTTTAGAAGGGTTAGTACTATAACTGTGAAATGCCACGGAGAGATTGAGCAAATTCCAGCCCAAAACACTGCATTATGCTTAGCTCATGACCATAATCAGTCCTCATTGATGCCAGAGCATAGTGACACAAGATCAGGAGTGTGCTGCACTCACTGGTAGACTTTCTTTGTCCTGAAGCCGTTCAGGTAAATAGGGCGAGCAGACCAGGCTCCAGCTGCATCAAGGCTCTTGACTCTGGAAGCAATTAAAACATTAAACGAAAGAGAACAGCAGAACAATTATGTGTTTTCCAAAGACAAAAAAAAGTTTAGATTTCTTAAGTCCTATTTCAAATCAGCAGAAAAAAAACTTCCTCCTTTTGGCCTCTGGTACATGAAGAGTTAGGTCAGGTCCCTGTGAGTGGCTGTTCCCAATTAATTGCTTTTCTTTAGCAGGTCTCAAACAGTGCAGAAAGGAGTTAATGCAAGTAGCTCCGACCCACTGTATTGCCCCGGATGCTGGGTGCCGTGGAGGGTGGGAAGGATCGTGGGTCAGAGACCACCATGCGGGAGGTACCAGACAGCCCGTTTCTGCAAGGATTTGTCTCATTCCTGCTGCTGCAGGGGCAGGTGGCCGGACCACAGGAGATTCAATGAGACGGAGGTTCATTAGAAGTGCAGGTCACGTTTTCAGCTCAGGAGAAGTACCATAGGAAAAAACGACCATTTCTGCTTCTTTAATCTCTTAACCAGTCCCAATTAAATCAAGCAAATTAAATTCCTGGCTGTCTCCCCTCCCCATTCCCATTTCTGAAAGAAAGCAGTCTGTCTATAGAGAGGAGGTTAGTAATACTTTACAGTGAATTGCTACCATAGACATTGTGCCTTCCAGCTGCAGAGAGGAAACTTTCCCAGCACCCAAATGCTCAAGATTTCAAACAAAAAAACCCCAAAAGGGCAAAGATAGCCAATCTGGTATGTGTACCAATCCCACCATCCCCAGACTTGCAAGATTTCATAGATTTAACCCGAACAGCAATCGCCAGCATGTAGCTCAGCACATAGCTCAGCACAGCTGGAAAAAAAATTTCTTATCAGGTCCTTGTGGCTAATACTAAAAGATTTTGATTTTGTAAACACTACAATTTTATGCCAGCATCTTTATGCATTAGAAAAATAAATCATGCCTTAAATTTGATAGCTGTGACATCATGTCCTTGCAAAAAAAACAATACCCAAGAGCTGCCATTTTAGCTGTGAGTTAAGCTGTGTACAAGAACCATGGGAAAAGTTTAGAAGCAATTATAGACAAATTAACTTCCCATTCAAACGGCTAAAAGAGCCTTAACCTGAAATAAAAAGACCTAGTAGGCACTGGAGTCAGATTTTTAATATTTAGAGATACTAGAATATTTCTGAAAGCAAGAAGATCCAACTAAAATTCAAAGTCTTAAGACTCTTTTAGCAATTTTCTTCAAAATACCCAGCCTTTTTCTGCTAATAAGATTTGCCTTAATGTTAGGAAATGTGTACCATGGATGTTGCTAGCAGAGTGAAGAGTGCTTTTTTTTCCCCCCATTCAGAATAATCTAGGCTTCCTTCAAGGACAGCAAAAAGATATAAACAGAAATTATGCACTTTTCACCTCAGAATTACTCTGTCTAAAGGATTATCAAAAAACAGGGGCACGCAGCCATCCTCATAGAAGTTGGGAGGTTGATCCTAAATATATGGTGCAATCAGAAGGCCTAAAATGTCTCTGTAGGGGATGGAGCAATGTGGCCCTAGGTGAGGACAGCTACCATTGCATCTCACAAACAAATCATATATCTTTTGACTTTCAGATCCTGTTCTTCATTTCTATTATTATGCTAGCTCTAGTGGCATCTCACATGGCTTAACCAAGCTATGAAGTTCAAGCCCTAGCTCAGGAGCAGGAGCACTTTTTGTTTAATTCTCTCTCTGTTACTGCTTCTGCATTTTTTTTCCCCCTCACTTCCTCCAGCTTACAACCTTCTGTCTGCTCCGGTTTGCTCTGTCACGGGAGAGGCTGAAAGGCAGATGATACTAACTACATGAGCATATGGAGATGAAACCACTGGAAGAAAGACCAGTATGTGGCTGCTGTGTCCTGTGAGTGCAGTGCCTGACTGGGACAGGAATGTGCTTCCTCCCTGCATCAGGAATTAGGCAAGTGCTATGGTGTCACCAGCTGCCTCTCATCACATAATGTTCTAGCTTATGTTAAATTGGGCAAAGATGGTAAACTAATAATGCACATATTTAGGAGACTGATTTTAGTTTTTTAGAGCCAGTGGGGCTACATCTTCTCCTTGTGTGATCTGTATTGTGAGATGAAAAATTGCTTCATGACTGCAGATCTAAGATAAGAACCTTTACCTGAAGAAGTGGTAATTCAGCTATATGAAGTTGTATGTATTTGAGAAGACACAGTTTATAAACAAGCCTGACTCTTTCACCAGGACATCAAAGTGCATGAGACAGTGGTATTTCTCTGTAAGTTCAGAGTGATCCTAGAGTTTGCCAGAAAATAGGTTGAAAAATGTCTCTGAGGGATTTTGTGATGCTTTTCACCATTCCAGAGAGGGGTAGAGGGGAGCAGCAGAGATACCAACTTCCTCCAGATATGTTTAATACATCATTGAATCATTACACAACTGGGAAATGAATATGATTTCACTACTCATACATAGATGTGGTAAAATACACATACAGCCAGTATAGGTGAGATAGCCAGTATATCCAAAACCACACACTGGTTCTCAAAGGACTTAGAGCTAAACAACTGGATTATTGTTTCAGCAAGGAAATATACAGGTTGCCCCTTACAAGTACTATTTTACTGGACCAAAAGGATTTCGTGGGAGATAATAGGAGACTAAGGGTTGGTGTCACTTGTCAGTCCCTGTGATGTTGTCCTTGATCTGACTGAGGCTGCCATTCCAGATTTCTATAAATCATTAGACTCCAAAGCTAAGACTTGCAGTGCCTTAGCTCTAGAATATGCTTTCAGAAGTAGCAATCTAGTTATGAATTCAGTCAGTGTCCCTGGTCTCCAGGGTTTAGTCTCCTGTCTGCTGGGCTATGGAAATAGGAAAGAACATTCAGAGTTTTGCTAATCCTCCAGCTCTGGTTTGTCACACAGCTAACACACGGCGGTGTTACAGTTGGTTTTTTTCATGGGTCTTTCATGCTGGTTTTGTCTAATGTCTTTAAATACTTAATTTAATACTTACAGTCAATGTTGTCCAACCAAATACGTACATTTTGACCAATGTTAAAGATGGCTTGGTGTCCAGCACCAGATTGTGTTCCTGGATGGCATCTTTAACTTACGGACAAATGAAGCTAGTCTAAAACAAACCATCTTTGTTACCAAGGGCACTTTTATACAGTGGCGTCCCTCTCCAGCATGGCTCTGGTAGTACTAATCTACCAAAATTAAAAAATTACTTTTGTCCTACCCACCACTCACAGACCTTCTTCCACGCCAAAAGATTTTCTGTTGTTAATATGAGTTAATACAATGCTGGAATAAAATATTTGAGGCATGGTACGCACATTAAATACAGTTAGAAAGTTGAGCACCCACTGCTGTTTTAAATCATTTAAGGTGCAATCACCTCTGTATGTTGAGTTGATCAATAGGTATTGTAACAATGCACTCAAATGTCAAAACCCAGCAATACCATTTTCACATTTTAATTGAGTTTGCAAAGCACTCACTCCAATTCTCTCTAATCAGTAATATATTAGCTGCACCACCTTTGGTTGTATAGCGATAAAATGTGCAAATACCATTCTATCAAACTGGGTAAAAATTGTCTTAGGCTGTTTTTAAAAAATGGGCAAAGATAACAGTAAATGAGAATAATTTTTAATTCAAAGGGGGGAAGAAAAACCCACCAAAACGCAGACAAACTGGCAAGTCACAGGGCAAAATATGGTCTTTCATGGAGTTTGGAGAAACCAGACAGTTTTTATACAGATTGCAAGCAAACCGTATCAAAAGCTAACCCAGTTTCTGTCACTCTCATTAAACTACAGAACAGACAGCTTGTTATACCAAACGTGTTGAAAAAGCCTGGGGAAAAGGTGATACTGAAGCACAGCTTCCAAGAAAAAGAGAAGCACCAATATCATAGAAAAGCCTCTAATAAGCAACAGCGTGAATCCCAAATTTAACTGCTACTGAAAATAGCAGGATAGCTGCCTATTACAAAATTAAATGTAAAACAGTGTCACCAGTGATTTGTGTATGAAATAATGCTGCCATAACCAAGTGTAACGCACCCTTGAAACCCAAAGCATTTCCAGTTTCATGCTGAAGTTCAGATCAAGTCTCTGGACCCACTTCCAAAAGCAGCTGAGGGAACCAGTACTTGATAGTCTTGAAAAACAGACTGAAACTTTTACTCTTAAAAAATATTACTGCAGAAGTCATTGCTAGAGTTCACCTATAGTGAAGGGGCACTTTGACCTTAAAATTAGCTCTGATGAAAGATCATCCTTTGCCAGAGAGGTCTGTACAGCTCACACACAATTACTGGACACCGAAGAAAAGCTATACTTTACTGACTTCAAAGGCCTGGTACAGTAAAAAGAACAAACTGGATCCTTAAAAAAGGTTTGAAAAAACAGTGGGGAGAACCAGGACCTCCTGTCTGCAGGCTGCATCCTAGGGTAAATTACTTTTGAGGTCCTTACTGGACCTCAGCTGCTGCTTCTGGATTGTGGTGTTCATTTGAGGCTGGAGCATTTTGACCACCAGTGAGCTGGAAAT
This sequence comes from Ciconia boyciana, assembly GCF_034638445.1. Taxonomy (NCBI): domain Eukaryota; kingdom Metazoa; phylum Chordata; class Aves; order Ciconiiformes; family Ciconiidae; genus Ciconia; species Ciconia boyciana. Next base: position 92,395,417 of record NC_132937.1, on the reverse strand, counting down.
GATCAATATCTTTCTACGGTAATTATCCATCTCTAAGAAGTCTGGTAGCTGAAAGACCAAAGAGAGGCATTCAGACAGCTATCATTATTTGAAAAGCATTGAAAAGGACAGGAACTGGAAAACTGTTTATCTGATAAAGCCACTGTACAGCCTGGTTTAGCTTATTCTGTAAAACTGTGGACAAACTGTGTAATGTTGTCAATAAAATGTATATGCCCACTTGAAAAAAAGTAACTAAGTTTATTACACAAATCATCTATAGTGATACCCAAAAAAAGCTTCTATTTAACAGGATGCTGTAACTGCTGCCTGTACTAGTGAGAGGAACATTTAAAGGAGCTTTGATCCTCTGGAAATCATCTTTTAGATTTTCTCATCTGACATGAGACAGTTTATAAAGTCCAAACCTGTGCTAAACATGATTTTGCTAGTCAGGTGTTCTACACTCCTTTGAAGACTTCAAAAATATTGAAGTTAAAAAAACCCTGAGAATATTTGTCATGAGCAGGAATAAATATTCCAGCTGTAGATCAGTCTCATGATGGACTAATTCAAGCAAAGGAGTAGAAAGTCTACAGGTGGGATATAAATTATTAGCTGGTCTAATGCTATGGCTACTACTCTTTCTGGAGAGATTTATAAGGGACATTTACTACAGATTTTAAAAAAGAAAGAATTTTACTTTATTCTCCAGGCAAAGGGTAACAGTGAATTAGTGTTTCCTGGAAGATAAGTACTGTAATTTTCCTACATCTTTTTCTTCCTATATTCCTATGTTCCCATCACCATATTCTTCCTTATAGTGAAAAGGCTTAATCATAAAGAAATACATGCAGCCCAAACACAAACTTGATTAGTTCCTGGAATGGTAATAGAAAACATTATTTTGCATTGCTTCTTACTGAAACTAAATATTAGTTATTAAAATGTTATATTAGAAAGGATCAAACCTTGCCTCTGTTACTCTGTTAACAGGAAGATACAGAACTCATAGAAAAAAAAGTGCATATGTAAATAAAATAATTTCTTAGAACAATTGTGTCAGAAAAAAACATCCCTCATACATTAAATAGTGTTTATTTACAATTTGATTATTTTTGATTACTAAATACAGAGAGATACGAAACCTGCACCAAATCCCATTTCCGTTTCTAAAACCCTGTATCTGGGCCTCGAGTTAAATACAAGATTTGCCAAATGAAGACATATGTCACCCAAGCCTAGAAATAAACAAACATTTACAAACAAACAAACCAACCAACCAACCAGACTTCATTTTCACTCCTTTTTCTGGAGATTTAATAAACAATGTTAAAATGTGATTCTAAATTCACATTCGCTAGTCCATGGATATTTTTTCTTATTGTAAGGATGTCAAGGTGGATTTGTTTCATTCAGTCCCAAGGTTATCCAGATATTTTCTTTTGACAGAAAAGGCAGAAATGAAATGCAAGTGAAGAGGACACTGGGAAAAACCCCATGCAGAACTGGAACGCTTGCTGGTGGTGCAGCTCAAGAACGTCTGTATCATGTAAAATTGAAAAGCATAAAGCTCCGGATCAACAAGGAGCTATTAACAAAACAGCAAATCTCATAACTTCAGGAACAGAAATAATAGCTCAAGAAAAACATTTCTGTATTTAATATCCAACTATTCGCTAAATAATTTAATGGTAACCAGCATAAAATAAATCAATGACTTGATTTCCACTCTCTGTGGAGGTGAATTCTAGAAAACACTGGGCAAAATTTGCTCAATGTCAGTTTAGAGAGCAGCCCCAATCAAAACCCAGCGGATTTCCAGGCAGCTCTGGTTCACACAGTATAGCTTGAGCTCAGGCTCAAGCTAGGCACTGCAGCGCTTATAAATTTATGAGCTATTCAATCCACCGGTCATGTAAGATGCAGCAGCCCCTGCTCCAAAACTGGCCTGCCTTTGCTAGCAGGTTCCCAAACAACATCCAGCATAGAATGATCTAAGGATCAGCAGTTTGCTCCCAGGAGGGACATCCTTGCAATGCATCATACTGTATTTTGGACAGCCTTTCCTGTCTGCAGACAGTCAAGAGATTCAACCACGTGTCTTGTGAGGATAAGGAGAGAAATACGCTGAGAAAAAGAGAAAGTAGCTTATGTTCAGGACAGCTTGAAGTCTGTGGCTGCTAACTAGAAAGTAACTTCTTATGCTAGAACAAACTGTTAAGAGTCCCATAACAAACTTTTGCCTTAAAGCAGAGTGTTAGTGGCTGAACTCATGTGTTGCCTCATTAGAGCATCAAAACTCCCAGCAAAAATCAAAGAAGCTGTTCCAACCCTCAGAGCTGCTGTCCCTACATTAGATTTAGAATAACAAAAATCTAAATCCTCTCTTATAAGAATTGGGATTAATATGGAGATCAGGCAAACCTTAAGGCACCCGCTGAGTAATCAAGGTGAAACAAAAAACCTTCCTCTCTGCAGAAATAATGGAGATTTAAAGCATAAATAATTGCTGAGGCAGTTGTAATATTCCTTGTGATGGCTTTTCAGTGCTGTTTATATGAAAAGGCTAACAAATTATCACCTGAGAGCATTAGCATAAAATATGTGACGTATCTAATTTACCTTGTGGAGCACCTATGAAGGCTATGAGCTTTCAGCTCTGTAAATAGCTGAAAAACGTCTGTGGTTTCCTATTTCGTTGAACTGGCTGAAGGGGAGAGTCAGCAGATCTGCTGTTTAACCTTCATTTCTTAGTATTTCTGTAAGAATAAAATACGTAAGAATTGTAAGTATGGCCAGGCAGCAATGTCAGCAGTGGCTTAGCAGCCCTTGAACAACAGCTGTGTGCCGTCAACACCCAGCTCGCTGGCTGAAGACACTCTCGTGTTCCTGGTGGGATGATGTTCCAAAGCGTATATTTAATATAATAGCTATTCAGTGCCAGTTCAGCGGCAGTGTGCAGCCACCGCATGACAGCTGTTAAGCTAGGAAGAGCCTAGGCTTGGTTTTGCCTATGGTTTTCCCATGACTTGCTGTGCTCCTATGTCCCACCAGCATCTCAGCCCTGCTGCTATTGCTTCCCCCAGCAGGGGAGCCAGCTGTCTCAGCATTTTTTATGCTTCCACATTAAATGGCCTTTTCTTTTTCATTTCCTGACATGAAGACAAGATTGTGATGGCTGCACTTTTGAAAACTGTTGTCTCAATAGCTTGCTTACCAGTGGGGCATCCTGTTACTGCAGTCGTTGTCTGCTTCCATCTCACACCAGCTGATCCACTGGACTGGGTCTATTTCAATAGTGTTATTTCCAGTGCTCAGCAGCACAGCAGATATTTTCTAACTCAGCAACTTCCCAGCTGATTTTTCCAGATTTCTAGCTTTGGTCCGTCGCTTCAGTTTTTCCCTCCTCCTGACACAAACTGCATATCCACTTCTAGCTTGATCACGCTTTGCTGTTTGGGGATCGGCATGCACTCATACTTATCTTGGGAGTAAATGCTGTGACTTGTAGAAAGTACTAAGGGGGACTGAACCAGGGCAGCTCACTGGTGAATGCACTCATGGTAACTTTGCTAAATATTTCACAACAGGGCATGGGCAGCTCTGAGCACCCACATCAAGAGGCAAAGTCACTGTGTGTTGGTGGCTGCAGAGTATCTGCATTCCTGGAAGATAACCATGGTTTTGGCCCTGCCATCCCAGCTGTGCAGGATATGGGTTTGGTGGTGCTGAGAGCAGAGAGGCAGTGCATGGGACAGAGTGAGAGGTACCCTTGGGAAACTGATGTAGCAGTGGAGATGCTACCTGTGGCCAGGCAGAAACAATCCCTGGTCTTCTACTCTTCTCTGATTCAGCCTCTGAGCTATACAAAACAAACTCCTTCAAAAAACCAAACCAAACCAAACCAAACCAAATCAAACCACAACACCATGCAACACAACAAAACAGAAAAAAAAGCTACTTATCACTTTTCAGATGGGAAGAGCAGCTGCCAGGGTAACAGGGGGTTGGGATATTCTCCCTCCCTCTTTGAATAAAGGTCTGAAAACTCCACAAAGACCCCTCTGACAGATGCCATGATAATAATGTGATCACCTCCTGAAAATAGTCTTAAAATACTTGCAGAGCTCCAGCAACTTGCTGTTGCGTCTTTAGTGGTTGTGCAAAAAAGTGTATGTTTAAGGGTGGATTTACAGCAAGATGGATTTTCTGCCTAAAATCCTATGGGAGACAAAGCAAGGGAAATTTTAATTTTAAATAGAAAGGTGAAGGTAAATATATTCTCTTGGAGAAAAGAACTATTCATAAAAGCTACAGAAGCCCATATGCAGCTTTTAAAGTTCTCCTGTAGGAAGAAGCAAATGGATTTTATTTTTTTTTCTTATATGTGGATATTTCTTATATTGCTTATTTCTGGAAAAAATGGTAGAATTAAATCTGTGTAACCTATTGCTTCTAGCAGCTTCCAGATGTCCAGTGAAGTAGGAGTACTGGAATACAATGATATTCAAAAGCAAACCAGACTTGCACAGGGAAGGACACCACAGTTTGGAGGCTTTTTTTCTCAATTTAGTGTTCTTTGTGAGCATCTGACAAAGTCTTGGAAGAACAAGGTCTTTGAAAAAAAACTTCCACCCCAGCCTGCAGATAAGGCTTACATATCTTCTGTATCTATGTAATGATCCTCTCCAGAGACTTGCAATGAAGAGAAGAAGCAAAATAAAAGTAGCACAGAGGAGAAGGGACTTTGGGAGGTCTCTAGACCAACCTTCTGCCCCAAACGGGGTCAGATGTGAGATCAGATGAGGTTGCTCAGGGCTTTATCCAGCAGAGGTTTGGAAATCTCCACGGACGGAGGTAGCATCACCTCCCTGTGCTGTCTGTGTGGGGAAAAAAGCTTTCACTTACCTCCAGCCTCTCCGGCCCTGCTCAGCTCACTGCATGCCAGGGCACAGAGCTGCCTCCGGCCCCACTGGCATTGCTGCCAGGGCTCTGCCTGCCCGGGGCAGGGCTGCCCGTTGCGCTTGCACAAGTGCATGAGCACTACGGCCCCCTCTCCCCCTGTCCCAGCCCCTCCATACAGCAGCCCTGCCCTTGTGCCTATTGACGGGTCCGCTCCCATTTGGTGTCATCTGCAATTATCCAATATTTGCAAGGAGTGGTTTTTATTTTTTTTTTTTTAAGTGTTTATTGAAATACAATCAAGCCTAAGAAACTTCTTCAGAAATCTGAAAGAAAAAAAAGAAAAAAGAAATAAGAAAAAAAGGAAAAAAAGAAGGCAAAGCAAATCACTCACTTAAATACTTCATAAAGACTTCATTCTGGACCAGTTGCCGGTTGACAACTGTGGTAATGGACTTCTGAAAACTTGTGTGTTTCGGACAGAATCTAGGCAAGCAATCTTGCAAAAAAACCTGAGGGACCAGACCTCTACCCACAGTAAACTAAAGGCAGCTGGGTTATGTTGAATTAGTATATGCTATGGTAATGGCTCCAAGAACCTTGTGAAATTTTGGAAATTTTCTTCCTTCTCCTAAACAAGCCTTTCCAGTTTAAAATCATCATTCCTAACAAGCCTCTCTCCCAGTCCGAGACATCTTGTGAGAGGAATTTTTGCAGCTACTTAGAATTTCAGGAGGGAAAAAATGCAGACTGATAGACTAATCTGGGCAGAAAGGGATCACTAGAAACCTCTCATGCAGCCTCCTGTACAAGGCTGGGTTACCCTCACTGCCAGGTCAGGTTGGTCAGGCCTTTATTCAGCCCGGTTTTGAAAGCTCCCAAGGAGGGACATTGCACTGTCTCTCTCTGCATTGTGCTCCACTGCTTCACTGTCCTCATGGCAAATTATTTTGCCTTTGTGTCTAGCCAGAATTTCCTTCACTGCGACTTTTTACAGTTGCCTTTGCTGTGCCCTGCTGAAGAGTCTGGCTCCATCCTCTTGATAATCCTCCTTTAGGTTTAGCAGAGACGGCAGTAATCACTGCCCTCGCCCCTCTGGCTGTATTCCTGCCTGTACAGCCCTCATGCAGTCATAAAACTGTTGAAGATACTCAAGAGAAAACTCAGCTGAAAGTCTGGATAGCAACATTATGCAACCTTGGGTAGAAGTACCTGTCTACACCCTTGCTTAGTACCATCCCTTCAGAGGGGTAGAGAAAGTGCCCATACGCCAAAGCAACGCTGTTCCTTGCTGCAAGCAAGGGCAGATCACACCTCCTTGATCTCCTGTGTCAGCATCACACTGTGCATGAGAGCAAACAGCCCTCCAAGCAGGGAGAGCTGCGGGTGCTGGGGCATGGCAGGGGACAACGCTGCTGGCCCTGTACCTATGCTGCAAGACCAAGCAGTCACCTGCATACAGTAATCATTCCTGCCCAGGAAACAAGAGAGGCTTCTCAGAGAACAGGAGGAAAAAAAAACCTCAAATCCTTGGCAGCCTCAGCTCAGGTGCTGGCAGATCCTTTGCAAGAGCGAGAGAGGAAGGATGAATGTTGCTTGTAAGGCATTTCCTTGGCCAGGAGCTGCAGAGGATCCGATGCTCCCCTGCCCCTCCTGCCCAGGATCCAACACCTGCATGTGGCAGAGCTGTGTCTGCCTCCTTAAATCACTGTGCTCCTGTAGAGCAGGTTTGGGAACTGGCCACAGGACTTTGCAATTACTGGAAATTGGGGTTCAGTCGTACTGTCAGCCCTTGGACAAAACTCCTTTAGACTTCAGGAAGGGTTTATTCCTGGGGAAGGAATGCAGCATTGGGCATTCGTTAGTGCTGTGTGTCTGTGCCAGCCAAGCAAGGCTCAGTACCTCCAATTTTTGAGTAGCAAGAAGCACAGAAATCCATGCATTCCCTTGCACTTCATACAGCGTTTGAGTTTTCCTCAAAGCCACAAACAGAGGCAACATCAAGGGATCTCTGTCTCTATGGTCCTTCATAGTTGCAGCAGGCTTGGGAGTCCATAGCTATGTGCTATGATTTAGCAGCAACTGAGTATCCAAGATCTAGTACGTCTTGCTTCTGCAATGTGCTGTCCCTCACATTCCATGAGCCCCCTGGGAAGATGTCCCATCTGTCATTGTTAGCCCAGGGCACAGAATCAAATAGGTTTTTTTATAGCTTTATCCTTGCAGGTGTGAACGTCCACTTGGCCTCTGTGATGCCTGTGTAAGGCGAGTACCCCTCTGCTATTCAGAAACCACCACTCACGCACGTCTGTGATCAGCTGACCTGGGTGGTGATCCACTTGCAGATGGCACGTCTCCACGGCTTTTCTGTGGTGGTTGCTGGGGTGTCACAAGATGGCTTGATGTCTGGATCGTTGAGCAACGGGCGCAGGAGAAGGTAGCTCTCATGCAGAAACATCACACGGTGGGCTTGCAATTGCATGTAAAGTTGTGCATTTGTGTTGGCACTGGAGGACACCCACAGAGACCCCAAGCGATATTGTCACAGAGGAAACTGCAGAGGTTTCCAAATCACAGGTAACTTCAGCCACAAGCTTGCCTTCCTTCTTCCTGCTCCCTCAACAGGAGAAAAGGAGGGCACTGGAGGGAATGCAAGACTTTTACAAGCGTAGACAGCAATCCGCTAACGAGCTGAGCCTGTGTGTGTACTGCCAGCCTGGCATTTTAACATTGTCCCTGGTATAAATATCGCTCTTCAAATCCTGCAGACTCCTTCAGCTCTTTTACTAGAGGATCTTCATTAATGAATTCTCTATGGGCTTGTAAACATTTCTGCACCTCATTATTTGCTGCTTCTGGATAGAAGCCTGCTTGGAGCTTCATTAACAAAGATTATCATTGTGAACCATGACTAATTTCTCCCAAAGCACTTCCATCTCTCATGATCATTTTTAAGTTTAAAAATAAATGCCAGCTGCCCCTCTTTGCTGGAGCTTGTGCAAAGTACAATGGCAGCCTGATAAGATTATTGCTGGCCTGATCACATGTTGGTTTGCGTCAGAGGTTCCAAAAGGTGCTTTATTTTGCTTTACAGATCAGAGAATAATTTCTTTAAGTTTTACGGGGAATAGAAAAAACAAGCTTGCCGTTATGCTGCCATACGGACTTGCTTGCAGGAATTAACTTTGTAAACTTGTAAAAATGGAGGGACAAAAAAAAATAAATTAACTCACTTGAAACAAGACAGGAAAATCTGTGACTTGCACTGGTTGGAGCTTGCAGTGGTCATTCTTAAGTTTCAGTTTGCAGTCACCATTATCCAAACCAATCTAGATATAGAAGGAAAACAAAGCCGTTTTTTGTCCCCACCTGCAAAGCCACACCCTTGGGCTTTATTTTTTGCTGTTGTTATTTAAAACTGCAACCTACATAGCTAAGTACAGAGGGTTAAGCCAAGCAGATTGTACAGTCCCCGTTTAGCTCAAGTTCTCCACTGCCTGTAATTCAAGGAGCATTAAGTTTGGGTAAAAGGGGACCCCAACACTGTCTGCAATAGCCTGGCTAACAGTAATTGAGTTATCTGTATTTAAAGTTACTATGACCAGGCTGGCTGATACCAACAGGGAAGGCAGTCTCTGTTTTAAGATGCCCTTCAGCACACCTTCCTAGTAAGTCTTGAGGAAAGCCTCTATGGCTTAAGGAGATCTTCATATTCAACTGACGACTCTGAAAAGAAGCATGAGGCTTGAGTGCATTCCCTACTGGCGCCCATGGGAAGGGACACCTCCGCTTTTGATGTAGCTGATACTATGCCAGTATGGAATCAAGCCTGGCATCCCGTGCAGGAACTTGGTGGCAACAACTTTGGAGAGTAAGGAGCTTGAACTCTAAAGGAAGAAACAATGAAAACAGCAAGCTTGTGTTTTTCTTTTCAGAGCACAGATAACATCTGAATATGTTTGGTTGTGCTGAAAGAACATGAAGCCACTGGGCATGGTTATAATTCATTGTCCTCCTATGTTTGTGATAAAAAAAATAGATATAATGGAAGCCTCACCCTGATCCAAGACTGATTGAGTATTTACATCTTCCCACTACAACCAGGCTAAAAGTAGAGGTCGGGGAACAACACTCCTAAAGATATTTTTCTTATGCAAGTGGTTGTTTCAATGTTTTTCAAACATTTCAGTGATTTCAGAGCACCAAACAAAAACTGTCTATTTACTTGGCTTTGCTATTGCTTTTTTAGACTGTGTTGATATTTTGCACAGGAGCATCAGCCATCTGATTGCCTGGCTTGACTGCAGCAGGATGGCAATACGAATCCACATGACTGAAACCGATTCGGAAAGGCTTTTGTAAAGAATGGTAAAACTGGAAAAAAGATTTGCTGTTTCTTTGGGGAACTGATTCATGGTTCCTCTCCCTCTGTCCTCAGCTGCTGTCTCCTTCTGTTTCCCACTGATGTGGAGATGACTATGTGGGTTCGGTGACTGCCTTGGTGTACATAGAGCTCACTGCAAAAAGCCTGAGCTTGAACACCTCTCCCAAAATCTGTGATGTTTCATCGAAACTTTCTGGTGTTTACAGAGGTAGTTTTCCCGACTTGCAAACATGAATAAAACAAGAAAAAATTGTTTTCTCCAACTAATTAACAGACAAAATAAAACTATTTCAATGTAAACTTTAAAAAGGAATCTAAAACCTTCTCCTAAAGTCACAATCTTCCTCCGGGGTGGCAGCTGCGAGGCTTTCACCCTCCCAACATAACCTTCACACATTTTCAGACTGTAAAACTCCTGCTGAGTACCAAGGTCTGCTTGTGCTGGATGGTTGTAGCAAAGCAACCTGTTTCTCCTACTTGCTCTTTTCTTACCAACCCCTCCTGCCACATGCCACCCCCGCCCAGCTCCTATCCAACCTTTGCACTACCCCAATATCTGCACTAGCAAACCTTTCCAACCACCGAACGGATTCTGTTATCTGAGCGCTCAGCAGAAGATATGTAGTGCTATAACTTAAACTCAACCTCTCAAGTTTTAAGAGGCTCTCAGACCACTTCTGCTCTCTCTCAAATAGCTCTTCACCAAGTTTTCCTACCCTTTTTTTCCCATTTTCTTTCAGCTGGTTCATTTGTTCACTTTCTCTGGGGTGAGCCTTTCTACTGCAGTGCTGGAGGCTGTTGCTGGAAGTGAAGGTGATGCTCAGGCTTGTTCAGAAGATTAGCTGTCTTGGACTTCTGCACCTGCTACAACTGTAAACTTTTATCCACTCTATGACATTACTCCCTTCTCATAAAAATAATTAAAAGAAAATTCTTTACAGACCAGTTCTTTCTGTTTATCTCCCTTTCTCTCTGCCAGATCCACCTCTTCTTCTCTGCAATTCTTTTCCCTCTGAAATATTTTATTTTCTGGGAGAGCAGCTGGAAAGAGTTGCTTTCCTTTTAGACCTTAGCATTTAGATCTTGGTGTTCTCAGAGATTGGCAGGCATCTCAGGGGAGGCTGTTTGCACCAAGGGAAAGACCAGTCCCTGCAGTCTAAGTGTGCTCAAAGGCTTTGCTTCTCTGGCAGGCACTTGAGGCTTGGCCCTCAGTACGTCCCAGCTTGGCGCAATGGATCAGGCTGTTTTCATGCACATATGCCACACTGCAGGCTTGTGAAGGGTTTCTGAGATCACACTGGTTTGAGGGACTGGAAAAAGAGAAAAAGGCTGATGTGATTCTGAAGTGACGTCTCTGACAAGCTGGTGGAAAATTGAGAGTCAGGTCTCAGGTTATCACCTGGTTGAGCTCTTCCACATGGCCAAGAGGGGTGGCAGTGACTCCTCTGAGTCTCTGTTACAGGCAGCACAGCTCTGTTTTGCATGCAGTTTTGGAAAGCATTTGGGTAGGATGCTGGGCTCTGTGCTGCTTCTTTGCAGTACATAGTGGGAAGAGAGACCAATGCTTCTTCCAAGAGACCTCTGAGGTCTGAGAGGATGGTGACGTGGTGGAACAATCTCTTCTTTCCACTCAGCAGACGTTTAGCAGGTAAGCAAAAGGCCGGGTTGGCGAGGCTGCTGGATGTGAGCATCAGGCCACACCAGCAAGCTTAGGTGAAGATGTAGTCTCGTGTCAGTTCCTCTCTCCCACACGGCAGAGCCATGTGTGCTAGCCCTGCTCCCACCTATGTCCTGTTTTGGCTCTTCTTCGTGTGCAGCACAGCTCTGGTACCACCTGGGGACCCCAGATCCCCACAAGAGCAAATCTCTTGGTGCTCTGGAGATCCTGTGCACAGTGACCGCTGCAGTACTGTCAAGGTACCCCAACCTTTGATACTATGCTGTTCCAATGATGCCTGATCCCGGGTTCATGGAAAGCCCTCAGACTCATGTTAAAATAAGACATCGCCAATGGTGTGCTGCTCATTGGAGACCTCTACCCCCAGAGCAGAGAGAGGAGAGGCGAGGGTTGCAGCAAAAGCTGGAAGTCAGGTGCTGAAGTACTCCTTTCTCTCCTACTGAAGGGTGTGATTTCACCACATGCAGAGCCAGAGCTGGAGGCAGCAGGGTTTGGTCCTGCTCAGTGCCTCAGCCATTCTGGTCCTGCCAGCAGCAGCAGCGTGCAGATGTCTGAACATCTCTTGAAACAGCAAGTTGGAGACAAAACAACTGGAGACTGTTAGCTTGCACTGTGAAAACATGGGTAATGATGCAGGCAGAGAGGCTCTATGCCCTTGCACATGCCCTAGGAACCATATTACATACATGAATTATAATCGTTTGGTATAAGCACAGCCACGAGTGCTCACCCCTCCAGAGAAAGCCAGTTCCCACCCAGCTGAGGAAGCAAGATGCCCTGCAGTGGGGTAGTGTTCCTGTTTCACAAAGTTGGCGGTTGACAATCTGCCACAGAAATTATGCATTCCTCAGGCACCATGATGCATACTTCAGTAGGTTGTTGAGGATTTCTATTTTTATGCAGCAATACACCATTGCATATTGTTCCCTGGCAAAGCTACTGACAAGGGTAGCTTGTACTTGGTACAGGCATAAAGGTCTCCTGTGCTCACGGCAGCTTTTGCAGTTGGGGTTTTTGCTGTTTAGCTATTGCTGTGGTCTAAGCCTGAAGGTCCTGAACAGCCCACAGGTTCAACAGAGCACAAAGAAGACTTCCTTTTCTTCAAGGTTGCAGGAAGAGCACTGAACAACCTCTGTGTGTCCAAACTGGAATAGGACAAGGGTATGCAGAGGGTTTCCCACCCATTTGTTGTAGCAGGAATAGCACAAGCGCTGGCTTAGCTGGCTGCTTTTCAGCTTGCTTCCAGCAGGAAAACTCCACCACTCCTAAATACCTGCTTTAAGAGAGGTTGTCCCCATCTCGGATAGGACTTTCTGGCATGTAGGGAAGACATGGAGCCTGTGCTTTTGCTAAGAGATGCCAAAAGGGATCCATACACATGGCTTTAGGATCAAACACCAGGAAGCTGCTCTTTCCTCCACAGCTGGGTGACTCACACCTTCACACAAGCAAATGGCTCTGTGGTGGCTTTGCGCACGTAGATTCATCCCTTTCCATCTTCTGCATTAGAGTTGGCAATGGAAAGGCAATAAAGTCACTCTCATGATGGTACTTGGCAATTTAAGGCTTGAAGCTGTCCAAAAACATTAGTGCAGACCACAGGTCCCACTAGTGTAGTATCGTGTCTCCAGCCGGGGCCATAAATGAATGTCCAGGAACCAGCAGCAACGTTACTGCAATAGGTTACGCTGCATCTCTCCTGAGTTTTCTCCCAGCCTCAAACTTTTTAGCTTGAGGCATTTCCTGTAATGGATGTGGTTTCTGTCTCTTTTGTAACCACCAAAGAATTTATTTCCTGGTCTTGACCAGTCTCCCAGTATTGTAGGATGATTTTTGTTGGGTCTTTTGAAGAAACATTACAGCAGCTCAGCTGTACCAGCTCCACATCAGATGTATGACAAATAAGGCTGACATGCTTTCCTGAGGACTAGCCGAAGTCTCTGCAGCAGTGGTCCACTTCAAGCATGCAATGTCATCAAGGAGGGTGGTGTTAGGTTGATAAAAGTGGTGTTCTTTTTTCCATTTCCAGGTACTTTGGTTCACCTTGTCACATACCTTATTCATGTATAGTTGTCCTTTGCCAGCTGTGATTTCAATGTATAAGGTAATCACGGTACTGCAGGCATCACCTTGTTGTGCAGCCGTTGCCATTACAGCTACCTGTGGCACGCAGGGCTCTTGCACCAGCGTGGTGGTGGCCCTTGGGTGAAGGCACCAGCAAGAGAGAGAGGAAGATGCCATACAGTGGTCATGGTTTCCCCTGGCACTGGTCATGTCTGTGACAACCTGTGGGGAAGTGTTCACTCATCCTGTGAGGAGCCACCTCCCCTGCTTGGTTTTGGACCTGGCTTGGATAGCCTAGGGCAGCTTCTTCCTAGAGAAGAGTAAGCTTTGCCAGAAGGCAAAAATGGAAATACGGAAACTGGGAGATTTGAACAAGGCCACAGATTAACTGGAATAACCGGGGAAGAGAACTGAGGTTACCAGTTTACAAACCCCAGCCACCACACCGTCCCATTTACTACTCTGGTACCACCAGCACAGACATACAGATCTAAAGGTGCATACTTGTGATGAACAGCTGTTTTCCAAAGGTTTTCTGAGGGAATTACCAAAGGACCAACCCATTGCCATGGTGTTATGGGTGAAATTGTCCTATTTCAAAGGCAGTAGGACATGGCGCCCTGGAAAGCGGTGGTCCTTAGCTCAGTTGATACTTCTGTCTTGCTCCTGACCTGTTGAGGTGAATTGCTAGATTGCTATACAGATGAGGAATCTGCATTAGCCCCAGTTCACATAGAAGGATTTCAAGCCCCATAGATATTATCTGTTGGCTAGTGGCCACACTGTGCAGGGGTGCGACTAGCTGAGCTTCCAGCTGAGGGTAAATAGGCATGTCTTTACCCCTGAGAGACGTGGGGCTGAAAACCGTGTCTCGGGCAGCAAAGACTTGCCCTACTTCCATTTATGCTGCTGGTGCAAAGCTTTGGAGGTTGGTTTCAGCTGCATGGGATGACCTGTGTGACCGGGAACATCTCTGGAGGGAGACCCAAATACACATTGGGTCTGTAGGGTATTCTCTTAAAAAAAAAAAAAAAAAAGCCCTATTTTTATCTTTATGATAAAAAGCCTGTGCTATAAAAATCCTGTCTTTCCCAAAAGTGTTTACTGATGTTGTAAATAACTCTACCCTTCCCACAGGCTATTTTCATATTTTTCCTCCCTTAAAAACACAACTCTGTGAAGATTTGGTTTGGGCGGGGAGGGGGTTCTTCTTATTGTACCGTATAACTTGGCTACTAACTTACACCAAAGAAAATGTGGCTGTGGAGGAATTTGGGGCCAGTCTCAGTAGTAGGGCAATGCCCCTAAGTTAGGGGAATTTACATCACTGGGGAATGAACTTGGGCCCAAGCACAATTTCCTTAGGATTTCGTAACGAAAACCAGGCACCCATCCCAAGCAAACCTTATCAGAGGCACAGCTAGATTAATGCAATTCCTAACGCTGTGACCGCTGGAGGTGGGAGGATTTCCCTGCAGTTCTGCTGGGCAGGGAAACTCGTGGCATTGGGAGCACCCCCGGAGGGGACAGCATGTTTCGGTCCTCTGAGCTGCCCTGGCCCTGATCACTTTGCCAAGAGCTCATTCAGAGACCGCCACAATTAACACAGAATTAAAATATGCTGATGCAGGATGAGCACCCACAGATCAGTGATACCTGCATGCATATAAAGGCATATTAGATGTACACAAAGACACCTCAAATATCAGCTCCTGGCACATTTTGCTTCCCCCGAGGTAGGTGACTATTCTTCCTAAAGGCAACTTGCCAAACACCTCCCTGGAAAGTGGTTGCATATGACTGTGGTTTTGCTCCCTGATTTTTTGCTCAAATGGCAGTGCCTGCTGTGGTTTTCCTTTATATATATTGATGTTTCACCTGCAAACATGGATACACAGGAGGTCCACACATCCTCTTCAGCATTCATGTTAGTTGTCAGCTCCATCTGCCTGTGCTGCCCTTCATGTTCAACTGCTTTCTTTGCTATGTTATTTGGAAGAGAAGGAGGAATACTTTTTTTCACCCATCTCTTTCTTTGTCTTTCTCTTTTCCTTTATCACTCTTTCTTGCCAAAGGTCTGCCAGTTGAACTGCAGTGCTTTCTTTTGTAACCAGCAAGGATATCTGGGCAAACCCTTTGAAGGCTTTTTGCCTGAGCTTTCATGAAATGACACCCCGCCCTATCACCACCTTGTTTTTCAAATAGATGAATCAGTGTTTTGTACATGGTCATACCAACCCTTGGTGCTGGTACCTAGCTAACAAAAAGAAACCTGCTGCTTACAGGTCAGTGACAGCACTTATCGTTAATGGAAAAGGCTTTTATGTTTGTTGTTTAGTCCCCAGGAAAATTATAATACTTGTTGGCAGATGGACATCATTCATGCTTGGTGCACAAAATTACCCTTGGTACTAATCAGGCAATCACTGGATGTGAACTGTGTATACATTTACCAAGTTTGATCAATTTTCCCACTATCCTATCTGTGCTAGGCATATCAGTTATCTTTTTAAGGCCCATGTGAGCTGGTTTATAAAGAATTAAACCACCTTAAAAAACCATATGTATGTAAAGCAATACTCAAGTCTTCCTTTGTTTCTATTTTTAACATGTTAAATAATACATATTATTTCTTTCCTTCTGTTACTCAAAGCTTCTCGGACATTGAACTGTCTCCTAGTGAGAGGTTCAGATGTGGTAAACTGCAAAAGAAATGTCTCTTGCTGTTTGAGTGCTTTGCCCTCTGAACAGATTTTGCCTCGGGCATGTTCCCTTCAAAAATGCAACTTGGCCTTGTTGATCAGCATCGCTACAGTAAACTGTTTTGTTTTTAAGTCACTAAAGGTATATTTTACGGTGGAGTGGTCAAGCTCCAGTCCAAACTGGAGATGCCCCATTTCCCTGCCTCCACCATGCGCAAGTTACTGTATGTATGATCCCTGCTCAAAAGAGCCAGGCTGGTAGAGAAAAAGGAGCAAAGTGGCATGCCCAGGGACATCTGAAGCCACATGTTGCAGCCAGCTCATTTTCCTAGCCACTTGCAGTTGCTGCATCAGCAGCAGGAAATGTCTTGCAGAACAAAAATGCTGGCCCAAAATGTAAGGGAGACCACCAATTTAGAAGTATGCACTTCTGGCCAAGTTTGAGGCAGATCCAAAGCAGGCTGCAGATTTGGTTGTCTCTATCTGCACCTCTTTGCTTTTGGTGTCCCTGGGGGCAGGCTGTGGTGAGGTGACGCTGAGCTGGGGACGCTGCATGTACCCTTGGAGCTGGGAACAAGAAAGAGTGGGCCACAACATACAGGCAGTGTTTGGTGTGGAAAAGCCTGGTCTTAATAAATAGATAATAAAAACAATAATAAAAGATATGATGGTAAGCAATCCAAACGAGACATGAAAATCAGTTCTTCTTGAAGCCAAAGTTCACTCTGCCCTTGCTTCAGATGTAAGTAGGATCACTGAACCTTAAAATCAGGCAGATGAGGACCAAAATCACATCTGCCGTTCATTCTGCTTTCACCTCCATGTTAGGACCAAACCCATTTTTGGACTCTGTGGCAAAAAGAAAGCAGTTATGTTTTAGGTATTTTCTAGTCTTACCACCTAGCCAAGGCTCACTTCTTAAACATTAAAGAATTTACTAACTTCCACATTGTTTTTGTTAAGTAGGTCAGAAACATTATATTCATTCTCTCTTCCCCTTTTTCTCTCCTCTCTTTTTTTTTTTCTTTCTTCTTTCCTTTTTTTTTTTTTTTTGACAGCAAGGAAGAGAATAAACAGACTTCTGCTTGCTGTATTAGAGCAATTCCACTAGCCAAATGCTGGTCGCTATCCCCTTTCCCCCATCCTTTTTCACGGTCACCTGTTTGTTTTCTCTCCTTCTGTGCACAAGAAAATTATTCTGAAAGAGCAGAAGACTATAGGTAACTCAATTTCCCCAGCTCAGTCAGTCTCAGCTCCTCAGAGGTTTGGTTTTTCTTGCTCAGAGTACCAGATCTTACTGTGCCACTGACTTACGGAGGTGACACCAATCCTGCAGTTCAGTGGTGCAGCAATGCCCTGCTGTGAACTGGAAAGAAACCTCTGAGCAAAGGATGCTGTGGGCGGATGTCGTGGTTTAACCCCAGCTGGCAGCTAAGCCCCACAGAGCCGCTTGCTCACTCTCCTCCCTCCCGGTGGGATGGGTGAGAGAATCAGAAGAGTAAAAGTGAGAAAACTCATGGGCTGAGATACAGACAGCTTAATAGGTAAAGCAAAAGCTACACATGCATGCAAAGCAAAGCAAGGAATTAATTCACTACTTCCCATGGGCAGGCAGGTGTTCAGCCATCTCCAGGAAAGCAGGGCTCCATCACACGTAACGGTTACTTGGGAAGACAAACGCCATCATTCCAAACGTCCCCCCTTCCTTCCTCTTCCCCCAGCTTTATATGCTGAGCATGATGCCATATGGTATGGAATAGCCCTTGGGTCAGCTGGGGTCAGCTGTCCCAGCTGTGTCCCCTCCCAGCTTCTTGTGCACCCCCAGCCTCCTCGCTGGTGGGGTGGGGTGAGGAGCAGAAAAGGCCTTGGCTCTGTGTAAGCACTGCTCAGCAGTAACTAAAACATCAGTGTGTTATCAACACTGTTTCCAGCACAAATGCAAAACATAGCCCCATCCTAGCTACTATGAAGAAAATTAACTCTGTCCCAGCCAAAACCAGCACATAGATATGTTGCTTTTAATAATAGTAGATGAGAATGTAGGCTAGACTATACCTTCTCATAATTTGCCTGGGCAAATTCATACCTTGAGTCAGATTATTGAAGTTGTAGCATGCCTAAAGGAAGTCTTACACTGTGCGTTGGACAAGTAAGGTAAAAACATGTTTACAAGTGTAGACAAAGACAGAAAGCCAAAGTGAAGCATTGTACTAAGTGAAAGATTAGGACTATCTTGGCACTGCTAATTGTAACTTTTTGCTTTGGACTTGTTGTATTTCTTAAAGCAATTTTTGAATACTTGATAGGTGCTTCTACTGGATCCACTATATTGAAATTTCCTCCCCAGAAGGGATGCTTTGCTGTGTCTGTGCATGAGAAGCTGGGACCTGGCTGGGGGAGAAAACACACCAGTAACAGGACCAGCAGCAAGGAAGACACTGCAGTGAGAGAACAGAGCAAAAATCCCATTGCCTGGAAAGGGATTTTGGGGTGGGGTGAGGAGGGTGTTAAAATGGATGTCTAACTAACATTGTGACCAACAGACAGCGGTCCAGCTGCTGAGGTCCATATAAACAGTACAAGGGCTCAAAGGCCGTTGGAGAATGGGGCAAGCAATTTCCACTCAAGGGGAGCTCAGCTATCCCTAATGCCTGGCTTCAGTTGCACGACAGCCCTCAGTTGATCCTAGGCTGCAGCTGAAAGCAGGGGCTTTGGGGAGACACCTCCCCTCCATTCTTCCAGCCCAGGGGTCCTGCTACCCGTGCCAGCTCCAGTGCTCAGGGCCCATTTGCCTTGCTAACACTGCAGAAAACTACCCACCTCTGGCTTAGTGTCCTTCAGGAGTACTCAGCAAGCAGAAATCAAACAGCTTCCCTGACAAGCCCAGCTCTGGGGAACAGATGCCTTTTTAGAAACATGCAGAAGCTTTATTTTTGAGTGGAAAAAAAGCGTTGATTTGTTTAGACAAGGGCCTTCTCGCTTTTATTCTGGCCATCTCAACTACTCCCTTGCTTTTCAAACAAAGCAGTTTTGAGTCACGGGAAGCCTATGCTCTGATTACTTTGGGAGCTGCCCAGCCCCATGGATGACATGCAGTTAAGATCTGGTGCTTTCAGGGAAGGTGGGATGGTCTGGGTTTCCCCTTCTCCCATATTGGACATTTGGAAAACTAATAGCCATAGAACCATTATGAAGGGGTTTGGGAACAAATATTTTGCTGGTCACTCACAAGAGCTATGCATGCCCAGTGAGTCCCCTGCACGTGCTTCTCTCTGGGACAAGCAAGGCCAAAGAAATGCAGATTGAAGGAGAGACCCTGAGAATATGGTCGCTGTGATGGTAACACGCTAGGGTGCCAACACGCACTGTCAGTGTAGATAGGACCTCTGCCAGCAATGAGTCCTTGGGGACCTTTCACCTTTCCTCCTTTACTGCGCGGTGTCAATGATGGCAGCCGAACAATGGCCGCTGACTTCTGCTGTAACTGTCCTTGAACCCGTTGTCTTTCCCACTGCAACAGCATGCATGGTGTTTGGACAGCCCTGCTATAACTCAATTAGCAGCCTGGGACAATTCATAATTAGGTTGTAATTTTGCCCTGCTTCCTGCACTTGATTTCTAAAAGGCCCAAGTAACAGAGCCCAGGCGGCAGCAGGACAGATGTCTTCCTAGCTTCACAATAATTAGCAAGTTGAATCAATGAAGCCTGTTTTTCGTCATTAATCTGTCTAGTGGACGAGCTACTCTGTGACGGTTAATATAAGCTGACTGCGTTGTTGAGAGGGGAATGTGTGGAGAATAAGGACGCTATTAAAGAGTTTATTTTCATGAAAAGGGTAAGAACTGACACTGCTTGGGACCTCAGCCCCATGGTCAAATGCAGTCAACACCGGCAAAACGTGTTCGAGAAGGGAGAAGCATCAGTGGATCTTTGCTATTGTGTTCATCCAGTGGTAGATAGTAAAATGAAAACTCTCCTCCTTTTCCTCCCTCTTCTGCACATGGGAAGCTGATGGAATTATTTTGCTTTTCATGCTCTTATTTGCAGGTTTACTCCCTGGTGTGAGCCTCTTGCTGTGCCTGGAGCCATTAGCAACCCCCCTGGGGCATTTGGGTGGGATTATCTGTGTGAGTTTGCATTGCTTTACTTGCAGAGGGGAAGAGGGACTGTCTCTCTGGCATGTTTTATCTACAGCATATCGTTGGGAGTCCCTTCCCAAGCCTGTACCAGACAGGAAGGGAAATGCTGGTCAGGAGGTGGGTTTGCTTCCCTTTTGTGGCCAGGTCACATTTGTGTAGAGCAGGTTAAGCAGCACACGCTCTGTGTACTTCCGCAAACTCCATGACTGCGGAGAGGGCGGGTGCTGAGCAACACCCTCCCTCCTTGCTTTTCTGAGCAAAGTAATGGCAGGATCTCCTCTAACGAGTCCCTGAAAAAAAAGGTGTCAGGATTATATGCTTGCAGAAGACTGTTCTGCAATGACCAATAGGTTGGGTGATCCTTTTTTGTAGGTTTTCATGTAGGAGGAGGTGTGGGCTGTCTAGCGTTTTGTTGGCTATCAGGCTTTCTCAGAAAAACTCTGTGTGCAGTGGCAGAGGCCCTGTGATGTAGGCCACGCTTTCTCCCTTTTGGGGGTTTTCCTGGGTTTTGGAATACACAGGAACCAAAGGGCAAACTGGAATAAGCTCTGGCATTCAAGAGCCTGCGGGGGGGGGGGAAACACACAAAGAAGCTCCTTCAGAACAAAGTAAACACGTTTAAATCACGGAGAAACGATGCCCCTGGGGCAATGATCTGAAGGCTGTTGCTCTGCAGACCCTCCTGCTCCTGGCACCTTCAACAAATCAGTTGGGTTTCCAACACAGAGAGGGTTAAAAGACACTTAGTACCGAAAGCCCCTCTGCGCCAGGGCCCTTTCCTGATCCCCATCCCTGCTGAGGGCTCTGTGCCATCTCCCTGGTTTTACAGAGCTTCTGTAGCTCCCACCGGCGTCTCCTGGCAAACCACAAAACCATGGCAGGCATCGGAGCGCAATGTTGGGGACGGACGGGCCAACTGCTGCTTCGGTAATGCTGACCTCCTTTGCCTGTCAGTTACCCACATGGCAGTCTCCTCTGCTTTCCTCTCTGCTTCACTGGTAATTACTTAACAAGGAAAGCGCACCTCCAAACAAACCGTTTGCTCCATGCCATGGTAAACAGTCTTTGGCTGCCGAGCCAATTTTATTTTTTTTCCAGCAGCTACAGAAGCAAAAAGAGAAACTCATTCAGAGTGACAATGCAGGCCTATAAATAGCTGAGTTCGGGGAACGGAGGACCAGTTTTCTGGAAGCTGTTTCTTCTCCATGGGAGGACCGTGCCCTAGGAATGGCAGAGAGCTAAGCACCCTCTCCTGGAGCTTCCCAGGAGGCCACTGAGCTCAGTCTGTTTGCAGCTGGGTTTCTTCAACACCTCCTTTGGGATGTACCTTTTGAGGCAACGTGCCCAGGAAAGCGATGGAAATGCCCTGTGGCTAGCAGCAGCCAGCCTCTCTTGTCCCAGGGGCACTGCTCCCCAATGCTGCAGGGGAATGTTGAACAAATGGTTGCTATTTTTGCTTTCCCCAACCCTCCCCCAGTTCCACTTGTCTCCCATCACGTATGGGAGCTGGTGGCCTCTCTTGGGTGGGGACTGACTGCTGCTTGGTGCTATACAGCTTTATTCCTTGTCTAGAGGCTCTAGCTATCACAGCATGGTTCCACAACGTTGTAGAGCCAGTGCATTTAGTTGCTGCCTCTGCTTGAGCCCTGTAAGTTATTCCCTATCCTCTAAACTCATGAGGAGAGATAAGGAGAAAGCCATTTCCGTCAAACATTTAAACCCTGCTGAAGATGCCAGCCATTAATCTAAGGGGGCTGAGGAGAAAAAAAATTGGAGGGGCTTGCAGGGACTTGGAAGTGGATAAAAACAGCACAGGCTGTGAAAGGCCAACACAATCAGTCAGTCAATGTCTTATTGACCAACTTCTCCTCATCTCAGCAGACAAACGTCTGCGCCAGCAGTTATGCTTGGGCCACAGCCACAGTCAGCAGGGCAAAAAGCAAGAGAAGCAAAAATGCACAGCATCTGGAAGAGAGATCAAACACACCTATGGGATCTGAGCAGAGAGTATGCAGATAGCATGGTGGAAGGACAGCAACAGACACCAGAGGTATTAGCAGGGTGATGCTGCTGCAAAGAGGCAGAGTGTTGTGGGGTGGATGATAAAGGGCATGCCCCAGCCAAGGAAGGTAATTTTCACTTTAGCACTGGGTAGGTCTCAGCTGCAGTGACATGCACATGTGAGAGATGAGCACTTGGAGAAAAAGCTAGCTGGCAGCAAAAAACACTATACAGAAGCCTTAGAAACACAGGTAACTGGGGAAAGGCTGAAAGGAGTCCTCATTTGCCAAGGAGAGAGAAGATGAGCACCATCTTCACTTGGTTTTCAGTTATATATGAGGACGCAAATCCATTCTTCCCAGGGCCTATTAGAAGTCAGACAAGTAATCAGCCTCATTTGCTGCAAGTGTGACCCTGTTGCCTTCCCTGACAGCTTTTGGGTGTGTTTAGACCAACTTCAGTCCAATGTGGTCTAGGGATGTTGCATTTCTGCCCAATGCTGACTTTTTTTTTTTACTGTAAGTCCTTTCCAGCTGTATATTCCTGTGATTGTGTGGGCCTTAGCTGAACATAAGAAAGGAGGGCATCGTTATGAAGCCTGGTCTCTAATCACACGCATTTTGCTTGGATAGAAAAAAAAAGGCAGAAGGGGCTAGCCCAGCGTGGGGGAGCATTTGAGGAGCTGTTGCCTGCCGCCGACGCTTTCCTTCCCTGTGCAGTGCAGCCAGGCTCTGCCTTCAGCGCCTGCAAGGGATGGTCCCGGTCCCTGCGTGCACGTGCACGGCTGAGCAGTCCCCTGCATGGCAGAGCTTTTCCCATGCAAGGGGAGGATGTCCTCAGCCCTTGTAAACTGTGGCTGCCTGCCCTGAGGGGGTACACCTGCATTTGAGGGGAAGTCTCAACATCTGCGTTCTGCAAATGACAGGGGACTGCTGAACTTGCAATAAATCAAAGCAATAAGGAAGACGGAGATGTGTGTGGAAGTAGGTGGCCTCTGGAGCCCAGCTTTGACCTACTGTGTTACTGTGCCAACAATGTTATCAGAGAAGACAGCAGAAAAAGCATTTTCCTAAGCCTTTAATCCCACAGGGGACCACACTCCCCCAAAACAGAAACTCACGTTCAGTTGAACAAATCCCTGCTTTCTAAGGCCAGGTACCTTGGAAAGCTCTAACCAATGCTATGGAAATCTGCTGCTCTCTTTGACAACAGGCTGAAAGCGATCCCTTTAAGTGTCACCCTGGGTGAGCACTTGCTTTTCCTGAAGGGATTGTGCAAATAGCGGCATCTTGCAGCACACAGCAGAAAACCTCTGCAGCTTTGGAAAAAAAGCACATCCTGGAACAGAGGGCCAAGAAGAGTGAGAATTTCTCAAGCCCTTTTTATTTATCAGTTCAGAGGCAGTCCTTGTCCATGGTAACGTCAAGCCATGCTGCAGCTTAATCATGGTTGCCTGCGTGTTAGCATACTTCAAGAGCAATCCATCAAAGCCAGCAGAACTGCTCTGGAAGTCAGACTGGTGTAGATGACACATTGTCACCATGCATTGCATGCTCTTAAAACAAGTTGTTATGCTGGCTTTAATGCATCCCTATGCTAGATTATGTAGCGTCCTTGTTTGGGGCATTCCTTCTTTGAAGTCAGTACGTAAATCCATTTCTGGCATGCATTTTGCAGAAAGTCTCAGAGGGAGCAACAACCAAACCAGGGCAGGAAACCAGAGATGGAAGATGGTACTGTCCCTGGGAGGTCGGGCTGGTGGGGGGTGGGTGGGTGAGCAAATGAGAGCACCTCGAAGGCGGGTGCTGGACTGCTCCTTCCAGCTGTATTCCAGAAGACCTCTGCTTGTCCTGGTCTTAGTGCCTATTGCACATCCGTGCCCACATATCCCATGCCTATCTACACTTTTTATATTTAGGTTGCCAGCAGCTGGTGAAACCCCTCTTTTTGTTTGTGTGTTGCTGCAAATGCAGGTGCTGGGAACAGCAGCACCGAATGTGCACCAGACCTGAGCAAAACAGGCTCTGCATAAAGTGAACACCAGCCAAACTAAAAATTACCTTAGGGCACAGAGCTAATGCATCAAAAAATAATTGTATGTATTCAGATCTGTGTGTTTCATATTCAAAAATTATATGTACCAGTTGAGAACCATTTACATTTTAACAAAATCCTGTTTTGCTTAACCCCTGACTGTTATTAAATATTATATATGATGATGATGTTTCCCACTGGGCTGGACATTTTCCTAGTCCGCATAAGGAAATTGGTAAATACTTGCTGAGCTACCTAGCCTGAGGACCCAGACTTCAGATCTTCAGCAGAAAAAGATACTCAGTTTTGCCTTGAGACAGAGGTCTTCAAGGTGTTTTGCCTTCCAGAAAGGAAAGGATAGAATTAGTGCACAAATCAATCCTGACTTTACTTACTGTTGGTACAGCCTAAGAGATCTAAATCATTCCGGCTTCATTTCATTCTGGTGGTTAATCGCTTCCATGCACCTCTGCACTGCTGTTTGGAAATTTCTTTTTGTTGAATTGTTGTTCCAGCTGTGAAGGTCTTTCTAACATACATCAAGAATGGAAAGCACCTACATCAGAAACTGAAAGGAGTTAATTCCTTACATTGTCAATGTGTTTCTTTAATGTGATTTAGAAAATGGTTTCCTTTTGGAAAAGCTTGGTCCAATAAACAACCAAAGGGTGCTGAATCACGAATGTTCTCAAGAACCACAGGATACTCAGAAAAGAAAACTTACAGTACAAGCACATAAATATTCATCTTTGTGCCAGCATGCATATATTAAACCAGTATTTTTATGCAAAAGAAATGTACAAATGCACATACACATTCAGGTTCCATCATGGTTTTTCTTTTGCAAAGAAATGTTGTGTTTTGTAGTGTAGTAGCTCAGGAACTGCTTGGGGTTTACTGTCTGTGCACAACATCATTTCAAGGGGCTGCTAACCGTAGCCATTTCTGAGGGAAGATTAACTGACTAAAAGGGGGGAAATAAAGCGCATTCTATGCTTTTTCCAGAGAGGTAGTCACTACCTTCTTTTTTTTTCATTTGCTTCC
Source organism: Ciconia boyciana (assembly GCF_034638445.1). NCBI lineage: Eukaryota > Metazoa > Chordata > Aves > Ciconiiformes > Ciconiidae > Ciconia > Ciconia boyciana. Next base: position 92,370,486 of record NC_132937.1, on the reverse strand, counting down.
TTTCTCTCAACCCAAATCAAAAATCATTCAGATGGAGGGTCTTACAAATTGCCTTGCTGTGATTTCTGGGCACCAGAAGTTGCATAGCTGTTCTGTGGTTTTGTGCTCCTTCCACGTGTTTCTGTATTTTCGACTGCTGTCCTCTGATTTTGGCCCACGTACGCCTGGGCTGGCGTTACCTTGGCACAGCAGTAGCCCTGTGGTGAGGGTAACGGGAGCTCTGCAGTAAGCTGTTAACCTGCCCCCTATTCTCGCCAGATCAGATTGAATCTGGCACCTGTAAATGGTAACGTGAAACTGCTGAGCACTGCTACTGCAGCATGGCTGCTCTTGTAATCCTGCCTTCAACCGAAAAAACCCAGAGTAGCGATCGCTCTGAGGTACACAGCTTGGATGTCATCCTGACCATGTTTGTGTCTCATACAAAATTCGTTGGTTTATTTATCTGTTTTAGATCTGATGAACAAGGTGGAGATAGGTCACAGAGCACAAAAAAATCCTCACTGAGGTCAGCTGGGGCACGGAAAAACAGTCCCTGTCCGCTTCTTGAACTCTGTGGTTCTTCCTGTCCTCAGGGATGAGTATTTCTCTCGTGGGTGGGTTGATGGAGCTGGAAGCCACCCATCCAGGCAGGGAAGCCCTGCAGAGCCCGGCTGCGTTTCCCTCTAAGACCCGTACAGGTTTCCTCTAGCTGCTGTCTGCAGAGCTGCTGTAGATGTGGTGTAAAGCCGAGCTGGTAATCCCTGCTGATGGATGGAGCCGCAGAAAATTCAGTGCTTTTTCAGGCTGTCTGAATGCATCTGGCACAAGTGGAGCCAGGCGAGCTCTATGCACTTGCTTTGGCTTTCCTTTCCCAAAAGCAGGGCAAGACGACCTCTTATCTTGGTCCAGGTGGGTGGGTGATCATTGTTTCGACAGGACACATGGGCCATGGTGAGCAGGTAATCCAGGCAGACCTTGGGGTGCAGGAAGCATTTTCAATCTCTTAATGTCACAACAAATCCCCGTTAAAGTGCTGTGGGTTATGTGACCTGTGCAGGTGGAGAGCCCAGATGGTGTCAGAGCAGCAAACTTGAGGTGCCAGTCCGTAGTCAGAGCAGGACGTTACAAAGTCTGCAGACTTCTGAGTGGGGGGGCAAAGGTCTCTGTGAAGCTGTGAAGCCTTCTCCATCCACTTGTCACAGACAGCTTCCGCTTTTCACGTCAAGGTAGAACAACCAGTCCCCAGCACTGAGGAACTGGCACAAGAGGGCCAGAGATGGCTGATGGCAGCCACCACAGAAAATTAAAATTCTGGTTAAAAATAGCAGCTTTGGTTGAGTTTCCAGCTGAAGAACTGGAAGTCATGCCTGATAGCAGCAGAGCCTCTCTGGAATTAAATGCAGAAAATAGGAACGGCTTTCATGACACCAGAGAAAAAATAAACCATACTAGGGTTTGCTAGTAACATCTCTGGTGAGGGTGATAGGGTCAGCTGGAGTCCTCTGGCCATTGCCATTGTCCCGTGGTGCTTGACACCAGCTGTCACATTTGGCCAAACCATGACCTGATGCAAGTCGGTGTTCATCCCTTCAGTGGAGATAAATGGCCTTGATCAGCAGATGGTCAGGGTCAGAGACGAAGAGCTTGTGCTTTTCCTGTAAATCAGAGGTTTGCCATGTGGTGTTGGACCAACTCCCAGAAAACAGGTGAGAAAGCCAAACCTGAACGCAACTTCCTTAAGGCCCTTTTCATGTTTCAGCCCTTGCACTGCTAGCTCTCTGGTCAGTACACTGCACGCACCGGTGCACGACGTGAACGCAGTGTGGACTTTGCCTGGCATGTTCCAGTGCACAGGTTTCTTTGGAAGAGGCAGATGACAGGATCACAGGGCAATTTAGGTTGGGAGATCCTTATAACACAGCTATACTGTTCCTCCTCTCCTAGCTGTCTGAGCATAAACAAATTTCAGTGTGGGCCTGGTGGGCTCTCGTTCCCAGAAGGACTGTAACCCCGCATCACACAAACACTTTTTGTGTAGTCTGGGCTAAAACAGAGCTGGATTGTGCACGGCCCTTGTTCACCGCAGGGAATTCCCTGCTCTGATGAATGCGCTTGTGCTCCAGAGACCTGCAAACAACAGCTCTTGTTCATGCTGTCTGAGTGGAGCTGAGTCTTCCACAGCCCTGTCCGCCCTCAGACGTCACTGGATGAGTTTCATGCCATGCTTACAATAGTGACACAGCAAAGGGGTGGCAGGAACCGGGTCCATGCCAGGCCTGTGCTCTGTGAGCAGCAGTCACCAGCCATCAGGACAGTGAGGTTAATTGTAGCTGTTTGCTCGCTTTCTCCGTGCTGGAAATTTTAGGAGCAGATGGACGATCTGGGCGGGCTTCCAGAGCTGTCCATGCTCTGACCCTCAGGCTCTCGCAAGTGCTACTGGAAACACGGGAAGTACAATGTGCATCTCAAAACCATCCAAAAGAAAAGAGGAGCCTCTCCAAGGCAGCTCACATCTGCCTGCAGAGCCCTACATGCCTATTGACCCAGCTCTTTGCACTTGTTTGTCTTACAGATTTCACCAGGAGGATGCTGCACAGAGCTGAGCAGTTTGGGTGCCAATGCAATACTGGGAGTGCTGGGTCTGTTCTCCCCAGGAAAACTGAGCTTGCTGCCTCCTTGGGTGACCTGCAATCGCTGCCCCATTGCAGCTACCTGTGTCTGTAGCCACATCCAGCAATGGTTTTCCCAGCCCAGTGGAGAGGACCTCAGGTGGAGCCCTGGCTTGCTCTGGGCTGGATGAGAAGCACTGATCTGGGGCTGACAGGGCCATTCCCAGTTCTCTGAGCTGTTCATTCCCCTCCCATCCTGTAATCACCCAGCTACAAACCTCCTCCTTGCAGTACAGCCCTGTGGGAGTAACAGGCATATGCTTTTGCCTTCCTCCCTTGCTATTTTTCAGCAATCAGCCCGCTGCAGATACGCTGGGAAAAAAAGACTTTTTGCCCACAGCACATTTGGTTTTATTTCTAAATTTTTTAATGCCAGCTTAAATTCAAGAGGATCACTAAGTTAATAGCATGTTAATGCAGCTGTCGTAAACACTTTTGTCCTTTGTAGGCTTCAAAACCTGAAACTTTGAAGTATTATGAGAAAAAGAAAATTAACTGCAACTATAATGTCTGAGGGCAGGAGTGTCCTCTGCTTGTTTATACTGTTCAGGCTTGCCAGTCAGTAAGATGAACTGAACCCATTGGTTGCATTCCTGACACTTCCACAAACACTCGCTGTATTTGGCAGGTCACTGTCGTTACCCTTCATCCCAAGGTGGCGCGGGAGAGAGCAGGCAGGATGCCTCCCCATTGTGCTCACTGTGCAGAAAGTCTGCGGAGAAACAGGAAAGTAGTAACAAAGCAATTAAAAGAAGCAGCCAAGTGAGCAAAGTCATTAGGGAGAAAACAAACGAGAGAAGCAAATCAGCAATCAGAAAACTGCAGCAAGCATGTGTTGGTCTTCACAGCGTCCCAGGCCAGGGTGCGTCTGTTGCAAATGTTGGCTTTCAGCCCCCAAAAAAGCAACGTTATTGGCAGATCTAGCAAAGTAACTGAGAGTTAAAGTCCCAAGACAATGAAACCTTGTTTACTGGCATGTTTAAATAAAAGACAGCTCATGGTAACGGCAGCTGGCTTAGCAGAGCAATTTATGGACTCAATGTTGAGCGTGTGGTCAGATGTTTTGCTGAACTGAGACCAGTGCTAACTTCTCTCCCTAAAAAGAGATGGCTGTTCCTCCTAATGAGGTCTCAGCCACAGCGGTGTAGGCAGTTTGGAGATGACTGTTTTGTCCCTTCCTGTGATATATTAGTTCTGTGGCTGAAGTCGGGACTTCCCTCTGCAGGACCAGCAGCTGCAATGCGTGGTAATACACAGATGTAACATGCATTAGCTGCTGTAAGCATGAAAGAGCACTTCAAAATAAATCGACATGACTGCCCATGAGGACCACAGATACTCCCAGTCCCTGCTCTGTTTCGCTCAGCTCAACATAATTTGGCATAAAGTATTTCAAAAGCCATGTAAGGTGACCTGCTTAGATAGGCAAGTTAAGGAAGGGCAGGATCTGGAGTTCCCATGGATTTGCATGCGGCAGACGAAAGCAGAAGTGAGTCCTGCTGAATTCCCATTGATTAAAATGGTTCAGCCAGAGAGGAAAGATTGAACTTTTTTTGTTGCTCAGCACTGATGATGGAAATTGATCTCTACTGTTTGCAGGGACTGGGTTTATTCAGCTGTTGCTAAAGCTGTTCAGAAAATGGTACCCTTTACATACAAAATGCCCTACCGCCCCAGGCAAAAGATGGGCTATGTGGAAGCCCATGGGGCATTTTTCACAGAGGTGGGATCCACCTGAAGTCAACAGCAGGTCTAACCAAATGTAAAGTCATTGCCCTTGACAGACCTTGGTCCCGGCCTGACCCCTGCATTGTAGGGCCATGCCCCGGCGTCTTGCCGGGGATGGGGAAAGGGTTTGCTCAGTGAGAAAGGTGGGTGCAGAGAAGGCAGAGGGGGGCTGCTGCTTTGCTGCAAGTAGGCATGGGCACGAAGGGTGTGTGCCAGGCAGGGGAAGGGGCTGTTTGGAAGAGCAAGCCTGTCCAGGGGCTGCACTGGGTGGGCACATGTTCCCCCACCCACGGGTACCTGTGCTTGATGGGCACCTCCTCGAGGGAGCAGCCGTGGGAGGGGGTTTCCAGCTGTATTTGTGCTCTTGGCTCACTGCAGGTCTTTCCTTACAGTCAAGAATGAGCAATGAGGATCCGTACCACATCGCTACCTGAGAGAGGGAAAGGTTTGCCAGAAAGCAGCCATGCCAGACAAGTGTCCGAGCTGAACAGGTGCTGGAGAGACGGAGAAACCCACTCCGGCCCTCCGCCCCAAAGGCAGCTATTCGTGGCTGTGCTGCGACTTACCGTTCCTGTCAGCCCCACGGGCTCTGGCTGTGTGCTGCAAAGAGCCTCTGGGGCCATCCTGGCAGTTCTGCCTGTGTCCAGCTTGCTCACCCGGTACTGCTGTCCTGTGCTAGTAGCCACCAAACGCTTGATGGAGATAACAGTGTTGGGCTCTGCATCCTTACTATCACTGTTTCACGCAGCAGAGCCTGGACTGGTATCCTCACAAGGAAAATAAAACTTTGCAGGCTAGTCCATCCATGCTCTGTGGCAGGGAGGGGATCCCGCCTCGCTGAGGACGGGGAGACATGTGTGCCCTGAGACGCTGCGTTCCTTCTTCCACCTCATTCACCTGCAAAACCATCCTCTCCATCGCCTTGGCCCCATGAGCGTCGGTGAGGGCATCGCTCGGGGCGGGGGTGCCGGGGGCCTGCTGTCTGCAGGTGGTGGCACAAGGGGACTCCAGGGAGCCGGCGTTGCTCCTGCCACCCCTTCCACCTTCCTCCTCCCCCCCAGTTTAGCAGTCCCTGCCACCCTCCCCAGGCCCCGCTCCATGCCCTGTCCATCAGGGAGAAGGTGCCACGGAGAGAAGAGCAGCAACAGGGAAGGGAGCCAGGGAGCTCCAAAAAGCACAGAAATACATACATGAAATAGCTCAAGTGAATCCAGAAATCCTGAAGATTTATTTCCCAGTTTCTCACAAGCCTTTTTGTTCTTTCAACCTCCCACCCTCATGGGGGTAAATCAGGTGCTTTATGTTTGTATTTATGAAGAAAAAGCCTGATCTTTCCCTCCTAACCGAGTTTTCCAACACAACATAATGAAAAAAAAAAAAATCTTGTGCTGATCCTGAGACACATGTTTGTGAAGGACATGTGTGTGTGAGACAAGAAAAGCAAATAAATACAAAAGGAGAAAGAAGAGGAGGCGGGGAAATGTGTCATAAACTGTTTCCTCTCGGTCCCCTCACAGCCCCTTTCTTTTGTCTTTTTCTGTCCCTTATAATTTGAAAAATCTCATCACAATAATGGATTGGGGCTTAGTCAAGAAAAGAGGCCTTGGAAAAAACAATAAGCAGTTTTAGAAATATCAGGTCTTTCCTGTTAACACAATAATTCACATTTCTTAGGCTAATAAACTCTCAACCTTTTGCCCTTAAAATGTGTTTTGTACTGCATGCCTTATGAAAAGGAAGTTAAAATTTGGCACATAACAATGCTGAAAAAAACCATATAGGTAAGAAAATCAGAAATATTACAGGCAGAAAGTTTTGCTTGTGAATCCAGGGTATAACTCAGCATAGTCTTCTAAATATTTAGCACTGTCTAGACTGGTTGTGATAGAAGTTGTGTGCTTTAAAGAATGAGAGGACATTCACTACCCCAAAAGTTTTCTGGTGAAATCAGAAACCTGGTGCAATCTAACCCCTGACCGAATAGCTATGGAAAATGGCACTGTTGCTAAGCTTGTAAGCCTCTCCCTCTTTTTGTCAGCGTTTATGTTTCCTTTGAGTCATACCCACAACTCTCAGTGAAGCATCTACCTGCTTGTGAATCACAGCAATAAAAATAAATAACCAGGAAGAAAAATTACCGATGCAGCACGGCCACCAGCACTGGCATGGAAAATGGTCTGTTCTCCTAAGGGTAAGCTAGCAGGGTGCTTTAAAATCCCTATAGAGGTATCAGAGCTGTTTGACCCCACCGCAAGAAATCCCTGTTCATTTGCTCGTGCCTGCCAAGCACTGTGCACGAAGGCGGTGTGGGGACAGGGTGGGCAGCAGGCAGGCACACACTGGTGGAGCAGAGTGAGTACACCCTGCCCAGCTCACCCAACACTCGCTGCTTGCCAGCTCCGAACCCCAAAATATTATCCTTCTGGGGTCTTCTTTTCCGTGGGCTTTCAAAACTCCAGTCACGGTCCCTCTGCAGCTCAAATGCTTAACTGGCAGACTGTGTTAGGTCAAAAAACTCGTGGGGACATGTTGTTGCCCCTTTGCATGTGTGAAACTGCTACTTTGCTGTTCGGCGTTGGCAAAGGCTGCCTGATAACCTCCCTGCAGATGTCCAGCCTCTTGGGATCTCCACGCATGGGAACACAGCTAATTTCCTCAAGCTGCCCAGGGCGGTGTTTACATATCCCATCAGAATGGTTTAAGCAAGCCTCCTTGTGTGTTTGAAAGTCAAGTAGCTTCATTTCATAACATCTGCCATTTTATATAAATAGAATTGATTACCAACTATTAATGTCTATTTTTTTCTCCCCCTCTTTGGATGCTTTTCAGCAAAGGCATGGACAACTTGGTGCCCACCCAGACAACTTAGCTGGCTGACGGACAGTGCTAGAAACAATTTTTCAGCAGCAATCTGGCAGATAAGGCCCATACTTAACTTTGGAAAGCTGACGTACACTGGACGTACACTGGACCCTAGGAAGCCAGTGCCTGGAAATGGTGAATGACAGGGATGTGCCCAGCACACATTGCAAATCTGGGGTGCCGGGGCCCAAGGCTGTGCTCCTTGGTGTGGAGTATGAAGTCCCCAGGTTTCTGGCAGCAGCAGGGGTGGAGCAGGTGCAGCAGACCATGTTGCAGAGCCATGCATACACATCTGTGTAAATAACCCCATGCAACCCCTTGCTGATACCATCAAGCCGGGCTGATGGTTTCGCCGTGCTCCTCCATGCTCCCCCTGGACCAGTCGTGCTCTCCATGTCAGGCAGCTTTGCCCCAGCTGGGGAAGCTCATCCTTCCTCTCTCCCCCTGAAAGGTTTCATCCTCTCAGGACACTGTCCTGGGGCACTTCTGCCCTGGTGCATGATCAAGCTTTCACTCCGGAGATCTGCCCATGCATCTCAGGCATGCTACCCCGAGCCAGGCAGCCAACAGCAGAGCTGGTCCGGTGGGAAGGTGTTCACTCTCTATATATCAGCTGCTCTGGTTTGCATTTCTTTTCCACAATTCTGAATACACATTGACTGAAATCCTTGCTGAAAACACCGTTTGCCAGTGGAAGACGTGCATGCCCATTTTGGTATCTTTTCTGATAAAACTCCTGATAAATGTGGGCAGGGAGAGGCTCAATTTTTCATACATGTGAATTGATTATGTTTCAGCCCACTCCTAAAAATGCTACAGGTGGCAGAGGGGGAAGAGGGGTAACTGAGCCCCCATGCCCACCTTTGCCAGCACCAGTGAACATGTGAGAACAAATGTAGTGGGCCTCAAGCTCAACACAGCTTATGCCGTGAAATTGCCAGGCGTGCAAGTGCTGCACGCTGTCATGGCATGCCAGCAAGCCTTGCCATTTCAGATCATCTGGGCAGTCATTTTCATTTTAACTGCTTCTTTAAGGTAAGTTTTAAACATCCTCATGTCTATTGTGTTCATACAGGAAGCAGCTCTGCAAAATCCTGGTGCTTCATAGAAGCAGCTAAAAGCTGGTGTTTCTGTGAAATGCCACAGAAGATAAACACGGGGCAGGCCCTAAGTTGTTTATTATTGTGATATTAATGAACTAAAACCACACTCAGAGACAGGGACTTTGGCCAACAGGAACTTCAGTGTTGGCTTTATGCATAAAGCAGTGCCAAGAACATAGTAAGTCTCAGCAGTTACCATTTAGAAAAATAAGTACTAGACTGTGCAATCTTGTTGTGGGAACACTTTGTGTTACTGTTGCTTCAAACCCGGGAACTTGAAATAAAACAGAAAGACAAACTTCTCCAGAGGAGTCAAGCCCATCTTTGATTCAGAAGGCCTGATGGTTCTCCTAAACTTTAGTTATCCTTTTGACATCTCCTATGTATGTGGCATTTGTGTATTTTTAAAAAATCAAGAGCAATGGGAAAAAAAAAGCTTTGCAAGTAATTGTTTTCTGAACACACTGCATAAGGATTCTCTAAATAACCATATTTGCAGTGAGCTGTCAGGGAGCACCCCCTCCCTGAATCTAAAAATCAGCTTACTACTGACATCAGAGAAGGAGGAGGGTGCAATGCTATAGTTCATAGGTTTTTAGGAATGACAAAGATTATTGAGCTTTTTTTCTTCCTCTGCCTCTCCCTCCTTCAATCTTCTCAACTTGCAGGAACCTACTAGGTGAAAACAACTAAAAATCTGAACCACTGCTGACAGGAACTTCTCCCAGTCTCCCTCACTGCCACTGTAGGCACCGAAGAGGTGGAAAGTATCCTTAGTGACTAATCAAAGGATTGACAGTACAAGCAATCACAAGTGGGAAGACCAGAAGCCAGGCTGGGATGGGTCCCTCCAGCTCAACAAATCTCCACCAAAACAAGAGAGTGCCCTGCTTGTTTTTTTTCTTTTTTTCTTTCTTTGTTTCTTTTTCCCCCCCCCAGCACTCTGAATCAAAGATGGGCTTGACTCCTCTGGAGAAGTTTGTCTTTCTGTTTTATTTCAAGTTCCCGGGTTTGAAGCAACAGTAACACAAAGTGTTCCCACAACAAGATTGCACAGTCTAGTACTTATTTTTCTAAATGGTAACTGCTGAGACTTACTATGTTCTTGGCACTGCTTTATGCATAAAGCCAACACTGAAGTTCCTGTTGGCCAAAGTCCCTGTCTCTGAGTGTGGTTTTAGTTCATTAATATCACAATGCTGAGCAAGGAGCCCAGCAGTCGGATTCTGTCATACATTCAAAAGACGCTTTGGGTTAAAAAAAGTTTCCAAAAAGTTTTTGAAGGAAGACAAGTGGAGGCCACCAGGACAACCCTTGGTGCCCTGGTGCTAGCAAAGAAGCAGTGGTGTGAGAGGAGGCACAGGGGTGCGGGGAGTACCTCCTTTTCTAGGATTTGCTGTATCAGAGCAAGCCCTGCCCACCCACCCAAAACTCCCCGTATCTCTCTTGGGAAAGAAGGGCAACACCTGGGAGCTGACTAATGGGAGCCAGGGCCAAAACCACCTGGTTTGCCAGAGCCTGGTCTGTTATACTACTCTCCTGTAATGTACAGAGACTGACCGAGCCCCGAGCCCCGACTTCCCAGCCTGATCACCAGCTGAGCACATGTTTGAAGGCTGGACTTCACAGTACTGAGGGGGCAGGCCAAGGGTTTTCTTACTAACACAGAAATATCGATGTAAGTGATGAAATCAGTGCTCACCTGATGCCATTCATGTGTAGTGGTTATTGCACAGCTCTGGCATGATGCTATCTGCCTGCAAAGATGCTGATTTTTCAGGATTACTTGGAAAGAGGCACCTTCGCTGTGGTACATCTTTGCTCTAGGAAACTGCTTCAAAACACCTGCCAATAGGGAAGATGACTTGGGATGAAGGGCCCACAAGGTAAGCACACCGTACTGTTGCTTGTGGCTTTGCTGGAAAATCAGTTAAGCCCACTTTAGGGAAGGGACAAAAGAGCAACATTTGTTCAGCCAGTGCAACAGGAAACATGGGCAAAGACTGTGACAGAAACAGTGAGGAAAACTCCCTTGCTTGGGCAAGAGTGTCAGTGCAATTACTCTTTCTTATTCCATCTACAAAATTATCCCTTTTTCTTATAATGTGCTTTTTTTCCTCTCTCTCCCCCTCCCTCTGACATATGATCTTCCTGCTTCAGCAGAATTGCTGTGATTTCAGCTGCTGTCTCTGAGCTGATTTGAATCATGAGGCCTTTAGCTGGTAGCCTGCCACAACCATTCTGCATCCTTCATCCTTTTGCGGACCACAAGGGGAACACCAGCTCAAAGCACAAGCTGGAGCAGCTCCGTGGTTGCTCCAGCTTGCAGTGGTGAAGGCATCCCACCGAAAAGCCACTGCACTGCTGGAGCACACAGCCCTGCCTGGCCCCAGAACACAAATAGCAGGACGGTCAGGGAGATGTGTCAGGAAGACAACCCACAGTGGTATCTCTGGAGCCATTGGGAATGCTGCAACACCAGCAAATTCCTGCCTTGCTACTTAAAACCACTTCCAGAGACTTTCCTCCTGCACCACACTTTCCTTAAGCCTCCAGTGCATAAATCCACAAAAGGGAAAGTCTAACCAAAAAAATCCCCCAAACCTGTAAAAAATCCACCACATTAACTTCAACATTTCCCAATAGATATTAAGAAATATTTGCCTGATGAAAGGAGTAAACAAAAGCATGGTGAGGCCTTCAGGACTGATTTAGGGAGCCTTTTTAATTAAGTGATTTTACTGACATCCCTGCACAGGCCTCCAGACCTGGGTCTGCATGCTTTTTCATAAGAACTGGCTGCAAGCCACAAGCCCAGGATGCTGCACTTGTGCAAGCAAGAGGTTTCTGTGCTGGCACGGCACCGAAGCCAGAGCTTACGGTTTGCCTGAGGCAGGGATCCATCCATTGAGCAGACCCAAAGCAAACGGGTGGGTGAGACTCCCAGGAGATTTAGAGCCGAAGGACAGGCACCGAGGCATCATGTTTTCATGGGGAAGCTTGCTCTTGTTACTGCTTCTCAAATGGTTGGTGTATTGGTAAGGATGGGAAAGGATGCATGGGTGTTGTTCCCCCAGCAGCAATGCTGGAGCACAGGTCGGGCACGCTGTGGGTTCAGTCCCTGCTGCAGAGGGGCTGCAGGGATGGGCACAGGAGGCTGCTGAGAGCCAGCAGACACCCACCTCCGCCACAGTCAGCTACCCCCCTGCAAACAGCCAAACCCCCCCTGTACCCTGTTGCTTTTCTCCCTTACCATCCTGCTTCCCTGCCTCCACATCACTGCAGTGACATGAGCTTCCTACGTGTGGCAAGGAGGTCGCTGGGCAAACCTATTCATGCACAAGGCCTAAAACCCAGACACGGTAAAAACGGTTGCTGACATCCCGGGTCAGGGAGGAAAGCACTGATGCATCGTAGAGCCAGGTGCCATATGCCTTCAAAGCGTGGGGCAGATGTTTCTTGATGCTTAGCCTCCTGCAGTCCAAAAACCAAAGGAAATCGTCTGAGCGCTAGTGGTCTTCCACAAGAGTTGAAACAAAAGCAACCTGGGACCTCAGCGTTACTGTTGGCTGATGAAGATTGGCAATGCTATATGAGCTGTGCTGCCAGTAACAGTCCTCTTTTCTTGGTGCTAAGAGAGACTCTGCTGACCTCCCGTCTCCCCCATCTATCTGATACACCAGGGCCCACCTGGAAATGTGCATAACATCATGGCTATCTCAGGAGATCTCAAAAGGTTCATTTTTGCTGCTGTTCCTGGAGAGATCTTCAAGCTGTCAGTCTTTCTTTGGCAGCCCAGTACTTGCAGCAAACTAGAGTATTTCTTGGGCTGCAGACACACCAATGACTGAAAATGGGTGGGAATACCTTTATTGCTCCTGCCAAGGCTGCATCGTGCCACCCCCGTGGTATCGAGCCATGGCATTGAGCCATGCTGGGGAGGTGTTAGGCCAGTACGGAAGTTGTGCCACCCATAATCTGTTCTTGTGAGAGAGGTGTCCAGAGACACATGCAAAATGCTGATGCTGACAAAAAATAAAGTGAGGAGGAAGGGATATTGTCAAAGTGCAGCAACTCTAATTTCCATTAAGTCAACTAGTCTGAGTCAGGTAAGTCCTTTTTCCAGGTAGGGCTTTCCTGCAGTGTGCCAAGAAGTAATTGCACATCTGCTGGGTTGCATCAGTTCAAGCAATGAGGACACAGGTGTCCATAAAGGATGCTACCAAAGTAATGGAAAAAAAGGCATTGTTGTTGTAATGAGTTGTAGGCAAACTCATTATTCATGGTGGGAAGTTAAGCGATGTTGTCCAGAGAGCAGAAATATGGGCTTTGTAAATCTTTTCAGACTGTTTTAAAACGTTTTGCCTGCTTAAAGTGATACTGAATTTCCTGTTTTCACCACTCTGGTGTGTGCTGACTGTCACAGGTTCCTCTATGTGGACTTGGCATTATCTGTTTCCACATTAAAGAAAGATATTTTTCTCACAGCCAGGTAAGATGCTGAGAGCCGTTGTTGTGGGAAAACTAAAGAGCAAAGCACTGTTTTGCCAGATTTCCTATTTCATGGCGTGTTGGAGTGATAGTTACAGAGAGGCAGCCTAGCCAAAAAACAAAACCCAAACACCTGTTTTTCACCTCACTGCCCATCTTCTACAACACACTTCCTAGGCACCCTGGGGTGGCACCTCACGTTGGATCTCATGTGGCATCACCTCGGGGTGGCATCTCATGTGGCATCTCACGTGGGGTGGCATCTTATGGTTGGACTCGATGATCTTAAAGGTCTTTTCCAACCTATACGATTCTGTGATTCTGTGTGATCACACGCAGAGCAAAGGGTTGCAAGGAGACGGGAGCGTGGTGGTCCTCGAACTCTGGTCCCAGAGGCCACAGCACAGCGTACCAACAAAAGGGTGGGAATGGGACTCGCTGGTGGTCAGGAGAGCTCACGCACAGGTCTGCCTGTCACAGCCCCGCTGTGTGAAGGCACCCGGATCGTGGTGAGCACGGGCGATGGTCTCAGGAGCTCCTGAGAGCACCAGGGAGAAGCCATGGAGGAGCAGGTGGTCGCCCAGACGTTGCCTCCTGTGCCAGCAAGTGCCAAGGTTCCAGGCAGGCTTGTGAGTGTCCTGCAGTGCCACAGAGCAGCCCCGCTGTGCCAGGCACCGCGGAGGCGGAAGCAGCCCACATCCCTCCCCAGAAAGGAAGGGAACAGGGAAGGTCATTCCAGGTGTCATTGTCATGCTTTTCAGGCTCCTGCAGTAATTATTTTATGCAAGGCTCTGTGTAAAACCTCCCAGCCGGCAGATTTGCTCTTCTGCCACCCCCATGGAGGGCCAAGGTTTTGGTACCATGCTTTCCCATACTGCCTGCACGTCCTTTCCCCTCCCTGCCCTGCTCTCCATGGATAGCCCTGAGTGCTGGGGTGGAGGGGGTCCTGACCAGGGATGGAGGGGCACGTTTTGCCTTTCCTTGCTTTTTGGTACACTTGACCTTTCAAGTGCACGCTTGGTGTGAGACTTTCCACTACGACCCTCAGATATGGGTGAACATGGGTCAGACAAGTAGCGGAAAGAGGAGCAGGTGCTCATGCAAATGTAAAGGCAGCATTAGGGTCCCACAGCACCCCCTCAAAGCAAAGCCATGTGAGTTTCAGAACCCCTGTTCATCTCACCAAGGCACTGCTGCTGTGTCTGCAGCTGGTTGGAAAACTGACATGGTGGCATCTGTCAGGGAGAGGGACAAGAGGAAATCAGTGGACGTTGCTCAGCCCTCTGGGTGCCCCAAGGCTCATGCAGAGGCTGGGCTTTGGCTGAGAGATTTGTTCATGGCCACACTCCTGTGCCACCAGGAGCCCAGTACTGCTAAGCACAAATGCTGGTACAAAAATCACTTGCATGACTTAGGGGGTAAGCATCACTCTCACAGCCCCTGCTACAGAGACCCAGCCCTGTTTCCCAATCACGATGCAGAGTCGGGTTGAGGAGGAAAAGGAGGTGGCATTAAGGGGAGGAAGTGGACAAGGGACTCCTGTGTGAGGTAGGAAAGGTGGAAAGAATTATGGTGTGTGAGAAGAGCAGGGGGATCGGTGACCCACAGCAGGGTCCTGTTTTGTATGGAGACTTGCAGAGGGAAGGTGAGGGTCCTGTGGCAGAGAGGAAGCAAGGCTGGGGTGGAGGTGGGGACAAGCCTGTCCTTTCTGTGGATGTGGTCACCCGAGCCTGTTGCTGCCACCCATCTTCCTCTGCCACAGACGCTGGGGCATGGGGCACTGCAACCCTTCCCTGAGTGCCACCAGCCTGGGGGTGCTCCTCTTCCACCAAGCTGCAGGCAGGTGCTTGAGCAGCTAAGCTGAAGTGGGTCCTTTGGCTACAAACACCTCGATCCAGGGATCTATTTTCCCTCCTGCTTTATTTCTACTGTTTATTTCCACTGCCTTACCATTTAGAAGGGAAGTTTTTGGTTCATTAAAAAAAAAAAAGGCAAAAAGAAAGAAAGAAAAAACCCTGCACTTCAAAAGTCCTCAGGTTGCTTCTGTATGCTGAAAAAGAAATCAGTAGGAAAAACTCATATTTACTCACTCAGTGGTCGCTTTTCTTCAGTTCCAAGGAGCTCCTTGTGCAAACAGGTACCCAATGTGAGAAAAGGAAGAACTGATGAGCTTCTGAATTGCGGAGATCTATCATCATTGCTGCTGAGAGGTATCATGAGCTGTGAATAACTCCTGGATGCTGTGAGCCCAGTTCTCATTTGCATTAAAGATACCTGAAACCATTTTGTCAACACATACATTTTTTCCTGTGGATATTCATCACATACATGCCCAGTTTACCATCTTCTTATGCTGTCAAAGTGGTGGAAATAGGCACATAAATCAGGCTTATAGGCTCCAAGATTCATTCACAGTGTTCACTGTGTCAGAAGCAATGTGGACTGACAAATGCTGTAACCCCCTGATTAAAAAAATAATAAAAAGAATAACCTAGTTTGTATTCACTTACCTCTGGAGTTTTCTCAGAGAGGAAAGAAAAGAGGGTGTCAGATTGCTCCAAAGATTAAATAAATAACCCGCACCTTACTTCCGTGGGCAAGTACTTATGTTTATTATACTGGGGGGCATAAACTTCTCACCCTAAACACGGTGACCCTGTTTCCAGTGGAGAAGGCTGATCCGTGATCGTTAGCTCAGAGGTGGTTTGGGGTGAGTGGTCTTTCTCCATTCATGGAGATACCTGGCTGTGCAAGAGAGCAGTCTTGGAAACAAAAATGAAAGACATTTTTCTCCAGATTTCCGCAGGTTGAGATCTTCTCCCAGACCCACATGAGCCCTAGCATAGTGAGATGTCAGGCCACTAAAGCAAATCTAAGAAATCAAAGGGCAGAAAATCAATACTGTAAAATACTGTTTACAGGTTCTCCTGCCTGCTAGGCAGAATAAGGCAGAAACTGATCTGAAACTGATTTTAATGTTGTACTATGAATACTCCTAATTTGAAAGCCCATTAAGCTGCTTGCAAGTAATGCCAGTAGTGCCAGGAGAGCACAATATGTTTGATACTTCCTACTGTAAGTCCAAGAAAAATCAGGTAGAGCCTGTGTGAAAGCTGCTCTCTGTCTCTAGAGAGCAGTTGTTTAGACTGAAGGCCAGATGGGATCACACTGCAGTGCAGTAGCAGTCTGTGTGCCTGCATTTAGCTGATGGAAATGTGAGATAATCTGTTATTAGCTTGGCCTGTAATAAAAGGACATTACACAATGTTGTTCTTATCACAGGCAGAGTGTGTTCTCTGACATTCACAGCAGCTTGGCTTATGCTCAGCAATTTCACACGAGTGTTGGCAATTAACTTCTTTTATTCTTGTGCTCAATCTCAGAAACAGCAAGAGAGCTTGAACAGTGTTGATGACTTGCGTGGGGTCCAGGTTCATGCTATCCAGGCTCCTAGCATGGCTGTTCTTAATAACAGTATTACCTTGGTAAGGAAAATACCATTAAATTAAGAACCAAATGCTCTGAAGTGTGCCACCTGCAATACAGCCATGAAGTAATAGATGTACCCTGCCTCCAAAATGCATCAGACTAAAAGGACAGCATGGAAATGCAACAGTGGAAGAGAGGATCAGCAGAATGAAGTATGCTTTGGTTTGTCTGAAAGTGAGAGAAATAAAGCAACAGGCACCAGGGGCTAGAGAGGCAGAGGAGAAAAGAACTATTTCTCCAGAAAAACACAAGGTTATGCCTGCTGCTAATACAGTAAGGTCTATCCAGCTAGAGTTTCTCTGAAGTCATGGAGCATCCTAGAAAAAACAGGGATTATTGCACAGGGAAGAAGAGTCTCAAACAAAACCCACAGAAGATCCCCGAGGTCCAGAGTAGCGTGACTGGACAGCCTCACATCATACACAGCCACTGCAGCAGTACGAGTCTCTCTCTCCCTTCTGGGTCTGGTCCATGTGCCCTTGTCCAGAGCTACCACAGCTGCAGACTTGGATGCATTTTCACAATGGCTCCCATCTAGTATTTGAGATTTTGTAAAAACAGCCAGTGGAAGGGTCAAGTTCATCTCAGGGACTGCCTCAGGTCAGATCTGGCTGGAGGTTGAGAAGTGGAAGTAGAGTTATGCAAAAACGCTATCTGAGCAAAAGGTGGTTTTGGAGCAAGACTGTCATTAGCCCAAAAGAGGGGGTATGTTTTCCCAGGTGTTGGAAATGCTCAGAGGATGGCGTTGGTCTGATATGGCAATAATTTCATTTTGTGCTGGTTTGATGTCACAACAGGTAAGGTAAAATTCTGCCTTGTTCAGGCTGATAATGGTCTCTTATAATTTCAATCAATAATTTATTCTAAATTAATACTAAGATAAATATTAGTTATTTTAGTCTCACTTCACCTCAGAAGAAATTTCTTCAGCTTTATGGAGCTTGGACTCATGACCCTTATTTGCTTCAGATGCATAGGGATTTTTTCGCTTTGCATTTTGCCCTCAACTAAAAAGCCCTTCCTCCCGAGACCACATAGGGTCATGAGCAAAGAGCAAACAAGTTCATGCAATATTTATCATGCCTGCATTGCTTCTGGTGTGCTCTAATGGTTTTGCCTGTTAGCTGTAACCGGACACTTCTGTCCCTCTGCGTGCAGACCGTAATCCCTGCCTGCTGGGAGAAATGCCCAGAGAAAGGCTACGGCACCCGAGCTGCTGGGACCGTTTAATTTCCAAGGCCAGTGCTAGCTAAATAATAAATGCAGGTGCCTGTTTCTGCAGGGGCTGAGGATCCTTCCTGGGGCCGTGGAAGCATCTTCATGGAAGCATCACCTTGCTTTTCCGTGCTCCTGGCAGCCTCTGCAAGGTGGGTGGTGGGAGCAGCAGAAAGCGGCCTTGCAGAAGGCACATGTTGGCAGCTGGCAAGATGTGGGGAGGATAAAGGCTATCCCATCTCATTGTAAACAGAGAAGAGGAAATGTACCCATAGCTAACACTATCTTCCCTGAAAAAAGGCTGCAGAGCACAGTTGTTAAAGGTCACACATCAGGCATTGGTATTTCATCATGACCAGAGGAGCTGGCAAACCCCAAAGCACAGAAGGGCAGGTGCTGAATGGGATGTTTATAAGGATATGATGGTAGGATTGGTTAATTGCTTCAGTAATGATAGCAAAGCCCACAGCCACATGAGGAGGGATCCTGAAGCATGCACTGACAGCTGCGTGTCCATCACCAGTCCCCACGCAGGACTGTGCTTGTCGTATGTGGGTAGCTCTCCCCTGCTGCTCACACCCATCCCCATGGTGATGGGGATGCAGTCAGCACTGTGACATGCAGCAAGGTTAGTCTCTCAAAGCTGGCACCGTACCGTGGGCAGAAGCTCCTGGAAGAAACAGAAGTGGGGTAAAGTAACTTGCAAAGCCAAAGCCCATGGCTTCATCTGTGTGAGACCCACCTCCTTTGCACATCCTGTTAAAACTGGTAAAGCAGCTCCACCATCAACCTGTCTTGCTGGGGGACTGCTCTCCAATGATGGATGTAATCCCAAAGCTCGCCCTGTGCCTGTCTCAGCTCCCCCTGCTTCGGCACACGCTTGCCTCCTGCACCCACCACGAGGTGCCAAATGATTCCCCTGCCCAGAAAACCAGGGGCTTAATTTCCCCAGTAAGCCTGGCCACCACACCTAGACTTCCATTAATTGACAGTAACTCATCAGTCATTGCAGAAAAATCTGTACAGGACTGTGATGAGAGTTCAAAAGTCCATGACATAAGCAGTGACTCATTATGGAGAGATCGAGATTACTTGGTGGAAATTAGACCCAAACTTTCCATTGATTGCCAGCTGGAAGAAAAAAACAGTGATTCTCCTCTGAACTGCAGCAATACCTAAACAGCAGACAGGGCAGTTAAGGCCTAAACCTTGCAACTACCTGTGAACAACATTAACCTTTGCCAGCTGTACATGAACCATATTAACCTTTGCCAGCTGTATGGAAAAGAGCTGCGCATACGACAGCGGTATGTGACAATGTTATCATCACTTACAGGGGAAAAAAGAAACTGACTGACTTATACTGAAAGTGTCTTGTTGAAATAAAAATGGCTTTTGACAGAAGATACAAGATTTCTATCATAAAGAGTACAACACCCAGTTTGAGCCTTAAGGTCACCAAGCCAATGCCTCTCTCTCCTGGAGCTGGGTCCCCAGAGAAGCGGCAGGCAAACATAAGCACCTGCAGGTGCTATTTTGGAGGGCTCCCTAATAAAAACAGCAGAGAACAAGGGAGCACAGGAACACCAGGGAGACCACAGCACAGGGGAGACAAAAGTCCCTGCCACCACAGAAGAAAAGCCTGCAGTGATATGAGCATCCACCATGCTGCAAAAGTCTCCAGTGACTGTCACTGCCTGGATCATGTCAAAGGTTAGAGGAGGCAGCTCTGGGAATAATAATTACTTGAGGGCAACTGCCATTGTTGCTCAATCACATCAGGGCCCATGATCTTAAAGGTGAAGATAAAGTTTAATTAAACTGCAAGGTGCATGAATGCAAATAGTTGTGCAATCTAACCAGATAATAAGGAAAGCTGTAGCCTGTGCAGACATGATATGACATTTCTATCATCTCTGCTATCCCAAGCACATAATGATTACAACATCCAGTTTGAGTCTTAAGGTCACCAAGCCAATGCATCTGGAGCAAAGTTATCTCTAGGGTAAGTTCTTCTTCTTGTACTAAAACACAGCCCCCCCCAGTTCCCTGGCTACTCAGCCAGTGAAGTTCAGCGACACTGACCATCACATCACAGCTTTTGGTTGCTCCACCTTTACCACCGAACCTTCCATCCCAGTCCATCTGTTTCAAAGTTTTTTCCCCTTTAGGTACCAACTTCCCTCCATTTACCCCTTTTAGATCCACTTTGCAACCCCCTTCAGCTTACTGTCCAGTGTTAATTCCCTCTGAGTAGTATCAGACCCAGCTATCACATGTTTCCTTGCAACTACAGGATAAATCATCTTGAAACTCTAACATACAGAAAAAAATAAAGGAAACCAGAACACTACTGAGCCATAAACTCAATACAGTCATCCAGAATATCAGTGGGCTGGATCCTAGCATCATCGGTGTTGTGTACAGCAGGGCTAAACCTAATACTGTGAAAGTGTCAGAGAACTGGAGTGGATAAAAGGAAGATCAGACCTCCTTTTATGCTCTTATGAGCAAATGCTCATTTTCCCATCCTTTGAGCTACCTCCCACCACGCAAACTGAATAAAAGAGAAGGTTGAATGCTCTTGCCTTTATCTGGCCAAGACTCAAGTAAACCCTCTAGATCAGATCCTTTAGCTGAGAGGAGGAATTCAGGGAATTGCTATGCTCGCTGAACTAAAATACACATATATGTGGGCATATACATACATATAAGTATGTATGTATGCTTCTCCGTGCTGGTGCAGGTCTAAGACCTGAAGATTATTTTTCGGGGTGTTTAATGTGACACATCAAGTGCCAAATTACATTGTTCTCAATCTGAAGTTTAAAACAGCTGTCATGAACTACCCTGGTGTAAATGGCACTGGAGCATTGCCACTCCAGAGCAGACAAGGCAGCCCATTGGCCTCCAGCAAATGCATTTAGACAAGCAAAATGCAGTGCAGCATGCAGCCCAAGCTGGCTTCATTGTCAGCCTCTCTTTTTTTTTTTTTTTGTGAAAGCTAATCCAGCACAAATGTGACATATTCTAAAGGAACATAATGAAAATGTGTAAATTCTGCTTAGACAAAACAGTGGTTCTTGAATCAGACAAAGGGCAGTCATTTAAACCATGGTTATGGCAGCCTGCAAATACCTTCCTGACGGCTTAAAGGCAAAATGTGAGGCACCGAAGGCAAGCACTTTTCTGAAATTAACCAAATGACATCTGTGGTCACAAAATTCTCAAATTCACTGCCACCCCGTGAATTTTGTGAGGCACATGTTAGACACTATGACCAGAAACAGAATTGCAAATTAAGACATCAGCTGCAAAAGATAGATTTTCCTGAGGTTTTTTCTTTTGTCCCCAAGGAGATTGCACTGTCCAGCCCTGCACGTTCTACGTTTCCAGATATCAGATGTAGCATTTTCAGTTTGCCCTTTGGCTTCTCATTACAGAAGATCTAAGCTCTTCTTTTATTCCAAGTCACTGCAGATTAAGAAAAGGTGTGATTTAAAAATCATGTAATTAAATCAGTGCAAAACTCCCAAACTGACACTGTGAAACAGAGGTAAAGCTTCCTTAAGCCCACAAAATCAAAATGAGCTGAAACCTTCATTTACCTTGAATTCAGAGCATTCGGCTTCTTAACCACTCTCAAGTACATTGGAGCTAGCTTGAGCAGACCAGGTCCAAGCCTGAAAGTGTGAGATTTAGCTTTTGACAGGAGGATATTTAATGTGCATCTCAGTAAGGTAGGCGAGCTGCTGTAGTGACAGCCAGCCTTGCTGCTCCTTGCAGCCCTGTTCTGGAGGACAGGTGACACTTCAAATAAAGTGAATTGAAATCAATCCCTTCAAGTACAAAACTGACTACACCTGTGCAGGTGTGTCCCAAGTTAGACTAGCTGTGATAACCTTCACAATTGGGTTATACTTGCAGCCAGGCTGGCAGCTGTGTCAATGCAGCTGCATCAGCTAATTGTAAAAGTAATGTTTGTTTCAGCTGCACATTTTACAGGAGCTCCTTGAAACTGAGGGGCTGCATTTGAGCAGAGTGTGCAGATGAAAGAAAATGCCTGTGTTTTGCCTCAGACACCCTTTTCTTCTGGATGTGCTCTGTGCCGAGCACTCAAAAGGCCTGATCCACAAATAGGGGTGCCTGCTGTGTGTGAGATAATACAACAAACCATAAGTCAAACTACTCCTTTCTCATAATAAGCCGCGACTTCCTCCAGCCCAAAAAACTTCTGCATTTCAGATGTGTCTCAGGATGTCAGACAACCAAATACCCCACGCATTTACATCTCTTCTTTAGTCTTATTCCCATCGCTATGGAAGAAAGACCAAGGCACAGCCCCTGTCCCAGCTGTGGGACACTGCTGGTGCCCCCCATAGTGCTCTGCCCAGGACAAAGTTCCTCACACCAGGACTGCCTCACTAGCAAAGGTGTTTCTTTGTTTTGCATTTTGGTGAGCACCTTCACCAAGGAGCACCATTACGGCTCGGAGCACAAGACTAGAGTGCAGATGCTTGGGTCTGGCAGTGTTGTATTGATTTGCAATTATGGTAGCTACATTACAGTAGTGGTTTTCAACTTGTTTTTCATTTCCAAATCTTCCAGGTTTTCTGACCTGTCAAAGCAAGTGAAAGCTTTTAGCAATAGGTTTCTTCCACCGATATATTTTCTGCTGGCCTAGCAGGCTGAAAACCACCAGGTCAGTGTAGAGTGGCACAGAAACCAGAACCTGAAATTTGCTGGGAAAGGGAAAGGTGAAAATGCACTGAGAGTGAAACTTTCTAAGTGTGCAAGATTTAACTGAGGTCAGTGGAGAAGCAGGTTGAAACTAAAACGAAAAACTCACACTGATGAATCCGCTTCACTGAACTGAAAGGAGAAAATAAAATACCACAGCTGCTGTCTCAGTTGGTTCATGCTTTTGGCGGTTTCCCATGCAGGTTTCTCTACCCTTCCTTTCTGCAATCCCAGTACAAGAGAGACATGGACATACTGGAGAGAGTCCAGCAAGATGATGAAGGGCCTGGAGTGTCTATCTATAAGGAAAGGCTGAGAGAGCTGGGACTGTTCATCCTGGAGAAGAGCAGGCTCAGAGGGGGAATCTTATCAATGTGTCCAAATACCTGTGGGGGGTGCAAAGAGGATGGAGCCCGGCTCTTTCCAGTGGAGTGGAAACACATGGACAAACTCCATAAGCTCCTGGTGTGGAAACACATGGACAACATACAGTGTCACACACCCTGGACCTCCGTATGAGCCGGGTGATGAGCCGAGGCTGCCAAAGCCAGCAGCCCTTCCTCCCTCTCCTGCAGCAGGGTCAGTACCTGCTGCCGTGCATCGTGCCCCGGTCCCTTGGGGCAGAGCCAGGGCCCTGGCCCCCACTGAGCAGAGTGACTTCCAGCCATCCTGGCCACCCGGCCCCACAGCACAGAGGCCTCTGAGCACCCTTAGAAAGCCTCATCCAGAAAAAAAATTATGTATTTTTTTTTCAGCATTTATCAGAAAGCATGATGACACCAAGGCAGGAGGTCTGGAAGTCAGTAGTTAAAGGGCCCAAAGGTCTTTGCATCCTGGGTTTGAGGGTTGCAGCCCGCTTCTCCCTCCTCCTTGGGAAAGCACGGTGCAGGGCTGCACTGCGAGCAGCGCTGCCTGTGCTGGTGCTCCCTCCCACCGGCTTTGCCCACCCTGCGAGATCGACCCTCTGCACATCACTCCTGCCTCTTGTACCGCTCATCCTCAGCTGCCAGCCAGCAGATCTCCATTATGTTTCTGGAGCTGCAATTTTCTCCACTTCATTAAGTCAAAATTCTGATTATATCTAACTCAATCTTTCCAGCTATGCTTTTTTAAACTCCTCAGGGCCAGAAAGTTATCCTAAGTGCTTTGCCTTTAGTTGGACCTTTGGAGTGAGGTGAGGGAAACAGGGAATTTCAAGACTTGGGGAAATCAGCAGCTTTACCAGCTCATCTCCAAAATAAGTATGCTTTTTTGTACTCTTTTTAAGTAAAACCATTTGTTAAATTACTCACAGCAGTGAATTTTAGGCATGCTCATTACCTCACAGGAAGAAATCCTGGGAAGAAAAACCACAAGGAAGCTAAGGTATTTCCTCTCTTACAAACCAGCAAGACCCCAACTGTGCTTCGACACACAGATAAAAATATTAATACTCCATTTTTATACTAAGCCATCTCAAGGCACCAACGTTATGGTGATTGCACCATTAGAAAATTGCACCACCTACAAATTTTTCCACAGCCATCGCACACAAGCAAACTATAACGTGTGGAAGTAATATATCTGAGTGGTTTGCAAAGATGTTCCAATGCAGTAAAGGGCAGGCTGCCTGCCTGTCCCTGTACAGCCCATCCGGTGCTGCAGAGGCCTTCCTGCAAACCAAAACTAGGCTGTTTGATGCAGCCTGGCTTCTGCCTGCCTGAAGTGATCTTGTCTGTGGTGGGATGTCAAGAGAAAATGACCCTCCATCACCATTTGCAGCACAAAATAAAGGGCCAGTTTTCACGTGGCTGATGTGGCAGCTAAGACTGTCAACAGTGTGATTATTTACAGTTCAGGAGAGATGGGAGCAAGAAGCCCCAGGACCTGCCTGCAGCGTGCCCAGGTATTCCTGGTAGTAAATGCTGAACAAAATCCAGTGCATCCACTGCCAGAGATATTTTGGGTCGACCCATGGCTTTTCTCAGGAATTTTTTTATGAAATGCCCCTCTACTACATGGAATTGTTAAGCATTGTTCCATAGGCTTGTCCCAGGTCATAGCCACGCTTCAGTATGCAAGAGTTTCCTTTTGGGCTGCAATCCAAAGGTTTTTGACAGATCTGATTTTGTGTGGAAGTTCCAGGATTCTGCAGCTTTTTGTGCTTTTTTTGTGCATTAGTAGAAACATTTCTTTGAAGCAATTTCCTTTTAAGATTATCTCAGCTTGAGGAATCATGCTGCAGGTAGCGTCCATGCCTGTATATCCCACATACTTCCTACTTTCATCCCTTGCACAAAGCTGTCATTTATGCCTCACCACACTGTAAAACGGCAGTAGGAGGAGGCCAAGGAGGGTTTCAAGACAAATGGCACTAAAGATACAGACATGCAGGCAGCTTCCTTTCTCAGGCAGACTGTGTTGTTGTTTTTCTCTTTGCCTTTTCTTTTCCCTTCTACTCTATTCAGCAAGGCGAAATCAACCAGTGCTGCCAGAAAAACAGAAATCCAGCAGGCGACAGCGATGACCAGCCATGGACTTGCATCGGTTTACATCGGCCAGGCTCGCTGCTCAGAGAGCTATTTTACTTTATACTGGAGACTCAGATCTGAGCTCCCTCTCCTTTCTCAGGCATTTGCAATGGAGGGGATCTGAGCTTAGCCGTTTTGCATTTCTGTGCAGCTAACGCAGGAGAGCAGCTCTGTGACAGTAAAAAGCCTGTAGAAAGCTCTGATAGTGAGCAGATATTGGCCTGTTTGTCCTGGCTGACCGTCATGAGGGTTGGAAAACTTATTATTGTGTTCCTAGTCCTCTTTGCTAGTGTTCAGAAGGTAATATCAGTGATGGGCCAGCAACCCATTTGCCCACTGACAGAAGGGCTGTTCCACGACATTGCTCCCAGGGCAGTACTCAGCCAGTGAGCGCAGCTGGATGCGGGACACTGCTCACATGCCTGTGAGTTTGCTGGGCTTTGACTCTCTCCTGGTAATCGGCAGGTTCCTGGGATGGGACGTGCTGCCCTGCAGGTGCCAGCCCAATAGACAGCCTGGGAAATCACACCTGGAAGACGTTTGCTTCACACAGGCTGCGGTCAGGTGCTGTCTCTCTTAGTGCTGATAACATCCTATTTCTTCTGGCATCTGCAAACAGTTTTCATGCTCCAAAATGCAAGTCTATAATGTCTGAGAAATCTTGCAAGCTGATCAGCAGCTCCGGAGAGGTGTAAACCTTCTCCCTAGCTGTGGGGATTAAAGGCTCTTGGCACTTCTCTGGAGACAGGCAGAGCTTTAGAGGAACTGGGCTTGAACAAAACAGCTGTGCTATCTAGCAGTGGGTTGGATGAACTCTGCTGAGCATTGCTATTTCCTATCCAGACTGCAAGGAGGAGATCCATAATGTTTACACAACAAAAGCAGCTGGGCAGAGGATGTAGAATATTGTTGATGCACTTTCCCTAAATGTTAGCATTTGCAGGTCTTGCATTACTGCCACAAACCTCACTTTCTTCAGTGTGCTTCGGAAAGCCCCATTTTCTGGAAATGGCATCGCCTTCTTCCTTTTTGAAAAACAAGACAAAGCAAAACAGACCTTTGTGGTATTCAGCATGGGCCAACTGAATATCTAGCATTGCTGCGATTTCTCTGAAACGAAACAGTTGTGGCAAAGGCTGTGCAATGTCACAATGTCATTTTCTGCGAGGAGAGGTCACTTGTTTCCCCTGCCTGGCCTCACAGGAGAGATGTCCAAGAGCATGAAAAAGTCAAGAGCACTTTGATGAGGGTGACTAACAAATGGACTTACTCCCCTCGGTAGGAGGTTGCTCATTCGCCAAGACCCCCAGAGAGTGGGCAGCGGGTTTTGGGAGCGTGCTGCACCACAAAGGGAGCCCCAGGCAGTGCAGCACTGCTGGCGGCTACAAAGGCTGCAGAGGTCCCTGTTTCACATGCCCAGATGATCAGAGCTAGCAATAGGGTAGCTGTGGGCACAGAAGGAACAGGGTACCCTCTGATACAGGGGTACAGGTTGCTTCCAACATTTAGCCCAGGATCCTGCCCCCTGCATGAGTACAAGGCAGCTGCCTCTGTCCGCAGCCCAGATTTAGCAAAATTTTTAGGCAACAGCTTATCTTGCAAGTGTTGCCTGCACCTCCTGCAGGCTGATCCACACCTCCCGAAGGTGACGCCTGTCCCTGATGGGGACAAGCGTGACCTCCTAAGGCATCTCAAAGGGTCGGTGCTGTGGGGAGGCTGGTGCTGTGGGGAGCTGGTGCTGCACCGGCACCTCTTGGGTGGGAAAGAGACTCCCATGGCAGCAGCTTCTTGGAGAAATGGAAACCTAACTAAACTATCCTGCCCTGGGGTCCCGAGGGCACAGAGGGGCCAGCAGCACCTCTTGCACAGGCAGCACCAGGGCACAGGGAGACTGTGCCAACTCTGCTGCTTACTTCTGCCTTTTTGTACTCTCTCCTCCAGTGTGAGAGCCCAGCAGCAAAATCCACACCATGGGCCACAGCAGAGGCTCCACCTGTGCAGCACCGCAAGGGAAAATGGGCTATGCTGACTGCTGCTTCCAGTTGCATCGCTGATATAGAGGAATGATTTGGGGAGCCACTCACCTCCGTTTCCCCGTGCAGCGATAACTCAGGGTTGAGTGAGGACTCGTCGGGATATGCTTCCAAATCACTTTCTCTCAGCCCCAGAAAGGGGAAGAGGCACATGTGCTTTTACGGGTGAGAAAATGGCTTTCCCAGCTCCATCCACCCTCACTGCCCTTCTCTGAATTTGCCATAAAGCCCTTTCCCCCCAGGTTCTGCCTGCAGATGCTACCTGGCTGTCACAGTAGGACATTTGCAGCTTGCTGTGCGTATGATGTTGTGTCATCTGTCCTGGCTCGCTTTGAAGTGGGCCGAATAGTTGCACCACCTCTAAGCAAAGGAGTTATTTCCCCAGCAGAGGCTTAATCCCAGCACCCAGCCAAGCCCATCCATTAGCAGCGGTGGGAGCTGCGCTCATGGACAGCAGTCTCCTTTGCTCCAAAATCGGGCAAGATGAATAACTTACAACAGCAGAAGGCATCCTCAGACCTACGCCTGGCCCAGTCTAACTGGCACTGTTGACAGGTTTGCACAACCTGTCCCCGTGATTTCTCACTTTCCAGGTTGCACAAGGCTTACATTACAGTTAAATGTCAAAGTGGCACACCTTGAGGAATGGCTGTTTGCCTTGGGCTGCCGAAGCCACGCACCCCGCCACCTGGTCAGCAGCTCCCACGTCCCCAGCACCGCGCCGGCCATGGCACTGTGTCACCCACAGACTCCGCTCCCCTGGGTCAGCTTGTGCCCACCCAAACTCGGCTCTTAGCAAAACCGCAGACCCAAGGACAGGGTTGTGTACTCGCCTGAACAGGAAAAGGGTTGGTAATGAGAAAAACAACGGTATGCAGTGTTACTAGAGTGGGCTTTCAGAGAACCTTCCTGTATTAAATAGCTGTTCAGCTATCAAAGAAACAATGCCAGCAACAGGC
This sequence comes from Ciconia boyciana, assembly GCF_034638445.1. Lineage (NCBI taxonomy): Eukaryota > Metazoa > Chordata > Aves > Ciconiiformes > Ciconiidae > Ciconia > Ciconia boyciana. The sequence goes on along the minus strand of NC_132937.1, from coordinate 92,342,705 downwards.
AAGGGAACAGTGCTATCTGCAAAGCTCATCAAAGTGCAAAAGCTAATTCAAAATCCTTTTACGGGGATTACCAGTAAATACCCAGAATAAAGATAATATTAAAGACAGCCTAGAAGAAAAACAACGTGGTATGTGGCACTGGTTAAAAGTGCTCAGTTTCAGTCTGCCTCTGCTCAGGTCATAGCTCTGAGGTTGTTAGGAGCAAGTTACACCACATGGGTCGCAATGATGCGCAGTGGAGGCTCTGGGTCTTCATGGCATTTACTTACGTGTCGATGAAGCCTGAAGGTCCTGAGCCTGGTCCCTGCTCCTGCACAGTGCAGCCGCTTCCATGGGCACACAGCAAATACCACAGCTCGGTATTGTCACAGTCCCTTGTCCCAGGCATGAGTGCAGTGCCGCGGTAGGTACGCAGGCATTTGTCACATGTGTTTCCAAGGAAAAAAAATGTTAACCTTCCCCTGTGGCAGTGCCCAGGGGCTTCGTCTGACTTTATCAGCATATGGCACTTTCTGTGCATCGTTTTGGCGGGAGGGCAGCCACAAAACTTTGTGCTCTTTCCTGAGCAGGCAACGTGGCCTTGAAAGAATAAGTCCAAGGCACACACACAATGGAGGAGACATTTGCAAACACAGAGACCTGAAGAATGCTAGTCTCAATAAAGGCATTGGTTAGGAAACAGCAATTATAGCTAAAAAAGACTAATTTCAAATAACACGGCTGGCAAATACCACTATAACCATTCAAATGAGACACAGGGAGGACACATCCACTGCCTTATGCATCATTGTGTCAGTCAAACCAGAATAAAGAGGGTGGAAGATACCAGATTTCAAACTGGCAGCATTTTATACTTTTCCCCTCTTTTGCACTGGAGCAAACGAAGAAGGTGAGGAATCCAGCCCTGTGGCTGCTAGATAAATAATAAAGCTTCTCAGGAATAGGATGTACCACCTTGTGGAAAAATTCCAGACTAAGATTTCGGTTTGCTTGTATTTCTGTAGTATCTGGTACCCTACTGAAAGAGTACTGTGTTTGAACAAAAGGTCTTTCTAGCAAGTAGGAATGCAAACCTCCAGACAGCAGACAGGCAAGCATGCAAATAAAAAACTTTTTTCATTTACTAGAATAGAAAAGTTTTATATTTAATAGAAAATAAAGGGGAAGAGGTTTATTAACATCACATTTTCTGTTTTTTTCTATTTACATGCACAGACAAGCATGCCTTATGTTTATTTAAAATTACATAAAATACATCCTCCTAAAGAAAAAGAATTAGGAGCTAATACAAAAGTCAACATATTTAGTTTGAAAGTGAATATATTGCATATAAATATAATATGCACATGCTTAATGTTGCTTAGCTGGCTTAAAGCTAAACCTAATCCAATATGCAACTCAAATTCCCACAGCTTAATACATTTTATGACTAAGCTGCATGCTTTAATGGCCATTCATAAAACCTAAATCACTTAGCCCAACATCCAGAAACCAGCATGTGCACTGAAACCTGGGCTAAGCCATTATAGGCATCACTGTCTCAGGGTGTGAGCCCACTGCAGTTTGTACCAGTGTTGGTGCTGGCTGCTGCGGTTCCCCTCCTCCTACCAGCCACCAGACCCTTCACTGAGCTCTTCCACCCCTAAAGCAAGAAAAAAAAACCTCCCCCAAAATCCCCCCAGACCCAACCCTGACTATGTCCCCTTCTTTGCGAGCAGATTTAGTTTGCTGAAACAGCTTTGCAAAGGGTTTAGCAATCACTGCAGCCGCACAAAGGAGGGTTGGGGTAAGAGAGTAATAGAATGCTTTTTACCCTATTTATACTGAAGTAAAATAATTTCAGATTCATAATCTGAATGCTTGGAGAGAGGCTTGGGTGCTGCTCCCTGGCTGAATACACCTATTTGTTCATTAACATGTAAAGCAGACATGAAGATTTGGCAGCCCTGACTGCCTGCGTTGCACTCCTGAAGCAAATATATTCTTTACTTGAAGCCTGGGTGTAGGCAGGAGAGCCTTATTAGGGCAGCCTAGTGATGCCTAGAGTACTTTCAGTTCCAGTTCTCACCAAGAGAAGTTGAAAGTCTTCAAAAACCCAACTCCAGTCAGACTCTCAAACAATACACAGTAGCCAGAAACTAAGTGTGTGAAATCCAGACTTGGTGTTCTGTTGTTTGGTTTTTGGGGTTTTTTTTAATCTGGTGCAAAAATGAGAGGTTGCATAGTCATTGATTCCTGCTGGTAGGAAGTATCAGAAAACACTCAGCTTCTCCTGCAGCCAACTTTACCTACAGTTATTAATTAGTTAATTAAGTAACATGGCAAAAGCAAGAGACCAAATATTCAGATGCTTTAAATAGCTACTTGGGATATCTTGCTAGTTAGGCAGATATAGGGCACAAAAATTAAAGAAACGTAACTTGAGAGACCAGTTACACACCTCATCTGTATGAAGGAAAATTGTGGGGACTTAGAAGGAGCCAATAAAATAATTTTATTTATATGGTTAAGACTTGCAATCAAGTGGACTCAAATACACTTGCTACAAAGGGTTTTTGTCAGAGATCCGGAATATATTAGGTTATGCATTACTCTGGCATACATGCTCTCTTTTTACAGGGTGCTGATGCACATATGACAGCCAGGAGGTCCTGCTGTGATCCAGAGGGACCTGGTCTGGCTGGAGAAATGGGCCAACAGGAACTTCATGAAGTTCAACAGAAGAAGTTCAAAGTCCTGCACCTGGGGGGGGAACAACACCAGGCACCAGTATTTGCTGGGAGCCAATCGTCTGGAAAAGAGCTTGGCAGAAAAGGATCTGGAGGTGCTGATGGACACCTAGTTGAATATGAGCCAGCAGTGTGCTCTTGCTGCAAAGGCAGCTAATGGTGTCCTGGACCGCACAGGGAGGAGTGATGCCAGAAGGTCAAGGGAAGTGGTCCTTCCCCTCTGCTCAGCACTGGTGAGGCCACCCCTCAAGTGAGTCCATGGAAATGCCACAAAGATGATGAAGGAACGGGAGAATCTGACATATGAGGAGAAGCTGAGAGGTGGGACTGCTCAGCCTGGAGAAGAGAAAGCTCAAGGGGATCTTACCCATGTGTATAAATACCTGATGAGGGTGGAGTAAAGGAGATGGAGCCAGACTTTTCTCAGTGGTGCCCAGTGACAGGACCAGAGGTAATGGGCACAAACTGAACACAGGAGGTTGCCTCTGAACATCATGAAGCACTTTTGCTATGAGAGTGACCAAACAGGTTGCCCAGAGAGTTCGCAGAGTCTCCATCCTTGGAGATGCTCAAAATCCAACTGGACACAGTCCTGAGCAACCTGTTCTAGCTGACCCTCCTTTGAGCAGGGAGGCTGGCCTAGGTCTCCAGAGATCCCTTCCAACCTCAGCTACTCTGTGAGTCTGAGATTCATGCCTAATTCTTTGTGGGGAGAACTGCACTGCAGCTCCCTGACAGCAGCACATACATCTACTCTTGGATGGACAAGGGAGCAAGAAGGTCCTGTGCTACAAGGATGCTCATGGTGGGCTATTTGGTGCTGTTTGCAGCAGCAGTGATATCTATCTTCCACTGACAAACACAATTCTCAGTTTTACCGAGAGGATTCCCAAGGCAGCACAGACCGTCTCTGGTAGGGAGTAGAAATTTCTTTGTCACACAAAGTTTTCTTAGACTGGTGTCTTCTGATTCATTGGCTATGGACTTGTGGACATCTGTAGAGTACTTCTAAAGGACACACGGAAGTAACTAAGCAAAGTAAGCCTGTCACAAAAAGCCTTCAACAGACTACCCAGGGAAAAAAGTTTAAGGATATCTCAATTGGGTGGACAGAGGAAAAAGGATGGCTGTGATTTAGTCAATCTGATCAAACTCAAGTGGGCAGTGATGCACTTTTCTCCCCCCAAAACAATGGGTTTCAGCTAACTATGGAGAAAAGTCCAGGAGAGATCTCCTCACCCTTGCTGAGGAGATGGGTGGCAAGGACTGCTGTCTTTCACAGGAATACTACAGTGAGACTCTCCAAACAACCTATTTATCTCTGAATAAATGCTAAGCAAAAGCTTACCTTTTTTTTCTTTTTCTATTGCCACCTTGGCAGGAACCCGTTCCCAGCAAGGGAGTGCCAAGCATCAGCTGTGTCAGACTTACACCGTTTGCACACTGTGGAACATGGAGATAAGATTCACCAACCAGGACTTGAGTGTGTCCTTTAGTGTCCTCTGATTTTCATCCGTTACTAACAGCAGGGAGGAGGTGGTAATTTTCCTTTGCTTAGGTGAAACACATTAATCCACTGATCGCAGTGTTGCAATGGGAGCAAATGGTGTCATAGATGCAGCAGACATCAGAAGTGGCTGCAGTGCAAACCAGGTGAAGGCACACAGCGAAGTTCTGGTGCGGAGCAATGAAACAGCCAAGCTTCAGTCCCTTCAGACACCTTGCTACTTCTGGCAGCCCAAAAAAAGGAGGAAAAATGTGTCCATCCTATTTACGATGACAACAGCAACTTCCTGGGGAGTGAGAAGCTCAAAACAGTTCGCAGCCAAAAGCGGGGATAAACAACGTGCTGCTGGGAGTAATAAATTGACTAATTCCACAATGTTTTTTTAGAGGGGAAAGGTACTGGGTTTTGGAGGTGGAGGAAAGGTGGAGATGGAGGAAAGTTAAAAGGGCCGCCTTTAGTCTGTAAGATACTTTTCTTTAGGATATGATCTGTGGTTAGACTTAAAGCAACAGCAGGAAATGCTACTCATGCAGTGCAAAATGGCATAATTTTGTGGCCAGCAAACTGGCCTCTGTGGTCCTGCAAAACAGCGATCACCACCCATACCATCTATTTGAAGGGTGATTTCGCCTGGGATAGCTGTAGCGCTTTTGCTTTGAACAGCTCGATGTTTACGTGGCCTCTGGGCATAACTGCCTCTGGGCTTAGGCTACTTCACTGAGACTCTGCAAAAACCAGCTTCGAGACAGACCCTGTGCTCAAGTACAGTCTTTCCTGCTCTACGGACTTGGTTTTATAACTTTATATGTTGATAAAGAATGGGTCCACTGTTCAACAGGAACAGACTGCCTGAGGCAGAAATGCACTGGCTTCTCTGTTAATCATAGAACAGAGGGCTGGAAATGCCAAATTTCACTTCTGGTGCTCATTTCAGCTACGGCTTTAAGCAAAATGAAATCATCTCTTTAGCCATCACCTGCTGCATACAAAAGCAATCTGTCTGACAGGCAAAAATATTATGCAGTTGTATTATGGCTGCACAAAGACTGGCTTTATGAAAGTACCACTGGATGTCAAATATGACTGTTCACTCCTAGCAGAGTTAGCATATCGCTGATGCATTATGATGAGATCATTATTTGCGTCAGTCCGCATACAGACGAGATACACTTTATATTCACATGCAGTCATCACTGACCACATGCTATGCCACTCTGCTTAATTATCATTGCAATTGCAGGAGGATGCCTGAAACACACCAACGTTTTAAGCCTGTGCTATTCTAGTATCTGAAGGTAGGAGGGTTTCTAGTCCATACTACCAGGGTTACACAGGTTGTACTCACAGGACAACACTCCTTCTAACATCTGCCAGCTCCCTCCTCCCTCCCTGATACACTGTCTGCTTTAGACAAATGGACTCCCCAGGTCCCAAAGCATCGGCAGGGACCCTTCACGGCAGGGAAATCAGCAGCAATTTCAAGAGTAAACATTGTCATCTCAAAGCCCATGGCCGCAGACACTCCCAAGCTTGGGGAAGGTCCAGATCTGTCTACTCCAGCTGTAGCTCCCTCCCTGCTCAGCCAACAGGCCAACAGTGACAAGCCATCCTTATCCTACAAGTCATCTGCAGGAGTTCGCATGCAACTGAATGTTCCAAGACATGGGGAGCCAAAATGAGAAGGTCTGAGAGGTCTGTAACCAGGGGACAATGGCTGCAAGTTCTCACATCTTGCTACTCAGCTGCAGGGTGGGCGGCAAGCCCTGCTGGCTTGCTTTCCTCCTTTGCCAGCTACAGACCTCCAGCCACACAACATAACCCTAAAGCAGATCTTGCTGAAAGCCTCATATAATTCAAGGGAAACAGGCTTATTCTAGAGAACTAGCCTTGAGGAACATCTCAGAGGTCTCAGCCTCTCTCTAAGCAAGAACCCTTAAAAACATTTCTAAGGTTTCACCTCCATGATATTCTTCCTTATTACCCAGCATGTTGCAAAAGTGCCCAGATTTGCCCGTACTCCTTCACTCTGGAGCATTAGTCACAGACAAATTTAACACTGCATTCACTACATTCCCTCCCTCTTTCTGTTCTTTCTACTTCCTGCAGGTTTCTGTCCTAGGGCAAAACTCTTTTTACAAAGACCTTCAGGGACAAAACTGTTGTCCCAAGAGAGAAGAGCAGAAGCCAGTGAAACTGAACAGAAAGGAGGCAAGTGACAAAAGGGTGTGCCTTGCCCTGCTCAGTTTTTGGGGGGGACTGCCAGCTAAGGAAGCAGAGTCTCCAAATTCTCCCTCAGTGGGGAGTTACTGAGATGACCCAAAAGGCTAGCCAGATAAAACATTGTTCAAGCTTATAAGAGTCCAGAAAAAAAGCTCTGACTTTTTTTGAGCCTTCCTCTATCTGCTTACTGAGAGATGAAATGAAACTGGATACTAGCCTCAATGGCTCATGATTTATTTAACTCTGAGCTGCTGGCTTTTTATATTAGAAAAACATTATTTTACCTGTCTGGTCCACCTACAGAAAAGAACAGGCTTGTCAAATTCAAGGCTTCTTGCAGGGTTTTATTTTGGTATTAGTACATATATAATTATATATGGAGTTCATATATAAAAATGTATGCACATATAAATTTATATATATAATTGTATGTATGTGCAAGTAGAAAAATAAACTTAATTATATATACTGACAGAATCCCCCCAGGCTTCATAATTTCTCCATATTTTCTCATTTCCACAGGGTTAGGGGGTCACTTTTGAATGTGTTACTGCATTTTACATGTGCACTGTACAGGTCTTCTGTTGTCTCAGCACCTCCTCCAGTATTGTGGTATCAGAGAAAGGAAGGAGCCATTGCCACCAAAAATAAGTTACTGTTGAATATGTAAAAATACACTCTCTTCCAGGCAACAGGCAAACCTTAAAAGAGGAAAAGCTACTCATCATACAGTAAGGGCAGGGGGGAAGACTAGCAGAGCTTTAGATTCATGAGCTCACTGCAACCGTGTGAGCAGACCTAAGTTTAACACGGGCCCAGAGGATGCAAAGCCCAAGTCAAGAACAATAACTCACTTCATGTCAAAGCCCAGTGAAGAGATTTCTTTTGACAGCTCCTGTTTCATGCTCCCAGTGAGCTTACTGGCTTCCTGCACAGGCACACGAGCCTGACCTCTCCCATTCACCCACAAGTTGGCCACATATAAAATGGCCATTAATTCCAGCTGGCACATAGGTTTGGCTGAGGCCCTTCCTTCCTGTCAGCAACAGGGAAAGAGCTGGGGGGGATGTGTGGAGGGATGAGACAGAAACAAGCAGCAACCCACAAACTTCCATTGCGAGCTGTCTGGTTTGCTCCTCTTAACTGATCATCTACAGTCACACCAACGTTCAGGCAAAAATACTTAGAGCTGATTTAAGATCAAGAAGAGGAAGCATATTCTCCCCAGAAGCATGAACCACACATAAGCAGCAGCCCACTCTTGATCCAATGAGAATTTAAGAAATAAAGCATTCCAAAAGCTGTGTTGGAGAGTATTAGACATACCACTTTTTTTTACAGTCTCAGTTCACAAAAATAAGCTGATTAGCTATTTTAACATAAGCTAAGCCTGAAGACAAGCATCACAAGCATCTTCCACTGAAAAGGCTAGACACACACACTTCTTTCCATATACAGACTGCAGGGCTTCAGCACAGCTAGTAGAACATTTACAAGACACTAACCTAAAACCGCTTTTGAAAAGGAAATGCACTGGACATGGCCTTGCAAGGTTATAGCTGAACACTGACAAAGCGTTAGGATCCACAAGACTGGCTGGTTTGCTTGTAATTAAACAAGATGGATTTGAAGGGAGAACTGGACGCTGATCTGCATGTAGGACTTATAACTGAAAACAGCCAGCTGTCAGTAGAAACTGCTACAAAAAAGAAAGATTTTCAGCAAAGATTTGCAATATAGTCAACAGCAACTTTCTACATGAAACAGGAAACCAGACTTCAACACAAACATGGCAGTGGCTAAACTGGCCTGAAGTGCTGCATTAAACTTTGCTTCCTTACTGAGAGGTTCAAACTCTAAGGACCAAACAAATAAGCTGTGAAAGCAGAACGTGGGGAATTTAACCATAAGAATTATCACTTGTTCTCAATTGTCTGATGGCTGGCAATGGAAATTTGTTTGTGCAATGCAGAAGAGGTAACCACCTTTAAAGCAGTCTGACTTCAAACACTCAGGATCTATAAGACACACGGCCAGTGGGGTTTGGTTCTGTGGGGTTTTCGGGGTTGTGTATTGTTGTGGGGTTGTTTTGGGGTTTTTTTGTTTGTTTTTGTTAAAAGCACATCCCAAATCACTGATTTGAGTTACAGTGCAGTTCTACAACACTAAGGTAGGAATCATACAAGCCTTCTCCAAAGCCAACATGAAAGCAGAAATTACTTTCCTGGGTGAAGTTCTCTTCTGCCCAGATATGCAGCACTTACTGTTGTGGGGCAGTTCTGTCATGAAATTTAATTTATAAGCTAAGAAAACACCTTTAAATAAACTTGTGCTTTCACTCTGAATATCCAAGTTATAGACCCATGCAGTATAATCTGCCAATTAGTTAGAAACTCCAGTTTATGCATTCTCAGGCCCAAAAACTGGATTAAGTTTGAAATTATTGACATTCTATACACTGCCATCCTCTCTTCCAAGTGTTATTATTTAGACAAGCCTAGAGAGTATTTAAGCTGAAGTCACTTTGTATAACTGTAAAAAGTTTATCTATTGCCATACAAAACTTCACATTTCCTTAGCCTCAATAGCCAGAATTAGTGTCACAGCTGCTGGGGGACCAGTTCAACCCAAGAATGGCTGGAACTCAAACCCACCTTAAAATTAAATGAGAAATTAGGTGTGAGGATTAAAAGAAGCCTTTAAGATGAATGAAATAGCTTTCAGAAGTGATATATGAAAGCAGGTGGTTAGAAGGAGACAAACTTTTCCAGCTGACAAAACAGATTGAGAGAAAACACAGGTAATCAGCAGTCAGTATCAGGAGACAGAAGAGTGGCAACGAAAGGAATTCAGGTGGGAAAGATTTCATTTGAAAGCACAGAATAAAATCACAACATTATTTAATAGTAGGCAGGAAAATAATAAAAGGACTCAGGAAAGGGGGTTTAGGTATTCTGCTGTGTGGCTGCAACTGTATCAAGCACAAAATACACTCAGGAATATTTGAGTTTCTATAGTTTTCACGCGATTCCAGTGGTGTTTCTGCCATGCTTCCCAGATTCCAACAACTACGATACACACAGTCTCTTACGAAGTTTCACATGAAAGTCTTAATAGAAGTGTTAGCAAAGAGATAAGAAAAAGCCAAGTCAGATGACAGAGCAAGCACAGTGTGCTTTCTTGGTAGAGTACCTCAAAGCAAAGTATGAACACTATTCCTCAATTTCAACATGTTTTGTGGCAAATATATCCATATCTAAAATCTGAATCTAAGCTGTCTAGTTACAATAGGTAGGGAACTTTCTGTTCAGTTTTGAAGTTTTTATACACTGAAGTTATTCTAAAAAATTAAGGATAACCCAAAGTCAGATTTAGGCACATGTGAGTTAATTTCATCAAAATATAAAATCCAAAACAGATGGTCCAGGTGTAAAAAACTCAAAAGAAAGGCACATCCATTTATTGCTGTGAAGATTAATTAGAAGTCAAATCTATCAAAACTGCCATAAATACTTAAAACTATCATGTTACAGCATCATTGAACAAAGGGAAGAAAAACCCTGTATTCCAAACAGATCGTATTCAAAATTTATTTTTAAATAAAAGAAAAAACAAGACAATGATTTTAAATAAACATGGTATATTCTACACATCTGTAGATCAACACAACTTTACATTAGCCATTTTTAACTTTTAGAAGTTCTGTTGCAGCATCTTCTACAACATTTGACAGTGTTTGTTTCCATTTCATAATAAACCAAACAATACCCAAATGAAACTATTTGCTTAAGTGAAGCTTTATTTTTTGTGACCAAAGATGGCTCTACTAATACAAAAGCACCTGTTAAACAATTATCCCCACCTAATTTTTTTAAATGAAGTCTGTTCAGCCTTTTTTGGTTCTGTTCCATTGCCTGCATAGAAATCAGCATAAAGCTAAATTGCAAGCTAAGCTTCACTTTAGCAGTGCAATGAATGGCATCAAACTTCATGAAACAAATGAAGATACAAACATTGTCAGCAAAATTCAACTATGTAAAAAACAACACTAAAACCAGGATGTTTGTGGGTCACAACTAGACTAGCTTTCAGTGTGCAACTTTCCTCAGGAAAAGTGCTTCTTCCTGATTCATATGAAAAGAATGAAGCATGCATCAAAAGCCTTTGTTCATACAGAAATGCCCATTAAGAGAGTTCCATGGTACCGTAAGGCAAAAGAAATATTAAGGTGAATGAAGCAGTTTGGCCCAGAGTATGTTTTACGACACATACATCCACATTACACTTGTGTAGCATATGACAGGTAAGGGATTGGCTCAGTAAGGTAAAAATGTCCATTTTTATAAATACATGTCATTATTGCTAATATGCTACACGTTATCATCCAACTTTTAAAGCTGCTTTGTTGGCATTAATCTTGTAATTAGCAGCTCACATTCATAGTGACAATATGCTATTCCATCTGAAGAAAAGCAACAAAAACAATTATGAAAACAAAAGGCTTATGCAACATCCCTCTCTAGCTTTGTGTTTTTTTTAATTAAAAAGTGTTCAAAGAAAACAAGTCCAGTTCACCACAAATTAGGAAGTCTCACAATGAGGTTGGAAACCAAGCCACAGGGAGCAGAGGGGAAAAAACACAGCATGCATTATAATCTAGTCCTTTTAGTCATACCACTGGAATACAAAAGTCCAATTTAAAGGCTAGACTAACAGTAGAAGGCAAAAAGCCAAGAGTAGACTTAGTTTGATATTTAAATTAAGATTACAACTTTAAATCAGTAACAGCAAACTCACCCGGCCTTTTAATATATTCACAATATCTACTGCAATTGAATACTTAATTATTACTAGTATAGGTATGCATGTTCACTTTAAAAAGATATTAAATACTTGCATCATGAAATTACATTCTTAAGACATTGTGTAAGAAAATAGCTCATGTGTGAAATGTTTCTGAAATGTATTTCTGCTCCCTTCTACCACCTACTATGTCCCACCCCCCCCACGCACACACTCCCGCCCCCCCAGTCAAAGCATTCACTCACAGGGAAAAACAAACACCCCTTAAAAAGGATGGAAATATTGAAGGGGACCAGCTTGGCTAGTTACAGCACAGTGCTTAACAAGGTTCAAGACAGAACCAGATCAGAGTTGGCCAAAAGATGCATACAATACGTGCCTGACCAGTAATTCCTTTCAACTAATTCTATCAAACTTAGTCCACTTTTGGTTCATTGCAATGACTAAAGTATTTCATATATACATATAAACACAAGACTCCAGCTTTACTTTAGTTTGTTTTTGCAAAGCGTTTTTACCTTTCCATTCATTTTGTTCTGCAGCAACTACAAGAGGTAGGCATAAAGCATTTAAGAGCTTCTTTCCCAAGGTTCTGTTACTAGCTCAATTTAGTGGGATAAAACAGAAGTCAGCTGTACTTCTGTGATTTTACTAGGTACAGCCTTGTACAATCCAGCTGGAAAATAGCTATGTGAACCCTGGATTTGCTAGGCTAGCACACCATGGAGTAAGAAGCTGTTCATATCCAGGAGGATATATATATATATATTTTTTTTTAAGAGTTTACTGCAGAGCATTCCTATAGAAAGTAGATGTCAGGACCAATTCTCTCCACTTCTATTTGTACATAGGAGCAAGGTATCATTTGGCCAATACTACAGATGTATTTTCACAGATGCAAATGCCATGCAAAAATAAATTAAAGAACAGATACCAAAACATCCAAGTAATAAAACTACTGAAGGTAGATTTTCTTAAAAGTATTTATATAAACAATTTATAATACTTTTCTCCCCCCCCCCCCCTTCTCTTTTTGACATTCACAGTTACAAAGCTGTGGCTATACATCAAGAATTTCTTCTGCAGTGCCTCCACAACGTAATCTGTAGCGTCCTGTCCTCCAGCTAATAGTGGGGTCCCACAAAGCAGATAGGAAAATATAAATTGTCATGGATTCTCTGATGAACCAAGCTACTGCATAATCAAGTTTTGAAAAACACAGAGCACCACCCTAGGAATATAAAAAAACCAAGTATTTCAACATACTGATTATTCAAAAGAAATTTTAAAGTAATTTAAAACATTTGTGTTACAGATAAATCTATTCTAAAGCTTATTATACAAATTCACATACCAATAGCATATTTTTTTATAAGCCAAGAACATTTTCCTGTTCAAGATATGAATACCCATATTGAACATGAGGAGCTTGGCAGAATGACCCAGAAGGTCTGAAAAGAGATTTGTATGTAGAGCAAAAGGCAAGGAGAAGTGTGATGATTTCACTTTTTTCTTTTTGAAGCTTCATAAAACTGTGTTCAAGCAGACACTGTTTTTTTGCCACAGACCCCAGAATAACAGTATCTAAACAGAACACTCCTGCACATTTCCAGAGGAGTGAAATTCAAATAAATAAGCCTTTGGCCTATTGCATAGGAAAAGCAAGACTAAGAAAAAAAGCTTATAGCCTCTCTATTTTCTGCTCCTTTAAGAATTTCCAGCTACATGCAGAGCTGGAAATCGAAGAGGCTTCAGAAAAGGAAGAGTAGGCAGAAAGCTCTTTTACATACTGTGCATAGTGAGAAGAGTAATCAGACAGGTGACTGTTAAACTGACCTTCTAGAGTCCTACAGGATCAAAACAAAGCCTAACTCTTTTTATTATTTCCAGTATGTGTTAACACTACCAAAAGCATATTCTTCAGCATTATGAGAACTATTTGATAAGTTTGAATATGAAAGTAATTATGGATCAGATTTGGATGGAATATGGCCACAGCAGAAAGTAGTCTAAATAGTTCCTACAGCATTAGAAGAACAAATGCTGTTCTGATTTGTGACATCTTTCTATATTAAGTTTTTTGAGGCCTCACTTCTAGTGATGGGAAGACTCATTTTAGAAGTAGGCTACAGCTGTCCTCTAAGTCCATTATTACCAAAATAGAGTGAAAAATGTACTTAAGAGTACATATACACCTCAATAAGTACAAGACAAAGTGACAACTAAGAAAAAAAAAAACCCACAAAGCTGCTGTTCTTGTACTGTTAAAGTTTAAGATTTCTGGATATGCCTAGGCAGAGCAGACTGGAAACATGAAGATTAAGGGGACAGCTATGCAAACTTCCAGAGCCTAGGTAGAGGCAGGTGCATACAGAAAACAAAATTAAAACCAAGCATACTTATTCTTTTTCGTGCTACTATAACTGAAGCTAGAAGACTGAGAAGTAACAGGATTTGACCTGTTATTTCCTTGATGTCAAGAGAATTATTTTGTTGTTACAATTAGGCTTAGCTTTTTGCTGAAGTAGATGGCACTAGTAACTTTAATAACCTCCATAGAAAATGAAGCTACATACCTGAACACCTTTCAGTTGAATGTAGTCAAATATAAACCATGCCAAGCAGTGACACATGAAAAATACCATTATATCCCATCTAAACACATGGTGAGCTGCCCATCCAATAACTAGACTGGCAACAAAGCACTCTGAGATTGGCTCACAAATTATTGTAGCAGGCAACATATTAATTCGCAGTTTGGCCCACCTAGAAAAAGACAAACAAATCAGTTCTGACTATGCATTATTCTTTACGTCCTCTTCCCCCACCTCATCAAATGATGAGCCATCATGGTCTTTTCTGACAATGTTAGTTTAAATCTCATTTAATTTACACCTCCAAATAAAATATTGCAAAAATTCTCCCTTTCAAAGACACTGCACGTAGCACTTAAGAGGTACTAAGCAGGGGATTTTTTAGGGTTTTTTTAATGCTTGTATCAGTCATACTTCTGTGGAAAGTCAGTGCCTCTCTCCCAACACTATCAAGAACTGTGCATCAAGCTGTGCATTGGAACTTCAGCATTCTGAACATTAGATCAAATTAGCTTGGAAAATGTATTCCCTCTCATTATCAGGTTATCCACATCAGAAGCAGGTGACAGGGGTGGGTTGGCGAGGAAGTAAGGATTAAAATTTTACCTGATCATTCTGGACTGAAACTGAGAAATAGAATATGAACCAGAGTTTTGCATTGCAACTTGTGTGGCCATCGCAAATTTCCACCCCCTGAAAAATTAATGTATTATTATCAAAAACATGCAAATAAGAGATGCAAAAAACAATTAGAGAACAAACACCCAAGAATTTTATTAGTCTTGAAAATTTTATTTGGCATATGTGCCATATTATTACAATGGGTATGAGCAAAAAAATTGTGTATTTTATCAAGTCTCTTCATTGGAAGAGAGCAAATACCACTTGAATAATACTCAAACCAAGTTCTCAAACTTTTTTCTGAAGGAATTAACAATGATACGGCTTAGTTATTTCTAAAAGACTATATTGATAGGACAAAGCACGTGTCATAAGCATGTTTGCTGTATACATGTGAAGCTGACCTGAACGCCTATACTTATAGTACGTACCATGTGTTTAAAAAGATGTAAACTGCACTTAAAGCAGTAAGCTTACTTCAGAGTCATCTTACCGGTCAGCTATAGCTTTGGCCATAAAGTAATCTTCAGCAATATATTGTGCAAAAGCTATCAGTCCTCCAGCCTGGTCCAAGACATCCTTCCTCATCAAGCACGACATTCCTGTTACACACTTAAAGCCAGTTAAGTTGGCTGAAATATATGACCTTGGATGTGAAGTTCCAAAATAAACCTGCCAAAACAAGGTAAGGCTTTTAAAACTCTACATGTATTTATGCAAGTACTACTCACTGACAACTTTTTACCCTCCAAACATTTTTGGAGGGTAAAAAGTGCTCGACGTGGCCAATTATGTCTGTGTATTTGGAAAGATCTTTACCACCAATCTAAGAAATCTAGTCTACCACCAAATCTGAGAAATCTAGTAGTGATATTGGCTGTGGTTTTTACAAATCTATAAGAGGGTTTTAAATCCACATATTAAACTATCATAATTCATTTGGTATTTAATTTCTAATTTATTGAGGTTGTTCCCAGTGAATACATATATTAAAAATCCATTAAGTAACTTACTAATCACTAGGATTAATATATTATTTGGTGATAGCTGACAGACATGCTGTCTCCTTCCTCTTATAAAGATTAACTGCATTACTGCATACATGTTCTTAGTAACTTACTATACAGTTGTACAGAAGCAGGGGAATTTTGTTTACTTAAGGTACTTGCAAACAGAAATAGCAAAGAAAAAATAAAGATTGTGAGTGAGCCTTTTTACAAGTTTCAATAACTTAAAACTAGGAGTGTCCTATGAAGAGACAGTGGGAACAAGTGCTAGCACCTCTGACTACTATTCCTCCTATAGATGGCCTTCACACTGGTCTTACTAATACAGTAACTCATTCAAGAACAGGCATGCTCATCTTGCCATATACTGGATCTGGAAACAAAAAGCTCTTCCAGGGATATAGAGGCAGGAGTTGTAATTCTTGCTACTTTAGCATGTAGCAGTACCAAGAGCTTTGTGCTATAGCTCCTTGCTCTTTTCTAAGAGGAAATTCAGACTTTGTGTCACAAAAATCGCACAAGCTGCCCTCTCTCCATGCGACGAAGGATTACTGAATTTCATTGCGCTTTCGTCTCTCACATTTCTGCCTTTGACACACATTAGTTAGCCTTGGAGCCAAAATGCCTTATACATGCCAGCTTAGAATAAAGGATAGTTTATTAAATTACATGCCTTGAGACACAAGGAACAAACAAGAAAACTCAACCTCTTCATTCTACAAAAGAGAACTTGCTGAAAAAGAAGAGGAGAGAATAAGACAGAATGAGTGATATGAAGATGGTGGATAGGAATCAACTGTTCACTTTCTCTTCCAAAACAAGTATTAGGAGACATGAAATAGCACTATAGAAGAACAAGGGTCAGAGTGACCAAAGTGGTGGTTCCTGTAACAGATAGTAGATCTATGGAACTTCCTGGTAAAGACAGTTATAGACATTCAAAATCTATATGGACGCAAAGAAAGAATGGAAAAGTTCATGTAAGAAATCTGTTCTTACTAATACACTAGTATATTGAGGATTAGTAAATATACAAGTCTACTTCTTGCTCAGGAAGTCTCTCAGCTCAAAATTGCAGAAAGTTGAGACAGTATTACAGGAAAACAGGATATAAGCCTTGTATTCTACTCTCCTCAAAGGCTCTGCTGCTTATAACCCCTGCTGGAAATAAGCTACTGTGTGAGCTGGACTTCGCTCTGACTTGTCATGGCCATTTCTGTGTTTCTTTTCAGACATCAAAATAGAAATAATGGCCCTTTCTGACTAAGCACTAGAAAGAGTCCTTCAGTTTTAATACATTTTTAAATAAAATCCATCATTTTCATCCTGTAATCTTTATTGTTTGTATTGTAAACTTAAATATTGAATCAACTTTCAGAGCACCACAGTAAAATTTTGGAGCATTTAAAAGTTATCCTAGATAGTTTGAAGTGTGACTATAGCTGAAAACAAACATTTCTTCCCTCAAAAGGTGCAAGATGCACTACACAACTTTTAGTCAGCAAGGTCTTGCAAAAAAAGACAACATTGCACTCACCTGTTCCAGGGTAGCAGCAAAACCCTGTCTGTCTGCAACATAGGGAAGCCCATGGACCAAGCCTACTTTTTCAGTCATTTGATTGGCCATATCTGTCAGAGTGTCTGGCGTTACTAAGTGACAAAAAAGACAGTTCATTAAGCAATTCTGTCATTAGTAGGCTACTGTATAGACACGCTAATTCTCATTCTACTACCAATATCAAGAGCACATATACTTTGATGCACAGTATTTTGGAGCAACAAAGTTTCAGAAAAATAATAAAAGTGATTAACATCATTATTATGATCAACAACAAATACAATGGAAACAGTTTGAACAGTATTTTCTTAATGGCATTTTCACCTTTAATTAGAGATTAAACATTTTTATACCACAAAAATATTTTTTCCAGATTTCTAACTTTCATTTCTATTTGTATCCTCAGTCAAAATAGTCTCCAACAACTGCTTGCCTACAGGGACTAAGAGCAACATTAACAGTCAGCACATTACAACACACACCTACCTCTGATTCCACTATCACAAATCCATATGAGATCATATTTGGCAACTTCATAGCCAGGCATTAAGTTGTTAATCTTGGGGTTGATGCCAACCTTCTTGCCACCTAAAAAATACAAACATCATACACAAATAATGTATGGGGTTTTTTTTTTTTTTAGAATTCTGACTCAGTACCCAAAATATTTAGGTATATTAACTGAAGAACAGTAAATGTTTACCCATCAATTCTTAAAGTCCACTTTTATAAAAAGGATTTAAATTATGTATTCCTTCACTTCTATATTTTAGATCTCACTACAATTATGCAGAGAATTAAAAAGGAAAAAATACTTAAAAGCTTCCTCAAAATGGCAAGGTAACAAGGTTAATGTAGTTAAAGGACAGTAGAACTACAAAGTTTCTTGTAGTTTCTTCTTTGACATTCTGTAAGGTAAATATTCTCTACCTCTTATGTCTTAGGACTACTGATTATGACCATTATACTCTACAGTAATTTCAGCAGAAAAATAAAAAAAGAGCAGAATAGTGAGACACACTCTTTTGCTCCTAACTGACAGAATGGTTCAGTTTGTTTCACATCAGAGAAAAAAAATTACATTCTACTACCTCGTTCTAATATCCCTTCCCTCCTCTAATTCAAATGTAAAGTGAAGAGAGCCCTACAGTCTAAGCTGATGAAAAAGGATTGTTGCAGGACCTCAAGCTCAAATACAGTCACAACTCCAAGTCACTTCCTGCACATTTAGTTCAGTACAAAGACAAGATTTAAACTGCTGTATTTCAGATTTAGAAGGAAAAAGTCACAGGGGTTGCATAAGTCATTCTTCCTGGAGTTTTTTTGGACTGATGTCACAGATTGTGACTACATACTTACTTCTTTACGCCAAACAGATGACTAAGCTATAGAACCAACACAGGCTGAACAAGATGACTGTTTATCTTAGAATACTGTATACGGAGTTGAAGACCTAAAAACATTTATACAATTAAGAGTCCCACCTTTGAGTTGCACTGCTTACCTATGAACAGTCTAGCATCCACATTCGGGTATTTGCCAAGGAGCTTTTTGCACACATCAATAGCTGGATCATCATGATCTTGTACACAGAGTAGTACTTCATACTAGTAAAAACAAAAATGTATATACACACATATATATTTACACACACACTTAATATCAATATGGTCTAGGGAATAAAGCTTAACAGTGTACTGAACTGAAGAAAGAGCACTGTTATAGAATTAACAATAAAACCAAGGGAGTGGTTTTACAGCTAAGTAAGAATATTTTTTAATGCACAACCAAGTACTTGTGAAAGAAGAACCAAGCCTGTATCCCAATAAACTCTTGCACTGATGAACATTAATTTTCCTGTTATCAGAAGGGTTTCTATTAGGCATGAAGCAAGACATCCTGGTACACAAGGTAAAATTTTTATTTCCACTTCCATTTGGGTTCACATATGAATCTTAAATCCAATCTTATATTCAATTAAATTACAGCACACAATATTAAAGGAATGATGTTATGATACACTTGACTGCATACCTCTGAACTACACCTTCCTTTCCTTTACTTTGTAGATGCATATGCAGAACAGTTGGAAGACAACCCACAGAGACCAGTATATGTATGCTTAGTTGTATAATAAAGCTAAGCTCAGGAACATGTATATGCATATATAATGTGTATGTATTTTCCTCATTAATAGAATAGTGGTTAAAAAATCAAGAAAAGGTAAGGGAAACCTGTAGCTCTTTCAGCAATCAAGCTACATGCTTGTTACACATGACTGTGGGTGAGGAAACAGCATTTTAAGAATCACCCAATGTTTTGAGATGGCTTTACAAGCTTTGATGGAGGTATTTCTGTTTCTGCATTAACAGCAAATTCCTTGAATAGTCCGTACTTAACATAACCTTCCTCTCTCCCTGTTAAGATTACTGAACTATTACAAAAAGTTATCAGAGCTCAAATCCAAAGAATAAAATTCAGAAAATGCAAATTCTGATCAAGATACCTAGAAGCCATTTTTACAGTCCAAGATTTAAAAATTCAATCTCATTAAAAACAATTTCCTTGGACCTCATGTGATATAGCAGTTGTAAATAAGAGTCCCAGCTAGTGATCAAAACAGTTCTTATTCTCCCTTATACTATTCTATCACCTCACTGAACTTTACTTTCAGTAAACTACTTAAGCAAAAAGTAATCTGAACCTCAAATGCTACCTGTGGGCTCAGTGATGACAATCTCTGATGTTCTTGTTCAGTAAGAAGTATTTCATACAACAGAAGATGTTAAGTTAAATAAATACATTCTTTCAAGAAAAAAAAATGGTATTGTTAAACACAAAAAACCTCAACAACTCTAACTGCATTCAGAATACTGTGGAAACTTAAAGTCATTAATCACTAAATGGGAGTTGGTAAGACTTGGTCTAGCGCTACAAACTATCAGACAAACACATCTCTACCTCTCAGAATGCACTCTCAAAGCCAATTTGCCTAAGGAGTGAGCAGTATTTGATTCCTATCATTTTACCAGCACAGAAAATAGAATTTAAGGGGTAAAAGACCTGTCTCATTAAGCAGACAGGTCTTTCCACCACAACAGAACAATCCTGACAGCATGAACACCATAGAAATTACAAACTGAAGAAATTAGTTCTTTATTGCTCATCCAATTGAATATGTAAAAGAACAACCATTTTGGCTAGCAATTAAATAATGAATCTTCAATCCACAGTTGCAGTGACACTTCTATATCTCTATTCTCCAAGAAATTCAACAAGAAATAGCAAAAAACTTTGACATTGCAATGACTGAAAACTGACAAATTCACAGTAAATGGCCTTTGTATGCAGTAACAAAGTAAAGAACAACAAAATTATGACTAAAGCAGAAGAAATACAAAGATGCTGATCTACATAAACATTACAATCAGGTTCATTTGGACATAACATGAATAGAAAGATTTCTGCAAAAATTACAATATGCACCGCAGGTAATAACTGTTCACTGATAAAAGTATTAAGTCTAAGTCTTGCAGTTTAGAAGCTGCATAACTGGCTTCTGTGCAAGACAAGATTATTTCATGCATGGGGTATCACAGAAGAGTTTCAGAGAATCAGTATCACTGCAGGGTGAACTCAGCTTCACTGGAACAAGTTTAAGATTATTCTTTCCTAATAATTTTTCCCTGGACAGCTGAACTTTGAATACCAAGCAATACTGTCCTTCTAATTTTTGTGGTGTAATATCAATCTCTTAAATGAAGTATTTTGGTAGTTATTCTACAGAAGTGTTTTCAAACAGTTTGGGGATCTTGCTTGTACTGCACGATCTGTGCCCCAGTAAACTGAAGCATTCATACTTCCCATTTTCACTCTCCTTGGGAAAAATAATTGTTATCTGAAGTTCAGATTTGTGTGCAGTAGCAATATTTTAAAATTGCCACCCATATATAAGTTATCAGAAATAAGGGTCAAGACTCTGTCCCAAAGCAAGATCCAGCATAGCTGTTTTCCCAAATTCTCAAACAAATTGTATTTGTAGGCAAATGTTTCAGCTGCATAATGTTTTGATGCTCACTATAGTCATAAAATAGCTTAAGATATTGTTGCAGCTTCTTTGCACTGTCTGCAATATTGGCATACACGGCATGCCTCAAGTATGCGTTAAACTTATCTTGGCCACACTTAATCTTTATTGCACTTTTGTTGAGTCGAAAGGATTCAAATGTTCATGCCAGAAGCTTTTCAAAAGGCCCCAAGCTTCCTTACAGAAAAACTACCCAGCTTTTAATAAGTTTCAAATGGTGGGGGTTTTTGTTTGTTTTATCCTGCCTACTTAGGAGTAAGTTTAAAGCTCTCTGTCAGAATACACAAAGGAAACTCGCTGTACAGCTTACACATACCTTTGACCTTTTACAACCAAAGCCGCAGTGTCAGAAGCAGTTTCAAGAAGAATTGAGAAAAGAGAGTTTTTATTAAGAGTAAATGACAAGTTTTAGAATTCAGGAGATACACAGTAGAAAATGTAGTCCTTTTTCCATCCGCAAGAGCATACACCAAGTAGTGAATGACGCAGCAAGCGTTTGCAGATTTCTCCTTTAAGTTGTAAGCTCCTTAGAGCAAGGACAGCATCTGACACACTTATCACTTATATTACTTATCTCTTATATTACAAAGTCAAACAGTGTTCAAGAGCAAATGTAAGCTTTTATTAACTATGTGTTTCCCAACACCAATAAAAAGGCTATCCTACCTACCAGCAGCTGGTGAGGTACACCACCTCATCATTGAGCAATTCTTCATTAGATGAGCCATCAGTAAGAAGCACCAGAAAGTTTCAGGCTATCGGTCAAGAGAATCTTTTAGATTCTCTTTTATTCCCTTTTAGAGAATCTGTTACAGAGAAGTAGTTAATTGGCGAGGGTGTCTGGCCTCTCAAATGATCTTTTATAGATTGAAGGGTTTCATACTGCTATAAACACCACAATACTGGAATAATGATTAAACAAATCTTAGTGAAGGGTGGAGTATGTTTTGTCCCAAAGGCTTGGTCACATTCGTTTATAGACAGCTTTTTAAAAAGCAGTAATTTTTCTTTGCAACATGTAAAATGTGTAATCATGCATTTCCTGTGGAAGGAAGAACAATCCAACACATAATCAAGTTGCATAGTTCTAGCCCAAGCTACTGATATGACTTTTGGAGACATGGGAAGAAGAAAAAAGACACTAAATAGTATACATACTTTTGGATAATCCAGTTCAAAGAAGGTTTCTAAGTTGTTGATTAGGTTAGGATCCACACCTTTTAACGGCTTGAGAAGTGAAACACCAGGAAGCTTGCTATATGGCTGTTTGTCTGTGGTTTTCTTATTGAGGTGGAGGCGTCTGTAAGGAGAAATAACAGACCACCACATATGCTAGAGAATTCCATTCAAAATACAGTCAGAACTAAGAAAGATTGGGAGTTAAAATTGCTGCAAAAAAATTAGTTTTGGTTGTAGGAACAACAGCTATTTTTATATCTGACAGTTGATGCATCAGAGACAATGCCTAAAAAAGCCTTAGCATTGTATGTAGGTTAAATTCAACCTTACTCATTTTACACATTTCAGATTAATGTATTTTGCACTATGCTTTTTGAACAATAAGAGTATAACTTTTTTCAAACTACACAGGAGACAAGATTTTTCTGCCTTTCTCCATGGCATTAAAACTCATAGTATTATAATCAGAAATCAGGGTAATCAGGAAAACCAATTTACTGTACACAAGGCAAAAAGAGAAGGGTAAGGTGTTTTTTCCTGCGTTAAGTTATGCAAAACTTAAAGCAAACTGAAAGCACGGGGGAAACAGTTAATCCTACTGATCAATTTGTTAACAAACACCTGCAAGAAAAGGATAAGTATCAATCAACTGTAGTATAAAAATGCTAGAAACTGGACATCAGGCTGGGTCAGAAGCATAGCTAAACTGAGAACACAATTCCAAACAGTCACTAGTATTTCAGCAATGAATATACAAGTAAATTGATGATCATGTCACAACTCACTAACATGAATGTTTAATCCTACACTCCTGTGTGAATAAATGTAAAATTAAATTCTGAAAGCTTGATGGGCCAGTATACAGTCACATTTGCATCAAGTAAATATATATATATAATTTAAATAACTGGAAAAAAGTATTTGCTGAAACTTACAATTTGCTAATTAGTGTATATACTGCATATCATAGTTCTCTAACATGCATAGTAGCCAGATTGAAAGAATATTTTATTGCAGCATGTACCCAATGGTATCAATTCTTAACTTAAACTTTCACACTTTAAAATTCACAAGATGCTGCCTCAAAAAAAAAAAAGGGAACAGGGTTGCTCCATGGAGTGCTTCATCCTGGTTAAATGGTAAAAAAAAGTCAAGTTCCTAGGCAGCATGCCCCTGAAGAATGTGCCTGACCACGTGAATTTACTGAACTACGAAGGAGCTCTACTAAGAAGAGATTCCAGTAGTTCTCTAGAGTTATTTTCTCCTGGAATGGGATAGTGACATCCCCCCGCCATGCTCCTGTCAGGCAGGTTTGCAGCTGGACACCAGGGGCATAATGCTGTTACAGAGAATAAACAATGGGCTCACTAAAGAGACAGAAGGACAAAGCAGTGATGTCCTTGTACTGTTATTGAGTCCAAGCCTGGGCACTGCAAGGTAAACTGAAATAGTCTTGCTGAGCAATTAACAGCCAAGTGACAGTCAGACCAAAGTAAGAAAAACAACAGTTCATATAGCCACTACAGATAAAGAAAGGATCTCCTTACCAATTTTCAAACATTACAGCAAACAAGCGCTTTAGTACCAATGAGAAGGGAGAGTCTCAAGAATGCAGCTTTGACCAGGAGGGACAAAAGGTAGATAAGGCAAGGGAGGGGAAAAAAAAAAAAAAAAAAAAGAGTACTCCATTTAAAACAGACTGTAGCAATGCACACAGCTTTGTACAGAGGCAAAAGCCTTGATGAAGAGGAAATAAGAAGGAAGCAGCAGAGTAAACACAAAAAGGTAAGGAGAGAAAGGATGAAGACAGAGTCGAGGCAGGACTGTGATAAGGAATAAGCACCAAGTGATAAAACTGCAGAACCTTGCAAGGCATCATATTACAAATGACACTGACACACAGGATTATGCAGGTGATTGAATTACATAAGGAAAAGCCTACACATGGTGTACGAGAGGGAAACCTTGGAAAACATGCAAATGAGGCACACAGCATTGTCAGGATCTATTCAGCTATGAAACACCGTGCACTGAGACTTCTGACAGAGCATGGCTCAGTATGGTAAGACTGTCTGCAACATGCTGTCTTAAAAATAAGACTCCAGTTCATGTTCTATTCATAACACTGCACAAAAGCGGCAGCCTGCCATCCTGAAAGCACTGTGGTATTGTGACACTAAGGTAAAGCAGTTTCCATGCCCGTAATTGCAATGCTCTGTTAGACTCTATAGAGCAAGAGGCAAACTAACAGTAAACCAGATCATTTGTGGACTGGTTTATTGTGAGAACTATTTGTGAAGTGGCATATTCTGAAGAAAAATTAAGAAGTTACAATTAAAAACCTACCATCACCAAAGAAACAGACCAACCATCATTAAAAAAAGTTACAATATTCAAATTAAGGCTAACATTTAACTTGGGAGTCAAAATAAGACTAAATTTAAACAACATTAAAATTGTTGATGCAGGCATGTTCTAAATGAAGTTGTGTGTTACAGAACATGCACCAAAGTCTGCAAAGTAGTGGTAAGATGAAGCGGCAAGTTGGTATTTTTGAGCACTAACTTGTCCTTATGGTGGTTTTCTTAGACAGGTGTTGTGATCAGAGGTCTTCATTATCATGGAGCATGTATGACACATACAGTTCAAAATTATAAAGGAAAGCAATCCTTTCAAAAAGTTTGTGTCACATACAGGAAATAATATATTATTTTGCATTGAATTTAGATCAAAGCAGTCAAAACCACTAACTATACAGATGTACTTGTTTAATGCATTTTTTTCTACCTCTGCCTAATGCAGTAAGCTGCAGAAAAACACCTCACCAAGGAATGTATAACAACTTTGAGCTCTGAAACAGATGCTGGCAGAGCACTATTTAAAGGCATTTTCAGACCGTGTGTGTGAAAGACCAGTACCCAGGTTATCTATAAGTACTTTTACACCTACATAAATTAAATGGATCAGCCTGCAATCCCTAGGTAGTGAAACAAATTCCTTTGAGCAGTCTGGTGCTGGTGCACATAGGTGGGGAAAGAAAAAAGCAGCAGGATGCATAATGGTGTCAAGAGCTACAGTTCAACTATCATATATCATATAAGAGGCATCTGCAAAATTTCCTTAAACTTGGTTCTTTAACACAGTAACAATTAACCCACAGAAGCAACTGTAATCTACAGCTTGTCTCTCAGCTGAGAAAAAAAAAGTATTTCTGAAGACAAAGTCCAGGCTACTGAGTTATCACTGCCCAGTATACAATACAATAAATTCTTGCTAACCTGTATCAAATTAAGCAACAAAACTTTTTTTTTCTAGGCCAAGACTACACTTCCTCCCCCCACCTTATGAAGGGCAGGAGAGTATTCTAGCAAAAACAAGAAGCTTGCTACAGTAGACAGACTGCTGGGTGTCTCAGCTGAGAAAGTAACATACGCCTTTTAAAAGCAAGTGAAAAAACCTGAACACACTTTATTCAGGCATTTCAGCCTTCCCTCAGCAGCTACTTTAAAGAACTATCCTATTAGGGGGAGGCAAGTAATTCTTGGTCAGAAATTTGTAACAGATACTTAAATATTGCAAGACAGCACTAACAAGATGCAGGAAGCACCGACAACATCCCTTGGAGGCTATGGTTCCGCAGGCAATCAAGATAGGCTAGCAGATCATTACTTCTGAAAGGGGCTGTTTTCCTGCTTCTACTTCTGAATACACACTCCCCCCTTCCCCAGTTCGTCTTCATGTTACTGAGCTGAACCATTTCACACAGGTGTTTGTGGAGTGTTGGTCTGCTATGGAGTAACAGACAGGAGACCTCAGCTTGAACAGGAGAAATAAAACGTAAGATTATCCTGCTTCTTTTGGCAACAGAAAGGTAAAAAGGAGGAGCTTCCCATATCTTCCTCATTTTTTATACATGCCTTGTGTTAAAACATTTCCAAAAGTAGGTACCTTTATGCACAGAATTAAAAATTAAATTTGCTACGGATACACCATGCTGGTTAGTGCATTAAATACAACTGAAAGAAAGATTGGAGGAGTTCAAAAAGTATTACAGACAACCCCTAAATTCATAAAAAGGTTAACATCACCCTTGCTTCACAAACAATAATATTAGCCATTTAAAATCCTACCACATTAAATGTAATGGTATAAAGATAATTCCACATAAGAAGGCATAGATAACTACCAAATAAGTTTCAATATCTCACAGCAGTAACTTTTTATACAGTCATCTGACCATTTTGCAATTAAGTAACCAAGAACACTTTTTATATAGAGATTGTACTTCTATATAAAAAATATATGCATAATTATATATTCATAGACAGAATAAGATTTTATTTACATATGCCAGAGTCATGAATTCGAGACAGCCTTTGGGTTGGGAGCTACAGTGCAAGTTTCTGCCTGTCTGTGAAGGCGGGAGGGAAGGGGTCTGCCCAAGCAGCCTTTACCATAGCTCTGGTCCACCCGACCAGGAAGCAAAACAAGACACTTGGGCATGGAGGCAGAGAGAAGCACAAGAGGACTCTGCAATGACACAACTAAACCTGAATAACACACTATTATCAAGTACTTATTTCTCATACTGCTCTACCCAGATTTAAGCACAAAGGCATACTACTGTGTATTAAGAGGCCTACTACACTATTACCCCTTTTTAGGGACGTCCTAGACTTCAGACAGATTTGAAAATTGCAAAACAGATCAAACAAAAAACATCAGCACCCATGGTCGCAGGTTTCCTAGCAGATGGAGAGAATTATTCTTAAAGCAAGAACTAAACACCTTGATCTTGTTTTCAACATTTTTCCCCCTAGAGTGGAGTCTTATAACATAGCTGAACCAGTTTAACTATAGGCTACTGCTCAGAGGCACTCCTTTCCTCCTTTCCCCTCTTTCTGGGATGTGCTGTGCTTCCCAGCGGTGCTGATACTTGTCTGATCCCACAGTGACCTAGCTGAGATACTTAAACCACCGCAGAACTATTACCCCATTTGTAATGTCAACATTTTGTCAGTTTAACTTAGCAAGTATACAGTTTGAAAGGATGCGGCGAGATGATCATGCAGCTTCACTAGCAGCAGAGATCACCCAGCATTCCTTCTCTTCTGTGCTGCCATACACACCAGCCAAACAAGACATCATGCCAGTACCCATACCCGTACAATCCTGCTTCAACTCCCTCACTTAACAGAAAGTTAGGTCTGGCTTTTTTCCTTCCAATTCAGGTTGTCTTCTGCCAAATTAGAGTTAGGGCACCTTAGGGAAGGCTGCAAGAACCTCCAGAGCATGTTCAAGAAGGTGGCTGTGAATGTGCTGCCAAGATCATGGGAGGAGGAATGATCTTGGAGAACTCCTTCCTCCTCAGGCTTCAGTGGGCTTCCAGAAGAGCTGAGCTGCCCATGGATGAGCAGCATAAGCCCACTTACCATGGAGTCAGAGGAGAACCAGTGTCAGCACAGAGGAAGCATCAAGGGGCACACCACCTTCCTCTAGAAACATACACAAGGATTAGGGTCAGTCCGCTGAAAACTCTTCCACAACCAACTCTGCATCACGGTTTTCCTTTACAGCATTCACACCCTTAGAGCTTGCTCCCTGCCCTTATTTGTCCACCAGAAACAGCTAACCAGATTACTGGCAGCAAATACTGACAGTGTTCACAAGTGACTCTTGACATAATACTCAAGGCATGCCACCCTTCTACCTCTCTTGGCTAAAGAGAGCCCCACAGACATGTGCTGGTGCCAGTTCAGGACACCTTTGCTCGGCTGCTGACTGGGGTCAACCCATCCCACCAGCGTGTTCAGGTAGGCAGTCTTCCCCATCCTCCACTCTTGCCCCTTGCTTACATCTGATTCAACAGCCATATGGACACATGGCAAGTAGTCAATCCACCTACCCACTGACCTAACAGTTACACAAGTGTCAGATCCAACAACAGGGAGGAGCAGAAATGCACAGCTGGAGGACAAGTGGAAAGGACTTAAGAGGAAACCCTAATGTCACTTTTAGTATGACAGCAATTGCAATTAAAAACAATCAACATATCACTTGGCCTTGATAAAATGCTCAGAGATAGAAGCAAGTAGACAAGTCTGAAAGAAGGAAATAGTGGGTAAGATTCAGGTGCCCACTTTGTAGTACAGACTTCTTGTGGCTGTCTGCCAGCAGAGAAACAGTCATAGGTATGTGCACGCCTGCAAAAAAACTGAAAACAAAAAATGTAATCCTACTGTTTGCATACTAGAAGTTTATGTTGAAAAGCATGCTGCAATTGGTTAGTGCTTCATCAGATGCCAGCTGAGGGTAGAAGGCAGACCAAACATTTCATTCACTTTCAATGCATACTTTCTCCTGTACTACACATACCCCACAGACAAAAAACAGAAAAGGACCTTAGAATGTAATGCACTGAAGTCACAATGGGTAGTGGAGAGGAAGGGGAATGATTTAAAAAGAAAAAAAACCACCTTAAAACAAGCTCCAAAATAGCAAGTCAAAGCTCTTCCACCAAAAAAAAAAAGTTGAATTAAAGGCCTTGAGATGGAATTCAGTGAGAAAGAACCTAGATTGTGAAGACTAATTTTTCAGAAGGCAAATGTTCTCAAAAACCAAACAATTCGCTCTTCCAATTTTGGGAAGTAGTAGTTCGATCAGTGGCTAGTAATAAAGACAAATAAAACCATACAATGAGGAACACTAGAAATCCTATCTAGTGCTATTTGACATTTTGAACTTGAAATCTTCATACACAGCTGAAATTCTTTAAGACACATCTTCTAAATGTTATCACAAAAGTCACATTCAGTAGATGCAATCCATAATGTGATACAGGCTTTTTTTAAAAGGCAGGAGGAAGAGGAAGGAGTTTAGACTTTTCAAACATGTTTTGGAGTTTCAAGTAGGAAAAAACCTTATCTTTCAGGAAGAAAAAAGAGTAAACACTACAGACCTCAACTGAAAACCAGTAAACACTGCTTTTTAATCTAGAAATCCCTCTC
Organism: Ciconia boyciana; assembly: GCF_034638445.1. Taxonomy (NCBI): domain Eukaryota; kingdom Metazoa; phylum Chordata; class Aves; order Ciconiiformes; family Ciconiidae; genus Ciconia; species Ciconia boyciana. The sequence continues at coordinate 92,313,393 of NC_132937.1, read as the reverse complement.
CTACTTCCCTCTCTGCCCCCACACCTGCACGACAGAAGAGAAACAAACAGGCTCCCATACAATAGATTGTAGTTAAACCTGAAGTAATGGGAACCCTTTTACTGTCTGAATCCTAGTTTACAGTTCAGCAAGCTGAAATGAAACATGGTTGACAAAAAACACAGTAAGTTGTCTACAACACAGCCATTACTGGATCATACTAAGCATTAAAATGAACACACAGCTTTCCTTGTAGTCTATCTGCAGGCTGCCATCAAAATAGCAATTCTTTCCCTGTTTCTGCTTTCCCACACCCTCAGCCTACTGGTGGCTATAAAGCAGTCAGCACCACAAGATAAATTGGATCAGCCTGCTGATCAAACAGAGCACTATCCCACAGAAAGAACTAGCTTGCTTATCTGAGTCACCACATAGCCACATGCTCACTAAAGGCAGATTAGAATGGCAGAAATGTTTAGAAAGGTGTAGGGGTAGGAGGGGATTTGGATTATCCCTTTGAGCATCAAATCAAGAGCCACTGAGACATAGAAATAGAAATGCTTTTTGATACAGACTCCTTGCAATAAATGTTACACAACTTCAGAGAACTACATCCAGCATGATTTGTGTTTTATTTATGAAAGCATCTCCAGTGGATGGCAGTAACTCTGGGCCAGATAAAGCAATCACAGCAGAGAGCTTTTAGTACAGGATAAACTCCTCAGTGTTAAGTATGGGGTCTTTTAAAACACAAAGCTTTAGAACATTTGTACTGTGAAGACTATTCAATCTGTTTTTCTGACTTTTATTTTGCAAATCTATAGAATTAAAATAGCTCAGCCCTATTAATTTCATAAGGCACAAGTTTAAATGACATCATTTGCTAAACATTAGATAGTGTGCTTCCTACAGACCCTAGGTTGCTCCTTACTGCCAAAGATCCCTAGCACCCATCAAGATTTTCCAGTTTCTTCTCCATGAAAGCTTCCAAAGCAGTCAACTGCCAATAACAGAATTGTGTTAATGACTAAACAGAAACTACATTAACAAATCATAAAGCAGATACCATGCCAATATTTTTTCTTTATTTTCAGTGGACGACAGGCCATTTTTTATTTAATTAACTCAGCTGCAAGTGTTTCGAGAGTACAAAACAGCATACCACTGAAGCAGAAGCCTTACTCAAACAGCAATTCACACAAGTTTGAACACACAGTCCCAGGCCCTATTACCCCCAGTTACAGTAATAAAAAAAGCTGTAAACCTTGTCTGGACTACACAATTGTCAGCAGGACAGTGTCACTGCCCTTGTGCTGCAAATGCCTTGGAGAGCGTGAATAAGTCTCCTATAAGGAACATCAGAAACTGAAGAAAGCAATTATAAAAAACCTTCCAAAGAAAAATGTTAAGTTAAAGTAACACTTCTACACTCAACACCATATTTGACAGCATTTCAGAAGAGTATTTGTTTTATGTTTCCAACAGATACAACCAGAAAAACTAACTTGGTAAATTTCACCTGTCTTCTCTATGTAAAAACAAAAAACCCACAACACAACACTTGGTTCACAGACCCTCAAAAAAAATTTACCTCCCTCACCACTACACAATCTGCATAAAACAATCTGCTTGGAAATGCTGTTATGAAACATATATATCACCTCCCTTAAAAATGCTTAAAAGAAAGTGTGGAGTATTTTAATTTTGAAACATCTGATTAGTATTTCAAAAGGTTAACAGGTACATCCCTGCACGGCCTCATACTGCACAGTCAGTATAGCAGGCAGGGGAAAAAGCAGCAGAAACACCCCCAGGTGCCTGAAGCCTGAAAATCCTGTCTACTCCCCCCTAGCCCACCATAGAGATCTGTGAGCATGAAGGCAGGAAGAATTTCTCGCTTTCTAGTTGCTATTTTTAACATTCAACAGTTCAAAACATAGGTTCTCATGAAGGACATGAGTATGAAAGTCTTCTACCTCTTTTTAACACAGAATCTTACTTTAGCAAGGCTTGCAAGAAAAACGCATGTTGATTTAAGCTAAAAAAGTATTTCAGTAGAAAGTGCTTAAGATATCTCCTCAATAACAGCTCAGTCCATTGATCAAAATCTAATTTTCAGCAGCTTGATTATTCTATGTGTAACAAGGTGTGCATATGACTAGATAAATATTTTTTCTGCTTCACAATGAAGTGTAGTACACTACCCATTATCAAACCAAAGCAACAGTCACCTGGGAAGTCATTACTATACAGGCATATTGAACCAAGACCTCAAGACAAGCACTTGATAAAAATAGGACACTTGCAAACGACAAAAATGAATGTTTAACTTCATTTACAGATTCTTCCTCATGGACTGTACTGCTGACAAAGCTGAGATGAGCCCTACCAAGGGAAAAAAACAAAACAAAACAGTCTTTGGTCTACAAAGAGGTGTTTCTAAAGAGGGGGCCAATAATTCAAGTGGTCTAAACCAGACTAAACGAACTACCAGCATAAATTGGCAATGAAGATATTAGTTACCCCATTGTTTTAATGAAAAAAAGATTGGTCCACTGGAAGCACCTATCAAGTATTCAAAAATTGCTTTAAGAAATACAACAAGTCCAAAGCAAAAAGTTACAATTAGCAGTGCCAAGATAGTCCTAATCTTTCACTTAGTACAATGCTTCACTTTGGCTTTCTGTCTTTGTCTACACTTGTAAACATATTTTTACCTTACTTGTCCAACGCACAGTGTAAGACTTCCTTTAGGCATGCTACAACTTCAATAATCTGACTCAAGGTATGAATTTGCCCAGGCAAATTATGAGAAGGTATAGTCTAGCCTACATTCTCATCTACTATTATTAAAAGCAACATATCTATGTGCTGGTTTTGGCTGGGACAGAGTTAATTTTCTTCATAGTAGCTAGGATGGGGCTATGTTTTGCATTTGTGCTGGAAACAGTGTTGATAATGCAGGGATGTTTTAGTAACAGCTGAGCAGTGCTTACACAGAGCCAAGGCCTTTTCTGCTCCTCACCCCACCCCACCAGCGAGGAGGCTGGGGGTGCACAAGAAGATGGGAGGGGACACAGCTGGGACAGCTGACCCCAGCTGACCAAAGGGCTATTCCATGCCATATGGCATCATGCTCAGCATATAAAGCTGGGGGAAGAGGAAGGAAGGGGGGATGTTTGGAGTGATGGCATTTGTCTTCCCAAGTACCATTACACATGATGGAGCCCTGCTTTCCTGGAGATGGCTGAACACCTGCCTGCCGATGGGAAGGAGTGAATTAATTCCTTGCTTTGCTTGCATGTGCAGCTTTTGCTTTACCTATTCAGCTGTCTGTATCTCAACCCACAAGTTCTCACTTTTACTCTTGTGATTCTCTCCCCCATTCCACCGGGTGAAAGCAAGCAAGCAGCTGTGTGGGGCTTAGTTGCTGGCTGGGGTTAAACCACAACACTTAAGAAAATGCAAAACTATTCACCTTGCGATTAGCAAAATGAAAAGCTTTTTTGATCTATAGCAAAACATTTCTCACAATAAAGTAATTCCTTTTAAACCATAGTCTTCAGTAAAATGCAGAACCAATATTAAGTGTGTCAAAACCACATAACCTCGTTTCAGATAAAATAACAGGGAAAAATCCCAATGAACTCTGACACCATTATTTGGCATTATGCAATTCCCCAGGGAGTGATGGACACAAATACTGAAGGGTGCTCTAGTAAACCAGTAAAACTAGTTACATATTTAGCATGCCAGAGAGCAGTTCTAACAGAAACTTCACAAATTAATTTTTAAAGTCACTTATCATCTACCACTCTACTCACCCACCTTAACCAAAAGTTATGCCTTTATGGAAACATGGTTCCTGTAAAGCCTCAACGTCTTCAAACTTCTTTGAAATCTTCATATTCTGACAAAAGCTGACAAAAAGGTTATATTCTTCCTCATTCCAGTGCTCAGCTTCTTCCACTCCAGCTGACATAAAAGGCTGGGTGCTTTTTTGCCCTCCAAGAGCTCCACTTGCTCCAGTAACCCAACCCATTTAATTTCCATCTTACATATTCTAAATCTTGCAGTGTTCTATCTTCCCCTTCCATGCAAATCACTCAGATGTGGTTTGTTTTTAAAGCCCACTTGTCACATCTATTGCACCATCTTACCTCCTCTCAACACAAGCATACCATCCAGTCTGCCCCAATTCTTCTCTAAATCTACTCTAGTCAGTCTTTAATCTAGGGTTTGGTTCTTCGCATTCTGTTAAACTATTCATGTTCAGAGCTGCTACTACCATACTGTCACCCCAAAGTTTATAGTCTGTATCTTATCCTCCTGACTCACACTATTAAAAAATTTGCCTTCCCTAACTGCCTCCAAAATTACGGGGTTTCTCCCACATTATTATCACTCTCAGGTTTCTGGTTCTGCACTGTTTTGTTTTCCCTAATTATTAATCTTGTAATACAGAAACTCATTCAACCACAATCTTAGTATAAATAACTTAAAAATTAATTCCTGCTTTCTCCAGTTCTGTCTTCCCCTAAGGATTACCTAAATTTAAGTCTTGTGACTACATAGTGTCAGGTAAATTTCAACTTGTTTAAATAAGCAACATACACAACTTGCATCCTCCACACAACCTCCTTCTCAGTCGATCACTCTGTTATAGTCCAGGCAGCAGCCTGGGTGTCATCTTTCACAAAATCACAGAACAGAGTTTGGAAGGCACCTCTGAGATCAGCTACTCCAACTCTGGCTCAAAGTGGGGTTAACTAGAGCAGGTTGCTCAGGAGCATCCAGTCAGCCTTTCCTGTCTCCAAGGATGGAGCCTCCACAACCCGTCTGGAGCATCTGTTCCAGTGTTCGACCATGAAAGTCTTCTTTTGTTTAAAATGAAAGTCTTTCATTTGAATTTGTGCTTGTTGCCTCTCATCCTGTCACTGGGCACCACTGAAAAGAGTCATGCCCCATCTTCCTCACACTTCTCCACCCTCCAAAAAAATCAGGTATTTACACACATTTATTAGATGCCCCCAAGCCTTCTCCAGGCTGAACAGTCCCAGTTCTCAGCCCCTCCTTGTACAGGGCTGCAGTCCCATCGTCATCTCCGTAGCCCTAAGCTTACTCCATATAAGCCCTCTACTTGCTGCAGTATATCCATGTGTCTCATACTGGGGAGCCCAAAACTGTGCACTGTGCCCCAGACATAGCCTTACTGGCGCTGCGTAGAGGGAAAGGACCACCTCTCTCAACCTGCCAGCAATGCAGCCCAGGATGCTGTTGGCTTTCTTTGCCGCCACAGGCACACTGCTGTTTGTAGTCAAATTGGCATCCACCAGCACCCCCAGGTCCTCTTCTGCCAAGCTGTTTTCTAGCCAGTCAGCCCCCAGCCTGTGCTGATGCATGGAGTTATTCCTGCAGGTACAGGACTTGGCATTTTCCTTGGTTGAGCTTCATGAGGTTCCTGTCAGACCATTTCTCCAGCCTGTCCGGGTCCCTCTGGCTGGCAGCACACCAACCTGGTATATCAGCCACTCCTCCCAGTTCTGTACCGCCAGCAAACTTGCTGATACGTCCCATCCTTCAGGTCATTAATGACGATGCCAAACACTATTGGCCCCAGCACTGACACCTGATGATTTTGTGCATCTCAAACTTAGCATCCCTTCAGCGGTTTCCATCTTCTATCACAAGCTATCATTATCCTATCTATGCACTGTGCATAGAGCAAACTGCTGCAATTTAGTCCAGCTTTGAGCAGTGGATTGGAACTGAACCTTCCACAGACATTCCAGCCTGAAGCACTCCAATTTCCTTCACAGTTCTGAAAAACCGACTCTCACCTCTGCCTGTAAGTTGCTAGAGAAAAGTCTCAGCCACTTGTGTGTTCCCATACCCTGTCATTTCCCTGTGTTCCTCCCCAGTAACTGTACTTGACTTCATATCTTTGCATTGCTATCCTTCAGATTTGCCTCTGCTACAATGCTGTCATTCACTTGCTGAGTAAAAGCAACCCATCAAGTTGTACAGATGTAACACTCGCAGCAAGTACCTTAAGGTTTCTGCATAAAGTAGGGTCCATCTTCAATGCACAGATTATTGGAGAAAGGGTTACTGAGAGAAAGAGCAGGAAGATGAAAATGTTATGCAAGATCAAACAGAAGCTTTAGATATCTTTCAAACTTTTCATGCTTCTCCAGTGTCCCAGTTTGTGGTCAAACATCCAAGTCCTTTTTTGCTTGCTTTTAACCCTCTAAGAATATTTACAGAAAGAGATTGGCAATACAGACCATGAACTTGCTCCATTCCCTGTTCCACATATACAAGATCACAGACCACAATCTATTGTTAAAGTTACCAACATTTTACATCAAGCTTGTCATCAGCTACATAACTGGAAAAACCATTTACTCTGAGGTAGGTGACCTGCATGGAAAATTTCTGCATAAGTGGTTCAAGTTCAATAAAGATTGAACTAAGGAATGAAGACAAACCCAAGAACAGACGCAGCACTCTGCACGTGCTAGACATCTTCCAGCCACTTCCTGGAGAAGCTCCAGTACAATCACACTTCTTAGTTTTCTATTTCAGTTTGATTATCAACAAGAGGGAAGGGTACCTCTAATCTCAGAAACAAGTATTTGCATTACCTCCAAAGTCTATCAAAATGTTAGCTCACTTATGCCTAGTAACACTTGATGGTAACAGGCAAGCTCTCTAAAGATCACCTTTTAAATTAGCTCTACACTACATCCCCTCCTGGCTCCTATCTGTGACAAGACTGCCTCTGAAACACTTCCACAAACCAAAAAAATGCAACCCTATGATGGCAAAGTGAATAACTACTACTGCTCTTAATAGCTACTTTAGCCAATCTATTGCCAGACACTGACAGTGGAAAATACAAGATAGCCCAAAGGAAGAGATAGCCCCACCAACAAGCAAAAAGGTCAAAAGGAGGTGACAGAAGACAAGCAGAGAGGTCAGAGAACAGAGCAGGGTAAGCCTGGACACAAGTCATGGACTGAGCAGCAAGAGAGGGACAAAGAGAAAAACAGGGTGACAAGACAACCGAACAGGGCCAAGAGAAATAGAATTGTTATTTTTTCAAGAATGAAAGGTCACAATTACTATATGGTAATAGTTTATTAACCAAAAGATCAAAATTACTTCACATAAACAGAAGTCAAACATCAGCTGTATGGGGTTTTTTCTTTAGGTTTGGAAGACATGTTTACAAAGCTCTTCAACATTGCAGAAGTACTTCAGGAAACTTGAGTTTTATGCATCTGTGCAAACTGAATTTCCTCCTTGGGTGCATATGCATTACACTAAGGCTATTAATTACTTTTATTTACATTCAGGTGTTTTATTACATTTATATGTTTCTGAAAGTCTTGTGTTTCACTCAGCAGACAAGGCACAATGGGCCCAATTACATCCAAATGCCACATGAATACAGAATTCATTATTTCTTCATTGACTACTGTAACTTATAGACAATTAAATTATTTTAAAAAGCTAAAACCAGCAATATGTTTATCAATTAAGTGACATGCACTACCCTTCCTACTCATACCTGGGAACCAAGACAATGAACAACCTCAGTATCAACTGTCTGTGGATGCCTTCAAGAAAGAAAGCGATTTACATTAAGTGATACAATTAGAATTGCCACTGACAACTGTTACAAGAAAAATGGAGACTCAAAACCAGAACCTGACTCCATGAGTCCAATTTTATGGACCAGGCAAATAGAGCAGCAAGATATAAACAGCTTAAGAGATTTACCAAACATTTCCTAGGAAATCTGTGGCAGAGGCAATGTTGAGTGCAAGTCAAAGATTGAATTCAATTTCCTTAACTTAAAAGCCATTCTATTGCCTCTCCTCAGTCCCAGAATAAATTTACAGTACACACCTCTACTTGGTGTTCAAGTTGAAATAATCGTCAACAACAAAAAGTGAGAGAGTTATTCAGGGAAAAAATATAAAACCTTTAATTTTTAAACTAAAGTCTGAAGACATAGCAGGGAAACAGAGATCAGATTGATTATGCTTAAATACGGCATTTTCTAGGTTTTGGAGGCTTTGCTTGCCAGCTTTATTTTAAGAAGAGGCACACCATGTTCAGAAAGTTCCTATCATTATTAAACTAGAACCATCTATTTTGAAATACAGTTAGAACAGCAAATCCACTGCCACAAATCTTGCTAGCCAGTGATTCAGAATTACAAGATGTGTTAGAGTGCCATAAACCCCAAGAAAACAGCTTTAATTGTGGTTTGGGTTTGTTGTTTTTTTTTTTTTTTTGGGGGGGGGGGGGGATGGGGGGGTTTGTTGTTTTTGTTTTGTTTTTTTAACTTTTTCCCTGATTTCATAAGACTTTTGTGACTTCTGTTCCACTCTTTGCATGTCCTTAGAATGGAAGCTAGTAAGAATTAAATAACTATTTCAATAGACCGCTAAAATATCAAAATTTACTCCTCAGTTTCCTGAGTAACACAGCCACTACTGTAAATTTTTCCCTTATTAGCGCATCATACACACAGTCTTCCATTTCAGATATAGCTATACATTTGATTTTCATTCTCAAAGTTCATTTTAGTTGTCCATACAACTATACAACTTCAGATTGTTTCAGAGTCGGTACATCAGATAATCTCCAACACTGAACTCTTCCTACTGGATCAGTTGGCAGCTCAACTCCAACTGAAGAGCCTATATGCAAGCAAGGAAGGGTCTTAGTCAAGGTTCTGAATTGGGTATAAAGGATAGCAACTCAGGTCAAATATCACAGCCTTACTATGCAGAGTAATATTTGCAAACTGCACTTTATCTAATTACTAGCTATAAACACCTGCTATTTGGTCTATGTTTATTGCTTTTACTTCACTGACTCAGTATTACTAAGAGAGCACCAAACCAAGACCCATTTCATAATGACATACATTAGACAATTTATGAAGATTGGCCTTCTGACTTAACAGTGTGGCTATTTGCATTTCATTGCTTCAGCCCACCTGTTTATTTTAAAGGAATAGGAAATCAACCCATCCTACTATATTTCTTTATAAATCAAAACCATTCAAAGTGGGGAAGGGCAGTAGGGGAAAGAGGTGGCAAGAACTAGATTTTGCAAATGCAGTATGGAAGAAAGAACATTCTTTCTCAACTGAAACCTTGTACAGTACCTTAGATACCCAAAACCTACATCTTTTAAAGCAATTACAGCACAAACCAACACAGCTGAAGTGCTGTCATGACCTTAACCTGCACAACTGCTGACAGCACTTCAAGACAAAAAAGCTTACTTTCTTGAATAATCCCATTTATATACTTAATTCACATATGTTTGAAGTATTTTGCTAAATCAAACATCTAAAGTGCCAATGGGAAACCACAGGAGGAGGAGTGCCTAGGCCACAACAGCTTTGCTGACATGTTTCAACATTATTTTAGTACTCCAGTGGCACAGATCAGCCCTTCCAACTCACCAGTTCAGCATTGCTAGATGCAGTGTAGATCAAGGACAAACAGCCCCTACCCCAATGACTTTAAAAATGTTAAACCAACAATACTGTCCATAAAGAGAAGACAGGAAGACTAATTAATTTAATCTTTCTTCTTCACTTCCTGTAACAGGTACAGTGTAAGTAGTTTTCAGTATATGACAAGTATCACATAATTCTATTCTAATACTACATCCTCCCACTGACATCAAAAGGAGTTTCCATCTGTAAGTGAAGACTCCTTCATACCTCAGTGGTCTAGGAAAGGGTGCAGTGTGCTCTGCCTGCTGTCCAGGACAAAACAGTCTCTATGAGATGACAGGCACCAGTACCAGTGTCCAGCCACCAGAGCTTTCAGGCCATGGCATTAACAATCACCATCTATCTGGGGTCCTGTCCCCAGCAGCCAAAGCAAACACAACTGATTACCTCCTTCTGCTAATTCCCTTCACAGGGGTATCTTGCTTGCAGGACCAGGCCTGTCTTCCACATATCATTCCAACAGACAACCCCACAGCCCTCCTCCCTTGCACAGGGCAGTGCTTAGAAGTAGCACAGGCTCCAAACTCTCTAGAGCAGTGCTTTTTCCAGCCATCAGCTATATCCCACCAGCTCCAGTTTCCCAGCACCACCACAGCCACTGCAAGAACATCTCCCTGGGATGCCTGCTGTAGGTGTCCACTATTTCTTTAATTTCACTACAAGCAAAGGACAGCTGCATGGTCACACTATGGGGAGCAGCGGTCCTGTTTCCACAGATCTGCCAAATCACTGTAACTGGGGCAGCTCCTCCACAACAGCGTGCCAACCCAGCACAGCTTACAATTTGGTCACTTCAGTGCTACCAGCTGCTCATCTCCAAGGGCCACCTTTTCACACTGAACACTAAATACCCCTGTTACCACCAGCCCATTACTCTGACAAAGACAGTCAGCTCCTGGCTCTGGACCTGCTGAGATGGTATCCCAAGAGCCCTACTGAAAGCACACTTTTCTCCAGGGGTCTCAGAGGTTGGGACAAAACTGCCTCAATTCTTACCCATCCCCTTTGCAGCTGGCAAGTCTTCCACCTGTTAACACATTGTCTGCATTAACTCCCCATACACAATACATACACTTGCAACACAAATTCCTAATAACAAAAACCACAACTCCTTCCAAGTTTCACACCACTGCAAATACCCCAGCCCCAGGCCACACCAGGTCCAGCTGCTACCTGCATTCCCCACCAATTACTGTCACAGACAAAACAGTCTCAACTCAGGGAATTCTACTTACTTTAAATTATTGCCAATTAACAGACAATTACTGATTTGGGTATTGAGGAAAAAAAAAAAAGACAACCAACCAGACTTTTAGGGAAGCACCTTTTGCCCTCCTTCCCCAGGCTCAGCTTCAGTCAGAGACCTTTCCTCCCCATCTTTCTGTCTGAACTGCTCTCATTTTCACTGCTCCTTACACTCAGTCCCTCCCAAGCCCTTCAGCGAGGCAACGCAGAAGGCGAGGGTCAGTGCATAATGGTTTTTCTGCCACGCCTTGCTTCTTACTCATTTTCTTCCACTGCTGGTTGCTTCTTAACTGTTACTCTGCTCCAGCAGGTGTACCTGCTCTGGAGTGACTTACCTACAGGTTGCAGTCCCTTTGGCAGAGTCTCTGCCCCAGTACAGGTCTGCCTCAGGGGTGGGTCACCCACAGGCTGCAGTCCCTCACAGTGTCCCCGCCCCAGCATGGGTTGCCTGCAGGTCGCAGTCCCTTCACGGGTATGTATACTTGCTCTGGCATGGCTTACCTGCAGCCCATGGTCCATTCAGGAGTATCCCTGCTCCAGTGTGCAGCCTCCACAGGAGGCAGTCCCTTTGAGGGTGTAGCTCCTGCGGCACGGACTGCCTGGCAACATCCCCTTCCTCAGTTCTCCTCTGTTCTCTCCTCTTATGTCTCTTAGTGTATTTCATCCTTTTTCCTCCTGTTTATCCTCTCACATGTCTTCCCCCATATCTCCATTTGTGTCTCCTGCCCCTTGCAGCTGCCACTCTTTCTTAAAGATTTATGAGCAGCAGTACACACACTCATCTGATAGGTTGAGGTCTTAGCATGCAATGGGCTGTTTTCACCAGCTTCAAAGCTGTCCAGAATCAGCTGTGTCCACAGTAGTTCATGGTGTCTTCCCCCACCAGGTACCCTTGCAGCTCTCCAGTACTGAAATCCTGCCATTTGTGCCCAAGACAACCCATACAGCTAGTTTTCAAGAAATAAGTTAATTATCTGAGTAAACATAAGACCTAAAGGCAACTGAACTACACTACAGAAAAATGATTAGAGCTTATAAGTGATTTCACATAAAAAAGAACAAGGCAACCATGACCAAGGGCAGCAGAAGCAAATCTCTAGCATCCATGAATTCAAGAGGAGCTTTGCCTTCAACAAGGGCTAGGGTTTATCACAGATAGATACCTATCAGATGCACGTGGAATAGCAAGAAAGGAGAACAGATAAGCACAAGCAAACAGAAATTCAGGTATTTTCTAATCCCTGTAGTGATGCAACAGTGACCTTTTATTTAAGAGAGTAAAAACATGGTCTTCTACAGAAAGAGAGGTGCGTTCTTACTCCTTTCCCCACATACCCACAGACAATTCCCCTGCCAAGCTCAAGCAGGAATCCACTTTGTTGGCCACTGAAATGCAAACACTCCTCACAAACTCTTAAAGCATTTTTCCTTAGAATCATCCAAGAAGGGTCTGGACCACTATATATACTTCTTTTTACAAGTACTGCCATTGTTTCTCAAAAAAAAAGCATACTTATGGCTAAAATCCTGTTTGGTCAGCCCAGGATACTGCACTACTTTGGATGTTCTGCTGTACATGCGTTGCACAATCAAAAGGCACACATTTTATAACTGCTGTGCACGTTGGCCTCCCACCATCAGCGAAAAAGCCTCACTTTACAGGTGTACCAGCAAACAACAAAACCCAAGCCTTCCCTAGCAGTGCTAAAGGCAAAGGATTAAAGATCACGGTGCAAAAGCAGCCGGCAGAAGCCTACAGAGAACGGGTTTTACCCGGAGACCGATGGCAGGGTACTGGCTATGCCCTCACAGCAGCCGACCCGCTCCCCGGGATGCGCGCCGGGCCTCACACCGGGGGCCGCAGGACACAGGCGGCGGGCGCTGCCAACACGCCGGCCCGCAGGTGTGCCCCTCCGGCCCCACGCAGGGGAAGGCAGGCGGGAGGCTCCCCGTGCCTGACACCCGGGGGGAGAGGGGGAAGAGGTGCCGCCAGCCCGCGGGGCAGGCGGTGCGGTGGCGGGGGACGAGGCCCGCTGCCCGGCTCCTCAGCGGCGGGGCCGCTCTCGGCGCGATGGCGGGTGGGTGGGGCGGAGGGGGGTGAGGGAACAACGCCGGCGCCATCCCCGTCCCGCGCTTACGTGTAGATGATGGACATGAAGTGCATGAGCCAGAGCACGACGAAGAGGATGAGCCCGAAAATGGCGAGTCCCTCCAGGGCCAGGGCCAGCACCGCCATCCCCGGGGCGCGGCGGCCCGAGCAGGAGCCGGCAGCGGAGCGGGAGCGAAGCGAGGGAGGGTGGCTCGGAGGCCTGCCGGCGCGCGGGGGGCGGCGGCGGCGGCGGCGGCGGCTGCTGCTGCGGCGGCGGCGGCTGCTGCGGCGGCTGCTGCGGGCAGGCTCTCGAGCTGCCTGCTGCTGCTGCTGCTGCTCCACCGGCCCGGCGGCCTCCGCGCCGCCAGCCACTCGCGCACTGCCGACCGAGCAGCCCCGCCTGCCTCCGGCCTGCCTGCCGCCGCCCGCCCCCGCCTTTCTGACAGGCGCAGGCCCCGCCCGCCCCCGCCGGCGGCTGGCTCCGGAGGGGCGGGGCGGGAGTCACGGGGCTGGCGGTGGCGGCGGGGCGGGCGGTTAAATCCGTTACCGCGCCTGCCCTACCTGGGGCGCAGGGCTGGGCCCGGCCCGGCGTCTCGCTCCGCCGCCGGCTGCGTGACCTTGGGGCTGTCTCCCTCGGGCCGGGCCGGCGGTACCGGGCGGGCGGGAGCGATCGGCGCGGCGGCAGGCAGGCGAGGGGCGGGCGGGCGGGTCGCGGCCGCCGGCGAGGAGGGGGGCGGGTCCGGGAGCGGCAGAGGCGCTCGGTCCTTGTCCTCAAACTTTGCTGGGGGCTTTTGAAAACCCTCTCTGCCCCGCAAAGGCCTTGTCGCCGCAGCTGAGGAGACCGCAGCCCTTGATCCACAGGAGCAGGGCTCGGGGCAGCCGGTCGCTGCCGGGCTGATCGAGCACAGATGGGCTGGTAGGGCTGTGTAGCCTTTATTATTTTTTATTTATCGTTTTTGAGTCTGAAAGCTTTCTCGGTGACCTTGAATGCTGCAGGATAGGATTGCTATTTCCAGCATAGGTGTGCACCTGGAAGTCAGTGGCGGTGCTGATCCTCCCTGAGCCAGACCAGCCGCCGAGAGGACTGGGGTGATGCCAGCAGTCACGCTGCGGTACCGTCAGCCGGGCCCATGCAGTGATAAAGCAACCTGGTGACTACCAGCCTTGGCTAGGTTTGGGTTAGTGCCCAGTTAATGAAAGAGTGTGTTGCTCGTTACTAATCATCTAAGCCATCTCATCTTGCCTTTATTTCGTTACAGTATTTATAGCAATTCCTATTACTGTGATGTTGCCCCACTTTTTGAGGTGGGTTGTATGAAGACGCTTCCCAGCACTTCTGTTCAGCTTTTACAGTTTATGCTACCGTTTTAGATCTGGGGTCAGAATACATCCATTTATCTCTTCTGCCGATTGTGTAATCGGCAAACATGCATTGCATACCTTTAAATTTAACTCCATTAATCTGGTGTATGCTGTGGAAAGATAAAATTACTTGAGTGCCTGTGCCTGCATACTGAGCTTGCCAGATACACGTTGGTTCTAATCTGGAAGAAGCATAGCCATACATAAGAGATTATGGTCACCTGTACATGAGAAGGTAGACTTTTTCCTCAGGACTCTTGACCAGTAGCACAAGCTGAACATTGTAGTATATGCACACTCTCTACTAGATTTGTTTCTTCCACAGCTCTCAATTATTAATGCAGATGAAGGAGCATTCATAAACTCTGCTTAAGAACTCAGTCATGGTTTTTTAAAACATTCTGGTCACCATAATGCTTTGAAACTGTAGAAGAATTAGATTTCAAGGTAGCTCTAGTTGTGTATGAGAAGTTAGGATGTAGAGATTTAAAGGCAACTTACGGTCACTAAAGCTAGGATCTTACATGATGTGGCAGGAAATTGACTAAATTAAAAGCACAGTTTAAAACTGAAAGTGAAAAGCTACTGATAACTCTGGTAAGATACCTCAGATGAGGTATCAGTCCGTCCGAGAGCCAACACTGCCTGTGTAGTCTGGTAGTTCCTGCTTAACATTAGTTCCCACATAAATCATGGTGGCCAGCAAAATACCTTTACACTGGCTTGAGTGTTTTCTTAGTAAAACTTCCTTAAATTTTCAAGTGAAACAAATGACCTTACTTTTCAAATTCCTCTATCACAGATTGTGTCCGTATGTCATTTGTAACTGAAAGTGGCAGTCAGTTTTTCATTTTTCTACTTGTTCCTGCAGTTAGAGTCTAACGATCACATTTATATTGACTTAAGATCGCCTCAATGAGCTTTATGTACATTTTTTACCCATGATTTGAGTTGTCATGCTCAATTTTGGCACTGTCACAAGACTAGTCTAGCCAGAGAATTACGAGCTGATATGTATCAATGGTTAGAATATAGCTGATATAACCCTTATCTGGTTGGATTGCATCTCTCTTCCAAGGCAGAAACAGCCTATGCAAAACAGAGTCTTGCATTAAAATATAACAGTATAGTGAATTTAGGAAGATTGAGGGCCTGTCTTCAATAGTCAGTTGAGCAAATAATTTCAGTTTATTAAACTTTTTCTGGTTTTGAAGAGGTATTGAGCTGAAGCAGTAAAGCTTATTCTTTGTCCCAGAAGGTGTTTGCCTGGGAGATTTCATTGACAGGCTGCTTATTTTGCAATAGCTAGGGTCAATGGCTCCATGCAAACAAACTGGTGAGGCTTCTTCATAAATAAAATCAATAAAGGTTATTTAACCTGCTGATGACTCCTATACTTCAGCAAACCATACCAATGAATGAGCAGTCCTCAAACAATATTATGCAAGAAAATGCCCAGCTGGCATAAATAACTTTGGGGTAGCAAAGGACCCATCTTTCTGCTATCATCTCTAGGACAGCATTCCGTCCTCCTGGCTTTGTTGTATGGGGAGAAAGTACTTCTTTCTCATGAGGGGTTTAAGATAAAAAGCTGCGGCACCAACACTCAGGTCAATGTCTGGTTTAAAATAGGAAACTCCAATGTACTTTCAGAAGACTCTTTGGGAGCATGGTGGAAGAAAATCAGGTAGGGTAAGGCCTTTAACCTGAGTAAATTCTCTAGTCAAACCCTGCCACATGGATTCTTTAAGCAGGTATATTAAGCTTGGTGGGGGACCAAAGAAAAGAGTAAAGGTTCCCTGGAACAAGGGGCCATCTGGAGCTGTGACAGTTCAGTGGTAGAGGATGCTCCCTGGTCTCCCCACGTTGCACATCGTGGAGTGCAACGATTCAGAGAGCAGTGTTCTTCAGACAGTACAAATCTGCCTCCTCCTCAAAGATGCCTCATCATGCCTCGGAGGCATGAAACACCCTGGTGTTTTAGTCAAATACTTTGGACTTATGCTAATGTGTACTGCATTTAAAATAAAAACAAACAAACAAAAAAACAACCCTCCCATGCTCTATAGAGCTACTGTTCTTGGTTCATTCATCATTTTGCCAAGATATTGATGAATTTAGTTAACAGTGTTTTAATTTTGTTGCAGACTGAAAAAGATTAATTTAATAGAAATCTCCTTCCTAAGGGTCCTAGATATGAGACTTCTTGTTCTGACAGCAAAAATGATGCAATATAAACACTCCTGTAATTTTGAACTGATAAAAAGGGATATGTTTGTTTAGATCTTTAGCAAAAAACATTCGTGTGTTAACCTTTAGTGATACCAGTATTAGTTCTGAGAAGATGGTGAAAACAAAACCACAAAAGTTTCTCTTACTAGCATACCTGTAGAAGCTTTTAACTCCTGTACAGACTTTTCAGTTTCTGAAAAGTTTCTGTCGAAAGAACTCTGAAGAGTTTCTGTCGAAAACTGTCATTTACTTAAGCTTTGGAGAGAGAAAATTGTGATTTAGTTCTCCATCTTCAGATGGCAAAACAGTTTGTCACCTGAAGTCTAGTTAAGAATGTATTTTAAATCCACTGAAATACTATTTCACAGCTCTGTGTGTCTTTGTTAGTATTTCCAAGTATACACCTTCCAGTTCACTGTACTATTACTGTTTCAGTTCAGAATGATATCACTGAGGTTCTGGGCAAATAGAAGGCAAGAACAAATTAGCTTTCTCTTCCTTATGTGCATTTTTTCTTTATGAAAATATGGAAATAAGGGGACAGACAGTGTAAATTTTCCCTGTGCATAATGATTAGATCCATTCATGCATCTGCACTCTAAAAGTGCTTTGTAAAATACCTTATTATAAAAGGAATATGCATTGGTAGGAATTTTGTGTCTTTGAAACGAAGTTTTAAGTTTTAATATTTTAAACTCTGAAAAGTCTGCCTCCAAGGCCAAGCAAGATGTTGGGTATGTATAAATAACCTTTTATTAAAATACTTTTTTTTTTCCTTTTCTTTGAATTAAATCAAATAAATGTGTATATTACTGCTCAGCATGTTTGTTAGTATACAAATGTTCTGTCTTGCAGCTTCGCCTTGTTTAAATGTCCTTTGTTTAGATTGTGAAAAAAAGTATGCAGTCATTAGTTGGATTTGATATAGAAATGTATGCAATTGCTCTCTGCCTGTTAGTCTCCTTGCCTAAGTGAGTTCAGAATTTTATTTAAGTCTTAGACCACTTGTAAATATTGAGGAAACATCTGTCTAGTAGGGGAGGAGAGAGAGAGATCCAGCTTATCGGACAACTCTGCCAGTATCCTTTTTATCTGGCAGTAACAAGCTATCTAATCAATATATGTAAAGCGGCCCATGAGGTCTAACAAATGCAGTTCTAGGCTAGCCATAGTGCAGACTGTCTCTTGTCTGGTAGAGTGTCTCAACAAATCAAACACCAGGAAATTAGACTCCAGAGCTCTTACAAATGCCCAAGAATGGAAAAAGTTAGACATACGGCTTGCAGTGAAACCTCAAAGTACAAATCTGTGAGGAATGAGGCTTCACTACTTTTGATTTTCAGAAATCTTTTTGTAAGAGAATGTGAAAGCACTTTTTTAAAAAAATTCTCAAACAATATTGTAAGATCCATTAAAAAGTTTCAGTTACATAGTATTTTTCTTGAGAAACAGGCCTAGGTCTACACTAACCTATAAACCTTCTCCCAAGTATTGCTGCTGAAAACAATTATGCTTATGCAGTCAGCATTAACCTATGGAATACTTCGAGAAGAATTAAATTTAGAAAACCAAAGTAAATAATTTCACGGAGTCACAGAATAGTTGAGTTTGGGAGAGACCTCTGGAGATCACCTACTGCTCAAGCAGCGTCAACTAGAGCACTTTGTCCAGTTTGGAGTCTTGTCTCCATCTTCATTACTCCCCCACCAGGTATTTGTGAACATCGGTAACATTCCCCTGAGCCCAGGCTGAGCAACCCCAGCTCTCTGTCTCTCCTCATATGTCAGATGCTCCAGTCCATCCATCATCTTTGTCGCCCTAAGCTGTACTCGCTCCACTCTGTCCATGCCTCTCCTGTAGTGGCAACACACATGCTAATGCAAACCAGGATGCTGTTGGCCACCTTTGTCACAAGGGCACATTGCTGCTTATGGACAGCTGTGTGTCCACCAGCACCCCTGGGTCCTTCTCTGCAAAGCTGCCTTCCAGACAGTTGTCCCTTAGTGTGTACTGGTGCCTGGGATTGTTTCTCCCTAGATGCAGGACTTTGCATTTCCCTTTCTTGAACTTCACATGGTTCCTGTCAGCCTATTTCTCCAGCCTGTCAAAGTCTCTCTGAATGGCAGCCCACCCATGTGGGGTATCAGTCACTCCTCCCAGTTTTGTATCTTCTGCAAACTTTCTGAGGGCGGACCCTGTCATTAATGAAGATGTCAAACAGCATTGACCCCACTATTGACCCCTGATGCACTCCAATAGTAACTGGCCTTCAGCTGGACTTCCTGCCAGTGATCACAAGGCTTGGAGCCTGGCTGTTCAGCCAACTTTCTACCTCACCATACCCTTATCTAGTTCGTTCCTTGTCAGTTTGTCTATGAGGATATTATGAGAGACAGTGTTGAAAGCTTTGCTGAAGTTCAGGTTCACAACATCCAGATATCACCCCTTGTTCACCAAACCAGTCATCTGGTCATAGAAGGCCATCAGGCTGGTTAAGCATGATTCTCCCTGCATAAATCCATGCTGACTACCCCCATCACCTTTCTGTTCTTTATACATTTAGAAGTTGTTTCCAGGATTAGTTGGTCCATCACCTTCCCAGAGATTGAGGTGAGCCTAATCAGCCTGTAGTTCCCTGGCTCTAACTTCTTGCTCTTCAGGAAAACAGGAGGGACATTGGCTTTCTCCTAGTCCTCAGGAACCTCCCCTGTTCTGCCTGACCTTTCAAAGACAATCAAAAGTGGCCTCATGATGATGTCGGCCAACTCCTTCAGCACTTGTGTGCATCCCATTAGATCCAATGGTCTCGTGTGTGTCTAGTTCAATTCAATGTTCCCTAACCTGATCCTCCTCCGCCGAAGGGAGGCAATGAGTACTTCAGTCTTCTCCATGTCCTTTGTCAACAGATACCCTCCCCCCTTCAGCAGTAGTCCCACTATGGTCTTCCTTTTGCTACAGGTTTCTTGTAGAAGCTTTCACAGTGTCCTTCACATTCCTCATTGGATTCAACTCCAGATGGACTGTGGCTTTCCCTACGTGCTCAGAGAGTGTGTCTGTATTCCTCCTGGGTTGCCTGTCCTGCTCCCACCTCTTGTAACATTCCTTTTTATGTTTGATTTTGGTCAAGAGTCCAAATCCTTGGTCATCCATGCAGGCCTTTTCAACCTTTTTCCTTTATACACTCTGAATAGCTACCCTTTCTTTACTGCTTTTCTGTGACTCTCCTTTGAAGTTCTTACTCTTCACTCTGGAGGCCCAGTAGAGCTCAATCTTCCTTGCATTTT
Source organism: Ciconia boyciana (assembly GCF_034638445.1). Lineage (NCBI taxonomy): Eukaryota > Metazoa > Chordata > Aves > Ciconiiformes > Ciconiidae > Ciconia > Ciconia boyciana. Next base: position 92,293,652 of record NC_132937.1, on the reverse strand, counting down.
AATGGCTCTTTCTCCTGCCTTGCCCAGTCTTGTTGTCCTCTTGTTTTCTGAGTCTCTTTTTATTCAAACTTACTCCATCCTTGCTTTCTCCCTAGACTATGTTCTGCCCCATTTCACAGGGGTTTGTTCTCCAAGGCCCACCCCCAAAGTGTTTGCTCTGTCTTGTCCTCTGTGAGGTACTCCAGAGTTTCTCCTTTTAATTTCCAATTATCAGTGAGCAAGAGCGATGTGGATTTATTATAAGTAAGTGTTAACAGCTCCTTTCTTCCATTTTCATCTGCCCTTTTAAAAATTCCTTTACCTTCCCTTGTCTCCATTCATTTTTATTGTGAGATTTTCAGGACAAGGATAATCTCTTTAAGGTGAAAAGACGTTATTTTCCAATATATAGACTGCCACAAAATTGTTGTATCTACACACCAGTGTTTTCTTTTCCTTTTAAAAAAATGTAATGTCCTATAAACAATGCTCCTTCTGGGGAATATCATGCTATCCTCCCCTCCTGGAAAACAAAACCATCTGGCCACAATATTTCAATTATTGCTGAGCCACAGGCTAAAGAGGATGTCCAAGACTCTCCCTGTGTGGTGATCCGAGAAAAAGGGATGGTGATCAGGGGTGAGAGCATCTGGTCGAAACAGCTCAATATCTGTGATATTTTTCACATCTGAAGTTTTTCCCATGGAATTTATGTGAATCCTTCATGGACAATGATATCTGAAGTACAAAAGGAAACAGTATATATATATATATATTTATATTTGTAGGCTCAGGGGTTTTTTTTAAAGCTCTAAATCCTCTCACTTTTGGGGGCTAGCTTTGTTTCAAAAATAATCTCTGTGTTCCAGTGTTTAAAAAGTCACCCCTCTAAGGAATATTAAGCAAACAGCTTCCTTTTAAGAGCTAAATCTGTTTGCAGGTATGTCCATGGAATTTTACATGCTGAGCAGAATATATGTCAAAATATAATTGGTTTTTTATGACCAAAAAACACATTAGAGAAATACTGAATATGAACATAGAGAGGGAAAGAGAAGGTCATAAAGTCTTACAATATTTTGCTCTGTTTAGATAATGCTTTAAATTTATGTTTTTCATTAATAGTTCTGAGAAAGAAACTTGATTTTTTCACAAGTATCTTCAAAAAAATTTTTATTGTTTATTGTCCAGTCAGATACACACTCTGCATGGACTTTTCACTCTGACTGTAATTTATTTTTTTATTTATGGTGCTCAATTGGCCATTGACATCACCTCAGAATGGTTAATGTCCCATATGGACAATTCAGTTTTATAAAGATAAGGAGAAGAATCAAACAACATTGCAAATTGATTAGATAGGTAAATCTTGCATGACTTTTGGAAGAGCAAGGATTCATTCAATGGGAGAGTTTCTGAGAGTTTCCATCAATACAAACATTCTTGCAAATAAAAATCTCCCATAAATAAATGACGAGTGCCGGTTAAAAAGCATGCTACCGATAGAAACATATAGTCAAATTCCTTTTTTCAAATGTTGGACCCAAGCAGACACTCCCAGTTCTTAGCATCTAGCAATCCTTTTTGCTGTGAAACTGTTGCATTCTTGTTAACCCAGGCAAGGCCAGTCAAGAGCACAATTTCAAAGTCTTACTGGATTTAGTGAAGGGAAAGTTGTTCAGGGAGTTAGGAACCAAAGGCATCCAGCAAGGGCTAGAACTGGGGAAAGAATTTGGACTGGGAGCAACAGAACAGAAATTGGGGTCAGAGGGCCCCCTTGGGCTAGAGGACCAAAAGTGTGAATGCTTTTCTAAGCTGAGAGCAAGAGCCAAAAAGGGGGAAATCAAGGGAAAAACATGATGGGGGAACAGAGTCCGTCCACAGAAGAAGTGAGCTAAGCAGTGATGTTTCATGACTGAATATGACACTAGATTTAAAACGAATGTTTGATGCTTCCATCAACAAGTATTTGATGCTCCAAGAATACAAATACATACAAATAATATAGCTAGATGTATCTATAGATACCAACAGAGAAATTAGTCCTTAAGAAAGCAACTGGTGCACTCCTGGCCCCCAACACTGGACACCTATGGTACAAAAATGGTGACTAGGGTGGGAGGTGGTTCCTGAGTTCAGCGGAAGCAGATCCAGGAGCAGCTGGAAAGCCCCCAGTCCTTTTTCACTACTACAGTCATGAGAGCCTGGAAGCAAAACCGCCTTGGCCAGGTAGGTGAGCAAAATCATAAAGATGCTTTGGTCCTTATTTATCAAAGCACCCCAGTATTAGGGGAGTGGAGGAAATATGTGCTTTAGAAAGACATCTGGCTTAGAAATCAGGTTCAGCCCTGCCTTGAAGCAGAGTGCCTGGCAATTTCTGAAGTCCACAGTTAACATGCTGACTACAAGATATCTCTTGTGATTGAATATAGTCATCAAGACATCTCACAGGGCTTCCTACTCATGTCTCAAGGGCTAGAATTACAGCATACTCCACTAGCTTCATCAGAGGCATCCCCAAGGAATGTCTCTTTCCCAAGTGCCTGTGAAGATATGAGCTGTATTTGTGTCTTCCCCAACCACTGCACAGTTGCCAAGCATTCAGGAATCACTCTGCACACCCGTATGAAGTGCTGCGATCTCCTTTCGGATATCTGCGAGTATTTGCATGCAGTCTCCCAGAATTTGAATGGAGATGCAGACTGAAGATGGAAAGAAAGGTTATGTATGAGTAGCCAGAACTCCCCAAGACATCCATTCTACCCATATGCTTGGTTCTCGTCGCAGAGAGTCACGGATTCATAGCAGTGATTGAAAGGGACAGCTTGACTTGGCCAGGCTCTACCTGGGTGCTGCTGAAAGAAACTGAGAACAGTGTAGCTGCAGGATAAAAATACACTGCTAAAATTGTTAGAGAAAAACTCACCTGGCTTTTTCAGGCTGCTTTTTAAAAAACTATTTTAGTGGCTATTACTTAAGTGGTTTAGAAACAGTTGTTTCTAAATAGTTGTTTATACCATGTTTCAATCAATCAAATATGAATGTTTCCAGAGTTGCTCACTTAGCTTTTACTGCTGCTTCTCCATCTTACCACTTGTTTTGTGACATCCCAGTTTCTTTATTTTGTGAAACCAAGCTCAAAAATAGAGCTCTACTCAAAGGAATGTGATAAAAACTGGTGTGCAAATAATATTTCACCACAGCCCTGAGCAAGTTTTCCTGACTCTTTGTCAGGAGCACCTCTTATTAACCATGTCAAATATGGGTACACATCCTGCAAAAGCAGTACCTCTGTTTCTGTACCTGCTGTTTAAAGGAGTTGCAAGTAACAGGCCCCTTATACATAAGAAGCTCCGCTGTCCCAAAATGTGTTTATAGCGTAGTCCAGACCTGCTATTTCAAACAGAGGAATGTTTTTTCCAGAAGGATACAACCACTCTTTTGTTGTGGGCTTGCAGTTGCACAGCCATTTTCACAATTACTTGCTGAACTGGGCACTGCTAAGAGGCTGTTATGAGCTCGGTAGCCACTCCTGCACAGCTGGGAGGTGCACAGAGCGTGATGAGCCCAGACTAGCTGAAACTGTGGGGAGTCTTTCACGCAGAGAGCTTCAGATCGGCTCCTCAAATGTTCTCACCATGCTCACTCAGATCACAGGGATCATCTATTCTGAGCTATGCCCATTTTCCACGGTAGTTACAGGCTCTGGCTTTGCACAGGGACGAGCATCCAGTTTAGAAGCAAAGGCAACGGGTAACTAACATGGTGACCTGACATGTCTGAGCTGCCAAGTTTCCTGTGATGTCTTTGTGGTCCTTTGTATTTCTGCGGTGGTTATTTAATTACCGCTCTCGCAGTGAAGCAGCTGTTAAGTGGCTCAGAAGACTAATATACATTGAGTCTAGACAGGTGCAGTTTGAAAACAGAGTTTTCAGTTTCTCCCTAGATAACCGAGGCTATCTGAGTTTCTGTTTCTAAAAATATTGAACATTTCCATATCATTTTTAGGTTCTTTGCCAGTGAAAGATCATCCTTAGTTGTGTTATTACTTCCTGCTTGACATGAGTTACTCCTTAAGAAAATGGGGAAAGCTGATGGGGAAATTAACAAATTTCAGTTACCATTCAGGGCCCATTACAAAAGCCCCACAGTTTAATGCTCTTCTAAATTTCTTTGCAATGGAATATTCTTACAATTAAGCACACAGCAGATGAGAGAGAAGGCTGAGCTTTGATGCATTACAAAGGAGGCAGCTCTGAGAAAAGTCTGAGAACTCCTGCTTTTTAAACAGTGATTTTATAAAATTCTACGTACATTTTCCTGTCCGTAAGCAGAACATATTTTCGTTTCTTTATTGTAAATATTAAGTTCTTAGGTGTTGTGTGAACTGGGTGCATACTGGGGACTACTAGTTATAAGAGATGTGGGATTACTAGAGCTCTTAGCATCATGGTCTTTTCTTGTAGTGACTTCTGCTTTTACTCAGGAGTGTTTTTCCCAGTTCAGTTCTTGATTGACCTGGAGATTGAGTGTTATATAAAGATGTACAGACAGGAATTAATTTTATTTGATATGGATGAATGGCAGAATGATGTCCAAAATTATGCCCCTGAAATTGAATATATGCTCTCCTGCTTCTGGAATCAACTGCCTTTAGCAACCATCAGTGTCTGTCATCAGGCATGCTTACATTTGTAAGAGCAGAGCCTTGCCAGGAACAGAAGTAGAAGCAGCTGCTTGCTGTTGTGTCAATGCTGGTGATATCAACCTGGACATCAAGGAAGAAACAGTGGGAACAGCTGCAGGATCCATCAAAATTTCACCTTGTTCAGGAGCATGATCTGTTTCGTATATTGAAAAAAGTGAACAAACAGATGACTGAGGAATTTCCCCCGCTTTCTTTTGAGTGTGCAAGTGAAAGCCACAGGGTTAGCACTTGATTTTGTCCTTCTGCTCATCTGTCTGTGCCAGAAAGCCCTGTGGCAGACAAAACGGCTCTTGAATGGGTCTTCCCTTGAGTGAGCTTGGAGATGCCATGGAAGCGTTGGCACTGTGTCTGGGAGACACAGCTGCTGTGCCTTTTGCCTAAGGACAAGAAGTTCGGTCCTTCAGCAGTAAATCATAACTGGGTGGATTACCTGAAATACAGGGGACAGGTTCATTCCGCATACTCGCCATTGCAAGTCATCATTGCATTGTGTCATGTATTCCAACCCTGTGGTGTCAGTGTAAGGTGTGACGGTTAATTTTGATAAGTAGGAAGCAAGTGTCTACAAATTACTGTGTCCTCCAAAAGGGGCTATTACAAGATTGTTTCTTCTCAACCATTTCTTAGTGACTTGCTCTGGTTTTTATTACAGTTGAAGGTTCTTTTCAGACATGTAATTGTGGTAAGTTTGGATATGGAAATACTATGTTCTGTTTCTGTATATCACACCCTTAAGGACCTGGGCATCTGTAGAAACCAGTAGGCATTTTGTCTTCAGCTAACTCCATCACAGTTGAATCAAAAACATTTTATGTACCCCCTCCTTGAAACCTTGCCTTTACCCTTTCTTTCTTTTTCCCTCTCAAGCACGAAGAAATATTACTCAGGCAACAAATTGTGTGTGTGTGTGTGTGTGAGTGCAAACATTAGATATGGCTAAATGGACAATGTTGCTTGGCAGTCTAAAGACGTTAGTTTTCTTGCATGTGTGTTTGCATGCTCAATACAGCCTTACCTTGCTTTTCACTGGGGTGTGACATACTCTGTTTCTCAATGCCATGAGAGAGCAGGAGGCTCACCTGAGAGGCTTGTATCATACGAACAGGTGTGGTTTCAAAAGAAACTCCAGGCTATTTCCAACAGGAACTTATTTGCCGCTGAGTCTTTTCACAGTTATCTACTCGTGAGAGTGGAGCTGGTAAACAAACTCTCATTGGCATGAAATAATCAGTTTTCCTAAAAGGCAAAAAGACAAACTCTGACTTCTCTGGCTCGTTCAGATATTCACATGGCAACTTACTCTTTGGTTAGAGGGCTGTGTGGCCAAAGAAGTTGGGAGGGATTGACCACAGTGCTTCTCTCCATCCCTAGGGAATAGGGAGTAGGTGCCAGACCCTTCATGGGGAGCAGGCACACCACACAGGGTCTGAATGCAACCTCCGCGAGGCTGCAGGAGATAAATAAGGGAAATTAAGGTTACGACTAACTTACTTACAGTTAGTTTTAATACAGTGGAGTATAGAGACACCATCAGAAATCCATTTCATAGTCTCTCTACAGCAATGTAACAAATATAAAATACAAAAGCGTATCTTAAAACACATGTTTAAGCACAGTAGCTGAATCAATTCTGTTATGATAGTTCTGGAGTAAGCCAAATAAGAATGCAAGTAGTAGCAGTGTACTCAGAAATACAAACTATACAAAACTATAAAAGTATTTTTGTATTAGAGGTACCAAATCACTTTCTAACATGCCATTAAATTAGGGCTTAATTTTAAATCATACCCTTCTTAAGAAAGCAACCTCTGTGTCCATTTGCACTGGGCACATTACTGGGTTCTTCTGTTTGTTCCCAACTGAAAAGCAAATGCAGTTTCAGTGGGTGCATTGGTTAACCAGTGAAATGATTCTCAGCAGCTTCACAGAGCTTTGTAAACAGAAAAACAATAGTTTCAGGACACGGGGAAGATTAAGTATTTGTTACAACAGACTTAACCTGCTTACTGATTTTGAAGGTTATTGAAGTGTTTTGCAAAATGTTTTCATTAAAAGAGAATCTCTTTGTTATACTTTCTAAAAAAGTTCTTAACATTGCATCGTTCCTACCTGCTGGCTCCAATGAACTCAGCCTTGTTTTTAAGAGACAAACATGAAGAATAATTTTCTTCGATTACATTGAGGTCTGCTTCTTAGTTTAGTATGTAAATACTGCAGTTATTTTCTGATATACCTAAGATATCTCAAGCGCTTTCCCCCTTTAGTCCCAAAGCTTGCTGCACTTCTCTTAACTTTCTAATTCACCCATTTTACTGGATAGGAATCTGTCTAACAGCCAGCTTTCCCATTCTCATGAAGCACCAGATCTATCTGATGCACTGAGATTCAGAGGCACTGTGTATCCTCTTTGGAACCACAAAGGAGACAACATTTAAAAAACCCATTCCACACAAGAACTGTGCTCATATTCAGTGCCAAAGGGACACCAGGAAAACATCCCTAAAGCAGAGAGGTAATATGAGAGGAGATACTGATATCACAAATGCCACACATCTTTTTCTGTGCCATACATAAATTACTGTCTATGGATTCAACTTTTGGCTTCCCTATCCTTAATATCTGGGATGTCCCTGAGCAAAGTAAATACTCCCCATTTTGTTGTGGGCTTGCAGTTGCACTGCAAGCAAAAATACTTTGCTCTTTTTTGTATGCTGTACTATCTGTGCACTCCTCCTAATTCTGTTTTTCATGAACCTCAATCCTTTCACATGTGGTTATAAGAGGAAAGTGCCCATCTGACTTGGAAGGGCCTTCCTACCCTCTGCCCCCTGGCTCTGCTGTCCCACATCTGCCCTGTAGTGGACACCATGCTCTGAATCTGCTCCTCTGTCTCTCCCCTCAGAAGATCACTCCCATCTCACAGCTGGAGGAGATCTGTTCCTGGGGAATTGGGCAGAAGGGAGCTTGAAATAAGAGGGGAGGAGATGCCCGCTTTAAAACATGAGACTGAATACTCCAAAAGTCAGCAAGAGAGACTTGGCATAGTTTGTTTGATGTGTTTGATGTAGATACCTTGCGCAGTGAGATCAGAATGAGGAGCAAAGTTTTCAAAGTGCCAACTTGACCTTCAGAGCCTGGAGGACCTCAAGACCTACCTCTCTTCAGTGACACCGCTGTCTAAGCACCTCTCTTCTTGCCAACACTCACTTTTAGAACCTTACATGTGTGTTTACTGACACTTATATGTGTGTTTACTGGCTTGTGCTCTCGCTACTCACTGTAGCTTGATGCTGAAATTTCCAGCAGTCCAGTCACTTTGTGCTGTGTTCCTGTTCAATGGTCAAAAGCACGCACTGGCTAAGCTTTGTTATATGACCCGGTAATTTTTCCATTTCAGTCCAGCTTAATCTGTGTTGCTTCCCATTTGAGATCCCTTTGCAGGCCCTTGATTTTTAAAGAGAGCTAGCCAAGGCACTCCAGCCTTAGTGATACAAATTACAGTAAAATGAAGTTAATTGTAAGTCATACCTAAAATACAGGGTTTTAGATTGTCTGCCATAGGTGTGGGCCAGGCAAAAAGAAGGTCATGGTAGCTGTAAACTCTCCAGGTACTTAGCCCTGGAGAACTAGCTGAAGTCCAAAAAGCCTCCTGGCATGTTCCTGCATGCTACAGGTCTGCTTAGACCCTCCTCAGCACATGCAGCTTCCTCACCATCCCCAGCCTTGGTCTGCTGCAGGGCAGGGTTCCTAAGGAGGTCCGTGGCTCAGAGCTCTGTCTTCTGAAGTGCCTGCATGGAAGAAATCCTCACCTGGCTAGATACAGGAGTTTTTCAAACCCTTTTCTATAACTCTTGCCTTAGATCTGTTGTAAAGGAGCAAAGATCTCACTCCACATAGCTGAGAACAGAAGAGGGATCCTGTGTCAAAAAAGAGGATGAAATGAAAGGGTGGTAAAGTGTGGAAACAAAAAGCAGAGGTTATGATTTAAAAAAAAAAAAACAACAAACAAACAAACCCGAAAATGTTTGTTGCTACAGAATCAGTTTGGGTAGGCAACAGGAAAAGTGGATCAGGTCAGGGAGGTGCAGGCCTTCATAAACCTTGACAGTCACCAGAATATGTTGTAAGAATGGCAGTCAGAAAAATATGTGGCAAGATTGTTTGGAAATATAGCCATGTGCTGTACGGGTCTGGGGTATGTTGTCATTTTTACAAAGCCCATATGTGTGTCTGGCTTGCAAAAAGCACTGTGTGTGCAGCTTACCAAACAGAGAACTCCTGATCACAGTTCTGCAAGATGGATTTCTCACTGAAATGAATGAGTGGCCTGCTGGCACAGCAATGTGCAGGAATGTTTGGCCCACAGAATTACATATTTCTGCTGATATGTAATGAAGTGCAGCACTAGGAGTCATTACTGGCTAAGAGCTTTACTGAGAATATCTTCAGCATACACTTGTGTATCTCTAATGGCTGTGATTATGATGCACACAGTGCCAACCATGCCATCAGCAATACACAGGGCAGAAAACAAACCTCTCCCTCCTTCCCCAAGGTTCAACATGTTTTTCCTACTTCTTCTTCCAGCTTATATCCATTTATGTTTTTTTAATTTTCATTCTGTCTCTTTTAAGTGTACCAGACCTAGAAAAACCTAATTTTTGCATGACAAACAGGACTGAAATGCTGTACTGATTTGCAGCCAGTTCAGAATGGAGTAGGGTTTTGTTTCCAATCCTCCTGTCAGGGCAGAACTTTGGTTTTCTGTCACCAAGACCATAGTTGCTGTCACCCCGTGGAAGCTTTTCCCCATTACAAACATTAACCTGAGTCCTAGAATTATGTGGTCTGTGTGTCTTTAGAGTCATGCCTTTAAACCTCTTTAAGAAAGCTTTCCAAATTTATGCCCAGACCTTACTTTTTCACTGCATGCTAAGCCCCACCCCAGATGGTAGGTGATATTTTAGTGCTAACACTCCATTGCCTTCCTCTTCTACATACATAGTCGATTTCTGACAAACCTTCTTAAAAGCAAGATGATCGTATTTATGCAACATGTTTTGCAATCTTAACTCTTAGAAAAAAGTTAACTTGCATCACTGTCAGGGAACATGAATTCAAATGGTGTGAAATTTGGTAGTGCTTAAGCAAAACCTGACCACATTCATCTGAAGTTTATGGCCAGTGAGACCATGAATTTTGATTCCCAGCAGATTAAATTCCTTGGCTCTAGCAGAGGGGAGAAAGAACAGGAGAAATGCTATTCACAAGCAGTTTAACTCAGTGCCTGGGAAGAGTGAAATGACAGCTGTTTGGCTGATGGACATGAGCAAAACTTTGACACAAGATGCCCTGCCCAAGATTTTAACTTCTCTCTACTATTCTATATCTATTTGGCATTATTGGATTTTGATTGGAGGCAGAGGCCCAGCATTCCCAGAGCTCCTCAGCTTGACGAACAGACATACATTTTAGAAAGTGAAAACCTTTCTGTACGGGTGCAAAAAGCAATCTCAACTTGAGAATAATATATGTTCCCATACAGACAGAAGTGCCTTAAACTGATACCATCCATACCAACAGCCAAGCATTGTCAGTGCTGTGATTTATTTACATGGCACTACAGGTATCAGAGAATTTGACTATAAGAAGCTAGTGCATTTTATGCCCTTTTATCTTGCCCAAGTGGCTTGTGATGCTTTATTGTCTCTATGGCATTTTGGTGAGCCCAGGTGACAATAGGATCTTTCTATCAATTTCTTGGTTGTATAAGGGTATATGAGCATGCAGAAACTTGCTTCACTAATTGCACAGGTGAAGCAACCACGTCCCATTTCCTGTTACCAAGCTCTGCCATCTGTAGAGCTCTGCCATTTATAAATATTTCTACAGGCTTATTTTGTCCTGAAGTGATTACTATACTGGGTGGGGAAACAGTAGAAAGTGCACCTGGGAAAGCAAGTTTTAACTGTGCCCTTTTCCTCCCTCTGCTCCTTTTTTTTGAATGTTAACATTAACTGTTCCCTTCCCTTTCTGAATGTTTAAAAGGCATCCTTTTCCAGCCTGCAAGCTGATTATGAACAATAATTTATTCTCACAACCCTTCAGTGAGGCAAGTAGGTACAATTATCACCATTTTACTGAAAGGATAATTGAGATACGAAGTTTAATGGACTGCTTAGGGCCATATGACAATTAAGGTCTTATTTTTATTTACAGTTTTTTGAACAATTTGGAAAGTCTCATTCAGAGAAAGGAATCTCAAAAGCATTAATCTGCTTGATAGAGTCAATAAAGTATCTCTTAATGAGATCATTGACCCTAGTCTAAATTACTTTTTTCATGTTAGCCAATGAGATCAGCACTTGGTTAAATTTCACTTAACAGTCCATCTCTCTCCTTCCAGACCCAATACCATCATCCTTCCCTGTGAGAGGGGCACTCAACAGCAACATTCAGCGCAAGGTTTACTTCAAATTAGTTTGAAAGCAAGTTCATGGTATCAGCGCAAACTCTTCCATCAGTAATCTTTACTCAGTGTAAACCTGTCTTCTATCATTCAGTTGACCTTGGTGATGGACTTCTTAAGCCACCTGCCACTGAAGAGCAGGAGCATCTGTACAGCGAATTGGCTTGGAGTAATGACAGTAACTTCACTCTTCTTGCAGATGTTTTACTCTCCTGTATCTACATGACCCAACCACCCAAAGTAGGAAGAAATCCCAGAAGCTGTGAGCTTCTGCACTCCTATTTTCATCTTTGCATCTTATCAGCAATAGAGTAGGGTGGAACTGTGATGTCTTGCCTTACAGTCTGTTTCGTGGCAAAACAAAGATAATATGCCAAGCCATGCTCAATGAAGACCAGCGTGCAATGGTCACTCCATGTGCTAGCAAAAGTATAAAACTACATTTGCCAAATATATTTGTTTCTGAAGTTCTTTGAGGTGCTGCTATATAAGAGACACTAGATGGAATATTTTTTAAGTCTGCCAAAGTTGAGACCTTCCAGGAAGGCAGAAATCAAATCATTCCCCAAAACTTAGCAACTAGTTTCTGCTAGAAAACTAGTACCTTAGATACCCATTTAGCATGATTTCCTTTAATCCTGGTAGGATTTATCCAGGAATATTACAAGAACAAACTCATCAGTAAGAACAATAGTTTCCAATTTTCATATTATAATTAATGCTTCATAAAATTCCAGGATACAACTATGTCATCTTAATAAATATACTGTACAAAACTAGCAAGTTACCTTTGAGAACAAGTAATTTCCCTTTTTTTATTTTAATAGAAGGATTCAGTCCATGGAGCTGTTTGTTCATTTCTGTATGTATTTTTATTAACAGAATACATTTCAAGTCGCATTTGTCCTTGTCTATTGTCAAGTAATGATATATTGTTTTCTGTACTTCAGAGGCAATATTCCCTCATTGGGTAACAATTTTAGTAGGACTGAAAGCCCTGCCAGCAAACAGAGCCTCAGGAAGCCCTGCCCCAGCTTTTATTTATTCTGGGCAAAAATGTACTCCTAGTGTGGAAGCCCAGCATCAGCACTGGTAACAAAGGAGTGGGGGCTAGTGTAATATACATGTGTGTCATTCCTGGCACTCAAGAGTCCAATACATACAGCTTATTGCAAGAGAAAACCTGAGCTGTAGCCAAGCACAGTTTCTGCATGCTCTGGCTAAAGCTAAGGATGCATTGCTGCTTCTTAGTTTCACATGCAGTGTCTGTATTGCTTGCACTTTACGGAGTAAAGTAAATTTTGCCCTTAATATGGCAGTTTTAACAATGCATGGAGCCATAAGTGTGCTATGTACTTTCAGCTGAATTTTGCCCTGTATGGACTGATGGGACCAATATGCTAAAAATATATAACTTGTTTCTTGTGGTATACAGATTTCATTTTAAAAGGCTACAATTTCTTCCACCCTGTCTCCTGCTAAAGCTTCCTTTGTTCTGTCTCCTCTAGGCTACATGAGCAGCTTGCAGCTGCTCCTTTAAACTGGCTTAGCTGAACTTTCGGAATCTTTGCTTTCTCAGTTACCAGCAGCAGAGTGAGAGGTTCCCATGGAAACACTGGGGAAAACAATGCAAAGCTTATAGGAGAGCTGCCTGAGCCCCAGCTTTAAGTGGAGCTTCACGGTCCTATCGTGATTGTGCAAGGGTCGATGCTTGAAGTGCCCATGCTAAACTGTTAGAGAACAAGCAAATGACAGCAGACTGACGTTTGGGATAAGAATTATACACAGACCTACACATTTTTCTCTAGTGTCATGGAACTACTTAAGGAAGGTTGTTACAATGTATGGGGTTTTTCACCATTATCCTGTGTATCCTTGTAATTGTAAGAACAAGCATATTTTCCTCATTTCCATAGCAACACTCATTAGTGAGATGGAGCTGTTCAGCTCATTCTTTATTGCTGCTGATTTTACCCAAAAAGCTGCTTTGAAACTAACAGTTAAGAAGAAGTATCCAGTCTGTAGTCCTTATTTCTCTGCTCCTCATGTGATAAGTACTATGGAGACTGGGCAACGTGACCTCTTCCTTCCAGCCATTACATTACTCTGTCAGAACATTAGAAAAAAATGAAATTTATCCAATTATGGCGTTCAATACAAATAATCTTAGCAATGGTAACTTCATTTTTTGCTGTTACAAGGACTTGGGCAGGACCTATGTCAGCTCTAAGTCTTGAGGTCGCAGACATATCTATGTCCTATGAGTAAATTTAAGCTTAGGATCCTTCAGTTCTGTCTCTTCCCTGGATAACAGTGTACCTGTCTTCCTGTTCTGCACCAGAGCTGGCTCATAGCCAGACGGGGACTGGCTCAATGCCTGTCTTGTCAATGTGAGTTCCTCCACGCTGGGTTTCTATTTCGTACGACACACAAGTAAACCTGGGGCATAACACCTCTGACAGAGGAGTACCTGGGGACTGTGGCCACGGGATTGGCGGTATCCTGGTCATGCATGGCTTCTGTCAGGTTTAGGTCATGGACTGCCTCAGGGTTCGAGTGTCATCACTGTCACAGTGCCATCAGCTGACCATGCAAGTGCATGGTGTCCTTAGCCTTACCCCTTGAGTGAGCTCTGTAGTATTCAGAGTTTTATCTACGGATTAATCCAGGACAAGAATGGTTGCCATTGTTCATAACTAAAACCATGAAATGTTAAAAAGTGGGCAAAATTCTGAGAAGTATATGACCTAAGATTTATAGAGTGCTATTTAAGAAGGGAGGATTCCACAGTTCTTTATGAACTACAGATATAAACACCCAAAAAACCTCAGCTGCTGGCACACAAGAAGAAAGCAGACAGACAGACAGCACTTACTGTTCTTCTTAGTTACTATTTACATTGTGGGTAATGCATAGAAACTCCAGGCATGGATAGAGATGCCACAACGATTGATGTTGCACTGACAAAGGACGAAAAGACAGCCCTTGCTCTAATTGTTTATAGTGGGCTTAACGTTTATAGTGCCGTACTCCACACAGCAAGAAGTGACAAAGAACAATAAATCAAACTTGGGATGCAGCTCCTTGCTGTCTGGGCAGCTGGGTACCACTGGTGCCAGGCATGTATCTGCTACCGGTGTGCAGAGACGAGTGGTGCTCAGCTCATGCTTCTCTCTGTGTGGGCCCCACTGCAAAAGCAGGTATAAACATCTGTGCAGGTGATCTTCAGACAATAAACTGGGTACATAAGTGTTAAAGGAAGCAGACTTGGGGTAAAAATATTTCACTTTCAGGGAGTTTTTCTTTTCCGCAAGGGAGCTCCATCAGTGCAGGTGGCTGGAAGGAATGCACTGGATTTGTATATCCTACCACAGTGCCTACAACAGGGCTCCACTAGCTGCAGACCAGAGGTGAGGTTGCTGGCTGGTGGGACTCCTGCAGCTGTTCTGCAGGCAGGTACGTTCCCACAAGATGTCCTGTGTTTATGCCAGAGCACATGCCATATATGTCATTTATATGGACAGCTTATTGCAATGACCTGGTCTTTCCCCCCAGCTATTGCTGACACTAAGGCCCTGCTGATCTGAGGGTTGATAGCAGCCAGAGCGGGAAGATATTCTCACTTCTCTGTGACCTTCAAAACAGCAAGCACTTCAAGAAGAGAGCCATAAACAGAAATTTTTTTCAAACACACATCCTTAATCAGATGCCTACCCTGGCTCTTAACAGGTGCTGGAATCCGTCTGTTCTGTGAAAATGAGGTGACACTTTCATCACAGCCAGGAGCCATGTTGAAAGCTATTGTCTCTGTGTGTACGACATTATTTGCAACCCAAAGGATTAAAAAAATTAAAAAAGAGAAAGAACTGATCTAAATTATTTTTAGTTTGGCTCTTTCTTTCAGATAACTTCTTTCAGATTATTTACCTTTTAATGATCTCCACCAGCAAATAAACCTACTTTTGATTGAAGCAAAAGCTGAGACTGCAGTGTAACCACAGGACTGCAGAACCTGAGAATTCAAGACAAACAGCACCAATTACGAGGGTCAGAGAGAGGGTTGCTGTTGTGGTTTAGCCCCAGTTGGCAACCAAGCCCCACACAGCCGCTCACTCACCCTCCCCCCACAGTGGGATGGGGGAGAGAATCTGAAGACCAAGAGTAAGAAAACTCGTGGGTTGAGATAAGAACAGTTTAATAATTGAAATAAAATATAATAGTAATAATAATAATAATTTTTAAAATTGTAATGAAAAAGAAAACAACTAGAGGGAGAGAGAGGGGAACAAAACCCAAGGAAAAAAAAAGTGCTGCAACACCTATAACATCAGTGTGTTATGAACATTATTCTCATCCTAACTCCAAAACACAGCACTATACCAGCTACTGGAAAGAAAATTAACTCAATCCCTGCTGAAACCAGGACAGTTGCCACTACTGTTTATCTGACGGTAGTGCTTTAACCCCCTAGGAGTTCTGTTTTGCGAGATACTGCATGCACCATATTGAGGGATAGTCCCATCTCCAAAGAGATAAACATTTAGCTGTAGAAGACAAGCTGAAAAGAGAAATAACTATATTTTAACCACACAGTTTTACAGGTAATCAACTTAAACTTAGTTTAAACTAAAACTTATAGGTAATACATTTAACTAAGACCTAGATTCATATTACCTACATCTGACCACACACAAGCTAAATATCTATTCTAAGTGAGCCAGTAGATTTCTTCTATGGCAAATGGAAAGAGAGAGGGAGACATGTCTGCAGAAGGGCATACAACTCAACTTAAATACATGTGAATAGTCCCTCTCTTCAGGAGTAATTTACACAAGTAGTTTGAATTAGGCATTACTTCAGCGATAGCTGGGTGGGATGAATCACTCTGTGTGATTTGCCCAGGGTCACATAGGAAGTTAATGCTGGACTATGACCCAGAGTCCTCAGCCCGATGCCTCAGCCCTAAAAGCATCTGTCTTCTTTCATGTCCTGGTTTTAAATTATTGTGCTGTGTTTTGCCTCCCTTCTGATCCAGCAGAAAGTTGAAGTTGTTAATGTGACCTAAGAAGTAAATGGGAATTCATACAAAATGTTAGTAGTCTTGGGTCATTTCTGTTTCTATCTGCTGTAGTAAAAGATCATTCTTTTTGCAATAATTTAGTCTGGGAAAATTCTATGGGGTTTCCTTTTCATCTGAAATACAGTAATTTTCACTAAAGCTCTATGTGCTGAGAAATATAGTTTTAAAAAAAAGTTGGTATTCAAGCAGGAGACCAAAGCTGCACTTAGAAGCAGAGAACAGCTGTTTTAATTTAGAGATCAAGAGAAGTTGTCTTTCCTCTCTACTGCTTTCATTGTTGTGTGCTTACAAAAATGCTCTGCCTAATATTTCTGGGGTGATCCCTCTCCTTCCTCTAACAGTAAGAGATCATTGGAAGTTGTAGGAGATAGGCTAGGTCAACGTCAGGCTGGCATTTGATTTAGCAGATAGCCAGCACTGTGTCATTCCCTTCCTATTCTGAGGAATGCAGCTGTCATGGGTGTCAGGGGCTTGGGGAATGACACTCGGGTCACCCATGTTAACCTCTGGTAATGATCAGAAAGTGCAAACAGAAAAGATAAGGGTTTGTTGTTCACTGACTGAGATCCTCTGACTCTGCCTTACACAGAGATAGCTAATGAGGTGGCCCTAATGTCATTGCTGACCCTCAAATCTTTCAGCTGGTGGTCATCAGCAGTCTGTCACAAACCTGTGTTTCTTGAGGCTGTAAGCAGAGCATGGAGAGACTCTCAGTCCTCTCACATGGGACAAACTAATGGATTCTGATCCAGATTGAGATTTTGCACATTAGCGACTCCAAAAGCTGTTGGTCACAAATGTGCAAATATCATGACCAAATCTGTACCATTGGCTTTCTAAGATGAGAGGTGGTAATGAAAACTACATTATACTCCTGTCTGCAAGGAGTGCAGACAATCATTTCCTAATACTTGGCATGCAGGTGTACTGGACAGAGGCCTGTGGTTCTGCAGACACAGCTATGTAAAATGTCTCTGATTCCAACAGCAGATCGCCCAGCTTGCCCAAGTTCCAAGGGTGGTCACAGAGTTTCCCATGACGTTTCCCATGTCAAGGCATGTTTCTATAAATGCTTCATGCAGAAAAACTGTAGAAGTTGCATGGGCAGTGGCAACATTTCAAACTATTTTCTCGTACAACCTCTCCACCACAACATGGGAAAGAATATGGGAGAGATGTGGAGAGATGCCAAGTGCCCTGCTCTACTAGAGCAGCTTTCTGCACAGTGCAAAATCAGAAAAGGGTAGTCTCACTGTAAGGAAAGGTTAATTTTTATCAGCGTGCCTCAGCAGAGGAGTCATTCACTGTGCTGTTCTGTGGTGCTTTCAGTAAATCCTGGATGGATGCTCTGAGAACAGCTGGGGGTGTGATCTTCATCTGGGCTCTTTCATACCTGGAAAACAGCATGCTGTGATGAATCTTGCAGTATTATTCTGCAGGTAATAAAAAGTAGCTATGATCTTAGGCTGAGGATCAGTGACAGGATGCCTTGAGTTTTTCATTGTTCATGAATTCCCACCCTGTTTTTTTCCTCCTAATTGTATGCAGGTTTTATGTCATAAGTGTCTGGGCTAAAAGACTGTATGTTTGTGAATACCTTCATTGCTTTGCTTTCAATAATACAGCAATAAGCAATAAATATTCTTATTGCAGCAAGTATTTTACACTTACAATCACATATTTACTGCTTCCTTGGAGAGTTTCTATCACATAAAAGGCCTAAGAAATCCTACAACTTTCTGCAGAGTTTGCTGGGATGTCCAAATCACAGGTGCACACTTGTGCAGGATCTGTCATCTCTTTGCACCTCACCTTCTGCAGTTAAAACTCTCCCATAATTATGGCTTAAAGAGAGAGCATATACAAGTTGTTAAAATGTTGGCCTTCTTTTTCCTTTGGGTGTTGCTAATTCCTGACCAACCTCTCCTGAGCAGACTTATAGGTGTTTTCAAAATGGGCTTTTCTCCAGATACACACATCTATGTTGGTAAACTGATCAGACATAAAACCATCTGCAGAAGCCACGTGGCATAGTCTGGGTAAACAATTAGTACAAAAGGCTCCGTTAGATGAAGAGTATCCTTGAACGTTGTTAGCTTAGCAACAGTTATACAGTTCAACACCATGAAGTTCTTTGTGCTGCCTGGTCACCTTTGTACTGGAAATAAGAGAAGACCATGCAAACATAACTTCAATGCAGGATCATGCCAAGAAGAAAAATTTTTTCCTTCTTCATTTAACTCCACAGCCAAATATGACTCAATGCCTCTCTGATCCTGGTTACATCAGAATTTATATTTATGACAAATAACTCTCCAGACCACTTTCCTCTCAGTACAAGCTTTCCGTGTCTCCTGGCATGTGAAGGTTCAATATTTCATTAATGAGGTTCTTTTTCATAAGGAATTGGCTATATTTATAGGAGAAAAAAAAGAGTCCATATCTCTCACCTGTTCTCCTGTATTAATTCTGTTCAGATGAAGCACACAACTTTTAAAATTATATTAATGTTGTGCTTCTGATAGACCCTATCATGAAAACCCAGGAAATCTCTCATCTGTCCTGCAGCCTGTATGCTCTCCCCAGTGAGATCTGTATATTTAAAGATTGCCAGATTATCTTATTTTGCAGTATTTTTCTTGCATCTTTTTACCCACTCTGGCAATATAAAGGGAGTAAATAACAGCCCTTTGAGCAGGGGACACATCAGCCAGGGAATACTTAATTGTAAGGGGCATTCTTATACTTAATTGTAAGAAGCACTGCAAAAAGTTTTCTGGAATGCAATTGTAGCCTGGTAGGGCACAAACGCATACAGGATTTTGACCAGCAAATTGCTAGTTCTGAAAAAAAGCACCAAGAGCAGAAGAAAACAAAGCAGAAAAGTAAGAGAAATTTGGATCCTATATGCTTATTCTGGGCTCAAGGAATGTGGTGACACTCATCCCTTATCTACCTAGAAATCCAAGCTGCATCTGTGTGACAGGACTGTGAACCTGTTGTGCTTGCCTGTATAATACTGCCTTCACCTAAGATATTATGTAAGTAATAATAAATGCCATATCAATAGATAGGACATTTCATGTTCCTCACCTGTCTTCTTTGGAAATCATGTTGAATGAGACTTATCAGTTTGAACAGATCTGTCTCCTTTCAGACACCAGTCTACCTTTATGATTATGTGAGCTGTGCTACCATTAAAATCACTGATGTGTGTATACAGGAGACAGCATAAAACTCAGAAAGCAGAAAGCCCATACTTGGGACAATTTCCAAGCTAGAATTTTCCCAAATGCACTACACTACAAATGCACTACAAATGCAGATTATCTATATTTTGTTTTTAAAAGATGAAGATATGCAGTTAAATACATCTGTATACACATTGCCCCATTTTACCAATAAGGTCATGAGTCAGGACACCAAAATGATGATCTGGCTTTAAAATGATGAAGTTTGCTTTTTTCTTAGTAAAACAAATGGGTATCTAGTTGCATTCAGAGCTTTTAATCTCCTCAATTTGAACTTTTGACCATACATGAATGTAGCTCACATGTTCAGCCTTCCCTTTGTTTTGTAAAATATCGTATTTGTGGAAAAATCTCTGGGGAAAAAAAAAAGCATCATGCTAAGATGAAGGATGTTGCATAAAAGCAGTGCAGAATGTGGGAAGAAATCACAGTTCACTCCTATCATTGGTAATTATTGTTCTTTGCAATGTGTTTGTTACACCAAATCAGCTTGGTGATGTTACAGTTAGCCCTCTGTGTCGTTTGCATGATAATGCTACAAGCCAGTTGCACCAGAAAGTACTTTTGCTGATGAAATCTAATTATACAGGCTTCAGTTCAAAGAAACCCTTTAGTGTAAAGCCAGTTCTGTGGACAACAGTGAAACTGCCTTTATGCTTAGAGCTAGCTATATATCTAAATTAAGTCAGTGCCTTTCCTGTTCTTCCCTTTTCCACAAGAAAATAGTAAATTCAGGTAAAAGAGAAGTGCACAAAATCTCCTTATTGCCATTATTCTGGAGGTTGTACTTACTTATGGCACATCTTCTCAGTCACTATGTGCAAAGTAAAGGCCCAAAACCATTTCAGCTAATGTATACAGAAAAGATTGACAGGCAGAGCTTGGTAGCCTCAGAAGGGGATTTTCTAAAATAACTCACGAGATCAGTTAACTGTTTTATATTGAAATAAAGGAAGGTTTGACAATTGTGCATGTCAGTATCTTTACATCTTATTGTTATCCAAATACTTTTAGAAATCCAATCGGCACATGAGCTTAGCTGTTACTTGTTCTCGTCTATCTGTACAAGATATTATATGAAGCAGTAGTTGGTACAGTGTTAATTTAAAATTAACAGGAAGGAACAAAAAAAAATTGAGATATAAAGTAACAGTAAACCACTCTGAGTTATAACAGCTAATCCAAAGCTTGAAGGAGTAGAAAATTTTCTTCCCAAAGGTGCTATGAAGGTACCACTTGAAGGAAACAGGATAAGCATGTAAAACTATACAGGCTGAGTAGAAGGAACTGTGTTTTCTGTTTCTCACATGGGCTGGAGGGAAAGGGCATCAACAAAGAAGCAGTGGTAGCAGGATACTGGAGATGAACTATTTGTTAACCAAAAAAAAAAGAAAAAAATCAGGCCATTTCATTCTACAACTACCTGACAGGAGGTTCTATCGAGGTGGGGGTCGGTCTCTTCTCCCTAGTAACAAGCGATAGGACAAGAGGAGATGGCCTCAAGTTGCACCAGGGGAGGTTTAGATTGGATATCAGGAAAAATTTATTCACTGAAAGGGTTATCAAGCACTGGAACAGGCTGCCCAGGGAAGTGGTGGATCCACTTCCTGGGGGTATTTAAAAGACAGGTATTAGGTTAATGGTTGGATTTAATGATCTTAAAGGTCTTTTCCAACCTAAATGATTCTATGATTCTGTCATCCTATGCATCTCTGTTAAGTGTTGGTACTGTGTGATGCTAGCTGGGAATCCTTTTCAGCAGGCTGTTTTAAGTAGAGAATGAGTTAGTTCATTGAGTTAGCCCTTGCTTGGAGCAATGACAGCCTTGAATCCTAAGTATTACTTTGTATTAGCCTGTGAAAAGTAGTCTTCCATTAAATATAAATTTACCATTCTAAAGTGGGGAGGCAAAGCTGGTACACAAAGGGGTGTAAAAAGTCAATTTGCAGCAAGTTTTCCTCAACTCAAGCCTGAGTGGCAAAGCTTGAACTGAAGATCTCCTGTTTTGTGTCTGGAGCTAACTTTAAGGGAAGTCACTCTGTAGATAGCATGTAATAACAAGTAAAAACAATCTGCTATACTCAATTGGATCTGAATCTGTTATCTATAAACCAACCCTACTTTAAGAATTGTAATAGTTATGATATTTTTATTACACAATAATTTGCATGGCAGCCACACATAGGAGCCCAAAGCAAACTATTTTCATATCCATCCCTTTTTCACTCATCTCCTTTTCCATTGCCAAGACTCACTGGAGGCTGAAACCGAAAGTACTGGGAGAAAAAGGTACTTGCCGCAGTACTTTCGATCAGAACAGAACCAATAAAAAGTATGTCACAGAACCAGATGAAATTTTCCAGTTCATTTGAAGACCAGTCAGATGATAATTTTCCAGGGGTGATTTCCTCCTCTAAACCATCCATGTGTGTTTCTCCCATTATTAATTTAAAATGCCTACTGTGCAGAAAAAGGATACAGGAGTTGCCTTTCTGACTGCTGCAGAACATTCCAAAGGTTGGAGACCCTTGCAGCAAAATTAGGATCAAAATTCCATATTTATAATGGATCTTAGAAATGAAGGCAAAAAACCAATAAAACAGACCTGTAGTAGTGTCTTATTCCTTACTAATGCATATTTGCCACAGACAGCAAGGACAGGTCTCTTCTGAGAGAGTTTTTCTGAGAACTGAATATTATGATCTTATTTAATTACTGTGAGGACCTGCACCTAACTACTAAATAACAAGTTCTTACACTTCCCTCTGACGTTTCTGGTGCTGGACATTTTGAAAAACATGACTCTGGTCATGGCAACTTCTATATAAAAATAATACTTTTTCTCCAGCCCTTTTGGGATGTTCCTGCACTGTGGAAGGAATTGGTGGACTCCAAGTCTGGGTAGAAAAACAAGTATTTACTTCCTACAAGACAAGGAAGTCATGTTCCTAAAAGTGAAGCAAAGCAGGGAGAAAGAACTCAGCTAACACATGTAGAAATCCAGACATCTGGATTCCTCAGCTGTCCAACACTGCACTTTTGTGTTGTCATGTACTCTGTTACAATGGGAGACAAAATACTATTTTTCTGCTGAGGCCAGTTTTACTAATTGCATTTATTGATTTTGTTGAACACTAAATGTAAATAGCAGCGGAAAATTATGCCCAATATGTAATGTTGGACACAGGGCTGCCTAACACACCCACTGAAGTAGAAGACTGCAAGCTGAGGTGGAGTTTTAAAAACTGGATTCACCTTTTAGCTCTGTCATTGAGTTCTAAAAGACAAGCTCCATTACCTGGTCTGCTCGAATTTATCACAATGATATACATACTCTGGGAATATTAACACTAGCAAACTGTGGGGGTTTGTGAATGAAAAATCGCTCATTTCCTAAAGATCTGTGGAGGGAAAAGCTTGTGGAACAGAAAACAAATATATGTATTTTGTGGGGCAGTGAGGTCACAAACCATTTGGTTGAGAAGGCTCTGGTGGAGCATGTAAGATTATGAGAGAAGGAGATTAATAGGGCTTTGCCTCTCTGTTTTAATTATTTTGGTTTATGCTTTTGGACTGCCGCATGTTTGAACAAAAGCAGTATGTTTGCCAAGGACTTTTGCGTGTAAAGAGTAAGTGATTCCTGGAGCACCAGAAATTATCAGTCATAAGCATGACCATGTACAGAAGAGTTTTTAAAAACAACTGGGCATTTTAATTATCCCTCTTTTCCTAAACTTTGTCTAGATTAAACATGAATACAGAAAATTATTCTTGAGAAAGACAGAAACTGAGCCCTTGGGTTTGAGATACACCATGAACCTTTGCGCTGCATTCATACCATGGAGATATTTGGAACTGAAGGTAGACATTGCCCTGACCCAGAGTCTGCCCCATGACTGCAGGCAGGGTTGCATTCTAAGCTGATCGTGCTCCTTGGTGCTAGGGGTAACCCATGCTGCTACTCAAGTATCAGCAACAGTAAGCCTTGAAGCATCAGCAGAGAGATTTGCCTAAAACCACGGGATGGGCTTAAAAGTCACACAGTGCAAAAATGCTCTGGTTTCTTTCTCTGTTTTTGGTTTCAAAGCCCAGGCTGCACATATGATACTTCTTAGCCTGCAATCTCGAGGGCTATAAATGTCTAAATAGAAATTGTGATTCTTCTGTAAGCACATGAGACTAGAACAGAGGCTACAGGGAGGAAAAATAACTTCCCTGAGAATCATGACATCTAAAATTCTACTTGTAGCTATGTTCCGCTTCCTGTATATCCAAGCTGCCTGAGTATGCAGCTTCACAGATCTTTTTCTTGGCAGAAAAGCTGTCTTCAAAAATTCCCTAAGGCTCTCATTCCCCAAACCCTCACTGCAGTTCACTGCTCCTGCTTTGGTACTGGTAGCACAGCTTGTTTGAGGCCAAGCTAGAAATTAGTGCACTGAATTGGTAAATGTTAAAAAGAAGATTGTTTTCTCTATAATGTTATTTTTCACCCAGGTATCTCTGGTGAGGGTTTACAAGACAGAGGCTGATGAGGCAGTTTCTGCTTTTTTCAGCAGTTGGTTTAAGCTGGATCACCTTCATCCTTGACTTTTGTGCAAGAATAATAAGATGAAGAGTTTCTCTTCTGATGCAGAAGAGAGACGCGCTGGAAGGAAGCATAGCTAGAGAAAACAGATTACATTTACTTAAAAATTTTAATTATCTCAGACAAAACAGTGGATGTAATAATGCTTCACTATTTAACATCTCCCGATATTAAAATGAAAGGAAATAAGCAGACAGTGATAAAGATAGGCTTTCACATTTATTGTGTACCAGCATCCCATTGCACTAGGTCTTAAAGCAAACCAGATTTTTCAGCATTTGTAGGGCAAACGAATCTGTATCCAAGTTGCTAAAAATTATTAATAGAGAGTCCCAAGGAAACTGCTTGCTTTTCCTCATGATATCAGTGCAAATTTAATTAGTTAGGTGCACATTAATTAACTTGGAGTTAGCTGTTAATGAAGAAGCTGAACAAAAAGCTATGTGTTCCTTTTCTAAATCATCTACCAAGATCTCAGTTTGGACTTCTCTCACAGGCTTTGACCATACTTAACATCAGAAGTGGTGCAGCTTTCCAGACTACCTACAGACTAACTCATGTGACAAAAACTATCACTTTTTGTAAGTGATCTAGGGTCCTAATCTAACCTGCTTTTTTACACTCAAAAATGGATTACATAAATTTCCAGCTTGTGGGAAATACTAAGCTAAAAGTTATAATCTCTGATTTTTTTTTTCCCATCTCTTTGTATGGAAAAAACAACTCAGGTCTGAATGTACCTTAGCCTTGATAGAATGGACCACAAAAGAAAATAGCATGCATTTTAAAACAAGGAGGCCAGAGGAAAAATGATAGTTGAGCCACAGTAAAAATATAGATAATTTCTCAATGCTTACAGTTTGCCTGCAGAATGTTGAGGAAAAAGACACTTTTGTGATTCAGATCCAAAATCACAGACAGATATGAGTATTTTTTTCTTAATTTCGCAATTTACATTTCCTGTGGGGCTTTGAGCAAACCTCTTACAATAGTGTCTCTGTAGGGATTCTTTTCCTTTTCTCTAATACAGAAATAATGACAACTTCTTTTCCTCACAAGGTTACTTCAAGGTTAAATTAATTAATTTTTCTGAAGTCATTTCAGAGTAGCTGCTTAACTTGTAATTCAAAATTAATTAAGAGAAGCTAGTTTCAAAAAGGCCTTAACCTTCACCTCTAATGATACAACTGTATCACAGTGGCAACAATGACTGTGATAGAGTGCAGACCCATCCGAAATAGCTTAAACCAGCTGTCTCAGGTGCGCATAACTGCATGATTTTGGCAGTCCAGATCTCTTATGAGCTGTAATTCCTAAATGTTAAAACCAATATGGCATTGATTCTCTGAACAAATGACACATGAGCTTTGCTGTCCCAAAGGGGTGAAAGAATCATAGAATCATAGAATGCTTTGGGTTGGAAGGGAGCTCAAAGATCATCTAGTTCCAACCCCCCTGCCATGGGCAGCGACACCTTCCACTATAGATCAGGCTGCTCAAAGCCTCATCCAACCTGGCCTTGAACACTTCCAGGGATGGGGCATCCACAGCTTCTCTGGGCAACCTGTTTCAGTGTCTCACCACCCTCACAGTAAAGAATTTCTTCCTAATATCTAATCTAAGTTTACCCTCTTTCAGTTTAAATCTGTTACCCCTTGTCCTATCACTACACGCCCTGATCAAGAGTCCCTCCCCATCTTTCCTATAGGCCCCCTTTAAGTACTGGAAGGCTGCTATAAGGTCTCCCCCCAGCCTTCTCTTCTCCAGGCTGAACAAGCCCCACTCTCTCCGCCTGTCCTCGCAGGAGAGGTGCTCCAGCCCTCGCATCATTTTCATGGCCCTCCTCTGGACTCTCTCCAACAGCTCCATGTCCTTCTTGTGCTGAGGGCTCCAGAGCTGGACGCAGTACTCCAGGTGGGGTCTCACCAGAGCAGAGAAGAGGGGCAGAATCACCTCCCTCGACCTGCTGGCCACGCTTCTTTTGATGCACCCCAGGATACGACTGGCCTTCTGGGCTGTGAGCGCACATTGCCAGCTCATGTCCAGCTTTTCATCCATCCATACCCCCAAGTCCTTCTCCGCAGGGCTACTCTCAGTCCTCTCATTGCCCACTCATGTCCAGCTTTTCATCCACCAATACCCCCAAGTCCTTCTCCGCAGGGCTGCTCTCAATCCTCTCATTGCCCAGCCTGTATCCATGTTTGGGATTGCCCTGACCCAGGTGCAGGACCTTACACTTGGCCTTGTTGAACTTGATGAGGTTCGCATGGACCCACCTCTCTAGCCTGTCAATGTCCCTCTGGGTGGCATCCATTCCCACTAGAGTATCAACAAAGAAATACTCCACTGTAAAAGGCTCTGCTCAGTATTCATCAGGACTGTTGCAAATTACTTTCATTTTCCATATATCAGATATGTAACACTCAGCAGATGTCAAGGGGATTTTTATTGTCACTTGCTTCAACTGAGAAAATACTTCTATATGTTGCACTTTCGAATTATGTGGGGTATTCAAGTGTTCGATATGCAGGTGTTCAATCACCTGCAGCAATTTTTCCTTTCACTCAAATAAAAACTAAATTAGGAAAATAAGTGAGAACTTGCTAGCTATCCGTTGCCTGCACTGAGCCCTTTTATTTCCGTAGTGTGATCCCATATTGCGCAGTTTCTAACCAATCTCCTATACATCTGTTTAACAACACAATCTCATGGAGGCATTTGTGGGGAAGGAGTGAAGGAAGGACATTTCCTTTTTTTTCTAACAAAACTCCCTTTCTGTTTCCAGGAAAGCTGCGTCACATTAGTACAGCTCTGTCTTCTGTCTGTGAAAGACAGTTTCCTACATAAAATATTTCCAAAACCTTTTTACAGCTTACAGTTACTCACATAAAAGGATTTCCAACTCTTCCTCTGTGTCATCATTATGAAGAAATGTGTCAGGAAACACATTTCTTCATAATGATGTCTTTCAGACCCCCCAGTCTGAAAGACATCATTATGAAGAAATGTTTCCTGAGGATCCACCTACATATTGTTTAACTCAGTTTGTCTTGTTACGCTTTATTGTACCATGGAAATGAAGAGTTTCCTGGTCTTACAGCTCTAGGCAAAAGGCCTGACAAGGCCTGCTAATATCAATGAATATTATTAGAACTACAGGACTGGACTTAAATGGAGATATTTCAATAAAGCTGTTAAATATTAATTTTTCACAGTGTTCCACACACTAGCAAGTCAGACTTCATATGTAGTAGCAAATCAAACTTCATATGTAGCACCTAATTAAGGAATTGGGAATCTGGTTTTCTTTACTTCTTGTTTTTATATGTTCACATTCTTTTAGTTGATTAAGAAGTCCTTTTCTCACCCTCTGTTGAGAAAATGGTTTTCAGCTTAATCTTTCCCATTTCTTTGAATCTCATTACTCATTTAGTTGAATCTCATTTCTGCGTAGAACTGCATTTTTTAATTTGTTTTCTTTTTTAAGATTTGGGGTAAAAGGAAGACAATGAGCTATAAATATTGGCTTACAGAAAAAATTACTGACATAATTGTCTTTTTTGAAAAAAAAAATCAATACATTTTTAGTCCTATGTCCTTTAGCTTCCAATATTTTGGGGGTTTTTTTGTGTGATTCATGATCCTACAATTAAAAATGGGTATCTGATGGGATGTAGCGTCAGCTAAAGTGATACATAGACTGAGAACAATGGAGCACACCTGAACGTGTCCCCACAGCATTTTTCAGCCAACTAATTTACCTTCTGCAAACATACTCTTCTTTAGGTGAGACGTTATTTTTTAACAGGAACTACTGTACTCCATTCAAAACTTTAAAGATGACTGAAGGGCCCAAGTTCAGAGAAAAATAAATTTCAAGCTAGTTTAAACAATAGGACAGTATCTTTTATTACGTGCTTGTACTGAGGATCTAATCTCCACCATAGCCTTTCAGGTGCTCTTTAATGCAAAGGATAGAAATAAAGACATACTTGCAATTGATTTAGGCTAAGAAAGCAGCTTTCAGGCAGACTGAAATTATTTTACATGCACTTGGGCAGTCTTTACCCGCTATCATATAGAACAATGACAGACTAGCTCAAAACATGAGAATATAAATTAAAAAATCAAATAGGGAAAACAAAGATAGGCATTAAACATTACTTATCTTTATTTCTGTCTTCATCCATGGTGAAAGGTGTTTATGGGTATATTACTGCCTCCCTAACTTACCTGGGTGGTCATTTGACCAATATAGTAGAGATTCAGACTTTCACGATTTGAGCCTAATTATACAAAAAATTGTTTGTCTGCTAGAGATCAAACACAACCTATGGATAGTATAGGTGTCCAGGGCTTTTTTATATGTAATTGCAAAGTCATTCTCTCTCTCCAAACCACTCTGCATATTGCTCAGCTCAGGTGCTTTAAAATTAGGTCATAGAATAATTTAGATGGGAAAATACCCATGTAGATCTTTGGTCCAACTCCTTCTCAAGGTAGAAGCAACTAGATCAAGTTGCCTGGAGTCTTGCTGAGTTTTGAGTATCTCCAAGAATGGCGAACCCACAGCCTCTCTGGGCACCTGGGCCAGTGTTGGACCACACTCAGAGTGAAAAATTTTTCTTCTTATATTCAGCTGAAATTTCCCTTGCTGTAACTAGTGAATAATGCCTGTCTCTTGTCTTTCCACTGTGCACCTCCGTCTCCCTTCTCTGTGGCCTGTCTTTAAGTATTTGAATTCAATTAGATCCCTGCTTAGCTTTCTACTCTGCAGGCTAAACAAACCTGCCTTCCTTAGCCTTTGCATGCGTGTCATCTGCTCCAGCCCCTTGAACCACCCCAGTGGCCTTCCTCTGGACTCACTCCAGTTTGTTGGTATCGCTGTTGTTCTGCCCAAAACTGGACACCAGTTTCCAGCTACAGCTTCAGGAGTATCGTTTCAAGCAATTAAAGGGAAATAATCACGTCCCTTAACCTGGGACCACACTCCTGATCAGTGTGTTCGGAATGGCAAAGACAAATACAGCCTGAATTTACCAGTCCCCACTGGCACACTGATTGGAGTCCTGCATGAAGTTTCTCCCGCAGGACTGGCTGGATTTTTCCTGGAGAAGCTGATGCTGGCAAAACAGCGTATTAACTGAGATGCAAGAATGATGTGTTTTTACAGTCCAGGAACCAGGCCAGACAGGCCATCTTGGCTATAGGAGACACATTATGGAGCAGTCGCTGAGGACTGGGAGTGCAGAGTATCGCTCCTTAGCAGGAACAGCCTATCTACAAATAGCTCTAAAGCTCAGCTTCCACCCGCCACCTTGAAAAACTACTCAGTGTGTATCTTACGTCTTCATCGCAGCAAGACCAGAATTTAGCAGGATATGACAGCTTCCTTTGGCTTTTATTAGTGAACAAAAAAGTGTTTTCTTGCTCTTTGATTGAAGACACTAGTGTTTTCCAAGGTGCATCCTAACTCAGTCTGTCCCCAGTTTTAGGTAAAAAAGCAAATACCAAGAATGCAGCATAAGAATGGGCAACCTCATAATCTTAGTAGAAGACTGGAACTGCATCTGAAACATCTCAGCTAGCCACCCTGAAAAGTAAAGACCTCTGTCAACCAAGTAGGGACTTCATGAGAAGGCCCAAAGCAGGCTTTTTCAGGCAAATCTGTCATCTTACTTCATCAGCCTAAAGGCTGTTTCCCCCAGGGAAAGAAAGGCCTTGGACTTTCTAACACTGTCAGTGCATTTGCAAAGAACAAGTAGAGCCTTCCTCTTCTACCACTGATGTGCTGCACTGTCCCTCAGGCCTCAAGAAACTTTGTGTAAGAGAAGTGGTCTTCAAAGGCCAAAGAAAGACCAGTGGAGAAGGGATCTTCTCCTTCTCCACACACAAGCCAAAACAATGAGGAGCAGGTTGTGCTGAACTATGGTTAACTTCTTTCACATCCTGTCATGGAGAGCAGCCAATGAACATTTGTGCAGAAGCTGCTGAGCTACTGAGCAAAGCGTTGGCTGCGATCTAATCTTAAAACTAGCCATAATAAAAGATCCTGTCAAAAGATAAACAAATGAAAAAGACTGTACAGGATTTCAAATACCAATGTCTCTTTGTCCTTGACCTTCCTCATGTGGGTTGTTTTCATCATATATGTGTCACCATTTTTCTGTCAGCACCCCACCTCTGAGCCTCCCCAGCAAATACATGTTAATTCTATGTTTCCCCCAGGATGTCTGTGAAAGCCTTCATTTGTTAAACTGTTCTCAGAAACACTAAGTGCATTTACATTATTTATAGCATAGCTGAAGCTGTTTCCCAAATTGTAGCTGTTCTGTAATAATTTTCCTTCTCTTTTTATTCAAGGTGCATGGCAATTACTGTAACATTGCTCCTGTCATCTCATCTAAGTCCAGGATTTATTTTTTTTTCCTTTTTGCTTACTGAAATATTTCAAGTATAGTATAGAAATATTTTAAGCATATGCCACCATACATATTACATGGAAACAATTAATAGCTATCCTTTCAGAATATTAATTCCTCCATTCCTTCATACATGCACATTCATAAAACCTTGCTGGTCCAATGTTTCTTTTACTAAAATAGATATAACCACTTACCTCCCTGATAAAAGTTGCTAATGCTGTCCTGTAATGTAACTCAATCCAGCCTGATAACCAAAACTAAGAGGCCCAGCATAATTGGGTGCAGGCATCACCAAACAGGAAAAAACACAAGCAGAGATTCTTGGCATGTTTGCAAATTCTTCATATAGACAGGAGCGCTCTCCTGCAAAGCACAAGGAAGACTCTTTGGTAGTAGATATGTCAAATAGCACTGAACTTCCTCTAATATCTCGAGCAGACACACCCTTCGTCCACCAAGAGCTCTGGATGCAGTGGCTTAAACTCTCTTCAAGAAAGCAGGCACACACACACACACAGACATTCACATTCCTCCCGCTTTTTGCATTGGCAGTGCTTCTTTAACTACTCACTGATGAGATGGAAAACCAGTCTTGGGTTTGTTTCTGCTTTTTAGTTACATGACAACTAGTGCAAGGAACCCAGATTAAGAGGAAGAAGGAGAGAAAGACTTCCCTTTTTGGTGGCAGCTTCAGCTAAAACAAGGAACTGCATCAGTAAGTTACAGTGCCGTGGCCATGTAAGGAGACAACTGCTGGCTGTCCTTTCTGGGACTGCAAGTTGCCCCCCTCAGGAAAGGGTCCAACAGATGCCAGAGCTGGCACAAGGGAAGGGCTGGGATGTACTCTTAGGGTGGGGGCCCAACCAGGACTGTGGCAATCATGCCATGTACAGGTCTGGGGGCTTTGATACATACCCACTGAAGTAGTTAACTGTGTACAACTTAAAAAAAAAACAAACCCAAAAAGAAATCAAAGCTACTCTTTTAGGATGATGCTATGCCACAGTGCTCACAAGGATTAACACCTAAGAGACTAATTCCATAGCTTCACAGGGAGGAAGCAAACTGTGTGTTAAGTCTTGGAGCTGAGGTCTGCATTAGCTGATGTTGTTACCATAGTCAGTGTCTTTTAAAGCCACCTCTTAATTCCCTTCCCAACCAGAAAAAAAAATCAGCCCTTGTATGTGAAATAACCCTACAGACCTCTGCAACACTATGTATAGAGCTATATGGTGATCAAGAATGTTCTGACTTGAAGATTCAATTATTTAGAAGGTATGAAGAAAATATATGTAGCATGTTTAGTAGTTTACACCACAGACTTCCACATTTGCATACATGTGTAAGAACAGACATTTTATTCAAATTGAGAAGTGGTTCAACAGAGAATGATCAGAGCTGATATATACTGAAAGCAGAAAGACAGCTATGGGAAATACAGCAAAACTGAGAGATAACAAAAGGGAAGAGGAAGTCCCCTACTCTGAACCAAGAAATAAAATAGCTGAGATATGTACTTTCCTAAATACTCAGGGGACGACACTTTTTCTGTAAGAGAACAAGACAGTAAAGCTGGTAGGATAATGAAAAGTTAGGAAACCTAGCTGGCATACCAACTGACAGTACCGCACACTGGGAAAGCACACAGCCATCAAGCCTATCTTTGTGTAGCTGCAGTATTTGAAGCATTGTATTCAGCTGTGTTGCATTATTATAATTATAGTCATTTAAACAGTGGTAATACTTGGATAGCATGTCATACAAGTAAGTATCTTCTGGTATTTTCTCATCACAAAAAAGGGGGATGACTCAGTGATACATTTACTGCAGTGATGAAGCTCGCCTGAGAAACTCCTGCCTCCCCGTTCCTCCCGCCCTGCTCGTCACTCGTGGTCCTCCCACACCCCTAGGCTCTGCCCTGCAGCTGTCTAGGGGCTTAAGAAATTGTCTGGGTTAAGGATCAACCATTTATTCCTATCTGAGAAGACTTATTTGACACCCAGATAATTTCTAAAGCAAATCTGATCTCCCTATCTGTTGATGTGTTTGCCCCGTCATTGTAGTGTCTGAATGCCATGTCATTTGACAAGCCTTACATATGTCCCACCTTGCCAGGATTAAGGGGTGGGACTCACCAGCCATTATATCTATTATAAGCAACTCAATCATGTGTGTGGGGTAATCCTCAGGTGGGGTGTGGCCACTCACACAGGATGGCCCGTGAAGCACCTACACAATACAAAGGATAAATGCTAACAAAAATAACATCAGCTCTTATTCATCTTTGCCACAAGAAAAGAGGAAGTCCATCCAAGTGTCCACCTTGTCAGCTTAAGGAAAAACAGCTCCCAGGGTCAGGGTATGGCACAGGTGGGTACAGGTGAACTACTCCAATTTTGGGCTGCTGCTGAAGGCAGTGGTTAAATTATCCAGCCACCCTGCTCCTCTCTCCCCTCTTCTGTACTTGCTGCTCCTCTTTCACCACTATTGGTGCTGGTTTGACCAGCCTGATCACAGAGTTAAACTGACATAAAACCAGCCCTACCAAATAAATAAGTGAATAGTTTGGCCTCCTAAACTGACTCACCTCACCCACTTGACTCCTGCAGTGTGTCCCAGCTGTTGTGCAGTGTTTAGCCCCCACAATCATGACAGCAGTGCCCTATCTCAGATATCAGAAAGTATCACCATTAGCCTAGATGTGTGTAAACCAGCAAGTATTGGTTTTATTTGTCTGGGTTTGCTAGCGTTTGATCTGAGGGTAACATCTTTAAAAGCAGCTATTTGATACTGAAGACATGTTTTGCTGAATGACTTGGCACAGAGCTTCTGAGGACAGACAGGACAGAAACTGAATTCCTGTAAGTTCAGAGAAACTTACTCAGCAATTTCTGTATCAAGCCTGTACCTTTTGCTTGAGCATTTCTGCGCTTCTTTTCAGCAGATCTCCAGTCCTGGAGGAGATGAAGAATCTCTGAGTAAGTGCTATTTCCAGTGATTAGTTGGCTTCATTGTTAAAAATTCATGCCTCACTTCCAGCGTGAATTTGATTAGTTTTGACATCCAGCAAGTGGATCTTCTTGTACTGTTGGTCCCTTGACACTGGTGTCTGTTCTATGTAACTATGGAAACAGAGCACTAGAAAAAGCAGTTTTATAAAACTGTTATTTCACTATCGGTCTCAAATATTGCTGATAAAATGTACATTCCTGTGAATCTTCATATTGTCTCCTTCACCTCTTTCCTAAGGGCTCCAGGGAGGGCTGTCAGGGGACACACCTTAGCGTACCCCTCGCATTTATTGCTCTGCAAAGTTCATGCAGTCACACTGCCAAAAACCTGGAATGATTTTTTTCTGAGAACAGCATACTCAGCTGCATGTATTATGGATTTTTCTTTTTAGCCATTATCTGATGTGCTAGACAATGGCCACAGCTGGAGAAGAGACATCAGATGGTTGAGACCACTGGGCAGGAGTGATGACAAGATGTCTATTCTTGGATGCTCAAATGATCTGTCAACCTCATCAGCAGACTTACAATCTGGGATGATTTTTCTTAAGTTTGACTGGAAGGACCAGCTGGTTTATACTTCTTTTGCAGCTGGAAGATAAATAATCTGTTGGGTCACCTGGGCATATGTAATCTAAGCAATTCCCTTACAAGGTCAGTGTGGCTTCACTGTGTGGTGAGAACAGAGGAAGAAAGGAGTCCAGGCTTGCATTGGTACCCATGCAAGTCACCCTAGATGGTGGTAGTGGCTTCTCCATTAGAATCTTGTCTATCGTGAGGGCAGCAGGGCATACCTGTGGTGGCCTCCAAGCCTGTGAGAGAAGCTTTTTTCTCATGGCATTAAACTTCCATGCACAAAGCCCACCTTCCCAGCCTTGGAGCTGCAAAAGACCTTTGTGACATTCAGTGAGAGAATGCCATAGGAAAAACAGAAAGAAATCCTGTAAAGTTCATCCATTTTTAAGTTTAGGTATCAATGAGACTGCAAATTATTTTGCCTTTAATGTAATGCATATAAAACAGACACAGATCCCTATGTAGACTTACGATATCTAATAATATATCTAATAAAATTATATTACATATAATAATAAAAAACTAATACAATGTGTCCAAAATTTCCTAGGAAGGAAACCCCCAGAATACCTGGCAAGCTTTCATGTTAGTTATGAATTAGTTATGAAATAATCTTCACCATCTTAAAATAAAGTTGTGTGGTACAAGGCTTCGTAAGGGTTCCCACAGTTTCTAAGATATTCCCAGGATTTAGTAACATGTAGAAAACAGCTGCCCCATGCAGCTGCATGTGTGTTCTCACAGCCAGCCATGCTGAGCCTCCTTTTGTGTGCTGTTCACTAGCAGCAGCAGCAGCTGGGATGACAGTCCTTGCAGGTGTTAAGACAGTGAGCCAGTTTAACCCTCTGAATTTTCCAGGCCATTAACCTCCAGCTGTCTTGCCTCAGTGGGACCGTTCTACCACACCAGAACCTCACCACAGTCACCCACAGGACAAGCCCTACTGATGGCTGACCAGCAACATCGCCCCCAAAGAGGTCTGAAGCTTCACAGTGCATGTGTTGCAACAGCAAGACAAATACACTTTGCAGCCCAGCCTTAGCAGGAAGGTTGAGTCCTGCCCTCTTCCCTTCCAACTTTGCTCTCCTGCAGCAGTGGAGGAAATGATTCAGTGAAGAAAGGGCTAAGTCCAAATCTAGTAATCTGTTTTTCATGGTGACGTCTGTAATCCTTCATCTTTATAGGCACTGTTTATAGTCCTTTGAGAGCAGGGACCTGGGGAAGTACCCTGCACGGTCGTAGTCATAGTATATATGTACAGTCTGTGACAGAACTTTACTGACTACTTCAGGTATGCTGACAGTACACATACCCCACGCAGCTGCTGACTTCCTCTCATAGGTGAAATGCAGTGTGCTGACACGCTCTGTAAACTGCTCTTTGGACTCCTCTTCTTATACACTGTTCTGAAGAGTCACGCTGTCAATGTGTGGTGGACCATTTGTGAGTGCGGGTCAAATAATGACTGTCACTTCCGCATAAAAGAGACCTGACGCAAAATAAGATCTATCATACTGCTGCACTGTAAGATCTGTTCAGCTGAGGAAGATATGCTGCCTTAGATACAGGACTATTTGCCTGACAGTCATATTAATGTCTGCCTAAAATCCCAGCCTGAGATTGTAAATACTTAGCATGTAAGACCCAATGGGCTGCACTGAGGAGTGATGATCAATGTCCTTGCTAGGCTGCTCAAATGTTTGAAAGGTCCCTAACAACTGACGAAAAGGAAAACTATCTTAACTTATCTTCAAGAAAGATCAAAAGGACACACTGGGGAATCACAGGGCAGTCAACCTCACTGAGGCTGGAGCAAGTCCTCTTGAAGCACTTTTCTGGGCACATGAAGGAGAAGAAGGAGTGACTGTGAACAGTCAGCATGGACTGTCTAGGGGTAAATCATGTGTGACCAGCTGGGTGTCTTCTGTGATAAAATGACTAGAACTGTGCATGAGGGGGGAGTAGTGGATGTCATTTACCTTGACTTCAGCAATGCTTACAACACTATTTCCACAATATTCTTGTATCCAAGTTGGGATATTACAGCCTGGGTGGGTAGACAACCAGATGGGTAAATACCTGGTTGGATGATGGGCGTCAGAGGCTGATGGATAATGAGTCATACTCTGCCTTGAGGCTGGCAAGAAGTAGGGTCCACAGGGGTCTGTACTGGGACCTGTCCTATTTAAGATCTGTATCACTGATGAGGTGGACAAGGTGACCAGGTGCAGTTTCATCAAGTTAGCAGATAACACCAAGTTGCAAGGACCAGTTGATAATGCATGAGGGCAGGGCTGCCATCAAGAGGGACCTAGATAGGTAGGAGAACGGGTCTGATAGAGCCCCCATGCACTTGGGGCAGGAGCAATGTGCAGCCCTGCCCCGGGCAGGCAGAGTCCCAGCAGCATTGCTGGTGGGGCTGGGGTTGGCACGGGGGAGAAGGTCCTGGCCCCTGGCAGGCAGCCAGTGGAGCAAGGGCCAGACATGCATCTGATCAGCAATGGGGGCTAGCAGCACCTGCAGCAGTGTGAGCAGAGCTCAGCTTTGCAACAGAGATGGCTTTGAGGCACCTAACAGCACCCCAGCACCTATGGGGAGGGGATGGAGAGAGAAGGGACAGGTTCTTCACAGTGGTGCCTGGCAGGAGGGTGAGAATTAACAGGCATAAGCTGAAACTAAAGAGGTTCAGGCTGGAGATAAGGAACAAATTTTTCCCCCCAGGGACAGCCAGGCAGTGGAGCAGGCTTCCCAGAGAGATTGTGCCATCTCTGTCATTGGATGTTCTTGAGCGCCAACTGGACAAAATGCTGAGTATCCTGGTCTGATCTCACAGATGACCCTTGGGCAGGAGGTTGGGCTAGTGTCCAGCCTGAATGAAGGCTGGTCACTTCCAGCCTGAATGACTCTGTTAATGCTTTTATGTTGAACAGTCTAAGACCTCTGTGTGAAAAAAAAATACCCAAAAATTCCTGTGAGACTTTTCATCCTCTGTGGTTGTCTTTGCTGATGTACTGAGAGTGGATTCACAGCTGGAATTATTCCTACAGATTGATTGTGATAGAATTGTATTTGGGAAGCTTTTGGCTGTATTTCCTCCTGATTATTGGTTGCTAGAGATTTAGCTCTGCTTCAATGTCAGAAAAAGTCCCCTCAGCCTTATAGTACTCGATACCGATTCCTATAGTGTTCTGCGTAGCATTCTGACTTTTCTGGTCATTTCTTGTGGTGACCGTTCTTTCAAAGATGTACCATGCAGGCTTTAGTATCATAGATGGGGATTTCATAGATGGGGATTTCAGATTCACTGATTACTTTTGTTTCTCTGTTTTGTCCGTCACATTGTCTAAAACCAATGTTTTCCTGATTGAGACAATCCCTCCTCAATATCAAAACAGCTCCCTGCTGGGCACATTCCCAAGACTAGCCAGAGTCCTGCTAACTCCTGATCAGTTTTCAGTGGGACTGCTCATGGACTGCAGTGCCATTCAGCATGAATTAGAGAGACACAATCTGCATCCACACAAACAGCATTCTATTAAAAATACTAATAGGCTTAATGTATGCACACTAGTTAAGCAAAAAACCTATTACCTTTCACTAGTAATCCTCCCTCCTATTTCAATTTCCTTGTATAGTGTCACTTTTTTAGATCACATCCAACCTAAACTGCAGACTCTTCAAGATGGGTTCTTTATTTTACGTGTTCATTTAAGTGACAATAATAAAATAATGCAGAACTAGTCACAAAACCAGAGGTGGAGCTTCTTGTCACCAAGTTTCACATAGCTAAGCACTGAGTGGGAGCAGATTTTGGCAGGCCAAGGCAAAAAACAAGTTGGCTTGCTTTTGTCCTGCATTGTGATAAATCTTCCAGCCATGTAAAAGTGCTATCTCAAGACACAGGATCTCAAGACTGTTCTGCGGATGTTAAAATTAGGTGAAAGGTGAGTGTACAGCATAAATCACTGGAGCTGAGTCAGCAACATGAAGAGTTTTGTAATATTAAAAATGTTTCTCTCCTCCAAACAGATGCTACTGTGTAAATACTTTAGTATGTAATACTGAGTCTAAGAAAAAACAGATTTGCTTATAAGCACATTTGGAGCCAAGTCTCACTCTCTTATTAAGTGTATGTGGCCAGTGCAGCATAATGGTGCCCTGGTTTGCACTGGTATCGCCTAACTACCGTGATAAGTATCAGTCACAATGAGGATGTTCATCTTAGGAAAAAGACAAATTGCTTGATTAATGTAAGACTGGACAAAACACAATGAAATATCACGTGAAGATCAGGGAATGGAGTAGCTGACTTATTTTGATTTCTATCTTTGCCTTCTGTGATTTTCGTGTCTCTAACATTAGTGGCAGTCATGGACATTACTACCCACAGAAAATGACTGTCATACTGAAGAAAGTCTTTGCT
Organism: Ciconia boyciana; assembly: GCF_034638445.1. Lineage (NCBI taxonomy): Eukaryota > Metazoa > Chordata > Aves > Ciconiiformes > Ciconiidae > Ciconia > Ciconia boyciana. The sequence goes on along the minus strand of NC_132937.1, from coordinate 92,255,145 downwards.
GGTTTGATTTTTCGCAGTAGAAACAAAGACTCTGTGTTCCCTGGCCAAAACTCTATTTTTTGCCCGTAAATAAATTTCAGTTAAGAATAAAAAAAAAACACAACAGGAGGGCATGTAAATAGTATATAGTAAGTTAACATATAAAGCATCCTTATATAAGTGAACATATGCAAATTAATATAAAGGGGAGAGTGTAGTTGTGTACGATGGAGTCTGTATCTTGGGGACAACATAGCTGCCACAAATTTCAAGTAATCTTAGAGCTGTGAGTTGCTTCTTTGCTTCTGGCTGCTTGCCACAAAATTTCTAAAGGGGATTACTTTGTTGCCTTAACCTTGCCCTTGTAGCTTTCAGGAAAGTGTTGAACATCCCAAAAGACATTTTGCATGATACATATGTCAAGGGTGTACCAATCCACCCCAAAAGAACAGAAAAAGCCTGTTGGCTCACTTTAATACCTGCCTTCTCACAGGACAGCCTTTAGGAAAAAAAAAAAATCAAGACTTTTTGCTTCAAGTAAAAGTTAAGCAGTTGATTATTATAGTGCAAATTAAGTTAAACCAAAATAAAAATAAAAGAAATACTTTCTTACTGTTTGAAACTATGGTGTTGCCCATTAATTTCAGTTCATGGCACATACTAACAAGAAAATTTCCTTGGCTGAGTCTGGTGTTAATGAATAACCAAGGGATGCTTCCCAGCTTTCACAGCTGAGGGTCTCATTCCCAAAAAGAACACCACAGGCTCCAAATACTGCATTACAAAACAGGATTCAGGCATGGGATGCAGCTTACTGAACACAGCCTGGAGTTTTTTTCATTTTCCTTTCAATCAAAGTGTCAAAGACCTGTTCTTTCTTCTTTAGTTCACTTTAGATAAACTCATAAGGGGTGTAAACATATCAGAAACATTTCCATGTGGTGTTTTACCTTGCTTCTCTCTGCTTAATTTAAGAAAATACAAATTAAGTGTTGTTAGATTTGCTTCTCTGTATAGAAATCAGATTTTTATGCTTTTCCTATTCAAGAGTTCTCTCCAATAGTAATTCTCTGCTTTTGCCACCCTCCTCAGCAGATGGTAGGGAGAGCCGACTGCACTGGAACTTCAGCTGGACTTCTTCTTAGGCCACACAACACACATCATGAAAACCTTCCCTTAATTTTCCCAAGTCATACAAAAGCTATAACCCATGTCATATTGGTTACGTGGGAATTCTGACAATCTCGAAACTTCTGACATCCTGTGAGTGAGACACCAAGAGCATGACATGACATATCAACATTGCAGACGACAAACGTGGCAAAGAGTCTTGTAAGTAGACACCTCCCCTCCCTGCAGTACTGGTGGAACACGCAATTACGCTCCGGAGGTGTAACGTAACCTGTGTTACACAAAGCACTTCTTGCATGATTGTATCATTCTTATGCCTGTACATTATAAATCATACACTGTAAGAAGCTTTCTCATTCAAATAACTTACTGATTTTATAATCTACCATTGCTGCGTGGCATTGCAGGGAGACTAAACATGACACATGGAAATGGATGGATGCTAGGAAATGCATGTCAGAATGGAATTAACTTGGTATGCTGTGAGGGTCCAGCCTTGGTAGCTTTCTGACCTCAAGGTTAGGGAAAGGGTGTTTGATTTTTAACCTTATTCCTTTATGGGACTGGCTTTTTAGGCTTTCTTGGGGAAAAAAGGGTGGTAGTATGAGTCGTTCTGGACTAAGCAGGCCCAGGACAGGAGTTAGGAGTACTAGTGGAAGTAACAGGTGGAGCATGCTAACTGAAGCTGCTCTCTCCTGGTGACTTTCTGTCAACTGAAAAATGCCCCCCTACTCAACTGACAGTACAGGTGTCTCCAGGTGTGTAGAGGAAATGGGCTTAGACAGTGCTACTCACACAGACCTGAAGGAGAGGAAACAAGAGGACATCATGAAGGCACTTGAAACACAACTGTGTAGAAATTAATCTCGGATCGATGGCAATCCCCGCACAAAAGCGAGCTAGGATGACACATGCAGTGGGGACTGAATCACGTTGCCAGAATATCCCTGTGAAGCAGAAGCAAATGCTGCTTGTCACTGCAAGCACGATCCAGTGGTATTGGGGACACCTGACAAACTGCACAACCTTCTCCTGTCTGTGGGTAGTGGTACGACAGGAATAGTGTGATTTCACTGCAGAATATCCTGGTGATCCTCAAACTTGTTCACCTCAGCATTCCCACTCTCTCTTTAGCAACCTTCACACAACTGTTGCCACATGTGAACTTTTTGCTACTGCTACAGCTTTCAAAGCTGTTTTTATTCCACCTCCTCCATGAGGCACATAGGCTGCATGATGATTACAGCCTATTGGGACAGATTCTGCGTATAAGCTGTTCCAAGTATATTGACAACCCTATGAATTTGCACCAGCTATCTTTTTCCTCGTTTCCATGTCTCCAGTAGCTAACATTAAGTGTAATGTTTCAACAGAAAGTCAGGCAGGATCACTTTTATTAATTCTCCAGTATAAAAAATCTGCCCTTACGCACTGCAGCCAAGATAGGAAGGGAGAGTTCCAGCGCAGAACAGTAAATACCCTTGGAAGGTCTTAGTATACCAAATCATTTGTTTGAATAGTCATAAGCAGAAACCTGACTTAATAACATTTTGCAATGATTATGACATTTTTGATCCATGATCCTGAAAGTACTTAGTGATGAAATAATTTACTCAAGGTCAGGCTTGGAGCCAGTGATAAGAATTGGCATCAGAAGTGAGAAGACAGCACTTAACAGATAAAATAAAGCACACTGCATGTTTTTCAAGCTCTTGAGCAAATAACGTCCTCAAAATTGCCAGTCCCCCAGAGTACATTAGACACTGTGTGTCAATAAAAGCTTGTGACTAGCAACAGTAACACACAAGTCAGAAGAACTGGGCCTTTTCCTCAAATCAATCTATCCTTGCTATGAAGTGCCTGTAGAATCTGTTTTCTGTATGATAATTTCTTTTTTTTCCTTGAACAAATCAAACCCTTGTCATTAGATTTTACAGACCAACAAAGAGAGAAGTCACTGGTGTTTACAGAGATTTGCTAAAGATCACAATTTGGAAAACATTTTACTCAATGACATTTGCAGTTTCAGTGATACTACACTTCAGTAAACAACAGCGGGTGGCTTTTCAGTAGTCAATCTTTCACAGCACTTTAATCTCAGCCCAAAACAAAGCCTCCCTCTGTGCTCCATCAGGTGTGGAACATGAAACAAAACAGATGACTAACTAAAGTCTGAAGAAAGTTAGAGTAAAGATGCCTGGAGACTCACAGATGTTTTGAAACATGAGATGTAGCTTCCTAGATTAAACTACTATTACATCCAGCCCGGTCTCAGGCCTCCTCCAGCAGTTATCAATATTCAATGCTTCTGAGGAGGGAAAAAACAGATAATATCGGGTTGGTGTGGAAACACCTAATGAAAGGTGAAAGGTGAAGGGAAGAAGAATAGTCTGTCATTACTGGTGTACGTGAGGCTTTCTGACCACAACGCTGCCTTTCACCACCACCAGCTGTTGGAGGGACAGTTATCCAAGTGCAGCAGAAATAGCATCAGCACAGTCCTAAGGCAGACAGCTTGACATGGACATCTCCTGAGCTCAGGTAAATTCTGGTCCTGATCATTATGTCAATGCATCTGTCTAGTTAGAAGAACTGAGCTCTCCTCACAGCCACCACTGCTACTGTAAAGCCTTGAAACATTTAATTGCAGAGCTCTACTTACTATAGCTCCATAAAAATCACATCTTGCAGGGCCTATTCTTTAAGGGCCCTTCCCTATACCAGACATCACAGTTCCTGGGTGCACTCCAAATACCCATTAGTGTGTTATCTGGTGTATTAAGTCACAGGCCTTGCAAAAAGCTACATTTGTTTTGGATTATACTGTCCAAGAAGCTGTCAACACCTTATCATTCTGGAAGTGTTCAGTGTACAGTTAAGCCTATAAAAAAGGAATTCACCACCAGCTGTTAGTCCTCCTGAGATCATGATGTCACTCCCTGCTCACTGCCCGCTGTGGTACGGACTGGGACACCTACCCCGTATACACAGGATTTCACATGGCAGTTGCTCGCTTCCTCAGGCTCTCCAGCTAGAACAGGTGATCCCAGAGAAGATCAGGTTCAAAGTCTGCACTGACCACAGGAGATCTTTTGAATACCTTTTCTAGCCAGATGGATAGCACTAGATGTGGTCATGCAACTGAAGAAGGCTCTGAGTACACAGCGTCCCCCCAGATTTCACACCCAGTCTCCTCCTGCCTCTGTTTGTCAAGAGCATCAGTGTTTCCAAACTCCTGACTGCTCTTTTCTTTGGAAGTGAGTTTTCAGGACATCATATTCTCCTGAGCCTACTGCTTCCTTCATTTCCTTACAGCATTGCTGTATTTGTTCAAGGATCTCCATCCAAATGATCACAGGGGGCTGCTGACTCCTGTGGCAGAGGGAAAGAGCATTCTCATTCTGCTTTTTTTTTTTCTCATTATTGTCTGAAGGGCTTGACAGAAAACAGCAGGCCATCCTTCCAGCAGAAATGGGATTATTCAGTGCTCAAACTAGACCCCCGCTCTCCCATTTGTAAGTCATTCCTAACCATAGTAGAAACTTCTGAGACGATATCTGAACTACAGTATCGTTGTGAAGCTGGCAGTTATCTGGCTTCCAAGTCTGTGGAGCTGGATGATGCTATTATCTGTCAAACCCAGCACGCTGCAGAATGTCAGGCACTTGGCTTCATTTCAGCTCAGACCAGACGATGTTGAGTCTGACTGTGATAAGGAAGCATCCAGAGGAACTGTCAAAAGTCTCTGACAACCCTCTCTATCAAGAGAAACTGCTCAACCATAATTACAAAAGCCCATAAGTTCAGACACTGTCTAGATACACCCGTACTTCTTTTTACCCTAACACCAGAAATATCTTCCTCCAGTTCCTGCATGGAAAAAATTACTCTCTCTTTTCTATAATTTAGTGCACATCTCTAGCATTCAAGCCACTTAGAGAAGGCTATAACAAGGTATTCTCCCGGTTCAGGAGACTTACAAAAATTTCACCTCATGATCCTACCACTGTCAGCATCTCCTTGTTTCTGTTAAGAGTTTTCTGTCCTGGTGAATGTAGCTTACCAAGTATAAATGAAGTGCTGTTGAGACAAAATACTAAACATTAGCCGATCTAGATGTTTAGAGATACAAATCATATTACTGTGTCTTTATTACATAGATATTCTTCATTTTATGTACAAAAATGTTCAGTTAGAAAAGATGTCCATATTTAAACCCGTATGTAAGCCTCACAAATACAAATGCGTTGTATGTAAACCAAGCAAACAGATTTTTACTTAGCTTTTACATTAGAATGCAATAGTTGATAACTTGCATAAGCCTCACAGATTGGCCTTAGCATCCCATTTGCTACCCCAGTCTATAAATACATCACAAATTATTTGACTTAACAAATGGTCTTTTCAGCTGTATTATTCAAAATTCTTTATTTTGCTATTCATGAAAAAAACCAGCCACATCAGTAGTTAATATTGTGGCCAGTGCTGAAGCATTTAGCTTCTCCATACCCAACTCCCAAGATGCCTGAGGTTGGCTGCTCAAGGTGGCTGCCCAAGATGGTAGAGCAGTTTTATCCAGTAATAGACCTATCCTGAAGAGAACTATTCAAGCTATTTACAAATATCCACTGAATCCAAGAGAACAAAAAACTGCAGCTAATCAGTAACCTCAGGTCAGTATTACAAATAGCCTGACTGTTGCCTTTGCTATTAAGAAGTTCATTAATATCTAACTTCTCACAACTCTGGATACACAGGAGAAAAACAAATGTAAATGCCTCAGATCAGTCATCACATGAGCTCACAGAAAGTAGCAACCACTACCAATAGTTAGCAAGTGCAGGAAATGTGTATGAAAGAATGCCTAAGAGTCTTAGTTGGTGTAACAACCACACCAAGACCTGGCAAAGTGTCTGCATTAAAGAGAACACAGATTGTATTAACTACCCCCTGATAACACATGCAGTAGATAGGGTAGATAACACTGTTCACCTTCTTCCTTCTGCAGTTTTCTCTTTTATTTCCTTCACCTAGATGCAATATCTACTTTCAGACAATTCCCTTTAGATTTGGTACATCCCTAAGGACATTGCAGATGTGTATTCCCTGCTTTGGACCTCTGTATTTCACAGTATTGTAATCTTACTATAATTTACAAATTTTATAAAACCACAAAATATAGGCCTTGCTTTCCTCCTGTGGCCTTGGCTACACAACCTAGTGAGCCCTTGCTAACACATACATAGCATAGAGTTCCGGGCACCTCTTCAGCCACACCGCTGTTAGCATGTTGCCCCCTTTCACTTTTCCACCCTTCACCCTTCCACTGGTCCTACTGAGAGCTTGGGTGAAAGACAAGCTGTCTTTCAGAAGCTGTGGATGCCCCATCACTGGAAGTGTTCAAGGTCAGGTTGGATGGGGCTTTGAGCAACCTGCTCTAGTGAAAGATGCCCCTGCCCATGACAGAGGGGTCAGACTAGATGATCTTTAAATGTCCCTTCCAACCCAAACCATTCTATGATTCTATGGTTCTATGGTGCAGGTGTCACAAAGTCCTGCATCATGAATCCTCCACTCACACATCACAGTGGAGCAAGTTACTATTGAGCCTGCTGAAGGAAATGTTAAATATACGAAGTGTTTCCCAGCAATGATCCAGATGCAGATATGGTTTGTGTTATTAAGCATTGAGGGTAGGTAGTCTAATGACCAGGACTGAGAGCTGCACCATTTAATGGAGGACAGTATTTCAGTTTTGTGTCTCTGTGTGAACTGTTGCCTAAGAGATCCTGGCAAAAGTTTCAGAGGCTGCTTTGAAGACAGCACAGACAGGGTTGGCAGCATGACAACAGCAACCCAACACAACCAAGCAGACATGGATGTTGAACTGATGCTGTTTCTAATGGCAGATGCTCACTGCAGAATGGCGTTTATAGGCCAGAAATGCAACCCAGAATGGCTGGGAGTAATCCACCTAACTTTACACTCTGCACATGCCTGAGTTACGAGATAGGTTTGATAGCTAAGGGGAACAGTATCACCTCTCCTCCAGTCCGAGCAATGAAATATACTGAGCACTGCCCAGAGCATTGAAATACAGAGTACCTCTATCACTGACACGGGGAGCCTGACTCCAAATACCTGGAATTAAACAATGTATGTGCCTCCCTTGTCATTAAAAACACATGAGGACCACTGGACGGTCCAGAATTTACCTTCCTACCTGTGCAGCACAGAAGGGGCTTGTCATTGCTGTTCTGCTGCTTTGTCTTGAGATTTAGACTAACATCACCAAAATGAAGTGTCCCTGGCAGTTTGATTCATCAAATGTTGCTGCAGTTGCTCCAGACAAGCCAAAGAAAAGGTATCCTGGGTTTCTTCCTTTTTCTTCTTGATCTATACAGCTATGACAGAAAAATGACTTTTTTTTCCCTTCAGACAAATGCTAGTCTCTTGTTCTTAGTCACCACACTTCTGCCTGAAGTGAATAAAATGTCTTATCAAATAATACACACTGAAGTAAGCAGTCAGTACAAAACATAGCAACAATGACTACACTGCATCTTTTTTTAAGCCACTGAAAACAAACAAGGTGTTGATATGCTTCAGACACTAAAACGAAAGGTATCATAGTTAAGACTATCCCTTACCATGCTAGAAATCTCTGTGTCTGTGACAAATGAACTCAGAAATGTGAATGGAAAGAACTGCCATCATAATTGCTCTCTTAGCAACGGATACTTCAGCCTGGCTAGGATTCTGACTGACTGAAAACTTGTTTTCTATCAGAACTCCAAACTGGATGGAAGGGGATGATCAGCAAAAACATCTGCTGCATTAGTCACAGCATATCCTAACACACAAGCAGTTTGGGACGGTAGTGAGCAATTTTAAGGAAAGTTTTATGGCAACTGATATTTCAGCTGGGATATGGCTGCAAGACTTTCAGATTTTAAAATTAAATCTGTGCACTTAAAAAGACGATAGTATTGTATTAAGTCCTTGTAAACTGCTGGTTTGAATTTTTTTCTCCCTTGATTGTCCATAGTTTTGAACAGGATTATTAGAAGAGGAGTGCTATGGTGAAAATCCTTTCTCAAACATGAAAGCTAAGAGCCCACCCAGAATTTATACAAGGTTGGCAATGCTCATATTACCTACCTGAGATGCTGAGGCTTCTGCAGCATCTCCAGTGTAGGAATGCTCCTGTTTTGGGTGCCTGTGAGGTCCTAAGAGAAAGAAATCCTGTAAATTAAGGCTAAGCTCTTTTCTAAGACTATATGCATCCTACCACTCAACGCCTTCCTTTTCTAAGGTTTATAGTATCCTTGCAAGCTGTCACATAAAGAACTGTACCCATGCCAGCTCCATAGATCTGAAGAGAAACCAGTGGCCCATGAGCCATCATGAGGAAACTGCAAAACAATCACAATGTTCACACCAAGGTCTTTATGGTAATGACATACACTTCAGAATTGCCCTTCAGTTCTACGATTAAAATTGATAACACGCTCAGTAAGTACTATATGCATATGGCAGGTGAATTAAGTTAAACTTGGATGGAAACAAGAGCAGTGAAGGCAGAGCGTAAAAATATATATCACAGGTAACATACCTCAAAAGACAAAAGATGTATTAAAAGCCTATGAAATAGAAATTAGTCTGAGGGAGAGAGAGAACATCAGTTTATAAGGTCATCTTTGAACCTTGGGAGAGTCATCACTGAAGCTGTTGATCTTGTTTAGTGTTTCATTAGTTAGACTAGTGAACAAACTTAAACATTTCATCAATAACCATCCTTATCTGCAGTTTTTAAAAGTTTAATCTGCCCCTCCTGTATGATTTCACTGAGAAACACTGAAACAAATTCAGCTGTTTTGCCTTGTGGTTTTCACTGAAACCATGCTCAAAGACTCAGTCTCACTTAGCCAAAATGTAAATGTTCTCTGAGGTAGCGCTCTATGCTTTCACTAAGTTTCTACAGCTAGCGTACCTGAGGCATGCTATAATACTTCATTATCATGCCACAGAATGCCTTAGTCCAATTTGTAAAATGAACCATAATAAAACTCCAATCTTAAAGAAATCAATGGAATAAAAACTCTTCTCTCATCTTGCTAAAGCTTTAATGTGTCTCCAGGGATGTCTGAGGCTAGCACGTCTTCATAGGGTCACTTTTAAATGGGTCTCCTCCACCATGCAAATGGCCCAGGGCTGGGGTAATCTTCTACTGTCACTCTGATGCCTGCTTTGTTTAGTGTAAGAGGAGGTTTGCAAATGTACTTCAAAAAGCCTTCTTAATATTAGAATGGTACTACTCAATTACTTGAATTTCTTTCAGGGCTTAGTTGAGACATGTGACAGAAGTATTTTTCATACCGAAAAAGAATGATGCAAAAATACTACCTGATACTTCCTCCTCAACAAACAGGGCATGCAAAAACAATGCAAAATTCTTTATGTGAACAACCACATACCCTGCATACATGGCTTTTCAAAGAAGATGACTTGATAATTTGCAGTATTTGGGAACTGTTAAACAAAAATGTTTAAGTTCATAATGTTTCTGTGGCAGCATAATAATTTAGTTGTCACTAACTTCCATTTCTTTTTTACTTTGGAAGCAAGTAAATCAAACAGCAAAGAAAATACATCAAAATTCCACGAAGGCATTGCACTTTTATTTCAGTGGCTACCACTAAAGCCAATTCTCCTTTTGAGCTTCCCCTGTTCTGACAGAGGAGCTGTTTCTTTAGGCTGATAGGAAGTTCCCTTGCTTGGGAGATACCTGGAGAGCTGAAGCCCTTCTCTTTCAGTCCCTGAGGGATTTTTCTGCCTACACTTTGCTCTTGCAAGTGGAAGCTGTCTACCTAGATGTGTGACAATGACAGCCCCTAGTGGAGCTCAATGACGTCCACAGCAGCCTTTCACAAAACCTCTTCCGCAAGCACTGTAGGGTTTGCTTTACTTGGATGTGTATTTTTCGACAAATGTTGGTGATGAATGAATATGACCACAAGTTTCTTCATTTTCCATGCACTCTAACTAGATATTAGCTACGTGACCTGGTTCATCAAGTTGTTTTATCTTCCTCCCTTTATAATTTCTAGACTGACCAATTATATTTTCCAGTTACTTTTTTCCTGAAATGAAAGTGAGTATAAAGTTTTATTGCTTTTCTCATTTTTCTGATTCACAAGTAAAAAAAAAATTTTTTGGCATTTGTTCTCACTTGAGGTGGCACAGTGTTACTTACTACCAGATATCTTTAATATCTTTGCTCTTCTCTGCAGTCTTCAGCTGTCTTGTTTGAAAGTGGAATTTTTGTCTTTGTCTCCTTCATTAAGTTGTTTGCCAGCTTCACATGACTTCCTGCCAATAAGCAGGAATTTTACCTTGATGTAAAAGTTATTATTATCACCGTTATGATGAAATTTGGCAATTCTGGTTGGGATGTTCTGACAAAAGGCAGTCTCCTAGTGACTGAAATGATCTAATGCATTATAAGATCAACCCTGATATTATCTGATTCAAAGTACCTGTCAAAAAGTAAACACTGAAATATTACTGTAGGTGTGAGCAGTGCAAAACAAAGGCCAATTTAACAAACCATTACGAATTATAAAATAGAAAATACGATTACTTGTGGGATAAACATAATCTCATCAATTCATATTTCTTCATACTGAGGCATCCATTTTAGAGGTGCATTATACAGCTGATGTAACTAGAGCAGCTGAGACTGTAAAAGCCCATAGACTCCACAGTTCTTGTTTACTAGTTACTCTTCCAATTTCCTCAGTGAAGCACAATTCTGTAATAATGTCTCTCTAGGAATAAGGCAATTTGATTCTACAAAACACTGTTCTTTTTGTTTGGACAGTAAGTTACAAAGATGGTTTTCCAGAGCCAAGCACTTCTTCATTAGGGAAATGAGACTGTTGCCTTGTATGAAGTAGACCATCAACTTCAATGAGTTCTCCAGTTACAATGGATCATTCTTTAAGACTTTACATCGAATGGGATGAGCCTCACTAACTCTAAAATACAAATGATCCAGTACTTACTTAGTAAGATCAACCCTCTTCATGCCTCTCCTCCCTATTCTTGAAAGGAGAATACCATAAACATGCAAGCTAACATATAGACATATAACAATAGATCTTAGAATGAGAGAGGACAACCTGGTTCACATGGATGGTGCAGTATGCATTCTTTGAAGGACAGATCATTCCCTGTTTTAGCTTCTTCTTTTGACTTAATTGCAAATAAACCTCAAGTAAAAAAGAAAAGCAAAGCATCTATCTGAAAATGTGGCTACCATGCCATGATGTGTCCTCTACTATTATTAAGTGTCTGTATTTCTGTAAATCAGAAAGCAAGCCATGGAAACGAACTAAGTATGATTAGGAGGAAAGGACTGTCAGCCAAATAACAAGTTATTGACAGACAGCATGCCTATGAAATGACATGTCCAGGAAGTGCATTTGTCAGTCTTCAGAGGTGCTGAAGGCTCTTGAAAAGCCATTCCTGATCGACCTCCAAAAGCTGCAGGTACCAAGAGATTGCATTGTTCTGGATAGACAGAGATTTTTTGTGCTGCAATGACTGCATCGGTTGATTTAATCTGAATCCTAGCACTTTTAATGAAAGATGTTTGGATAACAACACCTAGATTCATTCACCACCTGGTGCTTACAGATGTATTCCGAACTTCTAGTGCATCTGTAACATATGTCATGGATACTTTTTTTTTTTTCATTTTCTGTTATATATATCAACCTCCCTCAGAATCATGTAGCAGGACCACTGTAACTGAAACTTCTAAAGCTCAATATTGTAAAAATAAGTCACTGGCACAGCAAGGATGTCAGCTTTATTTGATGCTGCCCTAATCTCTGACTGCCAGTTGACTCCAAGGCTGATGTCTTAAATAGGCATTTTAGCATAAAATTGAGTCAAACTTTTGACTGAAAGAACTTAGCATATGTGGCAGTGCTGAAATAGGCCTACCAGCAGTGGACACTGTCTGGGCAACTGCTGAAATAAGCACAAAAAAAGCAAAAATGGCAGGATGTTTCAGAATACCAAAGCACTATTTTTCTAACATAAATATTTGGCAGTAGAGGCAGAAATGTAAATTTAATAATTGATAGAAAAGCAGACAAAACCCCTTCCATTGGGATTGTTAAGAAAAATCCCATTGGCTTCAAGAATGCTGCTTCAGCTTGTACATTGCTAGGCTTTTGCTTGTAGTTGGGAAAAACTTTCATCAACCAAGGTAGTGTGGCTGAGATCAGGACTTCAGGGTTAGCTGCTGTTGCCAATACCTTCTTACTGAGGGGCCAAAAGATTTGTTATGGTCTTGCATTTAAGCAAAAATATCAGGACTGAGATGTCTTTCTAGAGAAGTCAATTACAAAAGCAGATCATTGAAGTCTTCAGACCCTTAGCTGGGTAGGACTGCTTCTGCATGCTGAGCTGAAGGGCTGTGAGAAACAACTTTCTATATTTCAGGCTATTTCAATCTGAGAGTGTTAGCCATTATCAACTAAACATACATGCTTCATACCAGTAACAGATGACTTCAGCTACCGGATTTAGTTGCAGAAGGAAGACAACGTGGCTTTGTTTCTTCTAAAAATCTTAATCAAAGGTCAGTCAGGCAAGTGCTTTAAGAGTCATAATTAGCCTCTGGACAGCTTTTTCCACACAGTTACTTTACTTCAGATGGTCAGATGTAAATCAATGACTGTAAAAAGTACTCAAAGAAATGGTATTCACAAATCACGGTGATGCAGTGAAAGGGTCCTAACTTTTATTTTCCTGTATTCTTCTCCCATATCCTCTGTTTGTAGGCTCGTATCTAAAGAATTTAAATTTGAAAGGAATCAGATTTTTAACGACAGTTGGGGTATATGCTAGACATTAACAAAAAGTCCCCTTTTTCTTCTAAAAATGACGGACAATTAAATAATGTGGTATAATGTAAACCGCATTACAACTATGGTTGAATTAATAAATGCACACAATTAGATTCACATTTGTGAAAGAAAGACTGGTAAGCTACTATGGCCCTACCAGTTTGACCATTTAAGTGGCTAACAACATAGGTAGAATAAATTTTCTTTTTTTGATGGAGATTTTATCTAAGGCATTTTATTTAAAAAAAACCTTATTTAATTAAGAAGTAATGTATCATGATGGCAACCTACATAAAGATCTAAATTTAATATTAATATATTTTAATGTAAATAAAATTAGGCACATGCTTACTGTTGAGGTACAAGTGAATGAATGTAAGCTACTTCACGAACATTTGCAATAAAATGCAGTGAAATGCAAAGACAGCTCTTGCCATCAGGAGCCTTTATAGTAGATACTGAAAGTTTTTTTCTACCCAGTTTCTTCAGCTACCACAGAGCAGTGAGCAATTCCTACAAAATTAAGGAGTTCAAAGAGCAGGAATTGCTTTTTCCTATTACAAGTTATGATCAGAATTTAGATATGACTACTACTAGTTCAGGTATGTTGAAGGAATTAGTAACTAGAAAAAATCACTTCAATTCACAAACAACTGCTTTATTTTAACAAGTTCACTTCAAAAGGCAAATATAGTTTTGCATAAGAAAAAAGACAAAAAAAGTTTTTTACAATTTATTGAATTTCAGTTTCTGCCCAAACAGACCCTGAGACAACAAGAAAAATTTGAGTCACACATTTTAAAAAGCATCACCTACCATTTGCAAACAAAATAAAACAGATTAAAATGAAGAATCCAAACAAGACCATTTGAAGCTATTTACTTTAATAAATATCCCTATAGATGTTTTTCACTGGAAAAGAAATCAAGCATCATGTACTGACTGCATTCAGTTGAAAATAAACAGGAAAAAAATACAGGTTAATAAAAATCAACCTTTCTTTAAAAAAATCTTAAGTAAAATTTCACAAAAATATTAATTCTTAGGAGAGGAAGAGATGAAGTGACAGTACTGTTGTCTGGCCTCATCGTTTGGAAGAGAGCTCCAAATATTCCCTCATTTAATGCTTTGCCTTTACAACCCTTCCCCTGTTAGTCTTGCCCCACTGGACTCCATTTTTTGGTTTGGTTTGGTTTTTTAAGCACAGTGTTTCTCATTTCTGTCATTTTTTATGTTGATATCTTGTTGCTGTATCCACTGGTGAAGGCTGGCCAGTTACATATATATTATTCACCTTGTCCTATCTGTAAGGATCTGTAAGTTCTCATGTTCTTGTCTTGTCCATATACCACAGGTCAGGGCTGGCCACTTGCATAACTCAACATGATTTAGTTTATTTAAAACATGTTTACCTGATAGCTGATTTAACTTGTGATCAAAACAGATTAGATCAATCACTTCAATGCTTTACTCTACTCTGCATGTCTACTTTACAATTAGTAACTTATACTGTTTTATTCCATTTTTCATAGAATCAACCCAAAAGATCTATAAATATCTTGTTTTCTGATGCAGATTCACTACAGTATTTGAAAAAAGACAGTATCGGAGGTTGCCATTAACATATCTGCTCGAAGCTGTTTCTGTTAATTCCGTGAAATTATGAGGCATCAAAACGCTTTCCACCCATCTGCATTTAAAATCCAGTAGAAACACTGATTTCACTGGACTCATTGAAAGTAGAGCTGCAAAAGCAACTTCAATACCACATTCATATATTAAAGCTGTGAATGACTTTGCATTAAGACACTCACTTGTGATGAACCCGGGTTTCTTTAACTGGAACTGAGTACACATTAGCAGCATTTTCTCTCTTAACAGTCCAGTAATGGAGTTACACCCAGATTAAGTGTATTTATCAAAGAAAGCAAGCCTTACTCACACAAAGTTTTGTACAGTCAGAAGGTAGTGAGGCTACGCACAGGGTCTGCTCACACAATCAGACGTCACATGGTGCAACCCTCTTATTCACCCTACTGATAAGAAAGAATTCTTTCCACTGAATTCAATGGGATTTGCAACACGAGTAAGAGAGAACCAGCAGGACGTAAAGGATTAGCCTCTAAGAGTAGTCTTCATTCTGAAATGCATGCTTACCTGTGATTCTTGCCACTTTCAATATACTGTGACACAGAGCACTTTGTAATGACTGTAAGATGGATTCTCCCTGCTCTCCTTCCCTTCTTCATTCCTCCTCCTGCACAGAACAGTATTTTGCCTTGCAATTAATTTAATTACTTCATTCACAAGGAAACAGACAGCTTGTTAAGGACTCAGTTGCATACTTGACAGAGCCAGTCCTAAGTAGGATATAAGAGGCAATTAGAGCACCACAAAGATATTTTAAGAAGCTACACATGCTCCTTCATATTAGTGATTTTTCTGCATTTTTTTTCTTCTCCTAGATGAGCATGTATATATAAGCAAGATTTTTCTCAGCTGCTGTTCAACCTCTAAAACTTGCACAACTGATTGTATTTATACAACCATATTTACAAAACATGTTACAGTTCTACCAACAAGACCCACGGTGCCCAATTCACGGAGAATGAAGTACTGCCCACCATAGGAGAAGCATCACGTTCGAGACTGTCTAAGGAACCTGAATGTGCACAAGTTCATGGGACCTGATGAGATGCATCCACAGGTCCTGAGGAACTAGCAGATGAAGTTGCTAAGGCAGTATCCGTCATATTTGAAAAGTTGTGGCAGACTGGTGACGTTCCCAGTGACTGGAAAAGGGGAAACATAACCGCCATTTTTAAAAAGGAAAAAACAGAAGACCTGGGGAACTACAGGCCGGTCAGTCTCACCTTTGTGCCTGGCAAGGTCATGGAGAAGATCCTCCTGGAAACTATGCTAAGGCACATGGAAAACAGAGAGATGATTGGTGACAGCCAACGTGGCTTCACTAAGGGCAAATCATGCCTGACAAATTTGGTGGCCTTCTACAACAGGGTTACAGCACTGGTGGATAAGAGAAGAGCAACTGACGTCACCTACCTGGACTTGTGCAAAGCATTTGATACTGTCCCCCACAACATCCTTGCCTCTAAAATGGAGAGACATGGATTTGATGAGTGGACCACTCAGTGGATAAGGAATTGGCTGGATGGTTGCACTCAAAGAGTTGTGGTCAACAGCTCGATGTCTGGGTGGAGACCAGTGATGAGTGGTGTCCCTCATGGATTGGTATCGGGACCAGTATTATTTAACATCTTTGTTGGGGACATGGACAGTGGGATTGAGTGCACCCTCAGTAAGTCTGCAGATGACACCAAGCTGAGTGGTGTGGTTGATACTCTAGCGGGAAGGGATGCCATCCAGAGGGACCTGGACAAGCTGGAGAGGTGGGCCCATGCAAACCTCATCAAGTTCAACAAGGTCAAGTATAAGGTCCTGCACCTGGGTCGGGGCAATCCCAAACATGGATACAGGCTGGGCAATGAGAGGATTGAGAGCAGCCCTGCGGAGAAAGACGTGGGTGTACTGGAGGATGAAAAACTGAGTATGAGCCGGCAATGTGCGCTCACAGCCCAGAAGGCCAATCGCATCCTGGGCTGCATCAACAGAAGCGTGGCCAGCAGGTCGAGGGAGGTGATTCTGCCCCTCTACTCTGCTCTGGTGAGACCCCACCTGGAGTACTGCGTCCAGCTCTGGAGCCCTCAGCACAAGAAGGACATGGAGCTGTTGGAGTGAGTCCAGAGGAGGGCCACGAAAATGATGCGAGGGCTGGAGCACCTCTCCTGAGAGGACAGGCTGAGAGAGCTGGGGTTGTTCAGCCTGGAGAAGAAAAGGCTCCAGGGGAGACCTTACAGCAGCCTTCCAGTACTTAAAGGGGGTCTACAGAAAGATGGGGAGGGACTCTTCATCAGGGGGTGTAGTGATAGGACAAAGGGTAATGGATTTAAACTGAAAGAGGGTAGATTTAGATTAGATATTAGGAAGAAATTCTTTACTGTGAGGGTGGTGAGACACTGAAACAGGCTGCCCAGAGAAGCTGTGGATGCCCCATCCCTGGAAGTGTTCAAGGCCAGGTTGGATGAGGCTTTGAGCAACCTGATATAGTGGAAGGTGTCGCTGCCCATGGCAGGGGGGTTGGAACTAGATGATCTTTGAGCTCCCTTCCAACCCAAAGCATTCTATGATTCTCTGATGATTCTATGATCTTGCAGTGGATAGCCCAGGAACAGAGCCAATGACGGTTAAGAACAAGTTGTTTTAAAAGCTTCCTCAGTCAAGAGGAAATGTTAGTCGACTATTAAGCTTCACAGATCCACATGCTTATTTGATAGCCCTTTTTAGCTTCTGGTGAAAAAAACTGATCATGTTGCTTGACCCATTCTTCTTACACAACAGCAAAAATAATTTGGCATAAATAGCTGCTAAAGCTTCCCTGTTGCAAAAAGAAACAAAGTAATAAAATAAACAGTCTGGAACTGGAGTTTGAAAAGGAAAGCTGTGGTTTGAATGGATGAAAAAATAGATGTGTAAGAAATTGGTTGGATGGTCAGGCTCAGAGGGTGCTGGTTAATGGGTCATACTCAACCTGGAGGCAGGTAAAAGTGGGGCATCCCAAGGATCTATCTGGGCACCTCTCCTGTTTAAGATCTCTATTGGTGACCTAGACAAGGCAAGGGGGTGCAATTTCACCAGGTATACAGATGACACCAAGTTATGGGGACCGGTCAATACACACAAGGGCTGGGCTGCCATCCAGAAGGACCTGGACAGGCAGGAAGAAGGAGCTAACATCAACCCCATGAAACTCAGCCAGGACAAATGCACAGCCCTGGAAAGGCAGAAGCCCAGTAGTGATCCCAGCTGGAGCCAGAAGGACCAGGGAGCACTTCTGAGGGGAAGGCCCTGAGCCCTGGCAGGCAGCGAGCTAAGCAGGGGCCAGCAGCACACTGGGTAGCAACAGTGGGCATAGGCTTAAAGAAGAGAGGTTCAGACTGGAGACAAGACAGCCACGCAGTGGAGCTGGGACACAGAGAGGTTATGCCACCTCCACCTTGGAGATTTCCAAAACTTAAATGGACAAAGCCCTGAGCAATCCCATCTGATGTGATGTCTGACCCTGCTTTGAGCAGGAGGTTGATCTAGAGACCTCCTGAGGTCCCTTCCAACTTAAATTATCCTATGATCCTATATCGTTTTCCTCACCATTAACAAACTCTGTATTAATAAATATAAATCAAAGGTGCCATTTCCACCTAACAGAGCTGAGGCATCTTATTCTAGCCTCTAAGCAGCTACCTGGATGGCTAAGAAGGCTAATTCATCAATAGCCTCTACAGCCAACCAAATTTATATAAAATACAAAGCAAGTAGAAGAGCAATGTATTGTGTTCAGGTTCTTACAACTCTTCCCATTTCAGTATCTGAGCATCACACAGGAAGTACAAACACATGACCCAAGGACATGCTTTGTAGGTGTGTTCCAGTTCCCCCTACTTTACTCTCAGCAATTACTGCATCTTTCACAGAATTTGCCAGCCTTCTACCAATGACAGAGGCAGAAAAGTATGTCTCTTTCAACATTCCTTTCCCACATAAAAATAATTACATGTTACGTGGTATTAGTGATGCAAAGCAGCAACTTGATTAAAAGATATCATAGGAAGGTATATTTCCGAATTAATGACTGTGGTATATTTAGCTATTTATATTGTGTAGCTAACCTTTTTCTCTGTGTCTCATTTTTCTGGATGCTCTAATTCATTGTGCTATCTTCAAATTCTGCTCTTGTAGAATGAACACTTATTTTGTTCATTTAAGCTGGCTTATAAAAATTCTTGATGAGTAACACAGAAAATATTTATACCATTTACGTTTCTGTGGAGGTTTTGAATAACTTGCACTCAAGGAGTACACATACTCAGAGAACAAATCAGGCATAACTCCATTATGTGTTATCCAAGGAGATAAATCCTCTGAAACAAAATTAATTGCTTCCTCCAGCAAAAAAACCCCCACAACTTCACACATTTTCAATCTCTTCTGATCTCAAAGCAATATGAAGAAAAATACTTCTTTTCTCCAAATAACAAATATTTCTTTACATCTTTATTGCTTTCTTGCCTTAGTGGTATTTTACATTCAGTTCTGATTTCTATGACTAACACAAAATGAAATGAGGAAAAAAAAAAAGAGATGTAAAAAAGACACAGGACCAAATTCTCAGTTAACATGAGTTGCTGCCACTTTTACACAGTTAAGCTGATTTGGACCAGCTGTGATCCAGCTCACAATAGACTATTTTCTAAAGAACAATGAGATATAGTCAAGATTATGACTGTATTCATAGTAATCTTGTGCTTAACCCTCCAATATATTCTCAAAAAAGTCTTTCTGGAGTTCAGTGATAAATTTTATGAAAGTTTAGGAATGAGTACAGCAGCAGATTCCACAGCACTGGTCAGCGCTAAAACCAAATATTTCATTATCATTTCTGGCAATTCTAAAGAGCAGCCCCACTGTAAAAGATGAGGATGAGAAACACATGCAGCTGCCAAATTTCATCTCATCTCTTCCCGCACTCCTTACTCTGACAGACAGTGCTAATTGGCATTCATGTTGTTCTCATCCATAACATTCTCAGCTTCACTTACAAGAAATCCAACTAAGATGCAGCATATAGTCTTACAAGGAAAGTATGCACTTGCACAGGTCTTATGAGGAAAGCATGCGCTTGCACAGTGAGTACCAAAGCTACCACTTCGATTTCACATAGCCCCCACTGCCATCCTGCATGGAGGAAGGCTTTGCCTGGGTTCAGGTAGTGAGCTAGAAAGGCTTCTTCCATTCACGTTCTTAACCGTAACAGCAGTAATATACCTAGTATACACCACTTACCACTTTTTATCAGCCATACAAACGACCCCCATGCATCTGTTTAAAAGTTGTATGTACAGACATCCAGATCTACAGGTATATGAGGAAAAGAGTCATGGAGGTAACTATGAATTGCTGCCAATTTTCTTCTGCAGGATGTGTAACCCATTAACTCTTCAGTCTGGTGAAGAAAAACTGGAGATGTCACAATCTTCATAGGATATCTCTATCCCCTTAATCACAGTATGTGTTGCTGCATTGTTTCTTGGAGTAGCTGCGCAAGGTACTTGATCTGCTCTAGTGATTGTCATTACTTTTACCTTTTCCAGGTCCTTCAAAGGCTTTGCTATTGGGTGGCATTTCCCTGTTGTAACATCCTGTTCAATTACTCATAATATAGTGTTATTTTGTTTCCTGATTTGGGGTAAAAACATGCATTGCTCTATATTCCAACTGGGAGAGGAGTGCTTCTGAAATACTTCAATTGGAAGTTCCTGTGTTTTGTGTATTATGCCTACTTGGCCCAACAATTTGTCTTCTACTTCTTAGAGAGCAGAACAGAAATACATTTTAAAAATATAAATACTGAGGTAACAATAAAGTATTGGCATTTCCACTTTTCATAGGAACAATCGTCTGGGAAACATTTGCAATATGCCTGTGCTTGGATGAACTCTATGCTAATACTGTGCTAAACTTCTCTTCTCAAAAAAAAAAAAAAAAAGTACTTCATAGCAGTAAACACAGCATGTGTCCATATACTTTTTACTCAACTTTTTCACTCACTGGGATGTACAAAAGCTAATGGAGCTCTTAAAACCAGAGTGAAAGGTGTAACTTTTGTTTTCCCCACAGAAACCTAACCTCATCTGGGACTCAACCTGCAAGGAGTTCTTGGAGGAGCCACGTTTTCCAGACTCCCAAGACTGGAACTGGCAATAAGCTGAATCCACCTGCTGCAGCATTACCAAAGATTTCTGCACTTCCGATGCATCCTCTGTGGGTATCCACTTCTAAGGTAAAAGCAGATAAGGACATGCAATATAATGGCTTTGTGGTGCCAACCACAGCAAGAAGGTGCCATTCCAGCAAGCAGAACTGCATCTGGAGCCTAGTTGCAGCTAGGACGTGTGTAAATGGGGGGGGGGGGGGCATTCTCACAACTCGTCTTGAAATTTCTGTCAGTCCAGAGATTAGTCAGAGCCTGGACCACAGCAGAAATTTCATGCTAAACTGCCTGATGAGAAACACAACAATTTGTTCAACAGACAGCAGCCTGAGGGCTGTGGGAGCAACTTAGGCAGACAATTAAGAGAAAAAAAAAAAAGCCTTTTTCCCAAAGTTGACAGCTATTTGTAGAAACTGACATGTCATATGCTTGCTGAACATATGAAGCAGAAGGATTTCTGGATATTAAATTCTGGCCTTGCTCTATTTCTGTTCTCAACGTAACAGACAGGTTAGAAGTTTTACATACAATCACTTTGAAAAGTAACCTCATCTCTATCTTTAGCTTCTTCTCCCATACAAACTGCTACCGGTGGACAGAAGATGAAATTTAGTTACTTAATTGCATTTACTGCTTTAAAAATATTTTCAGCTCTGTTTTGATGATCAGGTAAGTTTTCCTATCTGCTCCTCCTGAGAATTTTTCTTTTATATAGAGAGTAAGGGCTATCGGCTTCTGACCCCTTGCCGGTGCTTCTTGTAAAGGAAAGTCTGCAGTATTTAAGAATAACGCAACAGCCCCGGTCAGCGTCAAGGGATTTTCCGCGGGCCGCCCTGCAGCAGCTCCGAGGAAACAGCCGTTTCCCTGAGGTAACACGGCTGCCCCGGGACCCTCAGAGGCCAGGGACGGGGCTCACGGGTCAAAGGAAGGCGGTCCCTCACCCGCGGCCCCCTCGCAGCTCCGCGGCAGGGCCTGAGGGCACAGCGCGCCCACGCACCCAGCGGACCCTCGGCCGCGGCGAAGGGAGCGGAGAGCGCGAGGGGCAGAAAGGGCGGGAGCCCTCCGCCGGCTGGGAGGGCCGGCAGCCAATCAGAGGCGCGAGTTCCACTTGCCGCGCGAGCGGAGGGCGGGGCGGCGGCGGCGGAGGTGGAGGTGCTGCGGCCCTGAGGTGAAGGCGGTCGTGGCGGGGTGTGGTGGTGTGGTGCTTAACTCCAGGTTAGTTTATGTCTTCACTGCTCTCCGTTTCCATCATACGTCGCCATTTAGCCACTGCCGGTTCTTCACCGATTTTGAAAACTGCGGATTTAAAAACATTTGATGCTGGCAGAAATACCTCATACTGTGTATTTCACTTACTTAAAGTGGTGTTCCCTAGAGTTCTTGGAGTATGAAACAGGATCATGTTCTTCTTCAGCTTTATTGTTTCTTTGTAAAAACTTTTTAAAGTATGCCTGGATTTCCTTTTATCCTGACGGACTAGTGTTTCTAAGTCCCACTCTTCCCATTTTAAATTGCAAACTTGAAACATACCTGATTGAGATGGGTTTGATGTTTACTGATTAAGTGACACTCCCTTAACAAACTAGTGGTAATAGTTGCAATTCTATTGCTTAGTATTTGTATGAATGCATGGTATGAGTGCATTTGTATGAATGCAGTTAAGATTATAATGAAATCTTAATAAGTGATACACATCCGTACTATTAAGTTGCAGTTCTATTCCCTGTCCTCCTGCACTTAATATTAAGGTACAAACCTATCCTTTCTTACAAACTCATCCCTTCTTGCTCCACCCTCCCACACCGAGTCTGTTGGACGTAGACCTGATGGAGGGTCCAGCACGTTGCCCAAAGGGTTTTTCTTAGCATCCCCAGCGGTTTTAGTCCACTGGTTGGGTTCACCACTGTCTCCAACCATCTACGCTCCTTCCATCAGAAGGTTCCCCTCTACTTCGTTCTCCATCTGATATTATACCTTACTCCCTGCTTCTTTTATTTTTCTGAACCCACCTTTTTACCTCCCCTGCACTTCGTTTTCTCTGCCCAGACTCCTCTCAAGTAAGCAACCAGCCCCTAGTTACTTTTTCCTCATTGGTCCCAATTCTGTTACATCGATACCCAAATTTGGTATTTCCAATGCTGTTACCTAGGCAATTTTAGCCTAATACCATGTTACTGATACCTACTGGTATGTATATGAAGGCAGCCTTGTGTCACAAGTTCACAAGTTTCTCTTATGGCCCTACCATTCACATTGGTTACGTTTTATTTACATGTACACTTTTGGGATAGAATTATCTTACTTTAGCCTTGACTCTCCTATGTAATTTTAATTAAGAACAAGTATTGTCTTACCTTATGCATACCTGAGCAACAATATATCCTGTTTTGCACTCACACCATATCTCTGTCCTTGTACAGTTTTCATCTCACTCCTGGTTCCCATCAGAATCGTCAGCTAATTTAGAGACCTGGTGTTCCAGCAGGACCTCTTGCTCTCAACTAGCCTATACAATCACCTTTTCCCTTGTAAAACTGAAGGAGAGAAAAAAAGTCCCCTCATAAATACGTGAGGTAGTGGAAAGTTAATAGTTTAGATAGCTGAACTACTATGTTTAAAAGCTAATTTAGAATCCATAAAAATTAATTGAATCAGCTCAATTCTCAAAGTTATTACTTAGGGCAGGTAATTTATATTGCTTACATTCACTTAATGGTTTGAAAGGTTTTCTGTGAAACAAACAGCAAGAGATATAGCTAAAAAAAACCCCAAAAAGCCCAGTTCCTTTGGATAAAAATCAGTTGTCCGTGGTGTGTAGTTAGTCTGTTACATCCTTCCAAAGGAATAGTTCTGAATGCTTTGGCTAGCCTTCTTCTATAGGAAATTCAATCTAAGGTGCATGTGCTAGCAGAAATTAGGTAGTTATTCTTGTTGAACCTTAATTTCAACCTTCTCTTTCAACATTTTTCCATGATATAGGAAGTTTTTAACTAATCCATATTCTGTCTATCTTCTAGACAAATGAAGTGTTGAAAACACCACAAAACAAGATGTTTGCAGCTTTAAAGTATCACTCAACAGACTACTTATATGAGGTATAGTTTGTTATTTCTCTTAATGTTCTGAAAGAAATATGCCAGTAACTGAAGAAAAGATTGAGTGCACATTAAAGAAAGATATAGAAAACTACTTTCTTAGGAATTCTGTTTCAGTGAGGTTGTTGTACTGCACTTGCTGGGATAACATAGTGAAGTGATTACAGGTTTTTTTGATAAAAAATTAAAGTACAATTTTGCCAGAACTGAAGAGCATCAACTTTTTTAGTGTCTGTTGCACTTATATATAATTGTGTTTTATAGTCAGATTCCTGCTTAGAGCTTTCTTTGGAGAGTGCGCTGTGCCTTGTAATGCATAAAATTCAATTAATTACCTTTTTGGAGAACAAATCCAATTTTCTAGCTACTTTAATATGTATTAGGATAGTGATATACAACACTGTATACCCTACTGATGGTAGGGAAGAGTTTTTATGTTTTAGATTAAATTCATGGAGAGCAGATGTTTCTCACACCTACAATTAATATTTTGGCTTTATAGATGTTGATCAATTAAGACATAGAAACCTTATGAAGTCTTGTTTTCCTTCCTGTCTATATCTGTGTGATGTTTATCTACATCAACTACTTATCACTGAAGCACACTGTCTTACTTAACTGAGTTTTTACTTATTTACATTTTCAAAGAAAACCTATGAGCCAAATAAAAAAACTTCTCCAGCAGAGTAGTGCTTTGCCAAGAGTGGACATTTCTAGTGTGTGAGCAAAAGAATGAGGTAGCGAGACATGATGCCTTCAAGAGTTAAGGGAAAGTGCAGGTATATACACAAGCGCTCCTGGCACACAGCTGGAGAAATGCAGCCTGGGAAGTGGTCCGGCAATAGTACTTGTGGGTAAACTGAGATCCATGTTATGAAACACGTTGCCCACATCCCTTTCCTTAGAGTGCAGGAATTGTTCCATATAGTACCTGTGTATGACCCTAGTGTTTTCTTAGATTGTAGCAACCAGAACTTCTTTTTCTATTTTAACTCCAACAGTATGCAGTCTGTCATTCAATAGTTATGTGAAAACCTTCTCACAGTAGTTCCATTCAGTTTGATCTTCAGATGTTTCTGTGTTAGCTGTAAATAAATAAAAAAAAAAAAAGTGTGTTAGCAAAACATGTTGTGGGCTATCATGCAAAAGAGAATTACAATTCGTGTCTTTTCTTGCCTGAATTTTGAGGAGGAGGGCGGTGCTGACATCAGGACAAATTAAAAGTGGTAGAAGAGAAATGTTTAGTGACCTGCTGAATGGCTGCTCTGGAACAGAGTGTGAATGTTGCTCTGTAATACTACCGAAAGGGGTTAATGGATGTCATCACACATTTAAAGGTATTACAGACCTGACTGTGCAAGGGCTGTGCTATGCTAAAACTGCAGCTTCTTGTTCCACTCTTGTGGCTAACTTCTACCCTCCTGCTAGAAAGTACATTATAGTTAAATTGACTTTTCAGGTGTCTGATATATCAAGTGCACTTGCCTAATGCTTCCAGTTCTTAGGAAATGCTGGAATTCGATGAGTGTATCAGACTTTGATTCCTGCACACATCTGGCTCAACTGGATGTAGAATCCTGCTCTTAATGTACTTGTTATGCATTTTTGTCAACCCCAGATACAGTTTTTCCAGCTGCCCAGTATAAATGTATCTTTGAAGAAGAGGGCTTTTTCAGTCATTAAAGACACAAGAGTTAGATTCCTCATGCTACTGAGTGTTGTAGGTGTGATTACAAAGTCATCTTAGAAGTTCAACATTCTCTTATGTTATAAACTGACAATATATGCAAGCTGTATGGAACTATAAAAATGCACATAATATCTTTTGGTTAGAAGAGAAATTTGCAGAGACCTTTACATTTCCTTGAGAAACAACTGTAAATATGCTTTGATTAAATGCCATAGCCATTAATAATGGCCTTGAAAAACACTTTTAGATATTTGAAAAAGGCAAGAAAGGCTATGTATTAGTAGGCTTTGTAAAGTGAACTAATTCAGCTTAACCTGTACACTTAGAACAAGAAGTTCTGTAAAATGCACAGTTTTCCTGTTTTAAGGCCATTATCTGTGACAATAGCCCTAGGATGTATTTGTTCCACTTTACAAACGTCAGTGATTGAAAACAATTTTAGCTATTAAGCTAAAGTTAGCCTCAGTAAAACTACATGGTGGTGTTTAAACTTTCTTTCTGATCTCTGTCATATTATTGCTTGTATTTACTTGCTCAGTAGTTTCTACTTAAACTCCAGCAGGTCATTCTTCTGGAACCTGGGAGTACTTGGAGAGCTGTTAACGTCACAATCCTTACAGCTTCTTTTAATGAAGAGAAAGGTTATAATCAGCTCTTTTTGTTCCTGTGATCTCTACCAGGAACTTCTCTAGCTGTACTTTATGATAAGTGCAGTTGTTTTAGCAGTAACTTCAATACAGATTACTTAAACTGATGTATGGCCAGTAACATGTAGAAGGCCTAGGTCCAGTTGCCTGTAGTTGTCCGTTTCTGCCTTCTTTGTTCAGAATTTGTAAAGGAGAAGATCACTGAGGAAACATCATGCTTTGACTTAGGAAAGAAGGGAATGCATTGGATCAGTATGGCATTTATCAGTTTTTTACAAGAGCCTTCTAAAGAAAAGATGCTATGATGGCAGTAGTTTTTGCCTTTTTTGTTAAAATTAACTGGCATTTACAGAATTCTAACTATCCCACAAAGGATTAAATTGAAATGGAAAAAGGCTCTGTAATGGTGACCTTTCACAGAATTGACAGTGTTTGTTCACATTGCTTCCCATGTCTTCTTTTTTTTCCTTTTCTTTTTTTTGTTTTTTTTTTTCATTTTCTCTCTGCCTGTACAGGAAGGTTTGACAAGTGCACCAACAGTACTGTTGTTCTGGTAGCGATCCAAGTCAGTGAACTATTTCTAGTTTGTCACCTGAGATGTCTAGCAGTACAGGCTATAACTGGCTTGACAGCATATGCTGAAATGGGTGGACATTTCTAGGACCTGAAGCAACAGAGCTGAAGTCAGGCGATGGACTTAGACCTAGAGAGAAGTTTCTAGTGTCATTCATGATGTTCTCCCACATTTCTATAGCTAGTTGCTTTTTCCAATATGCCCTTTACACCCCAGAATTTTTGAGAACAACTTCTTTCTAAGCTATAAACTTGTTAAATCCAAACCCCTGTGTAAGAAATCATTTTTCTCTGCTTCCTAAACTCGCTGTTTATTCTGTGGTTCTGTGGTATTTATGCCGTACTGCACATGGGCTTTTGTGGCAAAAGAACTGTTAGATAGTTTATTGAAGGTGTTCTTCAGTGAAGAGTTACTGAAGTTGCCACGTTGACTATTTAATTCTAGAATTCAGTTGATTACTACCATTCTCCCCTGTTGTTTTTATTGAAGATAAAAGGATTTATAAAGGGCTTTTGTTAGCTCATAATGGCACACGAAAGCTGAGAGGCTTTAGAATATTATGAGCCCTTAAACCAGCAATAGTAGTGATGGTTTAAAATTGTTTCTGGTCAGCTTGTACACGTGTCAGTTCAGGAGACCAATGCAAGTGTTAAGATAAGCACTTGTAATTGCACACGTGAAGTTTAGGTAAGTGTAGCTAAATGTGCAGTTTTGCATATGCAGGAGTGTAGATTAAAAGTTAAATATCACGTCAGGTAAACAATATCTTCTCTTACTTTGGACTCTGTCAGTTTTACAGAAAAATAAAGCTTAAATATAAAATATCGTGTTCTAGTAGAAAACACTTGAAAACAGTGGGACTGTTTGAAGAGGTAGTGCACAAAAAGAAAAAGAATGGAACTGTGTCTCTCATAATTTTATGACATGCCTTTCTTTGTGCAGAGCATGGCAAGGCAGAAGTTTTCCATCTGCAGATTATCACTTTGCTTTCCTCCCTGTTTACATCAAGATGAAAAGTATCATCTCACTGGACTGTTCGCTGATGATAAGTATAGGAAGCCATGGACTAGAAGTAGGTTATATAGTCCTTAACTTTATTTTAGATTTACTGTGGATTAAAGGAAAAGCTTGTGTTTGTGCATAATATGGTAAGTCTGGTAAAAAAAATAAATTATTTCTGGAAGTAGCAGTATGTCAGTTCACATAGCTCTTGAAGGTATAACGTGTTCATTGCCTAAGTAGAAACAAATGGGTAATGGATATTTATTTGTGTATGGCACCATAAATGAGGGTGATATTTGATTAGTTTGTAGAGATCTCTGGAAAACTTTCTGTCTGGACATGTCGTTATGGAAGAAAAGCAATGATAAGAGATAAGTGAAATACTAAATCTGATTAGTTGGGAGAGGTTAGAAAGATGATGCTGAGGTTTTGAGATGTGGAAAAAACTGGGGGTTTCCAAGCATGGAGGTAAAAATATATATAAAAGCATTTGCATCTTTCTGGTGTATTTGCATTTACTTTTGCTAATGGAAACAAAAAGCATTGCTTCTTCTGTACATCCTGTGTAAAGTTTGGTTAGCCTTTGCAATGGTTTGATCAATACATAAAAATTAATTTTAGTATTTTTTATGTTATTCTTTTTATCTCTTTTTGTCTCAGTTACTTCAACACAGAACATGATTGCTATTTCGGTATTGGATCAATGGAAGAAAAGTTTATCTGTGGAGGATTTCCTGGAAAAGTCAGTAACCTTAAGTTAAAAATGTATATGATTCCTTTGATATCATTCAAGTACTTTGTGAATCATAAGCTAATGATGATAACAGAATATGGAAATGTTTTCTGACAGTAGCAAGTGTACGGTGCTCTGGAGCTGTACACTGTAGCAGATAGCTGAAAGATGGCTTTTTCCCTAAAAGTAGTATTGTATTTTTATGGTTTTCTCCGCTGCTTTATCTCATTTTTGTAATGTTTGTGTTATCGATTTATGACATTGGAGAAAGTCTCCGAAACTTGTGCATGAACATGAAAATAAACCATGAGGACATTTTTCCCCCCTCCCTCTGTAAGTTATCTCTCGTAACTGTGGATGAAGCTATTCAAAGAAGGGTATTTATAAATCTTTGAAAAGGTGTAAAAGGCAGCTATGAAAAGTCAAACTTGCATTATAGCAATTGAAGATAGACATATTTATTTTAAAATTATATGTATAAAGTCAAAATGTATCAAATGAATTCTGAAATAGAGTTCATTTTAAAAACAGGTTTGCAACACAGCCTTTACAGCATATATAAGATGTGAAAGAAAATTATGGTTCTGCAAACCAGTAACTTGTGTGTATTTCTGCTCTCAAACAATCATCAGTGTGAAAGAAATAGAGAAATTACAGTTGTGCTTGTACAGGCCAGTCTAAAATCTATGTTATCTTAAAATCTGCATTAAAAAATGGTTGTGAAGAAGACTTATGGTTGGAGAATTAAGTAATCATGTACAGCAAATGCCAGCACCAGGCTTTCCAGTACCTTACAGTGGCACTCTTCTGTGACTTCACTATGATGCAGTCTTTAATTGCATTGCTACATGCTATTTTTTTGGCATAACCCTCTGCTTATTTGTGGTACAGAAATGATCATGCTCAGAGAATGGATCAAGGCTGTGCAGAGAATGATGTGGCTCTCTGTGAAATTCAACCTCTGTTGTAAGAATGGAGAGGTGCTTTTCTTGTAGAAGTGGTACTGCATGAAAAGGAAGTGCATAGCTCTTCAAAAACATAGTTACTGCAGGAGAAGAAAGCTAGAATAAAAAGCACATAGTGGGAGGTTTTCTGGAAAAAAAATCTTCACCCTTAATTTAAAAGGACAGTTAACTTTCTTGGTGTTCTTCTGTGTAATTCTTCGATCATTAGTTAATAATCATAATAGCCTCTGGAGAGGTTGTGTTTTCCTAGTATTGTATAATTCCTGGAGCTTCGTTAAGGAAGTCGAATGCTGCCTGGGAATCTGACTCTGGGTTTGGCTTTGTCAAAACTCCTGTGTGATATTGGGCAAGTCATTTGAACCAAAAACTCTGCAGTTATCCACTGAATGTGCTCCTCTTATTTTCTGGCAGACCTGAAGAAGATGAGTGCTCATAACTGAAGTTGATTGGAGAGTACTAGTGCTTTAACACAGAAAAATGCCAAATACTTTGAAAGACTCAGAGTTTGATTGGCACCCAGCATGAGTATCTTGGTTTAGTTCTAGAGAATGTAGATTATAATATTACCATTTTATGGGAATCTTGTGAATATTAATGAGTTCATTTTCTGTTTTTCTCACAATGCTATTAGAAATATCTGAGATAGCGTATTTATGTTCAACTTGGGTTTTGTTAAATGGCCTACAGCCATATGCTTAGTAGAGAAGATAGTAACAATAATAGATAATGAACAATTTTCATTACTTGGTTAACCAGAAGATTTGAAAAAAAAATTGCTTATGATCACAGCTTTACCAAACACAGTATTCAGTAGGGCATAACATAGTGTCAGTTTTTAAACAGGGTCAAAGTCCAGTTAAAAGTTTTCTAACATTTCAGTGGCTTCCTTTGTAACTTTCAGCATTATTTTGATAGGGATTTTTAATACAACTTCCCCTTTTATTTTTTGAAAAAGAAAAGAAAAGCAACAAATAACTGCGAAGTGTTCTCAGCTTTGGTCCTTTGAATCCATAGTATTAGCCTTTACTTTCTGAACACAATAGTGAGATAAATATTTTATAAGTCTTTCTACGAGAATTGAGTGTGTTTCCTTGTGATGCTTGTATTCCTCTCTTGCACTCTATAGGCTAACAGCCATTCTCTTCTTGTCATTTCATGTCTCTCTAGGGTTCAGAAAACTAACAGATGTTGAAGTGGCTAACTTTTAGCTGTATAGGCCCTCCTTTGCATCTTGTCCTCAGGCTTGTGGTACTAGGTGAAGAAATGTCTGAGTACTTTTAAAAGTTTGGACCTGAAGCCCTAACTCTCCCCTAACATTTGAGTTATAAAGAATGCACCTTATATGAAAGTTGCGCTGATTTTAACTGTTAAGCATAAAAAATGGAAAATTAAAACAATTTAAATAATATTAAAGAAAAGAACAGTTTTGCACAGTTACGGAAACTTTATTTTGCTATAGAAGTAGCAAAACCAAAGTAAAAAAAATGTACTTACTTGTTTAGGTTGCCAAAACCAACCTGGAAATGTTATTTTTGAGACTTGCATTTGAATAGCCTAACTGGGGTTGGACTAGATAACCTCCAGAGGTCCCTTCCATCTTTAACTATTTTGTGATTCTGTGATCCTGTGAACTGCAAGAATTTTCAGGTTTTAATTCAGTCCAGCATCCATCAATGTAACCAGTACACCACTGCATTTTTAAAGAAAATGAAGTAGATTCTGAGATTTTATGACAAAAACGTAATTACAAAATTAATTGCATCTGAAATTATTCTGCCTTATAATGAGCTTGAACTATAGGTTTAGATTAATGCTGAAAGCTGCACTGAAGAACAATTGAAATTATATTCTGCATCTTCAGTAAAAAAATAAGACTATTATATGTAATATAATCATCTTTGCACCTTCAGAGAGTGATAGATGTTATAAGGATGCTGCAAAACACACTCAAAGATATCACCCAAAACATTGTCTAGACTAATAACAGTAACAGAAAAAGAAATTCCCGAAGAAGTTGTTCTAAAGACACAGTGTGGTTTAGATATCAACAGTGAGCAATCCAAGAGTCAGTTAGATGCCATCTCAAGGGATACTAAATGCCAAGAATGAGGAAGTTTATTGGACCAAACAGCATTTACTTTTACCTGTTGCTTTAGCACTTGTTAGTCACAACATCTAGATAAATCTGAGGAAATGAGTGCATGTATTAGACTCCAGTTACAGAAAATTTGAGATGATTTAACTTAAGGTATTTCAAAATGAAGTGGGCTTAGCCTGTGTGCCAGTGAAAAATTGGAGTGAGACTAGGAAATAAGGAGCAAGGAGTTAAACTTAGGAGGAAAGGATGTGTTTGTGCTTTAGGTTCTTAAAGTGCTTTGCATTCTGTTTAGGGTAAGCAAAGAGAATCTAAGTAACCCAGATATTTTAGGATAGTGGTTTCCCTGTGAGTAGGACTAAGGAGTATTAATACACATAATTCACCACAAGTCATTATAAGTATTCCTGGTAAGGAACGTAATATACTGCCATGTATTTGCAAAGCAAGACATGCACAAAAAAGAGATAGGAATGAGCAGTAAATGTGGTAGGTGGTTTATTTTGGATATTTAAAACTTGACCTACAGTAAATGTTTTTCAATAGATTTACCTTTAGTAAGGAACAGGGATTGAATAGCTTGACAAGTAAATTTATAGATAACACTAATTTGTTTCTAATCTTCAAAATGACAGGTGACAGGAAATAAGCAAGATGTTGTAATCTTTTCAAAACTGGTTAGAAACAAGCACTAAAGTTCTGCTGTTGTCATTTAAACCAATGGTAGGCATTCGTTCTGGAGTATAGTGTTCACTGCTGGGTATGGCTCACAGGAGAACTGTAGTCCTGGAGCTGTAAGAAAAAACTGTAACTGTCTGGTTAAAAGATTCTAGACTTACGTGTGCTTTGGCGTAATAATTATCAAAGTATGTCCCAGATGTGCTGATATGTAATACGGTTGTAATTGAGTTCAGTATCTTTGGATTGCCTATCATAAGATTCAATACATTCTATTCTAAGACTCTAATCAGAAGATTATTTTGTTCTGTTTTAACAGTAGGCACAAGTTTTTGCTACTGAATAGGGGCTTTGTGTAGATTTTTTATGCTTTTCTGTGTGTCTAAAAATTTAAGTAACTAGATTAGGAGACGTGGTATTTTGACATAAGCTTGTCCACTTGGGTTTTTTGGGTTTGTGATTTTTTTGTTAAAAGTTCTTCATGTAAGCCAGTGAGGAGTGTAAGTGTGAATGACTGATCAAAGAGGTCAGTGAAGTGGACTGATATATTAGGGAAAACTGGTTCAAAGTGCCAGGGAGCCTAATATCTCCTTGGAGAGGCTGAGAAACAGAAAGAGGACAAGAAACAAGTGGGAGAAAAACAGAGTGGGAGAAAAACGCTGAGGAGACACAGACTGCTTAGGCAGTGGCGAGAGGACACCTGGCAGGAAAGGGGATAAGGGAGTCTATAATTCCTAGAAACTGCCAAATGACTTAATTGGATAAATCCCCTTACTAGCCTTAGTACATGCACTTAATTGCCATGCTTATTTTGGGCAGATGGGACTCAACTGTCCATGTTTCAAAGATATTGCTGAAAGTTTAACTTAATATTGTAAAGAACTAATTGAAGCTAAATACATTAAATCTAATGTAGTGCCTTCTGTGTTCAAAACACTGTATGAGCATAGCTATATGACTTGAACATATGTTTCCATACTTGAGTAGTCTGTCATTTAAAATATTTACTGTTTTCCAGAACAGCCTTGCTAAGGCCTTGACTCTGGAAAAGGCTGGCCCATGTTTTCTCAAATCAGCAACTCACTGATCTGTCTATAAAACTATAGGGAAACCCACTGATTTCAGTGAAGTTGGCCCATGTGTAACTTGCCACAGTGTTCTAGAGGTCCATGGATTTTCAAAGGCTTATGCCATGATAAAGTTTGGTCATTAATTATTATCAATATTGCGTAGTTATTGCTTGTGAACTATACTGCTTGTAGTTTCAAAATTAAGTTTTGAGCTGCACTAAAAAATGTTGTAAAATAGTTGATTTTTTTTAAGATGTATAGTAGAGATTCTTCACTATTGCTGCCTAAACATGAAGCTCTATACCAAAATTCACAGGTGCATTCATATGCTGATTCCATTTATGAGATTTACCTCCAGATGGCTAGCAAATAGCAAGATTGTGTAATTCAAAGGATTATTAAAAAACTGAATAAATCAATAAGATGCACAGTTGAGAGATCAGTTGTCTGAAATGAGAATATTAAGTTCAATAAGTATAGATGAGCAGAAAATTTGGGTTCTTCTGAAATGTCAACACTCATCAGTCAGAGTCAGTTTATTGTTCCAGTCAATTCACACGGATAACATAACATGAACACAACCATATTTTAATTGGCAGTCACAAATACTTTGTCTGGATGCATAATTAGCTCAGGACTATGACTTTTTTTCCTGTAGTCAAATGATTTTGCTATTTATTTGGCAAGCAGGTTTTTTCCTGACAATAATAGAGGTATTGAGATTAGCATCATTATTCATTTCTTCATTTGTCCTGTCTTTTCCTTATTGCAGTTACTTGCAATTTCTGCATGATTTTTGATACACGACTATACATTTAACCCAGCAGCAAATTTTTGTCGTAAGTCAATAGGTTTGAGGCTTTTTTCCAGCCATTATCCTTTTGTTCAATTTAATGCTGGGGGGTAAACTTAAAGGGCTTTTTCTTGGAGAAGAATTAAACATGTAATTTGACCATGGGTCTAGTGAATAGTGATAACAAGTCTGTAATTTCCGATCTTCTTCAGTGAATACAGTGATTATTAAAGTTCTTAGAGTACCTTTTTTGAGTGCTGTTAATTCACTGAGGAGTCAGGAAAGTTATGAAAGTGCTTTTACAACAGCTTAAGTATCAGTTATTTTTTTCTGCTTTTTAGGAAACCTATCTCCTCTGAGTTCCATATTAGTAGTGAATTAAGAGAAGTTATTCCAAGTTCAAATCCCTGCTCTCAGACTGACATAGAAGGACCTTTTTTACTTACGAAGAATGTTTTTCAGGAAGAATCGACCCAAGACAAATATTTGAAGACTGACTATGCCACTGAATTTAAAGAACAATGGCAAGGTAAAGTGTTTAATTCACTGTTTTCTAAGTTTTTGTGGAGCCAGCTCTTGTTAACTTCCATAATTTTTTGTGCATGATCCATAGACATTGAAGAGATCATTTGGGTGATCACAGCCTTTGCAATTGCAGAAGTTATAACCATTTAAGAGAGATTTATTCCCTGGAGAAGCAGGGTTTGTCTCGACAGTTCAAGATAGCTGCAAGCCAAAAGAAGTTTCAGGCTGATCAAATATATGGCAGCAGGTGACAAAAAATATCACAATAACTGGTCTTATCAGGCATTGATCAAAATGCTGATGAGCCTTTGTACCTCAATAAAATTAGATCCCTGTGGCACGTTCTTTTACTGTGTCAAGGAGGGAAAGAAGTAAACAGTTTCTGCTTTGTTGCTGGGATGAAGATAGTTCAAACTGGGTAGTGTTCCCATGTCTTTTCTGAAATTTTATGATTAGTAGCGCCTTAATAGATGTAATGAATTCTGATCACAGAAAGCAAAATGTTGAGAAAATGTTTGATTCAACTGTATTACCATTTATTATTCTGAACTATCAGGTTTATTTTTCAATACAGGGTTTTTTTTATATTTGTCACTTATATTACTTTAGAAAAGGAAAGTAATGTAATCATTTACTAAAAGCTTTTTTCCACAGTCACACAAAGGAGGCAGGTGGTTCTTGATACAATATTGTACAAGATAACATTTACTAGGAACGGAATATCAACAATGCAAGCGTATTACAGTTAATAATTGAAAGACAGTAATCTTAATTCATCTGATTAAGTAATTACCTGATTTTTTTTCAAAGTTAGGTGGCATATGGCAGAAGGTTTCAATAATTAATAAAGCTCTCTATATTGTGTGCTTACAAAGAGAATAAAAATAATTCAGATGCTTTCCTGTGTCTTAGCTATTACTTTCTTAGGAACAATCAAGAGAGCTAAATTTCCATGGACAGAAGTCTGAAAGAAAAAAAAAAGTATAAATTTTGTAAAACTTTTTATATTTTTTTGAAGTTACAGATTATTATTGTGCTTAAACAAACATAAATAGGCAAGCTAAAGAGACTGGATTTTTTTTTAATGGGAGAACATTAAACTATTCACTATTCTGGTGACTAGTTTATTGAATTAGCAGATCAATAATTATCTTTCCATGTAACCAATGTGTTACTGCCAACTCTAACTTTCTGTTTGCGTTAAAGAAGGAGATGTTAACAAAAATCTGTTGACTTTTGAGGGAGATATTAATTCTAACATTTTTAAAAGCTGCCATTCTGAAAGATTTGCAAGCTGTTTTGTGTCATCGAGAACCTGCTGATTAATGCCAGCTAGTCTGCTAACAGCACAAAACTGACTAGGTTTCACTAAAGGCATGAAGATACAGAGAGTGTGAAAACATGGAAATTTACTGATAGATAAAAAATAATTAGAAGTGGAATATTACAGGTGATATGACACAATTATCTAACCTGTATTGAAAAAAAATTAAGAAAGAACATTATATAGACTTTGAAATGATAATTTAAAATCTGTTTTTCCAATAGAGGAAGGTTATATTTGAATTCTAAATAGCTTGGTTTATCACTGCAGGAGTTTTTTTCTACCAGCTTGTGCATATTAAAATGTGTCATGGTTATTTCTGTTAATGTAACCCTGTTCTTCCTTTCAGAGAACAAAAGCAATTTCTTCAGTCATTTCACTTTTTGAGGTGTAATATGAGAAATAATGTATATAATACTTACTAAGAGCTATAGTATTTAAAGGTCTTTGTTTAAAGCAAAAAAGTTTCCAATAACGTTGTGAAGTTTAGTGTAATAGGTTATGCACACATTTAAAATGTAGCTAGTAAATTATTACTGGACTATAGCAGTGGAAAACGGTAAGAAAGTTAAAACCTGTGAAATATGAAGCACTTTGAATGGAAAAGTTAAAAACTTAATTTGGTTCAGTCAGTAACTGTAGAGTTCTAATCTTCTTCCCAATTACATTAGATTACAAACAAATTTTCAATATTTAGCATGCTGTTAATAGCATTTCTGTTTTGCATAGGCTGTCTGTTATGAGAAAGAGTTCACAGTGGAATGACAACAGTCTTTGTACCATTAAGCTGAAGGGCACTAACTTTACACTAGCCCATGATGATAGCACTGGCAGTGACACCGCCATTCAAACATGAACTGAATCTTTGCTCCCTCTGATTGATAAAGTATTTGAGTACATGCTTAAGTCTATGAAAGTTCTTTCCTTAAGTGCTTTGATGATCAGAAATTACTGAATCAAAGAAAGTGATGATACTGCATTCTAGTTACAATTCTGAAAAATAAGCATGTCAAAAAATGTGGAATTGCATTTCCTAAAATCACAAAGTGGCAACTCAGTTTGGTTTTGCATGGATTTCAAACACTGGCGTTTGTGAATTTCAAACTCTACCTATTGCTCCAGTTGTAAAATTCTGTATTAGGAAAGCAGTTAGGTATGTGATTGCATCTGTTCCACTTCGGGAGGGCACTTCAGTAAATGCATAAGTGTGTTCTTGCTTAGGCATGCTTTTCTGAGGTGCGGATTAAGAGGTTAAAATGTGTTAAAATTAACAAAGAAATGCACTAATTAAAATATTTGAATCACATTAGAATAATGAGATTAATTGGAAAAAACCTTTTTCATACACTTTAAGTACTAAAGCCACTTATAATAAAAAGATACAATACAAATGAATATAATAAAAATAATAAAAACTATAGCTAAATTGGGATAATAAATGCAAATCAAGGGCAAAGTTGTGCCTTATTTGACCTGATTTAGTGTTAGGAGTTATCCTGTTTTCTTTGAATTAACAACAATTAAATGAGATATTATTTGAGGACAGCATGATCAAATTTATGTCATTGAAGCAGTCTTTATTTTCTGATTGATTTTAGCACCTAATTTTGCAACCAGTATTTGCCTGAATATTGAGGTGCTTCCTAGTTTGTTTTCCTGGTTGCCTGAAGAAAAGGAAGAATAATAGATCAGGGATTTTGTAAATTGTATCAGAAAAGATGTCAGGTTTTTTATTGGAGGTACTTTAAGCTTTATAGGCTACTCGAAGCTTTAGTAGCCTCTCCTGAACTGTTCATCTCATTAAACAGAGGCATTTTATAATGAGGCATTTATTTTTTAAATGATAGATTTCTTTATGGGGATCTGTTTGTGTTAGCAGTGTAATACAGTTTGGAGGGAACATAGTCAGTATCTATCATTTCCATCCACTAGGAAGGAAAGGAGGGTTATTACAGGTAGGGAGTCATCCAGGAAGTCAAAGGAGGTTGTGGGAATGGGAATTTCTTCCTTAAAAAATAAGGAAGAAGAACAAAAACTCCCTTTTCCTTTCTATATGTATTATATATGTATAATATGTGTGTGTGTGTATATGTGTATATTATATTGCAAATATAAAGGATTGCATCAAATAGAGTTGTGATACTGCATCAGTTCTGTCTCGTGGAGAGTAGTAGTCTAAATTCAAAAGAAATTAAGGTCCCTAATGTCATCTTTCTTGAAATCATAATAATTTGTAACCTATATTTTTTGTCTGCTCATTTTGTAAATAAAATTTTTGTTGCTTCAGAATTAGAGAATCTGCGTTTAAGTTTAGATGTATATGGAGAGACTGCCTCATTTCTATGCTAAAAATTGCACTGAACCAAGGTTCTCAGCCAAAACCTACCTCCAAAGTTCCTTTATCATACTTTACAATGCAAACAAAGGAACGAAAAGAAAGTACTTTTCTTTTTAACAGGCGTTATATAAGACAAAAGAAAAAGCAAAAGAAAACCAAAGTTTATCATGTGAACCATTGGAAGTCTAGCCTTGTTGCATTTAAAGCTTAAAATTCCTATTTAATTATAATTATTCCTATAAAAATATTTAAAGTAAAAAGTAGTTATTGTTTTGCTGACATTTATAGCATTCCAACAGTTGCCAACAATTCTCTTTATTTTTAGAATTCTTATTATGTTTATATTGTTTGTTAATGTATTTTTTCTTATTTTTCTTCAGATTTATGTATGGAAGAGGAACTTGTTTTTATTGATAATTTGGAAATTTTTCGTAAAAAACTGCCTACTTCATCTGTGCTTCTGAGCAGACTACAGTTTTTTTTAGTGAAAGATCCCCTTTTAGATTCTGAAGGACAGAATTTAACAGAAGAGAACATTTTCAGGTATCTACAAATTGTTGTATAATAGTAAACATAAATAATAGTCTGTGTGTAATGCCATTAACATTTTAACATCTTCTGTTGTATGTTAACTGTTTAGTAAATTTATATTTGCAACAGGTAAAGACTTCAGCTTTTCTTCTTACTTATGAAAAAATGAATAGGATGAAATTTATACACATTAAGAAAACTGGATAAATGAAATTAGGTCATTTTTACATTCTGTAGGTGTGAAATGTGCTCAGGATTTTAGGTTTGGAATACTGAAAAAATGTCCATTTTAATGGACCTGGTCCTCCCTCAGACTGACTGATTCACTATCAGTAAAAAGCCACTAATTTTAGTTGGGCCAGGATTTTACACGTGCTTCCATGTTCCTTCTTTCTCTCCTCTCAGTCATGCTGTCAGTAAATCCATGCTCTTACCCTGCTGAATTGTATTTCTTCAAGTTCAAATATTAATTATTTTTATGGTTTTGCTCACTTTCACATTGCTAGTTTGATTGAATTTAATTGAATGGTGTCTTATGTCAGGAATTTGAACAAACTGGTACATTAAAACAGGTATGTTATATTCAGAATGTGCCTAGTATCTTGTAAATATATTAATCTGTGTACATACATTCATAAAGTCTGGCTAAATTTTGCACTGGTTTACTCTATATCTGGATGACTTGTACAGCTTCCTTTGCCCTTGATAGGGTTGTATGAGTCACAAGCAAGGCAAAGCAGATTTTAACTGATTTAACTGTACCTATATAGGAACAGAACAGGGAGGAGTGGGATTGTTTCCCTGTTTTTTCAAACATGAGCCCTGATCTTGCAGTGAGTCTTGGACTGTGTACACGTGTGAGTACTGTAAATATCCAGCGAAGAGAACATGATTCAAATTCTGCAATGACTTTCAGAAATACCAGTCACAGGAGAAAAAAATGCTAGTGTGAACCTTTAAAGAAATAGCTCTGACCTGCTCATCCGCAAAGCCACCAGCCTTGTCAAGGTGGGAGTCCAAATCTCCTAGTGGAGCACACAGAGAGGTGCATTTAGACAAAGAGATACAATTAGACAGGCTTCTGCTTAAGATAAAATTCAGTGAGCATCCCAAGGCTAGGTGTGGAACAATTTATACTCTTCAGTCTAAAGTATTCCTCCAGGAAAACAGCGGTGCCAGGGACTGATGAGGAAGCTATCCCCCTAAAAAGTCATAGATTTCGTGCCTGTAATGGCCACGAGGGACAAGCCTGATGAAAGGTTTTCTTTCTACTTGAAAAATCTTCATCCCTCTTCTGCTTGTATGCTTTCTTTACAAGGCAAGTAGTAGCCTCACTCCTGAGTTTTACTTCTTGGCATTTTAAAAGTTTGTCAGTTAAACCAGGGAACATACTTTTAGTTTTCATTTTAATTAATAGTGAGCACACTCTGCCTTCTTTGGTGCTGAATGATTCCTGAAAATAGAAATGAAAGGTGAAAAAAGGTAAATAATGTCAACGTTATAGATTAAAGAAATTTTGTGTATAGCAGAAAAAACTTCACATTGGAAGAAGATTAGGTCTGCAACTTTTGCAGAAAGCATTTTTACATGACAGGACTTACATGTTGAGATGATGAATAATTTTAATATGGGTTTTTTCTCTCTAACTTTTTTAAGGCAGGTGCCAATATTAAGTGGTTCTCTGCATATAAATGCAGAGATGTACTATTTCTTGAAAAATAAGTTCAGTTAATTACACAGATTGGTACAGCATCCCTTGGAATTGCTTTCTTAGAAAAGCATAGATTTAGAAAAATGTAACTTATTTAGAAAAATATAACTTTTGCTACATATATGGCTATCAAAGCTACTGCTAAGACTTTCAGTCTTAGATATGAAGTAATACAAAGAAGTAACTTGCTTTATTTTATGATCTTTTAAAGGGAATGTTTGACTTTCCAAAATGTAATGGAGACGCAAGAGAGTAAAAAAGAATTGCAGGGGGTTAAAGAGAACTTCTGTACCATATCTGTAAAAGATGAAGAGGTATCATCATGTTGTTTCTTACTAATTATTATATTTGTGATTGCCTTATGTTATGCATAAGTGTTTGTTCATCTGCAAGTCATTGTACTGAATTCTTTTCATACTTGCCAAATATTTGTGGTCTTCATATTTCCAAGATTAGAAAACACCGGTATTATTTGTGGTTTTTTAAGTCTTGGATGCTGTTGTTGGGAATATCCACTCTGATTAGCTGTTTCTCCTGGGACCTGATGTGTTGGCAGTTTTATGTAGATACTGTTACACTAAGAATAAAAATGAACCAGAACAGGAAGCCATGACATGTGCATGGGAAAGGGAAAGTTCCAAGACATGTTCTGGGATGGTGGGGGGCCAGCTTGGCTTCTTTTTTGAAAAGAAGTCAAAT
Source organism: Ciconia boyciana (assembly GCF_034638445.1). Lineage (NCBI taxonomy): Eukaryota > Metazoa > Chordata > Aves > Ciconiiformes > Ciconiidae > Ciconia > Ciconia boyciana. Next base: position 92,213,795 of record NC_132937.1, on the reverse strand, counting down.
CTATTTTTTGCTCCATTTTTCAAAATTAAAAAAAAAAACTTTCAATGAAATAAATGAGGATTTTACTTGATTGGGAACTGTAAGTTCAGATCCGTTCTTTATAGTCCACTGACTCAATCTGAAATGCTATAACACTTTTTTTCTCTGTATCAAGCAAATCTTTGTGTATGCTGTGTAGATGTCATATGACTTCTTTCTTAAAAGCTCTTAGATTGGTTTAGAATTAAGCTATTCCCAGATTTTGAAAAAGCTTAGACTGTACAGTAACATCAAAGGAAATTTACTTACCATTCTGTTGTGATTAATATTTTTCAGTATTTCACGTTGCCTGTTGAATTAGAGTTCTGCAAACCCAGCAATGGCAGATCAGATTCTGTTAAGATTCCATCATACTTGGAACTGAAAGAGTTGTTAAATTTAGCTCCAGAAGCTATGGCTGATGAAGACATGTGCAAAGAGGTGATCAAAGAAGGTGAGGGTTGGTTTTCTTAAATGCTTGACCTGATTTTCCTTTCATTTGCACACATTTAACACAATCTAGCTCTTTTGTATTCAGTTCACTTATGAATTACATCACAGCCTATCAAATGAGAATTTCTTTGTATCAGACTACGGACTGTGCTATACCCAAATTTCTGAGTATTAGAAATGTCTCCTCAAGTAGCCAAGGGGAAGTGAACTATTTGCCATTTGGTTCAATCCATGGCTGCATTGTAATCTTTGAAACAAAAGTAACATGAACCATGATTCATGATATCCAGTCTACCATCAGTATAATAATTTAGTGTTATGTTTTCTTATCTGTAATTAAGTTTACTTTCAGAGACATCCTTAAGAGGATTATATGCAGTACAGTCATACCATAAAAATTGCTTGTATTATGTTGTGATTGCAAACATGAAAGCAGATTTCTGTGAAAAAAGGGTTAAATATTTCCATGGATAACAGGAATATTCTAAACGACAGTAGTAATTTCTTTAAAGGAATTTAAGAAAAGTTATTAAATGCTTTTATACTGCAGATAAGTACAACTTTAATGACATTTATTGGCTATTGGATTGATATCTATGACAGTATTTTGTGTAGCTAAAAGAAAAAGACGGTGCCTGAGATTTTTTTATTTTTATTTAAAAAACCAGTTTGTATTGGTTTTGGAAAACAAGTGAGGAAAACCAAACCTTTGGTGGACCAGAAGCAGCTCAAAGGAGCAAGATTCATGCTTCTGAGTGTGGAGAGTGTGTGCTGAATTCTGTTTCTGGTAGGGCAGCAGTTTGGAGTAATCGAGTCTCTTATTGAAGATATGAACAAAACTTTTTTAAAGTGTATATTTGACTAAGGCAGTTTTGTGTGCATTCCTCTGATACATTTAGTACATCACAACCTACATGCCATGTTCCAAGCTGAATGACCCAACCTCCACTGCAGAGGTTTGAGGATTTTGTACATAGACATCAACCTATTATTCTTTTTTTGTTCTGTTTTAGTTCTTTTTAGTAGCAAGAGAATCTACATACACAAACTCCTGGTAAACTACGTTTAGGCTAGCTACTTGTTCCAGAAATCACATCACTGTAGTCATAAGAACTTTGAATAGTTCAAATAATGAGTGTACAATATTGGTTTTTTTTTCTGGCACCTTTAAGGGACGAGACTGAGCACTGCTCTGATCAGCTACAGCATTTGGGGCTACTAAGCATAACTAATTTTTCATAACAATATTTATGGAGATTCAATAAAAAGATTAAAAGAAAAAAATTGCTCTGACAGGAAAAAGGAATAAATGGCTCATTTATGGCACTTTTAAAAATCTGTTTTCAGATCTCAAAGCAGAAATTACATACAAAATAGAAATTTCCAAGTACGATCCCGTACCACAAGAAGTTTCCTCCAGTAATAGCAGAAGTATGTTTGAATTCTGTGAGTCAGGTAGGAAGATCTACAAAAATCAAGGGATGATATTTAAAATAAATTCTTCAAGTGATTGTCCCCATATTCTGTTCTTGGGAGTACATGCACCATATAGTTATAAGAGAAGAATGTTTGCTTTGTGTAATCTGCTATTTTGTACCTGCACCATAAACAGGTAGAAGTGCCATACTCCTTTCAAGAGTTATAAAAGCTAAACACAACCAACTTTACAGTTCCTTCATGTTGCTTTTGTCTGCAAGTGGTATCTATATCTTTTGCACTTGGTTAGCTTTTCAGATTTTTTTATCTGACAACTTATCTACCCGGAGAGGGCAGAGTAAAGTTCAGGCAGATTGATTAAAATTGTGGAGTCAAAGGGCACAGTTAAAAGTTTGTTGAAGTCTTATGTAAGTGCTTTCAAAAGAGGGTGATGGAGGACAATCCAGGGAGAAGTACTGAGTGTATAACTTGTAGAGGTTCAAAATTCCATGCAGACATTTTGGTTTGCAAATGGTTCAGTAATGCTGTGTGACTGAGAAATTAAGTCATGTAGTCACCAGAGCTGTTTTCCACAGAAATAAACTGAAAGTGTTGAATATTTGCTCATGTGTGCATTGAATCCTGGCTTCTCCTACGCTGGCATCAGGAAATCCTTTATACGTACCCACCTTTAATAGCTTGAAAACTCAGTCAGGCATGCTGGTTACAGTGCATACCAATGACAGACAGGTTTGGTGTCTGACTGTTCAGACTAACTGTTCAACCTCAGTTCTATTTCTTCAGCTTCCAGGTGTAATTTCTCAAAAATATTGGATATTCTTGCCAGCCCTACTGTTTTCACAGCTTAATGTTGGCTGGCTAAGAGAGGCAGAAAAATGGCTGTGCTGGTGACATTTTTCACCTTTTATTTCACACAGAAAAGCCTGCACAAAGAGTGACATTTACAAATGGATGTGATCTGGGCAGAGTGGCAATACTTGAATAAACATGTACCTCTCATCCTAATGTATATCCTGTCTTGGAAAAAGTCTATCCATTATTGCATTGGACAGTAGCAGTATTATCCTCCCATGCATGTTCACTTGATAGTTTTCCATCCAGCAGTTACTAAAATCCTTGAGAAATTTTGAGTTTTCTCCAGACCAAGACCCCTCTTCTTGTCTTAGTTTCAATATGATTTAAACTGGACGGATGGTTGTCCCCTTCAGGGCAATAGCATCACACTCCTGATATTGTATTGTAGTTGGCTTTTGGCTCCTGCCAAAAGCTCAAAGTGTCCTCTATAGAAGCTCAAGGCAAACCCACCATACGTTTTCCTACCAAGATAAAGTTAAACTTAGTTTCCATCTGGAGATTATTGCCTAGCATGATTAACTGTGATCTGAATCTAGTGAGCTATCTGACTGCTCTTTACTTCTGAAGCTTATGATAAGCAGGAGGAGCTTACGTGCAGTAGATCTGAGCAGTTTGGGACCCTCCTCCTGTATACAGTAATAACAAGTTGATTGTGATCTTACCTAGGATATTGTCCATTCTTCCAGAGTAGATGAATAGTCAAACCACCTTGAACTGTTTTTAAAAGAAAGTGATGTTATTAATCCTTATTGCCAGTTTGCTGGCTTAGCTCTGCCATTGAATCAGGCAAGATCCTGTCACTGGAGCACAGACAACTTCCATGTCTTTTTTTTTTTTTTAGGATATGCTCAGATCTGTAGGCTAGAGGCCTGCAAACCTGTACATGCACTGCTAAAACACTGATAATGGAAGTTCCTGTATTGGGTGTCAAATTTCAGCAGAGATACGCTACAGTTTTCTTCTTCTAATGACGAGTTACCAGAAGTGAAATATGTTTGCTTGAACTCAGAAAAGAAACAGTCAAAAAATAATGGCATTTTCTGTAAACATTCCATTGGTTGCCTTCCTCTCCTGCTAGCTATGGGGATTGTTTATTGATAAAGGAGTTGAGGGACAAGAGAATTCACTCAGTCATTAACACTCTGAGAAGGGGAATGGCACCCTGAGTGTAGGCAGAGTTTAACTGATGTAGCTGGTCAAAATGTTCCAGTCTCAAAGGCAAAAATAACTAGACAAGAACAAATATGAACAGTATTGCTCAAAGAGAAATAATTGTTCTTCTTAGATATGTCAGGAATTTTTGCTGTCCTGAGATCAACTCCTGTCCTGTTCAAAGAAAAGTGCTAAATTTGTTTCTCACCACAAAAAACAGTTTGTGAGCTGAAGTTCACAGCAGAAGTTCACTGAGCTTTTTTTGCTCTAAGTAAATGGGAAAGAAATTATACTGACTGGAAGTCTGTTTCTTCCGTTTTGTAACCACTTTTATTTCTTACCTTTTTTTTGTTTTCCAATGTGTGCTATACATTCTCTGGCTTTTTAACAGTGTCCTTTATACTTCCTGCAGTACAATCTGCTTGTTAGGTAGGACAAGGAGCAGCTGTAAGCAGCTGGGCATGTGGCTGATTCATAGCCTGCTGTGTGCCAGTTGGCCAAACAATGTGTGTATGGTGATTGCAGTTGCTTACTGCCTGTTGAAATGAATAGGTAATTTGTTAGAAGTGTTTTTCCTTATGGAGGCACTTATTTACTTACAGTTTTTCTGGCTGTTAGGTTTCACAGAACATGGAGGAACTGTGTTTTTTGTGACCTCTACTTTCTGGTCAAGCTTAACGATAAATATTATTAGAAGAATGCCAGAGAGAGGAATACCAGGGCAGTTGTGTAAACTGCCAATTTTTATGGAATGACACCAAAATCAATGAAGTTGCAAATTCCTTATCAGATATGAATAAAAAGCAATAATGCATTAAAATGTCCGCATTTAATATGACTGGCAAAAAAAAGGATGCGAAAAGTGACTTGCAGGGGACTTTTCACATGCCAGGTTTGTTTATATACTGCTTTAAAAAACCTGGTGTTGTAATTAATTTCAGTAGTCATCCCTAGAAATTACAACGAGTACTAATTCTGCTTGAAAGAGTAATTTTGTCTTTAAAATCCTGACTCCTTCTGAAGTTCCTGAGTCCATTAATCTGAATGTTACAGCCACCACAATATTGTCTGAAGTCTCTCTCCTGTCTAATTAACTTAATTTATGTGGGAACTATCTAAGGCCAACAGGGATGAACACTTAATATCAAAACCTCAGCCATAGTACCTGGTGATTTAATCATAAAAATCATCGTACATGGGAAATGTATGTAGGCAGAATACATTACAGAATGAGTAAAGGAATGTGATCTACACATTATTATCCCCAAACTGTCTGGAAATTAAATGTGAAGTATTTGGGTTTTATTGCTTAAATAGTGAATTGTCCCATTAAAATATTTTGTATTTTAATCCAAAACCTCACTACTGTAAAATTCCTAAGTATTTAATACTTAAGTGTTTCATTCACAAGTAGCTTTGTGATTTAGATTTTTTGGTTTTGTTTTGAGTGGGGCTTTATGCAATTTTGATTTAGATCTTTTGTTTTTGTTTCGGGTGGGGCTTTATGCAATTTCTAGCTAAATATGTTCCACATCTGAAAGACAAAATGGAAGAACCTTTAAGTCCTCCATGCAGACAACAAAGATCATGGGTTAATTTTCTGTGCACAGGACTTCAGGAAGAACCTATTCTTCTTTCTGGTAACAGGTAATGAAAACTTTGCAGTAGTAAATACTGTCATAAATCCTCTAAATCATAAATCATCAAAATCAGTGCAAAAATAACTTTAGTCTGTTTGTGAATTGGTAGTTATGTTCTTTGAGACAGCTGCATATCTTTTGTGTTTTGTGTGAAAGAGTGAACAGAGTGCATGATCCATATCTGTGTCTTTTCAGAGGAGCTTGAAAAAGGAAATGACAGTTGCTTCTGTAGACCTCTTTCTCCTGGGGGACTTAATAGCCTGAAAATCCAATCTCCTTTTTGGAGTAGGCAGCAGTAAATATTTATGTATATAGCAAGTATGTATGTGTGTATATGCATATATTTATACATACAGCAAACACATATGATCAGGTATCACCTACAAAATCTCCAGAAGATACAAGGAAGAAAGTATTGTCTGTGTTTTGGGGATATCCCCCTACAATGGAATTTAAGCCTTTTCATGCTGGCATAGGGTCAGGATTGCTTCATCCTTTCATTCTCATCTTGTTTGCAAGACAAGCATTTTTTTGCCTTGGTGTCTTTCTTGCATGTGCACAAAGAATTTAAATATCCTTTTGGGGAGGGAACCATGATCTACATAGAATTTTCATTCGGTGCCACTTTACTTCATGAACTAGCCTTGATGGCTCCTCTCACTCCTTCCTGTTCACTGTGGTTTTGCATGAAGTAACCTTCTATATGGACAAGAAAAAATTTGAATGAATGAATGAATGAATGAACTGAAAATTTAGAGAGAAAGTAGATCTTTAAAAGGTAGTTTTGTATAAATCAAAATTCAACAGGTTAAACTTCACGTCTTATTTTGTGTTCTTCTTAGTATTTCGATTACAGAGCCCTCTAGGGAATACTTAGAATGTTTGGTATGGCAATCAGAGAAGTATCGGGATAATATGAACTCTCTTTTGCTTGTTGGTAAGGATTTCTAATTGATGATAAATTGCTGATTGATGTTGAAGAGTTCCATGTACATGGAGAAAGCATAGCGAAAAATATAATGTTGTATTATAGAGCACATCTTTTGAGCCATTGAAGTTTATCCAATTAATGTAACCCTCTGAAGTTTGGATTATCTGATTCTTTTAGTACATATAAAAAGTTACAGTATGGCAACATAGAAGTTGGTATGTCATGTGTCCTGCTACGGAGGTAATTTGAATGAAGTAAGAGTTTTATTTAATTATGAAAATGTTCAGCTCACAACTACTAATTATATTCAGTAACTGTGGTACTTGAAATTTGGTAATCTGTTGAACTCTTTTCTGTGTGCTATTTTTCCTTAAATAATGTTTCAAAATATTTATCAATCAATAGGAAAAGTACTGTTAATGGAAAATAATGACTTGACAAGAGCAGAGTTCATGTTAGGAAGCAAAATATACAAAACCAAAATAAGCTGCAGGTTATTTCTGATACCAGCATAATACTCATTACCACAGTTTTTTAATTTCATTTTATTTGCCTTCATTTTACAAGTCATGGGTTAAATCCTGACTTCATTAACAAGTCAGGATTAAGTTATGTATATTGACTTGTTATATTGTCCAATTCATTTGTACATTAATTTATAGTTGAAAATAATGTATGGTAGGCTCATTACTATTTAAGTTGGGGTTTTTTTAGGTAAGGATTATGTTAAATCTTTGTAAGCAGGACAAGTAAACCCACAGATAATGAACAAGATCATTTGTAACTTTAGTAATGCAGCTACACATTATTAGACCTGAAAAAAATTTACACCCCCCTTACTAAGTTCAATAAGTAAAAGCACACTTGCTCTGGTAACACTAACTGCTTTGCTCTTAAGTCTATCAATGGACACTGAATTACACATGGAAGTATAAACAATGGATATATGTAGTAGGTCATCAGTACTTGGGAGCTTTCATTTTCAAAATGACGTTCTGTTTTCATGTTTCTAGGTTATTAATATTATATGTTGATATCTGTTTTTTGTAGAGTATCAGACTGCTAAACCTGTATATCAGCGTCATTCGCTTACAGAACTGAAGGAATTGCTACCACTTGAGGTAGAAGAACCAATGCTTAGCTCACTAGAGGAGGACTGGTGGCTTCATTTGGGTTTAAATCCAGTCTCCATAGAAACTTTAGAGCAATTAACTGTGGATGCCAGTAATGCAAACAGTTTGCTTCCTACAGAAGTAGAAGCATTCACACGATTTACATCATATCAGTTAGAAAGTAAGTATCTTCTTTTTAAAAAGAAGTGATAAAAATGCAAAGATAGGTATTTTAACAGAGAATCACACAGTGACAGTTACATACCTCTAAGAAAGAAGGAAATGGAAGATTTCTTACTCTCAAGAACAAAATGTTTTATAGCAATATGAAGTAGCATATGAACTACTACTATTAAGGTGTACTTTCACAAACTTAGAACAAATTGTAGGACCAAAAGTATTTAACTACACAAAGTTATCTTTTCTATTAATGTGCAGATGAAAAGTAGCCTCCACCAGCCGTACTATTTTTTAATAAAATAGTTTCATACAGGAGAATTTCTTAACAAATAGTAATTTTGCATTGCAATATTTTAATAAAGCAGATATTCATGTAGTCATGTCTGCAGAAGGTCAGTAGGGAGAGTATGTTACAGTGAAAATTCTTTATTTTTTCATGCTATTCAGAGGGGTTTTCTATGCTGGCTATGGTTTCAAATGTGAACCACTCATAAACTGCAGAATTTCTCATGGACCTTTATGCATACTTATAATCAAATTTTAACAGAAAATGCAAAAAATTATTTAGATTTTATTATATAATTATGGCCTGACTGCAGGGCACCAATTGTGATTGTACAACTCCAAGGATTGACAGTAACATGATATATTATGAAACAAATAGGCCCTGCTCATGAAAGAACGTGTCCACTTAACTGCTTTTTACATATCGCAAAGTGTTTAGCTACTGTGTTTAACACGGATGTGCAGCTGTTCTAGTGAAACAGGTCTTTAGAGGGAGCTAATTGCATTCCTTACTTCTTTTTTTTTCCTCTAAAAAAAATCTGTTTATCTTTTAGTCTTTATTCCTAATAAAATATGCTGCATCCCACTTCCTAGAAATCTAACACCAGTAAGCACCATGCAGATGGTGAAAACTTCTCCAAACAGTAGCATGGCCTTCTGTTTGTCAACATTGTATGTTTTTACTCAGGACTAATCAGTACAAATTTTCTAAAAGTGGATTCTAATGATTTGGGAAGGCAGAAAGAAGAAATTAAAAAATGTTTTCTCTGTAATCATCCAAAATAGTTAACTCCAACCAGGAGGAAGAAAAGACAAAATCTATGTTGCAGTGGAGAAATTAAATTTTATTTTTTAGGATGGCTTGAAGAGAAGAATTCCACAACAAACCAGGAGATGCTTTCTGCTGAAAGACATCAGTCAGACAAAGTAATTAATCTTGACATGTCACCGCAGACTCAGAGGCAGTACTTTGCCCTGCATATGAGTGCTGCACCATCTGCCAAAATTCACAGTACAAATACATCTGTGGAAGAGCTTACTGGGGGAAGCATAAAAAATAATAAGGTAGAAGAGGCAATTTATTTCTTAAACCAAGGAAACAAAACCCCCAAATCATCTGAATCAGTCACCTGTAAAGGTGTGCCTTCTAAACAAGACAACTCATCCAGTAGTCAAAAGCCTGCATCATTTGCACTTGCTGCAAAATGGGACGACGACGATTCTGATCTGAGCAACTTTATCATGCTGAGATCTAAACATACACTCACCCAAAGAGAGGAAGAAAATTATGTAGATAGTCCTGAAAAAGGTATGTAATCCAGTTTATTCTGTGATTTTTCTGGGTTTAATTCTGCTTTCTTATACCAATTGCAATAGGTGCTACTTCATGCTAGTAGATTTATGGGGAAAAAAAATGCTTTGAAGTCAGTGGTAACATTTTTATGATCTTTAATGTAGCTGAATTTTTCAACCTTTTATTTTTTCCTTTAGATATCTTAGGGGATTTTGTTTGTTTGTTTTGGTTGGGTGGGAGGTGCTTTGTTTTGGGGTTTGGGGTTTTTTTGGGTGGAAGTGGTTTTTAATAAAATAAACATGAGTTTATTCCTATTCTGACAAAGGAACTCTAAATGGTACTTACTCCAGAAGATCTCTTCTGTCCATGTGTTCTGAATCAGATCTCCTGGCCTCTTTAGAGAAATAGTAGTAATCAATTGTAGTTATCAAATTAATTGTAGTTATCAAATAGTAATTATGAATACTCTTATTTTTGTAGAACCAACATAGCCTAGAAAATGAACAAGAGTTAAAGTTCTTCTCTGGAAAGAACCATTTGAGCCAGTTACCTTGGTGCAAACCCCATCAAACAATGAGGCAGTACAGGTCTTAGGGAAAACAGAAAGTTGTTGGTAGCCCTGTTCTTGTTGATGACAACGCTTATGAAAGCATCTCAAGCTATGCGTTGAGCATTGCAGAAATGCAAAATAACAGAGAGGGAAAAGAAGTAGAATAAAGTCCTTATTTGTTTTAAAAAAGAAATATTTGTGACACAAAATATCAGAAGGCGGTGACATATTTCCAGATTCACTTTTCAGGATAAAGTTGTATTAAAAAAGAATATTTTTCAATTTTTGGACTTGTATGGCAGAATTTTGACAATAACTTCTATCTGTGTTCCAGTTATATGTCCCAGCATAAAAAAAAGATAAAACTTGTTACATAATAGCTTTCAGCAATAATTCCAATAGAATAGAATTGAGATATTTCTTTAATTGCAAGCTTATGTAATCTTGTGGAGAAAATTATTTCTTGGTAAAATTCATCTGTTACTGACACTGATAGATATGCATAAAACACTTCCATGGCCTCAGAAAGCAACAATCCCGATTTTAAAAGTAGGAGAGCAAGGTACCTGAACTGAAGTTTTATGCTGCCATCTAGTGAACTCTGCCTAGAACTGCATCTCCTAACAAGAAGTCCAAATGTATTGAAAGACAAGCTATTTTACATTTATGAATAGGCTTGCAGAGGTTTAAGCAAGTTAAATGCAGTTTAGAATATGTTTACAAGTAGACCCCAGTGTTGCAGATTAGTTATGTCTAATATATAGAGAACCCATTAAAATGTATAGGTCTTACCACATTGATGTAGAAATGATGTAAATTACTGTATACTTTTGTAATAACGAAAAGTTTTGATTAAGGGTCATTCTAAATTTAACTGAAAATAAGAAATGCCAGCACTGCTTGTAGGGCTCTTTCTCTATTGTTGTTGTTGTTTGGCTTATTTTTTAAAGATGTCATTGTGTATAATATTTAGTTCAGAATATACACAGGAGGGAAGTAGTAGAAACAGTTTATTGATCCAATTTTGAACCCTGTATAGCTTTTCAAAATCAGGAAGGGTTTTTTAACTTAACTAGAAAAAAAATTTGCCTTTTCTTTCTGTCTCTGTATGATCAGTTTGTTTTCTGAGGAAATTGACATTCTTAACTAGAAAAAATCAGCAATATTTAGGAGACAGCTATTCAGCCAGAACCCCTCTCAGAAATAAAGAGGTAGAGCTGCCACAGGAAGCTTTGTGGGCAGAAGCTGTAGCTCATGCATCAGTTTTTATAAGGAAGAAGGGAAGGAGGCTTAGAAATACTAACAAGTTGCAGAAGATAGCTATAAGACAGAAGAAAAAGTTATTTTCAATAAGCAATTTTTCTTTTCTTTTTTTTTTCCTGCCATTTGCAGCTTTTATGTTCTTTCTGGGTCACTTACAGTATGTAACCTTTTCTACTCACACTCACTCACTGAGGTATTTTCCATAGCTTGAGTTCCTTATAGTCAGCAGCATCTTTCCTCTCATACATGGTTTTTCTCTGTATAAAGGCGTATGAGCTTTCCTATGGAGCTATATTATAGAGCTATAGTACCAGCTCCTTAATTTTCCCAGCTCTGTATTTCTGCCCTATGGAAGAGGAACCTGATAATGCCTGACTTCTTGGGCTATGAAGGCTGACAGGGTCTCATATCTCTCTCTGTCTCTCAGTGGTTTTTCCATACTATATGAGTCCATGAAAACAATAAAGAAGTTCATGAAAATAAAATATATCTCATAGAAACTACTTAATTTGAAAATATTTTTGCATGTATAGAACAGTTTTCTTATTCATTGAGCTAGTTTTGTGATATTTGTATCAAAATGTTCACTTATGGTTTAATGATTTAGTGCTACAACCCGAAGAACAGCATATGCATGTTCACAAAGAGGACAGTTCTGTTTGTGAGACTGTAAGAACAGACGAAAAAGAACAAGAGAATGAGGACAGTGTTACAGTCAATATTCAGGCATCAGGTATACTCTTTTTAGATATGCTTTACTTTATATAGCTTTGCAGTATAATTTTATATTAAATAGTACTACTCAGACAAATACGGAAATTATTAGGCTTAGTCTCTACTCCTTGCAACTGAAAACATTCCAAATAGATGAATATTTATTTTGACACAGGTATGAGAGCAAGCTATGGAATTCTGTCTTAAGACTAAAGCCAATTGCAGGCAAACTAAAAAGTACAGACTTTGACTTATGTCTGATCTAAATCAGCAGACATGAAATCTCTTCATGCCAACCAGTACCCTCAAATTATCATTCTGCATTTTTTTTCTCTGACAGAGTAAATGAGAGAATTGGAGTCGGAAGGGATTGGCAGTCATTTTGGTAGGAAATGTCTTTAACACAGTAGTAATCCACTATGGATTTATCTCATACATGACTGAGCCTTACCCTGTGAAATCTTGCTGTTGTACTTCTCAAGGCATTGTATCAAAGAACATACACTGACAACAATTTTGTCATGCAGTAGAAATGGTGGAGAAGAACCTAGAAGATATTTATCCAAGATATTTTACAGCCTCAAATTAAGCACACCCAGTGCTAGAAGGTTGTAGGCCTAGCACAGATTAGTTTGGTTTTCCATGGAAATGCGTTCATTCCAACCATGTGCTTAATGGAATACAGGAGTGCCTGAATGAAATTATACAATGGGCATCCAAAATACTATAGTATCTGACCTATTTCCATAAAGGCTGAAAAACTGGACATAATAATATACCTTTTTTTAGAATGCTTAAAAATATGAAGTTATTAATTGCTCTTATGAAATAGTGCATTGACTAAGTGAAGTTAAGTCAGCTGCTAGTCAAATAATTTGTACAGATCAGTTGCAAATATTTTTGAAAAGTAGTAGTAAATCTCTTAAAGTAAAGAATCGCAGAGGTCTGATCTTGTTGATATGATCAACTCAACTATAATTTTAAAAAATGGGTATGGAAGAGTTTCACCTTCTTACCTGAGAAAAAGGACATTCCTTTCAACTCATGACAGCTCTGTCATGAATGCTAATAGCAAGAAATTCAGTCATAACTTGGAAAGAATTGTAAAACAGCCACCCAGAAGCTATTAAAAACTGTTAGTATGAAAGAACAAAGAGGCTAACAGATTGGCTGATTTAGCTTTGCTAGACAAAGACATTAGAAGATAAATACCAGGGAAGGAGAAGGGCTGTTTCAGTTGAAGTTATAGTAACAAGTGGATACAAAGGGACTAAGTCTAAGTTTAGACTACAAAGTAGAAGGCGGCTGTAGAACCATGGAGTAATAGTACAATCTGAGTGGGAGTCACAGGAGTAGAAAATCCTAACTTTTCATCATGGTGTTTGATCACTTTATGAAATGCATGGAATAACAAGGTTGCCTGCTGTGAGGAGCAGCTTAATTCTACCACCCAGGAGGCTCCCTGGTGAGCAATTGTTTTTCTATTAATGTTACAGCTTTCATGAAGAAGTCAGTGTTCTTTGTGTTTTGCTAAGTCTTTTGAATATTCTTGTCCAGTAGTAGTATTTGAAACCAAACTTTATTATTATGTTTTGTTTATTGTGCAATCCAGAAAGCCAGTGCCAGGCATACTGCCTCTTGGAAGAAGCATCCACTCCTGTTCTAAAAGATTTGACACATCTGGGTGTACTTGCTTCTGTAAATTGGAGCTTTGACAGCATTAAATTTGATCATACAAGGTTTTTCCTAAAACAGCAAGAGAAAGTGATATGTGATCGTTTTAAAGAAGGTATGTCTTTTAAAAAAAAAATTGTTTTTTTAATCTTCAGTACTAATACAAGTTTAAATGGTGACACAAGGTTTAAGATCTTTGATAAATTAATGATAAAACTTTCAGCAGTTTATCTTGTAGAGTTACAGTAATTAATTTCCTCTTTTATTTTCTAAATCATAGAATGCTTTGGATTGGAAGGAACCTTTACAGGTCATCTAGTCCAACCCCCCTGCAAGAGCAGGGACATCTTTAACTAGATCAGGTTGCTCAGAGCCCCATCCAACCTGACCTTGACCAAAATAATGTCTCCTAGTTCTTCAGCATTATATTTATTAACCTGAATATTATAATACAAAAAATATTCTAATTTAATTTCATTTTAAAATATTTTAGATATGCCTCAGAAATGTTGCTTCTATATCAAACAACTCTTAAATTATTTTTTATGTTAGATTTTAAAATTAAAAGGCATCTATGTGTTTTTGTTGTTTCTCTCCTTTTAGTAGCTGTTGTTTGTCACACCTGCATTATGAAAAATGCTAAGCCTATGTTAGAAATTAGGAGAAAAAAATCCATATTAATTTGGTTTCTTTCTGACTTCATTTCTCTCCTATCTATCTGGCATGTGAAAACCCTACAGAACCAGAAAAATGAAAACAGAAGCCAGCACAATCAGTGTCCTCTTACAAAGTTTTTTGGCTATAGATAAAGAGAGGGGCAGGAAAACCTCACAGCACAATACTGACTGTGTTTGAGGAAGATTTAGAAAGCTGTTGGGTATTTTGAATTATTTTTTGAGTTGTACTGCTCATAGTTGAGAACTAGTTGTAAGGATAACATAGCAGGCTATTTACTACCTGCCAAGTTTTTATATTATGTCACAAGTTATGTGATAAACTTTAGATATGTAAACTTTATTGCTTTCTGTGCTTAATGTACTTTTCTCAAAATAAAACTAATGATAATGAAATTACAAATGAGAGAGAAGGCAAAGAAAAAAAATTTTGGTGGTCTCTGCAGAATGACAGCCTGTGATCTGTAGAATTACCATATTAAAATTGTCAGCAGCAGGGTTCTCTTAATTTGAGAGAGCTTACAAAAAACCAAATGCCATCTTCACAAACATAAGGGAGAAACTCAGTACCTGTACCTGTATCAGTGAATCACAGGAAAACATTGCTGAGAAAAGTATACAGAGAACTATTACTGTTTCTCAAGATCGAGGGAAAAAATATGTAAGAGTCTGCATTTTAATTCAAGATTAGTTTAAGAAAACTTATATCCTTTCAAATGCAGTTTACATGCTGTAGAAATGTAACCTAAAGTAGGAGCTGGGCCAAGTGGCGTGCTTATTCAAACTTACGGGCCCTCTTTGCTTGTATATTAGCTGTGCAGTATATTACCCATTGCTAAAATTACAGCAATGAAATCAATGAAAATGTTTAGTGGCTGACATACTGATGAGGCAAATAGTCATCTATTGGACCTTCCTTTTAAGGGCAAGTGTCTTCTGAGGAACAGATAATATTTACCCATCTCTTGTTATACAGAAAGAACTGTTGTTGAACACAAAATTGACCTATGAAATAGGTTGGTCTTTGGACTACAGCTCAAGGAAAGCAGCATAAACCTTTTTGCTCTTGGTTTAAAATACTGAAAAAAGTCAGGTTGATTTAGCTAGTGCTGTCTGCACTGAAGAGACCGAAAAGTGCAAGGGAGGTCTTGCATTTTGTCCCCAACTAAAGAGGCAGAAGTAGATAAGAATTTTCTTGCTCAAAGGTCCCTGGATACATAGAAATGAGAAAGACTCTAACATTTCCAATCCATTCCGGATAAATATTTCTCTAACTGTATAGGAGATTCCAAAACCTCCCTGGTAACTTACTTCAGTCTTTTATTGCCTTCCTGGTTTTAAATAGTTTCACAATATCCAATCTCATTCCACTTTACTCCAGAGTATGCTGATGCATTTTCTCATTAATCCCCTAGTGAACATAGGTAACAATCACTTACTATGATGGTATTGATCTGTTAGAATATTATTATTCCCCTGCTGGTCTTTTCTTTCTACACCAAATATCACCAAATGCTCCAGTCTTTAATCAAAAAATGTGGTTTCTTACTGTCTTGCCTTTTTTTAAAATTACCTGTATTCCTCACTGAGGTTTTATGGTGAGTGGTGTCAAGAACTGGACACAGTCCTTCAGCTTCAGCACCTTCACTGACAGAGATGAACAGTGACTTTCTGTCTTTTGATACAGAATAATGGCAAGATCTTTGTCTTCCATGCTGTTTCCAGCTAATTCGTCTGTATGCTGTGTTCATAAGTTTGATTTTTACTTCTGAAGTGCTTCACTTGTCTTTTTGAATTAAAAGCTATGTTGATCCTAGTACACAGAATATCTAATATTTTTCTTGTATAATGCATCTCATTCAGTAATTCCTTGATCAGCTGTAGTAATTTATTCTTCAATTATCTTCCTCAACCATTTTTTAGCATCTTGAAGTATTTTATTATTAAGTCCACTTACTCTGCAGCAGTCACGTTTCCTTTCTTAAGATAACGAAATACACCACTCCCTGTGTGCAATTCCCAAAAATGCCTTCTTTCTTCACACTAGTAATTCCTTCCTGTTCAGTCAAGTCCTTGACGATTTATTCAAAATGGGTACATAATACAGAATAGGTAGCCCATAAATTGTTTGATTTACTCTGTGGGTCCAAGAAGAATCAGATGTCCTCCAAATTTACCTTCTCAAAGAAGGTTAAGATTCTCATCAGGAGAGGTTAATTAGGTGTGGGGAGGATAATTTCAGAAGTTAAGACTCTACATGGATCAATATTGGAAGACAATAGGAATTTTTCTCATGATATGTGTGAAGACTAGCTGGGTCCAAATAATTTGCCATAAAGAATATGGCTTTTATAGTCTAAAATTTGTTGAAAAGGTTCTATGAAAAGCTCAATTTGAGGTTATCACTGCTTTAAAATTGCTTATTGCTTAGTAGATAATCTGCCATTTTGATTTCTTGGAAAGAGTTCTGAAATGTTTGGAAAACGGGTTAGATGGAGTTTCAGTGCTGTTGAAAAATTTCGTAATTTGACTAGTCGAGTGAGGAAGTAGTAATGTGAACAGCTAGGCTTGTATGATGGACCAAAAGATGGGAAATTTATCAGTTTCCATGTATATTTAAAGATTGCCTTACTAAAATTGCCTGACCAACCTAGTGGCTTTCTACAATGGAGGTACCACATCAGTGGACAAGGGAAAAGCAATGGGTGTCATCTATCTGGACTTCTGTAAAGTCTTTGACATGGTCCCCCACAACATCCTTCTCTCTAAATTGGAGAGATATGGATTTGATGGGTGGACTGTTCAGTGAATAAGGAATTGGTCAGATGGTTGCATCCAGAGGGAAGCGGTCAACGGCTCAATGTCCAGATGGAGATCGGTGACAAGTGGTGTCCCTCAGGGGTCCGTACTGGGACCAGTGCTGTTCAATATTTTCATTAATGACATTGACAGTGAGATCGAGTGCACTCTCAGCAAGTTTGCAGATGACACCAAGCTGAGTGGTGCAGTTGACACGCCAGAAGGACAGGATGTCATCCAGAGGGACCTGGGCAAGCTGGAGAAGTGGGCCTGTGTGAACCTCATGAGGTTCAACAAGGCCAAGTGCAGGGTCCTACACCTGGGTCGGGGCAATCCTTGGTTTCAATAGAGCCTGGGGGATGATGGGATCCTCTCCCTCTCTGCAGGGAGAACAGCCCTGCAGAAAAGGACTTGGGGGTACTGATGGACAAAAAGCTGGACATGAGCCGACAATGTGCACTCGCAGCCCAGAAGGCCAACCGTATCCTGGGCTGCATCAAAAGAAGCGTGGCCAGCAGGTCGAGGGAGGTGATTCTGCCCCTCTACTCTGCTCTGGTGAGACCCCACCTGGAGTACTGCGTCCAGCTCTGGAGCCCTCAGCACAAGGAGGACATGGAGCTGTTGGAGCGGGTCCAGAGGAGGGCCACGAAAATGATGCGAGGGCTGGAGCACCTCTCCTACGAGGACAGGCTGAGAGAGTTGGGGTTGTTCAGCCTGGAGAAGAGAAGGCTGCGGGGAGACCTTATAGCAGCCTTCCAGTACTTCAAGGGGGCCTGTAGGAAAGATGGGGATAGACTTTTTAGCAAGGCCTGTTGGGACAGGACAAGGAGCAAGGGTTTTAAACTAAGGGAGGGCAGATTTAGACTGGATTTAAGGAAGAAGTTTTTTACAATGAGGGTGGTGAGGCACTGGAACAGGTTGCCCAGAGAGGTAGTGGAGGCCCCATCCCTGGAAACATTCAAGGTCAGGTTGGATGGGGCTCTGAGCAACCTGATCTAGTTAAAGATGTCCCTGCTCTTGCAGGGAGGTTGGACTAGATGACCTGTAAAGGTCCCTTCCAATCCAAAGCATTCTATGATTCTGTAATTCTATAAAATCAGTAAGGCAGTGTGGATTTAATGGCACACCTAGGGGAACTGTTATCCCCTTCTCCAGCAAGCACCATCTATCCCTACACACCTTTCAAAACCACTTCCCTGTGTGCCACTTGCTCAGGGTCAGATAGCATGGGAAAAGTTATGCTATATCATAAGCTATTTGCCAAGACCACCAGATCTCAGCTTTCAAGATTATGTCTGTTTAAGTGTGTTTAATAAGAATTCTGAGATACCAGGATCTTTTAAATTGATTATGTATGTATTGTGTGATTTCTGAAATTTTATACAGACCACACCTGTGTCTTCTATTTATAAAGGTAAAATAGATGAGAAGGAGATTATGCTGTTCAGACATGCTGCTCTGGTGCACTTGCTGGTGACAGTTCGAGATCTTCTATTAACATGTGGCTTGGACACAGCACTAGGTTTGTTTTTAGTAGCGAATAATGATACTCGGCACCCCAATGCTTTGTGTGTATTCTGCAGTCCATCCTTCATGTTTGTAGGCTGTGATTCTTTGCCATCAATATACCTCCAGCATAGCTTCAATATATTCAGCCCCCTTTGATTCCTTATTTGTGTTCCATCATTAGAAATTAATTCACTGCAGATTGTACTTTGGTAGTGTATATGCTCAGTTCATGACTAATATACCACTGTTTACGTTATTACATGGATTGGCCTAAGAAACATTCATATGAACTTCCACATATATAATGTGTTGTCTTATATCTCAGAATGACGAATTTTCATTGGAATCTCTGTGGAAACTGAGAAACATGCAAAAATGGCAGGTCCTTTGCTGTTTACAATCCACCTTCTGCAAGTGTGGAACAATTTCCACCTAAAAATATTCTTAGGCTCCTTGGAAATTAGATACTTAAAACTGAGGGCATTTCAAGCAAAATCTGAAATACTACCTAACGTATCACAAGGCAGGGAGTTTGAAGTTACAGTCCAATTCTTAGCACTGGACTCTCACAGAAGCTTTTTTTGAGCTTTTCTGGTCTTATGCTATTTGGATTTGGAATATGAAAATCCATTGTAGCCCAGTTTTATGCCTGAAATGATAATGCCATGCCTGTCAAGTTCCCATAGTTGTATATTGTGACTTTTCAGATAGATCTACCAGAATAGATTCATAAGGAGCTGAAGCCAGATTTTATGAATGCCCTAGGAAAGTCAGGCTCCCTTTGGCTTTATAGGAGATAAGGCAGTTCAGAGCATCTAACTTCAGTCACTCTGAATTATCCCTTGATGGAGAGGGTTTCCTTAAAATTGATGTAAAATGGAAAACATCTACCACAGACTGAACTGTGGGGAAAATGAATTATTTTGTATGCACTTAAATATTTCTAGCAATAAAAGAGTAGGAAGAAAAATACAGAATGAATATATAAGTAGAATCTTAAGTGGAATTCTTTTCTATAAACTACTATATATTTTACTATATTTCTATAAATTGCTATAAAGAACATAGGAGGATGGGAGGGAGGCAAATGAGCAGTTCTTCCTTCTATGTTCTATTGTAGCAAAAGCACTCCTAGATTATATTTCAGAATTACACAGCACCTGTCCCTCCCAGATCCCAGCAACAACTCACACAGGAAACTGCAGAAGTAAAAAAGATCTGAAAAAAACTTAGAAAATTGAGCAAGATACTAAGCCCTGTAGTCCTCACTATTGTTGTGATGTTGTGCTGTGCTGTGTGATTCATCGCGTAGTTATCTTAGATGTGTTCTTCTTTATGCATATTCAAATAACCTCAGCATTGTTCACCATTTATATACAAAAAGCATCATTCAGAGTTGAGAAATACTTGTGATAATATGAAGAGTGGTGAAAGCACAGGACAAGTAAAGCTTTGGACAGTGGGAACATAAATAAAGTTGTTATTTAGTATAAACCATAGAGACTAGTTAAATATAACAGTGCTGCTGCTGGTATCTGCAGCTATAGAATGCAATGTTCTATAATTCTAGCTGGAGTCATATAGCAGATACTACAGGAGGTATAGCAGTTTTATAAAGGCCACTTAAGTACCTGATTAGTAGTAATAGTATCCTTCCATATTGGTGAGCCATTAAATTTTCATCTTTTTTGTGCAAGATACCTTCACATAAATTTTAAATTTAAATAATACCTTCACATAAATTTATGTGTAGATTAAACACAAACCTTGGCAATTATCTTTATTCACTGCAATTACTTCTTTTGTTGCTTTATTAACAGGTTATTTGTCCAAGGCAAAGGATGTCTATAAAAACATCTTAGAATCCTGTTTGAATAACATCTGGAGGCAGTTGAAGATTGTACAGTACAGCAGCCAGAAAAAGCATGAAACAAATCCCAAAATAACAGAGCTTCAGTGTCAAATGTTAAATTGGATGCAGAGTTATGGAGAACACAGTGTTAAGGTTAACAATGTAAACAATTTCTCTAAGCAAACAAAACTGCTCCAAACTATGTGAATAATTATAAAACTGTCTTTCAACAAGGGTTGGTTTATGGAAGAAAGTCTAATAATTACCTTTCCAACTCACAGTATCTGTTAAATAAGGGTAACATAAAGTTTAAGACCTCTATCAGGAGCAGTGCAGGTTTCTGTTTGATCAAATCTCCCCTTGTTGCATGACTGAAATAACATGCATATGAGTTTTAACATTGCCAGGGCTTCATCTTGTTGCAGGTGGTTTTGTTTCCCTGGTAAATATATTGTATCACATCACTTACTGAAAATTGTATTATAACCTTTTATTTGAAGGCCTCAGTCCTCTGGTGCAAAGAGAATCATAGCATAAGTCAGGACTGTGGCTCAGAGCACACACACCATGGAGTATATGGGTATTGTTATCCATAGACGGACCTCTGCTTTACCCATATATCAGGTCAATCTCCTGGCATTATAATCATATAAGAAGCAAATATCCATAAGTGATAGTTTTGGCATGGAGGATAGAGTTGTGGAGGAGATTCAAGTTATCCAAAGATTTTTTTTTTTTTGATATGTGAATATTTTGGGTGATACCATGCAGTGTAAAACACCATTTTCCTTTGCAGAATATTTGTCGTTTATTTACAGAATACTTACCACATAATGAAACAGAAGGGATAAAATACATAATTTTTAAGTGTCCTAACTGTTTGGAATAGAATTTATGCTGCTGAACACACAGACAAAAAAGATGAATCTTCAAGCTTACTTTCATTTAATTTCAATTTCTTTCCATACTTCGCTTCCTGGAGCTTTCTTTTTCTTGTGTTTCTGTTAAGAGTTTCACTAAGAGCTCTAAACATAATTTGATTAAATTTTCCTGAGAAGAAAAATGTAATAGCTTATTGTACACACTTTGGGAATTTAAAATGGGAATGAAGCAACCGAAACAAAATGGTGTTGATTGTCTTGGTTTCTGTCCTTCAATAGACCCTCTAAGCTGATTTCAGCATCATTTTCTTCTTTTAAGAGTAACACATTTTGCTTTGTGATACTAGGATTATGCTGTACTAGAAGACATATGGCAACTTTGTCATCTTAATGTCAGCTCAGTGACAATTTTGCTTTTCTTCTGAACTCCACTAGATGTGATTTTTAAAATTTTTAACTATAACTCTCCTGAGTTTTGACTTGCTTTCTTGACTTAAATTTAAGGTCATGCACACATACCCATTCAATGTAAGAATATATATGATTTTATTCACAATTATAAGATTGTTTACTGTTCCCTAACATTCAGAGACAGGTTTCAATGAGCCAGAATAGGCAGAAGGAGTATTCTGGTTTTAATAAGAAATAAAAGTTGTATTGAATAAGCCATTTCCTGTTCTATCACATCAGCATAAGTTAATATGATGTGAAATATGATAATCTGGTTATCCTTTTATTAGCCAAAATTGTTATTGATGCAGGATTATAATAGGACATTTACTTTGTAAGCAAGAAGTTGCTGATGGAATAGAATAAACTGAACTTTACTCTTTGTTTCATTATCTTTTGTACTCATGATTAGATAGAACATGACTAAAAATGTCATCTAGCTCACCACAGCAAGTAATGAGTATGCTGTTATATCGTGTGGGAAAAAGCAGGTCTGCATTTTAAAATGCAGTTGTCCAAAACTGCTTTTAAAAGAGCCAGTGGGTTGTCAGGTGGCTGTTCTGCACACCAACATATGGAAATAGAAATCTGCCTTAAGCTTGTCAGGCTGACTGATATCCAGAAGTTCTTTTCTGACAAGATCTAACACACGATTAATATTTACATATATAATTATCTTGCATCTGTAAGTCTTAAGAGTTAGACAATGCTGTGTGCCTCCTTAAAAATCTTGTGTGCACCATGAAAAGTGTTTATACAACGGCATAAGGGTGCAGAATCATCCTGTCTGAAAGTATGGTGTAAATCCCATATGTGTGTACATATTCTTCTTTACATACTTCAATTGCATAGCACAAGTTCATTTTATATCAGTTGAAATGGTGGACAAGGTAAACACCTTCTCTGGTAGTGATTCTTTTTAAAACTATGTCAGTTTGGTAGATTCTAATCCTTTTCAATGTTTTCGTATTAAGCGGTATTTAATGAGTCTCAGAGATAAGCGGTATTTAATGAGTCTCAGAGATAAGCGATCTTTGTCAGGAACACTTCAGTGTACTCCATCTATGGTCTGGAAAACCTTTCTAATTAGTTCAGCAGTACATCTAGTACCTCCCTCCAGTACATCACCATCTTGCAGCCTGAATTCTAAATACCTTCAATTTAAGTTTTGCCTCCATAGGGATAATGCCTCTAATGTGACAGTGATAATCTGTCTAGTGCAACAGTAATAATGTGATATAATGTCTTTAGGTAATAACCTTTAAATAGCATTTTTACTTTCAATCAAATATTCCAGTTTAAGATTTCTTCTAGAACAGCTTTGTTCACAAAACTGAATTCCTGTACTGATGTCTTCTATAATATTGTTTCTCCATCTCTTGTAATAATGCACACATACATCTGAGTTTCAAATCTTTGGTAGTACAAGAAAAATCGCTAGCAAAACTTTGACCTTGGGTATGGGGAGAGCAGACTTCAGGCTGCTGAAGGAGCTAGTTAGTAAGGTCCCCTGGGAATCTGCTTTTGAAGGTGTTAGGGTCCATGGATGCTGATCACTTTTTAAGAGCCATCTCTTATGAGTGCAGGAGCAGGCAATTCCAAAGTGTTGGAAGTCAAGCAACTGGGGCAGAAGGCCGGCTTGGCTGAGCAGCGATCTTCTTCTAGAACTTAAGTGGAAAAGGAAAGTGTATGAACATTGGAAGCAAGGACAAGCGACACAGGAGGACTACAGAGATGCTGTTCGCCACTATAGGGAGAAAATTCATGCGGCCAAAGCTCGATTAGAGTTCAAGCTGGCCAGCACTGTGAAGGACAACAAAAAGGGCTTTTTGAAATATATTAACAGCAAAAGGAGAATCAGAGATAACATTGGTCCATTGCTTGACGAGGTTGGTCACCTCACAAATAGGGATGTAGACAAAGCAGAGACATTTAATGCCTTCTTCACCTCTCTTCAACAGCGATGATGGGCCCTGGGACCCTGGAGCCCTGTGTTGGAAGACTGTGACTGGGGGGATGATAAACTCCCAGCCAACCCTGAACTTGTTTGAGACTTGCTGCTCCAGCTGGATGCACATAAATCTGAGGCCCAATCGGCTTCATCCCAGGGTCCTGAAAGAGCTTGGCCAATGTCATAGCAGGACCACTCTCCATTATTTTTCAACAGTCTTGGGAGTCTGGAGAGGTCCCAGTTGCCTGGAAGCTGGCAAATGTTGTCCCAATTTTCAAGAAGGGAAAGAAGGAAGACCCTCGTAATTAGAGCCCTGTCAGTCTCACTTCAGTGCCTGGTGAAATTATGGAGCAAGTTATTCTGGGAGTTATTGGAAAACACTTGAGAGACAATGCAGTCATTGGCCATATGTAGCACAGGTTCACAAGGAAAAAGTCCTGCTTAACTAACATAATTTCCTTTTATGACAAGGTCACCCGTCTAGTTGACTGAGGGAAGCCAGTAGATGTGGGTTTTTGGGATTTTAGCAAAGCTTTTGATACTGTCTCTCACAGTATCCTTCTGGATAAAATGTCTGGCACACAGCTAGACAAGTCCATAATACGTTGGGTGAGCAATTGGCTGACAGGTCGGGTTCGAAGACCTACAGTAAATGGGGTTACATCAGGCTGGTGGCCAGTCACCAGTGGGGTTCCCCAGGGCTTGATTTTAGGGCCAGTGCTCTTTAAAGTTTTTGTACGTGATCTGGATGCAGGAGTCGAATGTACATTAAGTGAGTTTGCCGATCATACTAAATTAGGAGGAGCTGTGGACTCCCTCAAGGGTAGAGAGGCGTTACAGAGAGATCTGGATAGACTAGAGAGCTGGGCAATCATCAACCCTATGAAATTTAACAAGAGCAAGTGCTGGATTCTGCACCTGGGACGGGGTAATCCTGGTTATATGTACAAATTGGGGGACGAGAGGTTGGAGAGCAGCCCTGTGGAAAGAGATCTGGAGGTTTGGGTTGATGGCAAGTTGAATATGAGTCAACAGTGTACCCTGGCAGCCAAAAGGGCCAACAGTGTTCCGGGGTGCATCGAGCACAGCATAGCTAACTGGTCGAGGGAGGTGATTGTCCCACCTGGCACTTCACTGGTGTGGCCCCACCTCAAGTACTGTGTGCAGTTTTGGGCGCCTCAGTATAAGGACGACGTCAAACTATGGGAGTGTGTCCAGAGGAGGGTGACCAAGATGGTGAAAGGCCTCGAGGGCAAGACTTACGAGGAGCGTCTGAGGTCACTTGGTTTGTTCAGCTTGGAGAAGAGAAAGCTGAGGGGTGACCTCATCGCAGCCTGCAACTTCCTCAAAGGGGGCAGCAGAATGGGAGGTGCTGATCTCTCTCTGGTGAGCAGCAATAGGACACGAGGAAAGGGAATGAAGCTGCATCAGGGGAAGTTCAGACTGGACATTAGGAAAAGGTTCTTCACTGAGAAGGTGGTCAGTCATTGCAATAGGCTCCCCAGGGAAGTGGTCACAGCACTAAGCCTGTCAGAGTTCAAGGAGCATCTGGATGATGCTCTTAGTCATATGGGTTAGTGTTAGATAGTCCTGCGAGGTGCAGGGACTTGGACTCAATAATCCTTCTGAGTCCCTTCCAACTTGAGATACTCTATGATTCTATGATTGTCATTCTGGAAAACTCTGAGGTTTCCATTTTTGCCACCTGCTTAGTCAATCTCATGCTTTCTGTGCAAGGGAGGAAGAAAGATGTATGCAGGCTGAAAGAACAACTTTTTTACAGTACTAGAGTTTCTTTTACTTTTCTTCCAGATATTAATCATAACAAGGATGGACTCAGAGAGAGAAAAAGCTGCCCTCATTCACACTTTATCTAAAGTAGAAGGTAAATAATTATTTTTATGTGTATTTTTGAAAGAAAAAGTGGCTGTTATTCTGTGCTTTGCTGCATTCTTGTTTGTATGCTTTTTGCAGGTGTTTCTCCCTTTTCTCCTCATCAGGAATGTTTCTATATACTTTTCTCACTGGTTTCTGTTTCCTAACTTTTCCATCAGGCTTTTTTCTTTCTTGTAATTTTATTTTCCTCTGATTAAGAGTTCTGGTATGATGTTTTCTCTTGCAAGAGAATGATAGTTCATCTGTCAAGTCAAAGATTTATTTAACAGAACACAAAGGACATGTGGGCAGCCCATTGCCTAATTATAATTGCATCTGTTGTCTTGGTCAGATTGTCTCATTGTTTTTAGCTGATCAGTGGTCACAAGTTTTCTTCCTTGCAAGCTTATTAAGAGAAGTTAGAATGTAGCAGTCTTAACTAAGCACCCTAGCATAAAACCTTAAATGAGTAGTTAGGTACAGATCATGATTTCCCTTAGCCATCTGTGGCTGACCTTGTTTGCTAATTTGCTAAATATGTAAGCATAAGCTGTAGCAACCTATTAAACTCAAGGAAAAAAAATCCTGTTTCCAATATCCCGGTCCCCCACTGATACAAGCAACACTTTCATCAATTCATCATTTTATCTGTGTGTAATTTTTGTACAAGCTTATTCAAGGTCACAGATTCAGGTGGTAAAACAAATGTGTTTCAGGAAGATTGTTATCTGAGCCTGTACTTATGTTTAGAGCAAGCCACTGATTTCATTCGTATTGCTTTTTAAAACCCATTTTTGTAATTCCTTCTTGCTTGAACCTTATCAACAGTGTCATGTATTGTATTGTTCTTTTGCCTTTAAAAATAGTTAAATTTCCTGTGCTCTTAAAAGAAGAAAGCCTGTCTTTTAGAATGTTTTGAAAGGGAGGAGGCATGTTCACAATGCTTTTACTACCAATAATATTTAATTAAAAGTATTTTATTTGTTTTAAGATTTTAAGACTTGGTTGCAAACATAGGTCGATCCAACTAACTAAACTTTTGAAGAGAGGCATTCGTCTTATACAAATATACCTTTTTAGCTACATCATCCAGTCATGTTGTAAAACTTGAAGTGTACAGAAAGTGTAAAAGAACTTAAATGATAAAGGGGCAAAGATGCTTCCTTTTGCACTAGCCTTTAATTTTTCTTTTTAAGGTAATAGGGTTTTGAGTTTGTGAGACATGAAACTTCTGTGCATTACTTCGTCCTTGGTTTCAAAAATGGCAGTTTCTAAATCATTGTACCCACCAGTGCAATACAAACTGAAATTGTGTAGGACTTCATCAAGACAGACAATGTAATACATAAATTTAAATATCCTGTGTTGTTCCACATTTGCTGCTTACGGCTGTGCATTGATTCATACCCACAGAGGCTCATTTGTTTGATGAAGGCTTTAATTCTTTTTATGCAGGTTTAAAAGCTATGGATTTGAATTCTGAGAAAAAAGGAACCTTTTTAGTTTGTAAAGATATCATAAGCAAGTAAGTTAAATTCTTGATTTTTGAGAATAAAGTCTTTACTCAGGACTAACATCAGTGAAACTTCTGCTACTTTTGTTCATTTCCATGGGACTTTCCAGTCTGGAGTAAAAATTTCAGAATATGGATCTACAGCTTCATTCTGGGAGGGGAGAATTTTGTCCACGGTGTAGTAAAATGCTTAATTGTGAGGCTAAGAGGAACTTTTAGAAAACATGCAATTGCATGTTATTAACTTTTTATTTTGCTTTGCATGTTTTAGAAAAATTTGTTTAGAAAAACGTGTTTGTTTTTCATGTTTTATAAAAAGGGGGGGAAGGGCATAAGAGAAATAATGACTAATTATGACATTGCAAGAAAATATGAATACTTCAAGTAGATAATTGGAGGGGAGGAAGTACAGCTTTTAACTTTTAATTTTTAAAGAAATTACAGTGTTAAATTCAGGAAGGGTAAATACTTTTTTGTAAGCAGACTTTAAACAGTGATAATTCTTCAAAGTCAAAATGTGTTTATTTTGTTCTGAGAATAATTCTACCTGAACTTAATTTTATTAATATTTTGTTGGGTTTTTTAAGCCTTAGTAGATATTCCTGTGTTATTGTACATAATCAGCAAATTGGAGCTGACTTCCCTTGGACACACTTCGCTTTAGTAATGGAATATGATTATTCTGAAAACTCTTGCTGGAAAAATGTGTGCAAAAATCTGAATGTTACTTACATGACTTTTAAAACCACCCTCCCTGAAACAATACAAATGGGTAAGTGCTCTCCAGAATTGTAATAAACAATTGGGCTGGCATATGAAAGGAAAGCATTTTCTGTTCCCTAAAATGCTACATTTATGTGCCTGTGGAATAGAATGAGTAATAAATTATGAAGGCTAAAGCTAAGCAAACAGAGCTGGTTTATCTATACAGCAAGATAGGAAGGTGTTTTTCTTACGGTGTGAGCTTAGTTTTGGCCAGGATGTAGTAGTAAATGTTGGTTGATAAAAGACTTGTGCTAAGTTCACGGATTGTTTACAGTTCCTACAAGCTGTATCCACCCTTCCTTATCCTAAGGGAATGTCACTGTAGATCTAAAGGAATATAAATTAAAGCTTAATTTCAAAGAGATTGAGAAGAGTTTAATTTTTTAAAAAAAAAAGCATGTAATGGAAGCATTTTAATGGGGATGAATAAAAGCTGCATTTTTAAAAGATATGTCTATTTAAATACCTAAATGTATCTTTAGTTTTTTGCTTATGAAACTATTATCTTACATATACAAAATGTTTCAGGGAATCACTGTGGTTCCTTTCTTCTGGAGGTACAGATTCCATATGTATTTCTGACAACTGAAGGTCTTCTTAATATGCCAGATATTCTTCAGCTTTTGGAATCCAAGTGAGTGA
The DNA here is from genome assembly GCF_034638445.1 of Ciconia boyciana. NCBI lineage: Eukaryota > Metazoa > Chordata > Aves > Ciconiiformes > Ciconiidae > Ciconia > Ciconia boyciana. The sequence continues at coordinate 92,185,326 of NC_132937.1, read as the reverse complement.
AAATAACCTATTTAATCTTATTGACAATATATTTTCAGTTTTCCAGGACATATATCTTGTCCTACTATATCATGTAGTAGCCATCTACTTGGCTATCAGGTACATTACTGCAAGTACACTATTAGCATTTTAAGAGATAATTTTTAAAAGATCATTTTTCTGCTGAGTTTGATAGCTTAATTCTATGGATTCACACAGATATCAACCAGAATGGAATTGGCCGATTTGTTTATTTTAATAATGAGCTTGCACTTTTAATTAAAACAACTTTTTTAATTGTCTACTTTTCCCTGAAAATCATAATGTTACCCCAAAACATTTTTTGCTTTAGTGCTTCTTGGTGCTTGGAAGACTTTTTATTTAATTCTTCATAAAAATTGCTTTTGGATTTTTTGCTTTTTAGCTACCAGAGCTATGCTAAAAAACCAAACCAAACAACAGTAAAACAGTCTCATTTACTGACGCATCACAGCTTTTGGGGGAGGCTAAGTTAAAAACAAAAACTACTTTATTTGTGAAATTCAGATCTAATATTCACTTGATTTTGAATACTCTTTAACCTGTATAAAAATTTTCATGTTTGTAAATCATTGCACGTGTGCATTATTTTCCTTGACGTAATTTTCTTGCATTTTGCTTTCACAATAATAAATACCTGATAAAAGTACCTTTTATCATGGAGAGAAAAAAAGAAGAAAGAAATAGGGGACAGAGCAGCAGCATCTCTTAAATGTAGTGTCAGAGGTACAGATGGTTGATTTCACCATGTTGCTGAAGAGACATGCCAGTTTTGATCCTTGCTGTATCCTCGAGTCAGCTGTGAAGCCATTTTTGAGCTGTGTCTAATTACAGTTCAATAGGGAAAAAAAAATTATATGTTCGACATTTAAAATTTGAACATTTAATTTGGCATGCAGTTTTAAACTCTGACCTGTTCAGATTCTCTTTTCAGCCTGGCCATAAGCTAAATAGCCAGGAATGCTTTTTGGTACTTTCTCACTAGCTCCTTTTAGCACTGATCAGAAAAGCTTATAGTTCACTTTTATGTTAATGTCTGAATACACTCTCCATACAAGTTTCTAGATGACTTACTGCTGGCAAATTGAGGTTTAGGTCTCTTGTGTTTCCTACGGATGAGGCTAAGTAGTGTGACAATTGTCTTTTCTCCAGCTAAGGAGACCCTTAGTCAGCCAAGACTCCCCAAAAGCCCTAAGCATGTGATGTTCATTCAGTGAGTCTTTGCTAACGCAGCTGGTAACAGAAGGCTGTGCTGCTGGCAGTTCTTGTTCACTCAAAAAAAATTAGGATCATACCAATGGCAGTCAGGGAGCTTTCACTCACTTTGCTTTCCCTGTGCTGCACAATCATGAAAGGAAGAAAAGAAATGCAATATACATTTAATTACTCAAAGGAGTATCTAAGTATATTTTCTTTATTTATCTATGTTAGTTTCTGTATTATGTCTTTTTTTTGTAAACTCAAAGGCTGTATATCAAGGTCATATTTGGTGCAGTTAGCAACATAATTGAATTAATACAGTCATATTTCATTAAGTCACTGCTACATTGATGTGTATTCTTTGAATGTGTCTTAAAGTGAACTTGAGCATTTGAGAAAGATCAAGGTTTGAAAAGACTGTGTAATTTTAAAAATTGTGTTGACATGTATGTTATTAATTTCCTTTAAGAAAATATTATTACTTTACTTAACTGAGATTTAATAAAATAATTTGACTTCTTCAGGTACAGCATTACCTTTGTTGAAAGAAGCAGTAGTTACTCCTTAAGGCTCTTTGGAAGTACAGAACGATATGTTGTGTTGACAATAGATGAATGTACTGCTATCTTTTTGCAGGTACAAAATGAAACTAGTATGTCCAAATTCTGTTATGTGTTGGGTCACTTCTAGGCCATATCTGCAGCCTTCTAACATATCTTTTCTTCCTTGTAATCATACTTAATTGATGCATTGTCTCACGGCACAAATTATTTTAAAATTAATTAACTCCAAAATTCTGTCTGTGCCAGTTTGACTAGTTTAAAATGTTCTCATGTCTGTACCTACATTTCTTCACAGAAGCATAACACTTGACCTGAGATTGGATTGCATTAAATATAGATGCATACTTGAAAACAGGGTTGTATAAATGAATATTGAAATAGCCAATTGAATATATCTGTGACTATATCCTCTTACCAGTGTGCATGTTAATTCCTCCCATTTCAGACAGTTATCTGAATTAGTCTAGAGAATAATTTGTCCTACTTTTAATAAAAAATAATCGTCTAGACGATAGCATAATACTTAAATTTTGGTATGCAGCAAGACAGATTACTTTGCAGGTAGAACTGCTACTGAAAGATAGATAAAGAATAAAATAATCCATTAGTATTGCAAGCACAAGACAGATAGACATTCCTACATGCTACTGCAAATGCTGCTGCAATTAGCAACGTTGTACTTGATATATATTCAGTGTAGGTATAATATGATTTGTATAGGTTAAGTATTTCAGAGGTTTATAACAGTATTTTGCATTATTAAAGTTCTCAAAAATCTTAAGAACTTCCTAAAAAGTTAGTAGCAGTGTTTCCTTTTTACAGGAAGAAAAAAGAGGCATGAAGGAGTGAATCAGGTTTTTAAAGGTCAAACAAAATAAAAATTGGGAATACAACCTAGTTTTCCTGACTCCCAGATGTGTCTTTAATACCTATATTATTTAGCTGTATTTATCGAATCATAGAATCGTTTAAGTTGGAAAAGACCTTTAAGATCATCAAGTCAATGTTTGATCTAACTTCTGCATAATACAACAATGCATATGAAAAGCTTGTGACAGCCATGGTAATATATTTATGCAGTTTTTACTTTTTATATTATTTTTATGGTAGAGTATGGAAGAACTAAATTATGAGAAATCCTGTGACAATGTAATACTGAAGCTGATGGCATTATCACTCCAATATACATGCTGTTGGATTGTTTTCTATTCCAGAGAAAGACTGAGTTTAGAGTAAGTTATGAAATTCTTTTGTTGTCTTGGTATTTTCAAAACAAACTTATCACTAAAGGAAGCTGCTTATTAGAACAAGCTAACACTCTTTGTTCTTTGAATTTCTCTGTAGGAACGCATTTCTCTTAGAACAATATGAATATTGTAAGCTTATATTTCTAGTGTGCTTTGGACAATTTCACTTAGTTACAGTGTTGTCATGCTCCTACTGAAAAACTCAGCGGAACGATAGAACTAACAGCGATCACTGGAGACCCCAAAAAAAGTTATCAAAGATGTTTTTCATATGTCAGGATCTTTTTAGTCTTACATAAGAGATAAAGAAATGGTTGTTATAAAATAAGAGGATTTGAGGCATGTAATACTAACATGAGGTGTATTTCAAATCAACAGGTCCAGAAATTTCACTAAGGATATTAACCACTGGAATTATTCTTTATAACTGTTTGAAGTAAACCCCTGCAAGTACATGGTTATGAATTACTGTGTTAGCATCACTGTATATCATTTGCAAGAGGGAGATGTTCTTCAAGTGTTCTTCCAATCCATAAGTAGTTCTCCTTTTGCTATGGAAGCACAGCTTTTGTTTATATAGTTCATAAGCATTCCTTTATTACCTGTTGTGAATTTTTTTTTCTATGAGCAAGTGGTAAATATTCCATGCATCACCTTTCCTCTCTGTATGATTTTTCTCCAGTGACTGACCCTGATCCAGTCCTGTTGCTTCAGGCCAGGCTTGCTTTGCTGAGGGCTGACTCCATTTTATTCCTCACAGTGCATCCTTCAGCACTCAGTCACTTAATGTGTCCTAGTTCTCCTTTCACAGATATTAACGCTCCAACTGTACTAGTATTCTGAATTCCAGGAAATGAAACAGACATTTATTAACACATGGAACAAACATTTTGGAATTATTACATGTGCATATTAAATATTAACAGTCCAATGAAACTGTTTTATAGATACAGTCTCAGGGGAGACACTCTGCTTAACCTTGTCTTAATTTATGCCACTGTAATTGAACTTACACAGAAGTCAGAAGACTTTGAAGTGAAGGTAATTTTTCTGGTAACAACCTTCCTTTTTTAATTGTCACTGTATGATATTTCTAAAGTGCTTAATCAAGTATGCATTTTACATCAAAAACATAAAATAGCTCAAAATTACTAAAATAAGAGAGAGGAGCTTAATTCAGTGCTGCTGAAGTTAGTGAAAAGACTGTGTTGACTCCAGTACCAGTTGAATCCAATTCAAATAGCAGCTGAAGTGTTTTTATGACTAGGAGTCAAGAAATGAGAATGTACCTTTAACTTTATAAATTATGAGAACATGTATTAATCCTGTTTATGTCTTAATTTGAAGTGTCAGGTTAATATTATGTTACTAAGATAGTAGAAGAAAAGAAAGTGTAATTTTCTCTGCTGTCAGCTAGTTTGCTTTTTTTTTATGTGGCAGGGTAAATTAATTTTTTCATTATAAATCAGAAAATGCAGTATCTAGAATAATCAACGTTAAAAAATGGGGCAAAAGTTTCATTCGGCTTACCAAGTTGACGTCTGTAACATTTCTTTTGCATGATGTAGCATCTTTTTAGGCAATTTTTTACTTATTTGCCTATTAAAATTTGTTTCAAATTCATCTGGTTAAATTAAGGTTAAAGAAAGGACAAAGCTTTTTTCATTCCAGGTACTCAGCAGTGTAGTTCGTGTGGAAATTACTTACACCTTCAAAGTGTTACACATCTTCTTAAACTATGTTAGGCATCTCAGAATTACCTGTTTTATTAGGAACTCATTATACCCATAAACTTCATCACATATAAAAGACCTGTAGGATAAACTAATTTCGCCTACATAGGATTTGCATAAATAAGGAGTGTAATTTGCAGCCAAGCTAGTGGTCAGAAGTTGGAGTTCCTCTGCATGATAAGTGTGGATCAGGTTTAATTACTCTATATTACCCTCTATTGTGTTTAGGGTCACCTTTAAGCTTTCCCATTTAACTATTGTAGCAAAGTAAGACATTCCTTAGTATAACTTTTAACCAAAAATACTATGTGTTACTTTTAGGTAGTTCTTATGCCAGGGATTGAAGAGACAGCACTGGTAATTCGTCAGATTGTTGACAACATTTTGATAGCATCTAATATCAGTCCTCATGAGTGGCTGGACAAATCCTGGCTTTCTGTCTTGCCATCTGAGGTTTGCTTATCTTTCCATTAAATTACACTGTTTTCTTCCTGTTTCTCAGACTCAGAAAGTTCTAGGCTTTTTTTGTTGTTGTCTTAAAATTTATTATTAAAATAATCTTTATTATACACACACATATGTATAAAGTTTCTGTCATCCTTGCCAGCACAATTAGGTGCAACTTGGACTTTCCCCATGCTTTCACAATTAACCAGTAGAGAAGTTCATCCTCCACATCCGCTAGCCAGTGTGTATGGTTCTACAGTTCTAGGAACTAAGTTTGAAAAACCATCTAAATTGTAAAAGATAAACATACAATGGCTCACTCGGGCAGGAAGCCAAATTAATCAGTGCTGATCCATTACTGAAGTCAATGGTGTTCCTTACAGACTTGCTTTAATACAAGATAGTAGAAATTTGTTTAACTTCTCATGCAATAGTTGATATTGGATATTTACAGTAAATGCTGGAACAGGTCCATCAATCACAGCCTAATATATGATGTTTATTAACTTGTGTATTAAGGTTTTAAAATTAAACCTACAGATTTGTTCATTTCATATGGAAGCTTTGAACTCTTGTAAAGTCAAGATCCTTTTTGGCTTTTGCAAAATTCAGAAGCATTTTAAAGCAGGTATTGGCATAGACTTTCAAGTGTGGGATACTGGATTACAGGTTTTCCAATTTAGAGATTAAGGATACTGGTAAAAAACTGAGGAGTCATTCATTGTATTTTGTCTCTGTTAAAGGTATTAGATCCTGGCATCTGTTGAGTGCAGAGCTCTATGAAAGGCAGGAACTGGAAGCTGACATTCTTAAAATGCTACAGCTCTCAACTTGCTACCATCTGTGTGGCATTCAAACTCCCCCTAGTAACTCCTGCTTTTGGCACCTATCTCATTGCTGTTTACAAGTGTAACTTCTGTAAAACAAAGCCAGCTTTGTCAGTTTGTCCTGACTTAGGTAATTTTCTTCAAAATGGAGAATAAACAGTAAAGCTGGTAATGCGTTTTCAAATCAAGTTTACATGATTCACTGGTTTCACCCTTTAGAAGAGAAACATCTTTAGACTGTGCTTGCTTTTTATCAAACTATTATGCAGAACTTCCCCTTTTGCACAAATGATACACCATTACATCTGTAGTAAAAAAAAAAGTTTTCATAGGGCTGTAAAAGTGCACTGTTTGAAAGCTCTATTTCTGTGATATACTGTATGACCTATTCATAGGGATGTCATTCTGTAGAAACAGAAAAACAGGGAAAAAAAGTTTGTCAGATATCAATCTAACAAAATAATTTCAATTTCCAGACAGAGAAATGCCTGCTTACTTTTCCATGTATCAACCCTCTGGTTGCTCAGTTTATGTTAAAGAAGGGATCGTCGCTGAACAGGTTATTTCTTGCAAGCTTTGATCAACTTCAGGATCTTCTGCCAGAGGTTCCAAAAAAAGTTTTAAAGGTTGGCCAAAATTAAATATGTATTAGATCAATCTTTTTGTACTGTTGTAATACAGGTGTTTTTTAATCTGAAGCTACATGCACATTTGCTGGTATCATTTAAAAATGAATTATATGCTTTAGCATATCATTCATATCTAAAATGTTGAGCCTGCTAATTCTCATCAGATTTTGCCAAATCGCCATTATGTTTGTGTGAAGATGATTAGAACATTTCCTGACCTGGAAAAATACTCATTTGATCAGCTTCCTTTTCAAGCTTCATTGTATCAAGTATTGTATCAGCATACAAGCATATATGTTTCCCTAATATAAGAAATGTTTTCCAATTAAGTATTTCCAGGACTTTTGTCCATCCTTTCCTCCTTCCCTCCTTCCCTCTCTCCCTCCTTCCTTCCTTTCTTCCTTCCTTCCTTCTTTCCTTCCTTCCTTCCATCCGTCTTACACAATAATAAACCCACCACTTATAAATTCATAGTACTAAGCATTTGAAAGAGCTGTAGAAGTTAAGATGAAGAATTCCACTCACTAAAGTGTCCACTTTGCACTTAGAATTGTGTGCTCCTACTGTTTCAGTTGGGCCCAGTCTGGGAAAATTATAGACTGATTATAGTTAGCTAATTAGATAAAAAATGCACAGCCTTTATCAGTCAAGAAAATGGGAGGACAAACTTCCACATCAGAAGCATTCAGTTAAGGTGAAGGAGCAAGTGAACAAATATTTGGGCACTGAATATCAAGTGGTGCATGTTATTGTAATAACTGCATATGTGTAAAGCCATGTCTACTGACTGAAAAACAGAAAATATCTTACCAGTTTAATTCGTCTATGATGTATGATATGCGCCAATCCATTGCAGACACTACTTCCTACAGTCCTGGACTAATGAAAGAGAATAAAGTATATTAAGGTACTGATTTTCCTGTGTTTCAAGAGACAGGCTATTACCTACTCTGTTTATAGATTTAAGATAGGTGGCACATTGTCTACTGTACATGCCTCTCCTTCTGTATTGGTAAGTCTTTTTTTTTTCTTTCCAGTACACAGAAAATTATACATCTTAAAATCCTAACAACTGGTTTAACTTTTCATATTTGACAGTGTAGACATGTACTATAAACACTCCTCAAGTATCTTTTTTTTTGTTTCAGCATTTTAGTGACATGACATCTTTGTACAGCCTAAGTGCTGCTGCTCCACTAGAAACAGAAGTGAAAGGTGCATCACCCCCAGAAAACCGGAATAACTTCAATACATTTTGTCCAGATTATAAACAAAATCATCAGTCTTTAGAGCTGCTTGGTAAGGCACAAAAGAGCACAGGTAATATCTTGAATTACTACGAAAATGTGTCTCCTCTGAAACCAAGTGAAAAGCTGAGTGGATTAGAATCTTTTTCTTCTAATCGTGGAAAGGTCCATTATTCTGAGGAGGCAGACTGCAATTGAAATGCTCAATGGCATCTTGATTTTCTGTAAAATGTAGAGAAATAAGCTAGTTTTTCATTCTCCAAACAGAATGGTTCAAATTTTTCTCTACCAGGACCGTCTCATATGAATTCTGAAGCCATAATTCCTCCATTGAATCATCATCAGGGTTTTTTTGACTCTGATCTTCCAAGCTATATGCAAAAGAAATCATGTTCTTCAGAAGTAATTACGGGGAGGAAGCAGAATTTCTTTGCTGTGCCAAAGGACTGTGAAGATTTTGCTCATGTAGGTGTTATGACTTCTCTTCATGTTCAAAGACAGCCTTTCAGGACGCACTATAGCTCTGATCATTCTTCCAAAAACTATGAAAAAGAGGATTTCTTTGCAACTTTCAGTGACTATGCACCTCAGGAGAGCTCTAAGAGTTTTCTAGAAGAATTCAGAGACACAACATTTAAGAGCCCAGAAATTCAGATTGACCATACCCCATGGAATGACTCTTCATCCACAGGCCCATGTGATTCATTTGCATCTGATAGTTTTCTCTCTGATTTCTTTGTTGACCCAGATGAGCTTCAAAGTCTGAATTTTCACCAAATAGGTAGAGGATCTAAAGGAAGGAGAAAACAAAGTCCACCATTGTTATGGACAAAAGAAAAAAATAGAACAGGTATGTCCAAAGCAAACAGAATTTGCTGAAATTCTCTTTGTAACTCAACTGGAAACAGGAGTATCTGTAAGACTAGATTTTGTATTTTCTTCAAATAGTTGTTAAATCCAATCCAAGCCAACAGTTGCATGTTTCCTTTACTAAAAATCTTACTTGCATATATATTTCTTCTGTGATAAAATGTTCCTAAACATTTATTTTCTGTTTTGAGCATAAAGAATATTTAAAAAACCCAATAGAATTGTGTTACTGCCATTATTTTCCCTTGGTAAAATATTGGGAAAATGTAGTTCTCCAATATTGTAAGCTTCAGCCTCTTCTCTTTTTGACAGCGCCTGAAATGTGCATAATAAACATGCCAGAATTATTTTAAAAGTTATGGGAAATACTATTTTGTAAACATAGGTTTGGACAAAAGGGGAAAGAAAAGACTAGAAAGTATTTTCTCTAAAGGACAAAAAGTAGATTCAGCAAATTCAGAGAGCAAATTTAGATACTACTAATGGCTGTGTTTTGCTGTTGGCATTAATAGAGTAAGAATTTCACTCTGACAACTTTCAAAGTTTGTTTCATACAGTTACCTTATTCTTGGAATATTTTTTTTAGCTAATGTCTCCAGGGCTAACTCTCCATCCTGAAATCATTCCAAAACATAGTTCCTCAAATAGATGGTACAGTGTGTACTTCAAAACTTTGTTTATGCTGAAGGTGTGTACAGTCCTTATGGAAAAGCTTCAGGCTTCTCTTTTTTTTCATAGTTTTCTTATCCCTGGTTTACTTTCTCAAATATAGTTAGCTTGAGACCTTTTTTGATAAGCCATAATATGTACCCATGGAGTCTTAAAAGTAAGAAAGTATCACTAGTCCCTATCAGACTAAGTATTGCTGTATCGTATACTGTAGTATTTTTTAAATTCTGCTCCTTCCCTATAGGTGAGGTGCCACGTTCTTTAAAAATCCAAGGTTAAGCTTCTTAAATAAAGTGTTTAACTCCTAGTATAGGTGATTTAATTTATGTTTTCGCTATTGCTGCCTGTTGTTAAATCTCTTGGTGGTACAGCAAGGTCAGCACAGCATTAAATGCTTTCACTCATTAGATCAGACTCATTCATGAAAACACAAGTAACTCATTGATATCATTATGTTTCATGAGCTGCTTAAGGCAATTATGGAAGTAAAGAGAGGGAAAGTTAATTGGATATGGTGAACTGCTTTTAATTTTCAGCCTATGTAAATTAAAATGTTCATACAGAAACTCTGAACAGACCTGTTGCCTCTCCATTGGGATTAAAATTGAGACCTGGAGTATTGCTGGGTAGTTAAACAGTATTTCAGTAACCTGTAACTGGCACTGATAGTATAAAATTCTAAATACAATCAGTAGAGATCGGGCCAGATTCTTCTGGTACCACGTTTTACAGCATTCTAAAAACACTGTGATCTCTGACTGATAAGCTTTCTGTAATACTCTTGCCCAGTAGGGCAAAGGTATACTTAAATCTTAATCAAATCAAAAAAGGAAAAGTGATTTTTGCTGTAGATTTTGGAAGAATAGCCTTATTTTACTTTATTATTCACTAGCAAGGGGAAAAATAAGTATACTAAATAGTTGTGCACGCTAATAAAAAAAAACCAAACACCTTAATACAGTGAAAGCCTTCTGGAGTCCCAAATGTAAGAAATGTGAAATCCCAGGTTTAAGAAACGGGTAGAGAGTCAAGTTAAAAAGACACACTGGGAACCTCCAGGGATTTCTTCAGGCTTCAGATCAAACTTTTATTAAACCACAATTAACGCCAATATGCCAAACCAGTCTTTCCACTGGAACAGATTAAATTCTTAGGTCAGTGTTAAAGTTTTCTGACAATACTTTTTGTAAAGACTAAACAGAATTTTCTTACAGTGACTTATTTTGAAAAAGCAACTTCTCAAATATTTTATTGTAAAAGTACTTGAATCTTAAGAATGTAAGTAGCTTTTTTAAACATTGTGGAAACATGAACGTGTCTCTCGTTAAAAAGAATTAACTTTCACAATTACTGAATAGTAGTGAGTAATATTAATAAAATAGAAATAAGCATTAAAATCTTAACTGAAATATTATGGTTAAGCATAGTGCAGCTTGATGTATTTATTTTGTATATCAGGTCCTGTATTATTATTACAGGACAATATGCATAAAACTGATCAGTAGTAGTAAGTAGTAGTTAATATTAATCTGTACACATTTAATCTTATGGCAGTTGATGCTTTTCATACAGAGTATACTGGTTAAAGCTAAAGTCTGTTACTGCTTCTGAGAAACACATAGTTAAGTCTGCATCCGTGTTGTATTTGTAGTTTATCATACATGTGTTTTCTTTCCACTTCTTTTCCAGATCCAGGATTTGCAGAAGTACCAGAGTTCAAAAAAAGGAGATTGACTTATGAAAGAGTCCCTGGAAGAAGTGATGGACAAACACGTCTTAAATTCTTCTGAATGGAATGGGTATTTGCATACTACACATACTTTTTAAAATTCTTAAGCTCTTTGAAGGGAAATAGATTAAATTTTTGTTGTTGTTGTTCATTTTTAGAGAGAAATTAGGGTTTGGGAATCCTTAGTAATTCTTTTGTATGTTTTTAAAATTTTACTAAACAAACTAGTTCCTTGAATCTGGAGAATTACTGCTTCTCTGTTGGTTCTCATGGATGATATAAAGGTACTGTGTCATTCTTAATACAAGAAATAAAATGTGAATTAAAAAAACCAGACACTGAAGCTCAGAGTTTTCAAGGCACCTACATTTGCTCCCTGAGCATGCAGCTTTCCAAACGTAAAGAGGGACTAGGTCTGCCAGAATCACAAGGCTGCTCATAAAGTCTTAGATCTTTCTTGCACTTATAGCTGTGACCCTTTGTATTTGTCCCTTGGGCTCAGTTCCACTTCTTTCTGACAGCTCCTTTAGAAACCATGTGATGAGTTCCTGAACTGCCTTTAATCATAATTGAGCTACAGAAACAACCCATTTGTTTTATGGACAACATGTGAAAGATATGTTGAAATTTAGGATTCTAATAGATTTGATCCAGAGAATTAAGCTGTGACCCTAGCTCTCTGCATAATCTGGTGGAGGCCATTTGTTGGCATCCACATTTTTCAGCCTGCTACAGTGCATTGGCAAATAGGGAGAGGAGAGTCATCTGGGAGGCAGTGCCAAATACTGTAGGCTACAGCTGGAAGGGGTAAGAGGGAAAAAAAAAAAAAGGCATCTCAATTGCAAGTTACAGAAGAGAGAGGATAGAAGAGTACCCGAACCCTCACTTTCCATCAAAAGATTTGGCAACAAAAATGGAAATATGTGTGGGAGCAACAGTAACTCCATTCTGCTGCAGGAATGCATACACAGTTTGCACAGGCATGCCTGCCACCTCCAGAATGTCAGTGTCTGTTCAGTGGCCATCCGCTGAGATGATTCAGTTTTCAAACTCACAAATCTTTTTAAGTTTGATGTAATAACAGAAAGGGGAAAAAAAAAAAAGAAAAAAAACCCCAAGTTTATGGTTTATGCTTGCTATGCTTCCTTGACATTGAGCCTTCATTAAGCAAATATTCACTATTTGGATAAATAAAACCTGCACTTAGGAGAGAAAGCTTTGGTCTCTCAGACAAAATGGATTGCTGAGTTTTAGCTGAGAATTCCTAAAAGCTATGAAGACAGCACTAATAGCAATTTTATTTCACAGTAATATCCCCAAATTATTTGTACCCAAATTGTTTGCAGACTTTAGAAAACACCTTTCAAGTGTAACATAAAAAGACTTTTAGTAGAATTGCAAACAAGCTAGTGTTTCCCTATTTTGACCAGAGTAAGAGAAAGACTTAAATAAAAATTGCAGTTTGCTTACTATTTCTGGCCCATTTTTGTGGTCACTTGACCTAACCATTTTCCATCTCTCTGCATCATGGGTTTGGCTCTGTTTTTCAGAACTGTCTCCCAAATTGCCAGGCCCAGGAATCTGTTCTTTTAAGAGTGCAGCTCTGCAAAGTCTCAGTCACAGATGACCACGGTGAAGAAAATTATAGCTGCCACTGCCAAGCTATGTATTTATGTCCTCCGTTCCCACAGGCAAAGGCTGACACCAGAACTTTCACATGAACAGTCATGGAAGACTAGCTCAGATAATCAATAGATCACTTCAAAAACAAAGGCATGTTGCCTACATTAAATAAGTAAAGAAAGTTCAAGTGCTATCTGCATTAAGTTCCATTAGGTAGAAGAAATGTTAGTGTACAGTTAGTTACTGGCAACATAGCGGAAAATAAGGAAAAGGGCTTGCAATAACCTGTTGTTTTTTACTCTATTTGTTTATGACTCTACACCTCTCACAGATATGTACACTGAGAGATGATAGCAAGAAGAGGGGCCTTGTGGCTCATGTGAGGCACTTAGCATACAGATGTGCGCATCCACTTAATTTGCTTTATTGTGGACACACTGCCCTGAGAGCAAAGGGGTGTGGCAAGCACACTCCTCTGAAGAGACTGGAATCCGTGCCTTCCTCCTGTGGGACTGCAGAATAACCACCACGCTCACAGGTACACCAGGGCGTGGTAGTTATCCCAGTCCATCTCACAATTGCTGCACAGGTCTTTCTATCTGCTGCTGGTGCGAGAAATGGACGCAGTCAGGACCTGCAGTACGCTCACAGCGCTGCTCCTCTGACACTTGCTGACCGTGGTGCTCTAGCTGAAAGACACCACATGGAGCTGGGCAGGGCAGCCCAGAGACAACAGCAGTCGACTGGCTGGCTAGCAGCAGCTGCTTTCTCCTGCACACTGTAATTTGGCAGCTCCTTATGCCAGCTCAGCAGCCACTCCAGAACCCAAACTCCAAGTGAGGATGCTAAGCAGGCAAGCATAGGCAGCAGGAGGGGCTGGGGAGAGAAACAGATGTGGGGACAGGGGGAGGTTTTATTGCGGGAGGTAAAAAATACGAAGGGTTTGCCTGGGAGGGAGTGGCCAGCAGACAGATGCTGGCTGTTCAAAGGCATTTGATGCATACTCTCATCCCTCTCCCTCCCTCCCTGACTTGAGCATTTTGATCTCAATCTGAGCCTGTGATCACCTCTGCACAAGTAAGAATAACCATGCTTCCTCTAGACTTCCACAGTGTGGGCATGTGCTGAGTACTAGAAGAAAAACTGCCATATTCAAATAGCCTACAATGAAGGGAAGCCAAGAGCGAAGAAAAGCTCTTAAGGACGGACATTCTCCTCTGTATTTAGAGGCACAATACTTATTGGCAGTATCATCACTCTCATTTCAGTGTCTTCCTCCAGGACAGCAGGCATGAAAATCTTTTGACAAACACTGAACTGCCTGGAGGACACTCATTGCACCATTTCAGTAAATATTCATGAAAATTAAATACTCGTATTGCAAACTTCTTCGTTACAGTTTAAAAATGTCTGAGCCTGATAACATTGTTACTATTTACCACAAAAATGAAGAGCTATTAAATAGGATTTTTCTATTCATAAGACACATTTTCCAAAAATCTAACAGCAACTTTCTCTTACCAAAAGCCAAATAGCTTGAGGCCTCCCCTCCCACTGCAAAATCAAAGTATCCTCTTCCTTACAGTATCTGTTCTTTGTGACAATTAAACAGTGAGTTCAAAGCCAGTAGGGAAAGGAGTTTTATTTCCAAACTTCTAAAAGATTAATACAAACAATAGAAAGTAGACAAAATTAAAAACCTATTAAAAAAGTTAGTTGTCCTTGTAAAAGTGCTCTATAAAAAACCGAAGGCAAATGACCAAGCACATTTTAGTAAGTTCTGTGTATTGCAAACCTTGACAATTATGCATGCAACTATCTTTGGGTGTTCGTGGATTTTTAGTGTCTGTTTGGTCACATGTTAAACACATCAAGGAAACTCCACCATGGCAGTACCTTTACAAATACAAATTAGGAGAAGTATTACAGATTAGAAGTCTTGTAAGAAACATGCCTTAGGAATCAAGCCTCTGCTACACATTGTGTCCAGCAGTTTCTAATATGTGTCATTCATGGACTTAGATGCACTTGAAAAAAAACTGTAGTTGGTTCTAGGTCTTGCTAATGGAAGCAAAATTCCCCCCTGAGAACATTACTTCAGTACTAACAGCATTTAGTTTTATACTTTAACGATTCACTTTTTGGATGTTTTATTTTGGAAAAAACAAATAGTTTTTACTATCGTTCCAGAGTAACAGTTTACTAAGATAGGACTAAGTAATTTGGTAAAAATTCGTGTGTTTTTCTTTTCTAAAATGTAAACTTCTCAAGTAATATTTGTATAGTTAGCGTACTGTAGTAACAATGGTGACAATTGTGAAAAGAGTAAGAGTTACATTAAAAAACTTTAAGAACATTAGCAAAAGCTAGTGAAGTACGGATACACAAGAACAAACATTGTTTTAGCCACACAAAAGTTAGGACATAGAGAGAGACTTTTCTTGTGAAGGCAGGCAGTTGTTATTCATGTCATGCTTGAAGGCTACTTTCCGTTGACCTTCCCTGTAAGAGGAAAAAAAGGTTTATTAAATGCTATCTTCCTATGCTGATATATTTCTCTTACAAATTATAACACAAAAGCTCCTTTGCACTGAGAAAAATTGAATAACCACTTTCCTTTGTTGGATGTTGGCATCCTTGAATATTATAAAATTCTTTAATTGGCTTTTCTACTTTGCTCTCATTTGTTTATGATCCTAAGATAACTAAATAATAATAAATAAGATAATTGATCTATCAACAAAAGATGACTAATGACATCTTGGGTTGAGCTATGCATTTCTACAAGTATCATAAGTTAACCCTCAAACTCCTTTGAGAAAATATTTTGTATCCTGTCTAGATGATGCAATCAAACTTAAATCCTAGAAATACATACATACACACACAGAGACACAAAAAAGAAAAAGCAGAAAGGCTGCTTCAATAACAGAAGGACACATGCAACAGTCACTATCAATTTTATCTTACTTGCAGGAAGAATTAAGGGTAGCACCTAAATTAAGAAAATCTGCTTGTGCTTCTCCCCGTTCCAAGTTTTTCCAGAAGAGCACCTCATGCTCAGTTGTTCTCTCTCTTCAGGTTCAATCCTGTTTTGTCAAACCTATGTAGCAACAATCAAAACCACGCTTTTGATGAGGCACAAGCACAACTGCAAGCTCAGGAACCCTGGCAGCAGGAACGGGAAGATTTTACAAGTACTTTATGTTCCAGTTTAAATTCTGCCCTTAAAGAAAACGTTCATTTTCACTTTGATAGCACTCTCAAAGAAAGAACAGAATTCAGTGGTTCTTCCTCTCTCTGTAGTTTTTTCAGCTCTTTAGCAGGAGCTATTTTTATTTTTTCTTTTAAAGAAGAGTAACCACTTCTCTACTTCCACGTTTGTCATGCAGAAGAAGTAAGATTTTCCAACAAAAGTTATGGTGTGATCCTGCCCAAGACTACTAGCACACACGGCCTTTCTTCCTCCTGCTGCAATCACTGACATCTGTGTGACAGATGGGAGAGACAATAGCGGGAATCACGGAACTGGATCCCAAAGATTTGCAAACGCTGGATGGTCACCCACCACCCTGCAGGTGTTACGCAGCTACAAGCAATGCGGAGCGCTAAGGCAGACAGAGCTGTGGGAGTATCTCATCCTTTAGACCTGTGCTGAAAAAGGTTAGGAAGGATGTGATTACAGATTGCCTCAGCTCCTCTCTGCTTCCACCGCTTTTGGTGCTGTACAACAGTAACAAGAGAAAGAGCCTAAGGACAAACACAGCCAAATGACCTGCAATATGACATTGAAGACAAAATGTATTTTAACAAGGTTCTTGCTTAAGCTGTGAGCTAGTCATCAGAACACATACAACTACCACGGCTTAGTTTTACTTCAAGCTGGGTACGTGACTGGTTTTTATGTCTGGCTGTGTCAAACGCAGCCGTGTGTCACAGACCGTTTTTATTATTTTGGATGCTGCAAATGACCCTAGAGCTGCTCAAACACAAAAACTGACCAACCAAACAAAAAAACAACTCATAAACAAAACAACTCTAGGAAGAGCTGTAGGAAAGAGATATGATTAAATTACCACACCTAAAAGAAACAGAAAACAATCTGTAGAGCCAGCAGGGAGGTGATGAACGTTTCACTACCAAGAATTCAACATTCAAACAACTATCATCATGTGCCCTTGTCCGTCCTAGGGCTTGAGTTTCAAATCAGAGTTGTTGTGGTATCTGTGACTTTATTACCTGATTTCAGAGTAGAGCACAGGATCGGGGTTCTCGAAAGGGATTGCTCCCCGCAGGAACCCCAACAAGCAAGGCATCTTTGCAGGCATTTTGCATACAGTACTGCTGGAGTTCTGCAGCTGCCTGAGAGACCTGTGTAAAGGAGAAAGAAAAACAAATCCAGAGAGGAAACTAATTCATTCACAAGCATCTATTAGGCATTTCCTCTTGAAGAACCGTTATCAAACAGAGCTGGAGAGCAGCCAAGTCAGCTCTTGTATTCTAAACCACCAAGTAAATCAGCACAGACGCACATTTACAAAGCTCCAATGAAACACACATGAAATACTGTGCCAGTGATGAGCCAGAGGAGCGTAGAGGACTGAGGTGCAAGTGCGATGGAATTTGTCCTCATTAAAATGCACGGGGCCATGACCACAATATTTTCCAGTCTACTGTCCTGTTTTCAGGTTTATATTTGAACTTTTATATCCTCAGATAATTTATAAAAAGGATTTTCATTTCCAAACTGTTAAGCAGCACAGCACATAACAAGGAATGAAAGCAAAAAGATGAGGGTGAAGAGCTTTTTAAGTCCAACTTGCCACCCTCTCCTAGCAGTGAAGTGAGGGCTTCAAATCCCACACTCTGGCTCCCAAAGAGGACAGTCCAGAGCTGCAGAACAAGCCCAGGAACCCAAAGGCAACATGCCTCCAGCACTGAACTCCCCTGCTCTCCCTGTGGACAGCGAGTCAGTCGTGTGCCTGTATTTTTGAAGGAAAAGACAGGGGAATTCCCAATCTCTCAGACACGCATTGGTAACAGCTGCAGGGAACTGTCAAAATCCATGCTGTCTGCTACATTTTTTATAAAAGGAAATACTGAGCATATTGGTGGGAATGCAAGTTCCCCTCTGACCTCACCTCTGCCTTCATTACAGGACTCCTGAAATACTGAGTTTTCTTCCTACACAATTTTGCAGTGCTGCCAGCGGGGGGACGAGACAATAGCCAGAAGGACCATCCACACTTCCCAGCCTCCTGACTGATGGGGCCACCCAGGAGCCCTGATGGGATTTTGGTTCTGGGTCATCCCATCCAACAGCATCTGGAAGCGTGTGGGAAATCTGGCCTAGCGCACACTTTTGTGTGCTATTTCGCTGCTGTCCTGTTCACTGCCTCCAAACTCTCCTCCAGGACACTCGTCCTGGTAACTGCCTGAATTCACCTGGCAGCTGTCGGCATTTCAAGGAGTTGTTAAGCATTTTCCCACAGCCTCCCAGGCTCTCTTGAGCAGAGTACAGGGAGAAGTATCCGCAGCAACGAACCCTGCTCATCAGTGGGCTTTGTCACTCCTCCCTTCCTTGAGGAGAACCTCTTCTGGAGGCTGCAAAGGTCTCCCACCCTGCCCAGCCCCTTGGACCCTCTGCAGCATTAGCACCCTTGCCTCAAGCACAGTGCTGACCCCTTTCTGGTACCCAGCTGTGCACCACACAGCTATCAGGCAGAGGTGCCACTTGCCAACACTGAGAAGGCCAAGGCTGCGTGGAGCTTTTTCCTGGGAAAACGAGCAGAGAGTCATTCAGGGCACGGCTTGCCCTGTGAGCACAGCACAGTTAGCTGTTCCTCACGGCATCTCCTTGCACTTCGCTGCTGAACTCTGCAACATGCACTGAGCTATATGTATATCCTGGTGCTCCTGGAAAGATACAAACCTCATTTTTGGCACCTGTGTGAGAATTATCCATATGGCAGCAGACTGTTGTTCTAGGACAGATCTGCCTACTCTTAGCCCTACCTACGCCCCTGTAACATTCCTCACTCCTCCAGTTCACACAGAAAGTACAAGCGTTTCTGCCATATTTCATCACAGGACAAACACGCTCCTGCGGCAGCCTCCTGTGTGCAAGATACGTGTGGGTACTTCTTTCCTACTTGGTTTCCTCTTTCTGAAAATACTGTTCCTGTCTGCTTTTTCAGCTGGCAGGGTAAACAAAATCACCATTGGAACTTTGGTCTATGGGATGTATTTTTAAAAATCCTTTCATATCCAGCTTCCGTCTGAAAACACATTCTCTATTCAAAGTAGCCAAAACAATGTTTTCTCCTATCTCAGTGTCTGCTAAAACTGATCCAAGTGGTTTTTCACCAGCTGAATATATTCCTCACTGTTTTTATACTGCATGTCACAAAACCCTAGATGACGCTTTTTATAAGACACATTTTTCATCATGCATCATTTCACTTGTGATTATAAAAAGACATGAAGAGGTTCCTAGAACAGCAGACCTGGAAAGAGACTGCTGTGCACAATGCTGCAAGAAAGATGAGACTGAGGTCTTACCAAGGACGAGCCTCCCTGGAGTACAAGCAAACCCAAAATAAATATGTATCCTTGAGAAGTCCAGCTCCAGAATATGTCACTGCCACAAAGTAACCCCCAATAAACTACAAACTCCATCTTTTATACCCCCTCCCTGCCCAAAAAAAAAGCGGGGCGGGGGTATATGCCTCAAAATGAGCAGGAAGAGAGATCCAGGCTATTGCTGGTGGTATAAAGCAACAGAAATGTTTGGTCAACCGTTTCCGTGTTAGACAATACCCCTCTTGCCACATGGGCCTACATTTGTACTCTGCATCGTGCCGTTTCTCACAGATTCTCACACATCATTGCAGTGATAAACTACAGTCGCTTTTAGTGAATCAAACATCTGGCGACTCAGTACTCACTAATAAAATTTAGTAACATTACTGAATTGATCAGGATGATGTCCAGAACCCGTAGCGATTTCACCTTCCAATGGGCACTTCAAATATTCAGCAGTCCAGGACAGGGACAGTGAGAAAAGGTATTCTAAATTATTTTAAAATCAATTAGCTAAGTTCCTGCAGCTCAATGCACTGGCACTGTCCTCAGACTAAGGAAGCTGGTGCTTTGTGACTGGCCAGAGAAAAATGGCAAATGCACGGAGGTGATGAGAGAAGAGGAAAGCGCAGGATACAAATTAATTTGACCTTCGTCACTTCACAGCCTATGCTGGATTTTGTGCGTGCCTGGAAAGAATTGTTTTTGCAAAGCGATTGTGGCCCCTCACACCTGCTGGGAACCTCCAGGCGCCTCGGAGTGGTCTGCACGGGTGAGCCTGGGCTGCCAGAGGGGAAAAAAAAAAAACAAACCGAACAACAAACCTCAGGAGCTAGCAGATGACAGGGCCGCCTCGCTAGCCTGTCTTTGTCTGGAAATCTGCAAGCGGAAGGTTCATGCATGCGTAGAAAATCGCCTGCTTTCCCCAAGTGTGTCGGCTGCACAAAGACACACCGCCTCTCCCTGCAAATCCTGCCAGCCCTCAGACGCGGGGGGAAGTCGGCCGGCTCAGCTGCGAGGAACTCCTCTCGATTACCATGCGTGCTTGTGCAGCACTAATGAGGTGCTGCTGAATTATTTACCGCATCTCCTTCCACCAGGGAACGGCACCCACTCCGCCGCGCCCGCGGGGCCGGCAGCCGGGGCTCGGAGCCCCCCAGGGCACACGCACCCCTCGCCCCCTTCCCCCCGACCCGCTCCCGGGGCGGGCGACGCGGACAAAGCGGGAAGAAAGGGCAGGAGCCGCTCGCCTCCCCCGCCCCGCCGCGCAGGGAGAGGCAACCCCCGCCTCCCGCCGCGGGGGCCCGGCTCACCTTGATCCTCTCCACGGCCGCCTCCAGCTTCAGCTGCTCCACCAGGCGCTGCATGGTGCTCAGGCTGGCGCCCGACGACATCCCCGGGCCGCGGAGAGGACGGAGGGCAGCAGGCGGCGCGGATCCCCGGACCTCGGCGCGGCGCCGCTCCCTCCGCCGCCGCGGAGCCGCCCCGGGGAGGGGCCGGGGCCGGAGCCGGGGCCGCTCCCGCTCCGCCCGCAGCCCCCGCGGCACCGCCCCGGCACTGCCCGCCCGCCCAGCCCCGCCTGGCGGCAGCCCTGGCTCAGGAGGGCTCAGGCTGCTTTGCGGGCGGGAAACCTTGTTGGTTGAAATAGGACGGGAAGAAGGAAAAAAAGAAAAAAGGAAAAAAAGGGGGAAATGGGGGCAAAGGGGAAAGAAGGGGGAAAGGGAGGAAAAAGGGAGGAAAAAGGGGAAAGGGGGGGACGGGGGGGAGGAAAACGACGGAAAAGGGGAAAAAGGGGTAAAAGGGATAAAAAGAAGGAAAAAAGAAAAAGGGGGAAAAACCGGGGGGAACGGGGAAAAGGGGGAAAACGGTGAAAAAGAAGAGAGGAAAAAAGGGGAGGAAAGGAAAAAAGGGGAAAAAAGAAGGGGAAAAAAAAAAAAAGGAAAGAGAGGAAGCAGCACTCCTAAACGTCCTGCAAAGATTCAACGAAAAGCCCGCCCTGCCCACAGGCAGCTGCTGCCAGCGTTGCTGCATCCCTCCCGCACTGTTCTTCACCGTTTCACCAGTGAGCATAAGCAAGTCACTTCAGTTTTTGGCAGGGGTTTGCCAGCCATCAGAGTCTGATAGCCTGTTAAAAAATTGGCGAGTGAAGCTTGTAGCCTCAAATGATTGCTGTGAACATAGGGACAACCAGCCATGTACGTGCTTGAGCCTCAATCAAAGCCTCAGCATGGTCATGGAAAAGACTTGTGCTGAATGTGAAAGGCCCTGGCACTGATTACCTTTTTCATATTGAGTGAAATGTACATTCACCCTACATACACTATATATTTGAAAGTACATACATGCTACAAAGCAGATACAGTTCTATGAAAACAGTTGTAGGAGGTAAGATGGTTCTTCTCCAAGATCCTATTACTTTGCCACACAGATCTCACCACTACCCAGTACCAGCCATACTTGTTCATGCAAACTCTTCTCTCTGAAGTCATCTCAATTTACACTGGCTTTACTAGATATAGTATTGTAACTCGCAACAGTCTCATTCCTGCTTCTTTTTCTTATGTATATAATTGCTTTGTCAACTTAACTTCAAGATAAAATAGAGCCTGAAAATTTATGCCCAAAAGACAGACATCACTTAGAACTACGAGATGTTAGGCTAGAAATGCCCAGTAGCCTCAGCTAATGAGGCGTCACTGCAACGCTGACAGCTTTGTAAAGACACATGGGTTTTTTCTATCCTTCATCACGGAGATGTGACTGCAGTGTCACTGCCCAGCAAAGTTTTGCTGCAGCTCATGAATTTATGTCCACGTCTGGTTATTTTCAAGGGCTCGTATGTTGAAAAAAGAGGGAAATCCGAGGGCAAGCCTGCAGAACGGCTGATTTGCAGCAGTTTGTACAGTACCTGCTGACTTTCCCTTCTCCACTCACTCGGTATCAGGCCACAGTTTTACAGAGACAAGAAACCATTGCTACTGAAAGACACAGTTCTGTCCTCCCCAGGGACTGCCCCTCCATTGCACCTATCTCCTGCCATAGTCTCAGGTCAGGAAATTAATCTTGATTAGAACTAACCTATGCAAAAAGGAAAATGGATTTGTGTTTTGACTGCTATTTGTATAACCCAAATACTTGGCTTGGGAGGGAAAGGATGGAGCAAAATGAGGCACAAGGGCAAGAGCAGCAGAGCTAGTTAGCCTGTGAAACTGCGGCCATAGGTTTAGATCCTCTTGCATGCACTTGCCTGGTTCTTTTCTAGATATAACTGTCTTACCTAATAATCAACACCATTTTACTTGTGCTTACCTTTGTTCCCTTTGTTTCTATCACAGCAGCTTAATCTTCCCCCTTCCACTCTTGCAGGGGGCTGACTGTGTTTTGGGGGATGAAGCAGCAATACACCCAAGTTGTGAAGGTCTCTCACTTCACGAACATCTTTGCGATGTCCGTGCCACACCACCAGTGTCCCTCAGATTACTTAATGAAAGCAAGCCACAGCTTATTCTAGATACTTTAACAAGTTTTAGATTTGAATTGACCATTAAATACAAAGTGAATTACGTTTATAGCTACACTACATGCAGCAGAGATGAAGGACAAATCTAGCAGTTCCTCCTTGATTTTACTAATGCATACAGAAGTTAGCCATTTAGTATAATACTTCTAACATGCTTTTGAATATGTATTATTTTAAACAGAGAACTGAGACAACATTCCAAGAACTAGTGAAAGCTAAACTAGCAAAAGAGACAGAGAACAGAAACTCTTCCTCAAAAAATGAGGACAGGTCACCCTCGCAGAATCAGAAACATCTTGCTGCAAAAATTAATCAATAAGCATTTTAAAACTTTTAGCTATTATGGGCTTTGGCAGGAGTAGCAAGTTCAAGAGCTTCTCTCCCAGAACCAATCTCCACGGGATCCAGCTAACCTAGCACCGTTTTCAGCAGAAACACTTCTGAGGAACTTGCTTTTACAGACGTGATAAACAACAGGACAAGGCCGATCTGGCTATGCTCCCCACCTGCCCCTTCCCCAGTAAAATTCCTGTACATAAATATGGTAACAGAATCCCTTTTACCAGCAAATCATCGAAACTCTGACCTGGGCTGAGTTACAGAGGAAACCACAGCATGCTGTTGTGCATTATTTATTCTAAGTACTCTGAGGTCTGATCAGAAGAGATAAACATAAAGAATACTTTAGATTTAGAATTTAAAACAAATTCAGCATGTATATCATATAAACTTTTATTTACATAAGGCATCAAAATTGCCCTTTTTAAAAAAAGGGTCATTTTCCCTTTTACCAATACTTTGGTGAAAGAAATGTCACATTTAGTAGACTAATATTCACCGGTATACTTGTTCTGAACAAGCAGGTACAATCCAACATACGAGATGAAAATCCAAACACAAAAGACCTAAGCATACTATTTCATGAATCACTCTGTACAACAAAGAATTAAGGCTTCTTTGCATCACGATGATGATCAATCATGCATCATTTATTCCCACAAAGAATAAAATTCATTTCCAACTGGAGCAGGAATAGCAAAAGAAGTCCGGTATAATCCCCATATTGTCTACAGCAAAAAACAATTTGGCATCTTAGAAATTAGATTGAAAAGTAGGGGGAAAGAAAGAGGAAAACAGAAAATGGCCCTTGCTTCAGAATCCTTTATAAGCATTTCCAGTGTCCATTTGCAGGAACCCTTCCGTTTAAAAAGGAAAAATAGGACTTTAAAGGACTGATCTAGAAACATATTCAGAAAGACTAAAGTTACGGTTTCATTGATCATGAATATGAAATATGTAGAGAAAATACATTGTCTGGAATAATGAATTCCACACTGAGATCCCCAAGTAAATGGCATATATACATTGAGCTGAGCCTGTTTAATAGGTCTGACTTATAAAAATGGTAAACCTGTATTATTTTTCAGCCTGATTTAATAATTCCTGAGTTTTAGATCACTGCTGAGCCACAGCAGACAAAACTCTGAATGATGTAGTGAAAAGTTTTGCAAATCACTTTCAACATTAGCACACGTTTTGTTCAGCAACTTTCAATCATCAATAAAAGTCAGTCTTCCGGGTCCTTCATTTTTCATCCACCTCCGATACCTCTTCCATCGGGGATCCAGGGCCATCTTCTTCTTTAACTCCTCCTCTTGTTCTCTTTTATAGACCTGACCGACAGAGAAAAGTAATAAGGTTGAAGAAACAGCTTAAGTGAACCTCTAGGGGGGTGTAAGCATTTGTAGTTCAACCATTTGCCAGCTTATTGTTTCCACAGAAGACTCAACTGCAACACTGAAGCAGACCTTGACCAACATAAAGTGTAGGGGTACCTTTTCAGCTGAGGAGCCTACTGGCTGTAGTTGAGATGCTTTGCATTTTTGCTGAGAGCAGAACCACCTCCTTGTAAGGCGGTGCTGCAAGCTCAAAACTTTTTTTGCTAAAGAACTAGATGTTCATGCATTTAGCAAAATAAAATTTCCAGTAAAGAACTGCTAATGCTCAGAAAGCTGAATTTTGAGTCCCTTCTCAGCACACATACTGTTCAATGCAGTTGTTCAGCTCCTCACTTTAGCTGTTTTCCCATTTCAAAGTCATTTTCTAGATAGAATACTGCTATGGAACTTTTTATTCCTAATTAAATTTCTCAACTAAGTTAATATCTCTGCATTAAGTACTGGCAGCACCAAATGGTAAGTAATTACATTCTGTCAAGAAATGGTGTCATTGTAATGAAATCCACAATTATCAGCAAAGTCAAGTATGTAAAAAAAAAAAAACAACAGCATCTGCATTTTTATTCTGGAAGGCAGTTTAGGTCCATACAGCCAGTGTAAATCCCAACACCTGTCCTGGTTTCAGCTGGGATAGGGTTCATTTTCTTCCTAGTAGCTGCTATAGTGCTGTGTTTTGGATTTAGCATGCAAATAATGTGATAGCACACTAATAGATTAGTTGTTGCTAAGTAGTGCTTATACTAAGTTGTCCTGGTTTCAGCTGAGATAGAGTTAATTTTCTTTATAGTGGCTGGTATGGGGCTATGTTTTGGATTTGTGCTGAAAACAGTGTTGATAATACAGAGATGTTTTAGTTGTTGCTGCACTGGTCAAGGACTTCTCAGCTTCCCATGCTCTGCCAGGTGCAGAAGAAGCTGGGAGGGGACACAGCCAGGACAGCTGACCCAAACTGGCCAAAGGGCTATTCCACACCACATGACATCATGTTCAGTATATAAAGCTGGGGAAGAAGAAGGAAGGGGGGACATTTGGAGCGATGGTGTTTGTCTTCCCAAGTAACCATTACACGTGATGGAGCCCTGCTTTCCTGGAGATGGCTGAACACCTGCCTGCCCATGGGAAGGAGTGAAGGAATTCCTTGCTTTGCTTTGCTTGTGTACGTGGCTTTTGCTTTAACTATTAAACTGTCTTTATCTCAACCCTCGAGTTTTCTCACTTTTACTCTTCTGATTCTCTCTCCCATCCCACCAGGGGGGAGTGAGCGAGCGGCTGCGTGGTGCTTAGTTGCCGGCTGGGGCTAAACCACGACATAAGTCAAGGACTTTTCAGCTTCCCCTGCTCTGCCAGGTGCGCAAGAAGCTGGGAGGGGGCACAGCCAAACTGACCAAAGGGCTATTCCATACCATATAGTGTCATGCTCAGTATAGAAATGGAGAGGAACTGGCCGTGAGGCAGGGATCACTGCTTGGGGACAGGCTGGGAGTTGGTTGGCAGATGGTGAGCAGTTGCATCACTTGTTTTTTTTTTCCTTGGGTTTGGTTCGTCTCTCTCTCTTGTTGTTTTCCTTTTAATTACAATTTATTATTATTGTATTTTATTTCAATTATTAAACTGTTCTTATCTCAACCCTCGAGTTTTCTTACTTTTGCTCTTCCGATTCTCTCCCCCATCCCACCAGGGGGGAGGGTGAGCGAGCAGCTGCGTGGTGCTTGGTTGCCAACTGGGGCCAAACCACGACAACAGCATACAGGTTTATGTCATCTCAGCGTCATCTGACTTCTTCCCGGAAGGGAATTAAATTTAAGGTTCTGCTATGCATGAACAAGATTCTAAAAATATTATAGATGGCTTTATAAATACACCAGCTCAATGTTCAGTGATCATACAGGTTTTAAGAATTTTTAGGAAAGGAACAGAAACGAAAGAAAAAATATTGTTGAGCTCCATGATATACCTGTATATTCAATTCTTGGTCTTTCCCATCCTAAAAGGACATTGGAAAACTGAACAATAAGCAGATAGGCATCTCCAATGATCAAAGAACAGAGAAGCTTTTGGGGAGAAACACCTAAGCATATTTTTCAGCCTAGAAAAGACATGACTAAGTTTCAAGTAAGGATATGGTAGTGGTACACAGAAGGACAGGTAGCACAAGAAAAGAGAATAAAGCATGATTATTCTCCATTTCCAATAATACAAGAATGAGCAGGTGTCTGGGTGGCTTCAAAAAAAACATTTTCTACACATATTCCTGAACTCATGACCAGATGGCACAGCAGACACTGAAAATTCTAATGCATTCAAGGAGTGACTAGATAAGTTTATTAAAGAAAAACTAACTAAAGCAGTTACCTACAAAGACACCATTTCCTTTTCAGGAAGTCCCAAAGCTGCAAATTATACTGGATAAATATTGCTATATAGGTGCAACTTTCATGTATTCTTTACTAAAAAATCAACTGCTGGCCACCACAGGAGATGACTTTGGGCTAAACAGACTTCACTTCTGGCAAATACAGCTCTTTTATATTCAGTGACCAAAACATTACTAGTCAGAAACAGCACGGATCCCAAACCATGTCATTTTTTCTCTACAACAACAGGATATCCATCCTATCTTACTTTTTCCATCTAACACCTGCTTTGACTAGTAACATTACGTGATCTTTGGACTTGCAGATTGTTTTCTAGCAAACCCATCATAATTCAACATGTATATGTACCTGTCGGCTAACCCCTTCCTTATATTAGCATCAATTTCACTATTTTCCTCTTCCAGTTTCTAGATTAATCCAACCCCTGCCTGCTGTTGAAGAAGCATTCTCTTATCTTTGGTGCCCCGCCAGCAGCAAAGGCAGTTCTGCCACCATCCCATTTCTTTTCCCAGTGTACACAGAGCAGCAGCAACATCTCCTCCTCCCCTTAAGCAGGCCAAGTTCGCATTCTCAGTTTCTCTTCTAGAAACCTCCCACCCAGATGGCCCACAGATGGGCTTCTGTGGAACAATAAAAGTGTTTTGTCAATCTGCCACCCCCCAGCATCCCAAGTCATTCTGGACTCTAATTCCATGCTGTGGCTAATGTTCTTTCACTGCTCTCACAGAAAGCTTAAAAAAAAAAATTACATATTGACTATTTAGTAACTGGCTATTCATGGCAAGAGTAGCAGTTGTGCCCAATGGTATTTCATACATCATCTTTACTTGAATAGGTATATAGCACAGCAAGAACAGTCCATGACTCACTGAAGGCCAAAGAACTATCACGGGACAGTTTAACAAAAATGGGCTAGGAATTAATGGCTTAGAAGACTGATGAAATAGGAGTTTCAGATGATCCAGGTAATCCTTATTACAAATTATTACTGTTTGGAGAACAGTCTTCAACCTACTGTAATAACTTTGTCATACTGCATTGTTATAAGAAAGCCTTTCATCAGATTCAACTAAATCTTGTATGTGTAGATTCCCTAACAATCACGGGTGGGGTGGATGTCCCCTGACTGAGCAAATCCTTTCCTATATCCATGGGCATGGTCAGGAGCCTTTGTCTACCAGTCCATGAGCATAAGAAGTCGAAGACAAGCACTCAGTGTGTTTTCTAACAATTTTCAATTTAGAAAGCAATAGCTAAAATTGAAGCAATGCTTCACACAGCCCCATCCCAAGCACCTTCACAAAATAGCTGTTCTTACTCTGGGAGCGCTGGAAACTAACATTAGCTTTTCCACCAGAGCTACCCACCTCATAGTTTTCTCGTATCCACAGTTGCCGTTCAAGAAAGGTCTCTTTTTGATGATCTTCTAGGCTGTCAAACTGAGACTGAGACATTTTCATGTACCTTCGTATGATATACAGCTTCTCTTCCACACCATACTCTTGCCCTTTAATAGTGAAACAATAAATCCACCAACAGTACCAAACTATGTACTTGCACAAGTAAAAAGGAGCGAGAAGGATCTGAAACAGAAGGATATCATATATCTTGGGCTTCTGATAACCGCCTTTTATATCTATTTTATTTTTAATAATGTCTTTGATGATTTCTTCCTCTTCTTCACGAATTTCTTCTTTAGACCGCCTGTTCTTGCCTTTTTCTTTAGTCTTGTTGAGTAAACCTTGTTGCCTGGCAATCTCAGTAGCTTGTATGCGGTATTTTGGCACTGTAGCTAGGTAGTTGATAGCTTCATTGTAACTACTCCACCAGCTGAAGAACTGTAATTGAAGAACAGTAAAAGTAAAAAACATGTTTTTATACAGACACATTCCTATTTGGAAGTTTGCCAGGAAAAAAAATAATGCTGTCATACACCTTTAACCACAATCACATTACAGCAAGGGTAAAAACTGAAGGTAACAGTACTTCTTCTGCAGTATTATAGAAGCTATAATTATTCCTCCAAACTTAGTAAGGCACCTGGAAAACAGAGGTATGGATGTATATCTCACAGCAACATACAGGGATGAGGAAGGACAAGCAGACACTGTTCAGATTGGTTTTGTTCATGAGAAGATGGTAATCTCCTGAAGCTTAATGCTAGGCTGTGCTGGCCATTCTCAAAGCCCCCTTGGATTTATAAATAAAGTAGCTGGTATATGAACATTTCATTATAAAATTGTTACCCATTTAAAGTAGTTAATTAAACATGGATTAAGTACGTGAAAATCTTATTAGTCTGACAGGATTGACTTCACAAGATTCAATGTCCCCCTCTAATCTCCAGCTACCCTCTGAATTTCAATGGTGAAAAAAAACCAAACCCAAACAACAGACCAGAAATATAGTGCCTGGGATGAACATGTCTTATTGGGGCAACTTTTTTAAAAAAGCAGCATTTCACACCGTTCACCAAGACAAAGGGCAGACGTACAAATTATACAACCTTAAGGAGGCTCAAGAAGCAGAAACAGAAATCAAAAGAGAGGCAAATCAGTTTACACAGATGTTTACACTGAATTTGCAATCATCTGGCAGCTGGACTGCAGGAAAGTGAAGCCAAAATAAGAGGTGAAATGAAACTCTGCCATTGGAAGTAAGTCTGAAGAGAAATTACGTATTTGGCTGCATATGCCATTGGAATTTATTATTCCAAGCTCTCAGATTCTGATCAACATATTTTTGTTTTAACTTCCAATATCCCACTAAAAAGCGAGCTATCTGCACCACAGAATAAGCTCTATCTTCATCTCTTAAACTTTTTGGGTATTTTTAATGACATTTTGAACCAGTAATCTAATAGATTCCAAAGAAAAGAGTTATGCACCTTCTTCCACTTAAATATCTGTCAGCAACAGCACAAGTTTTCTTGTCTAAAACACAGGCTGTTTGCTTGACCTTGGAACTACCACCTTCAGAGCAAACTTTGCTGAACCGAATTCACTTTTCTCCTGGCTTCATTGTGGTGTTTAAAATACGCTGCAATGTAAGATTCACACATTAGTAAACTCCTGATATTTAGTCCTACCTTCTGAATTGAGTCTTGAATTTAGTTTGCAATTAGTCTGGTTTTTAAAAAATTACTTATGCAACGTGACACACTGACACATGGAGCACTAGTCCTGCCTGTGCTCAGGAAAAGGCTATTCTCAGCCTGCCGTGAAGAACTAAGTAACTTCTTTAGAAAAGCTTCTCTTGTCTCTATGAAATATCCTAGCATTAAAAGAAGCTAATCTCTACCTTTTTCCAAGCTACAAGGGCAGTCAAAAATTTGCCCAGTACAGCCTGACTTCAGATTTGTTATGGACACCACACAGAAGTTTACCACAGCAGATAGAAACGGGCCTCCTCACTGACACGGTTGAATACCTGGCATGTTATGAGAGCTGCAGATACTTCTCTTCCCATTCAGAAACTCACTGAGCAGTGTCACATAAACATGAAATTTTACCTGAAACATGGAGATGGCACACACCGTAACCAGAATCACTATTCTGACATCCACTTTAGGTGCCAATCTCCTGCTGTAGTAGTGATAATAATGCCTATAATACTCTTCAGGATGATCCAACATGTAGTCATAATCTTTACGTGTTTCTTCATCCTGCAGGATGAGACCAAAAACATGCATAGGTTCAGACTCGTGTTTTCACTTACTCTGTTATAGCTGTGTTTTACATCTCTTTAATGACCACGCTGCTACATTTGCAATACCCAACCGAGTAGCACAGAGGAAAAATCTTTGGTCCTTTTCTCATATTTGCAATTAATTGGTTCTCACACTTATCTGCCCACACACATCTGACATATGTGGTCTTAAATGCACAAGCATGCACTGCATGAAAACATTTAATACTGAAATGAAGACAGGTGACTGAAATCCATATAATAAGCATTTTTAACTTCAGAATGGGAAATCCAGATGGACTAGAGTTAATAAATATCGCTCAGGAAAAGATTTTCAGATGAAGAACCTATTAAGAGATTGTTTTACAAATCTTTTAGAATTAGCTTACAGGGCTGTGGAATCTGTCCAATGGAAGGCTGTTTCAAAACCTCATTGTTCTCATTTTCTCAGAGTTTTTCTCATTTTCACCCATGTAAGTAAGAGACAAGAAATTCAATTTGTCAGCCTCAACTGCATTCCTTTCCTACTCCCCAAAAAGTTTCGTTTTTTCTCCCTCGCAGCCTTAAAACACTTACAGGTTTCTTTCTTCCATTCCCGAGTTGTGTCTTTGCCAAGCCACACATATTTTGCCGTGATAAGCCCCCTTACCGATCCCATATGCCGCTCGAGTCACCGTTACTTTTTCATTTAAAGATATACCCCTAAGATAAAACCCAGTCGGTTCACTCTCAGTACAAAGGGATTTTCAAGAGAACGAATTCTAAACACCAAGGGATCTTCAGGAGAACTGTACGCCCTCCCTGCACTCTTGGACTGGCTACTGAAGAAGGTTTTTTAAGGGTTTTTTCCCCTCCCTGACCGCTGGTGGGACGCAAGCCGGCAGAGCCCACACAAAACAACGCAGAACGGGTGCTGCAGAGCCTGCCGCGACGCACAGCAGCTCAAACCCCAGAGGCTCCGATCCTCCCCCGGGGAAAAGGCACCTGCCAGGTGTGCACGGCCGGAGCCGGGGAGAATCCCGATGTTTAAGCCGCATCTCTTTGATGTCCGCCTCAGAGACAGATGCAGCAGACGAGTCGCAGCCGTCGAGCAAAATTTGGTGGGGATTCTGTACTCTTCGGTGTCTTTTAAAGCCACGACTTTTCTTCTCGCAACACGCCACGGCTTAATCTCGCTGCCGGCGCTGAACGAGCCAGCTGCCCACGTGCAAAGACGGGCAACTCAGGCACCGACAAACGCGAGAGGAGGGGAGCGGTGCCCCACACGGCCCCGCACCTACCCGCCTGGACGCCGCCTCCGTTCCCCAAACCGAGACCGCCGAGGGAAGCGGCAGCGCGGGCAGACGCGATGCGGGACAGGGCGCCCTGCCCGCCCGCCCGCCCCGCCCCCCGGCCCGCCGCCGCCCCCCGCACGGCCCCCCGGGGCGGCCCCCTCCGCCGGCCCCCCGCGCTGTCTCTTACCGGAGCGGCTCCGGCCGCGGCGGCGTTCCCGCTCTCTCACCTTGAGGGTCTCGTAGGCGGTGGCGATGAGGAGGAACTTCTCGTGCGCCGCCTGCGGGCCGCCGCCGCCGCCGCCGCCCGGCGCGGCCGGCTCCCCGCGGTAACGGTCGGGGTGGTACTTGCGGGCCAGCTGCCGGTAGGCGCGGGCGATCTCCGCCTTGCTGGCCTGCCGGCTGACGCCCAGCACCTCGTAGCACACGCGCCGCCCGCAGTACAGGCCCTCCGTCAGGCCCCGCGCCGCCCGCGGCAGCAGCGCCGCGCACAGCCACAGGCACAGCAGCCACCGCCGGCCCGGCCCAGCGCCGCCGCCCGCCGCCATCTCGCCGCCGCCGCCGCCGGGGCTCGCGCCGTGCGCAGGCGCCTGCGCGCCGCCGGGGGGGGCGGGGCCGGCGGGGAGGACGCGGCCTCCGCGCGCGCCGGCGGGCTCCCCGCTCGTCCCCGCGGCCGCCGGGCCCGCGGCGGCGCGGCGACAGAAAGGCGGTCGCGATAGAGCTCGGGCTTGACGTGCCAGCCTTCCTCCTGACTGCCTCCAGCCTGTGTCCGCTCGTTCTTCCTCCCAGGGAAGGATGGTTTGAGGGGCTCCCCGGGCTCGCGTTGGATTTCAGCGGGCTCTCGCGGAGTTCGGGTTCGGCGGCCTGTTTTGTGTTGGATCGATGTGACTGAGGTGGCAGCCCCGGGACGCTTCCCCTACCCACGTACCACACGCACCCCGCGGGAGGTATGTGGGGGAACGCTCCTCCTGCTGCCGTTGTGTGATGTACGTACAGCTGCCCCCGGCGACGGTGGCGAAGGAAAGAGTGTCAAAGTCCTTTAAAATGGACATTTGGCCGCACAGCTGCTGCAGCAGGTCTGCCTTCCGGGGTCTCTTTTACCCAAAGACTTGTTTTGGAAGTGAGGAGTACGTCTCTGCTTCGGCACGACTGGCAGGAACGTTACCTTGACATTGGACCTTTCCCAGGAAAATCAGATTTATGCTTGGTGCTGGAAATACCTGCCACAAAAATACTCAGCTCATCAGAGAACACATGCTGTTCTGCTAGAAATGAGTATGCAGCTTATCCTTCTGGCCTCCTCTGTGTCCTGTTTGCATTAATAAATGTTTATAATTTCCTTGAGAGATGGATGACTCCCAAAACTGCTTCCTCAAAAAAATTCCACTTCTTTGCAGCTCATTAGAGTCCGGCCTCGCAGCGTTGGAGGCCGACATTCAACTCCTCAGATACTGAGCTTATAGCAAATAAAGCAAAAATTGTCCACAGCCAGTTTTGTCCCCTTTTTTTTTTGGGTGGAGAAGGAAGCTAGTTCTTTTGACACTGTGTTACCTGGGGTTCGCTTCTGCCCAGAAGAACTGGCTCTGGACCTGCAGGGAGAGGTCACCAGCTGACCCCGTGACGTCCGCAGGCAGCGTTAAAAATGCTGGCAAATGGGTGCCACCCTGCCTGCTGTCCTTACGCTCCCGGGGCGTCTTGTCTTAGTGCCTGGCCAGTATCCTCCTCACCGAGATCGCACGTGGCACGGGTGCGCTGTGTGGCGGTCACGCCTTTCTGCTGCAGCCTTTGCGACCCCAAACCAGCACGTGAGGTGTTCTGCAACGCAGCCTTCTCCCCTTAGTTAATGACTGTGGAATACAATGGCTCAGCAGCAATGGTATTGAACTTTAAAAAAACAAAAAAAAAGTCTTCCCAAATACGTGTTTGTCACACGTGCTGACCCACGGCCACCTCAGCACGGGAGATGGAGGTGCCAGGGAAGGTGCTAGGAGGAGGCGGTGCCCAGCAGCTGTGCCTGCTGCTGCCAGCACCGGCATGGAAGCCTCGGGCCGAGGCAGCCGCGGCCGAGGAGGCGGGTGAGGAGGGCTGCCGAGCGGCACACTGCCGGCCGGGCCCGGGGCTGCGGCCGGGGCTGTGCCAGGGCCCGGGCGGGCTGTGCCAGGCTGTGGGCGGGGCTGTGCCAGGGCCTGGGCGGGGCGCTGCCAGGCTGTGGGCGGGGCTCGCCGCCCGCGGGCTGCGGCGGCACCGACCGCCGAGAGGGGGCGCAGCTGCGCCGCCCGCGCTCCGCGGGCCGTTTCCCTCCTCCGCCCCTGTCGAGAGCGCGGACCGCGCCGCGGCCGTCATGGAGGTCAGCGCGGACTCAGGTCGGTCCGCTGCCCCCCGCCGCCCCTCTCCTTGGGACCCAGCGGGAGCCGCGGGCGGGAGGTGGCCGGTACAGCCCCCCGCCGCGCCCGAGCGGCGCCGGCGGGCCGGTGCGTGTGCGCGGCGGGGGCGGGCGGCGGGGACGATGGCTCAGCTCTTTCTAAATATAAAACGGCGGTGACGGGAGGGCGGGCGCCGCCGGGCCCCGCCGTCCCTCGCGGCGGTTGGCGTTGGGGAGAGCCGCAGAGAGGAGGAGGAGAAGGAGGAGGAGGGAGCGAGCGAGCGGCGGAGGAGGAGGAGGAGGAGGGAGCCGGCAGCCGGCCCGGTGCCTGTGCCTGTGCCTGTGCCTGTGCCTGTGCCTGTGCCGAGCCGCCCGCGGAGGAGAGAGGCGGGAGGCGGGGAGCGGCCGGGGCCGGGCGGCTGCGGTGCGTCTCTCGCCGCCTCCCCTCCCTCCCCAGCTGACAACATGGCTGCGGCCGCCGCAGCCGCCCAGGACGAGCTCAGTAAGTGGCCGCGGCGCCGGGGGCTCCCGATCGGGCGCCGTCCCCGCGGGGCGGCGGCGGGGCCGGGCCGCGCCGGGCCGGGGGCTCTCCTCGGCGGCGCCCCCGCTGCGACGGGGCCGGGACGAGGCGGTAACGGCGGCGCGGCCGGGCCTGGCCCTGGGCAGCCATGTCGGGAAGCGGAAACTGAACGCTGCGGCGGCAGGAGCGGCCTCCCTCGGCCCCGGCCCCTCCGCGGGCAGGGCGGGCGCGCTCCGGCCTGCCGGGGCCTGTGCCCTCTCCCGCCGCTCGCCGACTGCGTGACCTTGCGGGGCCGCCCCGCCTGGTCGGTGGGGAGGAGGCGGTGGCTCCTCGCCGAGAGGGAGCCCGCGGGGCGGCTGCCGGGCGGCGGGGCGCGGAGCCGGCGGACCCCCGGTGCAGGGCGGCATCAGCAGCCCGCCGCCCCTGCAGGCCCGCTCCCTGAAGGGGCGAGCGGCAGCAGCTCTTGCCCGCCAGCGCCCGCTCTGCTTTGTTCGACCGCCGTCTTTTAACTGCAGAGCCGCTGTAGAAATAAGCGTGTGCTGAAACGTTCATGGGTTCGCGCAGACCTCTTACGTGCTGCAGGCGCAGCGCTGTGTCTCACGGTAGGTCTAAGCACATCCCCAGCCTCTGCAGCCCTCAGCATAGGATGAGGGCAGCTGGAATCGGAGGTGCGTGCCTGTGCAGCCCAGCATGCAGGGCCGGGGAAACCCAGCTCTGCATTCTTGTCACCTCTAAATCCCTTTCTCAGGCCGGTGCGGTAAACGATCAGCTTCTCCTTGGAGAAGCCTATGAAACTTTAAAAAACGCTTTTCCTTTCCCTGCTTTTCCTGTCCTGGAATAGAGCTAGTTATTAGACAACCGTGAGGAGTTAATAGCAAGATAACATATGACTCAGCCAAGTGAGAGGGCCTTTGGTTGCCCTGAAATAGTACTTGGCAGCGAGCAGAGAGGAAGGGCAGAAGAAATACTTTGAGCATATTTGTGCTATTGGCTTTCTGTTCTAAGGCATTTATGTGTGGTGTGTCACTTGTGTTTTTTTGTTGTTCTCGGCATGCTGCTCTATAGATAAGATCCTTGTTCTGCTCTTTGTTAGATGTTGCTGGAACTCGGCTGAGCGGAATAAGGCATGTGGTAATGGTGGGGATGTCCTTTCTTTGCCAAAGAGCCGGGATCTCATGGTGGAGTAAGAAGGATCTTTCAGTTTCACTGATCCTTGAATTGGAGGACACAAACGCGAAGCTGTTTATTCCATTGACAGCTAGGGTAAATTGTAATCAGGACCATGAAAGACCTCACTGCTGCTCTCATCCAAGAGATTCTATTGTCAGTTTTACAATGCTAACATGATTCCCCTTGGTGAAGCCGGTCAGTGTGAGATCTCTTGCTTGTAACTCCTCGGCTTTTATCTGTGTGTAATCTAGCTTCCCAGCCTCCAAATCTGATCCTGCAAAAAATTAGTCCTCAGCCATGTGCCCATTGCTACGCAGCCCTTTGTGTTAAGCTGCACTGAATGGACAAATGTCCTTAGGTTGTGATTCATGTTAATAATTATATGATGTCATTCAGGTTATTTGACCACCGCACCTTCAGAATGGAGGAATTTTTGTTGGTTTGGTTAGAAATCTCTTTTTGAAGGGGGGAGGAATGGGAGTAGATTCTTGTTTGGTTGGTTGGTTTTTTCTCTAGTACCTCATCTGTTGCTGAATAGAAAGTACTGTGGTTTTAAATAAAAAAGCTAAAGGAAAAAGAGTGATTTCATGTAGCGAAAGAGTGGGAAACTAAACAGCCTCCATTTGGGCCCGCTGTCTTTTGATACATTTAAATTGTTAAATTTCAGCCTAGTTGGAAAGAAATCTGATCCTTTTTAGGATCATGAGTAGTCCCAGAATAACAAAAAAAATTACCATTAGTTTTAGATTGGAAAACCATTTTTCCTTGCTTTATATACACATGGCTATAGGATGCTTTGATCCAGTCAAACACATAAACTCTTACTGTTTGCTTAAACTCTGTATAAAGGTGCTTAGCATTTTAGAGGACAAATTATTTGAAGGCGGCATAAGAATGGAGATATGGCAGTTTAAAAATTAATGCAAAATCAGTAAGTTGGCCCTGAACCTGTAAGAGTTCAGATGCAGGAGAAAGGAAAGTAAGAATAGTCAGCCGCTTGAATGGAGAGCCTAAGCCTGGCATATTGCAAATATTTGGATTTCAGTATGCTATTCAAGTTTTTATGTAAGCTTTTCTATAAAATGGAAGAAGAAGATGAAAAAAGAGAATATATCACCCCCAGGCCTTCCCAGCCTTTTCCAGTCAGATCTT
The DNA here is from genome assembly GCF_034638445.1 of Ciconia boyciana. Lineage (NCBI taxonomy): Eukaryota > Metazoa > Chordata > Aves > Ciconiiformes > Ciconiidae > Ciconia > Ciconia boyciana. The sequence continues at coordinate 92,148,146 of NC_132937.1, read as the reverse complement.
GTAAAATAACCTGGTGACTGGCCTACTTTTACAAATGCCCCCCTCAGTGATTTGGCTGTAGGCACGCAGTGGGTTTCTGGTAGAGCCAGGAATAGCACCAGCAAATCCTGACTCACTGTTTGCTACTGTAATCATACTAGATATATTTTCTCCCAGAGTCTAATACCGTTTGAACAAGAATTTGACTCTTATTTTAGTAGTGGCACAATAGATGAGAATTTTATTCTTTCCTCTGCATGTGGAATGGTGCAGAAACAACTGCTAAGCTCTGGAGGGACTGAAGGGCGTGTCTGAGCTTTTGCTTTAGCAGGGACCTGCCCCTAAGACTACTCCTGCCATCCAGACAGTGAAGTTGAAATGCTCCTGTGTCCAGTACTCTTTATTTGGTATAGGGCCTTTTCGAGAAAATGCGGGGGATGCTAGTGCAATGTAATGGTTCTACAGAGTTTAGGTAAGGGAGGAGGGGTTTTTTTGTTTGCTTGATTTACTGAAACAGTTCTAGAAATGCTTTAATGTAGCAGTCCCACTAATCTGTCAAACAGACACTTTTCAGGAAAGTGAGGTTAAATTCTGGCTTTATGCACAGATTTTTGCTGTCCCACTCTCTGCTCTGTTTTGCAGAGGACTCAGACTCTCTTTTCGGTTCCTGGGATGCTTTCGTGCTGATCATTAAATTATGAAGTACAGTTAGCTTGACCTGTCCTAGCCCCAGTAGTTTCTTGAGTCAGTTTTCATAAAATGAAGGGTGTGTGTTTTACTTGATACTCAACTACACAAATAGACATTGCTGAGGGGTCTGTGCAGAATAGCTGACGTGCTGTGCATAATATCTATGAATGCCAGAGGGAGCTAATGCTTTATCTTGTGTAAGGACAAGGAGGAGAACCTGGGCACATGAAATGGAACTGCACTTAGCTGAACAGAGAGGACATTTCTTTGATAAAAAGATGTGTAAATGGTGAACTGCTACCTCAGTAAGGCCAAGCATTCAAAGAGTTCACTTTCATGATGTTAATTTAAAAAAAAAAAAAAAAAGGAAAGGAAAAGCCCTTGTTAACAGAAGGAAAACATTAAGCTGTTTATTTATTTATTTTATCCTTTCTGTGTCTTTCTCTCAGTTGTTCCCTTGGGCAAGCTACTGTATAGCAGAATGGGAAGAAGGGGCACGCTGTTTCAGTGAGCAGGCAGGGGTTTTGCTGTTGGCTTGGGAGACTTGCAAGATCAGTTCTGAAGTAACAAGACTTATAAATAACTCTGACCCTTTTATGGCCAGCGTTGCAGGATTTGGAAGCTTATAAAGCACATTAGAGCCTTGTTGTTAATGTGACTTTCTTGTAAAATTTGTATACATTATCTCTGTTTTGAAATCTATTCCTTTCCTTTTTGCATGAGGTGTGGTCGTAAGTGCTGAAACCTATATTCCTCCTTGTAGTCTTAAATGGAGACCGGAAAGAACCAGAAGTGAAACATGCATTTTCGCACAGATAGGTTAACTGCATTGCCATGGTAACTTGGGGATTTCAAATTCCAAATACACCATGTCTGTTGACACAAATTGGACGCTGCTGCTGGAAACAGGGATACAAAGATGTATCTTGTTTTCCTGCCACTTTGGTTCCTTTACATACAGTGAAAGGGAATGTCTCTTCATATGCAATGCCCATTGTTACGTTCTCCACATTTATGTTCATCCTCTTGTAAACGTCTTTTTTTTTTTTTTTTTTTTTTACCCCCTCCAAGAAAACGGCACCAAAAATGAAATATTGTGTGACAGTACTACACAGCAGCATGGGAAGAAATTGTGATTGTGTCAAAATACATTAATATCTGTTACAAATTTTGCATGTGCTTAATTGTATGTATTTTAGAAATAAAACTAGCCAGTATTAATTTTTCTACTCATACAGTTAATTCTTGGTAGTGTTGGGCTTTTTTTTAATCCGTAGTAAAATGTTGACTATCATAGCTGTGGCACACATATGATGTTTCTAAGACTAGCTAGTAAACCAGACATGATTTCTCAGGTGCTTTCTAATGTAGTGGGCAAGTCTGACAGGGACTGTACTTGCACATGGCTCGTAAGTAGATTCTGGGTGCTGTAGCAATCATCTTTCTTTCAAGCAATTGCTTCCAGCTTTCATGTTTGTAAAGGGAAACTTGCAAGAGCATCCCAAAAATAATGAATTCAGTGATGCGCTGAGGGGTAGTAATGATTTAATCTTATTTGGGTTATTCTTTCCAACAGTCCCTGGCAGAGCAAGGGGCTCTCCACAGTGGAGCAAATCTAGAAGGCTCACAGTGATCTCAGTGCGCCCTATGCTTTTCCGTTGCTTCTGACATGCAAGTTTGTTCTTGGAGCGGTTTTTGTAGAGCCCTGCAGGATTGGGAACAGGGTTTTCCAGTTGTGTTTCCAGTGAAATCTCCTTCCTTTCCTGCTTTCTCCCTTTCACTTTGACTTTCTCACCAGTGTAAATAAAATAATGGCAATTTTTATTTTTTTAAGTTCTCTGGACTGCATTAAAAGTTGGTCATTTGCCTCTGACAGCGTGTTCTTCCCCCAGCCCTGTGTTCACCAGAGTTGAACTGCAGTAGATTGACTATGGAAGTAATTTTATAAACATATATAATTAGCTAATACAGAGGGTGCTATAGGTGGGAACCAATACCAACGAAATATTACAGTCCTAAACTTGAGATGAGGATTTAATGTGAGTGAAGAAGGAGAAGCCTTTGTAAAATCTCAGATCACTAAAGTATTAGCTGTTTAGATGGGGATAAAGCTATACTTTACTAAAGGTCATGCCTCCATTACTTCTTTCTTCCAGTGCTTCCAGAAGACTTTAAAAATTATCTTTAATTGTATTAGTCAACTTTGAAAAGGAAAAAATTATAGGAATTGTGTCATTGCATGGACTGCATTTTAAGTTCAGCGTTGTAGCAAAAGTAAAGAATGAGATGCGTAAAGCTTTCTAATTAAAATTCAGTGCTCTTACTGTCAAGTTGTGGTAAGATTGCTGTAGTAGTTAATTTCAGTTGCTAAGGCTTATTCAAAACTGTGTCATCTTTTTTTTTTCCTATGGTATGTAGCAAAGCAAGTTAGACCTCTTGCTTTACGTATTTTTATTATCATATAACCTAGTGGTACCCCCCTGAAATCACAACCGTGCAGTTTTACCGTCAGCAGTATGGGCTGTAAAACTAGATGGAGAAGGTTTTGGCGTCATGCTTAAAAGCTTGTGAAGTGCACAATGTGGGAATGTGAGGTGGGTTGGGAGCAAACCCTTTGTCTTGTTTGATGTCTGAGGCACAGTGGTCTGCTGGCTGGTGCGGGCTGGACAGGGAGGCTAGGCGAAGGTTGTGAGAAGTCATAAGGCAGAGGGGGAAAGGAGCTTGCCCCATGCCAGCCAGCAGGTCTGCAACACACATGGAGGTAGGACACAGTATCCGAGTCTCAGATATCGTGTCCCTGGCTTCTCTCCTGGACCATTGTGTGTGGTGCTTTAAATCTCCAGGGTTTATGCTTTCCCATAATGAATGCTGTCAGCTTGAGAGATGGTCTTAATTGTTAGTAGAATGAAAACTGGGGAGAAAATGGTTGATGTGCAATACTTGGGAGGGTTTATAGCTCTTTGTTTTCCTGTCCCGCTGCTATGGATACAGCCTGCATCGGCAGCACAGGAGAGTGCTCCGACAAACTCCTGACCAGTTTCTTAACTGCAGCCAGGCGACTAACCTCCTTGAATTTGCTGAAGAGTCCTGCCATGCTTATGGTTAAAGGAAGGATACCTGATGGCAGTATCAGGGCTTAACTGACCAGGCAGCAGAGATATGGGAAAAGTAATAAACATATCTCACAGGCAATGTAAACAAGGGGGTAGCTTTTTTTTTTCTCCTGATCTCTATTATTATTACAATTCTAGTTGCTGCTTGTAACAACATAATAATGGAGGAAGCTGGAAATGGGTGGATGCTTGCAATTCAGTGCATTGCTGCACTTCCTGTGGGCACATGCAGAGTGATTTCTGTGCCTTTTGGAAGGTGTGTGTAGTCCAGTGGCTACAACAAATGGCTTTAGAAATAACTTCACTCATGTTTCCTTACATTTGAGTCTGATCTCTTGCCATATGAAGGAACATGTTGTTGGGGAGGTTCCTCAGTCCGCTTGCTTGAGGATGGTGGTTCTGCAGTGATCTCCTGGAGTTCCAGGCCTGAGGGGCAAGATTTGATGCTTTCATTCATTGTTTGAGTTATTTCAGCTGCTTGGCGTGGCCTAAGCAGTCCCCTAGTGCTGGCAGGGTTGTGAGACACCGTGGAGGTCCTGGAGGGGGAGATTAATCGGTGAGGGGGAGTATGACACGAAAAGGAAGGTGAAGAGAGAAGGAAACTGTTAGGATTTAAAAAAAAAAAAAGAGATAAATATTGTGAAGTCGTTGACTAGCTGGCAGCCTGATTGTTTTGTGAAATCTGTCTGAAACAAGAGATTGACTTGCAAGTCAGTTTTCATTGTAGGTGCTGCAGAGTTTCAGCTTGTAATTTCCCTGACAGTAAAATTTCATGGTCCTCTGTCTTTTCAGCTGCCTGTCATATTTGCTCAGCAGAAAATAAAATGTTGGAAGTGATATGTTTATGTTTAATCTGCAGCTGGCAGAGGAGGGATGATGCTGTGAGGACTCGTAGTGCAGGGATAGCATAGATTTAAAAAATAGGACAATAAAGGCTTCTGCAGCTACATCATGATAGGTTTCCTGGCTAGGACTGTATTTGCATTTGAACATCCTTTTTGTTCACTTAAGTTCCAACCATATCCGTTCACCTTGGTCTTTACTTCTGCCCTGTACCAGTGCTTTTTTCTTTTCTGCCTCTGCAGTCCTTTACAGACAGCTCAGTGATCATCCTCTGCTGAAGAAGGGTTCTCCTTGGTCTCCCTCTAATCTCAGCTTGCAACAGGTCACCTTAGATTAGTCTTTGGGGGAATGATTTCCTCCTTGTAGGATGTCTTACGACTTGTGGTCCCTTCAAAAACCCTGCATCTCCTTGCTGCCTGTGGATCTGGCCTGCAGTGCTGCAGTATGGAGAAGAGACGCTCCTGATCCCGTGGCACAAGGACTCTTCTCGGTCTGGCCGTCGGGAATGCTTCTGTGCCAGGAAGGTTTTGCTTTGCTTCTGGTTTAGCTGTTGGGGCAGCTGCATGCTGGCACTTAAAATAGGGATTCTTCCATTCTTTGTATAAAGACAGATGGTCCTCAGCCTTTGTGCTTGAGCTGCTGACAGAAGATTTTGGTCTCATCTGTTTCCTTGAAATGATCTTCTTCTAGCTCATTGAGAAGACAGATGTTTGTTTGCTTGCCCCCCTGCCCTCCCCCCATTGGTCTTGTAGGAGTTGAAACTTCTACCTCTTTGCAGATGTTAAAAAAATTGGGGGGGGGGGGGGGGTGTCCTTCCTGGGTTTGGGGAGGAGACGTGCTGGCTAGAGGAAGGTGAATTTGATATGACACTCCAGCAGCTTTGCAGAGTGATAATAGGAGCTTTGTGTTTTAAGTTACAGCAATATGTCCTGTTTTTCATGCTTGTGATCTTATTCATATTGATGATAATGCTGTCTTCTGGAAAAAAGGTCAACAAATTGTAAGAAATCAGTAACTGGTTCAGTCAACATTTGTACAGCTTTGTAAAGGTTTTCTGGAAGACCTAAGCGGCTTAACAGAAAGTTATGGGCAGAACAGGTTAGCCTGTATCAAGATGTCATATGAATAGAATCGTAGAATCATAGAATAGTTTGGGTTGGAAGGGACCTTTAAAGGTCATCTAGTCCAACCCCTCTGCAATGAACAGGGACACCTTGGTCAGGTTGCTCAGAGCCCCGTCCAGCCTGACCTTGAATGTTTCCAGGGGTGGGGCATCTACCACCTCTCTGGGCAACCTGTTCTAGTGCCTCACCACCCTCATCGTAAAAACTTTCTTCCTTATATCTAGTCTAAATTTACCCTCTTTTAGTTTAAAACCATTATCCCTTGTCCTATCACAACAGGCCCTGCTAATACTCCCATGAGTGTCAAATTTACCGTGGAACAGTAATCTCAAGCTTTCAAAGAACTTATTTTTCACTTTGTAACTTGTTTCTTGTGCTTTCAGGTGTGCAGCCTGTTTATTTGTAGGCAACTGCCATGGTGTGGCTTGCCCCAAGCTTGTAACTTGTGATTTGCCTAGACTCTTTCCTTTCCGCCATACTAACTGTAATTGGTCTAGGGTTCTGTTGTACGTGCATGGTGTTTTTGTTCTGTTGACACAGCGTCTACAACAATGGGGTCCCTGTGCATGACCGGAACCCTAGATTTAACAAGAATAATAGCAGTAATTGGCCAGATCTTTTTGCTCTCTAATTAAACTGATGGAGATACGGAACGTCATGGTCTGACTGCAGATGACAGTAAGCATATTTTCAAAAGTTAGCAGCCCCACTTGGACATCCTAACTTTCCATTTCACCTTGTGAGATGTTCTAGCCTCTATTTGAACCACAGAGTGAAGCAAAGGAAATCTTAATTGCTTCTGTCTTTGATAGGAGTGGTCTCCATGTAATTGTGGAGGCTGGTTCTGGAAGCTATGAGGCTGGTTTCTGCCATCAACAGTTTGCTCGGTTAACGTTAAAAATAGAAGATGGATCTGTGTTGAGTGCTGTTGAGATGGAAGTACTTGAAGAATTGTGTGCTGCATTTCTTACAAGCCCATTAGGGGATGTTCAGAAAAAGTTGTTTTCTTGCTACAGCAATTTTCAGTTTCAACCAGTTTCTCTCTTTTCCTCTTTCTTTTTTTTTTTTAACTGCAGATCAACTTGAACGTGTGTTCCTGCGTCTTGGCCATGCAGAAACAGATGAGCAGTTACAGAACATTATTTCCAAATTCCTACCCCCTGTTCTCCTCAAGCTGTCCAGCACACAGGAAGGAGTTCGTAAAAAGGTAAGGGTGCAATTTACCATCATGGTATGTTTTCCCAATTAGGGAGAATGAAATGCCCCTGATGTATCGTGATTTATGACACTTGGATGTTCTCTGTGGAGAAATTTACTCTGAGTAAAAGTTGTTGTGAGCCTGATACACAATGGGTTTATTACAACTGTTAGGGCTTAAAGAAAACAGTCATTGCTTGTATCAGCAAGGTCTTTTGCAGATGTGTGGCTTTTGCAGGTGCATGGAGGCTGCATTTGTTTCCACTGGAGGCCAGCTAGCTACGAGTTAGCCTGAGACCAAGACTTACTGCCATAGAGGCAGTTGCCGTGGCTTCCAGGTTATGGATGTTGTGCATCCACCTGACTTATGGCACATATGGAGCAAGCTTTCTTCTGTGTGCAAAAGACCATGAAGACGTACTCATTGATGTCATTCACTTGTCTGATAAAACGAATAGGAGCAAGGAGCAAACAATTTTGAAGATGGAATTTGATACCTACCTGAAGGAATTCAGTTCCCTGGTACAGAAGGCAGCTTTATCACAGATTCATTCAGGTAGATATTAAATTCCACCTCCAAAACTGTTTGGTCCTTGCCTGGTTAGAGGTGTAGGAGCAAGGACCAAGCAGTTTTGGCGATGGAATTTAATATGTGCCTGGGGAATCGAGTTCCCTGTATTAGGTTATAGGATCATCTAACCTGCACACCTGCAAAGGAGCACAGAGACACAATAGCAAGTGCAGAAACCTGTGTAACGCCCTGCCCTAGCTACTCCCAGGAGCCATCAGCCCATCAAAGGCCCATCTCCACAAGCCAAGGGGAACACACAGGCACCATGGCAGGCAGTTAAGGACTCAGAGGAAGGGGCACCCTGTCCAGGTCCTTCCCAGGCCTGTCTGAGTACAGCCTTAGCCCCGCTGTCTGGGTGTGAAACCATCAAGATAAGTCAATGCCAGAGCACCTTTTGGACTGAGAGGATGCTATCTAGGGGTAGTGGACACAGTGGGATGCAAGGGAAGAGCATTTTTGGGATTGCACAAGCCTTCTAATGGGATGTTCAGTGGAGGAACCAAAGGCAGGGAAAGGGATGGACCTGGGTGATTTGAGGAAGAGCAAGTGTGGGTCTCTAGAGGTGAAGCCCACAGGTGAATGTGTGCCTCTCCTGATTGGACCTGGGGGCATGGAGCTGCAGCAGCCTCCCCTCTGCTGGGCCTGGCCCTAGTTCCCCGACACCATGTACTGGTCGTTCCCCCTAGTCCTGTGACCAGGCAAGGACCAAACAGTGTTGAAGATGGAGTTGAATATGAACATGAAAGAATTCACTGATGTAGCTGCCTTCTGTAGCAGGGAGCTGAACTCTGTTTACTAGCAGGTTTTTTCTCCCAGGCCAGTGTTCTTGCACAAGTCTTGTGCAACAGCAGTTGTGGGATTGCGCGAGGGGATTGCTAAACCTAGTGTTAATGACAGAAGAGATTTGACCTGGTCTGGATTCAGGCAGAGGAACACTTGCTTGTGTTCTCTGTTCTGCCAGGAGGATGTGACCAGAAGAGGCAAATGGGGCAGCAGCAGCTGAATATAAGAGATTTGAGCATCTGGGTCAGAAAGGAAAGGATGAGTTCTTGTCCCTGCAGCTGTTCCTCAGAAGGAGCTGCCTGCTGATAGAGGTGGACCAGAACTTTTGTGAGCAGAGTGCAGATGGTCTGTTGAGGAGTGGTGGTAGAAAAGAAGCTTTTTATAATCCCCTCTTTGTCTTGTAGAAGTAGGGAAATGATCATGCCTTCAGTGGATTTATGAGTAGATTTCAGAACCTGCAAGTAACTAGAACACAGATTTTTCTAAAAGTTCCACACAAAACATGCTCCTGGCAGTGATCACATGAAAGTGGATCCATAGACGTGAAGCCATTCCACTGTGCTGAAGGACAGATACTCCGACTCAGATGGAGGGTTCTTCTGAATACCTGCTTATCATGTGCACATGAAGCTGTGAAGAAAAGCATCCAACTAGCTACTGAAATTTCTTAGGGTATTTTTATATGATATTTTCTCCATAAACTGGAATTGTTGTCTGGTTTTTTTGGAGTGTTGTGAGGTTCAGGAAAGGGGGAGGACTACTCCTTTGAAAATGAGATTTTAAGAGGCCTCTCAAAATCACACAGCATTCTTATGGTATGTTGTAGTTTTTGTGTTAGAATAAATAATTAAATAAAACTCGTTTCTTCTTCTTCCTTCTGTGTGTTTAAAGTATAGATTTTTATCTATACAAAATGATGGTAACATCATAAGCAATTACAGCACTTCCCTGTACTTCTTGGTATTTGTCAAATTCATTGCAGTCAAGGAAATTACTCCGAATTCTGCTCTTGCCATATCAGTGAAGGGAAGTTGACTCTCTCAATATTCTGTTTTCATAATAAATTCAAAATGTCACAAGAAGGCTCTGTATGTGTTGATTTTTTTATTTGTTTGTTTGGTATTTTTTACATAGCAAAATAATTTATCAGTGAGACAGAGGGGAGGGGAAGACTGACAGGTTTTTTTTCTAATGAACGTCAGTGAAGATTTACTGTGGAGTGTATAACCTGCAGGTAAATCTGCTCAACGTGCACATTGCCTTTTTCTGTTACTTACATCAGAACTCAGCTTTTCAATCCTCTACTTGCTCTTACTTTGCTGTTAATGTGGTGAGAAAATGTCTTAAGAAGTCTGATGCATTTTCAAATGCTAATGACTTTTAAACACTAACACCTGGCTTTCCAGTGCTAATTTTGCCTGGTGGACAGCAAAGAATGTGCCTATTGTTCAACTTCAGCCTCAAAATCATGTTAAGACAACGTAAGTAAAACAAAAGCATATGTTTTTTTACATGAGCACTCAGGCAACTGGAAAACTAATCTAATAAAGTCTAATAAAGTAGATGAAATAGAATGGAAAGAGAAGGACAAACTCTTTATTCACCCAGTGACTGACTATAGGCAGTGACAGAACTCTGCCATCCCATGTCATGTCTCTCTCCTGCAATTACTGTAGTGGTTAAAAAAAAACCCCAAAAACAACCAACAAAAAAGTGTGCCAACATAGTTAATTGTGGTTCGAAAACTTACACCATTTTAAATGAATTGACAGTGTAGCTTCTGATAGTATAGGTATACAAGCAAAAAAGAACATCTGTGGGTTGCCAGTATGCTGCTGAAGTGTAGATCAATACAGTTGTTCAAGGACTTCCTTTCACCCAACTTTAGAAGCACAGTGAAGTTCATTTAGTACACCAGATGGATTGACTACACTCTAATTTTACTCTGACTCCCCAGACTAACTTTGTCCTCAAGTTTGTACTGCTAGAATGGAAAGGGGAAATTAAAAATCCATTTTCCTTCTTGCTGCCTTAACATAATGCTTTGTTGGTCTTATCCCTGCCCTTAATTTTGTGACTGTCAGGTCAATATTACTGCCTCATTCAGCAATTTGAACTCATTGTTCTCATACATTTTCAGATCTAGGACATGGATAAGCTTGCAATACCTATACCTTCTTAATCCATTTACTCTGAAAAGGTAATCCCTCTTCATGCCATGGTTTGACAGATGAGTTAAATTCAACTCTAGGATGTCTTCTACCAAATCAGTTACCCTAGCAATGTCTCACAAAGGACTAATCCAGGGTAAATTCACTCTGCTGGTTCAGATGTATGTGCTTCAAGAAGTATTGATGCACTGGCAGCGTTTGTGCCAGACTGGATACTGTGTCACTTTATGCAGCCCATGTGAAGCCAGCAAAAACACAAGAAGCAGTCATACTCAGAAGTGCGGACATTTCCCTGCTTCAGGTCAGATGAGTACTGCTGGATGAGATCCTTAGTGCACTAATTTGATGTTAATGACTGGAGAAGCAGGACATTAGCTAAACCCTCACACATACCCAAATCCAGCCATGTCTTTTTACACCAGCCACCATGGGTAATTTGAACAAGTTCCTTAAACTCTATTGTAGCAATATACATATGTTTCTCTTCCTTCACAAAAAAGTGTGTGCAGACAGTTTTTTTCCTCTAAAATAATAGGAATTTGTGACTGCTGTTACAGTAATTTTGCAACAGCAAAATTTGATAGCTGTCAGCATTACTTAGTTCGTCAGCTTATCTCTGGTCTCAATCATGCACTTGTGGTCAGCTATGCAGTTTCTCTGGATTATATCTGGACATTATTTTGTTTGATACCTGTTCATTGAGTGGATGTAAAGATGATGTCTTAGTTCATATGCAGCTCAGCAAGCATATGGTTCTGCAGTTTCCATGGCCAACTTCAGTGACAGCAATTTAGTTGCTTTGTCACCATACTATGACCAAGGCAATGAGCCATCAAAAGCACAGGACAGTGTGCCCGCCCTGGCTTTTTGACTTCAGTTGCTTGAAGTCAACATGCATCTAGGACTAGCTCTGTCTGGTTTTACTGGAGCTGAGCTGACTCCATTTAACGTCACTTACATTTTTGCACCACCTTGCTTGAGAATCTGGTAGGGGTTGTGAGCTAGATGCAGATGTTCAGTGTGATTTCTTAGAACTCATTGTTCCAGAGTGGAGATTGTTGGTAGTTTTTGAAGTTCCTCCATTCATTTATGGTATCTCATTTAGTGGATTTACAAATGACACTTTGCTGATGCTATGCTAAGAAACTACTTCATGGGATTGTAGAATCATGGGATAATTCAGCTTGGAGGGGACCTCAGAATGTCTTCAGACCAACATCCTGCTTAAAACAGGGTCCATTACAAGTTCAGACCAGGATGCTGAAGGTTTTATTGAGATGGGTCTTGAAAAACCTCCGAGGATAGAGAGTGCACAAACTCTGTGGGCCCCTGCTCCACTACTTGAGAGTCCTCATCATGAGAAAGTACCACTCTGCACCTTTCTTGTATCAATGCACTCTGGCCCCTTTCAGCTCACTGTCCAGAGCCCAGGGGCATCCCCTCAGAGCTGCCGCCTAGCCCCATTGGCATCGCTGCCGGGGCTGTGCCTGCCCAGGGCAGGGCTGCACATTGCTGCTGCCTGATGTTCACGGGACTCCTGTTGGCTTTTCCTCTTGCCTGAAGGATTTCAGTCCTGTCTTGTTCCACTCCAAACATAGTTTTCATACACTTATTTGATAACTTCATTATGTGTGGGGGTTTTTTTCTTTTTTTTTTTTTGTTCTGTCATGAATTGGAGTTACTCTACAGCCACAAGATAGAGCAGCAATGCAGATTTCCAAGCCAGGCTCAGTTTTGAGGGATCGTAACCAGCTGTGTAGAAAGAACTGGTCATCCTCCGTAATCATTTATTCCTGACATTTCTGTTGATGGAGGTTATCGGTTGTGGCATGGTTTGGAACTTTTTATGTGTTTGTCTTAATAGTGACTTGAGACATATCAGAGTGGTTTGAAGATAATACAATAAATGATGGCTGCCGTTTTCTTAGAGATTAAATAATTGGGAAGCTCAGGCCTGATCTGTTTATAATAGGCCTGCCTAGTGGCCTGAGGGTGATGTGTGGAGTCCAAAGCAGTAAAATTAATGGTAGTTCTTTCAGGTTTTTTGTTTTCTTCCTGTCAGGTCATGGAGCTGCTGGTTCATCTGAATAAGCGCATCAAAAGTCGTCCAAAAATTCAGCTTCCAGTAGAGACATTGCTAGTTCAATATCAAGATCCTTCTGCAGTGTCATTTGTCACTGTAAGTGTTCTTCCAAGAATAGTTGCTGATTTACTTGTAACAAGCAGAATATTCTTTAAAGCTCCTGTATTTAGCTCTGTCAGTTGTCCTAGCAAGTATGTTATTGTCATGAGGTTGATGTTTTAAGAGATTTTTTTTTAAACTAAACTTTATAGTCTGGTGGGGGTGAAACTTAGTTTCATTATGCAGCTATGCTGTTGATTCTATTCAAATTACTGATACTTACTCTTAATATTTCATGACTGCATGAATTGTCATTGCTTGTATTGTGGAGGGTCTCTTCATTGTTAGAAGCCCCATTTTGCAAGCAGCTACCAATCCTTAACCTGATAAGTGCAGAATCAGGGTCTTAAAACATTGTACAGAATCAGAGTTTTACTTAAAACACCTGTATTTCTCTGAACACATGAGAACCCATATTTCTTTGTGTTTTTAGGGTCAGGACCTTAGCTGAGCAAGAAAAGATTAAAAAACCCTGATTTTATGGAAGGAGAAACTTTACTGGATGGTTTCATTCAGTGTAGTTTAAAAAGTTAAAATAGTTTAAAAATGTTTTTGTGAAACTATGAAGACAATTTTCATTTCAACTGTGGTAGATCTATTGCAAATCACCATCATGAAAAAAAGTGATAAAATCAGAGGGAAACTTTCTGTCCTCCTCATTTGACTATTCAGACATATGTAGCATAAATGGAAAACATAGTGTCTTAGAAACTAATGGAGACATTTTTAGACTTTAAACAGCAGTAACGTAGAAATAATCTCAGATTGTCTTTAAGCAAGTGGGATTATCTGGAATTCACCTTTCAGAAATGGCCAAGGGCTTCTAGAGTGCATGTGTTCTGTAGAGCAGTAAAAGACCATCTTGTTTGAAGCCAGACTTGACATAAAATGTGCTTTTGGCCGGACATGTCAAAAATCTGTTTTCATTCATGTATCTGAATGATGCATGTTGTTTTGTGCTGTGAGTCTTCATAAAATTTTAACAAGTGCCATCTACAAAAAAGTGCAATGCTTCCCACTTCAATGCTTTCAACCAGGTCATTGAACACGTAACTCTTATCTCTACAGTTCTTGGCTGGGTTTGGATCAACGTGATAGCAGTTAGATAGTCCAGTATTCAGTATTGCTCTGCTGTGCTGTCCTGTCACTGGTCTCTGTTTGGATTGCTAATAAGGAAAGCAAATAAGAGAAGCTAGGTTTTTTGTGGTGTTATTTTCCTCCTTTTAAAGTGGAGGCTCAGCCAGACCTACTCAGAAAACCCTTTCTGAGTAGGACTTGCTGAGCCTCCCCTTTAATAGCTGTCAGTCCGATGAGCCTTAGAATTAAGAAATTGGTCTTCCAAAACATATGCTGTTTCCAACACCAAATTATGTAACACAACATACAAGAAGAGTTTAAAGAACAGATATTTCTTTTGCACTGTTGCAATACTGTGTGCTTTGTCTACTCCTTTAGAATTTTACCATAATTTATGTTAAGATGGGATACCCCCGTCTGCCGGTGGAAAAACAATGTGAATTGGCTCCAACTCTTCTCACTGCAATGGAAGGGAAACCTCAACCGCAGCAAGACAGGTATAACTACTTATTCTTGGAGTGAATTCTGTTGGTATGGTTTTAGTAAAATAATTTGTATGAGTTGTTAAAAGATTTTTTTTCCTTGGTGATATCTTAATTGCTTAGGATGTTCTTGGCTTGTACAGTTTGGATCAGCAGTTCAGTAGTTTGGGTGGTACAAAGAATTCATATAGTCTAATATTGTAATAATGTACAGGATCTGCAGCAGCAGACTCCCTGTATGATAAGAGGCCTGTGTTATGATGGATATGCCTGTCCATATCCCCTACCCATCTTCATCAAATTCTGGCTTCCAGCTTAAGGTCAGACCTTCAGTAAATACCCTCTGTCCAGCAACAGGAACAGCAGTAAATGTCTCAAACTGGCAACTCTAAATGGTGAAATAACCAAAATTCCTACTCACTTGAAACACTAAGAAACACTAAATAAAAAAAGGCTGAAGTTGGGAAGTACTGTGTACTAAGAACTTCTAGAAAACTGTTAATTATGGATGTGCTTCTTATTTACATTGAGATGGGTTTCCACCATGCTGGCACTGGAAAATGGCATTAAAATCATATCTTCATTCACTCTACATCACTGTGACAGTGTCCAGGTATTTTAAAAAAGACCTTACCGAAAGGTCTTGCAGTAAAATCTTGCTTCCATTCATGAGGTCAGTGTGAAAATACTTGATTGTCTTCTCTGGGAGCATGGTTTTTCCCTGTCCGAAAAGCAAGTACATGAGTGAAGAAAGCTTTGTTGTGGCATAATTATGAAACATTAAAAATCTGGACAAAGGCAGTGACTTTACCTCTCCAGATGTGTGTGTGTGCAAATGTGTGTCTATTTTAAGTGCAAATCCTAATTTATCTTCTGCCTTCCATTTTTAAGTACATCAGGTGGCAAATACAGGCCACTGGATTGTGAACCTCTTTAACGTTTATTAAGATTTTTTTGCTGTTGAGAACCACGTTTGTTGTTAAAGGTTTCTCTCTTGAATGTTAAGAATGAACAGGTGTGTTTTTTTTAAAATGGTTGCAGTAAATATAATTGTTTTTCAGCCTAATGCATCTTCTAATACCAACCCTTTTTCACATGAAATACCCTGCTGAACCACTGAAAGCAGCAGCTTCTCCATTTAATCTTGCTGAAAAACCAAAGACTGTACAGCTGCTTTTGGACTTTATGTTGGATGTTCTTCTTATGCCTTATGGGTAAGTAACAGTTAATACCAGTCTTCTCTAGTATTGACATGTTATTTATGTGTGAAACATTACAAACTGCACCCTTGGAAACTCATTTAAAATATACTGTTATTTCCTAGATCGAATGAAGCCAGTTACATGTTTCAGTAAGATACAAAGCAGGGTCCTAATTTTAAGAATGGGATCACCATCTTCCTTATTTAACAAAATGTCTTTTTTCTACTTAATTAGGTGTTACGCTATTCTGTCCTTGACCTCTTTTGGGATCGAAGTGAAGCTATGAGACATGTGAGCTCTATGTTAAATAACCAAACCTTTAAAATAGAACCCAGATCAAAATGTGTGCTCATCTTCCTGCAGTTGAGTTTTAAGGCTTATTCCTCCAAGGTCATAAGCAAGCGTAATCTCTGAAAACTTGTGCTTTCCAGAATTGAACCTTTAATAACAAGATTTGTCTTTCATCTGTCTTCTGATGAAAATGTTTTAGGTGTAATGGCGTGTCTTGGTGTGAGCACTGTTTTTGAGAGCAAGAATGATTTACAGAGCAACTTGAATTTACTGATTACTGCTTGTTAGGAATCTTCTAGTGTCTAAAATCAATACTTTCTCAAAATCTATTTTCCAATAACTTTTTTAGTGTCTTTGTATTGCTAGGGGAGCTTTTGCTTTGAAAGAAAGCAGAAATAATTTTAATGGTAGAACACATTTCTTTTTTCTGATAGTTCATTGATTCTGAGCACCTAACTCTTGCTCACCCAAGTGGATTAACCTAAAGGAATTACTTTTAAAATAGTGAGCATGTGATGTTTCTCCCGGTAGCTTTGCTGGAGGCCATGCTCCCATAAGATGTTTTGGGGGCCACGTCCTTACAATTTGAGTGTGTAGTCTTGCAGCTTATAGTTCAAAATGCCTAGCCTGCTCCTCTGTTCACAGCTCACGCTCCTCAGTTTGCCTAGTTTTATGCTCTTAGCTTCACCCTCACGCTGCTGTGGCTGTACCTTCAGCAGATGAAGTCCTTGGGCTTTGCAATGAGACTTCACTTCCTTCTGTGCTTTTGTACTCTGGCCAAGCATGACAATTTTTAAATACTCAGAGAGACCACGAGGGTAGGGGTGAAGGTTTCATTTTCTTTCCAGAAGGTGCTCAGAGAAGGTGCTAGTCTTCAGCTAGCCTGTGGCTCTGGATGTCTGTCTCTTAAAAGTCTTGCTCCCTGGGGGGAGACTGTTTGCAGTGGTTTACAGCTAATTTATGCCTGGTAGAACTTGCTCTGTCATTGCCCAGTTGTGAATTAGCCTTGCCAGTCTGCGTGCGGTGGAACAACCAGACTGTAGGGCTTAACTGTAGGGCTTAAAGTTCATAATCAAGTTCAAGTGTTTAAAGTTTTAACTAATAAGACTTGGGATGAATGTTTATCCTTATTGTTGAGACTCTTTACTTCCTCTTGTTGCCTGTGTGCTGAATGCAGAACAGATTATGGCTGTCTGGAGCAAATCCTTGTTGGTCTCTGCACTACAGTTTTGATGCCTTCATGTGTTAACCAGCTTCCAACGATACAGGGAGAGGTGGAGTGGCTTTTGCGAGAGCATGGAGATGTGCACAGGGCAGCTAGACTAGCCAGTCTCCAAAAAGATTAAGATCTGTAAACTTAACCTTTATGGTTTTTGCTTTCCTTCCCTGCCCAGCACTAAAACTGCCATTTTCCAAGATACTATCTTATTTATTTTTTATATCAAGGATTGTTTCCCACCACTTCACTGTGTTGCATATGTTTCATGATTTCCCTTTTTAGGTTTGCATTTTTCATAGAAATCATACAAATGTTGTTAAAGCTTTTAGTGCAAGTTTCTTGAATGTAGTACTGTCTGAGTATTCACTTGTAAAATGAAAGAGGTCATTCTTTCTGGTTCATAACCTGAGATAACTCTTTTCAGAAATGCCAGTGGACCCTTCCCTTTCCTAACGGAGGTTTGTTTTCAAACAGTTATAATGAGATCGTTGTGACTCTTGCAGAATGTGTTGGGATAACTGGTAGCTGACTCTCAACTGAGTAAAATTCTGTCTTATGTCGGATTAATTAAAGAAGAATATGTGAAGTTGGACAGGTTATGTTTACTCCTCCGTTCCAGCATCTAATTCAGCTGGCAATGTGGATCAGTAAAGCCTCTGATGAAACTCCTTTCCCACCTGCTTAGGTTCGTATTGAATGAATCTCAGAGTCGACAAAACATGCCCTCGGCCCAGGGCTCTTCATCGAGTAGTGTTGGAGGTCCTGGAATCCCTCAGCCGCCTCCAGGGATGAGCTTTTATGCAGCCAAAAGGGTAATTGGAGATAGCCCATGGACACCAGAACTGCTGGAACAGGTACTTGCAGCTGTGGGGCTGGTCCTCCAGCTGTGGGGGTGGTAACAGGGACGACTACAGACAGAGGAAAGGAAGGCTGGAGGGAAAATATGTAACTAATTCTGACCAGGTCTTTAGTTGCCCTGAGGGAATTTGAGGGACTTCGCATGATGCCTTAAGGAACTTTGCAACGGTGAGATGGGGTGGGAGGTGCCAGCAGTTCTCAGAGCTGGTTAGGAAGCAACCACAACTGCAGCCTACTCTTGCATTTTTCTCCTAAAGATAGTAAGGTTGCAAAACTCTCTTATGTTCTTGAAGTGTCCCTTTTTAGTAGAGAAGTAGCAGAGTATCCCTAATTGTAATGCTGATACTTTGCCGCAGGTGACTGCTTTGACAGGATGCAAGAGACAGGGTGCTGCTAAAGAGATGGATAGCACGTGAGCTTCTCCTTAACAAGCAGAAGCCATCACTTCAGACAGCTGAACTGCTACAGTTATTTTAACATATGCTTTCTTGTCAGTAACACTGCCTTTACTTTCTCCACTGTTGAACAGTGTAAACTGGGGATAGTGAAGTTCATTGAAGCTGAGCAAGTGCCAGAACTTGAAGCTGTTATACACCTGGTTGTAGCCTCCAGTGATACAAGACACAGTGTTGCCACTGCAGCAGACCTTGAACTAAAGAGCAAACAAAGGTACAGGTTTGGATGTTTGGAAAAGATGGTGCTAGTGTTCCTAACACAGCTAGCTGCAATTAATGTAGTGCTCCAGAGAGACTGTGCTGCTCTGAAAGAAGGAAGGCTGCAGTCCTCTGTGTACCTGCGAAGCTGCCGTGTATTTGCACAGGGCTGGGAATGGTGTGGCTCACAGTCTTGGAGCTGGGAACATCACTTGGCTCCAGAGCTGACAGCTTTAGCTGTCTGTTTTCAGTCATCTTTGGTATTGTTTTTGAGCCATTTTCTTACTCCTTGGTTTCCAAATTGCCCTCTGTGGATTATTGATGGTCAAGAAGGCCTTAGTAAGTGATTCACAGCTGGTCAATTTATCTATATTATCTTTCCCAGAAAAGTATACTTTCATTTAATTTATTAAGGGAGTAAATAGACTGTAATTGTGAAGCATTATTAAAGCTTTTGCTTGTCTGCAGTCCATGTTTCATCATCTAAAGGCAGTGCTTCTGTCTTTAACCCATCAAGAGGCCAGAGTAATTGCTGTTGGTAGTATTTGCTGAGTCATTGATTGTGTGAGGTTTGCTGGGTCATGTAAGGAGATTTGGAGCAAGAGAGGCCTGCCTTTGAAATATGTAGGTGGCTTCTGTATTACTAGAAGTATAGGACTATTTAACTTGGAGTCAAACGTGTAATGTGAAACCTTCTCCATTTGAGTCTATTCATGTGCCTCAATCGTGGCAGGGGAGATGATTCTAGTAAGTGACGACAGCCTGGTTAAGGAAGGCAGTCTCTCCTTTGCTGCTTGTCTCATCTTTCCCTTTGTGTTGGTATTCTTTGTCTGGAGAGCAAAATACATGTGTGGACAAAATGCATGTTAATATGCAATGTTAAATGTCTTTTATAAGAAAAATATGCCACTTCACAGCTCACTTGTTTGGAAATCAGTTGCTTTACTGAAAGGAGGAGATGGTTCTGTCTCCTCCGCTTTTTTGAAGCATGCATGCTTAACTTTTTGTTTTCCACGGGGTGTTTTTTGGGTATGTGTGTGTGTTCCAAACAGTCTCATCAATAGCTAGCATTAGATGGTTATTGTGGGCAGACAGGTTTGTCTGAGAGACCAAGATGAAATAGTCCTAGAATTAAAAATACCCTCTTCTTTATTGAAATGTCAAAGCACTGAGGTTGAAGAATGTGGAGAAATTTTTTAACAGATGACTGTTCTGTATTCAATCAGTAGACTAGTATGGTTTATATGTCTTGTTTCACTGGGAGAGAAGGGAGCGTGTAGGTTTCTCACAAATTATTTGGAATTATATTGTCAGAATTAGTAGGTGAAATTTTTAATCACTTCATGATTATATATTATGTGGATGTGGGAGAAGTGATTAGAAGTTAAACTAGATCTATTAAAACTCTGGGAAGAATATGAATATGATGTGAAATGCTGTAAAACACATATTTTAAAAAATAATAAAAAGTAGGAATCATAACATGTTGGATTCAATGTGTTTTTTTCTTTAGTTTAATTGACTGGAACAATCCTGCTATCATCAACAAAATGTTTAAAGTGTATCTTGGGGATATACCACTGAAAACCAAGGAGGTAAGATTTGCCTTCGGAGTTGCATACTTGCTTAATTTCTGAAGCTGTAATTTTAGTTACTTTATTTTATTTGGAGAAGACATACATATATTTCTTAAATCTATCACTTCTTTGATCTCTACTTTCACTGGACATTTTTGCTATTGAGTGATTTTTTTCTCTGTCCCAGTGTGTTAAAAGTACTGCTGTCCAAAGATGCACTATATTATTTCAACTCTGTTTCTGACAGGGATCTGTTCTGAAACCAGAAATGAAACGAGAGTCAGTCAGCACCCGTGTTAAGTTAAAGATAGTTCCTCATCTTCTGCGATCCAGGCAAGCTGCAGAAACGTTCCCAGCTAACATTCAGGTAATGCTTACATTCCAAAGCTGCTCTTCCTAATAAGCTTCCTAATACAGAACTTAGGGGAGGGAAGATCCTCTAGTACTTAGGGGAGGGAAGCGCTGTTGCTGATGACAGTGTTTAAAGAAGGGGAATTAGAAAACCTTTGAAAGTGAACCCAGACACTCTCTGATCTGGTCTTTATTCCTTTTGGCCAGGTGGTTTATGATGGACTCTTTGGTGCAAACACAAATGCAAAACTGAGAAGTCTGTCCTTGCAGTTTGTGCATCATATTTGTATCATGTAAGTAATTCAGAGCGAGCACAATGTATTTTAGCTATTTGCCTAGAAGCCACTCTGTTTACTAAATATATAACTGAACTAAGGGCAAAGAAAGAGTACTAAAACTCGTAGAAAGTAGGTTTTTTAAATTAACCCTGAAATTTCTCTGCGTGTGTGTGTGTGTGTGTGCTTGTGCACATGAAACTGTAATTTCTCAGCTTAACAAAGTTGAGAAAAAGTGTTACTGAGAGAAGATACTTTCAAGGGATGCGAAAGATAATATTTTGTTTGTTGGTGTCTCTAATTGCAGTTGTCCAGAAAGTAAAATAAAGCCGTTAGGCCCAATGCTTTTAAACGGACTTACAAAGCTGATCAATGAATACAAAGAGGTAAGCTGAAAGGTTCTTTACTATAGAGCTATAATTCTTCATATGAATACAAGCAAAAGACAAATACCTTTATGATGGAAACTGGTAAATCTCTTTTTTGTAGTTGCCTGAGATGGCTATCAAAGAATACTTTTAAAGAAATGTTGTTTGAAGAGAAGCAAATACTTTAAAAAGCTGTACAGGAAAACTGATTTATTTGTTTAACAGCTATGGTTAGGTGCTTGGACACTATTTGCAAAGTCTCAGGGCATAAGAGAGTTGGTAATCTAAAGAGTTAGGCCAGAGTAGCATCTAGGTGGTGTTACTCATTACTTTGCAGCACACAGGGGCTTCAGCTCCAGGTGTACACCCCATCGTGATAAGCACCTGTATAGGCCAGCTTGTAATACCTTCCATCCTGTCTGTCCAGGGATGGTATTGCTATGGGAAGGGTGTTACAAACAGAACTGCAAATGCCAGTCTGGCCTGAAGAGGTCTTTACAGTGCCATTTCAGAAGGCAAATTCCCCCTGATACTCCTACACGTATCTTATGAAGGGCTGATGTTGCAGACCTCCTCTTCTGCAGCTTTGATCCTCTTGCTGGTTCATTTGAACTGTTGGATGTGACCTTCTGGCCTGAGTTGGTGTTGAACACGTGGGCCTCCCCTGCCATGAAAAAGGAGTGTTCGGGAGGAAGTAAGCCCATATATAAATGTGCTGCATTGGTCATGTGCAGGATCCATTGTGCAAACAGCTTCCTTTGTGTAAACCTGGTGTTCAGGGCCAGTGGAAGGTTTCTGTCCCTTTGCTACTCTTTCATATATTTGCTGAATCTCCTTAGCTGTCTCTCTTGAAATGAAATGCGATTAGCTGAGACCAGAAGGGAGCTTTACATTTCGTCACCATTTGTAATTTTCTGTTTCTTGTAGAAAAGCGTGCTCCCTCTGTTCCTATGTAATGCTTTTATTCTTGGATATGGTTATTTTATGTGCCAGGATTCTTTGTCCATGAAAGCCTGTTTGAGCACTCTGGAGACAGGATTTAAAGTAAATGTTTAATTATAAAAGATATGCTTTTATGTATTTCTGGTTTTGCTGAATTTTAGTTATTGTTTTTTCATTCAAGGATTCAAAACTGCTGTCGATGGCATATTCAGCGGTTGGAAAGCTCTCCAGGTAACTGAAGCACTATTTAAGCAATGAGACATTGAATAATTTTTCCAGAGTAATCTGTTAATTTATCAGCAGCAAGCTTTATGCCACCTGCCAATTTTGCAATTGAGTGTGCAGTGCAGAGAAAAGCATTCTTCTTGTGACATCTCCAGAGGTGTAAAAAGAAATATGTTTTTAGCTGATAGCTTCTCTATCAGTGATTAATGGCAGCTCGTGAATTATGCACAGAATTTAAGAAATGGTTCCACTTTCTGGATTGCCAGAAACATAAATTTAAGGAATGTACAGCAAAGACCAGAGGGCATGAAGCTAGACAAGTGGTATGTTCAGTGGTATGCTGGTGATCTAAGTGATTGTCCGTAGAATATCTGGCTTTCCAAACTGTGTTAAGGGTGGGGATGCTGCTCCATGGTGGAAATGGGTAAGATAGAGGAAACTTTCTGTGCTGGCTCTGTTTTGTTTGACAGTTAAAATGTGGGAGGAGGGGAATACCAATGAAATGTGAAGCATTTCAATTTAAAAACCCAAAAACTTCATGAATTAAAATATCTTCTTTCAGCCGAATGCCTCAGCTCTTTACCAAGGATATAGCACTGGTACAGCAGTTTTTTGAAGCTTTATGCAAGGTGAGTGCTGATGGGGCTTTGGGAAATGGTTAATATTTTGTGCTGGTTTTGCTTAATTCTTGTCACTGCACACTGTAAAGTGAAAACTCTCGGTTTTGCCCTGCAGGAAGATGCTGATACTAGGCTTGCCATTCAGGAGGCCTTGTCTATGATGGTTGGAGCATACAGTAACTTGGAAGGAGCCCAGTGTACCCTGATGGAAGCTCTTGTAGCTTCTTATTTAATAAAGGTATTTTCAGTGGAGTCAAAATTAAGTACCTTTAAAAAAGAGCTATTAATTGTTTTCCTGTTTCCTGACAGTTCCTGTTATATACTTTTGGAACAGGTCTTCCTTTTCTTACTGAATGTATTGGCTGGTCTGGGAGAAGGGCGCGCATGCGTATGCTGAGATGAAATATTTTTAATATGGTACAGTGGCTGCAAGAAGGGTGACAATGCAGTTTTCTATTTGTGTTCTGTTTTGCAAAGAAACAAAGCCATTGTGATTGCGCTGTATGTTTCTCATAGTTTCCTCCCGAGAAAACTTTGAGAAGTAGATGCTTCAAGGACAGTATCTTGTGAAATGCTTTGTGAAAGCAAGAGTTTGGTAGGAAGGATCATTCACTGCTAAGTGGGGATTTCAGTGTGCTGTGTGATTGGTAACATTGTAAGGCACCTGCGAACCTCCCCAGGAACTCAGCCTTGAGACACTAATCCAGAGAAAACCACACTTCACTGACTCTCTTACTTTACTGAGTATCTTGTTTGTGTTCAGAATTCCCCAGAGGTCTGGGTTTTCAGAAAGATGTATACTCTGTGTTTGCATGGGTACGCAGGGTGACTGCAGAGTTACATGTATTTCTAGTGGTGGCACTAGTAACTGTGTAAGAGACTATTTTCATGCTGATGACTCTTTTGCCTGGGTGCTTGAACAATCTAGGTCTCCAGGCAATACCATTTTGAGACTATCTGAAGCCAGCAGAGAGAATGACCACCCTAAGCTAATGTTTCTTTTCCATCTCTGGCTGTGCATATGTGCTAAGCGCAGCTCTGTTTTGTGTGGATAGATGGTGTATGTTATTCTCCATTTCAAAACTGCCTGGGTGGTGCAGTTTGGATGTCTAAGAGTTAGCGATAATCCTGATTTATGATTCCCCCAAATGTGCATGTATTTAATTAAACATTTCATTCTCCACTTGTGTATATATGAGAAGCTAGCTTTTCTTTTCCCGGTCTCCTGCCATATGAAAAGTTAGCAAGAACAGTGTCCAGAACTCTTTGGGTCATGTTGGTACCAGAGGACAAAACAGATGTCTGATGATTTACAAGTGGTGAGTACAGGTCATTAGTGTGTTCATTTAAAACTCAACCATATGTTTGTGTCTGTTCTCTTTAAGCCTGAAGTTCAAGTACGTCAAGTGGCTGTGAAATTTGCTAGCACAGTATTCCCTCCAGATCATATCCCTTCCAGATACTTACTCCTGTTAGCTGCAGGAGACCCGTAAGTTGTTTTCCTTTTTAAGTTATTTTCATACACACACACACACACACACACATATATATATTTGCATCCAATATATATTTGGATTAAATATGAATGCATTTTTATGTGTGTATGTATGTATGTACATAAAAACTCACTCACTGAAAATCAAGTATGATAGTTTGGAAATTAACCTTTACATAGGGGCATTCTTGACAGATCTGGGGAGAACTGTTACTGTGCCTTATGGTAGTCTTTGGCTTGGATTCTTTTTCTTGTTTCAGATGAACTGCTGTCACTAAAGCACTTCATATTAATGATCAATTGCAATTGCAAAGTAAAAATGCATTAACTGAAATCACCTTTACAGTGCCTAGAAATTTTTTTTTCCTGGCAAATTCTATCAGTCTATTTTTAGCTTATATTTGCAAAGAGTCAGGAGCATGCACTTGTGAGAGTTGCTACTCTCTGCTGAGGAGCAGTTGACTCATTAAATTACAGTAATAATTTCATTTGCAGTTTTCTGTTACTGCAATTTAAGTGGTGGGTTTTTTCCAACTTACTTTCATTGCTCGATTTTTGATGTGAGTAGCTATTGTGTAACTAAGGAAAGCTAAACAGATCAATTGCAACAAACCGCTCTGTCATTGCAGTGTCAGCACTGTTTCAGGAGTTGATCTTCTGCTAAATAGATAGCGATAAACCCGGTAGGTGTCAGCTGAAGTTTGAATATAGGAAATGACGGGGAGGAGGAGTAGGTAGGAAAACAAGGATGTGGGAACCAGGAACTGGTGGTGAACAGTAGCCGGATGTAAAAGGAGCAGAAGTGGGCTGATCCAGACTGTGTTCCAGAGGCCACTGATCACTATCATTTTTCTTCCCCCTGTCTAAAATAAACAAATCGTTAAAAGTTCTAATGCAAGCTTTTTTTCCCTTCCTTTCAAAAAAACCACTTCTAATTTAAAAACTGTTCTCTCTCCCCCAGCTTTCCAAGATATCTGATTGCTCATTAAAGGCCATTTGTTCTGAGCAAATAATGTCTGTTTCTCATCTTTTCTTCTGAAAGGCGGGAGGAGGTGCATGGAGAAGCCCAGCGGGTGCTGAGAACATTTCCTGGTAAAAATGAAAAGGAGAATTCCGGGAAGCAGATGCCTTCCTTCCCTGAAATGGTCCATTATATTCAAGACAAGGTACAGTACTTCAGTCCCAGTAAATGACAAATACATGCCTGATGCTCAGGCATGTAATAAGTGGTCTTCCCTTCCCTGTATCCATCTCCCTCACCTCCCCTGAGGAATAATGTTAGCTAAAATCACAGTGAAGGCCACACATAGTATTGCATTGCCAAGATTAGCACTCATCGTTACCTGCTGCTGGCAATAATTGCAAGAGATCCAAGTGTTAAGTAACAAGGAGGCAGATCCTTCAACAAAAGGATTATTTTGCTGTGATGCTGTTTGTGCAGAATATGTGTGGAGTGAGGAATCCAGTGCTCAAGGGTGATAAATCCAGCATGTTTCACAAAGACAGTTCGCTCACAAGCATGTTCTTGAAGGGATAGGAAGATCACTCTGGTTGGGCTGGTGAAAAGTAATATTGTGCAGAAAACAAAAAAAAATTTTCAGGGTAGGAAAGGAGATACTGGAACAAGTGAAGAAGTCTTGTTTGTTGACTTAAAGGCTTAATTATTCCTCTTCATTGCAATCTGTGGAAATAGTGGCCATGCAAATAACCTTTCACGAGTCTAGTGGAATGATATGCCAAGAACCATACCACTGAGTTTAGTCTCACTGTTTGCACTGAGAGATCATCTGGAGAGGTGCTAAAATCTAGTCTGTGTTACACACTTCTGTGTATAGTAGCTATACTAGGCTTATAAGCTATGAAGAAGATGTGGAGGGTCACTGACAATACTTTTTTTTCCTCTGGTAGTCTACTTTTTTTAAAAATGTCAGGAGTATATAATGTTGGAGCACATCTGGTTTTGCAAGAGATCTGTGATAGCAGAACTCTTACACCTGAGAGATTTCTTGTGAAATGTTGTATAGTCTGCTGGTGGTGTACTCTGCTGTTGTACTCTGCTAGTGTATGAAGTATTTGAAGCTTTATGAAAAAACCTGCTTTTGTACAAAATATTGGTTATTCAAATAGATATTAAAAAATGAGAAACCAAGATTGAGTTTTAGATAACACTATTAAATGCCTGTCCCCTTGTAGTTCATTTTTAAATTTTCCTTGACTTCTGTAATGTCACTAAATAACTATGAATCAGCCTAGTTTAATCACTCCTGAGAAAAACAAGATTCCCTCACTCCTGGGTGAATTTAAAAAAATTTTTTTAGCACTTTTCAGGTCTTCCTTACATGTCCTGAAGGCATATTAAAAAATCCTGGAGGTGCATTTCTTTGGTCAGTTATCTCAAAGTGTGAATTTTCACATATCATGACTACTCTGCGAGTGTTGGAGATGTTGGAGAAGTTTGTATGCATTGCTTGGCACAGCAGGCCAAGATGCAAAATAGCTTTCCTGCGTGAGTTAGCATGATCCTTCTCTCCCTCTGCCAGCAAGTACATGCCAAAGAGTAGGACCTGATCTTCTGGATATGGATGGGAACCCATTCTTCAAGGGAGTCATCTTCTGGTTCACTAATTCAGGTTTTCACTAATGATTCTGGATGTCATTGAAGTTACAGTGCAGCAAGAATTCTGAGCATGTTAAGAGATGTGAGGATCTGTTGACTTCTGTGCAGCTGCCTTGTGTGTTTATTCAGATGCAAGGCTGCCTTGCTGAAACCAGCCCTAGCACTGATGTGCATATCACCTAGGGGATACGGACGTGCTTTTCTGCAGCGTTTGCAGTGGGCGTTACTGGAAAGCTTCTGTTCGGATGTTTTTCTGCTGGAATATTCCTGCTTGTCAAAGCTAACGTTTCCACGGAAAGGAGTTGCTCACTTGCTGCAGCAGCCTTCTACCTAGCAGGTGGCAGTGTCTGAGAGACTCCCTGGGCTTGGCTGGTGCAGCACAGGGCTCCCACCTCCCAGTACTGGGGAAGCCTGGCTGCTCTGCAGCCTCTCCAGGCAGAGCTGCCATCTCCAAGCTTCCTGGCTGCCTGTCAGCTGGGGCGTCTCAGAGTTTGGAAGTTTATGAGGTATTTTGTTTTTAGATTCTAAAGCACTTCTTTTCTCCTGAGGGGAAGAAAGAATGTTGTCCTCCTCCAGCCTCCCCTGCCGTTCCCTCTCATGAATTCAGAGTTTCCACTTTCTGAGTCGATAGAGACGTAAAGTTGATGGACCTAAACTGTACTATTACCAAGTGCACTGTGCCCTTCTTGTTATAGAACTGTTGTACATTTTCAGTTGCTAAGTGGAGGATAAACATAGTTGCATCAGCAAAATTTCGTTGACCTTTCCAACACGAACCTCTCTGCTGTTCATGGGTCTGACTGTTCCAGTCTTAATATACTCTGTTGTTTAGGCCTCTCACCGAATGAAAACTCCGG
Organism: Ciconia boyciana; assembly: GCF_034638445.1. NCBI lineage: Eukaryota > Metazoa > Chordata > Aves > Ciconiiformes > Ciconiidae > Ciconia > Ciconia boyciana. Next base: position 92,120,384 of record NC_132937.1, on the reverse strand, counting down.
CTAAATATATGACTGGAACTGCAGCGTTGCCTTTCAATCCTGCCACATTTGGAGAGGTAATTGTCTGGATGTACTTCCTCGGATATGTGTACCATTATTTATTTAGAGGATAGCATAAGAAGCCAACAGTTACCATAAGTCACCCTACATTCTAAAATTCCTCTTTTAAACAGATGTTGGGATTAACTCTCCATCCTTTATCTGTCTGTCCGTAAACGGCAGTCTGAACAGGATTTTCGAGGAGGGTGGGGGGAATGTTCCCAAGAGGGCTGCTTCACTGCTTTCTGCAGCATGCCTAAGGTAATAGCCGCTCAGAGAGAGAAACTGGCAATCCTGTGCGAAAGTCCCATTATGCTCCTTGAGGCTCTTCTTTTCATAGCAGATTCCCTGGCTTCAGTGATCTCTAGACACAAACTCAGATGTGATGCAAGGTCTGTGTTAGCAAAGCATTGGGTTGCATTTGTATGCATGCCAAATTGGTATAGGGTACAGGCTGAACTGCCTGCAAGGAGGTTGCATCAGCTTATGATAAACCAAAAATCTGTGTATGATTTAATCTTTTGAGAGTGATGCAGGCGCTGTAGAGTTGTCTCCTTACACAGGCATATTGCAGAAACTGGTCCTAAGGTTTGTTACGCTTTATATTTGTTCCTGTCTCCATGCTGACTCTTCTGTCTAGATTTGATTAAAGAAGAAACTGTATTGTTTTGGTTACACTAAATACAGCATATTCCCTGCTCTTTTACCTTGTCTCCTCAATGGTTTTCGAAGTGCTCACACACTCAGTATCCTGTGTTTTTCTCTCCTCTACTTAGATAGTTCTGTATCTGCGGATGTGTCTTGCTCACAGTGCAGGTGTGGTGCCAACCTCGCAGAGCTTGGCAGATATGCAAGATCATGCTCCAGCCATTGGACGTTATATAAGAAACCTCATGTCTGGCAACCACATATCTTTCTCTTCCTCCTCCTCTTCAAAAAGTGGAGAAACCAACCCTGTACATATATATATTGGCCTTCTTCAGCAGCTGTTAGCTAGTGTTGGAGGTAAGAAGCGGTGTGCAGCATCATCTTGAAGAAAAGAAAAGTCTTCTCTTACTAGAAATGAGTTGCCACACCCAGTGCTTTGAACTTTGCTGCAGCCATCACAAGAGTTGCAACATGGACTATATACTCTTCAGTTTAAACTTGTTCTCTTCTACGCTGCTGTGTAGGTGGGAGAAAGCAGGACAGTAAAATTGTAGCATCGGTTGACATAATGCTTTAAAATTGTGAGGCCTTTGTCTATAACAGCTTCCTCACCAGTGAGTGCTATGTCACTCTGCTAATAGCGTATCTGCGACAAGTGTAGTCTTAAAGCACTTGAATGCCTTTAGAACAAATTGCTACCAGAATGTTTGCTTCTACTAGTTTCTCTAATATTTCTGAGAAATACTATACCCTAGTATTCTGTATTGTTTGTTATCCCTGGTGAATTGCAAACAAATGCTTTGAAATGCCTGATACTTCTTAGCCTCTTTTTATCACTGATTGTTAGATTGTTGTAAATACTGCAATTGTTTAATAACCTGATCCTTTGATAACTGTTTAGGTTTGCCAGTCATGTATTGTCTTCTAGAAGTTGTTTCAGTGTATCCAGAAAAACTAGCCACCAGATTTGTTGACAAAATGGATTGGATAAAGGTATGTTGAAAACCCTTTTTTTGGGGGTTGGGTTTTTTTGGTGGAGGGGGCTTGGCATTAGCAAAATCTGTCATTTTCCCATGGTGGAATGGAGTATTATTTCCAAGCATGCATTTAATTTGAAATCTGGTATTTCTACTTACAGTCAACAACTTGAGATGTTATCTGTAGCAGGATGGCGAAAATTATTTTTTAGTTCTTTGGTGTTACTGATTTTGTTCATTGACCTACATGTTCCGGGTAATCTATGTCATTAATCCTGTTGGTATAGCCAGTCAGTTTTTCCCCTTGATCAGAAGATCCATTAAACAGCAAAAGAAAACTGAAAACAAAATTCTGCAAATTTTTGAACGAATTGTTTAAGAATGGGAATGTTCCAGTGGGAAGACGTGAGTGGCTTCTCAGAAAATGAGATTAATCAGATCCCTAATTGTTTTAGAGCCCTTTCTGTGGAGATTTTTTTCATTTTTTTTATTAACCTCAAACAAAAAAAGGTTAAACTGGAGCCTGCTTGGAAATAAGCCAAAGAGAATTCTGCTTTCCCTAGATTCTTTTCTCAGGCAACTTTCTGCTTTTTCATGATTTACTTCAAGTATTCAGGATTTGCTAAGCTCTTACAAGTTGCCTTCACTTTCATTGGGGGAATCTGGCAGAAAAAAATACTTGATCGAGTGAAAGAAAAATTAAAATGTGTTCTAATAATTTCTCCTGCTGATACCTGTGCTGCCTTACACTGTATACAGTTTACCACATCTCATTTAAGTGCAGGCATGAACCTCAAAGGAGCGGACTTAAAAACATTCTCCTTTTCAGTATTGCTCATCATTTGCAGAAAAACCTTCATTTTCTTTGGCCTGGTGTCCATTTACAAAATTAAGCTTCTAGGGGTGGTAACTGATACTATCTAGTTCCACAAATACTGTTGTAAATAATCCTTTGTGTGATTTCGCTTTGCCAAGTGGAAGGAACAGGTCCAGGGGTTTGTTAGCAGTCAGCCACGTGATCTGATGCAAGTTTTGAGTTGAAGTTAGAATTATGTTTCATAAGCCTGACAGATCTCATTTCTTGTCTGTTTGCTTGGCTCATTTTTGCCTTTTTCTGGTGGCCCAAGCCATTCAAAGATTTGAGTATGAGTTTTTCATGTGAATGTGTTGCATTATACATCAAATTAATGGCAGAGGTAAGATTATATCTTAACAAATGACCTGAGGCTTCCCAAATTGGACTTTTTATAATTTAGATAATACAAGATCTCTAATACAAAGTGGATAAATTTGCATTGAGAGCTGTGATTTCCTGGACATTTCTTTTTTTTCACCATTGGATTTAACTGGTTTAACCCCTTGAGTTTTTTTTCCCCCTTTGATTAATAAAAAGGAAATGGAAGCCTCCAGTAGCTCAGGAAAAATGGTGTCTTTAGGGTTTTTATCGCTCAGTATGGGTGCAAAATATGGAAGCTCTTCTCTGAAGACAAAATTTGGCTAAGGATTCAATGAGCGTGTTTAATGCAGAGGGGTGGGCAGCCCTCTTGTGGCTAGTGGTAATCTGCCTCCTAAATGCCCGCCGAGCGTGTAATGAATGTTTTGCTGAATTGAGTGCTTTGTTTCTTACTGAATGGTAATGTTGTCGATTTGAAGAGTGGTTTCTGAGTTAAGTACTATTTATGTAGCTGCATGACAGTTGTGCTTGTATATTGAAACTGTATAAACAGACTGTGTAAGAAGCTGCTTCCATATTTTATGTTTCCTTTTAAAACTCCTGCAGAGCCTGATGAACACAAACAAAGAAGAAATGCGTGAGCTCGCAGCCCTGTTTTATTCTGTAGTGCTGTCTACCATGTCTGGAGATGAGCTTAGGGCCTCCTTGGAGCAGCTGATCAAGATGACAAAAGACAACCATGTAACTATCTTCCTTTGTCTGCTTCTTCTTTTTTCTCTTGTCATGTAACTGATAGGAAGTCTGAATCTCACAGTGTGTCCAGGTTGTATTAGCCTTAATCTGAGTGTAAAATTAACTAGCTGGCTTCCAGTTGATGGTGAGAAGGGATTTTTGTTGTAGGTGAGTGCAACAGATCTTTAAATAAATTAATCCCCGAAGCTGTTGTTAAGGTCAGTAGGAGGGTTTCCTGGAGGCACTTCCCAAGCAAAGCCAGTACCGTCATGTATTTAACTAGTTTTAGCCAGCTCGTCCCATTGAGTGGTAATGGATCACACTGCCTACCTCAAACAGTTTCCCTATTCCTTCTTTGTGAGCGTGTACAGGTACCTGCAGAACTAAGAAAATGTTTAACTCATTAAATGTTTAACTTCCCCTCCCTTCCTGAGCCTCCTGGCTTCCCATTGCCTCTGGGTCTTGTCTTGCCAGCAGCCTTTGCCGGGTGAGGGCTGCCTTCTTCCCTCCCACCCCACATGGACTGCTCAGCAGCCCTCCGCCAGCTGCATCGCTACACAGTGGGTTTGCCTGCCTTCCCTCCTCCTGCAGCTCCTTCCCCCTCCCGTGATACTCATCTCTGCATTTTGCCACTATGAGCATGGAGAAAAAGTCCTGAAAACAAACTGGGCAGGTTTCTGTGCTGGTGTGTCTTGAATCCTGAAAAGGAGGGAAAGAGGTAGCATTTTTAGGTTATATTTCCCCAAGCCATTTTTATATCAGTCACTGAAGGACTTAATGGGCCATCATTTTACATTGCAGGTAACAGGCGCAAATGCTGACAAGAAGTGCTGATCACTTTATGCCGTAATTAACAAACATGATTTATTTTGAATCTGTGAAAGCTGTGTCTGTGAGCCAAAGCTGTGTCATTGCTCACTTTTACGTGGGGCGTAGCTTCTGCGGTCACAAAGCTAGCACAGATGGGTCCCAGCCCCGTACCACTGCTTTCTGCCCCAGTCACCTGTGAAGCCAAGGTTGACCTTTTGCAGAACCTGGCTGAAAATAAAGAGGGATGTGACTCATGAAACAAAAAAACCCAGGGTGTTCCCATGCATTTTTGCATTTGAGTCAGTTAGAGCTCTGGTTTGCTGTGAATGTACAAACCCAACTGAATCAGTACAGCTGGGGGTGGTGGGGATCTCTAGTGGCTCAGTAAGGACTGCGCTGTAAATGGATAGCTGAAGTGGAGAGGGGGGAAGGAACCCATCTTCAGCTGGCTTTGCTGCTGTGAGACCACAACAAGGAGCAGGCCCTGGTGGCCAAGCTAGGTTGAGGATCCTGTCCTGGCAGCACGGTTGCACTCATGCAACTTTTTTTTTGCAGGATTGTGATAAAACACAGATGCATGAACTAATCTGAGTTTAAGCCCCTGCCCCCTTCCTTTTTTTTTTTTTAAGGTAGCATTTAAGTCCCACAGCCATATTTCTGTACAAAATCCTTTTGTTAGAATTCACCTGTGGGAATGAGCACCGTCATTAGTCTCAGCACCAAATCAGCATTGGACAAATGAATGTTCTTGACATTTAATTGTAGTAATTAGTTTTCACAGTCTGTGGCCTACTGAACTGTGTAGAGGCATTGCCTTCAGTGTTCATAGGCCAAGTGTGTTCTCATTCTTGGCAATGTGAATCTAGAGCAATTCCCCTTTACTGCTTTTTGCCAAAGTGTACATTTTGTCCCCTTAATCTGAGTATGCCCAGTTTTTAAGCAGAGACAGTATAGTATTATCTTAGTTCATGTTTGTAAGTCTGTACTTACAATCAGATGAGTTGGATTTTTTAAGTATTTTTTTTGCCTAGCTACCAAGAGGTAGACTTTAGGAATGTGAGTGCTGGTGATGATTTCTTAACCTGTCCTCCTAAGCCTCTTCTGAGTTTTGTTAATTTATCTTAAAGGACTCCATCCGTCAGAGAGCACTAGCAATATCAAACTCTGTGTTGCTGCATTATGTGTTAGAACTCTGCCTTCTTCAGGGTGCCTTTTCATCTGGCTTGTCCATATGTGTTTTTAAATCAGTGCTTTGTGCAAAGTGTTACTTACTTTGAAAATGAGATTTTCTGCACTGTTGGTGTTGTCTGTAGAGCCCGGAGGTCCAACATGGATCCTTGTTGGCTTTGGGATTTACAGTAGGAAGGTACTTGGCCAAAGGGAAAATCAGAACAATGGAGCTACATGACATAGAACAGCCAAACACTGCAGTCATTCCGGAACAAGAACAGCTCATAAAGTCAACGACAGAGACAATAGGTAACTTCCTGCCTAAGGCTTTGCTGCATGTAACAGTTGTTTTTTCAAGCACCCCAGGCTGAGGACTTTTCTAAGATATTCAGCCCATAGATGGTGTAATCTTGAGTTCACTCTCTGTGATAGAATTTACAGCCTGTAAAAATGTCATCTGATTAGATGCATGGATGCATTTTCAACAAGAATTAGGTGGACTCTTAGCAAATAGACCAACATAGGACAATTAGGACCGGTGCCACTGCCTAGAATCCTCTCAGTGTCTCTTTTCACTTTGATTTTGTTCTAGCATAATACTTCCTACCAGCTGTAGAGGAAATAAACGCTTTGCTTCTTGCATGGGTAAAATATAAGTGCCTGCCTGCCCACTGCTAAAGAATAATACAAAATCCAAGTCATTGTGTTTTGCTTTTGCCTGTAGGTTCTTTTCTGGACAGCACCTCTCCCTTCCTTGTGGTGGCTGCTTGTACGGCTCTTGGGGAGATTGGCAGGAATGGCCCCTTGCCAATCCCCAGCGAAGGAACAGGATTTACAAAGCTGCAACTTGTTGAAAGCTTATTGGCCCGAATCCCTTCCAGCAAGGAAACAAATAAGGCAAGATTTTCTAGTGTTGTTATGATTCTTGTTCATTTCTGGAATGCTCCATCCCCAGGTTTATGTATTACCTGCCAAACTCAGCCCCGGTTTTTAAAGGAATTAGGCTTATCATTGGCTTTAGTGAGTCAGAATTAGGCTAAGGGTTTTCAGAATTAGGCTAAGGGTTTTTCCAATGTTGTCTAGCAGTTGATCACTTGTGCTTGCTATAGTCATAAGTAGGAGCTTAAGGGATGAAAACCGTGAATGGTCATAGTTTTAATTCAGGAAAAATGGGAGTATCTTCTTTTACCTGGAAATAATCCTCAAAGGTAACAGGACATTTGTTTTGATCTGTGTTTCAGAAGAGAGGTGCACTGATTGATCTAATAAGTCACTTGCATGTCTAACTTCTCGTACCTTAAGTGAAACTTCAGCAACGATAAGAAGGAGTGGGTTTAAAGTGTATCTTCTGGACTTACAGGAAAGTTACGTGATGGTGTTATTTTTTGTTTGTATTTAAGATGAAGGAACGAGCAATACAAACATTAGGTTACTTCCCAGTGGGAGATGAAGATTTTCCTCACCAGAAGCTACTGTTGCAGGGTTTAATGGATTCTGTGGAGGTGAGGCACTATCAATGTGTTATTCTTTATACCACAGTGAGTATTTCTATTTGAATGCTTTTTATATCTCTAGAGTAAGGTTTACAAGGGGAGCTGTCTTTTTGTAATAGTGCCTCTGGGTTTTTTAGGACTGCCTTGAAATAGCGAGCAGAGGCAGGTCTCTGCTCCAGTCTCTGAGATGAATATGAGTTCCCCTTCAGGAGGACTACCTGTATGTGTAAAATCTTAAGAGCTTATAGTAAGGAAGCCATAGGTCTGTACTTTGGCCTTCAAAAGTACCCTAAAAGTAGATAATATAAATACACCACCTTCTTCATCTGAACTACATCAGCTGATGTAACTCACTTGAATTAGAAGCTTTGTTTGTAGAAATGTATATATCTGTTGTCAGTCTAAATACATCGGTGTAGAGCACTGCATTCTTTCACAGTACTTCAGAGCTGCTATACATATTGCAATATGCCAGACAGCAAAATTAAATAGTCAAGGAGCTTTTTTAGTGTTTTTCATTTACAGCTTGTTTTACCTTTCTTCCTTGTTCATACTGACATAGGATTCAGCATTGTAGAAACAGCTATTGAGTATCAGACAGGCTGGCTTTGCTGAGTCCTCCAATCTGATGTGATCAAACAAGCAAGAATAGTAAGAACATTGTGTACGCAAACATAAAATGATGTTTCTAAGTGCCGTGTTTATCTCCTGTAACTGCTTAGGGTCATTACAGCTTCCTTTATAAAATATGTGCTTGAAAAAAACCAATTTATCTTAGATTGCAGGAAGCTAAGGGCTTACTTCTCCAAATGCCTAAGCATTTTGTGCTTCCAGAGAGTAAGGAAAGCAATCTAGAAGGTACTCAGCAGGTATGGAAATCAGTTCTTATGACTCAAGATTCATCATAAATAATGACAAGAAAGTGGCAGAGTTCTGCACATTCTGTTCCTGAGGGCTTAGAGAATAGTGGAAAGAGGACAGAGAAGCAAAACAAAGTATTGTCTGAGTTCTTTCAATGTGAAAAACAAATTTGTGCATCTCTTAAAGATGGTCAACTTCTGGATGGAATTATAGGAGTATCTTTTACTACTGCATACTATAACAAAGCCACATTAATTTTTGTTAGTGACTGGCAGTCTTGTTCTAACTTTGTTTTATTTTCATCCTGTCTCTCCAGTTCTTTCTGTTCACTAAGTGGAACTTTTGCAGACACTAGCAAATGCTTTGTAGGAGGCACACTTTAAAAATAAGTGTGGAAATTTTAGCTCTTATCATTCCTTTTGGAGAGTTTGACATCACCTCAGTTTCCATCAATTTCAGTGGGTCTGAGGTGCCACATAGTCTCAGAAGCTCACCAAAAGAGTGATCTTACTGCAAATTGGTGCTGAGAATTGGGATTGGGAGAGAGACTGTGGTTTTGTGGAGTAAGTGCCAAAAGTTTTGGTGTGTGTTTAATTAGTACTGTCAGTGAGGCTCTATTGTGTTTTTCAGGCCAAACAAATAGAACTTCAGTTCACCGTTGGGGAAGCTATTACCAGTGCTGCTGTAGGAACCAGCTCGGTGGCTGCACGTGATGCGTGGACAGTCACAGAAGAGGAATATATCTCTCCTTCAGGTGGGTCTTCCTAATACAGGGGCTGGGTTGAGGAATGTAAAATCTCACAGTTCTGGACTAATGCTGGGCTCCATAACTTTATTTCTGTGGTGTTTGATTTGTAACAGTAGAAGTACGAGACATTTTGTGTTTGTTAATGCACTGCTCGGTGTTCTGTAATGCTGGATTATATACAGGTCATGTCACCTCTTCAGGTCCATCTGCTCAGAGGTTAGAAGACTTTATTTCATATGCTGTTTAAATAGCTTCTTGATGAAGTCTAATTCATTGCCAGTTGACACTGCATTTGTTTTATTTTTTTCATTTGTTTTGCCATGTTGCATTAGTTTCATGTTTAACATACAGAAACCTTTTAAAATAGCATTTTGAGGCCTGCACTGGAAAACAGGGTTAGAAAATTAAATTGCATGTCTTTTTCCAGCAACTTGGACTGATGTGATTAAGTGACACTTACATGCAGTAAATGCAGAAATTTTACTTAAAGACTAAGCTTCTGTACCCATTAAAATACAAACATCACAAAATGCTAGCTTCAAAACAGGCAGCTGTAAATATCAGCCTCAGACCTGCAAATAGGTGTTTTAATGTTGTGAGAGTGGTCTTAGATCTCAAGTGTACGCAAAGCTGAGCATGTGGAGAAGGAGGTGGAAACCAAACCATGCTGTTGCTCCAGAAATTTTGCGTCCTAACAAAAAAAAAAAAGTAGTGCACTGAATCTTATGCAGTATGAGTGGTACCTAGTCTTGGCCGCAGGCGCTGAAACACTTTCATGAAGGGTTAGGAGGACTCTATTCAGTGTTTCTATTAGGAGAAATAGTTTCCCAGTGACTCCAGTGAAGGCTTTTCCTGAATAAGGAGAGATTAAGGTGTCACCTGAGTACTCATGGGCTGATTAGATTTTTCATTGCTGTTGCACATTATATTGAAATTAAAAATGGGTGTGGCCGATTCTCAAATCTTCCCCCCCCTCCACCTTTCTCTCTTTCATATAGATTTGAAAGTGAATGACGTGGTTCCCTGGGTCCTAGACCTTATTTTGAACAAGCACATTGTCAGCCCCAACCCACACATTAGGCAGGCAGCTTGCATCTGGCTTCTATCAATGGTGAAGAAGCTGAGCACGCACAAAGCAATTAAGGTAAGAAATATGCTCTTTCCTAACACTGGCTCCTTGTCCCTATTTTTGCTTCTCACCTCCTTTTTGTCCCTTCCTTCCCCTTCACTTTCATTGCCTCTTTTCCCCCAGTGCTGCTGCAGTCCTTATTGAGGTCTTTTTGAGACATGGTTTATCTTTTGTTACTAGAGGAACATACTAACTGGCAGATGAATGAGGCTGTTTGGCACCTTTATAAACATCTGACTTGCACTCAGGTCAGAGTAAGCTTAGTGTAAATAGCTGTTTAAGATGAAGTAGCAGTACACCTTCCCCTTGGTAAGATGAGGTTGGTGTCTGTATAGTTTTTAGGATTTATTTTTGTAAAATATTAAAAGGAGGTCTAGGAGGGGAAGAAGGGACAGAACTAGATGGAATTCCTGGACTCATTTGTTTCACAGAGTTTATCACAACTAGGAGCAGTTACAATGTGCTGCATGTACTGTGTATTTTTGGTGTGCTTTGATGAAAACCTAATATTTAGGGTGCTTGTCTGTAATGAGAGAATGTGAAAGATCCTGTACAAGGACTTAATAAAGCATTCCCAACCAAAATGTCCTCTCTCTGCATAGAGGTATACTACAGACTCTGATGGGACCATATAACCATTTTGTGCTCTCAAGGTAATGATGAAGAGCTTTGGGGCAATAGGTGCTTCTCAAATATAAGCTGTTACATGTAAAAACCTTGCTGCATATTACACCTGTCTAAACAATGAATCTTGTGGAAGGTGGCAAAATCCACTAGTTTGGGGATGAAGAAGAGACGTCCTTGCACAGAGGATAGCCCCATCTGGCTGCAAGCCAGATTTATGACACATTACTGCCATGTATTAGACAAGGAAAATAAAATATGGGGTTTACTAATGGCATGGTAGCTGTAAAAAAGTGCTGGACAAATAACTGTTATCTTCTGTGAATGTCAGTCAGGCTGCTGCTTACCTGTCTGGAAAGGAGGGCAGTTCTTGTCATTGGTGTAGCTCAAATAGGCCACTCCATTGATACAGTAGCCTCTGTTTATCTGTTAGGAACTTGCCTTGAGACCAGACAAAGGATCCAAAACCTGAGATAAAAATAATCTCCTTTTTTCTCATCTTACAGTCTCATCTCAAGGATATTCAAAGTGCATTTATTTCAATTCTGTCAGATAGTGATGGTAAGTACTATCACATCTTAAGAGTTTTGTCTTTTGCTGGGCTTTTTAACAGAATGGAGGGAATCTTTGAACAGGCGGAAAGTCACCTATACCCTCTCTGTCAGTCAGCGTTAAAAGGTGACTGTAGAAACATCCCACTTCTGATGTCATGGGAATGATTTCTTTTCTAGGCGTCACATGTAGGAGATAAGAAGCACAGCTTTTTTCTGTGTTTTGCTAACCAAGCACAAATCTTTTTCTGCATTTGCCCCTTCTGACTGTAATAACGGAAACTGTTCGGTGGTGCTACTTCTGCTCTGCTTTGGGCAGCAGGATGCATATCGCAGACTTCTGCATGGACAGGAACCCTCTTTAAGCTAGCAGATTTTGGCTTATTGGTCTGCCCACAGCAGCTAGTGGAAAGGGTGGCATCCGGCAGCCTATCCAAAGCTCACTGAAGTTGAAGAGAGTATTACTGTTAACTTTGCGGGACTTCCAGGGCCAGCAGTGTGTCAGAATGCTTATGGCTCTTGGAATTCTCTCTGCTATTTCAAAAGCTGCAGTGACAATATTAACAAGAAGATGTCACCTAATTTGATGAGGGGTATGCCTTCAGAACAAATTGCTGCTTCAAAATGCAAAGCTTGTGTCTTGCCAGACTAGATCTGCTCTAAAATGGAGAGCTGTGAACTGCAGGACAGAGCTCCTTTTGCTGGATCATGATTTTGGTTGAATCTTGTTTTTGAAATGTGTGTATTACTTAATTACATGCTTATCTTTAATTTTACTTTGTAAAATCTCTTGCAGAGCTTAGTCAAGATGTTGCTTCAAAAGGTCTTGGGCTGATATATGAACTAGGAAGTGAACAGGATCAGCAAGAGCTAGTCACCACACTTGTTGATACCCTTATGACTGGGAAAAGGTACAGTGAGCTCAGAACACAGTGAGACAGTACTCTGAGCTATGTGTCTGATGGGAACAAAAATGTGCCTCTATTGTGTGTGTAAAGATGTTTTGTGGCTAAGAGCAAGCCAATATCCATATATTGCCAGTGGGTCAAACTGGGACATTTCTTAATTCGGCTTAGAGTTTGTTGTGACTGAAGTTGTTCTGATTTTGTTCCATTCAACAAAGCTTCAAAATAATTATTCAGTCCTGATTAAAGCAGTTCAAATCAGCTGGGGTTTGGTTAGATTTCCTACTTGCTGCATTGTGTAATTGCAAAGGACAATGACCTCTTGCAGGAACTCTGAACAATGTGAATGTTGCAGAACTGGGGACTTGCTTGTGCCTGAAATGTACCTTTTGCTGAGAAAGTGTTGTTAATGCTCACTTGTCAGCTTTAGTGCAAAAAATGCTTATCCTACAGGACTCCTGGCTAATAATCATGTCAGTCAGTGCTGGAAATGCTCCTTAACAGCCTACTCCTGTCTAACCTGGTGTGGGTGTGGCCACTCTGAATGACAAAAATGGAGGCTGGGAGTGTGGGGATCCAGTGGTGGTAAACAGGAACAGATCAGATGAATGGAAGTTGGATTTTTTCATTTTGAAGTAGAGATTTGCTGTCCATTATGTGGCTGATGCCTGGGCAGAAATAAAAAGCCATCATTTACCTTCTGACTGCACAGCAAAACCATCACTTTCTGCAGCATCTCCTTAACATTACACACGATACAGGTTAATGAGATTCCTTGCAGTGTGTGTGGCTTTGCACACCTGTATGTTTTTTGTGGGATTGGAACTGAAAGAGTAGGAAGTTACTGAGTTAATAAAGCAAAACAAGTAACTTGTTCTGTAGCATGCAGTCCATTCAAGGGTAGAGTTTGGTAAAGCTAATATTGGACCTCTTTTCTACCAGAGCCAAACATGAGATGACTGGAGAAACTGTGGTGTTTCAGGGTGGCCTGAGCAAAACCCCAGACGGGTAAGTTTACTAACAGTCTCAATGACAGAGATGCAGTCAGTGCTGAAAGAGTATTCCCTTCCTTATAAATGTGCTTCCTGAGCTTTTAGTTCCTTTTTGTTCTCTGAGTTACGATAAGTATTTTCTTGTAGTACAGATACTCTGCTTTAGGCTGTGATTTGACTATAGCTTTAGCTATTGTGGCATTTGTGTAGCTAAAAATAGTGACACTGATTTCCCTCCTGCTTTCCAAAGTCAAGGTCTTTCTACCTACAAGGAGCTTTGTTCACTGGCTAGTGATCTCAATCAACCAGACCTGGTGTACAAATTCATGAATCTGGCCAACCATCATGCCATGTGGAATTCTCGGAAGGTAATTTGCTGCTTTCATACCACTTCCATTCCCACTGTGAACTCTGGAAACAATAACTGCATTTCTCAAGCTCTGCTTATATGATAACTGCATGTAGAGGCCATTTGTTGATGCTTTGGTGTCATGTCCAATGCAAATGTACCAGCCTGAGAAACAAATTTAGGATTACTTGAAATTCTTACAAGAAAACGTTGGTACCACAGGGTTCATATCATCATATATACCCCTCTGAATCAGCTGTGATCCTTCCTTTTACTTTTGAGTGTGCTTAGAGGCCAGGTCTTGATGCGTTCAAATAGTGAGATAGTATTTTCAAAACTGGATGAATTTTCAGATGCCAGAGAAAGTGACCTTTAGTATGTAAAAAGGCAGAGCAAAAAGTATTCAGCAACAAGTTGCTAAAAAGCCTGTTGACAATACGCCAGTTTAGTCACTGTTGTCCAAAGTATCCTTCTTTAACTCAAGTCTTGATATTTTAAAGCTACTGGAACCTTTAGCAAAGCCAAAATACTATTGAATCCACTTCCTGCCAAAAAAAAGTAGCATCATAAATTTTAAGATCTAAGTGTACATTTCAGAGCTTTAACCTGGGGACTTTTTCATGGGGTTTACATAAGCATGGAAGAACTTGTTTTGTCTGTGGGAGTGGGCAGAGCACCTTTCATGCACTTCCATGCAGAAGACCCAGGTAGCTGCATCTTCTTTTGTGCTCTTTCGTGCTTGCTACCTGAGATTTTGAGTCTCTGGCAACACCACTTAGTGCAAAAAAAAAGCCCCAGCATTAACTTTCATTCAGAGTTTGAGAAGTCAGCACGTCTCTCAAGACGTTTTCCCTCGCTTTGCACTGGGAATTCAGAAGCACAGGAGCATAGTTAGGTTACTGGCCCTTGTGGAATTTCACCAGCCAGGATGAGTCAAGAAAATCCACTCAGCAACTGTAGGTTGAGCTTTAGCATTTGAGGAAATTGCAGAATCATTGAAGTTGAAGGGGACATCTGGAAATCTGTGCTCCAAACCTCTGCACAAGAGCTAGGCAGAGCAAGCTGTTCAGGGCCGTGCAGATGATGCCTCCCTATACTTTCTGCAACCTCTTGCTCCTGACAGCAGTGTTCCTAATTGAGAGTTTGTCTTTATTATTGTTCCTTTTCTAGACTAACCCAGACAGCACATCCTGTCCTGTGAAATCCCTAGCATGAGGTTTTGAGAGGCAGCTTTTGACACTGCAAGTCAGGAAACATAAAGTCATTAGAGGCAGTCACTGCACTGCCTGTATTGAGCAATTTCTTTTTGGGCTATCCTGCCAAATCCCGTGGGACTTCATGGGTGAGCAGCAGTTCCACTGTTAGAATTGACAGTGTTGGAGAAAGAAAAGAGTATGTAAGAATACTTCAGTTTAAAGTAAATATGGACAGATGCAAAATTATAATCCCCAGAAATTTCAGGTTGTAGAGCTAAGGTAGAGTAATTTTATTTTTAGTTTTCCAGTTCCTAAGTTATTCTATTTTTTCTAAATGCAGCAGAGTTGTAGGGAAGCAGTGGCCCACCCTCACCAGTTTTTCCGACAAAGAATCTCTTTTGGAAGAACATGCTCAAATCTTCATAGTTTTAATTCTCCACCATTCTCTTTTGCAAATGAGGTCAATCGGTATCTTGCAATGAAGGTTGGAGAGAAGGAAGTTTTGAAGTAGTATGTTGTCTGCTAAGTGTGACTGTATGCTTGAGATCACTGTGGTACTGTAGCACTGATGGGGGGCTAATTCTGGTACCATTCTAGTCCTTTTGATTTAGTCTAAATCTAGACTGTGTCAGTCAACTTTGCCACTGACTGTGATGTGCCCAGGAGCAATAACTGAGTGAGCAGACTGTTTCAACAAATACTCTTTTGTCATCATTTCAGGGAGCAGCTTTTGGTTTCAATGTGATAGCTGCCAAGGCTGGAGAGCAGCTGGCTCCATTTTTGCCCCAGCTTCTTCCCCGGCTCTACCGTTACCAGTTTGACCCCAACCTGGGCATTCGACAGGCAATGACCAGCATTTGGAATGCCTTGGTCACCGACAAGTCGATGGTGAGTGAGCAGCAAAGTGCAGAGTAGTGGGTTTGCTGCTAGCCAGCAGAATCTCAGAGGTCCTCATGGGACAGTTGCATCTTGTGAAAGGAGTGGCTGTGCAGAAAGAGGTGAGGTATTGTCCTACAGAGAAAGAGGTGCTTGAATCCATGGATGAGCTGGAGGATGTGCAGAGGTTTTGCACCGCCTCTTACATGTGAAAGGATATCGCAGACCTTGTTTGTGTGGCCAGTGTTAAAGTTTATGATTTACTTTACTTAAAGGGGTCCTTTCACACGAAGTGGTGGAATTCATATTCCACACAAATACTGCTTTGATATTGCTTCTGAGAAGCTCTTCAGAAATCCTTATGGCCTAAGATGCCCTTCCTAGAGCAAGAGCACCTAAATATGGTTTCTCAGTTTTTAAGTGGGAGGAAGCCTATGGGAAGAGGCTGTTCCATCAGTTTGGCGATAACTCCTCCCAGACAAGTTTTAGGAATAAGTGATTTTCGTGAGATGCCTTTGCTCTGGCTCTGTAAGGCCTGGAATTGGGTTTGCAAATCTTTTCTGCTACCGAAGCTGATCTTAGTGTGAAGTCATCCCTCATCAAAGCACAACTGCTTCTCCTGTAAATATGTGTTTGGTGCTGCATCTAAACAGTTCAGTTAATAAAGGACTGAGGGACTTTCCTGTTTTCTCGTCGTCTCTGTCACAGCATTAAGCCCTGAAGCAGTGCAGAGAAAGGCATGTGTAAAGCAAAGTCAGAGTAAGTTCGCGTGGGGTCAGCTCTGGCAAGCATCAGTTCATCTGCTGTGGCTGAAAGCAGGTTGTATTGTCCAAAAGGACTTTTTTTTTTCAGACTACAGGACAAGGATGCACAGTCCATGCTTGTTTCGTGATTTTTCCTTTTTTTAATAATAGGTTGATAAGTACATGAAGGAGATTCTTGAGGATTTGATCAGTAACCTAACCAGCAGTCTGTGGAGGATCAGGGAATCCAGGTATTGCTACGAAAAGTAACAGATTTTTCTTTGAACTCTCTTCTTTTCTCTTCTTCACCATAAACTTGTTAAGCTGAAGAAGTTGAGGGGGAAAAGAGGATGCGTCCTTTCATCAGGATAGAGCCCAGTCTTGTAGTCTGCACTTGAAGTGTGATACAATCTTGAAGCTATTTGCTTCATTGAGCCTGAAATTTTTTATTGCATGTAGCTTGAGCATGATAGTAAACAACGTTCTTTGAAGGAGGAGTTTTCTGGTCACAAAGTTCCTACCTGTCCTTGGACCTGAAATACTGCTTAATGTTAGAAAATCTTGGCAGCCTGGCTATATACGTACTTGGCAGCAGGATGCCAGTTGGTATAGCATTTTTAATAAACTGCTTTTTGTTTATAATGGTTTGTAGTTATGCTGTATTGAAAACTTCAATTTTAATTTCAGTTCTAGACTTTAGACTATTTTGTTTTGTTCTTATACTATACTTAGAGGAAAGAAATCTGTAGTATAGTATAAGAAAAAATTTTGTAACTGGAATGTTTGCAATTTTCACTACAGCGGCCTTTCTCACTTGCTGTCACCTGTTTCAGATTTCACCTGACTGGCTGAACTTTTTTTCTCTGCTGAAGGAGACGTTCTTACGACAGAGTAGATTTAGGGTTTGGGGAAAATAGGAATGTGAAACAATTCTCAGGTTTTTTAACCATTTACTTATATTTATAAACATATCTGTATATACACCTATATCAAATAAGTACACCATGTGAAGGAAATAAAATTTCATGTTTGCAGCTGTCTGGCACTGAATGACTTACTAAGAGGAAGACCTTTGGATGACATTATAGACAAGCTTCCAGAGATCTGGGAAATCCTATTCAGAGTGCAAGATGACATTAAGGTAATGGCACTGATAATTGAACAGGAATCTTGAACAGAAAGTACAGTGGTCAAGCTCTGAGATGTTTAAAGAGAGATTCTCTGAGAAGTCAAGTTGAAGCCAGTGGGAGTTTTGGGTATTAAGCAGACTAGAAATTCAGGCCCCTTGCAGTTAAAATTTCCATGCCACCTTGGAAGTTCTTTATGTATGTTTCTCATGTTTTTAAGTGTTGGTTTTTATTCCTACTGTGCTTATTCTTGATGGTTCAGCATTTTTCCTGGATATAAAAGAATTCCTAAGTACTTGCTTAACTCTCAAGTATAGAAATATTTATTTTGGGCTGCTTGTGTGCTTAAATGACTTGCATGTAGGAAGTCAGAGTCCTCGGGTCCTTCCGGGTTTGAGCTGTGTTCTCTCTGGTTCCAGACTTCTCTGCTCAAGCTTAAGCAAGGCTGAGCTGTTTTCCAAAGTGTGCTGTGTACCAGGAAGTTGCTTCCATACTAATAGATTTAGTGTGTTCAGAAATGTTCCTGGGTACTGAAACCAACTCAGCAGTTTTGCCTCAGTGCTAATGAGCTATATCAGCCTCCAAAATAGAGCAACTGCCTGCAGACTGCCTTTTGAGAAGGATCTAATTCCTGAATTTTACCTGGAAATGTTTTGGGAAGGTCTACTTGTCGCAGGCCACATTTTTTTCCAAGAATGTCCTAAGTCATTACCAGTCCAGGTGATTGTGTTTCAGTACCCAGGAATATTGCTAGATACTGCTTAATTCATCAGTACAAGTAAAATTAAAGAGTCTAGTTGTTGGTGGTGTCATGTGCCACCAGAGCTGCACTAATTTTACTGTTTGCTTTTAGTCCATCTTTCTCTAGTCCTAGACATTCAGTTGAGTAAAGCATCAGTAAGCACCAGGCATTATATTGAGGAGGGGATAAAGCATACCCAAAGCACTGTATACTTCTTTTTGCAATAGAAGGTTCTGTTGCAGTAGAAGGTTTGGTTTTGGATTTTATTGTTTGTTTGGCATTTTTTATTGGGGGGGGGAGGGGGGGGGTGTTTTGAAAAGGACAACCAATAAAATAATATCACAGAGACAAACGTGAATAGAAGCACAGACAACCTGGCGGTGTCAGGCAGGATTGTTGATGTATTGTTATTGAGTAGACCAGATACTCAGATGGACCAAAGCCAAAATTTCTTTGAAAGATATTATATTAAGTATTAGCCATTAATATAGCCTTGTCAGTACTAGTGTTATACTTATCAATTAATGCGAATCATTCTATAGTAGATTTTAAAATAGTAACAATGGATTGTTGACTTCTTTTTTAGGAGACTGTGCGAAAGGCAGCAGAACTAGCCCTAAAAACTTTAAGCAAGGTAAAAACTCTTTAATTTTGTCATTTGCACATGGAGACGTGTATGGTTTTGATGTCAGGTAATCATTCAGTATCATATCTACAGGAGTGACCTGTTTACCATAGACCGTTTTCTTGAAAAGATCTCTAGTATAAGGGGCAGTTGTGATAAACAGAACAGCCCCCTAGAAAGCTATCATAATAAGCTTGACCACATACTCTTCTGTACTTTTGTTGATGCTGGTGAAGTTCTGCTGCTTGAGGATAATGTGATGTTAAGTTCTATACAACCAAAGCAGGTATATAATGAACTGGGTTTTTTCCTCTGATGTCCTTTTTTCCACCACTTGGGAGTGTGATTTAAGGAAACTTCCTGTAACTTCAACAGTTGACCAAGCCAAACTGATCTAGTTGACCAAGCCCAGTGGAACATCACTGGTGTGAAAAAAAGTAATCCAGTTTGGACTTCACTCTTTGGTGCGGTTACTGACACAAGATTTTTTCAGTGTAGTACACAAAGGACTTAGTATTTTGTTTGGTTTTCCTCAAAGAGTCACATCGGTGGAAACGGAAAGGGATCTTAAGAGCTATGTTTGAAGTCACGACCTTCACAGTGCATGCAGCATGACATTTCAATGGCACAAGTGGTGATCTGGTCCCAAAATGTTGTTGGAATTGCAGAATCTGTTCCAATCTAGGACTTGCTGCTCTGCCTTGTGCAATGATTGAATCCATGTGGCTGAGATAGGCTGTCCCTCAACTGAGAGGTCATTTGGTCCATCTCCATCCAGATGCAGATCAAGGCCTGCTGGGCTCTTGAGTTTGCCTTTTCTGGAAGCTGACCATAGCTGACACTCCTTTTAGAGTTGTGGCTTAGGGCTTAATTACCTCCTGGAGAGGAGAATGGAGGTGTAACAGCCTGGGTTTGGCTGTGAGCAGTTGCTCTAGTTGCTGTTGGCTTCTTCTGTCTGACAGAGAAGGTGCTTTAATGTAATCTCAGCAGGAGGTTTGTACATGCTTGTAACACTGATTCTCACCTGTCCCCAGGTCTGTGTGAAAATGTGTGATCCCTCTAAAGGAGCAGCTGGTCAGAAGACTATAGCTGTATTGCTCCCTTGCCTCCTAGACAAAGGAATAGTAAGCACAGTTGCTGAAGTCCGATCTCTCAGGTTAGTTTTGCATCATGTAAGTTCCCTGGAGGTCGGGTCATGATTTTTCCCAAAGAGACTCTGCTTGTTCCCCTGAGTTGCAGGATGCTCTTTGTGTTTGAAGCGACAAGTTTCTCCCCAAAACAGCTTTCCTGCTGAGTCCTTTTCTTACTGAGTTCAAACAGCAGCCCTGGGAACTCTACCTATCTTTTGGGAATATCTGGCCTCTCTGCAAATACCCGAATTCAGTTTCCAGCAGGAAGTTCTTTTCTCCCTGTACCACTGGCAAACTGATCTGCAAGCATTTGCTGCACTTGAGGCTGTCTTTCAAGACTGGCATATCTATTCTGCTTATAAACAAAAAATCCCACGGTAGTGCTTGAAACAGGCTGGTCTTATTTCATGACTGATTGTGAGTAATGAGAGTTCACGTCCCAGAGGCGGCTGCATTTGGTCACACTGTTCAGATACGTTTTATGTCATGTTATGGTTTGATGTCCCTTGATGTGTAGGGACTTCATATGCTTGTCACTTTGTAACCTTGTTTATTCCTTCATTTGCTTGAAGGACAGAAAAGCTGGAAAATTCAGACCTGGAGTGTAGCTGGTCTTTGCAAAAGTAATTTTCTTTGATTGAACATGATTATCCAGGAAGGTTAGAAAGCTCCTAACAAATTATAGTGAATATTTCTTGAATTTTTTCCTCCCTTTTGAAGATACAAAAACCTTTTGTCAAAATGCAGCCTGAGAGATGTGGTCAGTCTGATACTGAGAAGTGGGATTTGAACAGATCGTTGTAATTCGTTTTTCCTTGGGCAGAGATAATGTCTCTGGGGTGACTGCCCAGAGCTTCTTTAAAACATGAAGATGTGTTATTTATTCCTACATCTGTCTGTAGTACTGCCTGTTTGCCCATTCCCTTTGTGATTTGCTGGCCAAAGTAAGCAATCTCTGTGCAAAGCATAGCATCAGTTGAAAGCTCAGGGCTAGGGTATGTTTTTGCTTAAGCAGAAAAATACACAGATTTTTGTTTGCAGGGAGATTTATATTGGTGTATCTGACATTTGGATTGGCCTTTTTGTTGGTCCTGGATTAGAGTAGACCAAAGAGGTTTTTCAGCTAAGTCTGTGTGTTTCTCTGTTGACCTTCCCTTTGATCTTTTTCCAGCATTAACACTCTCGTGAAGATCAGTAAAAGTGCTGGGTCTATGCTGAAACCTCATGCACCAAAACTTATCCCAGCCCTGCTGGAATCCTTGAGTATGCTGGAGCCTCAAGTCCTCAATTATTTGAGTCTTTGTGCAACAGATCAGGAGAAAGTAAGTGCAATTATAATGGGAAAGTATCATTCCCATTGGGAATGGGAAGCTTCATTCAGTGAACAAAAAAATAGCAGATTTGGTTGAGAGGTGTTCAAAGATGCAAAGAGAAATAGCTAGTAAGTTACTAAAAAAAGTTTGGTCATTGGAATATGGCTGGACAAATGTGGGGGTTTTTTTGAAGGGTTGGGATTTTTTTAATTCACTAGACCATTACATATTTCAGAACAATCTTAGTAAGAACTGTTAAATGTCACTTCAGCTTCATGTAGAACTGTGAAACAGGTGAAGAGAGAGTCTGTAATAATTATCTGGAATGCACCTGTACTGTCAAACTTTGCTGCTGTTTTTTCGCAGGGGATTAACTGCAGGACTTCTCATAACATAAACTAGAAGGTGTGCCATAGCACTATGGGCTGGAGGTGGATGTTGTCAGCACTGTGTCCTTTAATGTCTCAAAGAACCATATTAATCAGTAGCAGTCGTCTGGGGAAATGACTGAAACCCACTGTTCAGAAGCGAATTTAGCTAATTTCATTGTGGGGAGGGAAAGGAGTCAAACTCTGCCCTTTGCAAATGAGAAAGGAGTGAACAAAAAGTCAGACTGGGATTTTTTTCTCTTTTTTTTCCTCCCTTTTTTCTTTCTTTTTTCCCTTCTTTTTTTTTTTTCTTCTTTTTTCTTCCTCTTTTTCATTTCCATGATGTCAGGAGTGCATGGTTTAGCTCCTGTACTCCAGCTAGAACATCCATCTGCCTTTGAAAGGGAGACATTCATAGTCTGTAGACATAATTACTTTCTGCCTGTATGGATCTGAAATGGATTTTGGTTTGAGTTTGTGAGGTAGTGAGTTATAGCTGATGTTGCCCTTTCCACTGTTTTCATGTTGAGTTTACACTTGGTTTTGGTTTTTTCCTTTTTTTTTAGACTGCAATGGATAGTGCCAGACTTAGTGCTGTCAAGTCATCTCCCATGATGGAAACCATTAACATGGTAAGTACTTGATTCAGAAGGGTTCAAGTGTAAGGTATGTTGTAGGAAAAGCGTAGGAATCAAAGTGGGAGCTTTACAGAATACCTTTTTGGAGTTCATTTTATTATCACATCTCCATGTGGATGTCTGTCCACCTTCTCTTTCATGTACTGACTTCTCTCATCCTGTTGTCACAGCTTGCTCCTCAGATCAGTTGTAAATAACCTTGGCTCCATTTGGAGTCAAACGGATTGTTTCTCCACCTGAAGGCCTGCCTGCTTTGATGAAGAGGGCATCTTTCAAGTGTTTTTCTTTCGATGGGGGCTCAGCTGGTTCTGGATTATGCTAGCTGCCATTTCTCTTCATCTCTGGCCCACAGTTCCACAATCAGCTTCTCACCTGGGCCTCCAACTGATGATAGTCATTGTTTTTAAGGCACAAATGCTGTCCAGCCCTTGCCTCATGGTGCCTTAGATATCCCTGCCTGGGCCTTGCCAGTGCTTTGATGGTGGAGATGTTTAGAGAAAATGCTGATATCGCTGAAAGCACTGTCAGCAGCTGGTGTTTGGCACCATAGTTTCCTGCTGCTGGAGGAGGAGTTGCTGATGCGCAGACACTGTGCTGTAGGGTCTGTCTTGGCGGAGCTCCCTGCCCTCTGTAAGAGCCTGTCCCTTCCCAAAGAAAAGACCCCTCTTTTCTGCTGAGGCACTGCATACAGCCAGGGGCATGCGAGCAGGCAGGGGGTGTGAGTGCTGAGCAAGTTTTAGGAGAAGCATAGGCACCAGAGCTATTCTTTTTTTCCTGCACTTAGGGAAAAGTAACAACAGCAAGCCCTCCTGTACATAACAGCATGTGGAGCTGCGTTTTGGTGTCAGGTGGAGCGCTCTCTATAAATAGTGTGTAAAGCAGCTGGGGATGAAAGGCTCCATGTAGAAGTGTACTCACTGCCACCCCGCAGGCTGCAGCAGCTGCTGCTGTCCCTCCTCCAGGCCATGCCTCTCCCCTGCCAGCCCTGGGAGGACAGTTGTGCTGCCCTGATCAATGCTTGGGATTTCTAGGGGAGGGGAGAGATAGTGTGGCTACCCTGGAGTAGCGTGAAGATGTCCTGGCTTATGAGCAACCTTCTCTCTATTCCTCTATATTCTGGGGCTGGCTGGGAGATTATATCCTTGGATGGGATATAATGGATTATTCCCTTCACCATACCTGTGCAGGGGGAGGAAGTGACAGCAGATCTGACTTCTGAAGCCCAGAGAGGTTTACCTTCAGTTAGTATGTGATCCTTGAGTTTGCTAGAGGATGGATGTCCCTTCTGCAGACAGTGTGCTACACAGAGTGCTGGAAGCATGAGGCTTTCTGTTTTGCCCAGTGGCATTTTAGGCACAGGAGTTTAGAAATGGTTTGCCTAGTTTGGTTATGTTATTGCTTCAGGGTTTCAGACAGTTGGGGGAATGCTGGGTTTTGTCCTAAGATATGCACACCTTTGCATCCCTTTTCCTCCCCAGAAGGAGTTCTTGCTAGCATGTTACTTTCAGCTTTCTAAACAGTTGGAGTGCAGAAGTACATCAGTTCCAGCCAATGATAATTTTAGCAGGGTCAGCTCAGCATAGAAATAGGGCAAGAGAATCTGTATGTGGTGGAGGCCACTTTGTGGTGCCTTTTTCCCACCATGCAGCAAATTCTTACGATTCAGCTGAAGACCAGCCTGCAGAACTGAGGCACGTCTCAGCTGGAAGTAGACCAGCTTAAGTCTGCTACCATTACCTTTCTTTTTTCTCCCCCCCGCCCTTGCCTTTCTCTAGAGCTTGCAGTATTTGGATGTGTCCGTCCTGGGTGAGCTGGTTCCTCGGCTGTGTGAACTGATCAAAAGTGGAGTAGGCCTTGGCACAAAGGTATGTCTGTGATTTTAATAGTTAATTTGGAAGTGGAGAAGGGAACACAGTGTAGTGTCAACATAAATACTGTTCTTTTGACTGTCTCTTTTAAAGTGACAGCTTGGGCTCATTCATACTGGAGTCATTTTACATCTGAGTCTCAATCCACCTACATTACTTCTGATTTTCTGAATGTGTGCTGCCTCAACCTGCCCTGGGCTACATGGCTGTTGTGCTCTGTGATGGCTGAGTGCAGAAGGTTGTCCTTGATAGCTGTAAATCTTCCAGGACCATCTATCCTGAGTGTGGGTCCTGGTAACTTTTTCACTTCCTAATTCAATTCTTGTCATTCATTTGTTACAAACTCTTTTTCTGCTTTTAACCTTCGCTCACGGCTTATCAGGGCAGAGGCTCGGTAGGCCTAGATCATGTCATACAAGTGCATATAGCACCGCAGCAAGTATTAACAGTAATAACCAGGGGCTAATATTGTTTTATCTTGCCTTTGTTTTCCCTTGCAATCTTCCAGGGAGGTTGTGCCAGTGTAATTGTGTCATTAACCACACAGTGTCCTCAGGACTTAACACCTTATTCAGGTAAGGTTTGTTTCTAGTGTCAGGTTTTAAAGGTGCTTTTCGTTGCTGGTCTGTGGGTAGTATTTCCTCCCTATTGGCCCTTGATTTTATCACAAGAATGATCTTTACGTGTGTATTTTCCTCGGAGAGCTGTTTGAAGTTGCCTTGTGCGTATGAGACTGGCATGCTGGGGGTAGGTCCTGGTGATGTTAAATATGTCACCAAGTTGGGAGAGGCAGAGGAAGGAGTTCAGGGAATTCACTAGCGCCCAGCAGCAACAGGCGGAAATATCTCTAGACTTTCTTGGAGCAGACTAACAATGCCCGTGTTAGTGCAGCACTCTCAATAAGCACTTGTTCCTTCAACTTGAGCTATGGGAGGACCATAAACAGGGAATTTGCTTCCTTGGGTCTTAGTCTTCTCTTTACAATTTATTGTGATTTGATAGTAGAAAGAAGGTCACCTTTCTGTCGCAAAATAGAAGTAAAGCTGAAAGCATGATAAGCTGGGGTGCTCACGTAGAGGAACATTATCAGTCAAGGTGTGCAGGCTGAGGCTGGCAAAACGCTAGCTTCTGCTGAGCCTTGCTGTGTTATGCTGTGTACTTGTTTAAACATAAGGACCAGCCAGACCTATAACCCTGCAAACATGCGACAAGGAAAAATGCATAAATTCAGACAATCTAATGAAATGCAGGCTATTGTAATTCTTGCCACAGCAATAAAAACATGATACTTCTGATAAAGTGAAGTCTCTTCCAACAGGCAAACTTATGAGTGCTTTACTTAGTGGCCTGACTGATCGCAACAGCGTGGTACAGAAGTCTTTTGCCTTTGCTATGGGGCATCTAGTCCGGGTGAGTTGGGGTTTGAGGTGGTTTTAGGTCTTATTTTGCTTTCTTGTTGTTGGGGTTTTTTTGAAGTGTTTGAGTGATTTGAGTCTCTTCCCTGTTACAGACTTCCCGGGACAGTAGCACTGAGAAGCTGCTGCACAAACTCAGCAGTTGGTACATGGAGAAGGAAGGTATGTTGCTTTTGGGGTGTTGAGTTACAGAATACAGTGCAGAAAAAGTTCCTGGTGATAGCAAAAGCTGGTAAAGAAACATTTCTATATTGTGATGCTTGGTTTCACTGGCTGAATAATTCCCATGCATCGTTACACAATACTGTGCATTCCTCTGCTTCCCAAGAGGCAGACCAAGCTGTTAAAGGAAAATCCTGCTTCCCAGTCATAATGTGTGATTGTTTTGCTCCTTCAGAGCCAGTTTACAGAACAGGCTGTGCTTTAACTGTGCATGCTATGGGACGCTACAGTCCAGACGTAGTGAAGAACCATGCCAAACATGTGCTGCCATTGGCTTTTCTGGGCATGCACGAGGTTCCCGATGACGAGAAAGGAGAGAAAGAGAATTCTACTCTGTGGACTGAAGTTTGGCAGGAAAATGTACCTGGTAAGTTGTGTTAAGAGTGGTAAAAGCTTTCTGGGAAGCATGGGGCAAGAAGTATCATGCTTTCTGGAAATCCATTTTGGAAATACAGAGTTCTCATGGTAAGAGATTTGGGAAGCTTGTTTCCATTTTCTTCCTTGCTAAAGATGTCCTGTATGAGTTTTGGCAGGTTAGCTTCTCTGTGGCTATTTAAAATAATTACAGAGGTGTTGATCACAGAGGTGAGGATACACAAACACAGTCAGGAGAAGTATTTTAATATTGTGAGGCACTGAATGCCACTGTAATATGGCCCTGATCATGGCGCAGATAGCTGGAAATCTTTGGAAATTTTGATGTGGAGCCTTGAGTGGGCTGCTGCACACTCTGAAGTTACAGGGGACTTTGGCCTGTGTCTCGGGTTGGAGATCTCTCTGGTGATGACTGTGGTTTTAACTTCAGTGAATGAATCTACGCTACAGAAGGGCTATTTTGCCATGCTTTCTGTCTGTAGAGGAAGACCTGGATGCATGGTGAAATGGTTTTGCTAGTTCCTTCTCTGACCTGTTTTCGGATCTGGTCCCTCAGTCACCAGATTACTTTTCTGGAGTTTGGGAAAGGAGCTGCAAAAAGGTTTTCCAGTGACCTGTTCTTGCGAGAGGAAAAAAAAAAGAAAAAAAAGTTATATTCCTTAGAAACAGGCTAACACAGTGTCTAGTGTCTGCCATATGGAAGGACTGAGATGAGCTCTTTGCCTAGATAAATGCTAAAGATTTTCTTTGGAAGCACCGAGAAAACAGAACCCATCTTCAGTCAACCTGGGGGGAATTCTTCACCCCTTTGCCTGAAGTAGGCCTTGCTGATATGTTTCATGGCCAAAAAAAAAAAAACAGTCTGCAATCTGTAACTGCTTTTTTTCTTTTTTTGTTCTTTTTTTTTAAATAAGATCAGATTTCTGTTTTGGTTTTTTGTGGCAAAATTACAGTTTCCCTCTGTTTGATGCGCAGGTACTCAGGGCGGCATCAGACTGTATATGCAGGAGTTGATAACCATTACCCAGAAGGCTCTGCAGTCCCAGTCCTGGAAGATGAAAGCCCAGGGAGCAGCTGCCATGGCATCAATTGCCAAACAGACAGGCTCCCTTGTACCGCCGCATCTGGGAATAGTCCTCTCCGCGCTGCTGCAAGGCCTGCCAGGGAGAACCTGGACTGGGAAGGTAAAAAAGGAACTGGCACCTCGCGGATCGCTGTGAGCACTAGCACGCAGCCCTCGAGCCGGGAAACGCGATGTTCTGTGCTGCAGAGCAGCATGTGTAGGCACTCTGGCTTAGGGAGTCTGCCTTTTGCCCTGCATTTAGCAGATACAAAAATGACAGGGAAGATAAGTAGGTGGAGTTCAGATAGCTTCAAGAGTTGGGTTCCCACTTAGTCTACTTCCACTGCACCATATTCTAGCCTTGAGGTGTACTAGCTTGTGCTCAGAGGCGCTGCAAGGCCCCTTTCCACTGCCAGTTCAGTGCAGACGGAAAGCCAAGTCCTCTGCAGCCTCTACAGCAGGAGTGGCAGGAGCCAGACGTTGCTTCTCTAGGCTGGTGTCACAGGTGTATTTCCCCACTACCTCTTGCAGCAGAGTACAAAGGTTTCCCCTGTGTGACAGGACTGTGCCATTTGACTGTGTAGCACTTCTCAGTGGTATCTGTTTTACTCATTGCAGGAGGAGCTGTTAAAGGCCATTGCCAGTGTCATCTCTGCATGCAAGTAAGTGTCTCGAAAGAGGTGGTACCCTCAGGATCTGGGATCCAAAAAGGAGGTTGTTGCACAGTGTTGTTACCTGTCTGATGCTAAGGAGACTCTAGAAAGTTTTGAAGACCATCCTAATCTCCCATCAGCATGTGAGGAGTCTCTCTCCACTCGCTTGTCAATGTGTGGGTCACTGGTGAGAGCTGGGAGGGAGAAGTGATGCTTCACAGGGACCTGCAGAGGTAAATGTTTGATTTAAGGCAAGGAAGAGGATGTTGAGAGGCCAGAATTGCTAAGAATAAAGAAGAGACTAAGGGAAAGGATGGAGACCTTAAAGGGGAGGAGAGAGGAAGAGGTAGAAGAAGAGAGAGGGGGGGGAAGTATTGGAAGCATATGAGGAAAGACAGGAAAGAAAATCAGGGAGAACAGCAGGGTAAGAGCAAAGAAGAGCACCAGAGTGTAACTTCAGTTACAACTGTTGGTAGGCAACCCTGTGCCTGGACACAGGAATTGCTTCCTATCTGTGGGAAGGGTGGTGTTTGGGAAGGGATTCATGTGGGTCTGATCGTTTCTGTGTGCCTTGTGTTTCAGTGCAGAGCTGCAGAAGTCAGTGCCTGGCCAGCCCACCATCAATGATATTGTCCAGGCTGTCCTGAAAGAATGTCGGAAAGAGAACCTAAAGTATAAGATGGTGGCACTGCGCTGTGCGGCTGGAGTGCTTCAGGCAACAAAGGAGGACCGGTTCCAGGAGCTGGCAGATATCATCTTTCCCATGATAAAGAAGGTGACAGTTCAGCTTCTTGAGTTTTCCCTCTTTCAAAAGAAAACACCTAAGTGGTGACAGTCCAGCTGATGCTGTTTTGTACACACCAGGCTTCTGCCCAGAAGGCTGCTGATGTGAGGAATACCCCACACTCAGCCAGATCCTTGGTGGGGCTGAATACCAGACTGTGGGTGAGCCCTGGGAGGGGTTAAACCTGTGCTGCCCAAATTCTGAATTAGTCCAACTGTTCTCTAGGCATAGTCCTTCCTGTGGTGTCCAGCACTGCCCCAATACAGCATTAAAAGTTAATTCCTAGCTGTTCTACAGGCAGCAAGAGACTCCTAGGAAGCTGTGTAGAGTGCTTCTGTTTAGTACCTGCAGTGCTATGCAGCTCTGCAAGTGGGACTCGTATAGCACAGGGAAGTGTTTGGATGCAAGGCCACGGAGCCTGCTGTGCACTTCTGCGGGCTGCCGATAGCGCCAGAGCTACTGGTGGCCAAGGGGGCCTGCACTCCATCTGTATGGAGGCAGCGGCTGGGTACAAGGACTGGTGTGCGCAGACTGCAAGGGAAGACTGAATTGTACTGAAGTGCGTGGCTAGCCTGCCCTCGTCCTTCTGTCGATCATACCTTCCCCCCATGGCCTCCGCAGAACTCTCTTGAGAGCATGGGCACGGGTTTACCAAAGCATGACGAAGAGGATGAGGACATGAGGGAGAAAGAGGTGCAGATGGAGTCCCTGATCTGTGCCTTCGAGACCCTGGGCAAAGCCTGGCCGAGGAGCCCGGAGACACAGCGTAAGTCAGCTAATGATGTGCAGAGCAAACTTTCTCAGCTCAAACTGTTTCCGCTTAAAAGAGGGAGGAGGGAGGGACCTGGAGATCATGTGGGGAGTGGGGAGGCTTTTGAGGAGGTGCAGGATCTCGCTGCCTGCAGCTCGCAAGATCTTCAGTGAGAAAGCTGCGCCAACAGCTTTCCCACAGAGTAGCCCATCCTTGGGGAAATTCCTTTACTGTTGTCTTCACTTCACTTCACCAAACTGTTCTGAGTTTGTGGAGACACGCAGGATGCCTGAGGTGGCTTGCCTAATCAAAAGCAGCCTAGTTCTGCTGCTCACATTTACATTTGCATCAAAGCTGGTACGAGGTAGAGGAACTGGATATATCTGAAAAAAAACAGGTTGCTTTTATTAGCATGGCAGAATGTGTGATGCAGCTGTTTATCTTCCAGTGTTTGTTAATGAGAGTGTTGATGCAGTGAAGATTTTCAGGGTCACTTGTTACAGGATGTTGGCTTGGTCATACGCAGTGACTGGCTTGATGTCACTTGGAGAGGAGCACAAGGAACACCTGGGAGAGAAAGCAGGAAGTGTGTCCTTCTGCCTTTCCCCGTGGTAACACAATGACATCCTTATTCTTCTGTAGGTTGCTATCGCCAAGAGTTTTGCAAGTTAATGTGTGACCGTCTGAAACTCAGCACATGGAAAGTGCAGCTTGGAGTGCTACAAGCCATGAATGCCTACTTTCAAGGGTAATTCTCCTTTCTGCAATCCACTTCGATGATATTTTTTTTTCTTTGTTGCTTCAAACTGTTTAATGAAATTGAGGATGACACTGAATTCTCGGAGGAAGTCGAGCAGACTTCTGTCCCAGTGATGCAGGGTGTCTGACTGTTTTTGCATTTGCCAGGCTAATGCTGTTTGATGAGGAGCACTCAGACCCTGTGGCTTTGACAGAAATACTGTTGGAAAGCTGTTCATCTATCACCCATTCTTTAGGTAAATAGACTTCTCCCGGTTTGTGGTCAGTGATCAATTGCTTGTTAATACATTCCTCCTCTGGGGGTTGGCTGGTAGAGGAAGTGCAGAATAAGCATAAGCTGTCAGAGATAACAGTTTGTCCTTCCTTGCACTGCGCTGTGATAATTCTGATGTTGCAGTAGCTGTTCAAGACAGTACTATGCAGGGTGCTGTGCACAGAGAATTAAATTCCTCTGGTGCAAGAGAGCTTTGAAAGGGGAGGGAGAGGCAGACAGCAGACTCTGTGCAACCTCTCCAGAGTGCAAATCGGAAATGTAATAATTTTCTCCATGCAGAAGATGGACCCCACCTATCAAGCTATTACTGATTTAATGAAACACAAGTTTTTCTCCACCGTTCAGACTTCTTCAATACATATGCATTGGAGAGACACAAAATGTTCTCAGACAGCCAGTGCATGAAGCTCCAAGGCTTTGAGGCAGTCTGTGCTCTCCCTGAGCAGTGCGCCCATGGGGATATAAGTGCTACCTATATAAAGTTGACAGTCATGGGGCTGTTTATTACTTTGGTAGTGTTCCCACTTGTCCTGTGACTGTAACAGTGCCCCAGGTCTCCTCATACCTGCATGTGGCTCTTGTTGCTGGTATGCCTAAAGGCAGCACCTACTTTAGAGCTAGCTACCAACCCAGAGACCCCTTTGGGGAAAGTTTCTTTTCACTATCAGTCCTCCTGGAATGAGACTTTAACAAGATTTTTGCTCAGGAGACCACATAACTTTTTCTGACAAGCTTGTGCTTGATGGCATAGGGTTTATGTACCCTCACTTAAAGCTACTTGTTAAAATTTGGAGGGTTTATAGCCATTACAACTCACCAGAACAGTCTGTTACACACAGAAATCGTCTGTGGTCACATTGCAGCTATGCCAGCATTGTTCCCTTTCAACATGTGTCAGGAATAGTAGCAAGTGGTAATAGCAGAGGCGTGGTAATAGCAGAGGCGATGCACAAGGTTTAGTCGACTTGTCAACCTCTAGTTGGTCACTTTCTGCCATTCAAATGTGTCTAATTGGGGAGCACTGCAGACTGCCAGCACAGATGAGCTCAGTGAGCTGTGCTAACAGAAGTGATCTGGAGACCAGCGGTGACTGCTCTTTGTACAGTTAGTGTGCCTTTGGTTCTCAATGTGGTTATGGGATTTTTTGTTTGTTTTTAAATCCCTTAGAAAACAAAAGCTACACGTCCATAAGAACAGAAGCTTTGTCTGTGATACAACTGCTGCTCACCAAACTGCAAGGTGAGACTTTTTGCTTGCCACCTGGGAGAGCCACTGTTTGGTATCGAAGGCATCTGGCTGTGTGGCCTGGAACCCTGGAGAGGATGGCATTACCTTCTGCTTGCAGCACTGGGTGATTTCGGGGCGGTTGGGACTTGGAGTTCTGTGCTTGGTGACTTGGGAAACTCGGAGAGGGCTTGAAGTAACTGTGGGTGAAGTCAAGGTCTAAAGTACTGTCGGGTACTGCTTGGGTGAGGAAGATGTCCTGCAAGGAGGGTCCCAGGGAGAGCGTGCAGGACTGAGTGTGTAGTCAGATTCTGCATTATGTACAAGCTCCATAGAGGGGAGAGCTCCGGTTTGTGCAGAAGAGTAATTTTTACCCTCTCAGTGCCAAGTTTGGTTCCTCATTGTTAATTTAGGATTTAAGCCTTGCAGAGTTTACTTCGGAGAATGAGTCTCCTTAGGTCTCAAGGTCATACGTGTCTGCATTTGTTCTGTAGCAAATGCTTCCTTTGGATTTCTGTTGGGCACTTCATGTTTCCTTTATTTAGCAAGAGTCTTCTTACATTACATGAAGCAGTTGTGAAGTGGGAAACATTTGGTTCTTCAGGCCCTTGTTTTCACGTCACAGGCTTAGACAATCAAGCCTAGTCTAAACAGGCATGACTCCCTGTGCAGCAGGTAGCACATGCACCTGAGTGTCCAGTTGAATTTGCCTCCACCGGGAAGAGCAGTACGGATTGCGTGTAAAATGTTGAAGCCGTCACTCTTTCAGCCTGTCTGGGCATGGAGATGGCCTGTTGGGTTTTTTGGCATTCTGGTATTCATGTCCAGTGTCTGTCTGTCTTTATCTACACAGAAGCTCAACAGTGGGAAAGCCTGACACTAGAAAGCAGAGAGCACCTCATTCGTTCGTTGTCTACGATGGCGTCAGATAGCAGACCCGAGCTACAAGAGAAGGCATTTATATTGAAGAAAACACTTGAAAATCTTGACTAAGTTGTAAAACACAAACTACGAAGTGCCATGTAAAACAAAAACAAAAAAGTGCAGTGGTCTGAAAACCAAGTGGGAAAATTAAGATTACTCTGTAGCATGCATCATTCCTGGCCAAAATAAAAAATGCCTTAAATTCTTTTCCCCATTAATGTTATTTTTACTCTTTTAAGCTGATGGCTAGTTGTTTTATCAGTGAATACCTCTAATGATCTGCCCTAGAATGTTTATAAGTTTGCAACATCAAAAATGTTGAGGGCAAGATGCTTTTTTTTTCTTTAAATCGGCAAAAGAATGTTACTCAGATCCCCCTTGTCCTTCAAAGGAATCGTTGAAAAACCACTAGCACAGGAAGTGAAAATCAGCGTATTTGATTTTCACTTATGTCGCTTGTGGAGATCTGTTACCTGGTGTCTAAACAGTAAATCTTCGGGACTCTGCAGCAGAGCTAGTGTTTGTCATCTATAAAGAATGAAATGCTTCCCCTAATGAAGCCTGTGTTAAACTCCTGTGGCTTCCCAGGGGCAGGGTTTCATCTGACACCCGCCTCTGCTTCTGCTTGCTCTTTCCTTGCAGCCTGTTGTCTGAGAGTTATGAAAGGCAGAGTACTGTTAACTTCGCTCCTTCCTCCTTCTCTGACCTCAACACGGATTGACCGAGACTATGCCTTCCCCAGCTAGCAACCTCGGCCTCCCAAACTTTAAATGAGAACTTTTTTCCTCAAAGGATGCACAAGAGAGCACTTTACTGAGCTGTGTGGGACAAAGTTGGGCCTAGTTGGTGCCCAGGTGGAACACTGCTCTTCTCAAAATTGTTTTGCATGGACACTCCTCAGCTGCAGGAAAAAAAATAGGAAAACAATCTTTTCTAGATATGTTTTTGAAGAGTGTTCGAAGTTTGCAATGACACGTTTTTTTAATAGTGGTAATGTTTTATTCCCTTCCTGTTCGTAACCCTGTTCTTGCTTTGGAAACCTGTAATGATTTAGACTTGTCAATATTTGTAAGAAACTGAATCATCTGTCATTTCTCAGCAGCCCAAGTCATGCTGGTTTCTAGCAAATACTTTTTAATTTGCACTTAAGAAGAAAGACTATATCTGCATTAACGTGGAGTAAAATTGCTATATGATGATGTGGCCATGCTGCCTGTCTCCTTTTTTTGCCCTCCTCCGATAAGAGACAAACCTGACCACTATAGCAACAGACTTTTAATAGTGTAGAGTTAGCACTGCACCATAATCTGACCAGTATGTGTACAGCTTTTTGGGGATAAATGCTTTGCTGACGGTGAAATAAAATCATTAGTGTGGGCAATATCATGTCCATGGCTTTCAGCGTAGGAAGGCTTGTTTCTTTTCTTACAGTCTGCAGCTCCTTTCAGATGTGATCTGTTAGGGAGAGGATTGCTCAGATAACGTCACGGTTCCTCCATGCCCATTTGTTCAGAATCAGGTATGCAGTACCTACTTTTCCCTCAGGTGCCATTTCCCATGCAGTGTTTTCTGGTACTGTAACAATCTCGTTGTCTGACTTGCTCTCCACGGGAAGGGAGGAATGCGATTTGTGCACACCTGGTAAGAAAATGTCAGCAAGAAATGGGCAGAGCTGTCCCACTGTGGCTCTCGTGTAGCAGAAACCTCAGCGAGCACTATTGCATTGTACACTAGAACTGGTCAGTGGGCAACTCCTTGGTGCTGGGAGCTGGTGCTATAACGTTTTGATTTACACCGTGTTGCAGGGAGCTGCTCTTTGTTTACGTGTAGTTTGAACTATTGAGCACAGTGTACATTTTAAAATTTTACTGGGCAAATCACTTTGCAGTATCTTTAAAAACTTGCTTACTATGACATGTAGTGTCTTGAGTGCTCATTTCTTTTGTATTAGATGAGTATTACCAGTGATGCTTTGCTGTAGCAGTTCATTGTCTGACTTGGGTTTTTTTCGTATTGGTGAGTGACAGTAACAGAAAAGCAAGAGCCTCCACATCTCTGGTAATCTGAGTTTTCACTGTGGACTGGAGTATTCAGAGGCAATGCCTAATATGGTCAAATGACCGTTAAGTAGAATAACTGTAATCGTTGTCAATAGCAACCTGAATTTCTCTATTGGGGATTTACACTAGAGGGAAGAGCGTATTCTAGGAACTCTACAGAGAGCTGGGTTAACAACTCTGGCCAAGAGTGTTAGGAAGGTTAGAGATGGTATAACACTTTCTGAATCACAAAGCAATATGTCTTTCTCGTGATTACAGAACGGATTCAGAGCTCCTCTCTAAAGCACGTGCCTATACACAAAACCTACCTGTACAAAAGTTAATTCAGTCAGAGGTTTGATTTCTACCCCCCTCGCATTTGTAAACTTGACAGGATTAAAAAAAATAAATAAATAGATGTGGCCTTCCTAGAGTTTTTCCTCTAAAAGTGATTGCACTATGTAAAACACACTGTACTTTGCCCAGTGCGGGCATTTCTTGTGCTGCTGCAATGCTTTGTATACCTGAGTGCAGTGTGCAGACTTGACTCTAGCACTCACATTCTGACCTACAAGCTGTCGCTTAAATGGATGTATATTGAGAAAAGTTTTCTAATGTTGCAAGATCTCCATCAAATTCACTGCAATCTGTACTGTCGAAGTATGTGAATGGTCTGACTGAAAGAAAACCCTCCTGCTTACCAAAAAGGTAAATTTAAATAAAAGCTGCATGACCTGTTCTTCGAAGTGACTGGTAGTGTTTTTTCCTCCCCCTGCGAGTGTTTTACAGCATTCTTGTGTTGCACATTCAAAGCGCAGCTTTGTGTTCTGCTCTGCGCTGACCTGCCTGCCCTCTGGCCGCAGAGGCCCTGGTTGCGGCCTCAGCTGCTCAGACTGAAGGTGGCTGTGCGACAAATGACAGCATCCAGTTAGGAGGAACTGCGTGAATTTGTTTTTTAAGCCAACAGCTTGGTCTCTTGCAACCAGGCAGGGTTATGGGATGTATGTATATTTATTTATTATATACATTAAAAAACCATGTATAATTATGTTCCATGTATATATAATATATACATATATGTGGAAGATAATTGAAAATACATTTAAATAATATTCAAGAACTTAACATTTCCAAACTATTCCAGACATGGACACATCCCCCCCAAACCAGCCTCAATTAAATTTACTTTACTAAATGGTATTCTGAAAGGAAGAAAAAGAGAAAAAAAATCAGCTAAGCAGAGGAGAGCGATGGATGTTCATGGATGTTAGCTATCAGCTGGCTGCAGCATCATCTGGAAAGACGAACGTTGTCAGACCCTGCACCCCCAAAACATGGAGCCTCTCCGCTGCTGCTGCTGGGTCCACGTCCCTCTCTCCCAGGTCCTCATCCCTCTGTGGCGCTGTGACTAGAGCTGGATTTCTGCCGTCTGAGCGCCAGCTGCACAGGCACATTATTATTTCTGGCCAGCGAAGGCAGCAGGATAACAGTATTTGGGTTAATTGGTAAGGGAAGACAAGGGAAAGGGAGGTGGTGGGGAAAAAAAAAAAAAAAAAACACACAACACATCAGGATGTCTGAATTTGAGTATGACCATCCATGTCTAAAAATACTTAAGATTTACCACTAGTGTTTAGAGTATACAGAGTTAAATAATCAAACTTTGAGAAATACAGCAGGAAGTTCAAAATTGAGGAAGTGTTTAATTCTGAGTAGGCACTGTTCAATGAAAAACAGGGGAAGGAAAGCACATACACAATCAGGCTGTGTAGTTGACAATATTTATTCATAAAAACATCAGTGCAGCAAATTACAAAAATCTTAAAAATAACTTGGGAGTTAAAATTGTTGACAATTGCCTTGCTTCTTAGAAAACAATTATAGTAGCTTAAAAATTGGTATGCTGCTTTTCTGTGGTATTTGACAACCGGAGATGAAGACAGTGTTCACACTTCACAGCAGGTTTTCTGAATGCCATGAACACTGCAAGTCAAATCAGATTTTCCTCATTCAAAGGCTTCAGTTCCTCCCTTTGAGCTTACAGAGCTACTGTTAATGTACGTTTACGTGTAAATGCTTATAGAGGGATTACAGAATTACTTACGGGACACCAAGAAGAATAAATGTGGCCAGTTTAGCTAATACTAACAGGCAAGAGTCTCCTGTGAATTTCAATTCCTAATGGGGTGCAGATATGAACTAAAAAAGCTAAGGCATAACAAAATCTACAAGATTGAAAATACTTTTTTTAAAAAAAACCTAACATTAGAGAGTTTCTCCCTGGCCTAGCTACAGACTGGGGACAGAGAACACTTAAGAAGCTGCTACTACACGTGAAGGGCCAGTGGAGAAGCTTCCCAGTTCTGCAGGTCCTCTCTTGTCAGTCTTACGTACTTTCTGGGCTTTCTCGAGGGCAGCTCCACTATTTCTGCTTTGAAACTGTTCGTATCTTGCAATAGTGGATACGCCATCCACAAACTTGGTCTTGTAGAGGACATTGGCGTTGTTAAACATTCCATCCTTCAAGGACACCACAATAAACTAAAACAAACCAGAAAGCTTAAAGTAAATGCTGCCATCCAAATAAAGACTTTAAACAACACTGGAAAAGGCTTCTAAAAGGAGGATTCCTTTTACTTTATTTGGCTAATATCTTGGTGGTAATTCTTAAAAAAATATTCTAAATAACAACTGAAGCCTAACAGAATGTGCTAAGCAGGTTAACATACACCCACGGGCCAGACGTTTTCTGCAGCTAACCATGCACAGCTCTGTCCATATCCCAGCGCTTGGCCTGGGATACAGGACACAACAGAGAACACCCATTCATGGTGCATCAATCACTGGAAAAAGTGTTGCCACAAATTGTGTAAGAATGCAGGATCTTTCATAGTCTAAAGATACTGCTCAAATTACTTTACAATACTGGTACAAATGTTCCCCTCCTCTCTCTCATAATTTGGAAAGGTCACGTCCTACCACCAAAAAGAGATGGGTACTTGCCTTTCACTCAGAGTAATAAGTTTCTTCGGTTCTACAGATTTTTTTCATGCATAGGCCACAGTGATAGAGAAATTCTTTATGCTAGTGCCTGGCTTATTTCAACAGGGTCAAAAATAAAATATTTTTAAAGCTCAAGTTAAGGAACTCCAGAAAAAAACCAAATCAGGATGTGGGTCATGCCTGAAATTGATCGTATCACAGATATTCTTCCTATTACTACCTGTTTTTTAATGCAGCAGCGGCTACATTAAAATATAACACTTAGCAGTTTCACAGTAGCCATATCATGAGTGTAACTTCCAGTTGAAACAACTTAGAAATACAATGCACATCTCTGAATAAAATACTTGAACAGCTGAGACTCCTCAGCAGCAGACTGCCTCTGAACACAATGAAGTGCATAAATAGATGATCACAATAGTTTCAAGATCATACCTGAGAGTGTCTGAAATGAGTATGAAGCATCTGCCCAATATTCTGGGTATGCGAGAGATCAAGGGCTGCATCCACTTCATCCAAGATGTAAATTGGGGCAGGTTTGAAGAGGAGCATGGATAAGATCAAGGACAAGGCCACCAATGATCTAATATAGAGAACAAGAAAGTTATGTTTTACCTTCTTGTTTGAGAGGCTTTGGCTTATGAAAACATTTGTTTGGTAGTAACAAAATGCTCTCTCAAAAGCAGATTCAGGCTATGAGTTCTGAAGAGACAGAATGACAGCTTCTGCCACAACTTCTGATTTCAAAATGTGAAGCCTTCTGCCAGAAACGGCAAATGTTACCTACTCTTTTATCAGAAGATCAGGTTAGTTGGGTGATGATATTTAAAATCATGCTGAGTTTTGCAGTGCTGTTTTTCAACATACAGTTCTTGAAGCATTCTGTCCTTCAGAAAGTTCTGTATCTCTGTCTCACCTCTTCCTAAATTCTGTCTCTACTTTTCAATTTGTTAGGTTTTTCCTTCCAAGTTGCAAAGAAGCACATACCCTACAGAGTAGCTGTAATCACTGGAGAAGAAAACTGTTACCGTGACACTACTTTGACACCGGGACAGAACTTGTCTATATAGATTTTTGAGATTACAACTCAAAGGCTGGAGCATTTAATTCAACAGTACCTCAGTACTACCTAGAGTTAAACTAACTGCAGTTTTCTCACCATTCAACTCATTTTTTGGTCACTTCTCCACGGAACAAAATCTTGTTATCATATGCCAAGTAATGCATTGTTCTAAGTTGGATTCCTCTTTGAACTGAACTGAATTAATAATGCTTTCAATATTAAGTCAGGTTGGAAGGAGAAAGGAGTCCCTAACTTGACTAGGGAAAAGATTCATTTCTTGCTTTTCTGAACTATAATCAGCTAGACATATCAATTATATGTACAACTGCAATGGAAAACAAACAAAAACCCCACAAAGTTCGCCAACCTTTGTCCTCCACTAAGTTCTGTTAAGTTTTCCTTCCAGGTGTTTCCTAAGGCAACTCTGAACTCCAGACCATCCAAGGTATTCTGGGTTTTACAGGCTACTAGCATAGCTTTGGCTCCTGGTAGAAGTGTTGAGAAAATTGAACCGAAGTCTTCATTCACCTGGAAGTCAGACCATAAAAGATGTATGTACATGCCTTGAATCAAGAGCACAAACAGCTAAAAACTTAGTGGTAAGCTGCACTATGCTCTAGATGTCTTGCCCAATTTAACCCAATCACTTCTTATGTCTTGAAGATTAGCACATACAGGATAGTGAGAAAATGTTAGCATATGGAATCTTTTATTTTCTCCGTACTGAAAAGAGAAGCAACACTCAGAGAGAGAGAGAGAGAGAGAGATGTAGGCCACCCTACACTAAGCATTTTAGAAGGATCAAATGAAAACAATATTGGAAGGCTTCTTTATGCTATCAGCCAGGGAAATAGTTATGCCCTACCTCAGATTTATTAACTGGTAAATTGTGATTTCCCTCAATTGAAGGACTATTAAAAGCATAAGCACCTTGTAAGAGGCACACACTGGCATCCTCCCCTCTCCTTTTTTTCCCAGGATTACTTAAGCAATGTCAAGGTATTGGATGGGACACAACTTTGTAAATGTACGTTAAAATTTCCTAATTCAAGGAATGGATCTGAGAACGCACTTATTCCACCACCCGTGATGCTTTTAAGCACAATTCACTAATTTTTGCCAAACAAGATTTTGCAGTGAAAAGGTACCATTTTGTCAGTGATATCTTGAGTACAGACTGAAACTTCATTTGTGAATAACTTAATCTTAGATATAATCGATCTTCTCAAAGGCCAAAAAGTACACGTTATCCTGGTACAGCAGAAAAGAATGTGTAAAGAACTTTCCATGTAGAAAGGGAAAATTTTATACTTTTGTTATAGTTCATGATATGAGAGATCTAGTTAAGAAGGCAGAGTGCTTAGATAACAGAAACATAGATCAGCTGTTGCTCTATTCCAGTATTGCCCATCCTATCAGTGACAGGAACAGTAGCCCAGGTCCACAGCCCCACATTGTATGGGGCTACACAGAACCAGAAGATTTTAACTCTGGTCAAATATTGGTTTAAGCAAACAAAAAGAAAGATAGACTGAATCACTGTTTTGTCCAACTTCCATGTGAGAGACAATGATTTCAGCATGCCAGTAGCTTAACCTTCCTTAAATTTTTGTGGGCACTAAAAGGGAATGGTGAAGTAGTTTTGCAGGTTTAACTGTATCTTTACAATTCTCAGAGAATTAATCTTATTCTTAAGAATGAGATGAAACAGGAGAAATTAAGTGGTTGTTTTGTAGTTTAAGCACTAGGCAAGGGAGATTAGTTCTGGAAAGTGACATCTTTTCTTTTTCCATAGAAATATGCAAAACAGTAATCTAAGATAAATCTCATCCTCTGCTAAAATGTGAAGATTAGATTTCAAGTGTCATACCTTTTTCCAAGCAACATGTAAAGCTTCAGTTTTCTTCTGGTCAAGCTCTTCAATAGTTGCAAGAATTTTTGACTTGTCATTCTCTACAATTCTTTTTTTCTTCATTAAGTCATTGTACTGGTGCAAGGAGAAGAAAAGATTGATTTCAATGAACTTAGTGCTCAAATACATTTTGTGCTAATCTTATAGTTTCACTGTTTATCGTTTTTGTAACTATGAAATAGCCATTAACCACAAGATTGAAATCCAAAGCATTCATTTAGCTGTATCCAGGTTTTAAGTTTTAGGATATTATTTGCAAATTAAAGCATTAGAATTTTCAACAATCGGCAAAGGGGAAGACCAACATTACTCTGAAAGTCACACTTCATTTTCAAGTTAAACATGTTTCATTTGCCTTTCCACAGAAGAGAGGATGTTTCTGGAGACTGATATGAAGAACAGGC
The DNA here is from genome assembly GCF_034638445.1 of Ciconia boyciana. Taxonomy (NCBI): domain Eukaryota; kingdom Metazoa; phylum Chordata; class Aves; order Ciconiiformes; family Ciconiidae; genus Ciconia; species Ciconia boyciana. Next base: position 92,079,691 of record NC_132937.1, on the reverse strand, counting down.
CAATTCTAATAATGAAACAGTACTAGAAAAAGTTGAAGTGTCAGTTAGTGGACAATTTGAGACAAACCTGGAATAGCCTCAAGATACAGATAAATTCGAGACAACTCTGGAATACCTTCAAGCTATTGTGCTTGAAGATGAGCAGTTTTTTGAGCTGCAACCTTTGGTAAAGTATGTAATTCTCAGCTACTGTAATGGATACCACAAAGCTTGCCTGATGCTGCTGCTGCCAACTTAGGATGGACTGGGATAGGGAGGAATAAAATTATTCTTTTTACCATCCAAAGTCAAGATTATGCATAACCTAGAAAACTAGTGCACAAATGAATAGTTCAAAAATGTAAGATTAGTATAAAAGATCTAACAAAGGTTTCCTGCTGTCTCACAAAGATTTAAAGCAGAAAATGTTTACCTTCTCCTCTGTCTCAGAAAGCATATTCATAGCTCTCATGTTCACGTTCCTTCCCAACTTCTCTTTTTTCTCCTGCAATTTCTGCAGCTTCTGACCTGCTTCTTTAGGATTGTTAGTTTCAAAGTCATAGGCTGTGTTTGGCTGACCAAAAAGTGATTTCTCTGAAGCTATCCACTCATACTCTTTCAGCATTTTGGTCACCTGTAAACAAGAAGATATGCTGAAGCTTTTTTTTTTCCTTCTCAAATGTGAATGAAAAATAATTAAAAAAAAAAAAATCAACATGCTGAAATTACTCTACAGCATTAATTCTTCTATCCCAACGCAGCACAGGTGTGTACCTTTACAACGCTTCATATGATTTCCAAGACTGTACGTGAACCAAGATTTTAAGGGAGCTTTCACATATACCTATCACACTTACTTGGAACAGGTTTTTCTATATCTGGACTAAGCCATTGTCACCAAATCTCTGGATTAGCTTCTTTAATTAGTTACCTAATTTATCCATAGAGTCAGAATGTTCTTCTCATTGATCACCTTCTCACTGTGATCTATTCTCTATTAGTCAGTACTGATAAGCTCTGTTACAATTTACAATTTCCACCCCCTCCTCCTGGGATAAAACTTTTCACATCAAGAGCTGCAAATATGACAGTGCTTATTAAGAAAAAAGGCTATTTCCTTTGCATGTGGCAAGGGAAATAACCACTCTTCGTCACAAGATGCAAGGAAAAGCACAGTTCTGAAATACCTTGGCAGCAGCATCAGCGCTCTCTTGTTGATGTTTGCTGATGTTATGTTCTAATGTTTTAATCTTAAGCTGTAATTCATTACTTTGTTCTCTGTATTTTACTATCTCTGTGGATTTGGCTTGAATTGCTTTATCCTGTAACACAATTACTTCCTTTTGCTTGGCCAGCTCCTTCTGTGATTTCTCTACAGATTCCTGAAAAGCAAATCAAACAGCCATTTATTAGCTTCTTTTAAAGGCTGGTGTTAGACAGTTGTTAGAAGAGAAGGACATAGCAAGGAAGGAGAAAAAATTCACATGTGGTAATGAAGCCAAAAAATAACTACCTAGGCTAAACATAATTGAGTGCTGGCAAGAAAATCTGAACAACAAAATACACATCATAATTTGAGCTTTAGGGGATTATTATCTTCAGTCACATCAACACAGATAATGAAACACAGTATTCACTTTTACCTCTGTCTTAGACACCTCAGCTGCCATAGCAAGAACTTGCTCTTGGTAGGATTTGATTGCTTTATTTGCAGCCTCTATCTGTTCTTTATAGGAGGTCTGTTCTTGTTTTAGCTGTTCAAGTTCCAGAACTAAAGCTTCAACTTCCTAGAGAGATGTTTTCAAATTTATTACAGTTATACTTAAATGGAAAGAGTTAAGATTCAGTTTGACGTAGTAAATGCTGTAGAAGATTAACAGTACCCGTTCTTCAGCAAGCGGACAATGTCACAACAACAAAAAAAAGCAAGCATCAGCAATTTCTATGTCAGTGACTACAGAGTAATACATCAAGTTCCAAAAGTGACAGTATTAAAACTTGAGGAGAATCAAACTTTCTGATTACTGCAACCACTTTTGACATTGAGAAAATTGCCAACAAAGGTTAAGTTTTACCTGCTTCTTTTCTTTCATTTTTTTGCTTGAAGTATCTGCCTTTTTCTTGGCACTATCTAGTTTCTGCTGGGCATTTTTTAGTTCTTTTTCACGTTCTGCTGCTGCATTTTTCATTTTATTCTCTAATACCTTGTATTTGTCTTCTGCTTTCTTTTGGTTCTCTTCAGTTTTCTTTAATGTCTCTTCACACTCCGCTGAATCAAGAAGTACAGTACTGAGATTGGGCATTGTTCTTATCTTTAAATTTACATCCTGAACTCCAACTGAAATAAGTCCGTGTCTGCCTCTAACAGGAAAAAAGTGATTGTACCACAGCTATTTCAATGATTACTCTAAGACAGTGTGCTTTTGTTACCAGTTATTGGTAGGGCACCAAATAGACAACCAGTCATTAAAATTAATGAAAATAAGCCTTTTTTCTTTTTTTGACAGGGCAAGTATATGCCAAATCGCATGTTCAAGAAGTAATTAATCAGATGGCTGCCTAATAAGGTATCACCTCATCCCTACAATACTATGTCAACATATGTATCACTTCTGTCCATGTTTTTTCTTTAGATGTTTTACTTGTTGCTGCATTTGCTTCCTTTTACATTTTTCCTTAGCTAACGAACTGTACTTCTTTCCAATGCTTTCTTGTTAGGCAAACTATTTATATTGCTAACCTTAAATACCTACAGAAACAGATGGCTTGGAAAAAACAAAGATTACTCAAATATGGGACTAAATCCATTTTAAAACTTCCCTGCAAAGCCATTTTTCTTTTTATTATAAAGTATATAAAACACTTAAGAATATAGCCTTTACTACAAGAGAATGACCAACCTTATGTGACACCTCTTGCACCTCTATGCAAGTCTATTGTGGTTCTGTATTTGTTACATATTCCAAAATATAAAGTGTATTTTTGGAATATACTTTATATAGTATTTTCAAAGCGAGAAATATTTTTTTCTTAAGCAAAGATTGTGCTACTCAAACAGCCAAATATCCATCTCATTCTCAGCAACTAGTTTTCAGTTAAAAGATTAAGAACACATTTGTCACCAATGGTTTTCTTCAGGGCAAGCAGCTCTTCCTCTTGTTTGTGATAAGCACTTTGATGAAGCTTTGTTTGCAACAGCTGCACTTCCTCAGACTTCATCTCCCACTGCTGCTTCAGTTGCCGGTACCTTTGGAGACAGTAATGATACACACTGCTATAATGAAGAGTACCCAGCACTTCAGTTTCAAACTTGAAAGAAGTACATATAGAAATAAGTAGATAAAGAAATACTTATATTCCCATTCTAATGTGAAATACAATCATGACTATAGGACTAATAAGCTTAAATGCATGAAAGGCTGATAGAATTTCTTTAATAGCAATTGTGATGTTTGTAGGTATGTAAGTTATTACATATATAATTCCTGGTTATGTAGGCCCAATAACATATATTAAAAACAAACAAATGCAACACATGGAATTTGGCAACAACTTAGAGCTCATGTTTTTCCAACTGGTAGCATGACTGACTCTAGGCTGAAGCATTAAAGAAAAAACATCTAAAAGCAAAAATAATTTCTTCCTTTTCATCATATTACTGGAAGTCTATTACAACTCAAAACAATTTGAAAAATAAATCCAGCTGATAGATAGCATATTACACAACACTACCTCCTTATGGGATTTTTACAGAAGTCACTAAACACAATTTTATATTCCATCTTTTAAAAAGATCTTCAATAACTGAGTAGCTGAAAATCAAATATACTTAAAATTATTTAATTTAGATCCTTACAGCATTATAACTCAGATATTCCTCTTCAGTATCTTTATATTTTCTTGGGAGAAAAAGAAGAGCTATCACAAACTGAAACTCTGTACGAGTGTTTACAAAATGTGACTGGAACAGATCCATTCTTCAGTGGACTTCACAAAACTTTGGAAAACTTCAAGTGGTTTCAAGTAGACATCACTGTATGCCTTTTTTTTTTCCTGTATTACCCAAAACACATTTTTCTTGCATGTGTTATCTAAAAATTAAATTTGCGTGTTGATTGCTGTACTGACAAATTAAATTGGGGGATGGGAGAGCGAGGAAAGGAATAATTTTTTTCACATTACATTCTGAACAGACCCTATGCCCTCCAAAAATACTTCTTCATATTACATTTACTCAGTCACATAAGAGAAACGATAGTCATTTTATAGGGCAAACCTTACTTTTCAGCAACATTCTTCAAGCTTGCCAGCTCATTCTCTACAGTCTCAAGTTCAGATTCCTTTGTTTTGAGTTCTATTTCAATGTCTTTCATTTCTTGAAGTTTAGACAATATTGGTGCAGCCTGGGAGCACGCACCTGTTCATTGAAAAAAAAGCAAAGTCAAAGTAATTGGAATTAGACTAGTGGATTCACCACAGGCAAATAGCAAACTCTAAACATTAATAATGATGCAGGTTGGTGATTTGTTTTAGTTACAAAACAGAAAGGCAGCTAGGACAGAGTTACAGTGGTTGTCAGTGGAGAAAGACTACCTCCTCTCTTACAGAATTTAGTTCTGCAGACTTTGAATACTACATGTGCATTTCTTGTGAAATCAACTAACTTTTCATAATTTACGAAATTATCTCAAAGCATTTCTCCTTCCAAGAGGATTATATGGCCAAATAAGATTTAAGTATTTAAAATCTAAACTACTTTATGCAAGTAGTTTGCCATTAATTTTTTCTTAGTCTAATCAATCTTATTTCAGCTCAAAACTGACAAATCTTTGCTCAAACAGATCATCTTATCCCCAGCATGAGTCTAAACAAAAAGGTTACCGTTCATTTTTATAAAAAACATGCAGAGCAGCAAACAAACAAAGCAACAGACACACAGTATTATTATATGAATAAAACCAGCAATTGCCTCCATGCAGAGTGCCCTGGGGGTCAAACACATCTCCATCAAGTGTAACACTTCTTGTCATTATCCTTTTGTCAAAGGTCACTTTCTTAGCGTTATCCATGTTATTACAGATCAGTGTTGTTCCAAAGACATATTCCATTGCTTTCTGCAGTTCAGATTCATATCCAACTAGAGAAAGGGCTAAATCCACGTTACCATGACCAGCCTAGAAAGCAAATGAAATGCAATTAGTATCCCTTAAGTTATAAGAATTTTCAAATTTAATTTGTCTTCTTTTGATAAAAACAACATTACATTTTAAAACAATTTCAGTTAAAAGTGGAATAATTAATATCCATTTAAACATTGCATAGCTGAAAGGACACAAAGGAAAAAAATAAAATCAAGATACCCTTAAACCTTACAGAAAGTATTAGTATAGCCATTAAGAAGCCTATGTTTTTAGCAAAGAAACAAAATGAAAAAGGTACACAAGCAAAATAGTGTAAATAGTGTATTTATTTACATACCAAGGTTTGGGCCAACTGGACAGTGTCTTGTCCAACACACCTGGCTGAAATTTTGTTTAGTGGAATGATGGTGTATCGACGCTTTAGTTCACCCTTTTCTAAAAGCTTTTTGCCAGTGACCTCAAACGAGAAGAGTTACAAAGCATACCTGAATACATAACTGATTTAGTAAAGTAAGACAAGAGGGCTTTGCAAGAGGAATACATTGTTGCCAGTAACTATGCCTGACTCTCTTGACTTAATTTAAACATGTACATTGGTCCAAACCACCTCTTAAACATTCAGTAACAATGCACATGCTTGCTAACCCTGAATCACAAGACCTCATCTCAACATTCAGGAGTTCTGTATTAAAGTAATAAACATACCTCTGTGTCCACAATAATGTTATAGAGTTTCCCTCCAGCCACCACTTCTAGGGCTTTTGCCTTGGATAGATCTTTCACAGTGATAAGAGACACAACAGGGCCTTTCACATGGTTTGGATTCCAATTTTTTTCCGGATCTCTTAAAATAAATTTAAATTATGATAGTCACATGTTTGTTTGTCTCCCACACCACTTAAAAAAAATTATATTTAAAAATTCACACTGCTTATTATATTGGTATAAGAAATTCTAAATTCTATCAAGAAAAAATACAGATAAAATGGTTAAATTAAATACTTCAGGGCAAGAGACTTCCCAAGAAAGAGTCAGTTACAGTCATTAGAAGAATGTCCTTCCTGATTTTGGTATAATTTGTTCACACAATTTTCGATTTATTTTTACTATGGGTCCTATTATTAGCACAGCTATAGGAATATGTTCAGACTGATTATTACAGAAGGAAATAAATCTGGGGATATATATATATTTGATTAGTGGAGACAGATAACAATGCTGACCTCCACAGGGCAAGTCTACTCACAGTCCTCAGACAGGCCTCTGAAAAGTAACGATTACATATTTTTGCAGTTTAGACCTTTGGTTTCTATGGTTTTAGCTACTGAAGTTGAGTTATGGCTTGCAAACACCATCATACAAAACTTTTAAATTCCAGTGATTTTGATAAGGCTGTTGTTTAAGAATGACTGTATTACTGTCCCTGCTGCCCATTAATTCAGTTAACATTTCTTGACTTCCCCTCGCTTCCCCCTTCACTTGCATCACAGGTAAGATAGTCATTATTCACTGGCACTAAAAGGAAAGCAACAGCTAAGCAATTGATGGAATTAGCCCCTAAGTCCCATAAGCCACACATAAAACGCCCCAAAAAGCACTTTCAAACGTCTTTTAGGATCACACTGAGATCTTACTTGTACTCAAACTGTAGATGAGGAAACTTTGCCATTAAGCCTTCATGCAATTCTCTCAGTTGGCTGATGTCACGAGTCAATGCCTTCTTTTTTGCTAAAAGGGCTTCTTCTTTCTCTTCTTAAGAGTTGAACACAAGCAGCAGACAAACACCCAGAGCACAGAAAGCTATTAGCTTAAAAATTGGTATGCTACACTGTTTATCTAAATCTATGTAAAGAATACTTAATTGAAAGACTTTCTAAAATTCTTCGTAAATTTCCAGTTTAGACAAATTAACACCATCACAATACCAAACATGCAAAGAGAGAGTTTAAAGTCTAATGTGCTTCTCTGAATGTCATTCTGGAATACCAATTTACAGTTTTGAGTAGCTTCTGCAACAAATGTTATCTGGAATGAGAAATGGACTTTAAGAAGTGTTTTAGGTAGGGAAAACCAGGAAGGAATAGGGAGGTTGGTCACTTTTTCCATTTAAATTTTAGATGGAATTTAAATTTTCCATCAACCTTTAAAACAATTGGCCTGAAGTTTATAAAATCAGATTATTTTAAACTATTTTCTGTGGAAGACAAGAGCTTGCAGAGCTTTGGCCAGAGAAACTTCTTTGTGCATGAAAACACCATACTTGGTTTTTCAGTTCCTTCTTGTATTGGGTCTGGCTGGGATGGAGTTAACTTTCCCCATAGCAGCTCTCATAGTGCTGTGCTTTGTATTTCTAGTAGAACGGTGTTGATAACACACCAGTGTTTTGGCTACTGCTGAGCAGCGCTCGCACAGCATCAAGGCTGTCCCTCCAACCTCTGCTCCAAAGGCCAGTAGGCTGGCGGCGGGCAAGAGGTGGGGAGGGGACATAGCCAGGACAGCTGACCCAAGCAATATTCCATACCATATGAAGTCGTGCTCAGCAATAAAAGCTAAGAGACAGGAAGAGGGGATGGGGCTTTCATTATTAAGGCATTTGTATTCCAGACCAGTCGCTACACGTACTGAGGCTCTACTTCCCAGGAAGTGGCTGGACAGTGCCTGCTGATAGGAAGCAGAGAGTAAATATTTTTTGTTTTCTTTTGCTTCTGTGTCCAACAGAGCCAGTTCCAGCAGGCTCCAAGACAGACCCTCCGCTGGCCAAGGCTGAGCGCCTCTGTGATAACATATTTAAGAAGGGGAAAAAAAAAAAAACTGCTGTGGAACAGCAACTGCAGCTGGCAAGAGGAGTAAGAATATGTGAGAGAAACAACCCTGCAGACACCCAGGTCAGTGAAGAAGGAGGGGGAGGAGGTGCTCCAGGCACCAGAGCAGAGATTCCCCTGCAGCCTGTGGTGAAGACCATGGTGAGACAGGCTGTCCCCTGCAGCCCATGGAGGTCCACGGTGGAGCAGATAGCCACCTGCAGACCATGGAGGACCCCACACCAGAGCTGGTGGATGTGCCCAAAGGAAGCTGTGAGAAAGCCCGCACTGGAGCGGGCTCCTAGCAGGACTTGTGACCTCGTGGGGGACCCACGCTGGAGCAGTCTGTTCCTGAAGGACTGCACCCTGTGGAAGGGACCCACACTGGAGCAGTTCATGAAGTACAGCCCATGGGAAGGACTCACGTTGGAGAAGCTCACGGAGGACTGTCTCCCATGGGTAGGAGCAGGGGAAGAGTGTGAGGAGGGAGTGGCAGAGGCAATCCATAATGAACTGACTGCCAACTCCATTCCCCATCCCCTGCACCGCTCGGGGGGACAAGGTAGAGAAAATTGGGAGTGAAGTTGAGCCCGGGAAGAAGGGAGGGGTAAGGTCTTTTAAGATTTTGTTTTATTTCTCATTACCCTACCCTGATTTGATTGGTAAGAAATTAAATTAATTTCCCCAAGTTGAGGTTGTCTTGCCCATGACAGTAATTGGTGAATGATCTCTCCCTGTCCTTATCTCAACACACAAGCCTTTCATCATATTTTCTCTCCCCTGTGCAGCTGAGGAGGGGGAGTGATAGAGCAGCTTTGGTGGGCACCTCGCATCCAGCCAGGGTCAACCCACCACAATTCTACTTCTTTTCAGATTCCCCCAAAATTATGCACCAGAAATCCATACAGACCTTCATAGTTCAGCTTCTTCATTTGGTTCTCTAGTTTTTCTTTTGTTTTTCTGACAGCTTCAAGTGCTTCTTGGTCTTTCTTGTAGCCTCCATCCATCTTTTTTACTTCAGCTTGTTTTGTCTTTAATTCTTGTTGTGCATAATTCAACTTCATTTGAGCCTGTAAGGAGTAAGAAAATATGGAACCAGAAGATCTTCAAAGCAAATCTTGCAAGTACAGATTTAGAACAATTGCACTAACAAGGTGCTCATATAAGTTGTAGAAGTTTCCACTGGTTGCAGAAATGCCAAAAAGCAGCCCTGGCTTTTGAAAGTAAGGGTTTGGAAATAAATAAAGTGATTTGGAAATAAAGAAATAAGGTGGTTTGGAAATAAAAACATCAATCATGTATTGGGATACAATAACTCATATTAGCAGATGAATAGAGTCCGAGAAGAAACAAGGTAAAATAATGTGGGACACAGCTGTCCTTGCTATTTTCCCCAAAAGAGTTTTTCCTTAAGTGAGACAAGCAAGGTGCACTTTCAACTTGAAAAATTTAAATTCCACCGAGAGAACTATCCCAGCAGGAGTTTCCTATCATAAGACAAAAGAAGTGGCATCTGTTTCAGTTGCGTGACTAGCACACAATTTAACTGAGGAGAAAACAGTTTCCTCTGAACTCTCCATTCACAGTCTCAGGCATCTTTATTTTGATTCCATCAAGTTTTACTGTAGAAATCTCCATAGTATGAATGTGTATCGTGGACAGCAGTCTTAATTTCTTCCTATCCAATACCGTCAGTCATTTGAGTACCGTGAGTTCTACTTTATGTCTCAAATGCCAGTTTGTATACTTCCTCACAGTAATGTTATAGATTTCCCCTGTTTGTCTATATTTATGCAAGGATTTTTATTTTTTTAATGACCTGTTTTATCAAAAAGTCACCTTAATGCATATGCCAACTTGTAAAATATCTTACATAGATAATCTGCAAATCTTTCCACTGACCTTTCAAGAGTGTGTCATTTGGTTTTCAGACAGTTTTCAAAAGAAGCAGGAAGGCTGCTCTGAGACAGGCAGAGCTTTTTTTCTTACCTGTTTAGCCTCTGTTACTGCTTTGCTGATTTCATTTTTGCAGGTCATCATCTGCCCAGCAAGAGTAGCCTCCTCCCCATCATCATTGCTGGACAAGCCAGCAGACACAGCATTAAAATGCTGTTGTGCTGCAGCTAAAGCACCTGCATCTTTTTCACTTGCTTCCTGTAGAGCATTTAGTTCTTCCTCTATCTTCTTTACTTCCTTCTCCTTTGACACTAATGCTTTAGAATCCTTCAGCAAAACAAAGAACAAAAACAAAAAAAGGAAGAGAGAGCCTGAGTACCATTAAGTTTAAATTCACGTTTAGATGAGGAGCTATGAGTAGTTTCATCAACTACATTGCTATGACACTTTGCCAGATTTTGTGATCTTGCAATTTGCCTTTGCATGTTTTCAAGTGTGTACTTGCCCCATGAGTGAACTGAAGATCTACAGAAAGATTAAATACAGGAAGAGATGACAACTGCCCAAGAACTAGGAGAAATAGCTCTTTCTTCCCAATATATAAAAAGTAACGTATTATTCAGTGCTTTTCTTGCATTAAAAAATAAATCAACAGTCAGAAATACGCAATGTAGAAATTTCTCCTTTAATTTTAAGAATACCACATGTCCAGAGAGCATAATACTTTTGAAGCTATAGGGATCTCTCCTGAGCTTAATAGAAGGTTGGTAATCATAAAGAGTTGCACTTTCTTTGTATATGCATCACGTTTGTTTCTAATAGGAACGTACTACCTATGCTGAACAAATCAAACAATGCCCTTACCATTTGTTTCTGCTTTCCTGATGTAATTCTTGCCAATCATAGGATTTTTCTTATCATAATAGTTAAGAAAAAACAGCTGTTCCCCTCAATCTGAATTAAAGAAAATTATATACAAAGGTCTTACCTCCTGCATACTTTTTACCAGTTCTTTGTACTTATTCTCTTCACTTTTTAAGTTTTGCTTCTTGAGATCAAGGGCACTTTGTGCTTTAGTATTAATTCTTTTAACTTCTGAAAGAGCATCTTCCAGTGAACGGAGCGTACCACCAACTTCCTACAATCAGAAATAAAGGAAATTTAATTTAGCTTAAGAAACTGATACAGTATTTGTAATATTTCATCTTCTGTTCACAGCTATATGTAGAAGAGATAAATATCTGATCAAGCAGGCAGTTAGACTGCAGTGCAAACAGGTCAGAACATCTCTTCCCTCTGAAATCCAAACTAACTTGAAGCCACTACTGAAGCCCCACATCATCCCATATCATGGGACACTGTCCCTGAACGAAAGCTGCATTTAGGCATCCAAAGACCCTACGGGCCATCCTATATCTAACCAAATTTACTGCCCCCAAAACTGAGGTTAGTACTGATTTTTGCTGAACAAGAATTTCCTACTTGAAGTGTATTTCTTTTCAGAATCAACAAAAAGGGAGAAACAAAATCTCTGGCAAAACTTACATTGAATGCACAGAGTGGAAACGTGATGGCAAACTGTTTCTGTTCTTCAGTTATTATTCATTTACAGCGATTGGATGTAAAACATTTCAGACAAATGAAAACTTTACATGGATGTCTTTTACACAATGGCTAAGAATGACAATGAGCAGTGTATAATCTAAAAAGCCCACCAGAAGAAGATAAAAATTCAAGGGTATATTATCTGTAAAAATAATTCCCTTCTCATATAACTCCTTGTATTCAGATATTCAGATGAGCACGACTCTATTCTCACTTACCTTATCCCTTTTCTTTTCCATCTCCACTATTTCTTCGTGAAGTTGTTTCACCTGCTTTTCACTTTCAGCCATTGATTCCCGAAGCTCTTCTACATTAGCCTGCATTTCCTTTAATACTTCAGCAGAGGATAGCTTTGTCTTTTCAGCCAGAACAAACTGATAAGCTATACAGAAGCGGCTTAAGTGTTCTATTGCTCGTATTACTTTTTGGTATTCTAGATAGCATGATCGTTCCTGAAAAGACATCAATAAAAAAACCTTCTAAAACTTGATGGAAAAATAATATTAAGTAGGACTGTTACAGAAATCTTCTAAGCACTTCTACTAACATTATTATTTGTAGATAAGAGGGAGGATTTTCCATGTTAAGTAATATATTCGTTATTGTACATTGCAGGCCCGCTTAGGAAAATCTTAGATAAAACAACACTTGTACAATTGATTGTACCTCAGAAATATCACTTGACACAAGTTTTTTAGGAACTAAGATATGCTTTTATCTTCTATTTTTATCTAGTTCTCTTGTTTTCTTCCTTCTCCCTACATTCCTCTCTAGGATTTCGTGGAAGTCCTGAATGTCACATTTTCTGTATTTGGACAAAAGATAAAATTTATCTCTCTGAAAAGATTCTACAAAGCTTGAAAACATGCTATTGCTTTAGCCATCACATACTGGCTCAGGGTAGCTGAAAATATTTTTCCAGTACTTTAAGGGCCCTACCACTCTTCTAATTTTTTCATACCTCTTTCAGTTTCTGTAAAGTTGGAGTGATCTCCTCATTTAAGACCTGAAACACAAACAGAACATTTATATCCAGATTTTTAAAACTCTTATATGTTGAAGCATGAATACCTAGTTCCAGGTGCAGAAATTAAATATTCTACAAGTTAAAAACCACACTACACTAGTTATTAATTTATCTTTAACAAATATAAAATAAAGTATACTTTCCAACATGTAGTACCATTTCAATGTTTTTCAGTTTGGCTTCCTTCTTCTCTATGGTTTTCTGGACAGCTATTTTCTTGCACTCATACATCCTAGTACCAGCTGCTTCCTCAATCATAGCTAAAATCTAAAATAAAGCAATGCGACAAAAATTGGATGTTTCTTCTTACGTTAGATAGGTTCAACTCAGAACTGAGTTGAACATCTTATTTACCCCACATCTTTTTGTCGTCCCTTCCCCGCCCCGTCCCTCCAAAATATTGATTCTTGTCATTTGAAACAAACCAGTAAAAATTCAGACAAAAAACTCCCACAACTTTCTTACCTCTGGTGGTTTCATATTTAGAACTTTGGTAATTCGTCCCTGGTAACAGAAAGATAAAACCAGAATGGTGGTTGTGTACCATGCAATAGCAAAAAAACAAAACAAAACCCCAAACCCCAAAAATCCCACTAATTTGTATACATTACATTATAAGCTCAAATATGATTTTTTTTTTTCTACAAGGATAATCTGCTTTACTGAATTGTTTTGTTCTTGAAAGTTCAAACAAGTCATGTCTTCAGGCAGCAAGCTTGAAATGGCCCTTATACATCTTATCTTAGGCTTGTCCTCCACATTCCTGATTACGTCTTAAAGGAGTAACGTGCATATTTTGTTCTAGAGTCTGAGTTGCTGATGTTGAATAAGCTAAGTTAATCACAAACTGGCTTTCTGGAGATTCAGCTCACATGTAACTAGGGGAAAGCAGAATAGGTGCAAAACTGCCCTCCACCCCCCAGGTTGGGACAGTTTCATTTGAAACAGTAAATCCTGCTGTTTTATTATTCCTTGCAAGTATTTCAGGGACTTGTCTAGTCCCTGTGTTGATGTTTATAAGGATCTTTTCAATTGCTCAGCTCTTTTGTTAATTGTGATTTAAGGTGGCAGGTATATCAACTTCATTCAAAGTACTGTCTAACATGGAATACACATAGTAGGAAAGAAAATATCTGTCTTTTTAGCATAATAATAAAAGCAACACCTATCTGTTAAAGAGATAAAAAGGAAAATAAAATTGGGATATGTTTTATAAAAAGCTTGCTACATGAGGTCTTGTGCTACAAGACACATGTTTTAGGGTCAAACTATGCTGTCCTGGAAATCTTAAGTACTTAACATACATTTGAATTTTACTTGATAAGAAGTTGCTTTTCTCCAATTAGGAAATTAAATGTTCTTCCACTATCTATCCTGCCTCAAATTTAGTGCAACTTCTGTTCTTTTTGGATTTTATAAAGGTGCACACAATACCTGCATAATGAGGAAGTGAGGGTTATTGACATTGAGTCCAACGGAACAGAAGAGATCCTGCACGCGAGTGTTGGTAGCATTCACACCATTGATAAGATACTTATTTCTACCTCCAATGACAACCTGGAGAAGGAAAAGAAATGGAAGACACTTTAAGTAATTTAAAAATGACTTGACATTATAAAAATATAAACTGTAATAAAGAATAAAATAATATATGGGATTTGCTCAGATTTATCTTTGCATACACATACATATGCATACTATATAGAACATCAAAACAGATCTTGTTGGACTGAAGAGACATTTAAAATATCTAACTAAAACATAAGAAAGATCAGTCACTGAGATCAACATTGACAAGAAAATTTCCAAACTCCACAAGTTTTCACTTTTTTTTTTTTGTTAAAAATTTGGGAGACATCTTCATCAGAAAGATAAAGGTTCCTTTGTTCTTGGAGACCAAATTTAACACACAGTTCAGATATTAAGAGGAAAATATGAAAGCAGAAGGAAAATCCACAAAATAGAAAAAAATGGAATTACTTGGGCAATTAGTTTAATATTGTTAAATGTATTACATCAATAATCTTTTCTATGGACTTGCACAGAAATGTAAATATGATGAAATAATGTTCCTAAAGCAAGTTACAATTTTCTATCTAGTACACCGCATCTCCTTCTACAGTTTCTGTTACTAACTACACTGTAGAAACATTGCCTCAATTGCAAAAACTCAGGGACTTTAAAAACTACTTTTTTTTTTTTTTTTGAAAAGTCACTCTGTTGAGCATGGTAAAAATGTATATCGATTACTAAGCAATACAGATATTAAAGACTCACCTGCCTAGTGACGGTGATCTCATCGTTAGCTTCAAAACCCAGTGGACTTAGTTTCTTGTCAGAATTATCAAAGGTAATAGACACAGTTGCTTTAGTAATTCCAGCTTGCCCATTTTTATAAACTAGGTCTTGCAAGTTGGAAGCTCGCACCTAAATCCATGGAACAGATAAATACATTTTTGAAAGAAATTCATTACACAGCTTCAGTACACTAATGTAGGTTTTGGAGAAATTACTGAAAAAAATGCAGATCTAGCTTTAGATTTAAGAGTTCATGTGAGAGACTAACACACGGGAGCTGCAAGGTGCTAGCATTGTAAAACCACAGGCAGAGTATGCCTGTTTAGTTTTAGTGAGCCAGCTAATTCTTTCTGCATGAGACTCCTGACAAAAACTGAACAGAAGTTAAAAAAAAAAAAAAGCCAGATAACTAGTTCAGTCACCAGTATGTTTACTTAAAGAGCATTTATTATTCATAATGCAGTTCACAGGGAAATGAATCAGAAAGTGTTCCTTGGAGGTCTGCTCAATTTGTCTACAACTACAGGTGGGGGGAGGATAAAAAAATCACCTGAAGACTGAGATTCAAACTGTTCTCAGAGCACACAATTTTTTTTTTAGAAGAGTAAAGCAGATATATCATCTTTTAAATAGCAGGCACTGCATGAAAAACAACTTGCTATTTTCTTCTGATGAACCAGTTGATGAAATTTTAAGACCCAATCCCCAAATGAAAAAGTTTATTACAAATAAACAAGTTAGTGCCTTTAGCTGCAAAAGATCTTCAGCTTGAGGCTGCTATCTTTTAAGTGGGTATTTTTAGTTTAATCTTCTAAGCTGCATACTTTGAGCTACTGTATTATACTGATGAAGTTGTAATTCAATCTTTATGAAAGAATGAGCAAGAATGACAGAGACCCAGTTTTATGTAATGGAAAATTCAAATAAATAAAACTTTTTTTTTAATAGAAGCACCACTTCAGGTCTTCCATCAGAGATTACTCAAGAGAGTAATATGAAACGTTGCTGACAGAAGAAAGACCCTCTTGCTTTACCTGTGACAGATTGGTGATTCCCAACAGGAAACAGATTGAGTCCAAGACATTGGACTTGCCACTACCATTCAAGCCAGTAATGGCATTGAATAAAGGATCAAAGTCACGAACTTCCGTCCTCTGAGCATATGATTTAAATCCTTCAAGAACAATTGACTTGATGTACATCTTCTCTATGTTCCTAAGGGACCAGGCAAAGGATTTCTCCAGAGAGTATGAAGAAAGGTGTATTGATTATAATCCTACAGATTTCAAAGAAAAAAAGAAAAAAATAAGCAAACGAATCTTAATGCATGCCAAACAAACAGCTAAATGTGTGAGAAAATGGAAAGAACACATGCCTTTTACAACAAAAAGATTATGCATTTATAAACGGAAAATTCCAAGTAGACCCCAGATTCAGGAAGCATCCCAACAATAACCCATACTCCAACATTTTTAAGAGACGTGACTTGACACAACGCTCATTACGATATTGTTATGAAGACTGTGGCATAACCCTGGTTTCTCACAATGCTGGCCGCTAGTCCATCAGCCAACGAAGGAACGGGAAAGGCCCGGATCTTTCAGAACCCGGCAGAAGGCGAGCCTCCCTTTACAGCCTGCAGGACTGCTACCTGCTCAGCCCCACCGCACCGGAGGGCTGAAGCCCAGAAAAACGACAGCCTCGGCTCCGAGAACACAGCCTCATCACCCCCCTGCCGTCGCCGCCATGGCGCCTGCCCCCATGTTCTCGCCGTCGGCGCCGCGGCTCCCCACAGCCCCACGGGAGCCCCTGCCAAGCGAGCCCTCGCCGGCGTCTCTGACGCCGGAATCAGCCGGGCCCCGCGCCCCGGCCGCGGGCGGGCCGCCTCCCCAAGCCCCGGTGCCTCACCGCCAGCGCCGCTCCCAGCCGCCTGCAACGATTGAATTCTGGCGCCGAGTCGGCGGCCGTTAGAGGAGGCGCCTCCTTCGCGGCTGCCCCGGCGCTGCCTGCCTCGGGCGGCCCAGCTCCTCCCTTCCTGGGGGGACGGGGGAGGGACTAGGTCGGCTCCTCATTCCTTTTCAGCGGAGGAGGTTGCACATCCATAACGGAGCCTCGCGGCCTGAGGGACGGCGGGCACCCTCAGGTCAGGCGAGCGCGGCGGGCGGTCGCGGACGAGAAAAGCCCCTTCTAGCCCTGACAGGCGGAGAGGGGCGGGAACGGATGGAAGATGGTGGGTCGTGCTCCCGTGAGGGAAGGGAGCTGCAGCTGTGTGACCGCGGCCTCTGAGAGAGGGGAGATCGGGGTGGGTGAGAAGGCACTTGGGCGTTAGTGTGGGGTTATGTGGAGCTTAAGCGTCAACTCCAGGCTACGGCGGGAAGTGTCTTTCTACCGCCCTTACATTACATTAAAATAAAGAAAGTGCAGTTCTGTACTTTAACTCCCACCACCCCTACCCCCCACCAAAAAAAAAAAAACAAAACCAAAACTATCTATGCCTGTTCAGCTGTCTTCCTGTGATTTACAGAATTGTTTCCATTCAAGCAGAATAAAGAGAACCTATTCAAAATTTGCGAGCGCATGTGATGGGAAGAACAGTGGTTGTCCGGTGCTGCATTGGTCAAAGTAGAAAAGCAAAGTCAGCTGACTGCATTTACTCTTTCCTGAAACTGCTGTAGTTATGCTGTAAAAATAGACCAGTATTTTGTAAGAGGACTTCGGTGTTGTACTGTCAGCTGAACACGAGTGTTACCACTGAGATCAGGGGACCTGCTGCAACACTGATTGTACTGAACTACCAGGTTTATAGTCTGAGGTTATTTTAATAATCTGAAATAATTCAGACTGCAGGTCTACATTATAATGAAAAATTTTGTGTGTGCTGACTTCAGGAATTACATTAGATGCAGCTTGATCTGTTTAAGGCATTACTGTTGCAGGAGGTACTGTAGCCGGGAAGCACTTGATGTCCTATCAGCTGTTCATTTGCTAACATCTGGACACCATCCTGAGAAAAATTATTTTGAAGTACGGGGAAGAATCAGGCTGACACCGTGTGACCATACAGCTGTCATTAAATGCCACTTTTTATTTGGTGAATTGAAAGTCTTTCAAAATTATTTTTAAATCATTTTTGATTGGGAAAAAATCTGCGATCTGTGGCAAACATGCTTGCACGTTTCTTGCCTGAAGGCGAGTTCCTGATTAGTTTCTGTGAGAGGTGGCTGCTTGGACCACGCTGGAGGTGGCACCTGGTTGCTCTTCAAAGGGCCAAAACAATTGTCAATGTGTGGCTGATGGAGCTGGTGGCTGCATAGCCAGTGCTGTACCTGCTCCAGCTACTCCTTTTCCATCCAGGCTAACTACAGCCTGAAATAAGAAAATGGAAATAAAGAAGAACCACTTCTGATGTGAGAGGCTTTCCACTATGGGGATAACCATGTATGTTCTCTATTTGTATATGACACGAGGGAGAGGGATAATTTCACCCTTTCTTAAGTGATTATGTAATAGCTTTGACCTCATAGGCCCTAAAAATTGGGTGCTTCATTTGGTGTAATGGTAAAATGTGCTATTTTAATGATAGTGTTCAATTTTAAGGAATAAAAAAAAAATGTTGCAGCTACTTAACATGCAGTTAGCATGTTGGAATGAATATAGCATGTGGCTTGAGAAAGGAAAAGGTATTTTTAGCAGCTGCTTGTCTAGCAGAATTTTTAGTATTATACCATAGTGTGCATTATACCAAATGTATAGCAGATACCTTTCCTAGCTCTGAAGTCACAAGTAGATATTCTACAAAGGTAAACATACAGTATAGCTTCACTGGTTTGTGAAATGAATATTTTAGCAATTGAGAAAGGGTTTGATTTTCATAAGTACATGATAATACAGCACAAAATTAATGATACAATCAGTTCAGAAAGAGGTGGTTTTTTTAGACCTCACTACGGTGCTCACTAGAATCTCTAAGGACTGAAAGCATGGTCACAGCAGATACATGAAGTCAGTGTTCTATTTTGGTAAAGTGACACCTGTTTCTTTTTATTTCATGGGATGAATTTAACACTAAGCCTTTTGGGTAGACAAATATTGTAAGGGTTGTTTTTTGGATTTGGGTGGGCTTTTTGCAAATCATGCTATAGTGTTGTTGATTCTTGGTTCAGAGGAGATAATTGGGTTTTTTTCTTCTCAGAACTCAGTTCTGGTGAAATAAATTAGGGTATGTACATCCTGAATAAATCTCCCATGAGAGTTTTCTGGTTTTTCAGGTATTTTGAAGAGTATCCTGTAGAAACCTGTCCTAAATAATAAGTGAAAACAACAATAATAAATAAATATGAAATTATAACTTTGCTTGCTCCTAGTATGAAGGTGTTCATGCTCACAGTTGTTCATATGAAATAAGCACTAGTTGTTGTATCAAGAGCTAATTATGAATTAAGAGTGCTAGTTGCCATTATGTACTCACAGAATAATTTAGGTTGGTAGGGATTTAGGGAGGTCACGTAGTCTGTACACATGGGCAAAGCCAGACCAGACTGATCAGAGTGCTCACAGGCATGTGAAGTTGTATAAATTCTGAAAGATGGAGATTCCACAGTCTCTTCAGGCATCCTGTTCCAATATCTGACCCCGTCATGGTTTGGGGGGGAAAAATCCCACAACTTTCCATGTGTCATTGGAAAATACTGTCTTGCAAATTACATTCATCATCTCTTACCCTGTTGCTGTGCGCTTCCCTCAGATGATCTGGTTTCCATTTTCTCGATACTGTCTTACTAAGCAGCTGTA
This sequence comes from Ciconia boyciana, assembly GCF_034638445.1. Classification (NCBI taxonomy): domain Eukaryota; kingdom Metazoa; phylum Chordata; class Aves; order Ciconiiformes; family Ciconiidae; genus Ciconia; species Ciconia boyciana. The sequence continues at coordinate 92,060,153 of NC_132937.1, read as the reverse complement.
GAAAGCAGTACATCTCCCCGTAGCTTTTGTTTCTGGAGACTGAACAAAGCCATTTCTCTCAAGTTTTGCCTTACCTGTTACATTTTCCAGTCCCTGCATCATCTTGGTGACCCTACACTGAACTCACTCAAGTATGTCAGTGACTTTCTTGTACTGGGGAGCTGAGAACTCAGGATGATGCTCTGGATGCAGCTGGGTCCCAGTTCAGGGTGGTAGGGAAGGACACTGTCCTTTCAGGTCATGACTGTCCAGGTCTTTTATAAGGACATCAAACATGATGGCTCCCAATATGATCCCTGAGGGATGCCACTAGTAATGGGCTGCCAACTGGACTTTGTCCCACTGCGGACAATCCTGCAATCCTCTATCTTCTTATCCATTTATGCACCAATTTATCTCACCAGTTTCACTGTAAGAGAGATTGCATCAGTGACCTGTTTATATCTGATTCTTTGCTGTGTTTATGCAGCTTTATTTGCTTAAATGTTCTTCATGTGAAAAACCATGCTTCTCTCAGTCTAAAGTAGGTACAGATTTCCTTGCACCAATCAATACTACCTGAGATGCACTAATGTAGGTTATGGCTCAGTTTCCTGGGGAATTTGGGACCACAGGTGAACTGGCAAATCCAGTCAGTTATTCAAAGTTTGATTAGCACATTGAAATTCACTAATCTTACAATTTGTGAAGGGAAGTAAGAGCAAAGGTTAAACACCAGACCAAATATTACACAGGCAATTTAGAAATTCTGACCTTCCTTCTGTCAGATACCTGAGACTAAAGTACATTTCTAGTCTAGACCACTTGAATACTCACTAGATGTTTTTTCTTCTGTGGTGGTACTGCAGTCTCCTTGTGGGGTAGAAGGTTTATATCTGCTCAAGCCTATACCTCTCATGAGCTGATACTCCCGTTAAGGTTTACAACCCTTGAAAAGAAGGGTCCTGGAGGAGAGACCCTAAAAGGCCAGCAATCCCCCTCAGCACACAAGGGTGACAGATCAGTGCATGCTCGGGGTTCTCAGTTGGGAAAATCTTCAGCCAGAGAAACCAGAAGTGTGAAGAAGGACTGTCTTCTGATCTCTGCTTGTGTAAAAAATGTGTGAAGCTTCCTTCGGGGATTCACCATCACAACTCTCAGTCTTGCACGTTTGGTCTTGCAAAGCACCAGAGGAAAGGCAGGCAGGCTAGTAACAGGGGCTGGGGGGGAGTTCAAGGATTTTTCTTTCAAGCCTGCAGATTTAGTGTTTTAAAATCCAGTGGTGGATGTAATCCTTGGTCTAAGTCTTGCAAATTGTCTTGTGCTGGGCTGGATATAAATTTGAGAGAGGGACTGCATTTCAGTCTGCTTTTATAGGGAAGGAAGGTCCGTGCTGTGCAAGCTGTATGCATATGCATTTCATTTGAAGTCAATATTGTCTGTGGGGGCATTAACTCTAAAACCACATTTGGCAGAGAAGAGAAGGATTGAAAGAGAAACCCTGCAGGTGCCTTGATGGTGGAAAATACATGCTTCATTAGACACAGGAGAAAGTTTTCTGAGGGAGCGAGCAAGCAAGCATATAGAGGGAGAAGAGGAGGAACGCAGGAAGGAAAGAAGGGAAGATCATAGAATCATAGAATATTTTGGGTTGGAAGGGACCTTTAAAGGTAACCTAGTCCAACCCCCCTGCAATGAGCAGGGACATCTTCAACTAGATCAGGTTGCTCAGAGCCCCATCCAACCTGACCTTGAACACTTCCAGGGACGGGGCATCTACCACCTCTCTGGGCAACCTCTTCCATTGTTTCACCACCCTCACTGTAAAAAAATTTCTTCGTTATATCTAGTCTAAATCTGCCCTCTTTTAGTTTAAAATCATTACCCCTTGTCCTACCGCAACAGGCCTTGCTAAAAAGTTTGTCCCTATCTTTCTTAGAAGCCCCCTTTAAGTACTGAAAGGCCACAATAAGGTCTCCCTGGAACCTTCTCTTCTCCAGGCTGAACAACCCCAACTCTCTCAGCCCGTCCTCACAGGAGAGGTGCTCCAGCCCGCTGATCATTTTTGTGGCCCTCCTCTGGACCCGCTCCAACAGCTCCATGTCTTTCCTGTGTTGAGGGCTCCAGAGCTGGACGCAGTACTCCAGGTGGGGTCTCACCAGAGCAGAGTAGAGGGGCAGAATCACCTCCCTCGACCTGCTGGCCATGCTTCTGTTGATGCAGCCCAGGATACGGTTGGCCTTCTGGGCTGCAAGTGCACATTGTCGGCTCATGTCCAGCTTTCATCCACCAGTATCCCCAAGTCCTTCTCTGCAGGGCTGCTCTCAATCCTGTCACCCCCAGCCTGTCTTGATACCAGGGGTTGCCGTGACCCAGGTGCAGGACCTTGCCCTTGGCCTTGTTGAACCTCATGAGGTTCATATGGGCCCACTTCTCCAGCTTGTCCAGGGCCCTCTGAATGGCATTCCATCCTTCAGGTGTGTCAACTGCACCACTCAGCTTGGTGTCATCTGCAAACTTGCTGAGGGTGCATTCAATCCCATTGTCTATGGTCATCGATGAAGATATTAAACAGTACCGGTCCCAGTACGGACCCCTGAGGGACACCACTTGTCACTGATCTCCATCTGGACATTGAGCCACTGACCACTACCCTCTGGATGCGATCATCCAACCAATTCCTTGTCCACTGAACAATCCACCCATCAAATCTGTATCTCTCCAATTTAGAGAGAAGGATGTTGTGGGGGACCATGTCAAAGGCTTTACAAAAGTCCAGATAGATTACATCCGTAGCTCTTCCCTTGTTCACTGATGTGGTCACTCCATCATAGAAGGCCACTAGGTTGGTCAGGCAGGACTTGCCCTTGGTGAAGCCATACTGGCTGTCTTTAATCACCCCCGTGTCCTCCATGTGCCTTAGCGTAGCTTCTAGGAGGATCTGTTCCATGATCTTCCCAGGCACAGAGGTGAAGCTGACAGGTCAGTAGTTCCCAGGGTCATCCTTTCTACCCTTTTTAAAAATAGGTGCAATGTTTCCCTTTTTCCAGTCACCAGGGACTTCACCTGACTGCCATGGCTTTTCAAATATCATGGAGAGTGGCTTGGCAGCTACATCAGCCAATTCCCTCAGGACTCTGGAATGCATCTTGTCAGGTCCCATAGACTTACATATGTTCAGGTTCCTCAGGTGGTCACGAACCTGACCTTCTCTTACAGTGGAAGGGACTTTACTCCTCAAGTCCCTGCCTTGAGGTCCATCCACTCAAGAGGTGTGGGAAGAGAGGTTGCCAGTGAAGACTGAAGCGAAAAAGTTGGTGAGTACCTCAGCCTTCTCCTCATCTGTTGTTACCAGTTTGCCAGTTGTGTTCATCGGGGCGGGGCACACTTTCTCTGACCTTCCTTTTCTGGCTGACATACCTGTAGAAGCCCTTCTTATTATTCTTCGTGTCCCTTGCCAAGTTCAGCTCCAGCTGCACCTTGGCCTTCCTCACCCCATCCCTACACGACCAGGCAGCATCCCTATACTCTTCCCAGGATACCTGTCCCTGCTTCCACTGCCTGTGCATTTCCTTCTTGCCCGTTAGTTTGACCAGCAGGTCTCGACTCATCCATGCCAGTCTCTTGCCTTTCTTGCCTGACTTCTTACGCTCTTGCACTCTACAGAAAGCATCCTTAAAGATCTGCCAGCTCTGTTCTGCTCCCTTGTTCCTGAGGGCAGTTTCCCAGGGGGTCCTATTGACTAACTCCTCAAACAGCTGGAATTTTGCTTTCCTAAAATTCAGGGTCCTGACTTTACTCTTCGCCTGACCTGTATCCCTCAGGTCTGCAAACTCTACCAGTACAGGATCGCTGCAGCCCAGGCTGCCTCCAATCTTGCCATCCCTGATTAGCTCACTTGTGTTGGTGACCAACAGGTCCAGTATTGCATTCCCTCTGGTAGGGCTAGATGGACACTCTCGTTTACAGACCATAGGAAATGTCTCAGTCAGAGCTCACACGAGTGACCAGTGTTGATCAGTGGTGAGAGGCAAATCTGTCAGGGTCTGTACGTCACTGCGGGATAGCTTCTGTCATGGCACTGGGAGCCCTAGGATGGCATTTTGCATGGATGCATCCATTTTCACTTGCTGTGGAATATAACGGTAAAGTACTACGCTGAGCTGATGTGCACTGGGGGAGTGGGGAGGTCCTCAGGCCCCTTTCACCAGATGCTGTCTGCTGTCTAAAGCAGCGATACAACAGGTGCTGATCACTGCTCTGTGCTTCCATCCTTCCAGTGCAGTTCCTTAGACTCTCACTGACTTCCCTCTTTTTTTTTTTTCCCCTCTTGTCCATTTATCTTTTGATTTATTTGTCTCGGTCTCCTTAATACTATGGATGTATTGGAGTGGTAACAGACAACAGGTATGTCTCGGATATGCTAGGTGGGCTGGAGCAGCAAGTTTCCTTCCTGAGGGAGAAGCTGGTTGCATGTGTTATGAGCAGGAATTCATTCAAGGATGAAATCTGCCCTTGTAATATTACAGAAGTTCAGGAGGGGGCCTCAGAGGGATTGCTGGTGCTTGCAAGTATGTTTGTAACTTCCTTTCTGAGCACGCAGGGCTGTCTTATTACACTACACTGCAAGAAACGGGGGTGCTTAACCTTTGCAGAGGTAAGTAATGAGAAATGAGGGAAGGAGCAGTCAATGGCCAGGGTTAGCAAGTCCTGAAGGTCTTGCAGTAACTTTACAACATCGGATACCAGCCTGAGATTTCTTATCTTTTTCCCCTAAAACAAAATTGCTTGCTGGGTGTAGTCAAAAGTTTAGGGTTTAATTTAAATGGAGTTTTCTAGAAATTTAAGCTTAATGGAGCTTTTAAAAAAAATGGAGTTTTCTTTGGCAGCTGTAAAGTCAAGCAAATGAAACATTCCTCTCTGTGGTGCAGTAACAGGCAAGTCCCTGCAAATGTAAGAAGTGAAACTGTGCTGCAGTATGTCTCAACAGCTTTGATAAAATTTTGCATTTACTGATGCTGCAGCATGTGCTTGGACCGTATCAACATTTAAGCAAGGGAGAAGTAGAAAGAGTGCTTGAAAGAAGCTTCAGGAGTGCCCTGCAGTGACCAGCGAATCACAGCTGGCCCTTCAAGAAGCTTTGGCTTGGTTTGTCAGCCCAGGTCACCTGCAGTGTCCCATCTTCCTTCCTGCCGTGGGCTTCTTGCTTATTCTTTCTTATCAGACATAGTTCTTAAGATTCTCATTTTATGTGCAATTGCTGGGAGATGAAGGGCAGCTGACCTGTTTCAGTGCAGGTCTTGCCTTCCCTTTTCCCCTTCCCACCTGAGCTTGCTCTGCAGGACTGTTGAACCTCTGTTGGAATTACAGCCTTGTAACAAAGTGGCACAGTCTTTCTACCAATTGATGATTACTCACCTCCAGTCTTTGACCTCCTTCCAGGGCTTGATAGCATTGCATAAAGAAGTGAAGTTGCAGCTTTATTGTTTCATAATGCAGTGTCATGCGTGCTCAGATATTTGCAGTATAGTGTCTGCCAAAAGTAGCATGGGAGTGGTTTGCCTTTGCCTTGTTTTTCACCACAGGAAAAAAATAATTTCTGAGAAAGCATTTGTCATGGTTTAGCCCCAGTCGGCAACTGAGCACCACACAGCTGCTTGCTCACCCTCCCCCCCAGTGGGATGGGGGAGAGAATCAGAAGAGCAAAAGTAAGAAAACTTGTAGGTTGAGATAAGAACAGTTTAAAAATTGAATTATTAACAATAATAATAGTAATAATAATAATAATTGTAGTGAAAATGAAAACAAGAGAGAGAGATGGGAACAAAACCCAAGGAAAAAAAAACAAGTGCTGCAACCGCTCACCACTCGCTGACTGATGCCCAGCCCATTCCCAAGCAGAGATTGCTGCCCCCAGCCAACTCCCCCCAGTTTCTATACTGAGCATGACGCCGTATGGTATGGAATAGCCCTTTGGCCAGTTTGGGTCAGCTGTCCTGGCTGTGCCCCCTCCCAGCTTCTTGTGCACCTGGCAGAGCATGGGGAGCTGAAAAGTGCTTGTCCTGGTTTCAGCTGAGATAGAGTTAATTCTCTTTATAGTGGCTGGTATGGGGCTATGTTTTGGATTTGTGCTGAAAACAGTGTTGATAATACAGAGATGTTTTAGTTGTTGCTGCACTATGGTCAAGGACTTTTCAGCTTCCCATGCTCTGCCAGGTGCAGAAGAAGCTGGGAGGGGGCACAGCCAGGACAGCTGACCCAAACTGACCAAAGGGCTATTCCATACCACATGACGTCATGCTCAGTATATAAAGCTGGGGAAGAAGAAGGAAGGGGGGACGTTTGGAGTGATGGCATTTGTCTTCCCAAGTAACCATTATGCGTGATGGAGCCCTGCTTTCCTGGAGATGGATGAACACCTGCCTGCCCATGGGAAGCAGTGAATGAATTTCTTACTTTGCTTTGCTTGCGTGCGTGGCTTTTGCTTTCCCTATTAAACTGTCTTTATCTCAGCCCACGGGTTTTCTCACTTTTACTCTTCTGATTCTCTCCCCCATCCCACCAGCGGGGAGTGAGCAAGCGGCTGTGTGGTGCGCGGTTGCTGGCTGGGGTTAAACCACGACAGTACTTGACCAGTGTAAGCACTACTTAGCAACAACTAAAACATCAGTGTGTTATCAACATTATTCTCATGCTAAATGCAAAATACAGCACTATAGCAGGTACTGGAAAGAAAATTAACTTTATCGCAGCCGAAGCCAGGACAGCATTGTAATAGCTAAGCCAGAGGGGAAGAACAGGTAATGTTTGCTAAGACTTGCAGGCACTTACGATTTGAGGCCATTCACTACCAGGTAATTGGTAATGCTGTAATGTTTGGAGAATCCCAAGGTAGCCTCTGGATTATGACTCCCTTGGCAGTCTCTACTGCCAAAAAGTTCTTTCAAGTTTCTTGCTTTTTTGTTTGTTTTTTAAAGTATTTAGAAAGTCCCTTATACTGGTGCCTGGCAGATCGCTTTGAAATGCTGCAAGAGTCTGCATAAATTGGATCTGGAGGAAGGGATTAGATGAGATTATTTCCTGAACAACTTTGCTGTTGTGGTGATTGGTGTTTTTTTCCTCAGCATAGATATACACACTAATTATGTCTGAGGTACACACTTTACTCAGATTTTAATCATACCCTTTTCTTCCAATGTGGCTGGAAGCATAGCTGTTCCTGCTTCAGAATGGAGATAAAAAGAAACAAGTACCACAGTCATATCTGCAAATTAATTGTGACTGGCAGCAAGATGAACTGTTAAGCTAACCCCAAATTTGAATTGAACTTATTTGTAACTGACAGGCTTCTAAGACGATTTTGTCCTCAAGGTTAGATTTAGGCAAGCCCAGGCTAGGAAACCATACCACAGAAGATACGAATGTTAGTTGGGGTTACTTAAGGAATGTAAACTTTGCTGGTTTGACTCATGCTCCCATGAGAGCTTTACTACTCTTCTACTTTAATGTGAAGATTCCCAGATTTCAGGTATCACCACCAGCTCCTCAGCCTCCAGTCACTCTCTCAATTTTCTTGGACTTCTCTGTCCTCTCTTTCATTCCTGACCTTCTTTTCCAGTTGCTAGTATCTACTATGGGATACCAGTTTTCACCTCTTCCTTCTTCTCTCCCATTTTCCCCTGAATGGTGAACCTCCTTTCTCACACTGATTTTGGGAATTGAGCTGTGATAACCTGTGTGAAGGTGCTTTGCTTGCAGCTCTGCTACAGTTTGCACCAATGGCAGCGTCTGAACACAGACTGAATCTTTGCTTTCTTACCTATATTGTTAGTGCACAAAGCTGAGATTCCCCAATCCATTTCGTCTTTCCTAGGTGTCTGATTTTATGGAAAAAGTTGATAGAGATTAATTCAAAACTTTATTCTTTGATAACTTGATGGGCTAGACCAGAGGACAAGGAGGGTTTGAAGAACATCAGGATAAATGCTGTCTTGGACTTCAATTTCAATAAAAACTTTAATGGTTCTTTTGTAACAATATCAGGCAGAAATGCATCACCTTAATTTTTTCCTAGGCCTTGCTAGAAATTAATTATTTTTAAAAGAGTCTTTTTATCACCTTCATGGACTGTCCTTTCTCAAGTTTTTATCATAGCTGCCTCTTTCCAGTAACGATTATAATGGTCTGTGAAACACTTTATACAGAAAACACACAAAAGAAATGTCTTATTCAAACCCACTGACACTGACAACACAGTAGTTTTACAGGGCAATGGTTACTGCTCTTGGAGCTGAGATGGTGGCTATCACATGCTTAGTCCAGTAGTGCTTTTACTGGACCCCACAAATGTTGCATCACTGCTGTTTATGCTGTAGAGTTCTTTAACATGCTTAAGCAATGTAGTCCTTACCAGTTCTTATTATTTTATGTCTAAACATACAAATAATCTTGGTTTGTTAACCTGGAAATCGGTTTGTGACTCCATTCATCAAGCATGTCTGTGTTCTGTTTTCTGTTTGGTTTGGGGCTTTTTGTTTTACAGCCTACAGAAAACACCCCTAGCCTTGAAGTGGCTATAATAATGTGATTTCAGTAGAAGGTGAGAAGTGGTCAGCAGAAAATTTGTCCTGTTCCCAAAGTTAGGCCTAAATGTAATAAAAATGATTCAGTGAATTTAATCTTTTGGTATTGTTTGTAGGAGGGATCATTGCTCTGCTGAAAAATCTGTGTATCATGAAAGTAGAAATTTTTGAAGGAATGTGAAGATTGGTGCGAATGGGAGGTCCAAGTGTGGAAGCACCAGAAGGAACAGCAGAATAGTGACAGAAATGGCCAATACCGATGGCACCTAGATTTGTAGATCGTCAGGATTACAGCACATCTTTGTGTAGCTTCTTAGAGGACCAGATAGGGAAAACGAAGGACAGCCTAAAACAAGGGACAACATTATCCTGTACTCAGACTAAAGTGAAGAATCAAGCTATTAAGAGATGATGGTGGGAATGTGAAGAAGAGGGCTGGCACCTTGGGGCACAGAGACAGAAGAGACAAAAAGCAGGGAGTCAATATTGATGACTCACAGAGGTGGGACAGGAGGGGAGACAAAGCATTTCTGAATCACTGTTGGCTCCCCGGGGGTACGAAAGGCACTTCAGTGCATGGCTGCCAACCTAGCCAGCACCCCTTGTCCCCAGTCATTCCTGGCTGAAGCACTCGAGTACCTGTGTCTGAACGCAGGAGCCACTGCTGGGACAAACACCTCCTGTGGGTATAAGCGAGTGAGCGGGATCAGTTTTGTGTTACTCCGAACTCACCTTATGTTCATGTAAGCCCCTTTGCTGAGTTTGCTTTGGTGTTGCCGCAGTGTCACAGTACCTTGTGTTACCGAAAAGTACAGATAAGCACAGTTGATACCAAAGCAAATGCAGCAGTGGATGGAAATGTCAGGGGAGTGCCACCTGCTTTTTTTTTTTTTTTTTTTTTTAAGAAAAAAAATTTGCAAGTCAGATGCCAATTGCTGCAGCTAAGTTTTCTGTGACCTTGGTTCTTGTTGTGATTGTATGTGGGATGTGAGGAATGCTGGTTGTGGCTGCTCACTTAACGAATGCGGGATGCTTTGACAGTGAGCTTGATGATACTTCTTTCATTTTGTGAAAGACATACGTGTCCTGATAGAGGTGGTTTCCCCAGCACACAGTCCTAATGCAGGAACTCTTCACCTGTGCTGTGTTTGTTTCTCATCGAGGAACCAGGAATATTCCTGGTTCGTCACGGAAAGTTGCTGAGTGCTGATGAGTTTCTGGGTCTGGTGGCTTTTGCTTTTATCTAAATAATGGAGAGCTTGCCCTGTTCTCCCTGGTCCTTGCTTGTGTGTCTTTAAAAAGTTTTGTTTATTTTCTCAGGTCTCTGTTCCCAATTAGTACTTTTGCCTTCAGGTGTTTTGTAGTTAAACATGCCGCTACGTATTGGTCTCTTTACGCTTTCCAGCCTTCATATTCTACTTGAATATTTTCACAAGAAAAATAAAAGCTGAAGACAGTGCCTGGACAAAGTTTTCTCCCATGCCACATGCTTCATTGCAACACAGTTGAGGCAAAATGCCAAAGCTTGCTAGTGTTTCTTAAGGTGGCTCTGCAATGCACAGAGATCCCAGCATGCAGAGGCTTAGCCACACAAGCTCTGATCCTTCGGTGCGTGCACTGGGAACAGCAAAGATGTCAGAGCACACATGTGGGTGCAGATGTCCTTTGAGAGCCTGCAGGCATCTCTACTATGTAGATGTCCTCATAGTGTTCCCTTGTAATAGTGGCGTACGTATGGATCATTCACTGTGCTAAATGGTGAATTGAACAATGAGTTTTATATTAATTTTCAATTAGATATTTTTTCCTCAGTGACAGAACTCTTAAGAGTTTTAGAGCTGGACTGGTAAAATGTGATTTGGAGAAACTCCTGCTCAGGGGCATAGTCTCCCTCTCCAGACTGCAGTATTTTGTGGTTTCTAGGACCATGGGTTTTCTGTATTTAGGTAGGCATATTGCAGAACATTCTTGAGCAACTGGCTGGGCGCCGAATTAGAGCAGTCTGTAAGGATGATTTCAAATCTGAATAGGGGAAAGGTGAATCACGTTGGGTGTGCCCTGTGCCAGGTTGACTGAGGGTTTACACTTGCTCCTGGGGAAGTGGACTAAGGGCAGTACCAGCTCTGTCGATAAAAGCAGTTGTCTTCGCCTTTTAGGAGGTGTGTGTGACTGAAGGAGTCCAGCCACCGAGTCAGGTGCAGAAGGTTATTGACTGGCCTTGTCAGCAGAAGACGCAGTTTTCCACGTGCCTGCTCTAAGTATAAACTTCTCTTTCTTTCTCCTTGTTGATACGCTTGCATCATCCTTGCTTATAGGAAGAAAAAAGGGGCTGTGAGGGTAAAACGAATGCAAGTCCTTTGTTTGTTTCCATCTTGTATGGAAAGTGCTGGTGACAATGTGCTCCCAGTTCCAAGCCCTGAACTTGGCAACTGGAGAAGTGTTTTCTTTCAACATATGGGGTGTCACAGAAAGAGGTCTTTCTTACCTTTGTATTTCTCATTTGCACTTTGGTTCAAGCTTGTAAAAGTAGTCGCCCCATGTAATTGGGGCAGAAAAGTGAGTTTAAGTGTTTTATTTTTTTCCTTCCAGGATTTTTTTTTCTCTAAACTAGATTTTCCCTCTTCAGTTTCTTTAGAGTGGGAGCCATATGCCCTGCTGGGGCTGACTTCCCACACCAGGACTTGCTGCCAGCAGGCAGGGAGGTCTGGCAGGTTGCAGGAAGCTCTGGATTGCTTAGGCAATGAGGGGGCTTTTCAGACATTTTCTTGATCCAGTGATATCATTACGGGATGCAAGCAGAGGCTGTCTTGTGTGATGGCATGTTATGAAGATACTTTTCTGCTTCGTAAAGTGTAAACCAGCCCCCATGAGCAGCCCATCACTGTTGGGCATCTCTTTGACCGGCGCTCTTTGGCCGTGCTGTTTGTTGCGCAGGATGGTGACTGCCAAGGTGTGGGTTCTGAAGAAGCATTTTGAGGGTTTCCCCAAAACCAGTGACTTCAGCCTGAAAAAGATAGAGCTGCCAAACCTAAAGGATGGAGGTAAGTGGAGTGCCACTTGTTATTATTTTTTCCAGAGGTTGTCTGGTTGCTGTCAAATGACTGTGCATCTGTAGAACTGTTTGTATGTTGCTCTGGCGTGGATTTTCGAAAATGGATTGTCACGGCTTGTGGCAAACTATGCACCTTAGCAGAGAAGGGCGATTGCTTAAGAATATGTATGCTGATGGGTTTGGTGGGTTTTAAGACATGCTGCCTTCTGATAATACCCTTGGAAACAGTGGCTGAGCTCTTCTACCTCCAGCACAAAGTGGCTGCAGCATGCCTTTCACAGTCTCACAAAGCCTAATCACACGTGGTGCCTGATGGCAAAGGCATTCGAATGTGTTTGCAAATGAAGCGTCCTGGAGAAAATTGCTGAAGTGATATGCTTTCGAAACCCACAGCCACAAGGAAACAGAATCCATTTAACTTAGACAACTGGACAGTGACACAGAGCAAATGAGGTAACTGTAGTAAAACCCAAACATGCTTTACTGGTGAAAGGTTTTAATCTACTTTATTTTGCAAAATCCTTTGGACAAAGCTGGAGAAGATGGTAGCCTCTGGGAGTAGGTTTTCATTGGATTTTTTCAAGATGATAGGGAAGGTATTGAGGATAGTGCTGGGGGAGAGCAGAGTGACTGGGGGGGGAGTGAGCCTGCAGCTGGGAGGACTTGGGGCTGGCGTCAATGCAGGCTGGTCTTTCATTTTAAGAAGCAACAACGCAAGACTTCTGTCTGCATTCAACATGTGTTTTTTTACCAGTGCTTGTCTGTTATATTTGACCTGTTGTGACAGCAAGAGAGAGTGAATACAAAGAGAAAAAAATGTACAGGTTTTATTCTTGTGTTTCTCTATTTTGAAAACCGTAGGGAATATGATAACTTGTTTTATGCAAGAGCTGTTGATAAAAGAAGGAACCTTGATTTTGGGCTTCACATGGACATCCATGTGGACCATGCTCTGTCTTGAACCTCACCGTACCACTTGTCCTTTACAAAATTTACTGCAGTTTAGAAGGTGTGCCAAACAAATTGCATTAAAGTACTAGTTATCTTTACAGCTTAAAGGTTTGAAAAGTGATTTCTTCTTATATATACTTTCAAGCACTTTCATAGCATGTGAACTTCTATAGCATTCAGACACACTTAAAAATTTCATGCCTGTGGATATTTAAGAACATTGAGTCATTTCTTCCTTCCCATTTTAATCCCTACAGCAAGAAGAGGCATAATTTCATACTAGAGTAACACTTTTAAAGGAGATCGCCCTTCTTGTTATGTTACATGGCATTGACTATTCTTCCTGCTCACTTGGAATAATGGAAAAATATTTGTATCTGAATATATTTCTAGCTTGTACTAGCTGGACCACTGCAGCACAGGCAATGAAAAGTATTATTAGGTGGAGATGAACAGCTAAAACTGCTGTGTGATTGAGAATTTAAATTAAAATTTGTTTAATGGTATATTTCACAAGAACTAGTGGCATTAGAGACAGTAAGGTGGATTAGGCTACCTAGAAGAGGTAGCCTAATGCTTTCTGCTTAAGGCAGCAAAGTAGTGTTTATGTTTGACCTGTGCCAAAGTTTCTTACCACCCTCCGCTGGCTGAATTATGGGAAGGCATTTTATATCTGTGTCAAAAGGAAGTTACTGTTTTGCTTAGGGGGTCTGACCTCTTGAGCCTTCTATAGAGAGAGGAGGCAGATAAAGAAACACAAGACTGAAAAGAATCTATCCTGCTAAAGAGACACTACAGCACAGCGATAATCCAGACAAAGCTAATGAATGTAGTAGTCGTTTCTGGTAGTTTTTCCCTAAAGGATGATGGGATACGGTGTTTTTGAGCTGTCAGGAATTCCCATAGCTTTTGTTGAAAGACTGACTTGTGGAAACTATGCTTTACTGCACTGCTAATGCCCAGGAATTTGCTTTGTCTTTTGTTGCAGAGTTACTGCTTGAATCAGTGTTTCTCAGTGTTGATCCTTACATGAGGTATATATTTTTCTTCTTTTTAAATTGCTGGCTAAGATACCTCATTTGATCTCCCACTTAAACCTCAAAAGAGCGTGTACTGGGAGCATCCCTGTTGCCAGAGTTCCAGATGCCTTTGTCTGCTTCTTATAAAATGTGTGTAAATTACAAGACTCCCAATGTAGATAGAGCTGTGCCAGATTTAGCCAGACATCAGGATAACGATGCTGCAGCCCTAGACTTTTATTGGACTCTGCTGTTGTTCCTTGTCATGTCTCTTCCACTGGAATGCAACGGGCTCAAATGAGACTGCAGCCCTGTTGCAGTAGCTGCTTCACCTGTCTTGGCAACCTGGTACTTAAGGATACATATTCTAATTCATATTCATATACAAATTGCTGATATGCCCATGTTAATAGGTTGTAGTTCAAGCACAGGGAGACTGGGTAGTTTGAAGAAGTCTGGTGCACCCTAGGGTCAGAGATAGTTCTTTGGAGTCTCAGCCTTCTTGTAGTGGTGGACCATGCTGGGAAGATTAATGCTATTGTGTCCCCAACACTCTAGCTCAGTATTCAGTCAAGATGGGATGCTCAAGTAGCTGGCTATGGAAAACATCCAGTTAAGTCATTACAATGACAAGCTCTTTGCGATCTGTTCAACATAACTGCTTATGCCGTCTTTCTGGGTGGGACAGTAGCTACTGCTTCATAGTGTATCTGGAACATCATTAAAGTTGCTTACAGTAAACCATCTCCCTGCCTGTGTTACAGACCTTACAGTCGAAGGGATATGAAGGAAGGGGACATAATGACAGGGCACACAGGTTGCCAGGTAAGATCTTCAATTCTTGTTATCCATACACATGGCAGATCTCGAAGGAATGTGCTGACATTCGAGACATCTGCAGCCTGCATTACCTACTCTTGATGTGAGTCTACATACTTCTGCAACTGTATTCTTATCTGTAATTGGTTGGAATGTGTTTTTCCTCCAAGAACCTCTTCTGCCTTCTTGGAGAGCATTTAGGCCTCTGATACAATCTATATGTTATTTCTGGCGATAACGTTTTCAAAGGGAATTTTTACAAGCAGAGGTATGAAGGACCGACCATTGTACTTGCAATAAGTGTCAACTTCACATTTTAAAATGTGCTGTGCTAGTAATTGCATGCCCAAAACCATGAATGCTATCTAATCCAGCTGAGAATACCTCAGTGTCACCTAAGCTACAGCTCTAGCCAAAGAGTTATCTAACCTCAAATCCATCCCTTCCCAAGCCTGTGGTAATTTAGCTACACAGATGTTTCCCTTTGTCAGCTTGTTCCTGCTGTGCTGCCTCTAAATTGCTGCCCAGGAACATCAGTGGCCTTTGACTCTTGTGTTTCTCTGCAGGAACACTGAGGGCTGGGATAAATTAACACCCAAGTCTGCTGAACAGAAGGCCAACTGTTTCCAATATTTCAAAGCTGCTTACCTACCCCTTCCCAACATAGTTTTCCAGTTGGGCTAAGAAAGTTGAATTTCCGTTTAGCATAGAGACACCGCAAGTATGAACTTCTTCCTGTTATTAGTTACTGCATTCTATTTGGTTTTGTTACCCCAAGAGGTTCCATCTTCAGGATCTTCAACCTTTAAATGAAGTGCAGGTTGTCTGAGAAGGGAACTGCTTGTTACAGCCTATTTGTGACTTCTTGCTTTTCCACCATTTAATCCTGGCATCTTTCTGACTCTAACTCACAGAAGCCTATTCTGAATTCATACCAGACTGGTGCTAGTAAAAAAAAAGTTGGCATCCATGTGGGAACATTGGATTTGTTGTAGGCAGGGCTGAGTCTAGAATCGTCTTGCCCAGTATTCCCCTGGTGATGAGAGATGGTGGACATTTCAGGAAAGACATCAGAAGCCTACAGCATCAGCAGGTATGGGCTAAATGTCCTGACATGAAACATTTATTTTCTCCTGCATCACAGGGAAACAGGAATAAAGGAGGGAAGAGCCAGTAATTATTTCTCTCTGACAGGGTATTCTTTATTTTTTTTCTTCTTCTTTTAAACAGTACTGTAGAAAGCAAGAATCCTGCTTTCACAATGGGAGCCTTTGTTGTGGCTAGAAGTGGCTGGAGAACTCATTTCATCTCTGATGGGAAAGACCTACAAGTCCTTCCTTCCAGTTGGCCATAATCACTCCCTAAATCTTTGGCTCTTGGGACAGTTGGTATGCCAGGGTGAGTTTTGAGATCCAAAGGCGGCTATCCCCTGGATTTTGTTGTGCAGGAGTTTCTGCCTATCTGTATGACCTTTTTCCCTCGTCTTGTTCTATCAGTATGTTGTCTGCTTGCTCTGGTAAAAAAACATGTGTGCTTCCGGATGTCCTTACCCTGTAGAGGGCCTGAAGTTTGGCCCATCCTTTGTATCAGAGGAGATTTGCCTTGGAGATTATGGTGCCTCTCCTTGAGGAGTTGTAATAAGGTAGGAAGAGGATCCAGGAGGGGCTGGAAAGAATCCAGTTCCATCTGAATTAACCTCAGTGGAAAGACTCAGACTTCATTGGCACCTGGACTAGTCTGCTTTTGCTGATTGGGCTCTTCTGCTATCACCATATTTCCAGAATTGCCCCCAAAATGGCAAAAGATAGCTGTCATATCATGCAGCAAGATAGAGGTCCTTTAAATTGCACTGCAGCAGACAGAGCTGCTGTGCTTCAGAATCTGTATTCACTACTGCAGTCCCTCGGGCATCTTCTCACATGTCTTCTCTCTTTCTCTGTAGTTTGTATGGGAAATCGGGACTTGGTCAGTCCTGTTGACATGGAAGGCTTTCAAAATGATTATAACATTGTGTGTGATGCAGAACTTCTCAGATTTTGTTTTGACATCAGGCAAGATGCATGTTTTTCCAGACAGCTGCTAGATGGATTCAGTTCACACCTTCAGTTCAGACCCAGTGGGACTCTACGCTTTAATTTAGAAGTTAGAAGTTGTTTGTTAGGATTCTGGGCCAGTTGATCACATTGCTTCAGGAAGCTTGCAGAGCCTGATGTTATTCAGTATTTATATGATCAGTGGAACATGGTTGAGCTAAACTTTAGTGGTTCCTACAGACCGCTATTCACCCAGTAACCATAGTGCACAGTAGTCCTCAGGGGCAGTGTGCACATCAATTCAGCAAGATTTTGCCACCATTTTTACTTTTTCTGCCAGCTTTGATTTGTAATGAGTATCGTTTAATCTTTGCCTCAGTCTGGTAGATACCAGCTGTCTACTGGCCTCTTTCTAACTTGGATTTACTCTCTTCCAGTGTGTAACTGAGTTGTCACCTTACAGAGTTATCTCTGTGTTTCTCCTTTCAGCTAGTGAGCACAAGGAAAGCTGTTTTCACCTAAGGTAGACTTCTGCCACAGCATCCTGTTTCCCAGTAGTGTATCTGTTTTTTTCTGGAATGGCTGTAAAAAAGCCAAATTAGGGAGTTTGGGTTAATTTTTATATTTCATAAAGAATGGGGAAAACTGAATCTTGTTCTGGTTGTGATGGTATTTTGGTTCAATGTGGTCAAGTTCCATCTCTGTGTCTGGTGTTTTTTCTTCCTCACTGAGCATTCTTCCTTTTTCTTCACAGCCTCACTGCATATTTTGGTCTGCTGGAGGTCTGCAAGATGAAGCCAGGAGAGGCGGTGCTGGTTAATGCTGCAGCTGGCGCTGTGGGCTCTGTGGTGGCGCAACTCGCTAAAACTGGGGTGAGTGCCTTGAACTGCTCATACTTGCTCCTCATAAGGCTCACCTGGGAGACAGGGGAACAAGGCCATGAATGATCAGGAGGGCAAGCATCCCTGAACGCATGCCTACAGTAAGGTCTTGAGATGGGACAAGCTCCTGAAGATGTAGCAAAGCTAGCTGAATGTTTCCTAGACCTCAGGAACTTGTATGGTGACGACAGCCTGACTTTAAGGGTGAGCCCTCCACCCAGCACTCTGTGAGTGTCAGCCTGTGTTGTGAGGGGATGTTTAGGAATGTTTTTCTCCTTTCCTTGCAGGGCTGCAAAGTGGTTGGCTGTGCTGGCTCAGATGACAAGGTTGCCTATCTGAAAAAAATAGTCTTTGATGAAGCCTTTAATTACAAGACTGTTACATCTTTGGATGAAGAACTGTGTCAAGCCTTTCCTGATGGCTACGACTGTTTCTTTGACAATGCGAGTTCAGAGAGAGGGCCTAACCCCGAGCAGACTGTAATTTTCCTTAAACTATAGCAGGAACTCGATATTGTATATATCTATTTGAAGACTACACCAGGAACTTGATATTGAGTTCCATCTGTGTGTGCGTAAGAGCTTACTGCTTTCTTGTTCCCTTCCCATAATTATTTCTGCGGCTGACTTGGGCAGTAACAGAAAGAACAAAGACCAAAAGGCAAAGCTGGATTGTTGGCAGTGTTTGTGAATGGAGAGAGAGAAGCTTTCACTCTTGGGAAAGTATGGCACGTTTAGGGGAGGTGAGGGTCACAGTGAACATTAACTGGTGCTGAACAGAGAGTGCTCCGGTCCATTCCTGGCCCCCACCTTGGACCACAGGCAGTTCTCTGCTGTTGCTGGAAGGGGAGCGAGCATGGACGGCTCCACATCACATGGTCCAGGTGGCTACACTGGTACCTGTAAACAAAGCAGTTGCAAGGGCCACTTGTAAAACTGCTGGAGTGGCCCGTAGAGGGTTTCTGACCTCCCCCAGGTACAGCTGGAGTTAACGGGGGCTGTGGACTGTTCTCGGTAGGCGGTTTGAATGTGACCATCTTGTTTTGGAGGCTAAGAGAGTTTAACAGTACAGATGCAGTCAAACCATGTCAGTTCGCCCTCAAGCCAGAGAACAAGCCCTGGCTTTTTTAATTTCCTAGTATAGCTAATGTATGCATTATACCTGATAATATAATACCTGGCACAGGGGTATTAGCTGACATATTGGCCTAAAACTCCCTGTCTAGCCACCTGGTTTACAGGGCAGCCATCATCACCCCTTTAGCATGTCTTTCTCTCAGCAGTCTGTCTGCTGATCCAGGGATGACAGCGCTGTCATTCGGTGTGCATTGCAATGCACCCGCCTTGCCCTGGCAGTCGATGTGAATGCATGGTGCCAGGGCAAAGCACTTGCCCCTGTGGCAGGAGCTCCTGGTTGCCTTGCTTCACCTGGCCGAATTTCACATCCTGTGCTGCTAAGGTCTTAAACAGGTTTTATGGTCACGTCCATTACCTTCCCTTTCACTTCCAACTTTTGTGCAGAGCTCTCCCCAGCAATAAATTTTCTCACAGCTTTTCTCCATTAAAAGCTTCTGAGTTCAGCACATCCCTATTTGGGAGAAGAGAATTATTAAGTAAAAACTTGTCATCACCATCATGTGAAGAGGTAAAAGTGCATACTGGTGTGGGGGAAAAGCAGAGGTGGTGCTTCTTAGTGCCCCTAGACATGCCCCTTATAAGGAGGGATCTAAGGGCAAGTCTTGCCCAATGCTTCCAAACCAAGCTTTATGAAGCAGGTTCGGAATTAAAACCAATTCCCTGTGTTCATAACTAATTTTTAGAAGAGTGACATTGAGTCCTCATAGGTGTTGGCTAAGTGTAAGAGTTTCTGCAGCCACCGAGTCTTTGGAGTAGTGGAACTCACCTCTCCACCCCTTGATGGAACCTGTTGGTGCAACAATGCAAGGTTGGCAAGTTTTGGCAGTCAATGCCAAACGCTGAATTGTCTCTAATGCTGCACATGCTCTGGTTCTTGTAGGTGGGTGGAGAATTTGCCAGTATTGCTATCAACCAGATGAAGAAATATGGAAGGATTGCCGTCTGTGGAGCCATCTCTCAGTACAATGACTCCGTGCCTCAGAAAGGTGTGGGCCTGCTTTCTTGTGTCTAAGTTTATTTCCTGTTTGGTGATGGCAGAGAGAAAGACATAATGGGAGTCTCTTGAGATTTTATTGGTTGTTTCCATATGCCATTTGAGTGTGTGTATGTGTGTACATTTGGGTAACTAGCTGCTGCTCTGGAACAGAGGGAATGTGACTACACTCCTTGTGTGTACATGCACTCATCCCCCTTTGTGCACACTTGTATCGGATGGAGAACATCACCTGATTATAAACGGAAGGAGAGACTAAACTACTTAAAACAGGATTCCCCAGGGCTCTAAGCAGATACAGATCAGTAGAAGGCAGGTGTGGTGGCATGATGCCATTTACACAGTATGTACTTTTAGTTGAGAGAATGGATTCCCCTCGGGATTTTAGATGAGGCAGCTTAGGGGTTTTTTTCCATAAGATTTCAGCTACTGGTAAAACTGCTGGGAAGTGTGGCTCAGATGAATATTCACTTTCAATAGCATTCATATTTCCAAGTTTCCCTTCTAGAATAAATGGGAGGTCTGAATTCTCTTTGGTGTCTGACTGGCTTTGGAGTCCCAGATCACTTTAAAAATTGGACAGGCTTTTGAGAGTGGTTTAACCCCAGTCAGCAACTAAGTACCACACACCCTGCCCCCCCAGGGGGAGCAGGATTCTCTCTGGGGGAGAGAATCAGAAAAAAAAATTAAAACCCATGGGTTGAGATAAAGACAGTTTAATAGGACAGCAAAGGAAGAGAAAATAAAAATAATGGTAAAAGAATGTACAAAACAAGTGATGCACAATGCAACTGCTCACCCCCCACTGACCAACGCTCAGCCTGTCCCCGAGCAGCGATTGCTGCCCCCTGGCCAGCTCCCCCCAGTTTCTATACTGAGCATGACGCCATATGGTATGGAATAGCCCTTTGGCCAGTTTGGGCCAGCTGTCCTGGCTGTGTCCCCTCCCAACTTCTTGTGCACCTGGCAGAGCATGGGGAGCTGAAAAGTCCTTGACTAGTGTACATCAGTGTGTTATCAACGTTATTCTCATCCTAAATCCAAAACACAGCACTATATCAGCTACTAGGAAGAAAATTAATTCTATCTCAGCTGAAACCAGGACGGGACACTATCACACATTTTTATGATTCAGGGAACTGTTTTTTAATGTGTGTAACTTCTTGGAGATTTAGGAAGAGCATGAGAGCTTGGCAGGCTATCAAACAAGCTGTCAAATAGTATTTCCAGGATTCAGCTGAAACCTCTCAACTGAAGCTTGAGGCCACTTTACTCCTGAATGAAACTGTTTTCAGAAGTGTTGGGTGTTTAGCCCCACAGGTTTACAGATCAGGCCTGTGTTTCCCTGGGTGGCTGGCTGTCCATGACTCCTTGGTCTTTGTCCTGGAAGTTCTGTTTGGAAAAAATAGCAGTTGCTTCTGGCTGGAACAAAGTGATCAGTGGTCTTTACTGGCTAAAAGCTCTCTTTAGGCATTGGGTCTTATTTTAAGTGAAACTGATATTGCAGGTGGTTTGCTGGTTCCTTTCTCTTGCAGGGCCTTACGTGCAGGTTCCAATGATCTTCAGGTAGCTTCAAATGGAAGGGTTTATTGTGACCCGCTGGAATAACACTGTGAGGAAGGTCTGAAGGCACTGCTAAAATGGGTCGTGGAGGTAAGGAAGGAAGGGGTAGTTTTCTGTAAGGTGTACTCACGCGATAGCTTCCCTCTTTGCAAGGGGTCTCTTGTCATAGCTGTTGAGGTGAGGTCCCAGCATGATTATTTTCATGATTGTGACTTGATCTTTGAGCCTTTTGGGGACACAAACCATAGTGGAGTCCATTTGTTGAGACCTGCGATATTAGCTTGTTGATTTAGATATATTCCAGAATACATGAAGGCTTTGAAAAAGAATGCTTCCAGAGTAATTCAAAATGCTTCTCTCGCAATGAAGAGTTTCATATTTAGAGTGATTCCTCTATTCCTCATTCAGAAGTCTCCTTTCATTTGTAGTATGAGCAAGGATTTCCATTGCAGTGTTGTGCTGAAATTACTAGCAAGAATGGATGTTTTTATGGAATTGGGAGCTGGGCTTTAAAGAGACCTAATAGGGAATTTCTTAAATTTTATTTTTCTAAATGGAGCCTGAGTTTAACACTTGGTTCATGGCTGTGGAAAGCTTGTGAGTGTGAACACTAAAGGCTAAGAGGCTCTAGCTTTTACAAACGTGAGGATTTGGGATGGCTCAGCTTTTGATCACTCGGATTCGCAATTCCATAATTTCTTATGGGTAGAGACAGGCCTGGGTTTGGGGAAGTAATCCCCTACCTGTCCACTGTTTAGGGACCAAGTAGCACTAAATCTGTCCTGGTGTGTTTTTATAGTAGTGACTTTTGCTACCTGTTATGACCCCAAGTAGAAGGTCTTGCAACAAAAGCAGATCCTTGCAACAGCTGATTTAGTTATGCAAAGTTACCCTGGTGGGTGCCGGCTTGCTTGTTTCAGACGAAACATACAAGCTGGAGAAAATTTAGTTGCAATTTAGTCTCCCAAAGATCATAGAATCATTTAGGTTGGAAAAGACCTTTAAGATCATCAAGTCCAACCATTAACCTAACACTGCCAAGTCCACCACTAAACCACATCCCTAAGCACCACATCTACACATCTTTTAAGTACCTCCAGGGATGGTGACTCCACCACTTCCCTGGGCAGCCTGGTCCAATGCTTCACAACCCTTTCGGTGAAGAAATTTTTCCTAATATCCCACTAAACCTTCCTTAGCGCAACTTGAGGCCATTTCTTCTTGTCCTTGGGAGAAGAGACCGACCCCCACCTCTCTACACCCTCCTTTCAGGTAGCTGTAGAGAGCGATAAGGTCTCCCCTCAGCCTCCTTTTCTCCAGCCTAAACAACCCCAGTTCCCTCAGCCGCTCCTCATCAGACTTGTGCTCCAGACCTTCACCAGCTTCGTTGCCCTTCTCTGGACACGCTCCAGCACCTCAACGTCTTTCTTGTAGTGAGGAGCCCAAAACTGAACACAGCATTTGAGGTGCGGCCTCACCAGTGCCGAGTACGGGGGAATGATGGTAAAAACCAGGCAGCTGGTGAATAAAAACTCAGCAATTGCCTTTCTTCCTTTTGATGCCTTTCTTCCTTCCTTCCTTGCCTTCCCCTCTTTCCTAGGGAAAACTGAAGTTCCATGAACAAGTCACTGAAGGATTTGAGAACATGCCAGCGGCTTTCATTGGAATGTTAAAGGGAGAAAATCTTGGAAAAGCCATTGTAAAAGTCTGAAGGTCACATATTCCTGGGAGACAGGCACAGGAGAATGTGATTCTGTTAAGTGCTTTTAACTCACTGATTGAAAGGCATGTTTCAGTCTTTTTGCTGGGCATTTGGTGATGACAACTTCTGTTGATAATTGGGCTTATAAGTGTAAGTATATGCCAATGGCTTTGCTCTTGAAGACCTTGAGAGTTGCTTCCCAAAGCTACACAAAAAAAAAGCCTTAAAACTGCTGAACCTCATCAGAACTGTAACAGATTTAATAGTAGCTTGCACCTTTCTACAAGTTGGCTTGTAGAAAGGAAGAGCAATTCCAAAAGCTTTGCCAGCTGATGGCACATCTGATGACTAATATTTACCTATTGATTTGGCCCAGAACTCGGCAAGAGGGATTTTTTTAAACAAATATCAAGGAACAAAGAACAGGCTAACAACACCTGAGGGTTCCCAGCTCTCTCACATGGATTTTTTCTTTTTTTTTTACTTTCATCAGGAAATGTAGATATGTCAGTTATTCTGAGATAATGGAAAGAAAAAATAAATCTGTTAATGGATACTTTGCTTGTGTTATAGTTCTGTTTGTGGAATGCCCTCCTCTTTACTTCCTTGTGGTTAATACAGAGCAGCTAAAATATTGCAAGCAGTTACTTATCCCAGCAGATCTCAAAGTACGGGTGGCATGGATAGGTCACTTATTTCCTTGAGTAATTTGGCCATTGGCATCCAAGCTTAGAGTTGACCTTGCCATGGTCTTTACCGTGACTCCCCTGGAAGATAAGATCAATATGCTGGCCCTAGCTGTGTTAAATTGATGTCCAGGACCCACATGGTGCTAAGCAAAGGAGACACACAGATTAGCAACAATAAATATCTTAGATGTATTGAAAAACCCAGAAGAACCTGTTACTCAGTACGGGATACAGACAGGTATTGAAGGTGATGGTGATCCATCTTCAACCATTGTGGAGGACTTCTTGGTTAATTTTTAGGTCTCATTGTTGATCTGTGAAGAGGGATCCTAAGTGGCCTTAATGTCTTCGCAGTGCCAGGATTAGATGCTTTGTCTGTCAACAAGAAGAGATCTCTTACTTGAGATGTAGATCAACCGAGACTTGCTGAGTGAACAAAACACACGTCCTGAAATACAGGGTGACTGGTCACTGGGGAAATAACGCATCTTGGCACAAGCAGGGGAGAGGTTCTGGTTGCTCTATCGGGTTTTCTGAGGAGAAAGAATTGCTAGTTTGTGTTCGCTCCAGTGCTGTGGTTTTCAACTGGCCTCTGAGAAAAAAAATCTGTGGATTAATACTGCTGCACAGCATGGAAAATCATAAACCAGAAAAGGGAGTTTGTTGTCAGTAGGCTTCAGATCCACTGTGCAGATATCTGCTGTTGGTTGGCGGTTTTTTATGGAGAAATTTTCAGAGGGCTTGCAAGTCCTAAAATACTGAATTGTTTTTAAGTCCAGTGAATTCATGATGTCTTGTTTCAAGTAAAGTTGTGATTTGGGAATGAACTGAAAATAGCCGCATGGAGTTCCTGTCCCTTGGTCAGAGTTGTGGAAAGATTTGTCAGTTAGAATAATTCTGGTTCAGCCTGCTTTCTCATAATATACTGACCTGCATGTTCCCCTCGCTATCTGTGTATAGATTTCATGCTCCATGAACTGCAGCTAATTTTGCAAGGCTGTTTTACCCCCGAAACATAAGTTTTTTTTGTAAAAGCAAACCCCTCACAAACCTGCCCCACATCTGAACTTCACTGGGGAACATAGCTATTTCCTCCTGAAAAATCCAAGTTTTCTCTTTCGTACCAGGAATGCTGCCAGCATGTGAATAATGACAATAATATCCCTTGTTGTCCGGCACTGTCTGGAAGTCTTGCAGTTGTTTGTCATCCTCGAAGTTCTAAAGCTTATGGAGAGATTCCTCAATTTTTCCAGAAGGTGTTGATGAAAATAAAAAGGGAGTAATAAAAACACAGGAACTTTTTTTCTTGACAGTCATGGGCATGTGTCAGTGGCACAAGGTAGGCGAAGGTCACACAAACTCTGTATGTCTCCCTGCTAGTGAAGCAAACTATGAGTACAATCAGTGTAGCAAAGTTGAACAAGGTGCCAGTGCCCAGCGGAGAGCAAAGGCGCAGCTGTGTGTTGCTGGGGTAGGCCCTTTCTGCCAATACGTGACCATGTACTTTTAGGTAGAGCATTGGTAGTACCATGGCAGTCCAACCTGTCCTCCAGCCAGTTGCACAAGGCCTGAGAGCAGCGAACACTGGCTGCCATCACCCTCCCTTATGTGAATAAGCATTATCACTCTGCAGCTGAGCTTAAAGGCTTTCTGGGAAAGGGCAAGCTCTTGGTGGCCCCACTGGCTGTTAGAAGGTATGTGAGGGATTGCCTGGGGCTAGGTCCTCCTTGGCACTGCAGCAGTCCTCCATTGCTTGCATCTGCAAAGGTGGAAAGGGTGTCAGCTCTGCCCAGGGCGCAGTGCCCACTCCTCAGTGGCCCTGCAGCTGGGGCTGCGTTGATAGTCATCTCTGGTCTTTTCTCATCTGCTGCTTTTCTCCAGTCCACATGGCCATATCTGTGCCACTACCTAAGCTACACTTAGCAAGTAGGCTTGACAGTAGGATTTCTAAGGCTGTTTAGGATCCCAGTTCATTGAGGATATAATGTATGAGAGCTAGAAGAAGAGTTTATTTAATCTTAAATGGAAACAGCTGCAGGCTTCCTCAGCTGTTGGCTAAATAGTTCTTCATTTATACATATTATTTCTAGAGTAGGGGTTTAACCGCTCACTGCCTTATGCTTGCCTGTGCAAAATGAAACAGTCTCTAGCTTAGAGATGTTCCAGTCTCATAAATATTGCAGCTTTTGTGTCCTGTTGTTGTCCCAAAAATTGGGGTTTGTTTACCTGGTGTGCAAGATGCCAATACACACACAGAGCAGAGGTATTTCATTGCATATTTGCACAGATACAGGTGCCTGTCCCAAGACAGCACACCAAGCTTTCAAAGTAACAGTTACTTATACATGAAATATTAACATATTCAACTTTCTCACACATATGCAGTATTCTTCTATTAAATAATTGGTTAAAATCTCTTCTTGGATGTAAGTTAGTACACATCCTTAGTTGTTCTTCAACTTCATCATTTGAGTCAGTGATATAATTGGGGTAGGTAGTCTGTGAGTTGGTGGCCACGATCTCTCCCTGCCAGAATTACCTTTCCCCTGGTTTCCTACTTTTTTGGCAGATCTAAGCGGTTCTTCATGGTTTACTAACTGGGCTAGTAATACATCAGTTACACTTCTTTCAACAGCCATATCCTGCTTATTAGACAAAGGTACATTATCTAAGTTCCTATGGAGATAGGGTAGGGCTCTACAATTGATTTACCCCGATTTTTGGGACAACACTGTTCCTAAGCAAATTCAAGCTGGGGCTGGTGGCAATAACCTGCCTGAGCTCAGGACACAGTGGGGACCAGCCTCGAGGAGCGCACCATGGGTGCCACACCAAGGGTGGCTTCAGGAAGCCCTGGGAATTGCTGCAGAGCTGTGGGTTGCTGAAACTGAGGGGCTATTCCTGGAGTGCATTGCTGCCTGCTGAGCTTCTCTCATGGTCCTCCAGGGCGGGTGCCCACAGGAGGGGTCAGGACAACACAGCCCAGCCACAGCATCCACTCTCTTGTGAACCATTCCCCAGCTGAATCAAATCCAACTTTAAACCCCCAGCCTGTATCAAAGCAAGCAAGACATACCTCAGATCCTTTGCTCTTACCTTGCTCCCACGACCCCTGACTGTAGCTGTTCATCTCTCACACCCCCATCCAGCTAGACAGCATCTGCTCCAAACAGGTCCCTCACAGCTTAGCTTGCTGCTGGCCATCACCTACGGTGTGGGGAGATGCCTCCTGTCCCTACCCTCAGCCCCCCATCACTAGCTGAACATGGGCTCTGCTTCCTAGTAAGCTGAAAGCCTTTGGGGCCATCCTGCTAAACGGTGCTAAAACTGACCACGGCATTTCCCTTATCAGCAGGCTTCACAGTCCCGAGGACTATTCATGGTGCCAGCCCTTGCTCTTCCTCCAGGCTCCTCTCTCAGGGGAACTAGAAACAGATGCAAAGACAGGTGAAAAACCAGACTTGATTGCTTCCCTGGGGAAGTGTCATGGACTGACTGAAGTGGAGGGGAGATGACCCAAGCCTGGTCTAAAGCTTTTCCTCTGTGGATGCCATTGGACCTGATGCCTGCCTTCTCCACCTCCCTGGAGTCTGTTCACACCTCTGCCACATCCACCCCACCCCAGATGCTCCAGTTACTGGGGGCCAGGCAGATTCTGCCACCTGGATAGCAGGAACCCACCCCCCATGCATTCTCCTCTAGCCCATTACCTACAGATACCACCATCACCCCAGTGCTGTCAGAGGGAAAAACACAAGGCATTCCCAGAGCCAGCATGTGTATAGATGTATCTATTAACATAAGCAGTCACTGCCACCTTGTGGAGATTTGCATCTGTCACAGATTTGTCTTCACCAGCTGCAGGTAGAGATGAGGCTTCATGCAGCTCCCATGCATTCTTCACCTTCTCTATCTACCAACCTGTACCATTGCAGCTTTCCCTCTCCAGAGGAGGAAAAATTGCATTTCATCTGGATGTGCTTCCCCGACATCTCCACAAGACTTTTTCAAGTTCCTCAAACTCATGTAGTTGGTCCTTACCAAATCTGGAGGCATCTGGCTGGGTATGCTTCTCACCTGCATGAAACGTCCATTGAAAATAACGATGCCACAGTACAGTTCAACCTCCGCTCAGCTAAACTGAGCACAGCACGCACTGCCTCCCCAGAGCTCTTTATCAGACTCTTCTTCCTGACATCATTTTGTGCTTGGCCTTCTGACTGAGGAAGACCTACAGATAAAGGTTTGAGCAGCTGGGGTAGAGCTGGCATACAGCTATTGCTTCAGATGAAGAGCAGAGACTCCATGCCACAGCCAGGCCCCTGCTAAGCCTGGTGCCCTCTAGTCCTGCACTGCCTGGTGTCAGCATGTCAATGTATTAGGTTTACATGGGAAGGTCTGGGGGGGGCTGCAGGGGTGGCTTCTGTGAGAAGACACCAGAAGTTGCCACCACATGAGACAGAGCCAGTGACAGCCAGCTCCAATAGGGACCTGCTGCTGGTCAAAGCTGAGCCCTCTGTGATAACATATTTGAGAAAGGGTAAAAAAAGCTACACAACAGCAGCAGGGAGAGACAAACAAGAGTACATGAGAAAAACCACCCTGCAGACACCCAGGTCAGTGAAGGAGGGGGAGGAGGAGCTGCAGGCACCAGAGCAGAAATTCCCCTGCAGCCCCTGGTGAAGACCATGGTGAGGCAGGCTGTCCCCTGCAGCCCATGGAGGTCCACACTAGAGCTGATACCCACCTGCAGCCCATGGAGGACCCCACACCAGAGCAGGTGGATGTGCTCGAAGGAAGCTGCAGCCCATGGACAACCTACAGCGGAACTGGCTGCCAGCAGGACTTCTGCCCTGTGGAAAGGAGCAGGTTTGCTGGCAGGACCTGTGGCCCATGGGGGACCCACACTGGAACAGTCCATTCCCAAAGAACTGTATCCCATGGACCCCACACTGGAGCAGGGGAAGAGCAGGAGGAGGAAAGAGCAGCAGAGATGACACATTACAAACTGACTGCAACCCCCATCCCCCTGCACTGCTCAGGGGTGGGGAGGTGGAAGAGTCAGGAGTGAAACTGAGCCTGGAAAGAAGGGAGAGGTAGGGGAAGGTGTTTATAGATTTGTTCTTAATTCTTATTATCCTACTCTGTTTAACTGCAATAAATTAATTTCCCCAAGTTGAGTCTGTTTCACCTGTGACTAACTGCCAAGCAATCTCCCTGTCCTTATCTCAAGGTCACAAGCTTTTCTGTCGTTTTCTCCCCCTGTGCTGCTGAGGAGGGGGAGTGATAAGAGGGGCTTGGTGGGCACCTGGCAGCCAGCCAAGGTCAACCCACCCATCAGTCTCTCCCACCCCTTGCCAAGGCTCAGGGACCAGCACTACAAGAGTTAGTCTAGCAAGGATTTCACCAGCATATTCCTCAAGCCAGTTCCTTGGGTGGCTGAGTTGCATGTCAGAGCACAGCACAGAGGAGCTGCTATGCCACAGTTTGTTGACATTGGTAAAACAGTAAGAGTTGTTTTCTGTCCTTGCTAGATCCACCTAATTTTGATGAATTTGATGAACAGTAAGAATTTAAACATTAGAATAATTACAAATACTCTTACTGGAATCATTCTGGGGGGGAAATCCAAGTCTAACTTCATTCAGGTCAAGGAAAGAATGAAAAGCAGATGGTTAACTGGAGTAGAAGTTTGGCTGCTGCAAAAGAAGATGTGGAAGGTTAAGAGAATCCTTCCCCAAGTGCATGACAGCAGTTTCAGAACACATAGATGAGTTAAGGAGTGTCACTATTTCACTGCAATCTAATTACGCACAGTTTCCTTGTCCACTCACCATGACCCCTTGGCCCTCCCTCTCATGATAGTTAGTCCTCTCTCATTAAGCATAGTTATTTCAGCCACGTGTTCCAATTGCTGTGCTTAAGGAAGTACTTCTCTTCCTGTTGGCCAGCCCACTATAAGAAAGCAAGCCATGTAACAGGCCTGCAGACAAAAACATCTTGCTCTACTGGTTTGACAGCAAGGCACAGATCCCAGCTATTTCATAGCCAAACGAAAACAGACCACAGTCATTACCTGAGGGGAGGAGAACTTCTTCCTGAAGTCCTTACTCCCAGAAGAAACCTTTATATGTTGTTTCTTCTCTGCCATGTACATCAAGTTGCTTCCGAACATTCAAGCCAGTTGGCCATCCACCACTTTCCTCCTAAAGGCATCTTTTCAGATCACTGGATCAAAGCAGTCAGTTCTGCTCATGCAAACAGCAGATCAGAGTGCAATGAGAGTGACTCTGCTGCACTACTGTCTGGCATACGGTAATACTGGTTTCACTCCTACACATGAAAAACAAGCAAGCAAAAAATGCACCCACTGAGCTCTCCAGGGTATTACTTAATACCCATGTGGCAGGGCATGTGGTCCATGCTTTTAGCAGGGCTGCTGGTACCCATTCCATTTAGGGCAAAACATTTATTTGCTATATCTAGGCTTTGTAAAAGGCTGAAACCCCATGTTCTCTCCTGTTAGAAGACTCAGTCTAGTTCCTGTCCTGAACTGGGATACTTTCCTCCCAGCAGGGGCACTGCCGCTATAGGAACAGACACTCCTTACACCTCAGCTGGGTATAACCCATAGGCTTTGCTTTCCATCACCTGTAATGACAAGGACCAACTCCAAACACTCAAATCCTGAAATAACTATGCATTTGAAGAGAATGTGCTTGCTGGTTCCTTTAAAGGGAAAGCTTACCTAACACACAGATTCCCACTGCATACTCCTCAACAGCCAAGCCTTAAAGAACACCTCCTTTCAAATAAGGCTATGCAAGTTGTTTTCCTCACACTATGCCTACATGCCAGTTCTCAGAACAGGAAGACACTGCACCACAGGAAGCTGAAGACTCACTGCACTTCCAGGAACTGCTTTGCACCCCTGGTTTCAGCACAAGAGTTATCCCAGCCTTTCTGATCTTTCCCAATCCTATCTTGAATTTCCAGTCACTTCTTTGTCACCTGGATCTTTCAAGGCTATTGCAACATCAAATATTATTAAGGGAGTAAACAAAGCATTAAGTCAAACTCAACACACAAGCAGCATTTCACATGAGCTGCACCTTTCCCCTGCTGCAATAGGTAACAACCTGACCTCACCTCAACTGAAATACTGTACCTTGCAGCACATCTTAGCTTCCTTATTTTTTAGAGATGAGGCTGGATTTTAGGGGCTCCTACTGAACTTCACCTGGACTTTTCACCAGGGATTTTCAAAACCTTTCTTGCTCCTGGCTACTGCCCAGAGGGAATAAGCAGGCCACCCAGGAAGTGTTTTTAAAAGCAACACTTGTTTGCGGATGGTGTGATGTTCATGGTGCATTCTTGCTCCAGCTTCATTCTGTTCTCTCCCCACAAGTCTGTCTGTGGCACCACTTGGGGTAGTGGTTTCCTACTTTACCTGTGTGAACAGGCTTTTAAACACACAGCTGCACTCCTCTGAGTCAAATAGCCAGAGCTGCACAGAAAACATTTTGCATGTCCTTCTCATTGCATAATCACAACCCAGAGCTTACATCCAAGAAGATCCTTGATGGCTCATCCTCAACTAAAGGGTGCGGTCACTTCTTGGACTAGGAAAGTCTTGTTTCAAATAGGGAACATATGCAGCAAGCTGTTGAAGGCCCCCAGTCCTCAAAAGCCAGGAAATTCATGCATGCTTGTGAAATGAGTGTAAGGCTGAGTCACACATGAGCTCCCTACCACAAAGCCAAGAGGCTCACCCATTCCACATTGTCTGTCTATGTAGCAGGAAGTCTTGCTTTTCCATCAGTGATACTCAGTGAGCAGCACAGCTCACCTAGCCCTAACCAGAGCATTAGGCATAGCTGCTAGCTACAGCCCTGCTTCCTTATTTACTGAATTCTTAATCCAGGACAACACCCAAGCCAGCAAGAAAGCCATTTTGATATGGTGGAAAAACACAGCAGCTCTCCTTGGTAACTCTGGGAAGAGTAGTTGAATGGTATGCAGAGGCTGGTAGGTCAGCATTCACCTAGACAACCCAATGCCAGTTTGGAGGACTGCAGAGTCCAGTTTACTGTCCAGCATGCTCTACAAATGCAATGCTGCAGTCAAATGAAGATGCAAGAATACATAAATCTAAATTACCTTGGGCTTAGGACACTGAGTTTTAGCTCTTCAGTCATTCGTTCCAGGCTATTGCCTAGGAATAAAGCAGCCCAAGCCAGAGACTAAACGTACTTTGCTACTAACAGAACCAGAAGGTACACCAATGGCAAGGCAAAACTGCAAAGGCAAAAAGGCAGCAGCTCCAAGTCCTGTCTTACACTTCCATGGTAGGGTTGGTATTATGATCTGATGTTTAATACACAGCCAAGTCTTAGCTTTGAAGTCTAAAATGAAGCTTGACAAATTTTAAAAGAATCTTTAGCTAAAAAGAGGTAACAAAAGAAAGAACCTATTCCACCCAGTGACTACCCTCTTTTTACAACTCCTGAACTCCCCTTGCTGTATCTGCAGGCCAGACTGCCACTCTTCAGATTGCAGCCTGGTGACCACCACCTGAGTGAGGTGGCAGCAGACTTCTCCTAAAGCAACTGTCATTGCTATCCCATGCAACACAATTTTCCACCCCCAGCAATAACCCAGTAATAGATCAGGTTGCATTTGACAGGAGTCCTTGTATCCAGAGAGTACTCCTTTAACACAGCAAGAACTGATGCCTTGATGACATTTCAAACTTCCTCACATTTTCAAACACAGGGCAATATCCCAAAGTGAAGAATTCACACTTTATTGTACTCATGTACATAGATCAAGATTATAGTTTCCACCATGTAACCTAGCTAGCCTGTTTAGATTTTTAAGTAGAAAAGTTACAGGCTATAATTTAGCTGAAGCAGTCATGCTTCAATGTCTCCATGGCTGGATATTAGACTAGACTTTTAATGGTCTCTTCAAGCTTCTCTTTATTGGCCCCAGAGAACTCCTGTACCTGTAAAGAGAGATTTATTTTTAGAACTGTTGCATTCAATGCTTCATAACATTAGTTGCATAGCATCCAGACACATATACACCTATTCAACTCTACTACAACTAAGATTTTTTCACCCCAATAAGAGGGAGTATTTTGCAGATGTTCATCTATTCACCTTCCACTCAAGTCATGCAAAAACTGGGACAAGAGTCTATCAAGAATCACTTCCAGCCTACCATTGCTGGGGCTTTCTACACATAAAACAAGGGAAAAGACAATCGATCCTGAACCAATGCTGTATAAGACTCAAAATACAGGCTTGAAAAGACTCGAGGTCACCACACAGCAGAAGTAGCTCAAAGCTACCTTGCATTGCTCAGGACTCTTAAAAATCAAATTCTGGAAGGATTGCTCCAAATGACCTCTCCCTGAGCCTGGCTTCTCCTGTGAGAACTGTCCTTGTTGCAATTTACACAGCAGAAAGACAAGGCAACATTCATTTTTCAAAAACAGCAGCTCTGTCTTCTAATACCTACAGGGATGCAAAGTACAGAGCAGACTACACTACAGGCCATGAAATTGCTTGCTTGATACTCATATGTCCAGGAAACTACCAAGGTCACCCAAAATAAAGTGCCACACAACAGGGCTAAGCATGTCACCTTCACACACTGTCACATCACAATCACAATTCTTCCAATTACATTATGAAGCTGTGGAAGTTTACCCTGAGAAAACTGTCAAAAGCTCATTATTAGTCATGATTTGGCCCCATACAGAATTGAACTGAAGGTCACCCAACATCTGACACTCACTTTTCAAGGCTCAATTCCACTGCCTTCAGCCATGAAACTTCCATCCAGGCATTGTTTTACTTTAGAAAAGCCTACCTTCAGCTTGCTTGGCAAACTAAAAGCCTGAGATAACACATTTAGCTCAGCAACTCTTTAGTTCAGGCAGACAGCCATTCACAACTACCCTGCACAGGCAGCCCACTATGTCGTCAGAGCATGGTCTGCATCCCATCTCATCCACCTCTTGGATGAGCAGGCACAAGAGATCTGTTCAGTCCTGACAGGGACAGGATCTCCACAGGTAACACAGCCTCTATGTAAAAGCATCCAAGCAGTTGTTTCAGCTGTGTGTATATTCAACCACATCTTTGAGACTTCTGTTTGGGTGGGATTCCATAGGCACATACAGTCATGTCTCTGCTGGAACATGAGCTGCATCCAGAGAACAAATACTAACCAAGACCAGTAAGAAGTAGGGTGCTAGGTAGACTAGCAGTCTTAACCCAGACATCTAACCCCACTAATCTCTCATGAAGCTCTCCCTGTAAGACTGACCTGTAACACTAACTCAGTTCACTACCTGTGAACAATAAGGTTTGCTTTGTTGGTTAACTGCTGGTCCATGTTACATTTGCTGAGGCACTAAGATGAACTTGCTCGCTTTCAGGAGTGTCTTAATGCCAGTGATGCCCTAGACACATTGTCATGAGAAAGCAAGGCTACGTAGTCTAACATTACCAATCTTCTTTCAAGTGTTTAGCTTGCCTGCTCCAAGAGAGCAGAGCCTACCTTCTTTCCATTCTTGTAGAACTGGAATGTTGGCATGCACTTCACATCGCAGTGTGTAGCAACATCCTGGAAGACAGAAAACAATTCTCAGCTATGCATGTCTGAAGGATGTTAAATTTAGAATCCACTAGCTGCCTTTTGTTTAGGTGATAGGGCAAAGCCATTACTGCTCAAAATGAAACAAAAGCACTTCTGGTAGTCCATCACTAGCAAAAACAGTGCAGTGTTAACATCTCCCTGAAGTAAGCCTGAAAGATCCTCCCTTCAGTATTTAATTCATGCAACAGCAAAACCACATTTATTATACCTGTACTCTGTGTTTGGGGAAAAAATACAGACCTCTGCATCAAAACGGAGATCACTATTTGTAAGGCTCAAGAATCCTACAGCAGCACTGTGTGTTTCAACCTGACATTGTTCAAGTACCTATGTGACACTGCTAGAACTGCTATACAGCAGACATTATTGCACTTGATTTGAGACATGAAAGAAGAAACAGTGCCAAGCGCAGTTGAGAGACCAGACTGATCACCAGACAGTGGTGAGCCATTAGTTTTGGAGAAGATTGCATCAAAGCAGCTTAAGGCCTTAGACTAACACTCCCTCCCAAAGTAGATGGTCAGTGTTCCCAAGTTATCTAACACGTGCCATAGGGCTTCAAGTGTGCAGATAACCAAGGTAGTTTGCTCTGTTCAGATGTCCTCTAAAAATTCATTCTTTCCAGTGTAAGTGGTAAACCCCTATCTCTGCTTCTCAAAGTTGAAGTAATTCCTCATCTTGTTTCAGTATCTGCAAGGACATTTTAAAAAGTTCTTCATTGTCACTTGTGCTGAACTCATTAGCTGCCCTCTCTCAGCATTACTCTGGACCATACCTGGGCATCATCCACATCAACTTCAATGAACACCACATCACCATACTTCTCACACAAACTCTAGAATGAAATAAAAAACTATGCAGTTAGTGTTCCAGGAAAGCTTTCTTTTAAAAGATGACACATTCATGTAAATTGTAAGGTTGGTGCTGTCTACCCCCCCCCATGAAACTTGCCTTGTTACCTTAAAGCAGCTCTTTTACTGACCAGAGCAAAAGTTTTATTTTCTGCTCCAATACTTGGAAGTCTGTTGAAACTTGTTCAAACATACTCCCCACAGAGAAGACTCAAATATCCCAAGACATAGGTGAAAGGCCTTCTCTTACAGCCTTAAGCTGATCACCAAAAGATGCTACAGCTTATCTCGTACTTTACCAGGAGATAACATTGCCACCTAAACACAGGTGGAATGATTACAATAACTGTGTACAGAAGGATAAGCAGTGTTTCCACTCTATACCCCACCTCTTGAGACAATGCAGCTGTTAGGTCCCTATAGACCTGAGATGCATTTAAGCATTAGAACAGCAGAAGTTAAACCACATTTGAGCTCCCAGCTATATAAAAGGTCAATATATTTCACTCAATAGTATCGAAGTAGATAGTTCTGTGACTTCTCCCTTTTCCAGAAAATGCTGGCAATCACATGTGGCAAAAGGAAGTTTCCTCCATATTATCATCAAGCAGCACAAAAACATTTGTGTATACTTTAACACAGTTGCCAATAAAATCAGGAAGGCTACTTACATGGAAAAAGGGCTTGATCATTTTGCATGGTCCACACCATGTAGCAGAGAAATCAACTACTATAAGCTTCTCACCAGCAGATTTCAGTTCTGCCTCAAATTCAGGCTATAAAAAAAGAATTGAACACATTAATGATTTTCTCCCTCCTTTTAGACTGAAACCTCTGAAACCATTTAGACTAATCCCAAAGCTAGCTTGCTCTCAGCCTTAATACACTAACCATTATGTCAGCTCTTTAAATACTTCACTTAACTGGGGTATTTGTATCATCATATAAGAGCTGCAGTATGAACTGCTTTCATCAGTGCTAGCATCAGCTAGTGTCTTACAACTCTTCAATTAGGAAAGATCACAATGCTCAGTCACCAACTCAATGAATTGTGGAAACGCAAGCTAGAAATTCATTTATCCTACAATCCTCAACTCTGGCAGCTCTGTTTAGTGCTACCCCCTGACTGTGATCCTTATGGTTTTTAATAATCCATTTTCTCATTTCTGCCTTGGCAGGAAGACTTCCATTTTCTTCTGGGACACATTTTCCTCTGCAGAATTCGAAAAAGACAAACCTTTGTACACTCCTCCAGTTTGATGCCTTTTCCGATCAATGGCTAACATCTAAATGATGTTGTGTGGTTTACTCTACAGCATGTTTTCTAAAGCAACCTCACAGGATAGTTATTTTACTTATTTTTCCAAGTGAATTGACATGTAATATCACTAGCCAAAGCAATGCTACACATATAGACTACACAAGTAAAACCCCATACTTATTTAGAGCTTTGAGTCAGTTGCACTTAGTCATACCAATCATTTTTGGACAATGTTATTCGGAATTTAGAGCTCCTTACATGCCATTAACCATGCTTTCAGGTCAAAAAGTAAATGTTTTAGCAGAACTGAAGGACATTAAAAGCAATAAATACTTGTATGCTAGCAAGAGGCAAACAAGCATCTCTGGCAGAAACAGAAAATGCTAATCAGCTACTTCTTGACAGTTTCTTTTCCAAAGCAAGTACAAGCCACTTCAACATTCCTGAACTTCACTCTCATTGCAATGCAAGCTTCAGGAGAGCTGTTAATTTAGACTTCATTTCAGATTATGCACATAAAAGAAAGCTGCTTTATTCTCCCCAGCTTAACAGACCAGAACATTACAGTTCTGTCAGCAACAGCTAACTGAAAGCAATATGGTTACAGCCACATGTATACAGTAGTTGGTTGTACAGTGCAGGAGTTAACTAATGCCAGCTTCCACAATCAGCCACAGTAAGCTGAGACTTGATTCTAGTAAGCTATTCCCCACCATTAGAAAATGCTATGCAGGTGAAGCCAAGAGTGCACACAGTCAAGCTGGTCACAAGTATATTTAAGAAGCAAGCAGAGGGTCCTGCACCAGCATTCTTATGTATAAACCTATGTGAAAGTCTTCATCAGTTCCTGTAACCTCAAATACACCTGGCATTACATCTCCCTGTTGATAAGACATTTCCCCTCCCAATGTAGCTATCTTCATTCAGAAGTGCAGCCTCCACATGTTCAGTTCTTCCATCCTTGCATCTTGGATATTCACAGAGTCTACTCTGCTGTAAGACCAGTAGCTAACACTCCACACCACCTACTCTCAGTCTGAAAGAGATGGGAACAGTTAAGTTTTACAGCTTCTCCACATTCCCCCACTCCTGTACTGACACAGTATGCATTCCTGCACCCCAATCCCAAGAGTACCCCATTCCCACCAACAAAGTTCAGTGTCCCTGTACGCAGCAGTCCATGCTAGCTGCTCCCTGCAACTACTTACACCACAAGTTCCTCAGTCAAGCCTCACTCTTCTCCACCTTCAAATCCTACGGCTTGGTTTTTGGTATAGGTTCTCACACCCCTGCATTGTAACATCACCAGCTCTTTACTGATTCCACTTCCTGCACCTGCCAGTTAGACCATCTTCTTCTTACCCTTAAGTCTTCTTTCCAGCTGCATAATTACTGTATTCTGCAAAAGGATGTCCAGCCCTGGGGTGTGTTTGTCATATGGCCACACACCTCAGGTTTGCTGTTGCACAGAACAAGGGGAAAGTGGGAAAGCATATCTACAGTTGGTCACACACCATACACCACTGGAGACCTGGTCCTGACTACAATCAGGTGTTACCCTGCGAGTCATCTCTAGTATCAGCTAAAATTGGTGTGGGAGAGTGAAAAGAGATGCACCTTTTAAGTCCAAAGGTGCTTACTCTTGCAAGTTAAAAGATATTGGACTAGGGAGAAGTCCTGAAAGTTTTCCCAGAAAGCTTAATCTCCCTGGAGGAAGGAAGACAGTAGTGGGGGCAAAACAAGCTACTCGACCTGTCTGATTGAATTCCATAGTTGCCTTTCGTATTAACAGTGAAGTGACAAGCTTTCATCTAAAAACCAAATAACCTTTGTTAACAGAAGGGGAACCTCCCACCACAAGACCATTTGGTCACACTATTAGAGGATCTTACAACTTCATTAACCAAAATTTTCTTCAGGTAGCACCTTACTGGGGAAAACCTCTGACCAGTTGGGAGTTCTTTGTTGTGGGGTTTGGTTTTTTTAACTACAGCCTCCCCAAGCACATGCAAGACCTCATTTTGCTTGTATTGTCCTCCAGCAGAAAAGCACATGCTGCAGTCAACAAGTAGATTGGTATCAGGCCTCTGTTTCCCAAGTAAGAGAAAAGGCTCTAGTAATGAAAGCTTCTAGTGCAGCAGGGATTCATAGCACCATGTAATACCTCAAAATGGAGGCTACTGACCACAGACAGTGCTGAAAGGAGTCTACTGCTCTCAGCAATAGATAAGATAGCTTTAATCAAATCTGCCAGATGGTGTGCACCTTAGTTGTAAACATGATTTCCAACACATATCAAGTCACCCTTGAACTTGGATTAACCCAGTCATCAGCTGACTGCCAATGGTTACTACATAATGTAGTGGTTTGGTTTTTTTTTTTAATACAGAAGCTAGCATAAACAGACTGAAAGTTCAACTGCCTGAACTCCCTAGCAGACACCACTTCTAAAACTATCATCTGCATCTGAAGCTGCAAGTTTTCAATATTTGCTTTGACTCAAATAGAGGCAGCTAGAGTGAGGAGGAAAGCTTTGGCAACACCAGCTTTTTTACAGTTTATACACCCCATTAGCTTCTGCTATAAAAGGCATTATGTCCCATAGTCAAATCCTGGTACAAGTTACATGAGTCACCCATCTCAAGACCACATACCTAAACTGACCAAAGTACTGCTCCTTCTGTCCACGAGCAGGGACCTGAGATGGACCAGTAAAGCACCCTGAAAGCACCTATTCTTCAGAAGCTAGTCAGTTTCTGAAGAGGTGTGTTAGGAAAGGGGCCACATCTAGCTAGCTGTCACATTCACATTGTTTTACAGATGTCACTCACAGAAGCTTTTGCAGGTAGTGGAAGAAGGGGTTTTCCTCTTCATATCAGAGGAATACAAATCTGCTTTACTGAAAAACAGAATTAATCCAGAAATCCCAGTTGCACTGTACCTGAATACTCTGAGTGTTGCTGATGTTAACATCTTGATGGCAGCATGACTGTTGAGTCCATGTTCTCCACAGATGAGCAACAACACCGAGCTTTAACTACAGCAGACTATTAATCAGCACTCATAGCTGGGAGGATAGTGGAAGCTCAGTCCACTTAAGTTAGAGTAAGCTGTTACTCCAAAGCCAGGTTTCTTGGCTCTCCATTTTTAAGCTGTTCCAGCCTATACCAAAAACCTCAAGCCTTACTCAAAAAGTTTGCCCCTTCTGTCCCTCCGTAAACGGAGAAGGGTGAAGGGGGAGAGATGCAAACCAGAATAAGAATTTCAGGTTGAACTTACACACCATTCCCCCTCCAGGACCTGAATGATAAGGCATTTGTCCCTCTTAGCTTTAGAGAGCTTTCTGCCATCACAGGTATTTAAGCTGTGGTCACAAGAATTAGTATGCTCACGTGTCAGATGTTAACACCTTAGCAGTCCAACGGGGGAAGCCTGCTATACTTTTTTTTATACAGTGAACTGACTATAGAAGAGCATAGCCTAGAAGACAAACTGGGATGCCATACAGCATCACTCGCAGGCCCCTCACAATCAGATCAAATTGACACTTCAACCAAATTTCAAGTTCAAAATGCCCAACAGGATCTTTCCTGAAATGAACAGCTCACTAAGTTTGCACAGAAAATATTTCTGGAGATTTGGGTTCATAAGTTACAGCTAACAAATACTCTATTGCTGTCTATCAACCACATCAGCTGCTGTGCACAAGACCACATACTATTTCATCACCAGCAGAGTATTCTCCATGTGTTGGTCTAGGCTTTATTACTATTCTGTATCACAAAGCCACAGATGTGTTTGTATTCACAGAACCATCCAAACAATGAGGTGGTGCATTAGCGTACTGAACAAGTCAGACAGCACCATAACAAGGGAAATACTTCTTAAGCTAGCAACTCCTGTTATTTAAGTACAGGAATGGGCTCTAGTAATTCCTTTCAAGTCAAGAAAACTGGATTCATGTTTTCCATTAACTCCTACCCAGAAACACACTAGTACTTAGGCCAGTCTCTACTGAGAAAGCTGTCTGGTCCCCTACACACTGGCAGTATGTAAGGCAAGCCGGGACTTCTAGATTAGGGTACCGTAGTACCCTGTTATCAGTCTGAGAAATTAAACATGACATTTCCTTAAGATTTTAAAGGGAGATAAGCAACAACCTGTCATAATATGAAATGACATCTTCCTTTTCATTCCGACTATCTGAAGCCTTAGCTCGTACACTTATTTGTTCCCTCCCCTTGCTCTAAGCGAGTCCTCCCTTCACTTTCCCCCTTTCCCCGCTGCAGCGGTGAAGCAGGCTCCCCCTGCCCGGGCAGGCCCTGAACCCAGACTGCGTCCCGGGCACACACGGCCTCCCAGCCGCCAGGCTCCGCGGGCCAAGGCCTCACCGAGGTCCACGGCGGCCCGAGGGGGGCACCTGTTCGCCGGAGCTTCTCCCAGCGGCCAGAGCGCCGCAGGCGGCCCAGCAGGCCGCTCCCTCCCCTCCCGCCGGCGAAGCGATGCTCACCTCGCCGCCCTCCCGTCCCCTCTCACGGCGAAGGGACGGGGCCGCGCCGCCCGGGAACGGCGGCCGCCACGCCCAAAGCGGAGGCAGAAACACGCTACCCTCGGCAGAGGCCGCCCGCCCGCCAGAGCCACCTGCGCGGCGGGGCCGCCGGGCCGGCAGAGGGGGGCAAGGCCGGCCCCGCGCTGCGCCAACGGCCGCCACGCGCCTAACGGACTCACCAGGCTGCCCACACTCTTCACCATGGCGACGGCTCGGGGTCGGGGAGGAGGCTCGGCGGGGCGACGGCTCGGGGTCGGCGGCTAGACGGCGGTAAGTCGGCTGGGGGCCTTGTCCCTGCGCTGCGCTGCGCTCCGCTCTCCTCCGCTCCGCTGCCACCAGCCGCCTCACCGCTCTCCCGCTGCTGCCCCGCCGCCCCCTTATATGGCCGGCGCCGCGCCGCACTGCGCATGCGCGGCGGCCGCCCCTCGTTCCCCCCCCATCCCCACCGCCTCCCCGCCCCGTGGCGCGAGGATCGGGTTCTCCCGGGCGCGGGAGCCGCCGCCGCGCGCGCGGCAGGGGGATGGCTGGCACGCGCCCCCCGCGGAGCGCCCAGCACCGCGGCGCCGGGCCGGGCTGAGCGGGGCAGCCGGGGGCTCCCCGGGCCCCTCCGCGGCCCCTCCCCGGCAGCCGGACCCCCGCCCGCCCGGCGGCGCGGCGGCGTGCGTGGGGAGGGCGGCCCCTGCGTCCCCGCCGGCTGCCGGGGAGAAGCACGAGCGGCAACAAAAAGCCCATCGACTGTGGAAAAAGTGCTGCGTAACGATGAGCAGGAAGTGTTTCCGAAGCACCGTCCCCAGCCTGGCTCTCACGGCTCCCCTCCTCCTCCTTCCCCGCGGCGGAGCCGGGCTCTCTTGAGGCGGTGTCCTGCTCGCCTTGGGGAAAGAGGGAGGGCTGGTGCTACCCATAATGCGGAGAGAGCGTGGCTGTTGCAAAGCGGAGAGGCAGGAAAGAGCCAGATCAGAGGAATAAATCACGGGAGTGCGTCTTCCTTTTCTTTTTTTCTTTATTTCTTTTTCTCTCCCCGCCACCAAAAGCTCAGGTTAGGGCAGCGGAGCAGCTCTGTGTCGCCGTGGGTTGCAGGCTTTCTGCAGCACGGAAGTGCTCACTGACATGAGTGGTCCTTGCCCGGTGGTAAACACGAAAATTAATGCAGATGACGGGAGGCGCTGTGAGCATCTTTAGTAGTTCCCTTCTTGGAGGGAGTCGGCCACGACCAGAAACAGTCCTCACAGAAACAATTCCTTTCAGCTTTCCCAGCCAGGAGGACTCTGTCACGAAAACTTAAATTTCCATTTATCTCATTTATTTTGCTGTGTTTTGGAGAGGTCCCTTGTTCTACTACACACTGCTGCACTACTGTCTGTCCCGGAGTGCAAGAGTGCAAAACGGGGCTGTTGCAGCTCTCCTTTCCTTCTGTTGGGCTGCTAGGATTTCATGTTGGAGTATGGGTTACTGACTCCAGCTCCCACTACACGGGACACAGGAAAAGTGATGTTAGGTTTTGGGGTACTTGGTGCCAAGTGTGTCATGAATGGGGTATTTCTGCAGGCTTTAGTAGCCAGGTTACCAGCCTGTGGAAGGTTTGCTCTGGGATGCAACTGAGCAGAGGACGAGAAGACTTAGTGGAGGTCCTGGATAAAAAGATGCTTCTTCATTAAAAAAAAAAAAGGGGGAAAACAAAAGGCTTGGATACAGGTACCAACCCATCTCAACAGGATGTGCCCTGATAATGTTGCTTTGTGGTGGACACTGAAAAGCTGGTAACACCCCTCACAGCCTCAAAGCTTGCCCCATGAGATTTGTGTTGGAGATCTCTTAGGTTGGAAATTTGTACTGAGAATAAGTCAGTTTTTATTTTGGAAGTTTATTAAGTGTGTGGCTTACTACAGCAGCAAAACCACAACAATCACTAGGCTCTCTTTTCTGACCTCGCGGTGCCACCCCCTTTGCTATTCTCCTGCGGGTGCAACTTTTGTGTGCACCACGGTGGGTCGCCTCCCGCCTAGCCCTTTACAGACCTGGTTTTGCCTACCCGAAGCACTTGGGTGCTGCTGTCCATGCTCCTTCCCCTGCCTGTCCCATTCCGTGAGCGTCCCCTTTTTTCTACGGTTGGCCTTGATGATCTTAAAGGTCTTTTCCAACCTATACGATTCTGTGATTCTGTGATTCTTTGGTGGCAACACCAGAGGAACTAGGATGTCTGTGGGTGAGAAGCAGTGCCACAACGGCTTGATAGCTCCTGCTAGCTTTTGCTTTTTCTTCCAGCTGCTCCCCACTGCCCTTGTGTCCCTCTGCCCCTGTGGCACACAGAGGCAGCTGGTGCATGTGCCCTGTGCTGCTCTGGGGAAGTGCAGCTGCTGTGGCTGGCTTAGGAGAGGGAAAGCAGGAAAGCCTTATCAGCCAAGGCACCTTGCTTTGAAACCTGCTGCCGGGCAGGATAAAACGATAGAGAAACCTGGACTACCTTCAAAACCCAGCTCCTGAACGCCTCAGCTCAGCGTTGCACGGCTCTCGCAGAAGCTCTCGCAAGCAAAGGAAGGAAACAACCCACCCAGATAATAAATTCCTTAGTGCTGCTTTCTATAGGCAAGCAGGGATGGATAAACCCTCTGTGCACTACGAGGAGAGGTGCCTATGTGCCCCCTGTCCTCAGATCCTGTCTGTGGCCATTTGCCTCCTGGTGTGCTTGCAGTCAAGTACAAGCTTAGGCATACAGCAGTTTAAAGTCCAAAATGTTGCTGTGGGATTGTTGTATGAATGCTTAAAATAACTGGACAGTAATATAATTTATGTGATCTGCAGTTGATTCTTAGAGTGTACTAGTTACTATCATGACAGCACATAATAAAAATCATACGGAGGAATGTGGGTCCTCTGGCTGGGAAAAAAACCCCACACACACCCAGAAAACACACCCTCTTTTCTTATTATTTTTGTCTTTTTTAAAAACTATGGCATGTCTCATTGTTTAGCTCAACAGTGCTGTAGCTGTCCCACACACAGAGTCACTCGACTGTGGGGGCCTTTGCTTCTTGTGCCCTCACTCCTACCCACCTTCCTCAAGGCCATAAATGCAAAATACTTCTCTCCCCTGAGCTGTCGGAGAGGGAACGTGGCTGTTAAAAATACACAAGTTGACTGTGGGGAAGTTGGAAATTAAACGAGTTTTGTGCTTCAGCAGACTGCTATATGCCGTGTCATACCCAGGAGTCACTTGATAGGATAGTGAGCCAATAGACGGCTCTTGGCAAATGTGTGGGGGGGGGGACGGACCAGGAAGCACTTTTAAAGACACGTTTTTGCCCTTCAGGAACGTGGTTTTGCTTGCTCCTTAAAGTCAGAGAACGTGGCTTGAGGAAAGGACAGAACAGAAATGCACCGAAGGCTTCAAAAATCAGTCCTTAGTTTCTCTTGAAAAAGCTCTGGAGGCATTGATGAATGCTCATGCCACCCATGCATGATAAGAATGAATTGCTACGCTCCTTCGATGTGTGGAAAGACTGTGGGAGAGAAAGTTGGCAGGTCTAAATTTAGGTGCCCTCCAGTGAATTAATCAGCACCACTTAGACGTAGCCCAGTAAAAAGGGCTGTATTTTGGGAGAGCCCACACACCCCATGACTCTCACAAACATCTAGGTGGGAATTCAATGAAAATTGCACCTCTTAGGTGGGAGCAACATGCACCGGCAGTGGGGAAGGGCTTTGCCCGGAGCCAGCGGTGAACCTCAGTTTGCTCAGGGTCAGGCCCACGGGAGGTTTGGGAGGCTGAACAAATTACATTTTCAGGTCATTCTGAGCTGCCGGGAAAGGTAGGAAGCAGCGTGGGAAAGGTGGGCAGCAGTGATCCCTGGCAGGACGACCAGTTAGGTAGGGCTTAAATCGTGGTGTCCACCTGGATGAATGAGCCAGAGCTGTGGCACGTGGTCCCACTGTGATGCTCTCACAGCCCCACGTGTGCCTCTGCCAGCGGCTTTCCAGCTGCGTTTCCCTGTTGGCAGCTAAGGGCAAGCAAACCTG
This sequence comes from Ciconia boyciana, assembly GCF_034638445.1. Taxonomy (NCBI): domain Eukaryota; kingdom Metazoa; phylum Chordata; class Aves; order Ciconiiformes; family Ciconiidae; genus Ciconia; species Ciconia boyciana. The sequence continues at coordinate 92,015,407 of NC_132937.1, read as the reverse complement.
CTGGGGTCTGGAGACATGGATCTGTTTTCCAGGCCTCACTTTTGTCTTTTTGGCTTCATGAGCCAGTGCGTGTTGGTGGCTGGAGGAAACACCATTGAGCGGTGAGACCTGAGGTGGGCTGGGGGTCTGCAGCTGGACATCCCGAGGATGGCAAAGTGAGGTGAAAAAAAAAAGAGGAAGAACAAAGGAAAAGAAAAGAGAGCAGGGACCCAGATCTAGCAGCTTGTGCTAACTTCTCACAAGTTAACCCCTCCAAGCTCCCATGAGCATATCTAAGACAAACTTCTGTCTCCCAGAAACACCAAGTCACCCAACCATTCAATTGTGTGGTGCAGTAAAAGGGACAGCTACAGAGGAAATATTACTACAGCCATGGTACAGATGGTCAGTCATGTGCAGCATTAAGCAATGGTGCAGAGAGTTACAGAAACGACGAAGCTGCTAGAAGCAACAACTCCAGGCATAGCTGCGTCAGATTTTATCATAGGAAGGCCAGGTTATTTGCCACTGTCTTACAATAGAAGTTAGAGGAGTGTTGCGCCTGACCCTGACACTGCAACAAAGCAGCAGCCTTTAATTGTACTTTCCCTTTCCTTCCAGCCTGCTCTTCTGCAAGAGTTTGCTTTTGTAACTGACCTATTAAAGGTGCAATAAATATTTAATAATTAGATAGGTGTGCTTGGTGTTGTGCCAGCATAACTCACGGAGCAAACACGCTTCTCTCTCCCAAGTTGATGTACTAGTGATGTAATTACCCAGAATCTTTTGAACGCTTGGTGTAGCATGTCTGGTTAAAAGTTGAGAGGAGAAGCTGAGGAAAATAAAGGAGAACAAGGATCTTGGCCACAGTCCATCTCCCCTTACCAAGTGGGGTTATTGGTTAATCAACCACTTCCTCCTGAGAGCCAAGAAAAATTGTGTGTTAACGCCCTCCCACTCATTATTCCTCCATTTTTAGTAAGTTCTTTGGAGAAAGGAATCTCAAAACACTCCAGAGCTGATGAAGCTGGTACTTTTGGGCCTTGTATTAGAAGGAACCTGTTTGTTTCTTTTTAAAGAAACCTTCTGTGAGCTCCCCTGGGTTTACGGCATACTCTGGGTCTCCAGAAAGGAAGATACCCCTGGCACAATGTTTGCAAACATGGGAATGCTCATCCATGCTCTCCAGTGTCAAGGCACTTCAGGTCTCAAGCTGAGAGACTTACACTTGTTGTGTAATTGCCTTAAATATCTCAAACTCAGCCTGAGATTTTCAGTCATGTCCTCCATGCTCACAGCCTCTGTCCTTCCTTGGGCAGGCTGGAGCAAGCAGACCTGTGTTCTTCCTAGGGGACCCTGTTTTTTTTCTAGAGGACCCTGCATTTTTCCTAGGGGATGCTGCTGGATCTGTCTGCGCCCCACGTCCCCCACTGCAATACAGGAACAAGACCCTTTGGGAGGCAGGAGGGTAAACGCCCAACTGTACTGCAAGGTGCTCGTGCTGGAGGGCAGCAGTGGCCAAAGAGGAAAAGAGAAGTTCAAGGCCTGTCCAAAGCATAAAGCTGAAATTTTGCACTTTGCAGTTGCTGTGCTTGTGCTGGGTATCTGCAGAGTGGGATGTCAGGGCTACACCAAGAGACTCCTGGAGAGGAGACAACGAGAGATTTTTGCCTTCTTGGGGAGATTCGCATTGTCACAGCTTTTTGTCTGGGAGACAACGTGTGCTGGTTTTGCCTGTTCATGTCAGGACAAGCCATTGGTGCGCATGTGGAGATGTCTTTGAGGAAGCAAGTTGCGAGGAATAAGTGCGTGTGTGGTGTCTGCACAGAGGATGAAAAGAAGTTGGCCTGCATTTTGCTTTCAGGTGTGGTGCATTGACCTTGGCTGGCTGCCACGTGCCCACCAAGCCGCTCTATCATTCCCCCTCCTCAACTGAGCAGGGGGGAGAAAATATGACAAAAGGCTCACAGGTAGAGTTAAGGACAAGGAGATCACTCAGCAATTACTGTCACAGGCAAAATGGACTTGGCTTGAGGAAATTAATTTATTGCCAATCAAAGGTCAGAGTAGGATAATGAGAAATAGGAACAAACCTTAAAACACTTTCCCCCCACCCCTGCCTTCTTCCTGGGCTCAGTTTCACTCCCGATTTTCTCTCCCTCCTCCCCTGGCGTGGCACAGAGGATGGGGAACGGGGGTTACGGTCAGTTCATCACACCTTGTCTCTGCCGCTCCTTCCTCCTCACACTCTTCTCCTGCTCCAGTGTGGGGTCCCACCCATGGGAGACCTCCATGAACTTCTCCAGCATGGATCCTTCCCACGGGCTGCAGTTCTTCACGAACTGCTCCAGCGTGGGTCCCTTCCATGGGGTGCAGTCCTTCAGGAGCAGACTGCTCCAGCGTGGGTCCCCTATGGGGTCACAGGTCCTGCCAGCAAACCTGCTCCAGTGCGGGCTCCTCTCCCCACGGGTCCACAGGTCCTGCCAGGAGCCTCCTCCAGCGTGGGCTTCCCATAGGGTCACAGCCTCCTTCGGGCACATCCACCTGCTCTGGTGTGGGGTCCTCCATGGGCTGCAGATGGATATCTGCTCCACCGTGGACCTCCATGGGCTGCAGGTGGGTATCTGCTCCACCGTGGACCTCCATGTGCTGCAGGTGGGTATCTGCTCCACCATTAACCTCCATGGGCTGCAGGGGACAGCCTGCCTCACCATGGTCTTCACCAGGGACTGCAGGGGAATCTCTGCTCAGGTGCCTGGAGCACCTCCTCCCCCTCCTTCTTCACTGACCTGGGTGTCTGCAGGGTGGTTTCTCTCACATATTCTCACTCCTCTCTTCCTACTGCAGTTGCTGTTGTGCAGGAACTTTTTCCCCTTCTTAACTATGTTATCCCAGAGGTGCTTCCACCATCACTGATGGGCTCGGCCTTGGCCAGCAGTGGGTCCGTCTTGGAGCCGGCTGGCATTGGCTCTGTTGCACATGGGGGAAGCTTCTGGCATCTCCTCACAGAAGCCACCCCTGCAACCTCCCCGCTACCAAAACCTGGCCATGCAAACCCAATACACTGGGGAATCAGTCAGTGCTTTTCATTCAGAGTTTGTCTGAAATAAGATGAGAACCTGGAAATGACTAATGTACGTGTTTCACCCAAGATGAGGCTGCTATTTGTCATGTGGGTAGGACCCTATTCCTCAGAGGGTTCCTAGGAAATCAACAGGGCCCACCCAAGGACTGGCAGGTCCCACTAAGCATCCACCAGCACAGTCTGCTGAGTCCTCTTGATTTTCTTCATCTTAAATGCAAGTTCTCTGAGTGAAATACACTGTGTTGCTGTGTTATCAATGAAGTAACACATCTTTGTTAAAAGCAGCGTGCAGGATCAGTGTCATGCCCAGATGCATTGTAAAGCAATGTAGAGAAGTTGCAAGCTGTAATTATGCTTAGCTGCCTTTTAAAAGCTCGGTAACAGACAGAAGAAAATCCACATGCACCAGATGCAGGCTCCTGCAGTTTCACTAAGCCTTTGCTTTGACTGCGACCATTCAGATGTCCTCACATCAAGGCCGAGTCTGATCTTCTGGGCGAATGCTTACTGGTCTAATGCCTTTTGGCAGCCTGCTGTGGCACAGCATGCCGTGCTGGTTGCAGGAAGCAGCATGTGAGAAGTGGCGTGGGGAAAATGGAGGTTCAGTTCTTCATTTCGCTTTGCATCACATTCAAATTACAAACTGGTACCCATGGCAAACTTCGCTTTTGAGTACCTAAAACCCATCTCTCTTCAAACAGCTGTTTTGCTTTCTCTTTCTCTCTCTTCAAGCTTCCCTCCTGCCCCGCACCTTGCTTTTTTCTTCATTCCTGCCCTCTCCTGGGATTTTTTCCCCTCTCCTCACCATGCTCTGTTTCTCTTCGTCTGGAAGTAAAATACTGCATTTCTGTGTAGTTCTGAATCTGATTCACACACCTCTGCCTACCTGCACAACCTGCAGGCTGAGGGACCCGGATTTTGGGCCTCCAGGCATTCCTTCTGCGTAAGCCACAGAGATAACCAGAGACTTTGACCTTCAGCAGTGATGCATTTGCCAGGGCTCATTTAAAAATATGTGATGTGCTTTGTATGCTGAGGCCAGAGAGTTGTCCAGAGCCTTATCAGGAGGTCGTGGGGCTCACTTACCCCCTGTCCCTCCAGCACTGCACAGTCCCTGGGCCACCGCAGAGACAAATTCGGCCCCAGGGTCCCTAAACTCAGAGGGCTGCTGCGGTGCTCTCTGTGGGAAATGCCAGCCCCAAAAAACCAGAACAGATGCTGGGCATTGGATCATCTTCACTAGCTTCAGAAGGGCAAGTGTAGGATCTCTCTTAGGATCTCCGTACAGCTCTTACTTTTGTGCTCCCATTGGGACCCTGCAATGGGCTGACCTGGTGCCTGAGGTGATTTTAGCAGGCACAGTAAGGAGCTGGCAGCAGTGTGGAGGAAAAATGAGGGAAAGAGAGGGGCAAGCTGGCTTTGGGCCTCCATCTCGGGTTGTCTCAGGGCCTCCACATAGTCGTATCCCTGGGGTGGCATCACATCCCTCCTCCAAGGTGGACCTCAGAGCACTACAGCATCGCCTCAACACTGCTTTCTGCCCTTGCACCCACAGCTGTGTGAGGCTGGGGGGTTGTTGAGACTCTCAAAATGCAGGTGTATGGTTGCCTCTGCAGTCCATGAAACATCAGTGTCTCGTTTCCTTACCCCAAAAAGAAAGTGCTGGATCTCTCGATGCTGGCTCAGGTCAGGGGATGGTTGCGTGTGGGTGTGGAGCTAAGTTTAAAAAACGTATAGTCTGTGATTTCCTAGAGGCTCATTAACAGAAATGTCATCTTCACTGAAGGGAGATGTGCACAAGCTCCCGTTTCCAAAAGTACACACGCAATTGGATTTCTGTACCTGAACAGGTGATGCAGAAGAGCCTGTGTTTACACGGCGGAAGTGCTCCAGCTGACAGTTTTCAAAGCAATTGTATTTTTGGACGTGCAAATTCTGCAGTGTCCAACTGTGACCAATTTTAGAGTGCAGGGATGGTCACCACATCCTGGAAAAACTTAGGCTCCTTGAAGGTACCTGTAATAAAGCAGTTGAAAACCAAGGTAACGAAAATCGCTAGCCAGATCAAAACAAGTTGAGGACTTGTCCTGTGCTGAGATGCCCTAAAGCAGACAGGAAGAAACAACACTAGCTGGCTGCCTTATGAGGCATGCATCTGCTCACTTGCCTCTTCCACGTGCTTGGAGGTGGCTGTGATTCATGCGGTGACAGGAAGGCTTGAGGAACTACACAGCCAGAGCCCCAGGACGGAGGAGCCTCCCCTCTAGTCTGACTTATCCATCAGCTGTCTCAAGCCACTGCTAAATCTGGGCAGAAGAGATGCTGTAAATGGCGTTGCATCCATGCTGGTGGCAGGTGTCATCTATCTCGTAAGGCTTTCACAGCTGCTTGGCCAACGCCTGTGTGGGGTTCATGGGTCTGTCCACATGGCCAGGGTGACCACCGGCAGACGGTACCCAAATGTATGCCTGACCACAGGTCACGCAAAAGCCAGTGATGGGTTTCAGGCATCTGTCAGCACCGGGTGTCTTGTCTGTCAGTGCAGAGGAGGACAGGGAGCCTCCTCCGGGGCAGCCTGCAGGGCGTGAGAGGAAGACAAAGCCTTGGCTTTCCCCACCAGCTGTGGAGCCGTGTAGCCCAAGCCATCGTTCTCTGCTGGGACCCTCAATAGCTATGGCAGTAACAGCCTCTGGCTGGCAGAGGCTTTCAAGTTATTTGGCCGTGCCGCCTGTGGACCACGCGCCTCCCAGTCAAGCTGCAGTCGCGTGCCTAGCAAAGGTGCAAGGGAACATGTGGACCTTCCCTTCATTTTCTGCTCTGTTGGAAAGGTGAACGCAGCTGCGGCCAGTGCTGTCATACCAGCTCCCTGGAGGGCAAAGGATGTGACAGCGATTAATGATGGAGGGAGGCGTAGCTACTGTTTTTCCTTCCCGTGCTGCATGTTTAACCCCCCTTGTGCATGCTGTCATATCCTAGAGGATGCATGAGACAGCCCAACTCCAGAAACGTCCAAATGAAAAAAAAGCGCATTCAGCTGAGAGGGGGACCTGAACATCTCTATGCATCACATGATTCTCATGGGTAGTTAATGTTTACCACCTTTCTGGCTAATTAACAGGAACCAAATAATTCTGATTTATTGCCATGCAATTTTTTCTCCTAGCAACACTGGAATGACTTATCAGAAGTTTCTGAGAAGTGTGACACTCATTAACAGCCTTTGAGCACCCCTGGCCCGAAAACAGATGCTTCCAGATGAGGACAGTGCTACTGCCACCAGAGACAAATGGGCTGGACACCCCTACCTGGGCTCGGGTGCCCTGCTGCAAGGATAGGCATCGATTTCTTCCATGGTGACCCATGTTTGGTGTCGGTGGATGGTGTTGGTGCAGCAGGGGTTTCTGCAGGGGGGGTGCCTGGGGAGTCCACATGGGCTGGTGGGTTTCAATGTGGTCATCTGCTTTCTGTTAAACCCTGGCTTTTCCCATCAGCGTCACAGCACTGCACCTGGCAAGCACCAGTCCACAGGGATAGATGAGGCATCTTCTACTCCAAAAAGAGTGCCCCCTGACTGTGGCCTGGGGGATAGCCTGTGTCAGTCACAAATGCTTTAAGATTTGGAGATTTTCTTCAGATTTGACCCAAATTCAAGTTGTAAACTTGAACCTTGCCACGGAGCTTAGCAGGGGCCCTTCACCTGCACTTGTGTTGCACAATGCTGGTGTGGCAGCCATGCTGGCCAAGCCCCCTCTGTCCTAGGTTACCCTTTAGCATCATATTTATGCATTTTCCTTCTAATGCAATCACAGCCCTAGCTTTTTCCCAGCAGCTACAAAGCATGGAAACTTAGCAATACAGAAACCAATAGAAATGCAAAACTTTGTGCTTTTTTGTTGAGAACTGAAAGAAAAAAAGGCTGCAGGCAGGAAGTAGGGCAATGCAATGTAAAGAAAGGAAATCCAAAGTTTTTTGTGTGGTCCCACAATCTAATTTCAACATTTGCAAGAGAGGCTGCAATAACAGCATCCAGACAAGGAGTTGGTCTAGACAGGTCAATTAATGTTTTGGAGTCCTCCAAGCTCTTAACAAGATTAAGGGCTCTCTTGACTCATTTCTCCTTTCAGTATTGGAATAAAGGCCCTGTTTTTGTCAACAGTCTCTTACAGAGAGCATGCTGTCATTGCAGCAAACTGTTTTATTTTGAGGGGATAGTTGTGTGCAAAAAGAAACTGGTCCAGTGGGGACTCCCTGCTCATGTCAGTGGGAAGCCTGGCCCCATTCCCAAGTGCTGTTCCTTGGCAGCTTCGCTCCCGATCTCCTGCCGAAAATCAAGTCACCGGGAGAGAGGAACCGGGCTCCTCCAGCCTTGCACCTCTCCGGGTGCCAGGCTTGCACCGCCAGGTTTGGGACTCTGGTTTTAGGCTGCAATTCAGCAAAGTGCTGAAACCAGTGGGTCGTTGCAAACACGCTTTGTTTGGCATCTGGAGGGGTGAGGGCAGAAAGCACTTGCTGTTGGGTTTTGGGATCTCTGGAGCCAGGCTGGGCTTGCTTCTCTTAAAAGGGAGGCCAATGGGGATCAAAGGAAGTTTGCTAAAGCAGCTGAAATGGAGAGAACAAGACTGTGAGGGCACCCAGTCTGGGCTGTTACATGTGCAGCGTAAAAACCAGCTCCAGCGACTGCAATACCTGGGAGTATTTCCAGCCTTCGGCCATCTCCGGACCAGCCCTGCCCACCCAAGGGCAGTCGGTGCAAATCGCCAGGTGTGTGTTGACTCAAAACAAACCTGGTGTTTCCAAGAGGACCTCTGGCCTTCATTACATTGACTGGTCACTGGCCTTTTGTTTTTTCAAATAGGGCAGGAGGCAAAGGCTGCTGAACTGCACTGTGCCTTTTTTTGTGCGTACCTCTTCTTTTATCGTGGCTGGCTCATGTTGCTTTTGGCTGCCTTATAGGTTGGAAACCAGCTGATGTACATTACCCTGGGCTGAGAGGAGCTGGGCAGTCTCTAACACCTGCTCAGGGCTCTCATTTCTGCAGCCCTCACACAATATAAAGCCATTCAGGACCCCGTAAAAACAACTCAGTCCTCTTTCTTTTTTTTTTTTTTAACCTAGGTTAAACCCCAAACACTAGTAATGCCTTGACACCATAGCTCAAGCTTTCAGTAGCAAAATGGTATTTGTTGGGATGCAGTCTCATCGAAAGGCGGATAAGAAAATTCCTAATCTGATGCCTGAATCAGTGGGTATTTCAGGGTGTTTAGTGCTGGACTCGCATCCCAATGTATCTGAGGCTTTGGTCTTGCAAGAATCAAAACTAGGAGCACTTTGATTCCTGTTTCATTTTATTGCAAGGCTCAGTTGCTAGAGGACAGATAGTGACTTTAGGAAGGGGAAATTGCCCATGGAAATGCATCTTTCTTCACCTCCTTATGTCTCCTTTTTGCCCAAGTTGCTAAATGTTACATGCAGAAATTAGTTTGCATATTGGTCTGACCCTCGACAAGGCAGTGTCTTGCAGACAACAGGACTACTTTACTTGGATGAGTTCGCTGTTTTAAAGTCTTACCAACTGGGGAGGGGGGCTTAGTAGTTTGGTTTCTATACTCAAAATCTAATGTTGTTGGACTTTTTATAAATAAAGATGATTCAGTCTCTGTTTTCCATCGCTTAACCACCACCAAATTGACTTCAAAATTACAGAACATTGTGTCGCCCGTTCCTTTTGGAGTAAGTAGAATAAATGGATTTGCCACAATGACAAGCAATAAGCCCAGTACTTGTCAGCACTCTGTCTGCGGCACAGAACCTGTGCTATTTTATCTGAGCACACTGTCTTCATTCCGTAGACTTGCAGGCAGAGAAGAGCTGCAGTATCTCCTTGAATGTGGTGCGTTTGGACAGGCTGCTCTGCTGTAATTAAACCACAACACTTACAAACCAGCCACTCCTCCGAAGTGAATTTTCTTGATTTGCTCTGAGCTGAGAGCTGAACTTTATTTGCTCCCCAGGAGAGTTATGATTGTGGCAGGTTATTGCTAAAGCTAGCTAGTGAGACAGAGTCAGGAAGATTCTTTAGACATCACTTGTGTTGTGCTTGCTAAAGACAGAGGATCCATGCAGGTCTGTGGCAATGCCAGTGACGTTTTTTTCTTTGAGCAATACACCTGGGTCCATACAAATACTTGTCCTGCTTTTAGCTGGGGGGGGATTACTGGTGAAGAACAGAGGAAAGCCTGAGCCAGACCTCTTGGAGCAAATCTCCCCAAGCTTTGGGGAACTTCAGAGTTTGCTCCTGAATACAGATGCTGCATTTCACCCTGCATTTCCCTTTATCTGACCCTGTAGCCCCGGAAATGGCCTTGCCTGGCCTGAGTGCTCAGGGCTTGGGGTTTGCTCCAGGATCAGAGAAGCTGCCTGTGAGCAAGACACACACGGTGCTGAGGGCTGGCCCAGACCAGGGTACCTTGCACAGCTGGTGCAATGAGCAATAACCCCGGCTGCCTCTGCGTGGATCAGGGGCACCACATCAGGGTTCCTGCTGCTGCTGGGATGAGCATTGCAGCACAGTGCCCTCCCCCTTCACCCCCCAGAGCAGAGTGGGCAGCCAGGGCTGCTCTCTGGGGCCAAAGCTGATTACGACGGCTGGACTCCCCTCTCCTGCCCTCTTTCTGGAGGGGGGGGACCACTCATGGCCCTCCCAGCTCAATGCAGGTTGACGGACAGCAAGGAAAAAAAAGCATTTGCCCCATCACCTTCCTCTTCTGCTGCTTTAAATACTGCACAGAAGCCCCCAGCTCTTGTCTGACCTGCCTGGCAGCAAAAGAGCTGCTACAGGAAGAAAGTCCCCATAGCTCCCAAGAAATCAGAGATTTCTCCAGAAAATGGCACTCCCTCCACCTAACCCCTCCTTTTGTCTGTTGCTGACTGTGCATTAGCAGATCTCTGCCTGTTCTCACAGCAGCAGATGAACCCGGTGCAACACAGCACCCCAGCACACCAAGGTGCTCCCAAGGGTCCGGGTTGTCCGCCTGGTGCCCTTCACCTGCTGCAGGATGAGCAGACCCCAAACCTCCCCCCCAGCTATGGGGAGCTTGGAGGAGAGCCTCCTTCTTCATGGAGGTGTAACACAGTGCAGCGACACCCAGGGACAGAGAGACAAGGATGAAGCAGTTTTGTCTGTTCCCTTTGGAGGACCGATTTTAGGTTACTTCACCTCTCCAGCATGCCATAGCACCCTGTGGCCTAAGTTGTCCCTCTTAAGAAGAGGCAGAGGGTATTTTTTGAAAATGTGCATGCTTTCCCCTCATCCCCCTTCCCCAAATTTTTAAACCCTTTTTACATCCTTTGAACCTTAAGCATGAGCACAATTTGCAGCCAAACCACCCAGAGGGACTTGGTTCACGTGAGGTATTTCCACTCTGGGCATTGCTTTAATTGCTCTGCTGAAAGCCTATCATTGTGCTTTGAAGCAGGGCTGGAAAAATATACATTAGTGACATTCTTAGCCTAACTGATGGTTGTTTTACTATTTTGTAGCGTTAGTTGTCTTGATTACAGCTGGTTATTAACCCCAGAGAGCTGGGACTCTGCTTGGCTTTCATCCTAAGCAGCAAGAGGGGTGTCTGGCTAATGCCCTGACGCTGATGGGTTGGGGGTCTCTGCTCCTGCAGGCTGGTGCCCACAGAGGGGTTCTGCTGGGTGCCTCCCCCCTGCAGTTCAGCTCTCTGCTCCTGGGGCACAAGCCATCAGGATATTCTGAGCCGTTTTTGCTGAATTTGGAGTCAGCAACCCTCATGTTCCCTGGGAAATGAGCACTCCCCGTGAGGGGAAGAAGTATGCTAAAATCCAGTGTAGCTGCTTAGCTAAAGATGGCTGGCAAACACACACTAGATAAACAAAATACTGGTCTGGGAAGAACTGAATAATACGTAGTTAGGGATGCAGACATCCTCCCACATCCATTTCCTTTTCTACACTTGAGCACACAAATCCGCAAGCCCCACCAGTGAGGATGCAGTCCTGGCAGTCACCGCAGCCGTTGCTTTACTTACTACAAGCCTTGGTGAAACATTATCACTTGCAATGCGATACCATCTCAAAACCATCCAGTAGCCTGAATAAAAAAACTCCACCCCTGGCAGCGATGTGCCTGTGCTGTAGGGATGAGCACATGGCTTCACCCCATGCCTTGTCGCGCTGCGCAGAGGCAAACGGCAAAGCAGGGAAAGCCGAAATGAAATGCATCACGAGGAAAGATAATGTGACAGGATATGATGGAGGCGGGGTGTCTTAAAAGTTTGCTCAGGAAAATCCATGCTGCTCTTTCACAGATGTTCAGGACATGCACGAGTGCTATCGATGTGGTGGCATTGCCCGCCTGCCCTCAAGGGAAGAAGGGTGCTGGGCGAGGGCGTGCAGGGTGGCTCCCCAGCCTCTACTCACTTTCCACACCACTAACCCAAGGGTTTTGCTAGTCTACACCAGTGCCTCTTTGGGAACTTGCTGTATTTGCAGGCTTAGTTTGCTTTTACCAAGCAGTAGCATAATCTAGGGTAATGCCCCAGATCTAAAAAAGGTGCCATGGTACAAAAATCTTCTGTGCTAGCTGGGCATTGCAAAATCCCAGGCGACTGGCTCTGATCGTACCCCACTTTTATACCAGCTCAGCTTTATGGTCAATGCAATGGCATGCCTCCTTTGTCGCCGAGCAAGATCAGAAGGAGGGCTGTGTAAAAGCACAGGAACAGTGTGCAGCACACACCCATTTACCAGGCAGTCAGTGTATTCCCAACAGCCTTCTTGAGCCTAGCAATCCACAAAACTACTGAGTATTTTCCATTTAAGTCATTCGGTATCAGCAGAATTAAGAGATAGTCAAGTCAAGTGATTTTATCGGATGACGCAAAAGTGGGAGTGTTTATTCCATTCAAGCACCTTTACATCATCCTGACTCAGTAAAACTAGTCCAGTTCAACTTTTTTTTTTTTCTTGTTTAGCAAGTTTCCTGGGGATGTTTGTTTTAATGAGGACCCCATGCTCCAAATCCTGATGCTCATGCAGGCCGGGCACTTTGTCCAGGCATCGACACCAAAAAATGAGTCCCAGTTTGACAACGGGACTTGGCACCGCGTTTCTGGGCATGGAGCCTCCTTGCACTGGCAGTGCACGCCCTGTGCATAGGCGTGCCTCCACGTCTGTCTGTCCGCGCATGCGGTCACCCAGTGCGTGATGGTGTGTGCCACAAATACCACTGTACCAACACCGCAGGGAAACCCTGGAGCTGGGACATTGGAGTGAACAAGGATTTTTTCACTGGTCACAGCTGGCCATCATTTACCAGCAGAAAGAATTTCTCATCTGCGGTGAGGCATTTCTTCCTTTACTTTAAAGACCCCTTGGTAACAGTCTGTTCATTATTTGCCTCTTCCCCTGCTGGGTCAATAATAAATTATTCAGACCTTTTTTACATTGTGCCCCACCTGACATGTAGGTCAGGGACAGTGAAGTAAGACGTGATGAGATACCAGATGAGCTTGCATCAACCACAGGGAAGTACAGACCTGCAAGGAAATAAGGTTGATCTTTCTTCCCCTCGTTCTGGTTTCAGTTGCTTTAACACCACTGAAATCTCTTGTGACTGACAGCCCGAGAAGTCAGCTCAGGTATTAAAGCAGCCCTTTTCTGAGGGTTTTGCAGTAAAATGTTTGCAGTGCTGACACACACATCCGTGGTTCATCCTGCAGCCGCTCTAATTTTGGGGACGGGGCGCACCCCGCCAGGGCTCTCAGACCGGGAGGCAACCTGCCCCATCTGCTGGGAGCTGGCTGCACCCGGCGTTTGGCAGGCAAAACTGCCGGTTTCTTGGATGGAATTTTTTTTTTCTAGAGTTCCTGCAACCGCAAGGGGGACGTCCCGAAGCCTCTGGGGTTTTGGAACCAGCCTTTCTGGGTCACACGCTCTCATTTGCACCACAGCAAGATGCACTCCTGATAACCCCTGCCAGGCCTGGGACGCGGGGCTGCGAGGTCTCCAGGTCTGGGGTGTTGCTTTCTGCTGAATTACAGGCATGTATGCACATTAAAAGCTCAGGAGGGCTGGGCTTCTTCAGCTGGGGATCTTTCTACGTCCTCGTTTGACTGTGCATATGCATGTGTGTTTGTGTGCATACATATATCTGTGTATAGGCGCGTATATGTAATCATGAGACAAATTTACATGAGAGAAAATGTAAAACTAAGTATGGTGCTGGCTGGAGATAGGCCAGGAAGGGCTTTTCAGGCTCCAGCGTCTCCTCTAGTGCTGCATCGGTGTAAGGAGGCTTCCTCACCCGGAAATCCAATTTGATCGCAAAAGGGAAAGAAATCAGCATTTACGAACTGAATCCAGTACAAGTCAAATGAAAAGCTGGGATCATGAGCAGCAACGAGTGCAGAGCTGGAGTTAGGAAAGCCTGCTCTTTGATTAACACTGCTGAACGCATGAACAGAATCTCTGGCAAGCAGGGTATGAACAATGAGAAAGACTCCTTAAATGCAGAGTTGCCCAGTGGTGGGGGAGTTGTGAGTGGAAAAGAGCTGAAGGATGGAAGATTGCTAACACTGACTCAGAAGGCAGAGGTGCTCAGTCGGTATTTTTGTTTATACTTGGCTCTTTGATGTGTTCTTCAGCAAGAAACAGGTATTTTCCATGCCATCGCACACTAGGGGTATTAAATAGGGGAATACTAAAGGCGAGCAGGGAACAGGCACGAGATTATTCGCTAGAAAACTGTTTCTGGCTTCTCCATCTCCAGGAATTCCTAGAAAGATGCTGAAAAATGGAGTCGTTTCAAAGGGTTCACTTCTTCTTTTTAAAATCCACTTACCATTTTTGCATCTGCCAAAGGCAGATGATGCCAGCAAAGGGCAGCGCTTTTCATTGCCTTCTGGCCAGCTGCTGGGTCCTGGTGGCCACATGCATCAGGGGCTTCTTCAGGAGACCGGTGCCAGGATTTGCCCTTGCAGATGATCCTGTCGGGAGCAGCGGACCAGCAGCGATGGGTGGCGATGCCGGAGCTCCCCATAGCACGGAGCCTGTTGGTGGTGTCTGAGTGGAGGTGCTCAGCACCTTTGCTTTTGGTAGAAGTTAAATACCCTTCTTGGCATTTTATGTTTAAGGTGCAGTGGCCCTTGCTGAGATGCCTGGGGGGAGGCAGGGCCAGCCCACCCGCGTGAGGAGGAAGGAAAGTGCCACACATTATGAAAACAGGCAATCAAAATCATCTCTTTTCATGATATAGCCACAAAACCAGAGCATTGTACAGGTGAGCAAACTGGGCATTGGGCAAACAGGGCATGCAACTGAAAGAAAAGGTGAAACTCAACGTTTGGGATGCTTTTCGACATCCTCCCCTTTTTCTCAGTAGAAGCTCCCCAGGTTAAAGCCAAGATGGTGACCATTTCTCATCTCCCTCCTGCCACCCATATTCACCTGTGGTTTTTGCTGTTTTGCTACCAAAAAAATTTAAAAGGCAAGCTCCTTCCTCTTGTACAAACCTCACTTTGTCCTAACTTTGTGCTAACCTTAAAGATACTTGATGGTGCAAGAAAGGGTCACCATCACCCACAGTTGCATCATCACTATGTTTTCTTGTAGTTATCTGAATATGTCTGCCCAGTGTAGCAACACATCTTTATCCCCCAATGACAAATTCCTTGTAAACCTGGGTCACCTTACCCTACTTGTACAGGCACAAGATAACAAGGCAGTGCCTTTGTAGGAGTAAAACCAAGTTCTGTGAATCTCTATTATTTTACAGCTGAATGGGTTTTGGACATGTCCTTCTGCCGTGCATGCTCCTGAGCAAACCCTTTTTCTGGCAGAGTGGTTCACAAAATTGTAAGTCCCAGGGATGAGTTTTCAGGAAAGCAGCCAGCTGAGAGGACATCCCACCCACACCGTGCAGCCGCTTGGGTTCAATCCTTGTTGCTGGATTTAAACAAGACTGTGCAGTTGATCTGGCTGGTAGGGAGTGATTGCTGGCCAGCGTCTCAGAAAATACCGGCCGGCTTGTGCCCATCACTGGTTTTGAATGCAGCTCTTAAATATTTGGAGTCCTCTGCTGAGATGTGCTGGGCATTGGGGGGGTTAAAACTTGTGGCTCTCAATTAAATTTGTCAGCTCTGTGTACACCAGCATGCCCTGAGCTGGTTTTGGGAACCGAAAGCAAAACCATGTGGGGTCCCACTGGCTCCCACCTCTCCCCAGGGCTGCCCTGCGGTCCCTGCGGGGAGCTGCCTTTTGGGGCACAGAGCCGGTCCTGGCGCTTGGCCAGTCCCGCTGGGGACCTTTGCAGCAGGAGAGGAGAGATGATGCCGGGAGGCGGAAACTCCCCACATGGGAGGCGTGCTGCAGGGAAGAAAAACATGGGGTGCACCTGGGGAGCTTTGGGGCTGAGTGCTGCCTTCCCAGAACCACTCACCGCTCTGACAGGAGGCGAGCAGCCCAGCAGGCTGGGGACAATGCTCTACATGTTTTAAAAGAAACAAAGCTGCTGCTTGCCAGGTGGGTGGACATGATTACGCAGCATCTCTCCAAATGCAGGGGGTGTTTTAGGTAGACTTCAGCAGCGACCAGCGGTCACGATCAGCCCAAAGAGCCAGCTTAGACCAGAGCCCCAGGCAGCACAGGAGGTGAATTTGCCTTGCATTTTAAAATAATTTCCTTTGAAGGATGATTGGGTCAAAAAATGCAGCTTGGTGGGGATATTTAAATGAGGCACTGAGTTTTTTTTTTTTTAAATGCATCACTTCCACTGCTTTGTTACTAACAACAGGTCCAGAAGCTCAGGAAGAGCTTTATCAGGCAAAAAGCGGAGCTATTTTACAGCCCACAGCTGTTCTGTTGCTTTGACATGTCACTCGTGTTTGTAAGGAGCACTGATAAACTTTTCACTTGTGGGAGGAACTGCTCCAAAGCCCCTTGAAATGGGCAGGAGCTGGGTTCATCAAGATGCATGCCAGCCCTCACCTGCAGACTGAGCTTTGAGGATGGACCTCCCTGCCTCCGGCTGGGGGAAAAGCATCCTCTGAAGGTCTTGGGTGGATGACAGGCATTTAGGGTCCCACAACCTTTCCATGCCAGTGCTGCCCTTTGTCAGGAAAAGAAAAAAACAGATCTGATGGGTCTCTGCTACCACTACCAGATTTTACCTGGTAATTGCTCCTTTAGGGTGAAAGGCCTTAAAAATGTGTGAATACCACATTCAGCCTGATGCTTGGCCAGCCCTGTCTCATGGAGAGGGCACTGGAGAGAAGTTGGCCCTGTCCCAGCTGGGGGGGTCTTAAACTGCATCCCAGTCTGGCGAGCTCATGGCCAGGGTGCTGACAATAGCCAGGGCGAGAGGGGCTCAGGAAGCAGCACTTTGGGTGAAAAGTGGGTTCACCTGAGGAGATTCAAGGTGGGAAGTGAAAATCACCATCAGCTGGGGACACCACACTTGGCTGGGGCCAGCACTCATTCTTTAATAAATTTGAGGATGTTAAGGGAAAAATAGGAAAGCAGTGCTGCACCGGTGTGGTGGGTTGACCATGGCTGGATGCCAGGTGCCCACCAAGCCGCTCTGTCACTCCCCTCCTCAGCTGGACAGGGGAGAGAAAATACAACAACAGGCTCGTGGGTCGAGATAAGGGCAGGGAGATCACTCGCCAGTTACCGTCACGGGCAAAACAGACTCGACTTGGGGAAAATTAATTTAATTTATTGCCGATCAAATCAGAGTAGGGTAAAGAGAAAATAAACCCAAATCTTAAAAACACCTTCCCCACACCCCTCCCTTCTTCCCAGGCTCAACTTCACTCCCAATTTCTCTCCCTCCTGCCCCCAGCAGCGCAGGGGATGGGGAATGGGGGTTGCGGTCAGTTCATCACACCTTGTCTCTGCCGCTCCCTCGTCCTCATGGGAGGACTCCTCACGCCCTTCCCCTGCTCCAGCCTGGGGTCCCTCCCATGGGAGACAGTCCTCCATGAACTTTTCCAGCGTGGGTCCTTCCCACGGGCTGCAGTTCTTCAGGAACTGCTCCAGCGTGGGTCCCTTCCATGGGGTGCAGTCCTTCAGGAGCAGACTGCTCCAGCGTGGGTCCCCTATGGGGTCACAGGTCCTGCCAGCAAACCTGCTCCAGCATGGGCTCCTCTCTCCATGGGTCCACAGGTCCTGCCAGGAGCCGGCTCCAGTGTGGGCTTCCCACGGGGTCACAGCCTCCTTTGGGACACATCCACCTGCTCTGGTGTGGGGTCCTCCATGGGCTGCAGGTGGGTATCTGCTCCACCGTGGACCTCCACGGGCTGCAGGTGGGTATCTGCTCCACCGTGGACCTCCATGGGCTGCAGGTGGATATCTGCTCCACCGTGGACCTCCACAGGCTGCAGGTGGGTATCTGCTCCACCGTGGACCTCCACGGGCTGCAGGTGGGTATCTGCTCCACTGTGGACCTCCACAGGCTGCAGATGGATATCTGCTCCACCATGGACCTCCATGGGCTGCAGGTGGGTATCTGCTCCACCATAAACCTCCATGGGCTGCAGGGGACAGCCTGCCTCACCATGGTCTTCACCAGGGGCTTCAGGGGAATCTCTGCTCCGGTGCCTGGAGCACCTCCTCCCCCTCCTTCTTCACTGACCTGGGTGTCTGCAGGGTGGTTTCTCTCACATATTCTCTCTCCTCTCTCCTGGCTGCAGTTGCACAGCAGTTTTCTCCCCTTCTTAACTATGTTATCCCAGAGGTGCTACCACTGTCGCTGATGGGCTCGGCCTTGGCCAGCAGTGGGTCCATCTTGGAGCCGGCTGGCATTGGCTCTGTTGCACATGGGGGAAGCTTCTGGCATCTCCTCACAGAAGCCACCCCTGCAACCTCCCCGCTACCAAAACCTGGCCATGCAAACCCAATACAACCAGCCAAAAGAGCGAAGGCTGTATGAACCTTTCCTTCCACTCTGGCTAAGGAGGGGTTTGCTGAGTGTGGTGGTGGTGTTGACCTGCCAAAAAGGCCATTCTGCAAACGTCTTACCTATCCCACTTGAGTACTTTGGTGGTACCACACGTTTGAAGTGCTTTCACGTGTCTGACAAATCCCAGAGCCATCCACTGAGCCTGGCGTTCACATCCTGTCCTGCTTCGTTAAAAGCGTGTGGCAGGCTATTTCTGGAATGTGCAGTGACAGTACCTTCTCTGCCAGAAATGCAGCAGCACAACAGTTATGCTCCTGCCCTGCTTGTGTCGGCAAGTTTGCGAGCACTGGTGCAGGAAGGTTCATGAAGCTCATGCTTGCAAGATGTCTGGAGGAAAATGTACCAACAGGATATTCATGCACTGGGGGAGCGTTGGTAAATCAGTGCCTCTTCCCAAACACACCTTTTTGGTAAAGACTAAGGTCTGCGTTTTGCAGCACCCTGTCCTTGCAGTATTGCCAGTCAGGCACTCTCATTCTCATGAGTGAAGCCAAGCAGCTGAACTTCCTGCTAGATTACCTCATTTGCAGTGGGCTGTTTTAATCAAGCAGGGGGGCAAATGAACAGAAATAGGGGATAAGAGGTAGCTGAAACATGTCTGGAGTTTACAACCGGCACCTTCGCTCAAGCGGGGTTTGCAAGCCTTCTATAGCAAAATGTGTGTTCAAAGGACATGAACAGGCAGGTGGCGTTCCTCTTTTGAGGCTGTTTCACTGCGGAATGCCTCGGGCAGACCCAAAACTTAAATTTGTGCTTTCTGTGCTATTTAGGGGTTCATGTGCATGCCAAGAAAAGACCAGTTTGTTGCTACTCATTAAAAGTGTATTTTCCATAGAGAAAAGCAATTTTTAAGAAAAGAGTGGAAGCTCTTTCTATTTCTTTTCTGTCTTTTTTCATCTTTAATACGTGCATGGTTTCAATACCACAGCTCAAGCAGATCCACTGCCAGTCCCAGTCAATACAGTAGTAGCCTCCTGTGAGACTCAAAGTGAAAAAGAAGGCAGGAACTGTTGGCCCTGGAAGGGCCAAACTGGTTAATGCTGCATTTGCATCAGTCTTCATTTGAGGAGCAGGCTGCATGTTTGAGCTAGGTGTTAAACAGCGATAGCAAGCAGTGAGATCTCAGCCAAGAGGAGGAGAGGAAGAACCCACAGCTGTTAGACATTTACAGGTTGTCATGGCCTGACAAAATTAATCTTCAGACGGTGCAAGAGTTGGCTCAGTCAATCCCAGAACTATTTGTAATTACTACTGAAAGTTTTTGGAGGGCAGGTAATGTACCAGAAGACTCAAAAAGTGCATCATAGCACCTGCACAGCAATCATGACAGACTGTATGACACCAGCCTGATTTTCTCCTGTAATGAGGTAAGAGGCGATGCTGACACACAGGAGCAGGACACTTGGCACATCCTTGGGCACTGCCAAGGCTTTTTACACCTTCTCCTACACGATTCTCCACAGCATGGTTTAAATGAGTTTACTAGAAGGTGGGTGCAGACTTTGTTGGATGATTGCATCCAGTGCAATCGTTTGTGGCCACATTGCAGAGATACTTTAAGCAAGGTTTAGGATTGTTTGGGTTTTTTTCTTTGTCAGTTGGGTCGCACTTTGTATTTTTATTATTGACCTGGATGCTGGACTGTGGCATGCGCTTCTGACCTCTGCAGATGATGTTCAACTGGGAGGCACTGCCCTGGAGCACAGGAGTAGCACTGAAAATGATCTTGGCAAACTGGAAAAGTGGTTTGGAAAATAAAAGGGATCACCCTGAAAAAAGACAGGTGCAAACACTCATTTGTGCAAACAGTTCCTTTGCATCCCTGCAGCATGTCTGGGAAACTTCTTTCCCTTCTGATGGCTGACAAGCGGCTTCTGGGCAACACGGAGTAGAAAAGAAAAAAGATAAAACCCACCCTTATCAGCACAGGACATGAAAAAAATGGTATCTCATACTGCTCATACGTGCTGGCTGGAGATGGCCAGTCGGGGGCTGGGGGGATGAGGGTGCCTGTTGGGGCTGCTCAGCCGTGAAAAGGGAAAACACAAGAATGCCTTTGAATCTCGAGTCCTTGGGTGCTGGGTGGCCCTGAGACCATCTGACCCTGGAGAGGTGGCCTTGGAGATGCTTGGACTTGGAGGTAAGCACGGGGGAGGAGAAGAGCAGAGATATTTCCCTTCTCCCCGCCTCCTTATCTCTTCTCCTTCCTTTCCCTTCCCCTTGGTTCAGTGCAATTAAAATTAAGGCAAACAGGAACAAAAACAACCCAGGAGACCATAAGCAGATATGATAAAGAGGAGGAACGTAGCAAACATAGATTATTTTGGAAGGTATGGGACCCCTGCCATGCTCCTTCCCACCGAGACCGGCGCTGAGGGAGATCGTGGGATCAGGGGGCTCTTCCTCAGCACAGGGGCACTGAGGCTTTTAAGTATAAAAGCTCCTGGGTGCTGCAGAAAAAAATAGAAGAAAGTGGAAAAGTGTGTTTACAGCTGCTTTTAAGGGCAGGATGGCACATCCAAACCAGGGCTCGTGTGCTCTGGGCATGGCAGCCATGGAGGGACGCCAGCACTGCAGGCACTGCCAGGGGCAGTGGGAGGGATGGAGCTGCAGACCGGGCGCGTGGGCTAGGCTTTAGCCGTCAGCTGGGGCCCTGCTGCCGGCAGAGAAAAGGCTTTTCCCCCTGTGCAAGCCCCCATGCAACCCACGCTTTGGTGTGGGTCTGCCTGTCCCTGCCCGGCAAAGGTGGTTCATGTCCAAGGTCCACATGGAAACTGATGGGGGACAGGGGACATGCCCAGGTGCACGTCATGAGCCCATAGTGGCCGGCTCGTGAGCCCCGGCCCAGCTCTCTGGGCTGTTACTGCCCTGAACAGCGGCTGCTGAAGCATTTTGTGGGGACGCACAGCTGCTGATACCACATGTAAAAAAGCTCTGTCTGGACATGGTTGCTGGGTCTCATGGGGAAAGAAAAGCAGAAACAGGATAAAGGCAGGGGAAAAAAGACAAAAAAGCTATATGAGATGTTACAGAGACGAGGAGAAATGTACAGCTGAGCTACACACAGCGCAGAGAAAGCCAAGCGATGTCTTGAGCATCCCCTCCTCGGCTGCAAGGGGAGTTCAGCTCTGGCACGGACAGGCCGAGGCAGGGGGGTGGGAAGGGGATGCTGCAGAGAGCAGCAGGGCATGGGCAGCAGTTTTGGGCTCCCAGGAGAGTCGCTGCCCTACTGTGAGATTGAAGGCAGAGTCCAGGAATGTGCCCAGCTCACAGGAGCATTTTATTTGGACATATCAGTCAGACTGCATCAAATCCCGGCCAAAACATCACAGGGTTGGCAAAGAAACGGAGTCATCTTCATCTGACTCTTTTGGCTAAGCTGGAGCACTTGCTTTGCTCGTATGGTAAAACCACTCCTTCCTCCCGGAGGACGCTTTGAAGGAAGAGCATTGAGAATAGCCTGTTCTAGGAAAAAAACAGCAGCTGAATGTCACAGACCGTTTTCACCAAGGCCAGAGCAAAAATCCCTCAGAAAAGGACCCTCAAAGGACTGTTTTACCCAAGGTAGCAAAGCTCCTCAGGGTCCCCTTTCGGCTCAGGAGGACCCAGCCCAGCCCTGGTGTCCCTCATGTGGCCTCTCCGGGGTCAGCCGCTGGGGCTGCAGCCAGAGGCTGTTTTGGTGTCTGCCCTTGGGATGCTGCTTTGCTGGTATCCAGCCCAAAACTGCAAGCAACAGGCTCACACCTGAGGGCTGATGCAACCCGCTGCAACTGCAGCCTAGCAGCTCCCTGGGGAGCCCATTTGCAAACGGTGCCTCAGTGCAAGCACCGCTTTCGGGGGAAGGCAGAGGAGCCTCCCGTTGGATGCCTCTCTTCTCTGCACTGGCGTGGGAGCAGTGCATTGCTCGGCGGGGATGCAGGGTTGAATCCCCCACCGAAAATCTCCATGAGCAAGGTGGAGGATCCTCTGTTGTGGGGCTGCCAGGCTGGTCTGAGTCAGGAGCTGTGCCAGCAGGCAAAACACAGGCTCCTGGGACCCTCAGTAGATGGATATGGGGTTGTGTAGCCATGGGAAATGACAGCAGACCTAAAAGCCTTTTCTCACGCCTGCCACTCATTCTGTCCCAGGGCGGGCAGGTGGGGGCGAGGGCGGCTGCTGCCTGGGTGCCTCCTCCCAGCAAGCGGGAATACACCAGGTCTGACCTGGATCTTTCCAGACAAGCCTGAACGTCACGAAACAAAATTCTGCCACAGCTGGCTTCCTTCGAGTTGTTGTTGTTGTTGTTGTTGTTGCAGTTGCAGTACTTCCCATCTGGTTGCATCAGTCTGGCAAACCGATCTGGTGGGCAGTGCTGCTGATGCAGTGACTGACGAGTGGGAGGGAATCGAAAATCCTGCCACTTTCTAGAAACTTTGCAAAGACCAAGCAGCTGAGAGCCCGCCCCAGCTGTCAGTCTGCAGAGCTGCGCCGGGGAGCCTCTGCATGCGCTTGCAAAAAGGGAACAGTGAGCCTGAAAGCCCAAACCCACTGCATCCCAAAAGTCAGGTTTTACCCATTGCAGATCTTTTTTATTCCTCCCTGCTTTCAGTTATTTCCTGCTTTTGTGGTCCTGGTGATCCCCTACGTGATCGGACATGTAGTTCTCCCAGGGTTTCTTGCATACTCCCCTGTCTGCCTTTGGGGCAGAGGGTACCCTGGTAGTGGTGACATGTGGGACTTTTCTCTTGCATCCTCAGACACCCCACCACAGCTCTGAGAGCCCCAGCAGCCACTGAATGCGAGCTCTGCTTGGCAGTCATGGGCTGGCAGCAGTACAGCCTAGGAGAGGAGCTGGAAAGTCCCAGCTCCAGCCCAGACTGTATCTATCTCTCCATCTCCAGTGCACGGCTGGGCAGATTACTCAGTGCCTGTGCTTTAGTTTCCCCACCTTTGTAGATGACATCAGTACCTGCAAGCCTTGCTATGGAAATTAATTACATGTGGCCGTGGTCTGCAAACAGGCCAAGCTCAAGCCCATCTGCAGAGGATCTGACCTGTAACGCTTGGGGCAGCAGCCTGGCATCGCAGCAAGTGACATCCACGTGTAGTGTTGGCAGCAGAAGCGTGTCAAACCAGCCCAGTTGCAGCAACGCACCGGTGCAGGCAGTAACGGAGAGCGGCAGCAGCATCCGTCCCATCTACTCACCACATCAGGGCAGAGATGGCAGAGGAACCGGAGCTCCTGGCACCCCTACATAAAAGCCTGGGCTGCTGCAGCCAGCTCTGTCTCTGAGCGCAGGGGGGGCGAGGAGTTCTGTAGTCCCAGCATGGGACAACAGGGTGCCACACAGGATGTAGCGTTGCTCTTGGAGGCCAGCCCTGGGTTTTGACATGGCAGCCGTATGCTAGTGTGAGAGACAGGGGCCAGTGCAGCTCCCTGTCGGTCTGCAGAGGGACAGCAGCTTTGCTGCCCAGGGGAGGCTCTTGACTTTCCCCACTAGACCCATCAGGTTGTCTGCTCGGAGTCCCACCTGCCCTGCTCCCTGCCAGGTGCACGCCTGCAGGCTGCGTGGCACTCACTTTTGGCCCAAAACCACCTCCCTGGGAGGCTGGTTCCACGTGAGCACTCTGGGGATATGGACCCTGTATAGAGGTCCTCCGAGGCAGCCAAGCCAATGCGCTGGGCATTGCTTCTCTGCGTGGCTGCCATGCGGAGCAGCGCTGCCCCTGGAAGGGATCTTGCCATGGGGCAGAGCAGGGCAAGACTGCAGGGCACCGGCTGCCGTGGGTCTGACTCAGTGCTTTGCAGCCCTGAAGATGCCTGCCTGCCTCACCGTGCCTGCATGGGCAGGGCACGACTAAACCTCCCACCAACAGGCTTTCGCTGTTTTTAAATTAGGAGAAGTCACTTTAACCATGGGCAGCTGATCTGGATCGTCCCCTGCAGCCCACGCTCCGTCCATGCCTCGGTGCAGTGTGGAGAGACGTGGAGCCAGCACGAGCGCAGGCGCTGCTTCCCCACGCACGGCAGACGCTGCGCCTCTGTGCACACGCGCATGCACGAGGGAGGTATAGAAATAGCTCATGTGATGCAGAGTATCAGCCATGAAGGTTTTCTCATAGCAGAGATGTTCTGGATTAAGTGACGCCCAACTCCGATGGAAATTTTTGGGGTGTTGGACAATGTGGAAAATCCAGTTGTGCTCTTTGTTGTCCTTCGACAGGTATTCACCCGGGCTGTTATTTCCTGCTCTAGCCCACTGATGCCTCAGATAGATCCTGATCCTCGGTTTGATTTGAATTTCATTGAACTCCACAGAAGGGCCTTTGCCCAACTCCGAACACCAATTGCCAGGGTCCAAAAGCACCCACTGGTGATGAGAACAGGGCCGAGGGAGACGGTGAGCCCGACCACATCTCAAAAGTGACAGGGTCCTGAGCCTTTCTGGGTCGGACTGGGAGCCTGAATCTGGCACCAGTGAAGGAGAGGCTCTTGTGCAAGCCTGCACCTTAATTTTTGCTGCTCAGCTTTTATCTCTATTGCCCTAAGGCCCAATTATGGATTTTCTTGGAAATGTAGGTGGAGGGACATGGCTCCTTCTAATCCTCGGTGCTTAAGTGTTTGATGGTTTGCAAGTGCCAGTGCCAGTGCAGCCTAAGTCACGCATCCCCAGGCGGACTGTCTGCATGCTTCACTACTTCTGCATCTTTTCATGAATCCCCTGAAAGACTCAAAAAAACCCAGTAGCTTCTTGAAAGCAGAAATACAAGAAACATGTTGGAGTGAGCTCTTTGGACTGTAGAGCGTGTTTATTATGCTGTACCACATCTAGTTTTACACTAACTGAACTGATGAAGTCCAGGATTTTCTCAGAGGGAGCCCAGCCGACAGGTATCCCAAAAAGTGCATATGCTTTTTGGTGCAATGGGATATCTGCTCTACTTATCTTCAGTCCTGTTTTTTATATATCCCCAGAGCCACACTCAGCGACTCCTCTCCAAAGCATCCTCAGACATGGTATTTGTACATGGCAGCCACTTGTGTCTGGCTTACATAGTCCTGCCGGGGATGCAGTCAGGAGCACCCCATACTTTCAGAACATTTAGGTTGCAAAATCACACCCTGAGCAGGAGGGAAATGCTAGAGCCAAGGCTCCCAGCAGGAGCCGGCTTTCCCAGTTGTGCTGTCCTGTGTGATCCTTGGTGGCACGACCAGGGTCTGCTCCCCCCGCCTGGCTGTTACTTATCTTCCCTTATTTATCTGCCGTTTCAGACTCCCATGCCTCCAGCCCTTGAGATGTTGTTCTTCCTCCTCCCATGTGGACGCCAGCTGCCAGAAGCCACTTGCTTCATATGCCAGCACATGCTGGAATGGCAGCAACATTATCTCACTGGTGCCGGCCAGAGAGAAACCATAACCTTGCTGGCACCAAAACAGAGATGAGCAAAAAAAATCGCACAGGCTCTGTTGCTGCACCACTGCTGTGCTGAGGGCTGGTCTTTATTTTACCCTTCTCTCTCATGCCTAGGACTCTGCCAGTGTTGCTTCTTCCCAAGCAGGAAACCCACACCTGGTGCGGGTGGGAATAGCCAGGACACCAGCATGCCTTCACACTTCCCTCCCTCCCCAGGGGCACATTTGTTTTGGGTTTTTTGCTCAGGAAGCACTGACTCGTCATTTCTAACTTTAATTTTATGTCATTTCCCCTTAATATCATTATCCTTCCTTTATGTAATTTATTCCCACAGGTGCTTGCAGCACCTCTGTGCTTATTAGCAGCAGGATTAATTAATGAGCTGTTTATCCCTTACCCCAGATTGTTAACCAAGCTATTTAACAAAATCAAACCAGACATCTGGCCTAGGAATACCTGACTGGGCAGCCACCTCTTTTATCAACCTTCTGCATCCAGCTGACGGCAAATATCCAGTGCCAGGCGCTTAGCAGCCATCTCACTGGTGTCTGCAGGGCAAGCACAGTTTTTCATATTTATTATAATCCCATAATGACTAAGGCTGCAGTCCAGAAAAATGCTTAAGCTTGTCTTTAACTGCATAGGTGCAGCTAAGTACCCTTAATGGTTGTATGACATGGCCATATGCTTAAGTGCTTTCTGAACTGCAGCTTTATTGAGGTTTCCGTTCTTGTCATACCACACAGCCTCCCATTTTGTCATCCCTTTTTTCCAGCATGGAAAAAGGGCATTTGCAGGGTGCTCCCGTTACCAGAATTCCCCAGAGGCCCCATGCTGGGTCTGGAGACATGCCCAGGCTCTCCCCAGGCAGAGCTGCAAGGCTGCCACTGTTCGACACCATCAGGAACAACTGCAGGCATTTTTGCCTGTACCCCACTCCCTTCCTGAGCTCCTATGCCTGGTGCCTGGCTTTAGTGCATGGCTGCAGCCCTGTTCCCCCGGGGTGGACAGGCAGCGATAGAGGCAGGACAAGGTCCCGCTGTGACGTTTTGGTTTTTGCACAGGGTGCTGCAAACCTGCCCTTTGCTTGGGGAATCGGCTGCCTCCCCAGCTCAGCCAGGGATGGCCGTGCAGCCTGGCTTCAGTGCTCTGTGTGGCTTGAAGGCTCCCAGGTGACATTACAGCCCTGCAGAAACAGCCAAGAGCAGTAATGCACTTTATAATTCCATTGGCACTAAGCAGTATTTGGGACCTGCCTACTGTGCGCACAGGAGACAGACGGGGTCTCTGCACATCTCTGGATTCCGGTGCCCACTTGCACCAGCCCAGGACCCTGCTAAAGGCCCCATGTATCAAGCAGTGGCCCCATGCCCAGAGGTGCACAAGCCATGCACTAAAGCCAGACACGGAAATCCGTTGTGAGCCACACCAGTGGAGCGGGTGTCAGGGAAAAGGGAGATCCCAGGCTGCTGCGGAGCAGGGGGAGAAGGGAGCAGCATCTTCTCCCCACCTACTCTGCTCCACGCTTGAAGTATCTGCCTGGCAAATGCAAGGGCCAGTCTCCACCCCAAGCAAGCATAGCCTGCATCTCTGAAATGAGAAGCGTGGCCATGGAGCGCAAGAGGCAGCAAGGCAAGGCAAGGGAGCAGCAGCTGGAGGAGTGCTCAGTTCCGCAGAGCTGCCGCTGTGTGTTGCAGAGGCTGCCAGCCCTGCCTGCACCAGCAGTAGCACAGCTTAATCACCCTTCCCACTGCTCCTCCTCCCCAGCCAGTGAGGCTGCTGGTTTCATGTCTGATGAATCCCGGTCACTTCCGAGTTAGCTGCAAAAATCATGATGCTCCTCTTCCAACAGAGATGGAAATACTACAGCCAGATATTGAAAACAAAGCAAAAATATAGGGACTGGGCTGAGGAAGTAGCTAGGAGGGGAAAGGAGGGGAAGGCATGACTAAGAGCCAACAGGGAAAGCCCTGGCTTTGTTTGCAGGGCACAGTGGAGACTGCAGTGATTGTTCTTTGCCACCTGGTTGTGTAAGGACAGCCTAATTTCCTGAGGCTGCTGGGATAAAGCACAGCAAAATCGTCATGGAGGAGAGAAGAGTGCTGGGCGGAGGCATGGCATCGGCCCTCACCATGCTCCTGGCCTGCTAGATGGTGCAGGCCAGGAGCACCACAGTGCCAACCCGTCCCTCCCCAGCAGCCTCCTTTTCGGGCCTTTGCCATGCGTGCAGGGTCTGGGAGCAGTCAGAACGGGTGCTGGGCTGGGCTGGCTGACGTTGTCATAGCCTCGAAGTTTCTGGAGATGAAGAGGGCACTGGAGTTTCCAGGACGATCTGCTCAGCAGCTGTTGCTTGCAAACAACCATCTGAAGGAGGAAGATTTACATTCAGCAAAGAGACTAGACTGGGAAGAATAGGGTTGGTGCTGGTCCACTGGGCTAGCAATGAGGTGTATGGATGACATCTGCAGAAGGGCTACCATTAATAGTGATGATAATGATGCTTACATCTCATCTGTCTGCTTTCATCTGCAGCGCCTTGGAGGAGAAGGAAGGGCTCATCTGGCCCATAAAATGGGAAGACTTGAAGTGACTTTCTTGTGGTGACACAGCCTCCCGCTGGCTGGGAGAAACTCAGTGTCCTATCCACTAGGCCTTGCATGGTGCTTCTTGTAGCACAAGGTGGTCATGCTGGTCCATCCACATGAGCAAGGTCTGTCAGGATGGACCAGCCCACACCAAAGAACATCAATCAGCTTGTGAAGAGCATCCGCTTTTAGAGTGCTTTGAGATCAGCTGGGAGAGGTGGCAAGCATGCAGACCTTGATATTGGCAGGCGCTACCAACACGTCAGCCTAGAAAGCAAGGGTAATGCAAATGCAGCCCTGGTCCTGGGAGAGGAGCTTGTTGTAAATGGGACGGATATCGGAAGAAGTGCTCTGCTTCATGTGCATGAGTGGAAATAACCTTAGAGAAAGAGATCAATAATGGTGCAGCGCATTCCACCTGGCCTGCCTCTGGGTACCGCAGTGCCTGCCTCTCACTGCTGGAAATGCGTGGTGAAGGTATGTTCTCCCAGAAAAGCATCTGCAGTGCGGTAAAAGCAGCAGGGATCCTTTCCGCAGTGAGGATCCAAACTGCTCGTAAGACAAGTTTGAGATGCACAAACTGAGACGCAAAAGAGATCACTACTCAAACTGTCCTCAAGGTAAAAAGGTAACTGCACGGTAACAACTGCTGGCACACTAACCCTGTCCAGTGCCCCCTGAGATCAGAGCAGACACTCGTTATCTTTCCCACTGTACTTCCAAGAGCAGAGAGAAATAGGTGTCAGGAGACTCCCTTCAGCGTTTAACTTGTTCAGTTTTCATGGCAAAAAGGACAGGGCCAGGGAAAGACCCCCATTCTTACCACGCTTCCTTTTAGATAAGGCAGTGCTCTGTACTTTTACAGCATGCACAAGATCTGCCTCCACGTGCAAAGGCAGCCCAGCTATTCCCACTCAGGATTATTACCAGTATTTGGAGGATCGTAAATTTGAGATGTAAATTTGCATCTTTTCTATCAGATGCACATCAAATTTCAGGGCTTCATTAACAGCACTGTCTGTAACCTCAGATAACCTGTTGGGCTGGTGGCTTAGCGGGAGGCTTTGAAACACTGACCACCTCTTGCACTTTAAAGTCTCCACTTACGCCTATGTTATGAAAACATCGAAAGGCTTACTAACATTACTTTCAAAAACCCCACACCCTAAATCTTTCGACTGCTATGTCATATATGCTCCTTGTTTGGAGGAGTGGTGTTTGAGTTACAAAGTTTTCTTTCTGCTATAGTACATTTTTTACCTCAACTGTCTTTGAATATGGGTGTCTCCATAGCTTTAAAAATTCCAGCACTGGTGCAGAATAAAACAAGCCGTATCTCTATCTGGTGTAAGTAGTGAGTGAAGCAGGTTTTAACGCATCAGTTTATGCCAGTGGTAAATTTGGCCCTGACAGGTTTTAAAATATGCTCTACCAGCAGAAAGGATTTGACAAATTATGTGCTAACTGCATTTTTATTGGAAGACCAAACCCGGACTAATCCAGCACATCCTTTTAAGATTACTGGCAATTATTTTGTCTTTTCCCTTGAGTGGAGTTCCATTTCCCTAATACTCAGGCTTTGCCAGCAGATCCTAAAGGGTAGGTCGGTATTTTTGTTGCAAGGCATTAAGAAAAGAGTGCAATGTTGCCTCTATATGGGTACTAAACAGGGTGCAACTTTATTTACAGTGTAAAGTGCATCACACAGAAGTCGTTTAAAACACACAACAAGCAGTGACATAAATGACAATACAGTACTGGGTAGGGAGGGGAAAGTGTTCCAGCAAGTATCAAAACATCACCAACAGCACTAATATAACAGCCTCTAGTTTCAGCTACTCTGTCCTACCACCACATCTCCTTACGAAACGTGTTGACTGGGTTGATCCCAGGACTCCATGTACTAGTCACTAGTGTGAAGCTGGAGTGCTAAAAGCCATCCCGCAGCCCTAAAGTCTCCAACAATGTCCTGCAGCGCCTAAGCACTGTCCTCACCACTGCTGTTCTGCTCTGGAGATCACCAGGGCAGAGTCAGGGCACACACCAGAGAAGCACACTGGAAAAGGGACCAAAACATGAGAGTGACATATAAATAAAGATCTGCTTTTCTCACCCATGCACTCTTTCCCTTGAGAAGTCCTGTGTTGCTCACTGCAGCTTCCATTCATATGCTGTTAAGGCAGCAAGGAGGTCAAGGAACAAAGTGCCTACGAATGGTGGTGACTATGGGTTGAAATGCGGACATTATTTACTGAACACTAACTTCAGTCAAAGCTGTAAACGTCGATGGCTGTGGAGCTGGGAGACAGAAGATTGTTGCTACGTGCTAGCAGAGTCCATTAGAAAAAGAAGGTTGTGGGAACTGAAACAACAACTCTTCAGCTGGTTGCAGCTCCCACTGGGAAGGAATCTACATTCACATTAATCTGATCCCCTAATGACTCCTATTCTTTACCTGTTTTTCTTTTAATTGGCTGAAAGCTCTTATTGGCTCACAACTTCGCTTGTTTCTTTCTTCCCCGTTTCTGGTCTTGGGCTAACAGCCATCAGTTATGTGTCAGTATTTACTAGTGCCCTATTACTGTAACTGTGAGCTCATTTTGGTGTCGTGTCACTTTCCTGTGTCCAAGTTCATGCATTCATAAAAGGAAGGTAAATCTATAAAGGGGAAGGGGTGGGGCAGGTTGTGCACACTCTTAATCTGGAGGATTAAACTAAGCAGGACTGCTACAGAAAATAAAATTTATTTCTCCTTCTTCTTTCCCAGTGCTGACTGCAAGTCACGCTTCTCTATTATTACTGGGAAAAATGGAGCTTCTGATCAATGACTCTCAGGTTTTCACTCTAACATCTTCTTTCATAGATCAGACATTTTGCTAAATGACGATAATTACCAAACATTTGACCTCAAAAAATGCATGTGATTTCCACCTTGTAATTCCACCACCCTGCTTAACCATAGGTACATCTTAGCATCTCGGTTCATTAGAGCATGACTTAACAATGTCATTCAGGTTTGTGTTATCCTCAGATGCAATGGGATCAAGTGTGAGAAAGAGAAATCTGACAGCATGTGTGCTCTCAGTATGTCTCACTCAGCCAAGCATTTCTGCCTGTGTGTGTACTCGAGAGGCCTTTTCCAGTTCTCTGAGGGTTCTGCATAACAGAAATACATCCTTTCTGTATGCAAACAGCAAAATTTCACCCGTAAACATAACTGGTGCCTTCCCTCTCCATCTTAGGGGCAGTCAAACTTTGGGACCCGAACCCCATGTATCAAAAGCATTCACCTAGCAGACAGCTGCTAGACATGTATTTCACAATTTACATAGGAAAGGGATGGTGGTTACAGGCAGGTGGTGAGTCCCATGGCAAGTGGGAAGCGTAAGTTTCAGTGGTCTGCCTGCTTCCCACTGCTGGATCCTGGATTATCCAGCTTTAGAGCTACACCTGAACTGCCCGTAAGCCAAAAAGCCTCAAAGGTCCATTTTTCTTTGAATGACATGATGTTCTCTCATCTCTTTTACATTTTTGACTATTTTACCAATAAATCTCAGGTAAAATTCACACCGATGCCTTCTATTAAGTCACCCTCCATGATGTTAATGTCACATAATATACATTACAGAATCTTCTTCTTATGCCCACCAGAAACTGTGGTTACAACATGAACTTTATCACATGTACTTCGAATTTACATCAACATGAGTTCAGAAACAGGCCCAATGCAAAGTTTAGCGGCTCAGTTAGCCTTGCGTAACTATTCTTTACTGTTGAGTTGCTGGACAGCAGTATGCTTTGGCAGATGGTAAGCAGAATTGCCACATTCTGTTTAATCACGGTTGGCAGTATAGTATGGTTTAATTAGCTTACTGTATGTAAGAAATGTGAGGGACTTCACTGTACCCAACCACTTCCTCAGTGGACAGTAAGAATCTTTACATTTGTATGTGTATGTGTGTATGGTGTGTTTGTAGCAGCATATATTTGATAATACTTTTGTAAATGAAAAATACAGACCATTTCTTTAAAAATGGAAAGGTATAGTAAAAATGTATCACAAAATAAAATATAAAACAAGGGAGCTGGGGGGGAAGGGAAGCGATGGATTTGATTTACAATGCATTAGATTCCAAGCCCTGGTGCCCAGGCTGAAGAAAGGTATCTGAATGTAGAACTGCTGCTCTGATGTTAAAAGGGATAGAATCCAGCCTTCCGTTTCCTGTGTCAAAAAACACAAACAAAATAAAATCAGTGCTGTACTGAACATACCAAACAAGATCAACAGTGAGGCACAGGAAGATGGTGTCTGAAAGTATACCAGGGATTAGAGTGCCACAGCTCAAGATGGCATATTGAGAGGGGAAGAGGTTGGGCACGGGGAATAGAGATATCTGGCATTTAATGTAAGTCATGACTCATCATAGAGTGGTTTGGAGCTAATCTTGTCCTGGATGCTGATAAAAGCTTTTGGCCCTTTCAGCTTCCCCTTATAAATCACACCTAGTTAACCTGCAACAGCGAATCTTTGCTATCATGGCATTTACTCCTGTTTACTCCTGTTTAATCCAGTTTACTCCTGTTCTGCCTCTATTGTTTTTGAGTCCTCAGAACAGTATTGTACCCCATAAAGAGCCACCAGAGGCTGAGGCCAAAGCTTAAGAACATACGAAACAGATCTCAGCGCTTGTTTCTGTCCCCTCCCCTCCAGCCCCCCAGTTCTGTGTGGGAAACTTCCTCTCAAACAGCTTGTGAAGGGACGAGCTGCTAGACTGCAAGCCTGTAGGGCTAATGATCCACCTTCTCTCAGACTTCACAATACAGCACAGAGCTGTGGACTTGAACAAAAAAAAACAAACCCAAGAAGAGTTCAGTTTGGTAATAGCCTGAAACTTTGCTTTGCCTCAGAGATAAACTCCATAATTTTTGACTGCTAATCCACTGGATTTGGGCTTCTCTGCCTCATGTCCTCAATGGAAATACTATCAGACTTTAGATGTGTAGCTTTCAGTCTAAAGCTGGTTACTGTTTGTTGGCAGCACATTTAAGTTGCTTCACTTAGGCATATATAATCACAGCTGACAAATGACAACTATTCATTTTGGACAATGTAATTTCTCAAACAAGCATCTTTTCTGTAGCTTTAAGATAAACAGCATATCAGAGAGACAGGGAGGAATGTCTGTCACTACTTGTCCAGAAAGAAGAATAGAAAAAATGTACAAAGTCACAGGCTTTGTCTGTATCCCGGAGAAAAACATTAATATTCAGCTCTCCAGGATAATGACCAATGTGTTCAGTATGAGCCACTGTGAGTTGAGGTATAAATATTTTTGCTAGCGTGTGTTTCATGGCCCTCCTGCATATTCCATGCAGGAGGCCGGAGAACACATGCTGCATTTTTTGTTATTATATCTGATTCCCGACCACAACAACATCATTACCATTCCACCTGCCTTCCCTCTTCAGGGCTGTAAATGGCTCTTAATGGCAGCATGAAATAACAGCTTTCCAAAGAAAAACTGAGTCCTGTTCAGGCTGCCCTTGAAGCCAAACACCCAAACTTCACAAATTAACTTTAAAAAACAAAGCTACAATTAAGACTTATAAATGCTGCCTCGCATGGTGATGGGGCTCGCTGATTTGAAAACCTAGTCTGCTATTGGCCCCATTAGACACGAATCGGCAAACCAAAACACAAGCACTGGTAAGAGTCTCTAAAAGAGAGCACACGTGAACCAGATCTAAGCCCAGTCCTTGGGGCTCTTGATACTGCCAGGTGATTTGGGCTGGGACTTGACTCAGAGGCACTGTGTTGTACTCTTTAAATTATTACACCACTCAACACTAGGTGTAAGAAGAGCTATTATTTATAACATCTGTTGCATGACCGTAGTCTTGAACCTGGACCCAGCTGAGATATATACAGTTCAAAATGAACACTAGTACACAGTAGGCCACCCAAATTTCCTGAAGAACATTCTGTATTACATCAGAACAAACACTTCCATTTACACCATTAAAAATAAGGCTAAACCTTGCAGATTTGTCTGTCTGCTTATATGTAAATGTAGCATTTCCTGAGTTTTCTAGAAGTTTGGCATGCATTTTGCACAGTACTCTCTAAGGTCTTTCCAGATTGCCCATAAATCATGAGCCAATGACCACTGATTTACAGACTCTAGAGATGCTCAAAATGTGCAAAATTAATTGCACATCTTTCAGATTTAGAGTTCAGTAGGGTGTGATTCAGCCTAGCTAGGGGACAGTGCTCAGCAACACTTACCTAGAGCAGTCATGTCCAGTCCACGATGAGGGACAATAGCACCGATTTGGTCGTATGCACTTCCCACCATTTAAGCAAGGCAACTGGCAAACAGCTGCATACAAATACACACACACAGAGTTGCATTAATGACTACGCCCACAACAAGCTGATTAAGGAACAGGGCACTGAAAATCCAGCCTGCATTATTTTGTTAAGAATGGACCACTCTCAAAAGTACACATTGAACATCAGCTGTGAGCCTGCTATAAAAGATGGTTTCCTCTGGAAAGCGCAGCCTTAGAAGCACGTCTGCTGAATGTGATTTGACCCTCTCTACTACTTTTGCTATCTGCTGCAGTGTATGAGCTGCATGAAACAGCCAGTGTATTATTTTATTTTGCCCTAAAAATTCTGTTCTTTTTGCCTCAACTTGAGGCAAAAAAAGGAATGCAAGTGGAAGCAGGAGGAGGAACTAGAAGAGAAGAGTCAGAAGATCAACAGGAGAATAGGCCTTATTTCTAGGAAGAAAATGTGGATGTTTATTTGAAAGGAATGTGACGGCTAAACAGTAGCCAGGACAAGCAGACACCAGACATGGTAAAAAAGTATAGAAAAAGGCAGCATAAACAGAGAAAGTTAAAGGTCAGGAAGCCATTTACAGATCAACTGCAGGCAAGGAGTAAGACTTCACACAATGGCACCTGTATGGAGACAAGGAA
The DNA here is from genome assembly GCF_034638445.1 of Ciconia boyciana. Lineage (NCBI taxonomy): Eukaryota > Metazoa > Chordata > Aves > Ciconiiformes > Ciconiidae > Ciconia > Ciconia boyciana. Next base: position 91,980,391 of record NC_132937.1, on the reverse strand, counting down.
AGGAAGCAGAGAATGCCAGTAAGTTCCTGAAAGACACTGGATAGCCATAGGAGGTGTGACTAGGTGGTACACAGCGTTTGAATTAGAGAAGGAACACTTGCCTGCCTGGTAGGGATGTGCTGGGCCAGCTGTGAAATGGCTGCACCTGCTCTTGTGTGACAGCCTAAACCAAGGATATCAAGTAACCAAACAAAAGTCAAAGCTTCAAGTCTTCCTATCAATTTTGAGACTGGAAGATAAAGCACCATACAATTTACAGAACAGATTCAGAGACTCACTTAATGAGGTCCTTCAAATGCAGACATTTATATCGCAGGAAAGCTGAAAGCCATGAAGGCTTTTAAGCAGATAATGCCATATCTAGAGGACAGACCTAAAGATAGCAGTGAGGACAAATGCTGGGTAATACTTTTGCAAGGAATGTGCATCAAGAAACACTGATTAAAATGGAATGACAGGAAATGGAAATGAGTAAACACAGGAATGCGAAAGGAGATGGAAATACACTACTCTGGTTCCTCTGGGCCAAACAGGAACAAACAATGGCAGGAGGTTATAGAGATGGACCATCCCTGTGCAATTAAGTGCACCAAGTTTGTCATGTTGAAAATGACTTCTGATTCTGGAATGAAGCATATGAATGAAATATCTTTAGCTCTCACTTTATGCACATAATTATTCCTGTGAGACCAGCAGTTAATCCAAGTATTTCTCATTTCACTTTGCTCTGTCATGGCAAAAGGTCAAGACCAGTAAGTAAAATAAGAAGTGGTTTAATAACTTCATAAGCAGTGGTTATAAGCTTTTATGAATGGGCTTTGGCACAGATGCAGTGGCTCAGTAGAATTTTTTCTTTAGCTACCGAAAAGCAAGTCAGCCTGAGCAGATTTGAATTGCTGGCCCAAAAGTGAAAAAGCCATCTATCTTCCTCAACCATCTATGCTGTTATAGCTGCAAAGTTTGTGAAATACGAGAGGAAATGATGCATTATGTGCTAGGCAAGTGTCCCTTCCAAAGACAGTAGTTCTGAGTTGAAATGTTCACTCTGGAATTTCAATTTGCTGAAGAATGGTTGGGTTTGCAGTGTATCAAACAGTTTATCACCCAGACTGACTATTCTTATCAGTTGAACAAAGAATATGAGCATTCATTAACAAAAGCATGAACTCCTGCTCCAGTTCACCCAATCAGCCACTCCAAAGTCTTGCAGGAAGGCAAAACTGGGCTTTCATGTTAAGGCCCTGTTAACAGTCAGTTAAGGTGCACCTGGACAATAAAAATACAGTGAACAAACAGTAAATAATTTCTAAAAATAGTTAACATTTATTAGTGATTGAGATTTAATAATGATTGAAAGACATTTCAATGATCACTCAATTGCTATGAATTTTACTGGCTATTTCCACAGGCACAGCCTTTCAAAAACTGACGTTTGTTTAGTCTTGATGTGGAACCATATATACCAAACTTGGGTTCAAATATTACTCCTAATTGCAAATCAACCTCAGCTGACACAAGCTGACTTGCCAGGACACAGGTCTGGAGCCTAGAATCACTGCCATCACTATCCCTTGCTATTTTGGTGTGCTACATGCCTTTCAGCCTTGGTTAGGTGCAAATAAGAGCTCTAGTAAAATGCAGCGCATGTTAAATTTGTTCAGAGAACTTAGATGATACCTAATGTAAGGTACCCATGTACCATGTACATGGTACCTTACATGGGTACCATGTACCCATTAAATTCAACTATCCTTAAACAAATCCTTTCTTTGCTCTGGCCTCTTGCCTAGCTCAGAACTCAGGCAGTAAGTGGGAATCCCCCAAACCAGACAGCTATGTGGTGAATAACCTCTGTAGTACCTGCCCCTTGTTTGAGAGTTTAATGGTGACCTGCATATGCTGAAGATGAAAATGAAATTCTAACTCTTCTTGGAATGAACAGTCTAGTTTTATTCTTCTCCTTGGAAATCCTCTCTCCTCTGCACTGCTTTTGGCAGAGAGCACTCTTGTGAATTCTGTCTGTCCTTTCTGGGAGCAAACTTTTCTGAGTCCCTCATCAGGGACTGCTCTGAAAATAGTTTGCAGCTGGGGACAGCAAATCCTCCAGGAATATTATTGCAGGCCTGGGTTTTCCTGTGAGAAGCTTAGTAGTTCTCCAGAGTGCTTAGCGAACTGTGCTAGGTATTGGTAGTAGAGTCATAAAAAGTGAGAAAAAAATGCAGGTGAAAGGAGTTTTACCCATATGGCAGCGCGATCCAGTCCATCCAGGGGGGCAGTCACACTGGTAGGGGGCCACACAGCGACCTCCATTGAGACATGGCAGAATGCATATTGCTAAGGAGAGGAGAAGAGAACCAGTGAAAAGAATTATCTCCCATGAAAGCAAAGAATAAAGTGTGCAAGAAAAGAACCTATGTTTAATTAGAAACTCTAGTACTCCTCGAAGTGTTTGTATGCAGCATCAGCAGAGTTGAATACGATCTACCCACAAGGCATGAGCAGCAAATATGACTGCCATGGCAGCCAGAAACGAGAAGGAATGATGGCAAACAAATGGACAGACTGGAGCAATTGCAGAGTCCTTCAGATGCCTGTAGGCTCTGTGCTCACTGGAAATGAGCAAGGCTGTTTGCTTGTTTCTCATGTGTAATATCCACAGACATTGCCCACTTTTGTGACAGTGGCTAACAAAATCAGTTCATGCTTTAATTACAAACAACTGGATTGTTTGTGAATTCCCTGATGTCCCACAATATAACATCCAAAACAAGTTAATCTATGCACTGCCCATAGAAAAGCACTTGGTCTGGGCCAGTGCAAACATGCTGAGACAGGTGACACCACAAAACCCCCAGTGGAAAGACAGCTTTGATACAAGGCATTTTTGGGTGCAACAGGTTGACTGTGGCTGGAAGCTTTGGGGAAGAAACAAAGCAGATTCTAAGCAGCTGATGTCCTCTGGACTGAGCACCAATCAAGCCACACTGCTCCTGTGAGCAGATCTACAAAATTGTCCAACGTGCACACTGTTTGTGACTTAAGTACCTTCACAAAACTACCATCTCCGCTACCCTAACTGAATGAAGTACTTGTGTGAACATGCTCTAATAAGAGCAAGAGTTCAGCTGGGTCTCAAATTTGGACCCTCGAGTGGCACCTCCTGTGGAGTTATATACTGGGAGGGTGGATGGGGGCTGCAGAAGACTGACGCAGAGGTTCTTCCTCTTGCACTGCACAGCAGAGGTCAAGCTGACCAGATGCAGTCAGCCTGCATAAGAAAAGAACAGTGAACTTCCACAGAGCTCACAGGACCAACCCATACCACCAAGAATTACTTGTCTATATCATTAAACTAGTAGTGCTCTGCATGTTTTTTAGTGGTCAGGCCTCTCTTGGGAAGATGAATCTATCTTGTTATCTGTGAAATGTACTGTGAACTACAAGGTGACTGAATTCTGTCAGAGCTCTGTGGCCTCACCTGTGGCCTGATCCTGACAGATCAGTGCTCAATGCTAGCACTCAAAAATACCTTTGACTTCCAGAACAGGTCCTCAATTCCAAAGACTAAACCTATCTTTTCTGTTCACTGGTGCACTTTGCTTGACAAGCAACGCTACAAAGTTGAGGTGGCACTAACCAGTTTTGGGAATCCTTTTCCCCTCTCCTCACTACCTATGCCAAAGTAAAGGGAAAAAAAAAAAAAGAGAGCTACTGCCTGTATCTGCATGAAGTGTGATCTGGCTAGTCAGCTGCCTGTTCATTTTCCTCATACAGGAAAACAGGGTCTGAATTGGGATGACAGATCAAAACGACTGGGGGCATAAAATTTGTCCTCTGGTCCTGAAGAATGCATGAAATATCATTACTAATGGTAAGGTAAGGAAATCAATTGTGGCATACCAAACACAATTCTGCCAGACACAGGGCTCAGTCCTCTTCTGCTGAAACTGTGAAACATACAGGGCTGAGTTTGCATGCCTGGCTATGGTGGTACTGACAGACATAGGGACAGCAAAACAGGGGCTGTGTGAATGCACTGCATAGCTGGAGTTTCTCTAAAGGCAGAAGGACCAAAACTTGCTGAACCTCTTCTCATTCTGTACCTACAACTAATTTGTGTCATGTGGAACTGACACTGCTGCAGAGAAGACTTGAAAGCTGCAGAGGTAAGATTCAGAGGACCATTTTAAGATGTGATACATCTACCTAGCAAAATGCTTGAACCACATTCCTCTCCATGACCTACAGGAAGAGATGCCACATCTTTTTGTAGGTCTCCATGTATACTCAGAGCCAGGGACAGTGAGACCACCTCAGCTGCAGGTGTTCTTGGACATGCCACAGCTTTACATCAGGGCCATACTGAGTACTAAACACAGTAAGGGTACTTTCCTTTTCTATCCACATAGACCCATCCCTAACTATGTGTACAGTAATGAGGCTTCTCGTGCAGAAGCTACACCAGCATGAAAGGGTTAGCCCTCCCAAATTCCTTGTGCTGAGATCATCACAAAGAAAATGGGAAACATGGCACAAACTGGCATCCCCAATGTCACCCAGGGAATCTCTGACAGACCCAAGAGTCAGATTTGGCTCTTTTCAACCAGAACAGGTCCAGGTCTCTAACTATTCAGAGACCCAGGCCAGGAAAAGCCAGCCCAGAATTCATGGGTTACAGGTACACAGGTCAGGAAGGACAGCATGGAAAAGGTGACACAGTTGTATTATTTGAACATGAATTGATCAGGTTCATAATCACAGACTGATAAAAAAGGAAGCCAAGAAACAAATGCAGCCACCTGCAGAACACTCACATCTCTTCTGTTCTAACCCTTGTGCTTTCCCCAAAACTATCATGTATTGCTATTAGAAATAGACTTTGGAGAACGGAAGCAGGCTGTTCTTCAACTACAGTGAAAGAGCATCCACAAACAAAATTGCATACATTAAAAAAGTGCTTGTTTTGGTTTGGAGATGTCAGGGGGTGGTAATTTGTCTAGAATGGTCCTTAATGTTCTCTCTAATTCGTCAAGCAGAAAAAAGTAATGATTTTTATGTTTTTGGCTCTTATGTCTTTAATTTTCCCACCTGGTTCACTGCAGTAAATTCACTTGTCTTACCTACAACATTCTTAAAATTACAGTTAGGGATGATATACATACGCTCTTCACAGAGACGACCCATCCAGCCATCTGGACATGAGCAGGCATTTGGTCTCTCACAAACACCACCATTCTGACACGGGAACCGACAGACAGCTGAAAACAATACAATTTCATGACAAACTCAAGACAGTTATTTAGAAGCTTAGTAATTCAGCACCTTGTACAGATCTTTGCAGTTGTAAAGTTTAGAGTAGAACAAACAAATGTGGTGAAGTTCAGAAACATAACTTGACTTTGACTTCAAGGGCTACATCGTTTCCTGGCTCTGTGTGCCTGACTAGGTACTGTGAGCAAGAGCATGGGAACTGTTAAGACAATCAAAAATTGTCCATGGCAAGAATGAAAACTTAGAAGTTTTAGCATAGTTGGGTAAATTATTTGGACAATGCTTCAAGGCTGATGCTATGTTTTATCTGTTTTTCCCCACTCATTTTTGTAAAACAAAACAGAAAAACTCCACCCCAAACAAAAACTATGACCCTTTTCTTTTTTTTTCTCTTCTAAATTAACTCTAAAATGAAATCAAACTTTCTTCTAACCTTGGTATGAAACATCAAGATAATGCTGTCTGGCATAATACAGGGTTTGTTGAAAGTAAGATTAAACACTGTGGTAGAACAAGCAATTTTTATTGCACTATCATCCAGTGTAATGAGGAGTGACCAACAAGGGTACAGCAGTGGCACAGTGAAGTGTTTACCTGTGGAACCCTAAGTGTGATTATAAACCTCACCTAGCATTCATGCTGACTGGTGCTCCTTGGCTCGCACACCTGTTTATAAGCACCTGATCATAAAAGTGAGGAATTTGAAGTGGACTCTATCATGCTAGTCCAATATGTTGCCTGGACTGGACAGGCTTTGGACTTCATCATCGTTTCTATGACATTGCACTGTATCTTAGCTAATACATCCAGGGAAACCAGGACTACTTTACAAAATTGGGTGGCAAGCTAAGTACGGACATGTTAGACTTAAAGACCATTGGAGGAAGTACAATCCTTGTCATGTTGGTGTACGTACTATATACAGAAGATCAAAAATTGTGGCTACGAGACGATACTACAGAACAAATCAGTAATCAGACCAACTTCTAATTAGTGGTAGTTATGAACACAAAGTAACCTCAGGAAACTCTGTCTTAACTGTTAATTGCATCCTATCTTTAATTAGTTACTAGGTGAGCAAAATACGAGTTCAGGCTTTGAGTGTTTCAGATCTCGTTCAATGTTAGTATTAAATACAAACAGTGGTTTAGCACACTGAAACACTGTTCAGACCTGAGCTCCACATTGGAAAGAATGCAAATCTTCCCCTGATAGAGCCAAACTTGAGTCACTCTTGCAGCTAAGCTGTGCCAAGCTGCAAGCTACAGCTTGGAGTCTGTTGAAATGAGGCCAAAGCTTTTGCCATTTTATTTTTCAATCTCAAGAGTCTTCCCATCAAATGTCAGCTGATAATGAGAATGGGAAGAGACCTTAGGCCCTGGCAAGTTCACAGAAGTTGCAATATTTTAACAGATATTTTGAACAATTTTTGTTGTCAAGATATCTATGACTATGCAGACAGCTTGTCTCTGGGTGTTGACTAAAGCAGAATAGTGTGCCAACCAGGTTTCCTTTCTGCAATGAAAAATTGTGAAAGTTGAATCAAAAACCAATTAAAGCTTTGTGTGATCCACACCACTTAAACGATACCCCATGAATGTATAAAGGGATGGGAGGTAAAAGATTTGTGTATAAATGATATCCCACATTAAATTCAAAGCCCATGAAAAATGGTCTCTGAAATATATGTTCTTTCTCTCTCTGTCAACAGAGAAGATGTGGATATTTCATGAGTTACAGGAATCACTCTGGATGGCAACTCTATCCCGCGCAGAGACCCAGGATCTCGGGCAGAGATAGGCTTCTCCTGGATTTCTGCCCAGGCCCTGGTTGTGAAACTGAATGAGTAAGACAGTATCATCCCTAGGTGTGCACTTGTTACACACCAATTTAGGCAGGCAGAGACTCTGTGTCTGTAGCTGTGGGGATTATTCTTCACTCAACAGACAAGACTAGAGAAAGGCTCAGGGCGGGAAGTTAAGCTGGGATCTCATTATCTTTTTTTGCTATTGTAAAAGCAAGCAGGGCAAATGCAGTCATGATGTGCTGGGGAGAGAATGGGAACCATTAACTGTGCCTTCAGTTAGTGGTAGCAGATCTCACATCCATGGTATCAATGTTAATATTTGAGATCCCTTTGTAAATCTAAGCCTGACAGTTATCTCCACAGGACACAAAAGCATTACACTGCTGGAAGAAAAACATGGGTAAGAAAGGGAAAAAATAAATTTCTGATATCTGTTCTCAGCTTTGCCAAAAAGCTTTCCTGTGGTTGCAAGTGAACAATTTCCTCCATGCCTCAGCTGCCCTCTCGTAATGCTCTTGTTTGCTGATGGGGTATGAACTTTTTGGTTGGCAGCTCCACGCTGACCACTCCCAGTCAGCGAGGTGTGTGCAGAGGGCAAATAGACAACGCAGATTCTAGAGCATTTCAGAGAAAAAATTGGAGTCAGACAAGCTGTGTGCATCTGTGCAGCCTGCCGAGTCCTGTAGGTGTTTACGACTGGCAGATCCAGGCTAATACTTCTCACCCCTGAAACTCAGATCAGAATCTGGCCTGCAACCTCTAACCAGCAGTGATTCAAGCAAGTGCAGCTGTGGTGAGAGCTCTTCCAAAGAAGCTAATGAAGTCTGCTTTTTAATTATAATATTTACGTTAACTAACCTGTTCAACTGGGCCAGAACATCTCAAGTAGGCTTAGGACACATTAATAATCAACTCACAGAGCTAAAACCAAGAAATGCAGCATGAGTCATTACAAAAAGTGCTTTCATGTCGCTTCTGATGTAGACCACAAAGGCTTGGGTCCTGTAGGCCTTTTGTTAGGCAAATCCCTCAAATGAATTATAAAGCAGTTTTGAAAGATTATTTTGACATGTGTCATGAAAACACAGGTCGGTCCTCTCAGAAGCATCTTTGGTCCTTTTTAATTCCCCTTTTTAGGTGAAAAGAGGTGGGGAAATTGTTATTCCTCTCCCTTAATACACCAAAAGGCAGGTTATTCTGCTTTGTTTTCCTGCACTACACCCTGATCATCTGTCCACCTCATCACTTCATTTTTGAAATAATTTTCCCTAATACTTATTCCTCTGAACAGTCCCAGTAGACTCCATGGTGTTGCAAACAGGACACGTTTGACAGTGCTTTGCAGATCAGCACTTCCAGGTTGCTAGTAAGCAGTAGCAAGAACCTCTCTTAGCAGAAAACTACAGCCCTTGGCATAAAGTAGGGTTCTGTGTAACTAATAAATATTAAAAAAGAATTAAAAGTAAAGCTGGCGATACTAAAGAGGCAGCTGAAGAATCCAAAGTGTTACAATCTGAAGAGATAATATCCAAATAATTTTGCTAATGAATTCCAGCTTAGGTAGAGTAGCTATTATGCAGAGATCCCTTGAATTCTGTAGCCACCACAGTTTAGAAAGAAATGACGAGATACTTGGCAAACTTTTTAGAAAGGGGTCGGTGCTCTGGGAGCGTAAATTGCTAACAGGACTTTTGCATACCTCTTGACATCTGAAGTAACTCAGGTGCTTTTACTGTAAATCTTCTCTAGTTGGCTACTCAACAGGTGATTCTTCATGGCAATGGCAAGCCATGGTCACATAACCAAGAGAAACCTGTTTTTCAGGAGCACCTTCTCTATTCCTGAAACGTTCAGGAGTTATAAGCCCACTTCTTTGGCTCTGGGTCCCCTCAAAATGATCTACTGAGCCATGATTTTTAGGCAAGGCAATTATAACTATCAGATACAGCATTTTAACAGAGTGCCTGCTTTCATAGAGTAGGGCAGCTCAGCTTGTCTAGGTCTTAACATTTGTAATATTTTGCTGTCAGAATTCATATTAAAAAATTGACAAGGGGACCCTGGTTAGTCAGGCTTAGCACAGTATAGAATCCTCCACCTTCAAAGGGCTTCTGACCTAAACAGAAAATCGCCAAGGAGGGAGGAAGTATTGTTGCTTCTATTTTCAACACGGGGAGCTGAGACTTGCAGGAGGAGAGGCAGACCTGACAACTTTGATGATGGCTCTAATGTTCCCAGATGAGCGCTCTGGCACCTCTCCTCTTCTGTGGGAGTTCTCAAGCTTAGGGAATGGGGGTGCTTGTGACTGGTCACTGATGTGCCCTAAGGTTTTTTGCTTTTAATACTCACATTTCTAAACAAAATATCTAAGGCTTATTTTGTAGTATGATTGCTGTTACACTATCTGAGGTAAGACTTCACCGTGCACCTAACTCACTGCTCTATAGCTACCTGGCAGCAGAAGGCTAGTCAAGCTTCTGATACAGAAATGGGAGATGGCAAGGTCTCTTCCATCAAAGCCCTGTGACCTTGGAACCCTTTTGCTATGCCTCATCCTTGGTTTTAAGTTAGTGTTTGAAGATGCTTATATCTATTTTTAACTGTTTAGTTTATAATCTCTTCTATGTTTTGTGTTGGTTTCCCCCATTTTCTGTTAAAAACTTTTTATTTATTTGAATATCCTGTGTGGAAGAGTTAATTCTGTAGTTTAAACAAGTGAATTTTTCAGCTCAACACAACAAAAAGTGACATTTTCCTGCTGGTATGGCAAGGGTGGAAAGGCTAGACTTTGTCTTTGTTATTTTGTTAAAATCATGAATTTTCTGCAGTACGCAGTGTGTATTATTTAGTGAGCTGTATCAACCTATCCTTAAGTATTTTATTGCAAAACAATTTTCAGGAGCTGCCAAGCCCTAAACACAGTGAGACACTAAGCACCCATTGGATCTCTTACTTTTGTTTTCTGCAGTGCTTGATCTTTGACTGTGAAAAGATCTGGCAGTGCTTATCTGAAACAGTTCAGCATGTCAGAAAAATGACTGGTTCTGTCACTTTCTCACAAAAGATGTGACGACAGAGGATCTTAGATGTGGGATACAACATTGTAGCAAAAGAAAATGTAAGATTAGCAAGGACTAAAGAGAAAAATTGAGGAAGCCCTTTTTCATTTTGAAATAAAGCAACACCCTGCACTTTAAATGCCCTGAGTGAAACCATGACTGCACTGAAACTAGCAAAAATTTCATTTTAATTTTTATTGCAGCTAGGATGACACCTCTGTGCTTACACCAAGTTAAGATATGCTTCTGTTCATAAAAAATACTTACCTTTGCAGGTAGGTGGTGTTGTCCATGTTCCATTTTCTAAGCAAATGCTCCGCAGGGGCCCTTCCAGCATGTACCCACTGTAGCATGAATAGGTGATCATGTCTCCATACTGATAGAAGCTACCACGAATCAGAGCATTCTCTGTGTGAGCTGGGGGGCCGCAAGATATCTCTAAACAAAAGAAATCACCCAGAGGCTAGTAACCTGCAATGCCTACATGATACAGTTTCTAACCCTGGACATAGTGCTTTGCACAAAGGACCTGGGAGGTGCCAGAAAGATGCCTCTGATGGGAAATCAGTAAGCAGGACTTCTTCTTGGTGCAGACACTCACAGGGAGAACCTGTATGTACACCCAGTGAGCAGGGAGATGGCCAGGAACAGCAGTTTTAGGTAATGCAACAATGGCTGTATCCACCATATAGACCAGAAACTTTCAGATGGTCCCAGGATACATATGAGCCTTGGTTTGTAGAGTGAAGTGATGTCATTGTCTGAACTAAACAATATTGCTTGCAAGAAGCCAAAAAGCTTTCAGACATGCCTGCAAACAGATGCTATGCCTTCTGTCAGTGTCAATAAATACAATAAAAGGCAGCACCTCTCCCTACAACCCTTGTCTCATCATCCATAATCTCTCAGGAATCATTCTCAGGATATTTGGGGTATCCAACAAGCAATCCCAGCTCCAGTGCTTGCAAAAGGTAAATTGAGAAGAAAATTACAGTAGGGCCTAGAAGATAGTAGGACAAATGCTCTTGAGGCATCAACCCACATAGACATATTCTGGATCCTTTTAAAGAAACAACTCTGTTAGAAAGAAAGAAGAAATAGCTCTTCTGTAGAGCTTCTTAGGTCACCTTTATGTGCCTGGATCTCTTGGAGTGACCCATCTCTCCAAATGGCAATAGCAGACAAAAACTTTCTTCTTCCAGAATAACTGCATCTAGGTGGAGAGTTCTGCTGACACGTCTGTGCTGTCACGCTCCTGTGTGATACAGCTGTGGTCACCAGCCCTCTGGAGAGTACTAAGCCCCTGTGGAACTGTACCTCATGTACTTACTTTCACACTTAGCTGTTGCTGGAGTCCAGGTCTCATCAGCATTACAGGTGATCACAGACTGCCCTTTCAGCTGGTAGCCTTCCCTGCACCTGATGGATACGTTCTGACCAACATAAAAATCCACCTCTGACAGAAGGGCATTCTCTGGGATTATGAAAGGCACAGGGCAAGGGTTTGCTGTTCAAAGAAAGAGTGTGAGGGAAAAAGAGAAGGGAGGAAAAAGGGATGGAAGGAAGGAAGAGAATACTTTAGAATAATTTCTGCAAATTTCAAAATCAAATCATATGAAAGGCAATAGAAATGGATGCTACACACAAGTCCAATTTGTAATTTGATGTAAAGTTTTGAGATTTGGGTCATAAAATAATAATAAAAGGTTTGATTCTCTGCTGTCACATGGCTTGCTACCACACTCTATTGATGCCAGCAGAAGACATACTAAGGATTTAAGTGGGGAATATCCTACTTGTTACTATCAAACCATTTTCTCTTGTCCTTCCTGTTTACCATAACCTTGCTATAAAAAAGAGCCAGACCTAGCCTGCTTCTTGTTCTGAGGGGCTGGACCAATAAAGAGCAGCAAAAATCCAGGTGTTTGAGCAAAGACTTACAATAACATTCATTAGAGTTTAGAATTTCTCCAATAATCTTATTTATTGCTGGCCGTAGGCTTGCGGAGCTATTTTTGCATGGTGTATTGATCTCATAATGAATGTGGAAAAGGTTGGACGTCCTATACAGCAGAAACTGATGCCAGTTTCCTGAAACTAAAATTGTATGAGTCCTTTCTAATACAAAAATGAAATGTCTCAATTAACCACCATAAGACTACACTAGATCTTAAAATTAGTTACAGACGCATACAGCAACAAGAAGGGCTATTGTGGGTGTGTGTGCACAGCGCACACGTGCGTGAGGTGCTATTTCACAGAATCACAGAATAATTTATACAGCCATTAAGTCCAACCTCCTTCTCAAAGCAGGGCCAACTAGGTCAGAGGTTGCTCTGGGACTTGACCAGCTGAAATGTGAGTATCTCCAAGGACGGAGATTTCACGTCCTCTCTGGGTCCCTGTTCCTGTGTTTGATTGTTATGATGGTGAAAAGTTTCTTCAAATACTTAATTGGAATTTCCTTTGTTGCAAGTTGTGTCCATTGCATCTCATCCTCCCACTGTGCACCTCTGAGAAGAGTCTGGCTCTTTTTTCTTTACACCTTCTCAATAGTCAATTGTAGACAACAATTAAGTCGCCCTTTTGCTTCTCCTCCAAACTTTTCTCTCACCTGCTCCTCATATATCAAGTTGTTGACTACAATTGACTCCATTTTATGTCAGCTTTCCAACTAAAGGGAGCTACGCAGAACACAGCTCATTCTTTTACTGTCACAAAAATACACTCAGACAAGTTAATACTTTAACATGTCTCAGTAACTGCTCCCTTTGTTCCTCTGTAAAAATGGGATGCACATCAACCAATCTCCCAACGTAGGCCAAACTAATTTTTTAAACTACAAATGACAAATTCTGCTCATGGCCACTCCAGAGGAAAATTACAGTACATTTCCACACAGATCTACAGAAGTTGCTCTCATTTACTGTCAGTTTAAATGAAGAGCAGCCTAGCCTTTAGTGCTTACAAATTGAGACCACTTTTTCATTACAAAGCAAACACACACGTTTACAGAGAGGCAAGGGATTACTCCATCTTCCATCTCTTGTGCACTCTGCTGCAGGTTCCCCTTCCAAGCTGTATCCCCTCTCACAGAAATATGCTATTGTACTGCCAACTGTATTGTCTTCATAAATTGCCTTCCCATTCAGCAAGGAAACTGGAACTTCACATCTGGTCTCTGCAAAGGAAGAGGTCTCATTAATTCAGCTTGGTATTAGACCTGGATTTCCAACAATTCCTGAATTACTCACACAGTATGTTTAAAGTAGCAGCCACAGACTAATAAATCATGAAGAGCATTGAGGGAGGCTTCAATAGCCCTGGGAAGGAAACATAGCCAAGCTAGGGAAGAGCTCCTCCCAGTGATGGAAAAAAGCCACAGCCACATGTTTTTCAGGTCAGCAAAATGTGGCAGTGCTGGGGAGGAGAGGACACATTTATTACTTCACACTGGGGTCAGTGGGGCAGAACGTGGAAACTGTTCTTTCTTGCCACTGAGAGATAACCCAGAAACTTTCAGCCCTTTCTGCCTTCCTTTTCACCTGACAAGAAATACCAGATGAGATGCAGGATGGGTTTGGTGCAAGATGCCAACACTTATATTACTAATTGCTCCCCTCAAGATTCTCAGCTGTGTTTCTGAAGCAAGCAGGCAGACAGTCCAAGCTGGGTTATCACTGCTAAACAAGAAACTCCGTTTTGCGTCCCATTCTCCATTTTATTTTCCCAGGTGGTGTGTGTAATGGGATGACTGAAGATTAAACTATCAGACAGACACAAGGCTGTCAGGCAAGAGGAAGAGAGGAGCTGGTGAAGTAGCTGCTCTCAACCTTGTTCAAGATAGTTTTCTTGACATCTGTTCAGCACTGCTAGTGTGTGACTTTTCTTAGGTGCCTGGCTAGGTACTAGAGACTTCCCCTCTGATGCGGATGTCCCCTATCAACTTTCCAGGTTGCTACCATAAGGTCTGCAAAGCATTAGGGCACTGTACTGCAGAGTGATCTGTGCGTTGTGTGGTTGCCCAACACTGCATCTGATGGTCCCTGGCCCTCATGCAGTTTTCATGGCTCTGGTGACAGGAACCTAACACCTGCCTTGAGTGGAAGATCATTATCTGTCTTACTTCGGTGCAGCTGGCACAGCATGCTGGTTCCCTCTAAAGCTGCGTGTGCAGCTGGGTGTGGAGAAATCAACATGTCAGCTCCATGTAAGAATGCCAGGAGCAGCTATGAAAAGCAAGCAGGACGCTGCGTCTAGAGTCTAGCTTGGGACACCTGAGGTATACCCAGCAGGGAAAAGAACAGCCTGAAAGGAAGTGCAAGATGGGCAAGAAATGAACTAGTGTGTTTCTGAGGGGAAAGGAAAAGTGCAAAGCCCAGACTTCGTATTTTCATGGCAAAGAGGCCAGGAATGGAGAACACTCATACTTAAAAGTTAATGATACTGCAATTTAGTAGCTTCTATATGCTTTACATTTTGAACAGTCATCCAACAATACTGGCTATCTGTTCAAACTTGGGATCTTAAGTTTTTGTTCTCTTTTTGTGTTGGCAGCCTTGTTTCCACCCACTACTGCCCACTCCATATGACACAGAGTTCTTGCTCGGCACTCATTCTGCTTTGTGGTGTAAGGAACTGGACCTACGGAGGGACAACCTGAAAGCAGTGATTTGCAACATGTACACATGATGTATTCATGGTGTTTGTCCATGCGAGGAGTGTGGAGGTTAAAGGCTGAGCTGTTGAGACTGCCCTTGGGGCCCAAAGTTCAGAAAAAGAATATCAACTTAATAATTTACTACAGAAGGCCGCTGGGAGAAAAGTCACTTGTCCTCAGAGTCCATCACCTTTTGTTAGGGGTTTGGTTTTCTGAGATGGCAAGTAACCTCATCTCTTATTAAGCTTGTTAAACTACAGATTAAAACCTTAGGAAAAATGATATCTAATATCTCTGGCTTGCTAACAGGCAGTGCTCCTTGTGACACATTTCATTTTTCAGGCACCATTTTTAATGCACATTACAGAATCACTTCCCAAAAGCAGCTCAACTCCTGGATCATGCATGCATAAGGGAGGAGCTATTGCCTATCCCAGATCAGAATGCATCAGGCCATGAAACTGAACAATTACCTTCACACAATGGCAAGGGTTTACTCCAGCTCCCATTGGCAAGACATGTGATATTCTGGGGCCCAACAAGATGGTATCCAGAGTTGCACACAAATGTTACATTACTTCTGTATGTGCTTCCTGTAGAAATGGCCTCTGCTTTTTCAATTGAGGGATGCAGCCCACAAGTAATTCCTAGGAGAGGAGAAAACTTTTTGGTTTTATACAGACAACGAAGGCTATTCTGTCTATCTGTTACACACTGTCTGACAGGTCTGTTCACACACTGAATTAACAGAAAGATGGGAAGAAAGAAGCTGTGAAGTATTATACGGAGAAGGGTTATACAATGCCTTGCCTGCCCTCTCTCCTGGGGTTCAGGCTGCAGGCACCTGAGAGAGAATGTGCCCAAATGTATCTGATGGTGTTGTAAGCTATGAGGTGTGTTCAATCAGAGTGATCCAGAATATTTCTTCTGAGCAGGCCAGAGGCTGCATTTACAGTCTCCTTTGCTCCCTGTACAGTGGAAGGTGATCTCAAGATGTCTCCAAGAAAAATGACAGTAGTTAAGAAGGATCTTGCCCCCTGTCCCACACTTACTGTGGAGATGAGGCAAATTGGTCAAAGGTGAGAGAGAAGAATGCAAGGACTAAGACATCACCATGAGAAGATGGGAAATGATTTATGGGTAAAGACTATAAAATCTTGGCATTTTATTTATAAGCTGTACAAAATAAGTCATAAATCCTTTTGCCATGGTCCCACAATTAATCACCTTCCGCTGCACAGGGAGCCAAGATTTGATCCTAGGGAGCAGAGTCTTGATCTCCAGACACACAGAATGGCCAGGATATATTAGCCTTGGCATGGCAGAAACGAACCATCCCAGCACATGATGTCCAAGGCCCTGCACACCACAATGCAAGGCAAATCAAATACAGCATGCCACACTCCTCCCCTACTGACCAGAGCACGACTCTATGCTTGTGCCATTTTAATATGCCAAAAGGAGCTCCCTTCAGATCAGAGAGGAACTGCCAATGAGAACTTCTCTGCTGGCTTTTTCTCTGGCTCCTCCTGTTACCGCCCTCAGGCTGGAGGGGGAGACTGGGAGGAAGCCAGCAAAAGCACTCTCTCAGTTTGTTCCCAGGCTCCCCTGGAAAACTGCCACCATGTTGCTCTGCTTGCTACTTACGTGTGCATGAAGGAGCAGAGGGGCTCCACTTTTTGTCGACGTGGCAAATTCTTCGGCTTGGTCCCTGTAGCTCAAAGCCAGGGTCACAGCTGTAAAAAACCTCACTGCCAAACAGGAACTCCTCTCCCTGAACAGATCCATTTTCTATCATGACTGGGGGTCCACATGATACTCCTATAACGTAAGGAATATGTTCCAATCAGACATAATGCATATGGCCTGTCCTGTTCACAGCTCCTCCACAGGTTTTACTCTGAGAAACAGGGAAAGAACACCATGTTTATCTGGACATTCCCAGATATTTGCCCCGGACTAGCGGAACAGTATCATGCTTGGTGCTTCCAGTTCCTGCTAAAAGACAAAATATGTTGCACCTCTGCTGGCAGGAAGCCTTGGGAAGTTCCACTGTTGCCACTTACAGCCAACAGCTGAAGTCCACCTAAGTATTTATGTAGACAACTCCTATTTTGGCACTGCAGCCAGTGGGCATCAGATATCTCACAGAAGTGAAGTACCTTTGAGAATGAGTATCCATGGAGTTATATTTGAGGATGCTAAGTACCTGCGACTCCTGGCAACTAAGGTGTTCAGAGGTCCTCAGTAACCCCAGAAATCATGACGTCAAGTGTCAGAACTATTTAGACTTGGAAGCTGTCTGCACAGCTTTCTTAGGGATACAGGAGCAAGGCAGAAAGGTGTAGTGATTCCCTTCACACTATTACCTGCACATACCGGTAATTCTGCAACTCTTCCAGGCTTTTATCAGTGGTACTTACCAAAAATCTTTAGGCAAATGCGGACAGTATGAGTTATAAAGCAAAATGAGCATTAGTGTTTTCTGTTGTGTAAAATCACCCTTGACCAACATTAAGTGATAAACTCAGGTGGAACATACTTCTGCACACTGGCACTGAACCACTCCAAAGCTTGTCTTCTTGGCAAGTCCGTTCTGCATCACCCTGTGAAACAAAAGAAAATGCTCAAAGAACAGCTTTACTTAGTCAAGTCTTTTCTCCCATCAACTCCAGTATCCAGCAAAGCCAGGACTTCTTCCCTCCATGTGCAACACACATAAAGAGATAGTTAAATGCTACAGCCCAAGTCTAGCAGTTTAGGGTAGAATTCCCTCCTGCAAAGTGATGGATATTGTTTATAAACCAAAAATTTGTGGGGCCAGTTAGTCCGTTCTCTTGTCCTTCTCCCTGGAGTATCATCTTTCTTGTCAGTTTTACCATTCTTGTTTCCAGGAATGAGTTATGATAACAAATTTTCTCCTTCCAGGACTCACAGAAAATCTAACTAGCATTTTTTCAACAACATTACAAGCTTGTGTTTTATAAATGTAACATACTGATTTTGACCACATCCCAAACATTCATTCTTTACATTTGCTTATAAATAATGTTATTTCTTTCTTACGTACAGGCTTTATAGCCAGTCTAATAGCCCAAGATTTATTTCTTATTTTATTCCAAGGCATGGAGAACAACATCTAAATTTGTCCCTTGAGGTAATGTACTTTCATTCCAAAGCAGACCCATTGACAAGGGCAGCTGTTTGACATGAGTGTTGTACGGCATCACACCCAACGGACTTTACTTCCCAAAGGAAAAAAAGCAGGACTTCTCTTCAACAGCAGGGAGACAGGCTGACGCTAGGTGGCAAAGCTGGAATACAGAACTTGGAAGGACTTTTTACTGTATGAAAGCATTGGCTTATTACCTCCAAAAATTACTTGAAACAGCAATTCTACCTATCTGTCTTAATACCAACCCACCCCTCCATCCCCAGTGATATTACATATGTGCAACATAATGCAAATTAAATTTATTGTTACCTAAGCATTCTCTAAACTCTCCTTATTTTTATACTGAGTGACTGGGTGAATTCACTCCTGACGGGGTGAATTCACATGCATGAAGTTCTTAATTTATTATTGGTGTTACAACAGTATGAAGGAAGCACAATCCTGAATTCTACTTGGTACTCACAAAACACAGAGTTAAGAGCCAGCCTCTGTCCTGGAGACACCTCACCACCTCATGCCTCTGGACACGACTGTGCCCTACTCTGCCATCACCTGGGGATGGTGGAGGCCATGCTGTGCCTCAGCAACATACGTTCATTTCTGAATTCACTGCAGCTCTGAATTGGCTAACCTGAATACTGATAATGGGACAGCAGTGCTACCGCAGAGCTCAGGTGGGGATTAGAGCCCAATGCTCATAATAAAAATAATGGGCAGCAAAGAACTTTGTTCCCTTCTCCATCACGGAATAAAGCTGCCATTGAACAAACTAGAATCTCTTTGCCTTACTAAAACAAGAGATATCACTTTCATACCATCTAGCAATGTCATGGAACTGAGGGCAGTGGAGTTTATCAGGAGCTTTGAGTTTGAAAGGCACAATGCAGCAGCCATAGTGCTTGGGACAGTATGAAATTGAGGGAAGAATGCAATCTAACTCTGGACAGAGAAACAGTTTAAGAGAGCAATACATGAGAAATTAACTCTTCCATGATTTATGGTCACAAGAATATATAATGCTGTATTTGCAGAGGGCTGAAACAAGCTTCAATTAAAAAAAAAACACTGAAAGGTATCTGCTGAACATGTATCTCTGAACAGGATGTTTATACTTGCTTCAATTATACCCTTAAGTTATCCAAGGACTATGCCAGACATACCAGTAGCATTCTACAGACAATAACAACAAAAACAACAGCAGATACCCAACTTCTGTGGCAGTTAAGGCAGTATATCAATATGGACCAGACATAATACATTCTCACAGTCATCACATAAGAACTGAAAATGATAACTGAAGGTTTAGAGTGCTGGAGATTTGAGCTTGCTTACTTGTAATTCATAGCCAGAATCACATTTATAAAGAACCACGTCTTTGTAATTGTATTTAGTGCCAACCACAAATCCATGCTCTGGAGACTCTGGGGTCCCACAGGACACAGGAATGCAGATGTCATCAGAAAATGGGGGCACCCAAATGCCACTCTCCTGAAAAATAAATGTAATTAAAAGTGTGGAGGCACCACTTTATATGCTTAATTCATATCTAAATGAAAAAGTTAGGAAAATCATAGCAGAAGCATCCAATGGCTGTGGGTGTACAGATGTGGTTAATGTGCAATCCTTAATAAAACTCAGTAATTTAAGTAACACTTTTAAGATGTCAACATAGACTGGAGCTCAGCTTTGGCAGGTATGTTCAGCTTAGACTTACAAGACAGAAGGAACAAAAAGTAAATGGGGAAATAGAAGCTTGGAAAAGCAAGTTCACTTGTACAAAGTCAATTGTACTCAGGGAATACATCAGAAGAATGAAAACTACAGCTGCCTGATTCCACGTTCTGTACTTCTCTCCTGGCTGAATGTCTAACACCATGACTAAGTGCTTCAGCTGCCTTCCCAGACTCTCTAAGGGAAGTCCAATACCTCAGAAGACACTCATCAAACACACCTACTCCTACTTCCACAGATCTTTGATCAGCAAAATAAGGGGAAAACCTTTCCTTATGAAGTGCTGATTCTGCAAAAACACACATGCTCAGCTTTTCTCATATGAGCAGACTTACTGACTTTAAAGAGTCTATTTACAAGCTTAAGTCCAGGCTGCAGCTAATGCGACAAGAGGTTACGAGCAGAACTGATGAGGATGTTTACTCTTTAGCAGACAGAGGATTGAAGTTTCTACAGCTGCACAGTGGATTAAAATGTGTGCTGCCTGTTATTCTGGAGAAAAAAAGCTCTGCACACAATCCTCAAAATACATTAGAAATCTTGGACATAATTTTTTAAAATCTCAGACGTGATTTATTCCCTGAAATGTGATAAAAGGAATGCTTTTCTAAAGGACAGCATTAGTTTTTGAGGAAGAAGAAATCAATAATTTCTAGTTCTGAAAGTCTGTACATGGAAAACTAATAATTGCTCTTACTAGGCAACAAGGAAGCATATTATATTTTGCAGGACATGCTTTAAATATTTTTATTGTGTGCAATTAGGGGCCAAAAGCTAAGGAGGGCATGAGGAGAATTCTTGAATTCAACAAAGCCAGCAAAATAAAACAGTGCAAGTAACACTATACCTTGCATGTAGATGTGCTTGCTCCCACCAGAGTATAGCCTTCTACACATGACAGAGTGATGTTTGTGTTCACAGTGAAGTTGTCCCCAAGTACGATTACATGGGTGATATTTCCTGGGAGGGGACACTTTCTGGGGCAACAGGAAATACTTTGAGGAGACCACTGCCCATCTTCCTGGCAAATGCATACATCCACCTCTGTCACCATTGTGTAGCCTTCCAGGCATCTGCAACACAGCATGAAGACCTGACCACAGAGACACAGCTAGGGATGAGCTAACCCATAAATTACAAAGTCAGACAGTCATTTTTCAGCATTAGTTGTTCATAAACACACCTTGGGATTTCTCTGTTATTTCAAGGTAACCTTGTAAGAAGCATGCCTGGACTGAGTTTATTCTGTTGCAAGAGCTGAAAGCTTCAGACTTCATCTTCAGCTGCTTCATACTGCTGCAGCACGGATGGAAAGTGAGTTGGTGGCTTTAGTGCTTGGAGGGTACTGAATGCTTTAGTGAAGTTCCTGCACCGCCCTTCCCTTTGCAAGGAGGGCTTTTGGTTAGGTAAACAGCCCTTCCCTTTGCAAGGAGGGCTTTTGGTTAGGTAAACAGCGTGTGAGTGCCAAGCAAGTCTAAAGATGATCTCACTTTCTTCCAAGAACAAACTAAGCCTTAGGCTGATCACAGGCCATTTGCTTAGACATTTAAGGCTGATTTGTTCTGTTCCACACGGTGCTTCACCAAGAGCAACTCAACTGGCTTGCACAAGTGGGCTCACTTGTAGAAAGGCAAGACACAAGCACCCCCTTCACCTTGTTAAAGATGCATGGAAATGACTGATACTGTTAAATTCATGCACGTGCCATCTCCCAGTTCTGTCCCATACCATTCTTGGCTTCTACTGCCCTCTCCCCTTCTGCCAAGGAATTCCTCACCTTGGAGAAAGAGATCCGCAGTGTGCACACTTCAGGAAATTAACATAAAGCCTTTTCTCTCATATCTGACAAAAGAGTAACTTCGCATCAGCAACACTTGCTCACAGTGCAGTGTTGCGGTACAGAAAATGGGACAAGAGGGAGATCAGCCCTTCTGTATTACAACAGGCACCTGAAGCAGGAGGAAGACGTAAATGGGGTGCCAAAAGGGGAGAAAAATTGCACACCCTGCTGACTGTTGCTGCCACCTGCTAAGAAAACCTGAATGTCCAGACCAGTGTTTCAGAGGAGGAGAAAAGGAAAGCAAAGGGGAATGGGAAACTAAAGGCGGTGGAGGAGTGCAGCCCAACAGGCTGAAATACCTTGCTGGAGTTTTGACAGTGGTCCAAATAATATTTTATATGTGTATGGGAATGTGGGCTTTGTCAATCTGAGCATGTGATAGGGCATAACTTTTCTTCCAGGTCTTTTAAAAACTTGCACTAACTGAGGGTGCATAAACCTTCCATCTTCATTCCTTCAGAGATTTTATGGAAACAGAATGGCAGCAGCATTCTTACCTGTACTGGACCTTGCTCCCATAGGTGTAAGTGTTCCCAAGAACCTCTGCATTTGGGACAGAAGGTGGTGGGCCACAGCTTAACAGCTCACAGCTTGGGTATGGTTTCTTCCAGACACCAGTCTCCACACAAGTCAGTTCTGGACTCCCCTGCATGACAAAACCTGTCAAGCAGGTATAGATGATGGTGTTCTCCTCTGCAGAGCTGCTCCCATTGATAAAGGTGTTTGGAATGATGGGTGGAGAGCCACAGGAAATCTGCCCACAGCGAGGAAACCCAGAACTCCACTTGCCAGCTGCCTCACAGGTGACTTCAGAAGGCCCTAGCAGTTTGAAGCCCTCCAGACACTGAAACTGGGCACTTTTCCCGCAGCTGAAATCTGTACCAAGAACAACCCCATTCTGAACCTGTGGGGTAGGACACAGACAGGGTAGGCAAGATGGAAGGCTTCCACTCCAGGAGCCATTGGACAAACATTGCCGTAAAGGATTGCCATGCAGCTCATAACCAGGGAAGCACACATACTGGGCAAATTCCCCATAGGTAAAGCCTGAACCATTCAGAAAGCCATGGGAGATGTCTTCAGGAGGTCCACAAATGACTGGCTCACAGTGTGGAGCTTCTGAATCCCAGGTACCATCACCCTGGCAGGTAAGCGTAGACACTCCTTGCAGGCTGTATCCTTTGTTGCAGTGATAGTGCACTTCTTTCTTAAAGCCAAAATCTGAGCCACTAGTTCTCCCGTTGGGAAGAGGCAGTGGCACAGGGCAGGTCACAGCTCTGCAAACTGGAGCAATTCCACTCCAGCTTCCATTTGCGAGGCAGACTCTACTCCTGTCCCCATCTAACAGGAAACCTTCGTTGCAGCTATACTCTGTATGTCTCTGGAACGTGTACTCCTCTCCAGTCACCTGACCGTTCTCTAGAATTGGTGGTGGGCTGCAGGAAACAGGAATGCAAATTGGTTCACTGCCATCCCATTTCTGGTTCTCTTGGCATCTCCTCTCTGTGGGGCCATTTAACTGGTATCCAGGATCACACTCATAGTAGACAACACTGCCATATGTGTAGTTTTCCCCTCTTATGTTCCCATTCATAAGCTGGGTAGGTGAGTTGCACGTTATTGCTTTGCAGTATGGAGCAGTGTTACTCCACTGCCGACTTGGCAAACACAGTCGTGTATCGGAGCCAACAAGTGTGAACCCTGGCTTACAGGTGTACTGCACCGCGCTACCGAGCGTGTTCTCAGTGAAATGTAAAATACCATTCTCTGGGGGAGACAGCAAGGTGCACTCTATTGAAACACAGGCAGGGGCAGTGCCGTTCCAAGCCCCATCTTCTTGGCAAGCTAGAACAGGGTTTCCCAGCAGCTCGTAGCCAGAGTAACATGTGTATAAAATGATAGTTCCAAATAGGAAAGTGGTGAGCTGCATTGCACTGTCCTCCTTCAAAGAACTTCTAAAGTCTTTCAAATTGTCAGCCAGTAACATATGCGAAAGGGAGGGACTCTCTGTAACACTCTCCTGGTCAGAACGTCTTTCCCCATGTCTCACCTGCACGTACTCCCCAAAGTCAATGTGAGGAGGCAGGCCACAGTCTGTTGGGAGGCAGGTTGGTGTGGAGCTAGACCAGCCCGATTCTTCACAGGTCTGCATGGCAAGGCCAGACAGCTGGAAGCCTGGCACACAGCTGTAAATGACCATGGCCCCATAGCTATAATCTGCACCCTCCACAAAGCCATTCTCGATGGGCTGAGGGGGCTGGCAATTTATGGCTTTGCAGGAGGGAACCTCTGTACTCCACTCCCCTGTCTCTAGGCATCTCAGTGTTTCCTCCCCTTGGAGCTGGAAACCTCTGTCACAGGAATACCTAACAGTCTGCCCATAATGGAAGTTTGTGAATGAGTATTTGCCATTGAGGATCTTCTTAGGCCTTGGGCATTGAATAGGTTTGCAAGCTGGCCTTCCTCCAAGCCACTGGCCATCTTCTCCACAGAGGATAGTTGTGTTCCCCACCAGTTCGAAGCCTGATTTACATGTATAGAGGGCTGTACTAAGGAAAGTGAGGCCCTGCACATCAACAATGCCATTCTGAATTTCTTCTGGTTGGGGGCACTCCACAGGAATACATTCTGGCAAAGGCAAACTCCATGAGCCATCAGCCTGGCATCTGATGGTAGACTCACCCTTCAGTAAAAACCCATCCACGCAGATGTATTTCACAGTGCTACCAAAATGAAGGAATGAAGTCAAAGGGTCACCAAAGGGGATGTATGGAGGTGCAGGACACTGTACAACTTTGCAGAAGGGAAAGGAATCATTCCACTGTTGGGAGGGCAAGCATTTCAGTACAGAGGAGCCATGCAAAACATAACCCTCCTTGCAGGAGAACTGTACAACACCAACTTGGTAAGTCACTTCCCTCAAGACCAGCTGGTTTTCTGCCAAGGGTGGTTCTGGACATTTTGTTGGCACACACTTCGGGCTTTGCTTTTTGCTCCATTTCCCAGACTTCTGACATGTCCAAGAAACATCTCCAATCAGCTCATAGCCTTCATCACAGAAAAACTCAACTTTGGAACCCATATCAAAAGTTTCTCCCTTGGAGTAGCCATGCTGGATGGGTGGTGGTTTTCCACAGCTGAGGGGAACACAGTAAGGAGGTGATTCACTGTACCACTGCCGATTGGCTTGGCAGATAAACACTGAGCTCCCAACCAGCTGGTAGCCAGACTCACACTGATAATTTGCCTGATTCTCAAAGAAGCGTCCAGTTGTTTCCTGCAAAACAGATAAGACGGGGACATGTCTGAAATGAAGATGCATGACCGGGGCAGTAGCAGGCTGATTTAATTTCTTGTGTTCTCTTGGTCTAGCTTCTAGCTGAATCCCAGACAGCAGTAAAGGCTGTCTGCAAAGGAATGAATGCAAATAACTGACACAAAATGTCTTGCCTCAAATGATGCACTCTGCTGTCAGGAAATCTGAGAGCACCATCAAAAGAAAACAGAAAATTCAAGGCATAAAAGGTAAAAGCTAGAAATATTTCCTCTGCTTTCCCACTTCCTGACCCATGAGGCCAGAAGATGTGTATACAGGAAGACAGAAGGAGTATTTGAGGAGTGATCCTACCTAAGGAAGACAACACAGAGTGATATGCATTAATTAGAGGATATATCAGTGTGGGAATCTGAACAGAAATTGTTATTACTGCTGGAAGCCCATGTAGGAACTCAGATGCACCCCCCCCCCCCCCCCCGATTTTCAGCAAATGCAGATTCCCTGGTGGCTAGATTTAAGGAAGGAGGGGGGATGTTCAGAAGAAAAATGCTTTAAAAATTCGAAGTTAAATCTTTACAATAGTGTTTTCAATCTTCCTTACCACAATATTACCCTTGTGCATCAAAGCACAACACAGGTTAAGTAGTTGTTACAGGTCTGGGCTGCCACAAGGAGATTTTTAACTCCAGGCATTGTTGCAATGTAGCAAGGCTTGTGAACTGGCAACAGTACTTCAAATGTCTCCATATGGCACTGGAAAGCCACCCATAGACCAAACAAATGAAGAGTAAGACATTAAGGAAGTCAATTGATTGTCATATGGCATCTTGAGTCTCCTAATTGAAAACCCACTTTAAGCTACAGGAAATCCCATGGAATTGTCCATGTTTTTCAGACACGATTCTGCTGCAAATCCACCTGGTTTTCCCTTTGCTTATTCCATCCAGTCATGTGCTTCCTCAATTTTAACAGGAGAGCAAAACAGAAGAAAGAAAACGCTAACCGTGGCAATTGTGAAGACATATTCAGTTTGCTATGGTACCAGGCAGATGAGAAAACCCATTCTGTACCTTAATAAAGCCATTCTCAAGCTGTGGTGGTTCTCCACAGGACACTGGGTGGCATGTGGGCAAACTGCCGCTCCAGTTGCCAGTGGCCTCACAGGTCCGCTTCTTCTCTCCCTTGATGTAGAACCCCTTATTGCAGCTGTAAGCCACCACTGCTCCGAAGCTGTAGTTGGTCCCACTGGCATAGCCATTGCTAACGTGGGGAGGCTCTCCGCAGCGAACAGGGATGCACTGGATGCTCAAAGGAGAAGGATTCCACTGGCCCCCTCGAAGGCACTCGATCTTGGCTGAAGTGTTCAGAACAAAGCCTTCCATACACTTGAAGCTCACAATGGAGCCAGCTGCAAACCTGGCTTTACTAATGGACTCCAGGATGCTGTATGAGACAGTAGATGGCTTTTCACAGAAATCAGCTATGCAGTGGGGCATCTCCCTGCCCTCTGGAGGCACCCACTTCCCTTCTGCATTGCAAAGCAGCTGAGAGTTGTCAGCCAGGCTGTAGCCATCCGAGCAGAAGTAATAAGCTATATCGCCAAAGAGGCGGTGGCCACTCTCTGGTGATGCATTTTCCACATGGGGTGGTTCATCACAGGATACTGCCAGGCACTGCTGGTGGCTCACACTCCACTCACCACTGGCTAAGCACTCTATGGTTGCGGGGCCAACTAACGTGTAGCTGTGGATAAGGAAACCACACAGGAAGTCAAAAAGACAAGCATTGTCAAACACCACCTACAGTTTCCTGAAGCCCCTGCAGTACAAGCTTGCTTGCTAGCACCCCCGAAGAACAGGATCCTTTACAAAAGCTATGGTCAACTTCAAGAGGAAAATCTTAAAGCCTACATGTCCACGGGTGAAGTATCACAATGAGGGATATCCTAGCATACCTTGTGTATATTGCTTCTCTCTCGTCTGTCCACCTGATTACCATTCCTGAACTTCCATTTTGGTTGAAACTACTACAACGAAATTAATGCTGAGTAGAAAAAAAATAATAATCTTTTACAATGAAATTCTACCACATGATTACTCTCAGTGTAGTTGTATTTCTCTAATCTGTCTCTGGGATGCAGTGGCAGGCATTACTCCATGCTGCTCATCACTCCACCTAAAACCCTGCTGCTTAAACATGCAACAGTATAGTCACAGTACCCGTGACAATCTTCTTCCTCACTGTCGAAATTTCTGTGGTGTACTCTCACAGAAAGCAAAGAAACAATAACTACTGCAAAGTTCCCAGTGACTCTTTCCAGCTGCAGGCTGGAAACTGGTTGTTCAGATTTTGATGGCAACATCTGTAGAAGCGCTTTGTCTTGTCTGCAGGATTTGTATTCAAAGCCTCGTGACTGGACTCCAGAAAAAGAGCCTATTATGTGCCAATGTTTAATATGATCCACTCTATTCATTGTCACAGACAGCTGTGACCCTCTTTAAATGCTGCTATCCTATCCCATTTAAAATGCTTTGCACAGGAAAGAGAAGCAGCTTTTTTAATCATAATACAGTCAAGAACACAGAATAAGGATGCTTTGCTTCAATTATGTTTCAAATAATAATGCAATGCCAGTTTGTAAGAAAAATGTTGGCTTATCAATCTGCCCTTTTACATCAAGAAGGAGCAGAAAGTCCTGCAGTCACTTAGGGCCTGACCTGGCAAAAGCTCTGCATACCTGCTCTGCCTTTTGAACAGAACAGTTTCAAGAAACTCAATGGGACTACTCACAGGCTGTAAAGAGAAGCACATGCAAAGGTTCTTGCAGGATCAGAGTCCAGCATTACATTCATGCTCGACATCATCAAAATGGAGCCTCACCTTTGATGAAATGTGATCTGAAAAGGTCACTACACTGAGTAGATAGAAATCAAAGAAAAATAATGCACCTCAATAAATGAGGAGTCAGAGTTTTAAGGAAGCAGAATTTAGAACACCAGAACAAACAGTTCTCAAGACACACCAAACAGCTTTCTTATAGCCTGAAGAGACATAGGGAATTTTTTACGATCAGAGCCTTGATTTTACCACAGAAGTACTAGTTCTGTATTAACTCCAAGGGAGAGGGCTTTCTGTTGAATTGGTCTATCATTCCCATGACTCCTCTCCATTCTCCTCGTCTAGAGTGTATTCAGCTGCTGTGAAACTACTTTAAGAAATGCCTGTGTCCCCCGTACTAACTTGACAGCCCACAAAAAAATCTCCATCACATTTAATTTCCAGAGTTAACAGAAGCAGTAAAAATGAATTAGTGTGCAGTTATAAAGGACTTGTGAAGCAGTGCACCAGTTTTACTTGTTCAGTACTGCTAATCTACATACCCTTCCTTACACGTGTAAGAGACCGTGTTTCCAAAAGTAAAGTTCTTCCCATTGATGACTGCATCTTTGATAGCAGGAGGGGATCCACAAGAGACAACGTTGCAAGCTGGAGGTGTGCTGTTCCAGTTCCCTGAAGATGCACAGACAAGCACAGAAGGTCCCTGAAGGCTGAGACACAAAGATGATTATTAAGGCTGCCATTTCAGTCCAGGTGAGGAACAGAGACAGGAAGAGGTGCTTTGCTTCTCACTGACTTCTTGGCCCCAGTGAGACCAAGGGGAGTCTCTCACTGACTTCAGTAGAGGCCAGAATCTCACCCTTTGTTCATGAAAAAGCACTGCTGATGCTGTCAAAAAAGCTGGTCTTCAGATTATTTTGAAGAGAGAGCTGGTGGAATTCATGTGGGGCCTCAATGCACTGTGCAGACACACACATAACTTCTGCTGTAGTTTTGCCCATCTTTGAGCCACAAAAGAAAGCCACGGGGTGCTTAAATATTTATTTAAGCTTAAAGATTTACTTGTATGCCATCAACACCTCACCAATCTTGAGACTTAAACTAGGCCTCAGTCTCAGACCTGATTCACTCAAAGACTTAAACACTATCTTCACTCAGAAAACTGAAGGAAATGCTCCAGTTCAGGTTTCTTTACAAAAAGGCATTCAATTCCTTCAGGAGAAAAAGGATTTTGCTTGAGTGAATGGCCACATACATTTGAAGTTGATGGTATTTTTTGGTTTCCTTAGCTGAGGGAACAGCAATGCATTGGTACAAAAGGTGTGACTTAGTTGTCTAAACAGAGGTACTCAACACCAGCCTGAGATGCCCTGGTGAAACCCCTGGCCTCCAGCTGCTACATCAGCTGCCTATGGATTCCATGTAGGTCCCATGCCATATCTGAGAGCCCTACACAGATGTGTCCGATTCCCTACAATTTAGTCTCAAATAGTATTAGACCCCCATGTTTAGTTGACTGAAATGAGCTCAGGGGTTAATGGAAGAGAACAACACTGACCTGTAAAGCCCTTACAGATATGGCACAGGCCCCTGTCAGGGCAGTAGGCTCTGTCTACCTGTGGCAATACGTTTAAGACAAAAGCACATAAGAGGTGCTTGAAGGAAGAGACTGGGTCCACACTTAGGTCCAGAAATAATGCATAAGAGGGACACTGTTTGGGAGGGCTTCCCCTGGACTGGTGACCACAGGAGAGAGGACTTCTCTCACCAATCTATGCTACACAGGTAAAGGGAAAGAGTCACAACTGATGTGGTATTTGCTGCCTATATGCCCTAAATCCATGATCAAAAACCTCACTGACATTGGTAAAAACACTGCCTTGTTTAGTGGGGTACAGATAAGCCCACACTGTGGACCTATGACTTAACACTACACTGGACTGCAGCTGAGGTATCCATTTGTATTAACACAATTGAAACATTCACCAAATGAGCACACCTCACGTACCTGTCCGCATCTGGACAAGGGAATGCTTGCAGCAGGAAAATACAGAAAAAATTCAGACCTAAACAGGTCCATATGAGACCACTTATGTCAGAGTAAATCTGCTTGAGGTACAAGCAGATATCAGGAGAGGCAGAAATTTGCACTTAAAGACACATCCCTGGATATAGCATTACTGTATTAATTTTTAATTGCAGCATATTAGAAATGTGTTTCCTATATAATTGCTTACAAACATAAAACAGAATAAAAGCCTAGAATAAATAACTACTACAAAGAGTTCAAGGAGTAAATTAGTAACTCCAGAAGGTTTTTTCACCAAAGGCATTGTAAAAAAATAGCAAAAATAATACTGGGTATCCGCTAAAGCTGTAGGGTTATGATAATCTTTAATGACAAATGAGAACTATCAAAAATAATGACAACTATTTTTCTGAATTTTCAAAATACGTCTTTGAGCTTGATGGTAAAATGAAAGCATTGCATATATATATAGAGAGAGAGCAAATCCTGAATGACCTTCTTGAACTGCTCCAATTTAGGATGAAATACAGAAAGTACCTTCAAGATATAAAGAAGTCTTTTTAAATTCTACTTTAGTATTTTATCTTTCTGAGCAATGATCCCAGCTTTGCCTCTTTCAGACATAAGTTAGACCTTCTAGCAAGCATGCTGCCTGCATTTGGCTCAGGAATGTTCCTGCATTTACCTGTATCCATTGTCACAGGTGTATGATACAGAGGAAAGGTAGGTTGTGCCAGTGAGTGTGTACTTTCCATTGCTGATATCCTGTGGGCTAGGACAAGTCACCATTTCACAGGAGGGGGGAGGATGATTCCAAACGCCACTAGCAAGGCACAGAATTTCCTTTTCACCGACTAAGTTGTATCCATCATTGCATCTGAGTTAGAAGAAAAGAGTTGCCATCAAACACAGAGCCTTTTATGCACAATGTAATCAGCCATCCCTTTTCTCTCTTCATCCACACCTGCATACACCATCTTTCTCTGCAGGGCACAGGGAGGCAGTACTGGAGTAAACATTCATCTCTGCTAGTGAGTAGCCACTGCTATAACCAAATGTGTTTCCAGTACTTTAATCCCATGTTGCTCCTCTCCTTCATTTCAACCACTCTCTCAATTCAGCCGTACTCTCATTTGTTGCCAGATTCTCAATCAATTATTAATATAGCACTTTAAACATACTGAATTCCTACCTGTACACCACCTTATTGTGGTAAGTAAAATTTGAGCCCAAAATGGCACTGTTCTCTGGAATAACTGGACCACCACAGGATATAGCTTTAAAAAGACAGAATCACAAGAGAGGTTGATAGAATACAAACAAAAAAGAACAGAAAATCAGGATTTGCTTTGTTTTCTCTAAATAGGTTTGAAGAGGTGTAAAGCCCTAGGTTACACTGGGTTCTTAACTAAGCTATAACTGACATTTCTTACTGAGAAATTGGACTAACTGGAAATAGGTAGTTGGAACTGTTCTACAAACCACACGCTTGACTGTCAAGAGGACTCCATATCCACCCCTCCCTATGGACAAAGTAATTGTTTTTTTGCATTGTCTTTGTCACCCCTTCATTTTACCCTGTTGCTTCACCTCATTAGTTCTGGTTTTCTAAAGTAACAATTTCTGCAACTATACTGTGTATATGTATGTGCACCAGCTTGTCCTCTCTGGTTGCTTTTTATCCACTGAAACATAGTTAATGATCTTTAAGACATTAAGCTCCCACAAGTTCCTTGAAAACGGGAGGCTGGGTGGAGAAGAAAGACACTTTTAATGCTTGCATTAAAATGAGATGAGTCTACACCTTTGACACTTGGGAGAATCTGTATAAGAAAGTACCACTATGAATAGACAACTGTTGGAAAAGCTTCAACTGGTGCTTACATCTCTTAAGACGACAGAGACTTCTGTCGTCTTAAGACAACACTGACACCCAGGTCTGCTAGGACAAGGTTCCATTAGCTGCTGTGGTCTCTAAAGGCTCTACAGAACTACTTTCCCCCTTCCGTCTCTCTAACACCACACATTACAATATGCATTCTCCTCAGGAACCACACCTTCACAATATGGTATTGGGTGGCTCCACTCTCCAGACTCCATGCATGTAAGTTTAGTCACTCCTGTCAGCTGAAACCCTTCTTCACAGGAAAATGTTACTTCACTGCCAACACTGTACGTGTCCCCATATAAATGGCCGTGCTCTGGATTTCCTGGATTACGGCACTTCACTGGTTCTGAGGAGGAAGAGAGAAACTATCAATAATATAACTAAGTACCAGGCTCTATAAATAAGTTGCAGGAGATATCCTTGGGAATTTTCTAAAAGTAGGAAGGTGGAGCATGTGGAAAACACTCATAAGTAGTTTACAGCCTTACCAGCTTTTCTCTGTTCTGTAAGTGACAGGCACTGAAGACTAATGCAAGTACGCTAATCTCAATATGGAAGAGCCCTCTGTAGCTGAGTTTGCATTAATTGTCAGAAACAAACATATCTTGCAGTCATTTTTCCCTCTGTGAGGGAAAGCCCCTACCAGCGTGTCCAGCCCTGAACATGAAATCAGCTCAGCTACCTTTTAGCCCAGCCTATGCCAATGTCTTGTCATCTTCATGCAAAGTTACCTTGCTTAATGTTTCCACAGGCAGCTCAAGCCCTACTCAGATGCCTGTATTCAAATATTTCTTCACTGCACAGCTCTTGTCTGAGAAGTGACACATTGTAGCATGTGGCCTTCCCAGGTCTTCAGAACATGTGCTCCATGTGCAAGACGATTTTGCATGGGTGTATGTCTCAGAGCAAAATCCCAATGACAGCCGTCTCCCTAAGGAGAGCTGAGTTCTCAAGAAACAAAAGGAGACACTTCATCACAGCCTTATCGAGTGACCTGGAGATGAGAGCATGCCTGCCCTGTCCCTCCCTAGATAAAATTACTGGCAACTGTCTTCCACAGTGGCAGGCACAATACTGGCCTACACAGAACCTTGGAAAGGCTAGCCTGATGTTTTTCTTCCCCATACCTGCACATTTTTTACCATCTCCTGTGTAAGGAGGGATGCAAGTGCAAACATAGGATCCATTTGTGTTGAGACAAGATGCATGCTCATCGCAGTCTGATCCAACAGCGCATTCATCAACATCTACAAAAAAGAAACACAAAAAAGATGTCTCTAGGGTGGTATTTGTAATAAGCATCTGCTTTAAATTTCTGTCTCACTAACTGTCCAGAGGAATCACTTTAATTAGTATAATTAAAAATCACTCTTACTTCAATCACATTTTTGATGCACTAGTAAAAATATTTAATATTTAAATTAATATTTATGTTTTCTATATAATTTACTATACAATATTGTGAAACATGAGAAAATCAGAGACAAATCCTATTAAACTTCAGTCAATAATTCCACAAAAAGTATCTAGTTTCCAAGTAAAAGAACAGACATCATAACTCAGGAGGACTACAAGAATGTTGTGAGGTTATGCAGGGAGAAAATTAGAAGGGCCAAAGCCCAACTAGAACTTAATCTGGCTACTGCCATAAAAGACAATAAAAAATGTTTCTATAAATACATTAGCAACAAAAGGACAGCTAAGGAGAATCTCCATCCCTTATTGGATGCGAGGGGAAACATAGTGAGAAAGGGTGAGGAAAAGGCTGAGGTACTTAATGCCTTCTTTGCCTCCGTCTTTTATAGTAAGACCAGTTGTTCTTGGGGTACCCAGCGCCCTGAGCTGGAAGACAGGGAGGGGGAGCAGAATGAAGCCCCCATAATCCAAGGGGAAATGGTTAGTGACCTGCTACACCACTTAGATCCACACAGGTCTATGGGGCCGGATGGGATCCACCCAAGGGTACTGAGGGAGCTGGCACAAGTGCTCACCAAGCCCCTTTCCATCATTTACCAGCAGTCCTGGCTCACCGGGGAGGTCCCAGCTGACTGGAGATTAGCAAATGTGACGCCCATCTACAAGAAGGGCCGGAAGGAGGACCCAGGGAACTACAGGCCTGTCAGCCTGACCTCGGTACCGGGGAAGCTGATGGAGCAGATCATCTTGAGTGTCATCACATGGCACGTACAGCACAACCAGGTGATCAGGGCCAGTCAGCATGGGTTCATGAAAGGCAGGTCCTGCTTGACCAACCTGATCTCCTTCTAGGACAAGTGACCCGCTTAGTGGATGAGGGGAAGGCTGTGGATGTTGTCTATCTAGACTTCAGTAAAGCCCTTGACACGGTTTCCCACAGCGTTCTCCTGGAGAAACTGGCTGCTCATGGCTTGGACGGGTGTACTCTTTGCTGGGTAAAGAACTGGCTGGATGGCTGGGCCCAAAGAGTGGTGGTGAATGGAGTTTACTCCAGTTGGCAGCCGGTCACAAGTGGTGTTACCAGGGCTCAGTATTGGGACCAGTTCTGTTTAATATTTTTATCAATGACCTGGATGAAGGGATCGAGTGCACCCTCAGTAAGTTTGCAGATGACACCAAATTTTGTGGGAGCGTTGATCTGCTTGAGGGTAGAAAGGCTCTGCAGAGGGACCTGGACAGGCTGTATCAATGGGCCGAGGTCAGTTGTCTGAGGTTCAACAAGGCTAAGTGCAAGGTCCTGCACTTGGCCCTCAAAAACCCCATGCAATGCTACAGGCTTGGGGAAGAGTGGCTGGAAAGCTGCCCAGCAGAGAAGGACCTGGGGGTGTGGGTTGACAGCCAGCTGAATATGAGCCCGTAGTGTGCCCAGGTGGCCAAGAAGGCCAATGGCATCCTGGCTTGTATCAGAAATAGTGTGGCCAGCAGGACTAGGGAAGTAACTGTTCCACCGGACTTGGCACTGGTGAGGCTGCACCTCAAATACTGTGTTCAGTTTTGGGCCCCTCCCTACAAGAGAGACATTGAGGTGCTGGAGCGTGTCCAGAGAAGGGCAACGAAGCTGGGGAAGGGTCTGGAGCACAAGTCTGATGAGGAGCGGCTGAGGGAGCTGGGGTTGTTTAGCCTGGAGAAAAGGAGGCTGAGGGGAGACCTTATTGCTCTCTACAACTACCTGAAAGGAGGGTGTAGAGAGGTGGGTGCTGGGCCCAAGTGACGAGCGATAGGACAAGAGGAAATGGCCTCAAGTTGCGCCAGGGGAGATTTAGATTGGATATTAGGAAAAATTTCTTCATGGAAAGGGTTGTCAAGCACTGGAACAGGCTGCCCAGGGAAGTGGTGGAGTCACCATCCCTGGGGGTATTTAAAAGACATGTAGATGTGGTGCTTAGGGAGATGGTTTAGTGGTGGACTTGGCAGTGTTAGGTTAATGGTTAGACTTGATGATCTTAAAAGGCCTTTTCCAACCTAAATGATTCTATGATTCTATGTGCTAGTAGTTTGGACAGACACTATGAGGGAGGACTTCTACATTAAACACTTGCTTGGGAAATCCTCTGTATCTCAAACTTCCCACCTGTAAGACAGGAAAACAGCCAAGAGGGGAAACACTCAGAACATAAAATCATAGAATCATAGAATGCTTTGGATTGGAAGGGACCTTTACAGGTCAGCCAGTCCAACCTCCCTGCAAGAGCAGGGACATCTTTAACTACATCAGGTTGCTCAGAGCCCCATCCAACATGACCTTGAACGTTTCCAGGGATGGGGCCTCCACTACCTCTCTGGGCAACCTGTTCCATTGCCTCACCACCCTCATTGTAAAAAATTTCTTCCTTAAATCCAGTCTAAATCTGCCCTCCCTTAGTTTAAAACCCTTGCTCCTTGTCCTGTCACAACAGGCCTTGCTAAAACGTCTGTCCCCACCTTTCCTACAGGCCTCCTTTAAGTACTGGAAGGCTGCTATAAGGTCTCCCCCCAGCCTTCTCTTCTCCAGGCTGAACAAGCCCCACTCTCTCAGCCTGTCCTCACAGGAGTGGTGCTCCAGCCCTCGCATCATTTTCGTGGCCCTCCTCTGGACTCGCTCCAACAGCTCCATGTCCTTCTTGTGCTGAGGGCTCCAGAGCTGGACGCAGTACTCCAGGTGAGGTCTCACCAGAGCAGAGTAGAGGGGCAGAATCACCTCCCCCGACCTGCTGGCCACGCTTCTTTTGATACAGCCCAGGATATGGTTGGCCTTCTGGGCTGCAAGCGCACATTGTCGGCTCAAGTCCAGCTTTTCATCCATCAGTACCCCCAAGTCCTTTTCCGCAGGGCTGCTCTCCATCCCATTGTCCCCCAGCCTGTATTTGAACCCAGGATTGCCCCAAACCAGGTGTAGGACCCTGCACTTGGCCCTCTTGAACCTCATGAGGTTCACACAGGCCCACTTCTCCAGCTTGTCCAGGTCCTTCTAGATGACATCCTGTCCTTCTGGCGTGTCAACTGCACCACTCAGCTTGGTGTCATCTGCAAACTTGCTGAGAGTGCACTCGATCTCACTGTCAATGTCATTGATGAAAGTATTGAACAGCACTGGTCCCAGTCCGGACCCCCGAGGGACACCACTCATCACTGATCTCCATCTGGACATTGAGCTGTTGACCACTACCCTCTGGATGTGACCATCCAACCAATTCTTTATCCACTGAACACTCTACCTGTCAAATCCGTATCTCTCCAATTTAGAGAGAAGGATGTTGTGGGGGACCGTGTCAAAGGCTTTACAGAAGTCCAGATAGACGACATCCATTGCTTTAGAGATAGATAGAGCAATTCTTCATTTAAAGACCCTACTACAGTACAGCTGTTGAACTAGGTATGCCATGCAGACATATAGCTGGAGTTTTTTGCCCATTTCCAGGCAAAAAAGCAACTTGGTTAAAAAAGCAACAGGTAAAAAAAAATTACTGAATTGCTGTGTTTATTCTTCACTGCTGAATGAGTCTGGCCAGCATGAAAAGAACCCAAAAATGTTCTGAAAAGAAAAGGAGTTTCTTTCTGACATGCAGGATGAAAACTGCACATTAAAATCAAAACAGTTGCCAATTACACAAGCATCTGGAGAATGCAAAGTGCTACCAGAGCAGAACTGGAATGACTGCTCCTACTGTAAAATCTTGTAAGGCAAGGAAGAGTATGAATCAGATCCATAACAGAGCAAAAGGAATGCCCCAGGGCATAGGTGTACCAGGCTTTGTTAGCACCTGCCTGGAGCATGAATCAGAAAGGTAAAGGGTGGGTCAGGGTGCCAAAGCCACTCTTGTTTTCATTTTCCCCTTCGGCTGCTATGCTTTATGAGAGACAAGGCAAGCTGGAACGTAGGGCACGAAGGTGGAGCACAGGGCTCTTCCTTCTTAACATAATGCTTCCTACTACACAGATGTTGAAATATTTGGACACCCTTGCAGCATCTGCTCTGAGCCTGCTCATCTTTAGGCCTTGGTATAAAGTGCCAAGCAGAAAAGCAAAGAGAGGAACAACAGACTG
Source organism: Ciconia boyciana (assembly GCF_034638445.1). Lineage (NCBI taxonomy): Eukaryota > Metazoa > Chordata > Aves > Ciconiiformes > Ciconiidae > Ciconia > Ciconia boyciana. The sequence continues at coordinate 91,943,317 of NC_132937.1, read as the reverse complement.
GATGGTCTGTTTGGAGGTTCTGAAGGAGTCCTGGTAGACAGGATGCTATGAAACCAGATGGATCCTACTCCAAAGTGAATTTTGGCCGAACTAAAAGACTGTTGCCTTTTCTTTTGCTGGTCTTGACTGAAAAAAATATGTGCTATACCTACATAAAATTAAGAGTCAAATCAAACACAAATCTTCCCAGGTTGTTACCCCGCAACTCCCATGTTAGGCATGACTAAGACAGCAGCAATCCAAGTACAGCTAGCTAGTGGATTCCAGCAGGGATGTGTCGGAGACATGGCCCTACAAGAACAGTCACACCCCGTCGCCCGTATGCACTACAATGCTGGTCTGTCTCAGCTCCTGCAGCTGCAATCTCATACATCGCACCCAGATGACCAGGAAGTAAGTTATCACAGAATCACAGAATCGTATAGGTTGGAAAAGACCTTTAAGATCATCAAGTCCAACTGTAAACCTAACACTACCAAGACCACCACTATACCATGTCCCTAAGCACCTCATCCAAACGTCTTTTAAATACCTTCAGGGATGGCGACTCCACCACTTCCCTGTGCAGCCTGTTCCAGTGCTTGATAACCCCTCCAGTGAAGTAAAAGTTCCTAATATCCAGTCTAAACCTCCCCTGGCACAACTTGAGGCCATTTCCTCTTGTCCTATCACTTGTTACCTGGGAGAAGAGACCGACCCCCACCTCTCTACAACCTCCTTTCAGGTAGTTGTAGAGTGATAAGGTCACCCTTGAGCTTCCTTTTCTCCAGGCTAAACAATCCCAGTTCCCTCAGCCGCTCCTCATCAGACTTGTGCTCCAGACCCTTCCCCAGCTTTGTTGCCCTTCTCTGGACACGCTCCAGCCCCTCAATGTCTCTCTTGTAGCAAGGGGCCCAAAACTGAACACAGGATTCAAGGTGCAGCCTCACTAGTGCCGAGTACAGGGGCACGATCACTTCCACTTATGGTATGGCGACTATGTGAACTGTGTCCGTAAGTGCACTCCCAGCCTTCTCAATGCTGCAGCTGCTTCCTGACAGGCGTGTGTGACTTGACCAATAAACCCCTACAATGGAAGAAGGCTCAGAGGAGACGGGCAAAGGTGATCTGCCCTTGAAGTTCAGCGGATAATGCAGGGTATGACTGACCACTGCTGCTGCAAAGAAGCTGACTCAACACAAGGCGACAGGAAGGTGGCCTTTGTTTTAGGTAAACAGCTATCAACAGTTGAGTGGACCAACTGGTGGTGTAAATGCTTCTCTCTGAGTTCATTAAAAGAGTGCGAATGTCTCCCTGAGTTAGCCAGACCAGCATGGGGGGTGAATTGTATATGTGGCTCAGGCCAACACAGAGTATAAAACCCAGACAACTAGCAATGGGCTTGAGCTGGCTTCAACCCACGTATTCATTCCTGGCTACTGGGGATGCCCCGTGTCATGACAGTGAGCACATTATAGAGACTGGTAATGGGAAACACACTGGTATTATGATTGAACTGTCTATTGCAATTGCTGTATTTTGCTAAGTGTAACTTGCACTTATTTGTATTGTGTTATGCAGTATATTTTGTATCACTCTGCTAAATCAGAAATCCTGTGCAGCATCAGCTATCTTCAAATAAGTAAATTTGATATTGAACATTACAACCTCCACGTGTTGAACATGTAAAAGAACCTGGTCAGAGAGTATGGCACACTGACAGCGTGCTGAAGCACAGGGAAATGTACAGCTTAGAAGCAGAGAATGCAAGGACTCCATGGCTAAAAGAACCTGAAAGGAGAGAGGTTGGGAGTGCAGTGCAGGCTTATTATGTAGCATGTGGGGCATATGAGCGGACTGACAGAGAAAGGTGCCAGAATGTAGTTTTGGTTTCACATAATGCTGAGCATGGTATTTCAGAAATGTGAATATTTTGGAGTGTGATTTCTGAGACTCTGGTCAGCCTTCACAACTTCAGAATGAAATCTCACCCAAACCCAAGGGCACAGAAGAAGTGCAAGACCACCAGCCCATGCAGCCACATGTATGGCACATCTCACCAAGGCAAGACGGTGAAATGCTGTTCCAGCTCCCGTTGTCCAGGCACAACATCCTGGAGTCGCCCAACAAATAGTAGCCATTGTTGCAGTGATAGGTAACAGTACTGCCAGCAAAAAAGTCCTCAGCTGAATAAAATCCATTTTCTAAAGGTGGAGGCACTCCACAGCTGATTCCTGCAACATGAGTGAAAAGAGGGCACAGACATTAGCAGAGCAGACACAGATCAACTTCAGAATAATTCCACATGAGAGCCACCACTGGAGATTTTTTCTCTGCAACTGTGGAATCCTGTCCGCAAGACAGTCCAGACCTTTTCTGAGGTAGCTAATTGATTCCAGGTCTGGTGGAGGGTCTTGTTTTGTGGGCATTTGTCAATCAGAGACTAAGCAGGACTCTCCAGCTCCTGCTATTCTGCTAGCTTTGGAGGAGACATCTGTGACTAAGATCTGAGCAGATGCCCTTCAGTCAGAGGACACTTTCACTGATAATCAATGATCCTTGGTGAGTTTTGAGGAAAAAGGAAAAGTAAGTTTGCCTCCATGGAGGATCCTGTTATTTCCCTTCACTGAAAAAGAAGCTCAATGTTTCTGTGTTTGAACACTGCAAAACCAGCTAACAGATTACTGCTAAGAGCTTACAGTACTGGTCTGAGACCAGAGAGTGCATGAGCAATAGAGAGATTGGAACTGACCTCACATACAACCCTGGGCATCACTTTGACTTTGACTATATTAAATAGGCCCTTCTGATCCCTGCTGCGCCAGCAGAAGGCATCACTGTACCTGCCTGCCAGAAGTTGCTATTTATTCTAGCAGAGCTGCTTCTGTGCATCTTCATTTCAATCAAGATGACATGAACTTATTCCAACAGCTACCCAGCCTATCTTTGTAACTACATGGACTGTAGCAACTCCTTGCTCCCCAGCTGTGTGCAAGGATCACACAGTAGGACATTGTGAAGCGTTTAGAGCCCGTGGTAATGGAAGCCAAGAACCTGCTGCAGAGGGATAGAACTGAAGAGCCTAATAACAAAGGCAGGCTGTCAGGGGATGGAGACCTGTGGTTTTGGGAGTCTTTGGTAGCAGGAAGAGGAAACGGATCCTGGTGGGTGAAGGCAGAGATTAAAATAAGTGATTACAATTCAGTCAGTAGAACCTTTTCTGTACCACACCTTCCACTATAAACCCTGTAGTTCTTTATGCAGGAAATAGCTATCTTCAACCTGCTTTCATTCATCAGGTACTTGTGGAACAGGCTAAGAAAGGCCAGTGGCGAGTCTGGCCCTCATTCATTCAGCACGTTTGTGGCAGGTCAACCCTGTTCTGTCTGAGCTCTGTGCTCAACAGGTAAAACTGCCTGCCCCAATACAGAGAAATCAGATGACAACACTAAGAGCATTCTGGTGGCTTGTCACTGATAACACACCAAGAAGGAGCAAAGCTGTCTCTGCCAGTGAACTTACAGTCTGCCCAGCAGGACTTGCTTTTGGCTAAATGATCACATGCACGCTATTCTTTAGGCAGAAGAGGAGACAGATCCTGGATTTGTGCTACGAACAACTGAATAAAGAGGAAGACACAAACATCGCATCAAATCTAGATCAAGCTATTTTTAAGGTATTTTTAACAAATTTGATGATTTTCCCCAAACTAGTGATCAATTTTGGGATCATGCAATACCTATTTCTGGAGCTAATTTACTGTTCTGCTGAAATGAAAAATATAGTCAGCTTCAACACAGGCAACTGCAGTCACATGTGCAGTCACAGCAGAGGAGAACCAAAGGAAATGAGAAGGCAGGAGCAGGAAAGCAGGAATCAAAGAACCTCGGCAACATGAATGTATACAGCCAGTTTCTTAGAAGAAATCCTGTAAGTCTTGGAGCGTTTCTAGGTCCTGACAGAAATATCTGCTGCCTTTAAAGAAACTATTCTATAACACACTAATGCCAAGGCTTTTACTTCAAACCAGATGTTCTCAGTGACACTTAAAAATCACAGACATATTCTAGCATTTCCTGTGCATCTTCCACATTCCTGGTGCCACTGTGGAGGTAAGTTCAGAGTATCAGTTTGCTGATCCAAATAGACTCATTTCTGCCATGGGTGTTAGAAACTGACTGAAAAAGGTGGCAGAATTCGATCGTGGTGTAGTTCCTGCTCAGTAAAACATGAGTTCAGTTTTAAGCATATATGTATATGCTGTAACATGGATGGATTCAATTGCATCATAGCTGAAGGGATAAACAGGCCATGAATAGTGATAAAGTCCAAATAAAACCTAGGGTTTCCTAATCCTGCCAGCCCACTGAGACAACTCACTTTCACAGCGGGGAAAAGGCCGTGTCCACTGTCCCAGGTTAAGGCAGTGTTGAACAGAGTTTCCCACTATCTGGAAGCCTGGGTCACAGGAAAGGCTCACTTTTGACCCTGGCTTTAAATCGGCAGAAGAGGCCCGCAGATGTGGTACGGATCCTTGCAAAGACGGACAGTCTGTGGACAAAATATATGCATACAGTAAGAGATACAGCTATGTGCTGAAACGAATAAATTTGTTATCTGATTGTTTGATCCTGTATAAGTTTATCCAGGAGAAAGCTTTGGGAAGTGTTATGTATGCTACATCCTGCTCGGGTTCAAATGGTTTTGAGAATCATCAACATATAACATCAGAAAACGAATCTGTAGGAAAAGAGGTGAAGAGGCAGTAGGTATTTTAATACCATCCAATTATTTTTAGAATAAAAGACAAGAAAAACTTATTTCTGACCCAACACCATCTTCACTCTTTCCCCATCTCAATTCAGGAAGCAATAAATCTCTGTTAGAGATTCCAATGAACTTTTGTTACAAAACCCTGGAATTTGAGGAATGAAGGACTGAATGTTCTAACTGTCATATTATCAAAATAATTTATTCAAGGTTAGTAAGGCAAAGGCTGCAAGCTAGCATATTTGATCTCATAAAAGAGCCTTATATTGTTCAGGAAAAAAGGGTTCTAGGAAATAAAGTTCTAACCAGCACAAAATATACTCTTGTAATCTATCTTCACTCTTCCAACAACTCCTGGCAGGAAATCTGGCCAGGCTAGTACATTTCCTTTCTGGAGTTCTTCTGGACAGGATGTAGCCAGAGATTTTACCTATGGATTTAAAACAGTTGATTAGGTGCTGTTTAAGGATCATGTAGGAAAAGAATGTAAAAAAATATTCCTTCCATGTCTGCATGCAACACTAGAACAAATCATTGAATAAGCAATGTTCATCCTTTCTAGCACAAGAGGCTTCTGGCTGAACTACTTGTTATTCTGTACTTATAAGCCAGCTAGCTGTGGACAGGCATGAACTGAGGCAATACCTGAAGGAATACTTCTCATATAAGCAAAGAATAAAGCATAGTTCTTGAAACACAGTTACGTTTGTTAGCGTGAAAAAAGAAATGTATTTATGTCACAGAAAAAGGCAGATATGAGAATGCAACCTGAAGAGAAAACTTGACATATTTACAGAAAAATGTCAAATAGGAGCCAAAAGGAACTTAATGTTGAAGATCTGCATCCCACAAACTCTGCTAGCACTGCACCACGTTTAGGGAACAGAAACACAAAAAGGAGCAGTTTAACAAAGCAATTTGCTGTTTCCAAGACAGAGTTTAGTGAATTCGATGCACTAGGCTCTTCAAAACACTGCAGGCAAGGCCTACCCACACCAATACTAACAGCAGTATTGGCATTGACTTCAACCAAAGCACGACAGGGCCATGACTAACTATGTACTGAAACAGGAATTATATAGGCAAACTAAGGATAGGAGAAAGAAAGGAACACACTGTTAGGTCAACAGCAGATTACTATCTTGAGAGCAGACCTGGTCAAATATCTTTGATGGAAAAGTTTTCCATTTAAAACAGAACTCCTTTAATGGCACCACTAGGGGTTTCTTTTGCATTCTTACTACAAGGAACTGAAATGCCAATGGGAATCCTTAGGCTGTTTCAGTATTGTATTTTAATGTAAAAAAAAAAAAATTTCAATAAGGTAAAAATATTTCTACTTCTTCACTGTGACTCAGAATCTATTAAACATAGTAACATTATTATATTTCTGTCTGGCCACCAATAGAAGGAACCTGGGGCTACAACCCCAGATGGCACAGCACTTTTAAGCTATGCAGACACCAGTGTAAACTATATGCAATAGTAAGAATAGACAGACCCTTAGTGATGGTATGTCACATAAATATTCCACAGTGGTCCCTTGGAAGAAGTTCAGATGTCCTGACCCCAATATTTGTAAAAAATAAGGCTGTCTAATTCCATTGGATGCTCAGGGAGATTTCTGTTACATGAAAGTGTTTTAAAACTGCAAATGAATGACCAGGGCTTTGGATTCACTCTGCATTCCTTTGTTCACTATAACTCCAGAAACAGAAAGGAAACATAGTTGCAGAAGGTGACTGGGACTAAGGTGTATTATTGGCACAGTACTCCCCATTACGTTTCTCCCTATCAGGGCAGACACAGTCATATTTCAGCCATGGAACTGCCGAAAAAAACGTATGTGCCCTGAGGAGGATAAATGCGCAGTAAAGGGATAATTAAGGATTTCCTCCTCTTTTAAGTTATCAGAGAGGGAAGCGGTCTATGGAGAAAACATGGTTATTCAATTAAGAGAACATGTTAGTAATTACGCTACTGAGACTACTTCCTACTCCTTGGCTCTTCTGTGCTGGAGGGTCATTCCAGTAATTCCCTGGCAGGGAGAAAGGAATGTTTCCTTCAGCAGCATGAAAAAATGAATTATGAAGAGCAAAGATGAGCAGCCCAGTGGGCTGTGTACATCTCAGCACAGCCAGCACACCCATACAATACATGCAGCATGGCTTCAGGGCACAGCTAGCTGGTTGGAAAGCACAGGTGTGCCCAGTTTATGCCGAACAGTTGGGAAACTGCCTTTCTCAGAAGGGTGACGGGCTTCTGTCAAGTCTCCAGTGGATGAAAACAACTACCAAGAATAATATGCTGTATTGTCTGTCTTTGTGAGAAAGGAAGGTACACCATGAACCTCAGACTGAATTATTCTCACATTCCCCCTACCCTGAACTCCAGTGAGGCGGACCAGACTCTAGTAGAGTCAGCTTAGCTGGAGGAGAGAGCAACCTCCTCTGTTTATTCTGAGGCCATTTCAAAGATCTCACTTAAACAGTATGTGCTGATGGAAACTGCTTAGGCCAAAGGCTGCAAACACACTGCAAGGAATCTGCAGGGAAAAATTTCCAGTGTGGGAAAGGCAGGTTTGGAAATCAGCCCTTCCAAGACACATGATGGACAATGGAGGGCTGGAAAGGACCTCACAGTCCCATACAGACAACTCATATTTCTACTGCTGTCTACTCAGCAATAAAACAACCAGACTGTTGGTTTACCTATGCAAAATTAATGTGCAAGTGGATGAGCAACTGAAGTTGAAAAATCTTGAAGAGTGGACTTTGCCTTTATGTTATTCACTGGGCAACATATGCTGTCACCCTGCTTTCCTTTATGGCTGAGAATAGGAAGGTAAGATTTACTGAACAGTTCCAGCTGGCCACAACAAAACTGATAATAACAGATAATGATAGTGATTTACTATCCCAAGCTCTGAAATGAATAAGGTAAAAATTTTATAGGAAGCTTACTTGGCTCAGCTCCCTGTCTGGTCTCAAATCTGTCTTTTCAGACGAGTAATATGGACACCATAAATGAAGGGCAGGATTTTCTTCCTCGTCCTAACTGTACTGCATTTGAAGCAAATGGAAATTTAATCAAGCCTGTCATTAAAGACAGGTGACCACTGAGAAAGGCTCAGAAAATTGCACTTAACCTCTTCACCAGTGTGTCCTGTAAAATCACATGTATACTTATCAGCTTCAAAACTGCTAGTGAACAAAAACCTTAAGATTTGACTCGGCAATACAACAATTGGTGATGCCAAAAGCCAAGAACAGGAGCAGACTGCTGGGCAGTTCTGAACCTAGCAGAAAGCCAAAGTAGCAAAGAAAAGGAGAAAGAAGCAGAGGAGACATCTGAATGCTGGAAGTAAAGATTCTGCTTTACTTCTATTTTCTGTTCATTTTATTATTTCTTATTTGGATCATGGATAACATACAGTGATAAACCACCAAATAGTGGTAAAACCTTAAAAAACCACCAGGAGAAAAGCAAAACCTTTTAATCCAAAGACCCTTCGCCCAAGAAATGGTCCTTGAACAAGGACCTGGCCCAAGAACGTTAGTCCTTGCTGTTCAAGTGTTACCAACAGTTTCACCATTTCTGACCTTCAGGATTGAAATACTAATGACCAGGAAGTGGAGATGGAGCACACTGTCATCAGGTTCGCAGATAATACCAAACTGGGAGGCCCAGTCAGTATGCCCAGTCAGGGCTGCATCCTAGGGGCCCTGACAGGCTGGAGGAAAGGGCCAACACAGACATCATGAAATGCAACAAGAACAAATGGGAAGGAAAAACTTCTGAACGATACAGGCTGGGGAAAGCCTGGAGAGGGAGCTGCTTTGTGTAAAAGGACCTAGGGGCTCTGGCAGGCAGTGAGCTGAGTATTGGCCAGCTGTGTGCCCTGGCAATAATGAGGACCAACAGCATCCTTGGCTGTGTGAACAAGGTCACAACCAGGAAACCAAGGAAGGTATTATTCCCTTTTCTCAGTGCTTATTAGACCACATCTGGAGTATTGCATTCCATTTTGGGCTCCTCAGTACAAGACAGACATTGACAAGCTGGAGCAAGTTCAGGGGAGGGCATCAAAAAGGTGATGGGCTGGAGCATTTGCCCTGTGGTAGGAGGCTGTGGAACCACGGCTGGTTCAGCCTGGAGCAGAGACAGCTCTGGGGACACCTAACAGCAGCCCCCGGTACCTATGGGGAGGTAATCAAGTATATAGAGGCAGGCTCTTCACAGAAGTGCATGGTGAGAGACAGAAACAGTAGTCATAAACAGAAGTGGTCCCAACTAGACATAAGAAAAAAATTTCACTCTGAGGATAACTGAGCACTGAAGCTTGTCTCCCAGAGAAGCTGAGGGATCACTGTCCTTAGAGACATCTTTTGATCTACACTGATTTTTTTAGCTCTGTGAAAGTTTAGTGCCAAACCTTTATTTTTGGTACCTGAATAAAAGTAGCCTAATATTCAGTTATGCTGTCCATTCAGACTTTTCCTGGGACTATATAGCTCAGATTTTTCATAGTGTCTAATGCATTGACACAAATTCTGATGCCTCCCCTCTGAAGTTTTACCAGTGCCTTCACACAGCAGGATGAGAGAACTGTAACCTGTAAAACAAGCCCTGAGCTCGTTTCATTGGGTTTTCTCCCTCTTCCAACAGGAACTGCTAGCTTTTGTGCGTGCCTTCATTTCTCTTTCACATACACAACACTACAGCTACATAATACAGAAAGGTTCAGTCAACATAGAAGGTGACTCAGTGTTGATTTTACCACACCTAGTTTTGCTTAAAGCTACTCCACTTACTATACTAAGCTTATTACCCTAAGCCAGAGCTTCATCTGGTCCTCACTGACTTCTGTGGAAACAGAGGTCTATCCAATATGCTAACTTTGAATACCTTTTCAAATGTTCATCCTACGCTCAGAGCCCTGTGTTCAAACACTGCAGTAAGGACTTACCTGCTGTGGAGACAGGACATGGTCCCAAATGTTGAGCTGGCTGATGGAGCCTACAAAAGATTCAGCTGGGTTGAATCCTTCTCCTTTCTGATCTTGCTCTTGACCCAGTACAAGTGCACCACCACCTAAACTCAGAGAGAATTAGAACAGGGATAAGAAACAAAGCCTTACAGCAGGGATCCCCATAGGAAGATTAAAAACAAAGCAAAACAAAACTTTTTCTACCCTATGCTACTAAGATTTTGTAGTGCAGAAGACCAGCCACCTTCAACAAATTCTCTCAGCAAACCTCTGGGAAGCCTTATGCTAGACTGAGGTAGGTGAGCATAACAATTTGGAAGTGACTCTCAAATATGCATTAATGCTAAACTCATGCTGATCAGAGCAGAAGCTTTACACAGCTGCTTCAGGAATGGTACTGGCTCTAAAAGACCACTTCTAGCTCAGTATTTGAAGCATATTATAGAGCAATGCAAAATGCAGTTTTGAGCAGGTGGGGCATATTTTACAGTACTAGCTTGCACTTACTGCTTTAAACAAAAGCTTAGAAAGTCAGATAGAAAAATTTGATTCCAAACCCTCAGAAGCACACTGGTGATTAGACAGTCAACGTTCTGACATGCCATACAAGTTAAATTTCCTCTCCTTGACCAGCGGCACAGATGATGCGGACATGCATTTTGTATGTCACAGGGTGTGTGGACAAGGGCAAAAACTAATGGAAACTGCACACTTCCTTAGCTCTTGTCTCTGGAGATAACTCCAACGTAACTGGGAAAGACAGGGGCAAGCATAAGGTACACAGACTAAAATGCTTCACTATTTTTTTTTGTAATATGGATAGTTTTTTGAAACTCTGTAAATTCGTATGGTGGCAGTATGAAAACACTATCAAAACCAAATCTCTTTGCAGCAATCTAATATCAGGCCTTTCACAGCTATTCAGTGATGAAGGTATTCCTTTTAATGTCTTCTGATATTACTGGAAAGACCGCTGATCACAGGAAACAATGAAATAGCAAACCCCACCTTGTTAGGACAAAATGCAAACGTAACTTTAAAAAGATGTCAGAAAGTAACAGGAGAATGCTAATTCAATCAACTCTGAGCACACATTTGCAAGGGAAATGCCAGTTAAACTTAAGTTTGTTGTGTGAGAAACCTATCCTCACACAGCCATTCCAAAATCACCTCAGCACAGGCTCCTTTGTGGACTAAATTCTGTCACCCCCAGAACAAGTTACCTACTAGTTTACCCTAGAAATGTGCACTTTGTCTTCAGCAAGGCTGAGTGAGGGAACTGTCCGCATGAACAAGAATAGCAAACATGAGCACTGCATAAATGTTGAAAATGTGAAAACATACTAAAAACACCAAAATAAACATTTCCTTGCAGGCATAGTGAATTTTTCGATAAAAACAGAATGAAGGCAACAGATCTGGTGTAATATAAATAAAGCATACCAGGGATTTTTGAGCCAACAGAGAGCCCGCTGCCTCCATCAGACAGTTTTCCATCGATGTACACTTTCCATGCCCCATCCGTGCATGTCCATGTGACTGCAATGTGATGCCAGTTACCATCATTCACTGAAGGACAGTCTGTGATCCTCTCTTTCCCATTTATATAAAGAACCCAACTGCATGGAAGGAAGATGAAGGCATATTCATTGCATGGAGCAGCTTTAAAAGCATGGCCTGTCCCACATGACTCAAAGAAATGTTATTTGCCAAACGAGATAACTGAGTCTACATCATACAAGAAATCTCTCGTGAAAGATCATCATACAAGATATCTCTCTCTCTCAGAGAACTTGGAAGTTATGGTTATCATAAGCAAAGCATGGTGAAATAAATAATATGCTTTTGTACCAAAACATGAAGACTCAAGTCATGGCTGCATAGTGGATTCTTAACCTTGCCCCTTGGGTCCATCCCTGCTTTTGGAGTCACACTACAAGTACTCTGAGTGCTGAGCTCCATTTTATCCAATCATTGTCTCAATGCATCATTTAAATATAATGTAAATGTAAGTCCAGACAAAAATATTATGTTTTCTAAACTTCACTGCTTTCTCACCATTACTCTTCTATTTGGCAAAAAGTGAAGGAAACAAAGCATGGAGAAAAACAAAACAAAGAGGCAACTCCAGCTATGGAGTCTGGATGCAGATTTTTCTACCCTCAAAGTAGGCAAAGCTGATATTCAGACTTCTGGTCTATGTGTTCTTTATCAATTCAAGACATCTGTAAGCTACAGAAAAGCAGAATTATGATTCACCCGTTGTAATCAGTCAGAAGAAATGCATTATCGCTTCCATTCTCCACCGCATAAGAAATGGGAGTCCCGTAGTTTGTGGTGTCAGTGGATTTCATCCAGAACGTACATGTGATGTCACCAAGAGATGGGAAAACACCATCAAGCATGACATATCCATAGATACCAGAGACTTCAAAGTCAAGATTGAAACCAGAGGACTGTTCTGCAACAAAGACAAAGTTGTCAGAGCTACATTCCTGAAAACCGAGAAAGAGAATCAAATGGAATCTAAGCAAACACAATAAAATGGAACACAACCCATCTACAAAAATTATTCACTTTAAATTGATCAGAGGTAGAAAGAACGTACAGCAGTCTAACATCAGCCAGCATACAGAGCTTTCCAAGGCTAGAAAACACACAGTGTTTGAAGAAAAACGACTGGAAAGAAGCTGATTATCTAACTAACAATGAACATGAACCTTGCTTTTCAGTCCTCTATCAATGAAATGACATATCCATCTGCTATCCAACAACTGAAAAAGGTGTGATCAGATGATTCCGTTTTATTCATAAGAGCCAAGATTAAAAAAAAGAAAAATATTTTTTTTCTGCTCCCGACTTACTGAAATACACTGCACTGGTGTAGAACAGCACTTCTGTGCTGCTCTTCAATGCAGAGTGACATGCTTTACAAGGATACTACATGTAAATGTACCAAGTGGAGCTCTCCTGAAAGCTGGGTGTTATTAAACTCAGACATAGGACGGTAGGTCTAAATGACCTGTATGTCCTCTACTGTCTCTGTAAAATCAACATGGGTACTTCAGCTTCTGTTTAAAGATTTACCACCTACTAGTGTAACACTTTATAATTTTCATGAAGTGGCTAAAAGACAAATGGATTTGAGCCTCGTGGTTGTGTGGCCTAACTCCAGCATCATCCAGGAAGTTGCACTAGGTGTGACCCATTTTGCCTGACCATAGGGAACTTAATGCCCTTTTGCCCATAGGGAACTTGATGCCTTTAGGACTTCCAGAGCTGTGACTACCACATACTAATCTCTAATCATGTGATGCAAAGCCCTACATGAAATACAAGAAATAGAAAGAGCTAATTAACTCAGATACGCAGAGCAAATACAAATTAAACTTGATAGACCTACTAGGTATTAAAAAGATAGAACTGTGCCTTAGAAAAGAGAAATGAATATAAATGTGACATAGCACACATGCTGTTACTTGTCTGCAATAACACTTATTAACACTGCAGTCACACAGGCTCCACTCAGCCTCTCAGAGTCCCACCACCCTAGCTGCTTTCTGGGGAAGCTGTACGAAAATCAGCCCAGCCAGTGCAAATCTTGCCCAGAGACTTAGTCAAGCCACCTTTTTCTGACACTTGGTCCTGTGTACCTGTTTCACACCTGCTGCCTGTAAAGCCAGGGGGACATTTACAAACGTACGAGTTCAAGGCATCCACACAAGTGGCTTGGTTTAAGCAGGGACTGGAGTCACAGTCATTGATGTTCACTTCACAGTTTAGTCCTGTGTACCCTGTCACACACAGACACCTACGGAGGAAAAGAGAAGCACACTTCAAAGGTGGTTGCTGTCATGACAAAGAATCCTGGCCGTGAGACCAAGTTTGCCAATGGGAATGGCATATACTGGAAAAAAAAAAATCAACAGAAGAGATACCACAGAATTAATGGAGTTTTATTTTGGTTGTTCCTTTAAGTATGCTTGTATTCTATTAGCTGCATAATATTTCTTCTTGATAGGGACAATACAATATTTAAACACAGAGTCTGCGTTTCTTCATATGAAACTGGGAGAGGCAATCATTGCATTCCTGTGAGTGAAGCATGCCTTCTCAAGTCCACAGATTTATAGACAAGAGGTACTCGACTTTTCAGGCATACAAGCTTACACTGAGGGAAAACCAAGGCAGTAGAAAGGCACCAAAACCTCTCATACTTGGAAAACCAAGGTGTTTGAAAGGCACCAAAACTTCTGGGGCTTTGGAGAGGGAAAGAGTTATTAAACCCAGACAGTAACAGCTGGTCCATCTCTCTACCTCTACAGTGATCTAGGATATGACACTGCTATTGGTATTTGTAACTTCTGATCTGAGTTCAGATACCCTAAAACATACAAAGAAATATTTGGAAGATTCCATCAGTATTTGTATTTTAATCTCTGTATTCTCAACATGTACAGCTATCCCTGTCTTGCAGGCTATAGGAATGTAATATTATCAGGTACATAACCTGTCATCACCTATTCTTCTAGTGGAAAGCAAGCCCTTGAAGCTTGGGAAAGTGGATTTGTTTTGGAAGATAAATATTAAAACCATGCAGTCCTACCATGCTTACACTTCAAAATCTGCATATGTTCTTTGCTGTCTACATCGGAATTTTTTAAGAGTGAGGACACGAGGATTTATTTTCTTGCCTTTTAAAATCTCCTTTAGCATGCATAAGGGGACCATTTATATTGGATCAGGCTGCCAAATGCCTTGCTGAAATCTAAGAAGGCTAAAGCACCACAATATACCTGACTTTCCACATTGTATTACATCAATCATCTGTTTTTCACCTGAAGCTGTTGATACCATCTCTGCACGTAGCTCCATTCCTACAGGGTCTGCTGAGACACTCATCGATGTTTCTTTCACACAAGACACCAGTAAAACCTGGGAGGCACTTGCAGGAGAAACTGCCAACTCGATCGTCACATATAGCCCTATTAAGACACGGGTTTGAAAGGCATTCATTGACCTCCGTTTCACAGTGAGCACCTGAGAAGAAAAGAACAAAGTCACAGCTCTGCTTTGAATTAACCTAAGAAAGAAGATTACTAACCCATCTCTGTTTTTTAAGAACTTTTGCCAATCTTCTGGGAAACAGCAAACACCAGGTTAGCCATGCAGGTTTGGGATTTAATCCATTAACTGAGGTTAAGTGGTCATAGAAGAATTACAGGAACCATCTTTACAGTTGTAGAAATTAATACTCAACAAACTGTGGGGAATTTAAACAGATATTGCCTATTATGTGAGTAATTTGGGCTGAATCAGGAAATCACCTCAGAAACTATTCTGAGCAACTAATGAAAAGCTGCTACAAAAGACATTTAGCTGGAACCTTAATTCTAAGGACAAACATGAAAGGCATAAACACATGATTCTGGGATTTCTGCTGTGAAAGAGGCTCTATGGTACAAGCACCAAAGAAAGAAGAAAATGTGTGTGATTTTATAGTGGAGCTCTTTGGCAACATGATAATCAACAGATATGCCTAGTTGTTACAGAAATCCATGAAATCAGTAGAAAGCTGAGTATGCGGATGGGGAGTAGTTTTAATATAGATGATCTTGCCTACTGTTACAATATTTTTCTTTTTAAAATAAAATTAAAAATAACAGTTTGCACCCATGTGAATGTCCTTATTCTTTCCTCAACATCACACAGTGAGTTCATGGCAAAATTAGGAATAGAATATCAATCACCTAGTAAATCCTTCTGAAGCCACACTTACACTACAGGGACTCTGAGAGATTACATGCACCTAGGGAATCTAGTACATCCATATCAACATATATTATATGCAACATATAGCAATGAGACTGAAATACTTTGGACAGGGTAGGAAGACATCTTTTTTGGTCAGAAAGAGTGAAGGCTGACTTAAACAGAAAAAGGTGTACCTGTGAACCCTTTTGCACAAGTGCAGCGGTAACTGTTCTTGCCATCAACACAGTGGGCTCCATTCAAACATGGACTGGAGCTACATTCATTTATGTCTTCCTCACACAAGAGACCTTCAAACAGCAAGGGTTACAAGGCATGATCAAGACATATTCAAGGTCTGCATGCTGCAGTGACTGAATGTGGAAGAGAACAGCACCATACTGCTTGCATAACAAAAGGCTACTGAGATCAGGTGATAAAATTCCATGTTTGACTGCACTACTGCAAACATCTGCAGAGATCATCTGTGTTATTTAGATGCTGGGATGTGAAAGATGCGAAGTCCATGGTTTGTCTTTATAAATTTTAAAAAATATCCAGCAAGTTTGCTGTCGGTAAATGTACAGCCACAAACTTGAAAAATTAGGGAGACCATTTCTGGTGGAAAACACCAGGCCTTTTTTTAAAATCACACAGAATTATCTCCTCAATAGTTTATTCCAATATTTAGAAGTTAGGTGCTGTTTTGGCAAAGTACTCAAGCATGTCAGTCTCCCCACAGATTTCAATGCCTTCAACATACATGCAGGTAAGAGTTAAAAAAACTGAGAAAAAAGATAAGAAAAAGCCCACTCACTTACTCATAGGGCTGCAGTAAAGCAACTGCATAAATGTTTTGTCTAGTCAGGCCATATTCAGTTTCACAAGCATTTTCTCTGTGAGTATTTACTAATTCCCTAAGCTTCATTCCTTTTTTTTTTCAGACCAGAAATGTCACAAAACAGAAGCATACATGCACAAACACACACACAGACTGCCCTTCAATGCTCATCCTTTTATTTCAAAACCTATTCACATACAGTAGAACCTTACTCTAACCTGTAAATCAGATTGCTTTCCTGTTATAATTCCACAAATGTGGAATTATACACCCCTTGTGTTTCGTCTTATCTACTTGGTACAGAAACAATGCCTGTCTGAAGAAGAGCTACGAAGTGAAACAAATTACCTGAATAGCCTGGTTGACAATGGCAAACAAAGGTCCCAATGCCGTCTTTACACATTCCATTGTTGTGACAAGGAGATGATTTACACTCATCAACTTCTGTTTCACATTTCAAGCCTAGAATGCAAAGTAAAAGACTGAGAACAGGAAGACAAAATTTGAAATTTTTCAGAAGCATAGAAATAATGAGTACTTAATGTAGGAAAACATGATTGATTAATTGCGTATGTTACCAGACATTCAGGTTTATTATCTTCTCTTTAGATTGTGGTTTAACACTGACCTGAGACAAAATGCTATTAGAAAGGTATGATCCACATCGGGCAACAGACTGATCAGTTCCAGATAGTGGCACTTAATACCTATCACAAGTAACAGAGATCACTTCTTGATAATAGCTGAATAATAAGTCATCTGTTTGCTCTGAAGCAACTGGGAAGCTAACAGTGAAGAAGAGTACAGGCAGATCTGGCAGAATTAGCTGTTTAGAGTGCAAATTTCCACATTTGCTAATCATAAATATTGCCAAGTGACAGGATTTTCAAATTCACTCACTCCACTAAAAGAAACCCCATTCAAAATCCTGTTCTGTCAAACATGATATAATTCAGCAGAACATGAGGAACAATTTCTTTTCTTAATACTTATGTATGGTAAATCTGTGATGGATATTCGAATTAGGCTATACTCTTGCACTGAACGTTTTGCCTCTTTATGCTTGCTCATGTTAAGGGCATGGAAACATGTTAGCTCCTCCATCTGCTTCTCAATTTTTTACCTGTATATCCAAGTGGGCATATGCAAATATATCCACTTCCCAACTGTTTGCATGTCCCGTTGTTGTGGCATGGTTCCAGGAAACACTCATGAAAGACCTACCAGAGGCAAGAATGATACAATTACAGTAAAGGTGGAAATACAGGTGGAACAAAATATCCTAATTTTAAACTGCACACCCTATAGCCACTTTGGAAAGCTGGGGAAAAAAAGTCACTGGCATTAACTTCTACTATTCCTCTTTGTCTTCCCAGCACACCAACCATTCTTTTTTCTAGAGAAAAATACCAGGAATCTGAATTATTATTTTAAAATGACCTTTTACTGAGCAAAATGTGACCATTGCAGTTGTTCCCTTAGAACTTTCTTAGCTATGATTCACAGGTGACATTTTATATTATGCTACCTTTTATATGAGAGTTCTCCACTTTGCATCCTTTTACACTGGCTAATCACTTCCTGCTACTGGTCATCAGGTGAACTGGTGGGGAACTTCACTGTGTAGCATTATTTTTTCTAACATAGCAAACCTGAATTCAGCAAAGCCCTGAGTAAATGGTCAACTAAAACCATAGGAGATCAGTTTGTCACCTGTCTATATGTTATATAATGGTTCAGGCCAAATTTAGCATCAGTCAACTCTGCTCCTGTTTACACAATATCCTAATTTTAGATTCAAACAAAGGAGTATTGTCAGAATTACATACTAGGGGGGAGATGGTGGGGATAAGGGGGCATCTCTGGCAAACACTGTCACTGGAGTAGTTTCTATCACATGAGGACTTGCCTGTATTTCAAAGGGGGTACACAGCAGAAGGGAGCTCTGCTTGCCTCCTCTCAAGTGTTTTTATGTTGCAATAAGTAAAACAAAGACTTTACAACTGTGACTTAGATGCCTGGTAGCATTTTCTGGAATTCAGCAGATGGAAGACATCAGATGACTGAGAGTGGTCAATCTACTTTTTACAGATTGGCTGAACCTCCTCCATGTAGTTTACATTTTTTTTTATAAGTGTGATAAATATTTCATACACATCAGGTGAAGGCTTCAAGTCCAAAATTTAAGATTGCCAATAGCTGATGCAGCCTCCTTTGTTCAGCGAAAGTGCTTCTATGATTACAAAGAGAGTTTGAGTGTTCCCTCATGACCATCGCTCTCATCTCTTCAGGAAATACAGTCAGAGTAACAATTGCATTTAAAAAGGCCTTAGTCATTTACTACTGCATAAGGCACTCTTTTTTTCATTTGAGATAACATTGGAAAACATATCTTGTCCTTGCCTGACTGCTGACTTTGTACTGCTTGCTGATATTTTCTGGAGAGGCTGGTACCATCATTACACTTTCCTCAGCTGCTGAAAAAGTAGAGCCAAAACCTAAAGAGGAAAGATATGAAAGTGATGTTAATAATACTGTATGCCAAAGTCCCTATTCCATGAGGGCATAACAATTGCATGTTAGTAATGTATCTAAAGTTACGCTGAAAAAAGTGAATCTGTGGGAATAAAAAGCAAACTTTAGAGTAACCACATAGTATTTTACATATATTTTACACAAATATGTATTTGTAAGCACATACATTTCTAAAACACATATGTGGGTGTACATATCAAATATATTTTATGTGTATTTATACACACACATATTTGTATATATTTGTGTATATATACAACTCTCTCTATAGTGTATACATATAGTATACATATGCAATGTGTGTGTGTATATACACTCTATATGTACACTGTTATTGAGCCTTGGTATGTATCATACAGTCACTCCTTCTACGTTATACAGAGGCAACACCAGTAGGCAAAAAACAGCTGTGAACTTCACTGGTTGAAATGGAAGGTCTACATTTGTTAGGAGAGTAAGTGGGATGTTTTCTGTTAAGACTACTGCTGGCCATCCTTTGGATGTTCCCTTTATTCACTTTCTCCCACAGAGACTATTTGGCTTACTTGAACAATCTGTGATGGATCTGGCACCAATGACAGTTGTTGTTCCATAAAAGGGACAAGACAAGCAGTAGGACTTTCCTGGATCTGGTTGATAGTAGTCTCTGGGACAAGGGTAGCAAGGTGTCAAACCTGTACGAGAGAACTCTCCTGCAAGACATGGTACTGCAAGAACAAAAGGACATTTTTTTTTTGAGTGATCACTTGCATCCCCACCCTACCTCCCCCCACCTCTTTCTGGTCATTTTGCCTCCTCCCCTCATAGTCCCTCCTCAGACTTAAAGGAATAGGGTGAAGCCTGACAGGAATTGACAACTCTAGGAGATGCTTATTTAAATTGTGCTGTTAGGTGACATGTTGTTCTCAAAGGACTATGGAAATATCTGGGAAGTACTTCTATCTATTCCTTTTGCTGCTTTGGGGACAGCTTTCAAATGTAACTTCCTTTCCCTGTTATCTCTCACACCTGTTCCCCCCCACCCATCTTCAAGAAGGAGTAAGGACAAAAGACGAATCTTTTTTGTACCATTAATCCCTGCAGAGTATTTCCCCTGGGAGTCTTTCTGGCAAAACTTCCCAAAGACAGTTGAGGACAATTTCTTGAAAAAAGTTATGCAACAAACTGTGTTAAAATTCAGTATTTTTGTACAGAAGATGTGGAAGCTGTTCCGGAGATAATAGTGACAAATGTCCTGTCATTCCCTTTCTCTTCCCATCACATATCT
Organism: Ciconia boyciana; assembly: GCF_034638445.1. NCBI lineage: Eukaryota > Metazoa > Chordata > Aves > Ciconiiformes > Ciconiidae > Ciconia > Ciconia boyciana. The sequence continues at coordinate 91,923,184 of NC_132937.1, read as the reverse complement.
CATTTTATTCATCTTTAGGTAAGAATCCATCTTGGAAATCAGAAGGAAGGCATTTGAAATAATCGGGGTATCATGAAATGACCCATAATTTTTCTGGGAAATGCTGCTTGGTCCACACCTAACCATATGGGGAATTCAACCTCAGGCAGATGAACTGTATTACATAAGCTGATGTTTAAACAACATTTAGAAATTTTTAGGATTTAATTTAAAAAATTTCATAGCCTCTTTTGTTACAAACCTCCACAAGCTGAGACATCCACTGCGCCTCTTTTTACTGTTGATGTATTTTCCGGGCAAGAGATGCAATTCCTGGATCCAAATGCTGGCTGATATGTGCCAAGTGGACATGTTTCACAGGTCTCAAGACCATTAGATGAATATGTTCCCTGCTTGCACTGAGCTGTAAGGCAGAAGAATTCATAAAGATTAAGCAATGTCCAACAGGAAACATGGCTCCTAACCTCTGAAAATAATGTTGAAATCACAAGTCATGTCACAGGGACTTTTATTTCTAGAGCTTGCTCTACTCTGAAGGAGTTCATGAGTACAAAGAGCAAAAAAAAAAGGAATTGTGGTTAAGTTACTGGTAGTGCATTTGTGAATTATTAACCAGTTAATTCTCTTCCAATCAGCTTCACAGATGGTTTATTGAAACTCAGTTACTAATTTTTAATCAACAAAATCAATGGTAAGACAATAAATAGGAAATAAAACTAGCAACTTCTTTTTTGGAACAAGTGACACAGAGATAGTGGTGCTGAGGTGCTCAATGCCAGAGCACTGTAGTAGGATGCAGACATTTCACCTTTGATCACGGTAGGATGGAGAGGGGGTGGCAAGGACAAGAACAGCATTATTTTAAGTGTATTAGTCCCTGCAAAATGCACTCGCAATCTCACAGAATGAAGACAGACATGAAACAAAGCTTCAAAGGCCAGCTCTTCTTAAAACATCTGCCCAGGCATCCTGCATGCCACAGCAGCAGTGAAAACCTGGATTTTTCTCTTTACATATGCATCAAGGAGCAGTTAGGACTGCTCCTTGTTTCACAGGCTAACCTTATTCCAATACTCCCACAATGGGGACCAAAAGGATGTCACCAGACATTCAGAAGTGGCTGTCTGAAGAAGACAAAGTTCTCACCTTTGCATTCAGAGATGCTCCTGGAGTGTAGATACTCAGTATAGCTACCAGATGGACAACTTTTGCATTCCAGCTGCCCTTCCTCATCTTGGTAGGATCCAGTCCAGCAGCTTTCACAGGTGTGATGCTCCAGGGAGTAATAGGTACCCAAAGGGCAGTTGACTGTAATGTTGGAAACATAAGGTTCCCCTCAGAATGCACACTCATACATACTTGTCTTGCCTCTGGACTTCCCATTTAGTCAAACCTATTTATGTGAAATGTGACTGTTCCTCAGCAAATGGGGTACCTCTCTGAACACTGCAAAGATCTCGCTACGCGCAGGAAATGGAATCCAATTCCCTATCTTAGCTACACATCACCCACAAGACTAATAGGGTTAAAAGACTGCATACCAAGCACTGTTTTCCTCTGTATCACCAAGTGTGAATATGCCTGATTTCCCCATGGGAGTGGAATCCTGGGTACAAAAGCATCCTTTTTCCACAGGCCTTGGTTAGGAACATAAACATCCTCTGGAAGTCAAACTGCGCAAAGCATTTTTGCAGTTTATTGTTCTGGGAGGCCACAAGCACTGGACTGTGTCAAACCATAACCCTCTGCAAACATTCTCTAAAACCTTGCTTTTCAAAAGGATTCTAAATACATGTAAGGGGCAAGTCATCTGGCTTACCACACATTCTCCCCCTCAGCACAGAACCAGGCCTGCAGAAGAGAAAGGCCTTCTCGGTCTCCAGTGAGTTGCTGTCAGCTACAATGAGTTCGGATGCAAACTGAAAAGAATACATAGGTTCCTTATTGAGAGTCCTATTCAGCCTGTTCGTTATCGTCTCCAGAGTTTTAAGGAGCCGTCGCTGGTTTTCCAGTTCCAATGTATCATTCCTTTCATCAGGCAGTGGCACGCTAGCTGGGATATAAACAGAAAAGACAAAAAGCACACAGATTTTACAGTCAGCACTCCCAGCGTACTCTGGAGTATATCAAGAGCGCAACACTCAAGCTTGCCAGTGGAAAGCAGGCCATGTGCACAATGCTCTCCATGAACATGAGGCTGTGATCTTTCCCCCAAGCAGAAAGTCTGTAACGAAATGGGGCTAAGAAGGTCTCCAGAAAACTGCCATCTGCACCTCCAGCAGGCTTTGTGAACCGAAAGCTAAGTTTAGTAAATGTATTAATGATATATTTTTTAAAAAGAAGGAAGAGGAGAAGGACGATATTTTGACTTCTCTCACCCGTGATGTTAAATATTAACTTGATTTTGTGGTCAGTCATTGGAACATTCAGCTTATGCCTTTTGACTCGAGCAGGTGCTGCCTTTACAGAGGCAGAGAGATGCTTGGATAAGTCATCTTCTTGCGCTGCATCAACAAAATCATCATAGGAATAATCCAGCTGGTTTGCTGCCCCCCAGCCAGCAGGTCCTGTGAGGCATTGAGAAAGAACAGAAAGAGAAGCAACATCATGTGGAAAATAAGTGCCTGTAGATATTTCTAAAATACATCCCCAGTAGAACGGGGTCTGTTTGAAGCTCCAGATGATGTGTGCTGACTTTGCCTCTGCACTAGTGCCTATTGTACCATCATTTTGACTAAAGAAAAAGGAAAAACTAGTCTCACTCCTAACTGGTATCGTAGAGAACCTGAATCTTGTGCAGTTAGCCAAAGCTTTAAAGAAATACTGCTGTAAAAGTTACAGGTTGCAGTTCTTTTTCTTCACCTGTCTTGCATGGGCCTTCACCTGCCAGCAACATCTTCTTCAACAATTCCGTATTGCTCTGTCTTCCTCTACCTGCTCAATTACAGACAGCACAGCCTATGCTACATGTCTCCACTGAGTCTTCTTCTCACAACTCCTAAATAGTTCTACCATTGTCTGCCGTCTCAGAAAAGGCTGGTAGCATTACCTTATGTGTTTATTCCCCCCAGCCAGGCATTTCCTGTTACACATAGTGAGTCAAATTCACCCCCTGTATAACATCCTTCACCTATAACACGCTTTCAACCAGAAACAATTAAACAATTGTATCTGTACATAATCTACCTTTTCATAATAACTAAATCTAGAGGTGCATGTTCTATTCCATTGATCTAGCTATTTTTTAAAAAACATGATGATATAAAAGAATTCTGCCAATTACCTATTAGCAGTCACCTAATTATGCTCAATTTACAGTGGAAACTAGGACAAGTTAACCCCAACAAGCTTTGCGGTTAATACCGTGTGAGTATTCCACAACTAATTTTCTGAACCGCTGTCTCTTATGACCTGAGGAGAGTTCTCTCCTGCCTCCTCAGTGTAAAATCATGAGAAACTCCAGAAAAATAGCAACAAGGTTATTCTGATAAGAGGTCGACATGAACCAGAGGGCAATAGGGCCCTACATCCCATGTCCTCAACACTGTCTCCTCCAAGCACCTTTACAAGTTAGCTCCAGCTGTCATAAATATTCATCCTTACCCTGATGACAACTGCAAACCGAACACCCAGTCCCTCGTGTCTGATTACAAACAAATGTCTTCTCAAACTCAGTGAAGCATGTCTAAAAGGTGAGAATAAGCAGGAAGCTCTACCAAGTAACTCCATTATAAAACTGTAAAAGAGCCACAGTTCTGTGACAGAGTACGTATTCTGATGTTGATCTTCCAAAATGCCTCCTGCTAAGATAGGTAATATAAGTAAGTTACCTGTTTTTAGCCTTTCTGCTCTCAGCACCCTCCTGGGACTCAGAAATGCCAAGGACAACAGCAGTACAACATGGACACTAACCTGTTCGAAAATGTACTGAAAATGGCAATTTACTTGGCATAAAGCAAAGTGGGAACAATCACTAGGACTGTCACAGCTTTCACTCCGATATAACTACAGTCATCCCGCAAAATGTGGCCCTGCATGCAGGAAGTCATTTCACAGCTCATGGGCAAACTTAAGCTTGTATAGCTTTACACTGTGGGGGTTCTGTGCTGATCTGAACCAGCATCAAGGATGCTCCTCATTTTCTTAACAATCTCCAGAATCATCTATTGTACTTTTTCAGTATTTTGGTTTGAAACTGTATGTTTTTAAAAAGTTGCTTTCTTCCAGGCTAACCAAGCAGCTTGTAGGACTCTGTGTGTGTGCTTTTTTTCCCCTCCCCATCACGAGGCATCTCAGTAAACTTCTATAGGCAACTCAGTAATCCTCTACACTATATAGGAAGCAGCATCAAAACCAGACAGCAAACAGTTCCATAATATTGTTATAAAACCTACTATGTAATTGCTTACTATCTTAAGAGCTCTATAGTTATTTTTAAAAAACATGTCACACAACACATTGCATACTTCAGAACAAAAGGAATTATGCTGCATTAAACCTGGATGGCTAAGAATCTATGCAATCAATAATTACCAATGGCAAATCCATTTTCATAATCGTAATTATATTCCAAGCAATGTTTCTGTGTCTGATCTTCCAATCTGCAGTCAATATCATCAACATCATTACAGAATGATGGGACCTTCCAACATAAAGAATAACAACATTAAAAAATAAAGCCACATAGCCCCCTCCCCTGACTTATAAAAACTTCTAGTTACAATGTAAAGCATGGTCTTGCCAGTGACACTAGATTTCCCCTTTAATGCCTCTTATAAACCTGGCAAGGTCTGCTGAAAGAAGTATGTTCTATTGATACAGCTGTGAAATAAGACAGCACCTTGTAGGCATATAAGCTCTTTGTAATAGAAGATCTTTAAGATCTTTGTAATAGAAGATCTTTGTAATAGAAGATGTCCATTCAGTTAACCACTCTTGCATGTAAAACCCCAAAATACAGAAATAAGTTCAGGCTTGTTTCTCCCTGCTGAAGATGACAGGAGAGCTTACACGTTTGAAAACATCTGTGTTTTTTCCAGCTATGTAACTTGTAATTCTGTCAGGTTTACAACAATGCTGTCACTTTGTTCCTAGCTTTCAAACCTTATTTCTTCATATCCACCTCTCCCTACCCATGGAAAGGGACTCATGCGTTCCACCAAGAGACCTCAGAGGACAGGGAAAACAATCTGAAAAGGACAGAAACCACAGAACAGAAAACTCGACAGAAACCTTTCTGGTATTGTTGATGTCTTCTCTCCACAAAGGCAGTGGAGATTAGATAAGAATAGATGAATGCATGACTTTTGATAAAATCTGTATTTCTTGCTTTTTCCAGAAAGGTTTCAAGCAAGTTGGGCTCTAGGTTGTGTTTTGGAATTGCTTTGATTTTTCCATACCAATTTTCATTGGAAAGATGGCTCCTGCTGATTCCTCCCTCCTTTTCAGATCTCTGCTAGAATTTCAAATTCTTCGGAATAGGAATAGGCATACTCAAAACAGCCTTTTAGACTGTTTTCCCAGATTGTTGCATTTTGATGTAATTGCTTGGGCAGGTCACTAAGCATTTTTTCCTTATTATCTTTTGCTTGCCGATAGTAACAGTCTAAGCACTGGAACCTGGTGGTAGCTGACTCTTAGGGGAAAGGAACAGAAATAAAACCAGCCAAGATTCCTCTGCTGGAAGAGAACAAACCTGAAGCAAGGCAAGAGAGTAACAGATATTTAGGTCCAAGGGTCAGAGATTGCCTGAAGTGTTATGTAAGTTTTCAGCCATTTGACAAGAGCTACTGACATATATTCCAAAGTTGCAGGAGTTTGTCCATCAGCTGTATGTGCTAATAATGCTTTTTAGTTAGTAGAGGGGCTTTTAGCATATGGGCCTTGTCCTGCAAAAACATCTGTAAATGCCCAGTGTTCTGTTCTGGCACAATGTTTATCACACTAGGCCTGGACAGCCACCCCTGAAACCACAACTCAAAGTCCTGCTGCTTATGCTTTGCAGCTGAGGACAGACTGGTGGATTAAGAGAAGAGATTGTGATACTGAAGTGGAAAGCAAGAGACATGATAGAGAAGAAACATGCTACCCCTTCAAATTCAGTGCCATGCAGTTCTTAATGATAAGAGTGAGAACTCAAAAACTCAAGAAACCTGAGCAAATTAGTTAAATCACTAGTACTGGATTTAAGTGCCTGGACCTAGGCACCAAATGTGGAATTTATCTATTTGTATACATGTATATTCATTTATATTATATGGATATATGTTATACACATTCTGTATAAAATACATATATTTTATAATCACATCCAACTTTCAAAAACAACACTGAATTTAGGGGACAATTGACCAGGGTTTTCAAAACTGCACAGGTTCTCTTTGGAAGCCTGCTGAAAATCTATGAATGCCAGGTCCCTAAGCTACTTGCACACTTCTATAAATTCTGTTCTATACAACTCCACATTGCAGACTGAACTGAATTACATTAAAATGCCAGTGAATCATCTTTATTTTTAAAGGAGACTGGTCATCTTCTGAAAAAGCACACATGTCATTTATGGGTTTCTGTTGTATTTTCTTTGTATGAAATTAGTTAGCTGGGGAAAGTAACAATGAGGTACATTTTTTAAAAAGTATGTAAAAGGAAGGAGTATTTACTAACCTACCATTTTACCAAGCGCACTCTGGAATGCATCAGTAAAGCTATTTAGAAGATTGTTGTCATCACATCGTGTTGCTTTGTAGAGCATCTCAAAAGATTTGAACCCATGGTTTGCAAAACGATTTACTGAAAATTGTTGGAGAAATAAATTTTTACTGGTCAGTGCAAGAGTTTCAGAGCTAAAAGCAAGATCATTCAGGCTAAAACTGGAATACACTAAGCTAAGAAGTACTGTCTTTAAATCAGCAACCTAAATTCCCAGTGCTTTATACATGAAAATGGATCACTTGTACCTCAGCCAGTGCAGCTGACTACGACCTTGTGCTGGTTTTGGCTGGGACAGTTAATTTTCTTCATAGTAGCTAGTATGGGGCTGTGCTTTGGATTTCTGCTGGAAACAGCGTTGATAATACAGGCATGTTTTAGCTACTACTGAGCAGCGCTTACACAGAGCCAAGGCCTTTTCTGCTCCTCACCCCACCCCACCAGCGAGGAGGCTGGGGGTGCACAAGGCATTGGGAGGGGACACAGCTGGGACAGCTGACCCCAACTGGCCAAAGGGCTATTCCATACCATATGGCATCATGCTCAGCATATAAAGCTGAGGGAAGAAGAAGGAAGGGGAGGATGTTCAGAGTGATGGTGTTTGTCTTCCCTAGTCACCGTTACGTGTGATGGAGCCCTGCTTTCCTGGAGATGGCTGAACACCTGCCTGCCCATGGGAAGGAGTGAATGCATTCCTTGTTTGGCTTTGCTTGTGTGCACGGCTTTTGCTTTCCCTATTAAACTGCCTTTATCTCAACCCACGAGCTTTCTCACTTTTACTCTTCCAATTCTCTCCCCCATCCCATGGGGGGGAGTGAGCGAGCGGCTGTGTGGTGCTTAGCTGCCAGCTGGGGTTAAACCATGACAGATCCTTTGGCAGGCACCAAATTTATTGGGAAAGCTAACAGACATTAAAAAAAGGTCTGTCATTTATCTGTTTCAGCATTTCTTAATGGAAGAAACCTGTGAGCTGTCAACCAAACTCCATACTTACTTTTTACTGAGAGAGAAGCAATAAATATTAAAAGTCCTATTATCAATGCTGCTAGGCTAAATATGACAAATTCTCATCCAGAATTTAACCAAATCAAAGTTCCGAAGTCCAAGTTACAAATTTTGAATTGATAGATAGCTCTGAAACATTAACTCTCATTTGCTCATAGCTGAAACACTGCTCTTGTTTGCTGAAACCAAGAAATCCACTCCGATGGTAGTAGATGCAACATGGTGCCAAGACTGGCTTCATATGTAGCTCTAATACAGTTATTATTAAAATGTCACCAAAGCTGGGAAATTCCACAGCTGAAATTTTGGGTGTGTCCGTCTCAAAGAAAATACATAAACACTTCTGATTTGGTGATAATTATATATGTAAGTACAGCATGCACTGTGCATTTGGATAAGTAAGTTGCAAATACTGTTGAAATTCCTATTGAAAAGACACTGTTAGTGTTTGTAAACAAACTATTTCAAATACCAATTCAAAATAATGACAGACCTTGTCTACTTTGCCATCTTTGCTATTTTGTGATTCCCAGGGTTCAAATTCACTGCTATTTTTGTTTTACATAGCTTCTGAAATAACACATTTACGGACTTCCAGGCATTCTTTCACAATATTTGTAACAATTTGGAGGCAGAGGACAGAGAAGATTTGTTATCTTTAAACAGAAGTCATAATTTCTAAAATATTTTCATTTACTTCCTCATTAAACATAGTGTTTGACGAGTTGCAGATTCATTTTAGTAACAATAAGACTTACAAGAGCAACCAGGCCACTCCGGAGAATGAGGCGGCTTCCAGACACCATCCTCATATGCACAATAGTAGTTTTCACTTGATCCTTCTGAAAAGCTATAACCTTCTGCACAGTGCAATGTGCAATTAACTCCCACTTCATCTGATGTGCATGTAAAATCACCATTCACAGGCTCAAAGGAGATTTCACAGGGAGAACCTATGAAAAATCAAAAATTTATATATTGATGAATGTGGTGAAGTAAGCAAGCGCACAGGAAAACAGCACTGATAGGATTTCCAAAAGTACCCAGTATCAACCTGATCTTGCCTCTGCTGAAGTCTATGGAAGTATTATCTGTTAATTCCATAAAGGCAGGATCAGGCTACTGCTAAATTATTCTCAAACTCTGCCACTGGAATCTGAAATCCAGAAACGTGAAGACTTTAAAAAAATTGTGATACATATAAGAAATTACAAAAACTCAGAAATGCAAGACCCAAACCCGTCTGTACTTCTGCAAAGGTGCATGCCCAAGCATGTACTTACTAAAATAATACAAAACATTAATCTAAATTTTTACATGAACTTTCATACAATGAATTCTAGTAAACTATGCTACATCTTGAATTCTGAAACTAAACATTATCCATTCTGCACTATTGCAACAACACATGGACTTGTCAGAATCATCTTAGGAGGGACTGACTGTAAAACCTCAGTTATGATTTATTTTACAGGCCAATTGTGAAGGAGATGGTGAATATCTGAAAACATTATGTCAGAAACACTGAACCACAAAAAGTCTGAGGTCGTGTAGAACTTGAAATAATGCCAATTCTAAGCACTGGCTTGTTCTTGCTAAGATTTTCAGGAAATCAGAAATTAGCACATCCATTTGCAACTTACCTTCTCTAAAAACTATAACCAAAATTCCAGCCTGTATGATTTTAAATTCTCTCTTCACTAACAGATTTTTTATACAGATGTCCAACTGAGACATAAGCATTAGAGAGCAGAGATGAAGTAGGAATTTCATCCTTAATACTTTATCTGCCAAATTATTGTTTGGCCTTTAAAGAAGAAAGTGAACTGTGGGGAAAAAGGTGTCTATGGAATAAACATAGATGCACCAGTATATCTACAGGTACAGACAGCTTCTAAAGTCTAAAGAGTGTTCTAGTATCTGCTACAATATTTGTAGGTGATTACAGAAATATTTCCATAAAGTTTTCCTTTTTAACTACAGATTTGAAGTAAGACTTCAGCAATACCTGTTAATTCATTTCACATGTTATCTGTCACTGAGAAAAACGGATCCATTACCATAAGTTTTACTGCTTAATGAATCATAATTTCAGTGCTTTTAGACCTAATTTGAATTTATAGGACCAAATTCACTGCTGTGCTGCTTCAGTCTTAGACAATTTATCGTTGGTACTAACAAATATCCTGACTGCCTTAAATTACTCCAATATAAACTGGGAATAACTAAAAGAAAAAGTGGATACTAAATGAAAAAGTGGAGTAGCATTGCATCCTTTATGATATTCAGTTAAAACAATGCCATATGCTCTTGACCAGAAGACTAAGACAACAAACCTTTGATGATAATGTGGATCTCACATGTCCTGTTATTGCCAGAGGCATCCACAGCTGTGTATTGAACTGTTGTCTCTCCTTTGGGAAAGAGTTCTCCAGGTACATGACTCCTAGTGACAGTCAGTGGAGCACCTAGAAGAGTTAAAAGACAACCTAAAACATCAATAAGTAAAAGAGGGTTGCTCACACCCAACCTTGACAAACGGAGAAGGAAATGGCAGCACGTCTTCCAAATTATGTGTTCTTAAAAATAAGTAAGTAAAAAACCCCTCAAAAAATCCTAAACTCCAAGAGATCAAGGGTGAACAGGTTGGAGTTCCCTAGCCTTCCACTGTTGCGTGCATGTTTTGGGGTGCACTATCTCACCTGAATTGTCTGAAAATTGTGGTTCTTCCCACGTTGCTGGGTATTCATTCTCTACTGCTTGCACGGGTGGTGGAGATCTGCATCTGTCAATTACAGGAGGTTCCGCATCTGGAGAATTTGAAGGGATGGCATGACATTAGCTTACTGAACTGCCGCCACACTCAAATGAAATCTATAATCAGAAGTCAGGTAAACAGCAGTTTCAAGTTCACATCAAAAGATACAACAAAGTTAGGTGCACAATTGTAAGCTGCTGCAACTGGTAGATGCTGAGGCAATGGACAAGACTAATTCTTCCACTGAACTCTTGGTTTCTGCATTCTGTTTGCTTTCTACAGAGCAAACCTGGTTTAACAGGACTGCTGAATAACACGACTGTCCGACAGAAATACTTGAACAATGATTTGCATCAGCAATGTGCGGGAACCTTGGAAATTTTGTTTGAGTCTTTCAAGAAGAAGAAAAAAAAAGATATATATGATGAAGGCAGTAAGTGACAACACAATAAAGCATTTAATCTACCAGTGTGAGGAGAAATCTTAACATTGAGAACGAACAACAGAACAAAACACAACCCAAATTGAACATCTGGGAGCAATGACTGCACACTATGCAAACTGTGACCCAAGACCAGCAAAGCCTTTACAGAGATGACATCACTCCTAGGCTTATACCTGCACACATAAAGGTCACAGTGACTCACAGTCTCTTTCTGCACAAAATTAGAAGGTTTCAACCATGACAGACTCTTCCCCAGTGATTTTTACCAGTACTTACCAATAACCTTGACATTGAATGTACAGCTTGCCTCATTGCCCGACTTATCAGCCGCTGTGTAAGTAATGGCAACTTCGCCAATTGGGAGAAGAAATGGTGGTATGAATGCTGGGGTAACGTGAACTGTGACCTTTTATAGGAAAACACTTGTTACTTAAAAAATAAAGCTGGTTAGTAATCACAACACCCATGTTTCAAGAAATGGCCACAAAATAGCATGCTTCAATGTCAAGCCTATTCATTCTTAATGCAAATAGCTCTTCAAATAATAAGGGCGGACTTTGCAACAGAGTGCTCTGCTCTCTTTCTCAAGACTGCCTTCTTTATAGCAACAGGAGTTTACTTGGTCAGGATTTGGACCCTGACCTGCTGCAGTTTACAGCACTGTGCATTAAGAAAACTCAAGGCTGACTCTTGTTTGCCTCATTGCACTGAACAGACACTATGCCGGCTCAGAACCTGCTTTGTCTGCAGTTCAGCTCTCCAGCTGCAAGGGCAGCAAACCTGGGAAATTAGTAGAACAGACAGTTGTGGGCTATAAGTACTTACATATCCCGTTTTAATCTACATGTGTTTATGAGTCAATAGCCCACAGATGCTTCAAAACATTCTGGCACAGCAAAGGAACCCTACATTTGGAGTAAATGACACTTACATGCTGTCTATGGCTCTTTCATATGGGTTAGAACTGTCTTAAGGAAATTCTCTTTAAAAGAACTGGTTTCATGCGAACAAAGCAGTTTATCTGACAACCATGGCTTTGACAAACCAGCTACAACTAAGAGCTAAGGCTCTTGGTTTGTACAGTTCAATGAATGACTCTTGTGTCAGCAGAGCTACAGTACCTGACCATGGCTATGCTACAGCAAAAAATGTATGAACTTAAACCTCTTTTACTGGGATAGCTCACAGTTTCCAAGTGCAAAAAACTGCTGTATTTGCAGCAAATTAAAAGCACACACAGAGTCACTGTTCCTCTGCTGACTCATGATAAAGCATCAGTTGCTGTAACTTGATCATGTCTGAGCCTGTAGGGAATGTTAGTCTTTATGAAATAGCTCTGGAGCAAGTTTTCCTTGTAACTCCATTTCCAGACTTCTGATACCCATAGTAGCCCAAGGCCCACGTCTAAACCTTGCATTGGATAGGAAAATGAGATTTTTCTTTCTCACCTGGGAAGCTGAAACAAGCTTTTACTTATCACAGTGTGTTCTTGTTAGCCTTCTAGATTAATGAACTGGTTTACTTCCTTCAGAGAAGAGTTTATTAAACTTCTTCACATTCTAAGAGCTCATTTTTAAAGCAGCTGTCTCCATCTTATAAACAAGGGCACATTCTTTCTTTTGACCACATAAATTAACCATATGAGATTTTATGCACTTAAACACCATGCAGAGTGTCCTCCAACTGCATAACCCTAACCAAGACAGAAAATGCTGAATTCTCAAGATACAAACTTTTCAGCAGACTTTTCTTCTACTCCTGCTTATCAGAAGAAATAAGTTCTAGTGGATTATAAAATTAATTTGAAATAGCTAGCTATAGAAAGACTGCCTCCAGTCAAATGTACACATTTTAACTTGCCTCGTCTCCAGAGTTATCCTCAGCTGTTGGTACCTGCCAGCTGATATTAGCAGAGTTATGATGTTCAAGAGTCTCAGTCTCAATATTTTCTGGACAGTGGATCCGAGGAGCTTCAATATCTGATCCAGAAAAAGACAAACTAGTTTTATATGTGGCATTATAGAAATAAAACCTCTATAATGGTTAGACTGCAACTTGTTGTAACCACTGTTTTTTGTGCTGCCTGAAATATGAACGCACATATTTTTGCAAATTTCTTGTCTCTGCCCCTTTTTAATTCTTGCCTACGGGCTCATACATAAACAGTAAATTCTCCTGGGGAAGGGTCTATTTTTTGCTGTATTTTTGTGCCTCACTGAGGACAATAAGACTCTGTTTTCTACATGCAACAATAAAACAAGGAATAAATACAACAGAATGAATTTTTTCTCTTATTATTCATCCATTCATTACACACATATACCATTAAGAAGGAATTACTTCTCTATCCTTTCACTGCCCACACACGACACATACAGATGAAAACACTTGTTTCTGAGAATCAGTGACTTTAAAAAAAAAGTATTTGTGACATGATGTATGTACTACGAACAAGACAGTAGTGACTCTCAAATTCCCTGGAGCATGGTGTGGAACGGACTTGAGACAATGGCACGATCTCTGGCACCAGCTGCTGGAAATGTTCCTTAATAAACTCCTGCTACAAGGTATTATGTAGGACAAATGGAGCCTTCTTGTAACATACATGACAATGCTGGATGGTTTCAAAGGACTGGTGGTACAATATGGTGGTACAACATCACCACCAACGTTTAAGCCTCAAGTTTCTCTGACAAACTTAACGTACTTCATAATTTCCCTGGCACAGGGCCTCCCAAAACATTTGTGGTCAGGTTATTTTATTGCTGTAGTGTTGTTTGATAAATGGTCTCTAGACTCACGAGACAAGGACGCGTTCAGCTCTGAACTCATCTATGCCCAGGAGGCTTTAAAACAACTCAGAACTGATATCACTTATATTTTTATTACTAAATAGTTCCAGTAAAGACATAACTCAGGCAATTAAACCTCTGTAATTAAGAGTGCAAAGCAATAAATACAAGTGATTTTGCCTTCCTCTGAACTCATTCTGATGAAAATTTTATTAGAAATGCACTCTTCTAAATAACTACCAGTTATGGTTCACAGTCCCCTGACCACAGCCTTCAGGCTGGGGCAAATTCCATTTAAAAGTGAAATTCTGTAAAAAGACTAATAAATAAGTCAGAAAGAAAACGTCTATTTTGAACTGGCCAAATATGTTGGCAGCAAAATAGAGAGAGACAATAACAAGAATGAAAGCAATTGAAATGCAACTGTTCATTTTTACTAGAGAAGAACAACCTTCAGAGTTTCTTTGTGCCTCTTATTTTAGGGTTTTATGCACTGGTAATATCTAAAAGCTTGAACCCAAGCCATGCTGCTTTATCTTGATCCAAACACTTCAGCTTGTAGCCTTGTGCTGGGATCCCATCAAATATTAAAAACTGTGGTTTGGCACAGGTTTACACAAAAGATTCAGAAAAACAATGTGGTACATCACGGAGTGGGAAATAGTATGTTTAAAGAGAGGGATAAAATCTTCCTGGCCGTTATAGAGAAAAAAGTTCCCACCTCAGTTTCTGTAGTGACCTGGCATGATGACTGCCATAACTGTTTTCTGTACTGTTCTTTCACCCAGTGGCTGGCGAGGGCCCCAGTTTGGGATAGAAGCATTAGTTCTAGGAGCACAATAGTTCACGAAGAGGTGAATAGCATATTCCCAGACAAACTGCACTTTTGCTTGTATCCTCCTATAATCCAAAGCCAAACTCCTTCCAACTCAGTGTGCACACGTGTAAGAGAATAAATAACCTAACATTTCTAGAAGAGGTGGGTAAACATGGCAGAATCATACTCAAATGCACATAACCATCTTCTGCCCATCTTTATACTTCGTGCACTTGTGTCAGCCAGTTATGGCCTTAACTCTTGTGCACTGTTGCTCAGGGCATGTCAATAGCCATAGTCAGTTCAAAGACAACTGAAATGAACCATCCCTCTATAGTCTGTCTATCAGCCAGGGTTTACACAGTGTTTACAGATTTGCTCTGACTTACGGGGCTTACATAAACCTGTCCTAAACCAGTAACAGTATTATTATCATTGTTGTTTTACTAGGAGTGTGGGTTCCACTTTGACTATCTTCTTAAAGAGCTTTCACTTCTACTTTGAAACTTCGAATTTACCTGCACATCAGGCCTTTTAGCAGGCAGCTTCCCAACAACAGACTTATGAGATGGATCCCAAGAGAGACAGTTGATGATAAGCACTATAAGATGGCACTCAATCAACCTCTGAACTCCACATTTTCATTACAAACTACAAGTAAATCTGACAGCCAAGCTATAATGACACAGGCAACAGTTCTTACAGACTGTTTAAACCATGCTTTCCCCAGTTCAAACCTGTCCTCACTCAGGTATTCGCTGTGTACTTCCCTTCAATCCTGCACACATGTGTACACAGAAATGATTTTGTGCTGGTCTCTACCTTTACACAGAGCTTCCTGGATGTTTGCACTCCATCTCCCAAATGAAATGCACCTTAGTTCTTCTCTAGCTCCAGACAAGATGAATCCTTGGGGACAGCTCAGCTGGCACACAGTCCCAGAAACAGCAGGCTCCAGCCCACATCTAGGAGGGAGAACTGTTATACCTGCTGGTTTCTGGAGGATGGGGCAACGCATTTCTACAAGAGACCAGCAGGACATGTCTTTTAACTCACATATACGAAGTAAACATTCAAAAATATCTGCAAATAAAGTCATATGGCAACTCAGAGGGAACACAAAATACACAGACTTTTTAAGAGTCTGAATGTGCTATGAGCACATTAAAACAGTAAGACCTGCTGAAGCTTTGTACTCCAGTACTGACTGAAGTAAACAGCACCCAGGATATCAGGTCTTCTATCTTCTTGCTCATGCTTTTCATGGGGACAGAAACATGGTATTTTTCATGCAGCTCCCATATATATTACTCTCTCTCTGTTTTGTGTTTTTGTTTTTTTTTTTCTTTCTTTACAACTTCACCTTTCATGGTTGCTTTGCAGCTGCATTTGCTTGCCTTCTATGGAAACCAGACTTTCATAGTAGGAGAGAGGTAACAGTCTTCTATCTGTTGCCTTCTACAGCTTTTACACTGACTCTTGAAATAAGAATGAGAGAAGAAAAAGGACTCCCTGCCATGAGCTCACTGTAGGTTAGGGACATGGCATGTGATTTTGCCTACCACATTCCAGACTGAATGAAGTTGGGCTTGGTCTTGCCTGTGTTCAAACACAGATGCAAAGACTCAGGGTGACCGTAAGTGGCAGCTGACCTTCTCTATAAGGTCAGGAAGGGCCGATGGTTGCTTAAAGGCTTAAAACGGAAGTTTTGAACTATTTTATTACTAGAATTCACTAAAAATTCTGAAGACCATTTGCATCAAAGTGTAAACTTCCAAAACCACAATGTGCATAAACAGGCTCAATTGTCACAGAAGCTTTGTTTCATTTTTGAGCTGTTGTTTTCACCATGTGAGGCAAGGAATGGTATTTTTACTTCAAACACGGAGGCATTAACAAATAGGGCAAAAAAGGGTATCCCATGAATGCAGTTTGTAGACTTTCAGTAGTGTTTCTTACAACAGATAATAGACAAACACACAAGAAAAATGCTTCATCATGTGTAGCCAATGAGAAGATTTGTAACTCTTTAGCTAGTCAGTGAAGAAAGCAGACAGGTCTTTACACAAAGGGCACACAAACAACAACCCAACCCAGTTACAGGAAGGGAAAGCTCTGTTCATCTCTTAGCAATGGTTTAATGACACAGAAGTAATTCACATTCAGAACACTTCATAACCCTTTTCTCCCCTCTCCCAAAATATGCGGATAGTAACTGAAAACTGCTTCTTCTGCATGAAACAAAATTTAAAGAGTGTAAGCGTTCTAAGTATTTTCTGCCCTTTAGACTCTCCATACTGAAATAGTGTTTAAAGTCCAAGCAATTAATAACTGCACTTCATTTCAACAGGATGCAAAGATCACAAACGTTAACACATTTGTTCACTTCGGAGAGACACTGTTGGCTATACAATGTAAAACAACTCCACCAGAAAAAAAAACCCCAAACCCTAACTTTTGGTTGCTCACCACAGGAAGGTAACTGACAAATAGCAGAAAGATCAGAAATTGGGAAAAAAAAAAAGTTTGAAAAGACAAACTAAAAGCATTAAAATGTATACTACTCAGGGAACAAGGAAAAGAAAGGCTGTGAAAGGTGTAAGCACGAAAACCAGAGAAAACTGCAGCTCTTTGGGAAGCAGTAACAGCCCCCTCCTGGTTGAGACACTTCCAACTGTACTAGCAAAATGCTAGTAGAGCACAATCCTGAGACATCCGACAAACATTCAGGATAACCTTTGGTATATCTAGCCCGAGAGAATCTCTTCTAAGTGGGACAGGTTTTTACCAGAAGAAAAACTGTAATAGCGTTGTTTAGCTTTTTTATCTGTGCTCAATTCCAGAATTTTATCAAGCTGAGCCAGGAAGTCTGGACTTCATGAGGAGCAGAGTGATACCTATGATATTAGTCATATGGATAGGGAATTAATAGAGAGAGAGGAAAAAGGTACTTCTAAGGAGAGACAAGAATCTGCTTTCATCTGCAACTGCCTGTGATGGACCACAACACTGTATTATAATTCTTAACATCAAGAGGAACTTCAATATTGTAACAAAAGAAAAGGTTACGAAGCAAATCATGCCTCTTTCCTTCAACCCCTTTGCAAACCCAATGTTTCAGGGAAAGAATTGGCCAACTGCAATTAGAAGTGTGGAGTAGTAATTCTTTCAACACTAGGTGGCATCAACACCCTGGATGCCATCTGTATTTTTACCTTCACTAAACCTTGAACAAAGCAAGGCAAACAGTATCTTGCAAAATTGATTAATTTTAATGAGCTGGATATTAACCTTTCGCAATGGGGAAGAAAACACAAGAACATGACTGTGGAATTTTTTTTTCAAATTGGAAAAATGACAAAGCTTCCCTTTTCAGCAGATATTTTGTTTATAAGCCATCTATAATATATGTAACCTACTCAAAAGTAATTCATTGCTAACAGAATCTTTCATGAAAAATAAAAAAATTTAAAACATATGTAATAGCCAAACTTGCATTAACTTCCAGTCTCTTGGGAAAAGATGCATATGACAACAGACCTCACAGAAGTGACTGTAAACAATCCAGGCTATGTTATGGTACAGTGTCAGTTATGGTTACAGATGGTTGTAGTACAGTCTCAGTGAGCTAACTTTTAAATAGGGTGCTTTTAAATAGTGCTGAGCTAAAACTCAGCACTGATGCGCACTCAAACTGAAAAGCATTCACAAAAAGAGCTAGAAGAGTAACTCCAAAGTCCAAGAAATCTGTTTCAAGGTAAGAGACTGAACCCAATTCCACTTCATTTTTCTAACAGAAGGGTAGGAAATTAATAAATCATCAATTACAAATGCCTAAATACAGCAGGATTTCTTGTATCTTTATGTAGCAGATGATAAATAATAGTTAGGAGCTGTTCAGACTAAAAATAAGCAGAGAATACCTCCATGATAATTATGAACATTCAGAAAATGAGTACAAAGGGTAGTTTTTGGGCAGGACATGATATTAGTCTTCTGATTTGCATCTTTCCCTGAATAGAACTCCACACATCTATATTGAACAAGAATCTCAGCAAGCTTTCTCTAAACACCAGTCACAACAAGAAGCAGCAGAGACGTTTTCCAGCTAACACTCTTCCCTCTGTGACAATCAAAGGTAACTTTTATACTAGATTTTCAGACTCGGCAAAAATAAGCTATTGCTGTGGGTAATCCAGGAATGGAGGCAATATTGCATGGTGTGAAGAAATCTTCTGATACAGAGTAGAGCTGGATTTTAATAATCAAAATGCTAAGCTAGGAAGGATGAATTCAACTGATGAATACAGTTAATCTTCCAATTATAATCTTCCAACAGGATTTCAGGGTCCTTTCCTTTTGAAGTTAATTGAAGTTTTTCCACTGACTTCAACAGAAGAAAGATTAGGATCTCTTAACAAACTCTCTTGATAAATTAATACTTGTGGATTATTTTCATCATTTTAGAGAACACATCTAGTTAGAAATTTATTCTTGTCTCATGCAAAGTCCACATTTTTAAGCCTGCAGTGAAACAGTAAAAAATAGCCACGGGTTCAAGCCAAGTCACCCTACTGGCATCACATTTACTGGACCCAGGTGACATGTACTTCACCCTGACTTTAGGCAGCACTGGATCAGCTTCTGAATTGCTGGACTTTAAGCTTGTGCTTTTTTTTTTTTTGCAGTCTACCCTTGGAAATGTTTCAACTGTATTTCTTCCTCTTACCTTTCTAAATTAACTTAACACCTGTCACTAGTCCTAAATGGGTACTTCCAAAGTCTACAATCCTTTATTTCTGGAACAGCAGTATATGCTTACCTATCCCTGCACAGCCGGTGTGACCTCTGAATCCTGCCTTAGAGGTGCTTGGTCCCTAACTTGCCTAAACTCTTATTTGCTGCTGGGAGTTCAGCAAAAGTGACAACTGCCACATTTGTACTCAGCACTCATACTGCCTGGCTAACATACCTTAGTGCTTGTCTGGAGGTCATCTTTTGCTTTAAGATGGTAACTCAAACCCCCGGTTGTTCACATTTAATCCATAGTATAGACCTACAACTTGCACGTTTCCTACAACACATTGTGTGACAGTGTCTTAACACTTATCACATGCAACAACATTTTAGTTATCAGCTGTCTGTGCTGGATTTCAATGATAATCTGTCCACGTCCTCCATTTACAAATTCCTTTTCCCCCCTCCCAACCTCTAAGACCTGTATAAAACATCCATAGACAAATCCGTATTCCTGTCTTAGCTTCACCAGATATTAAAATAGGGAGAGTTTCTCACTTGCGACAGCATATCAGAAAAGGCTGCACTCTGACATGAACAGACAGAGTGTGATCAGATACCTACCCACGCACTTTGGCTCCCTTGAATCCCACTGTGAGGTTCCCTGGCAGGTGAGTTTGGTGTTTCCTTCTATTTCATAGCCCTCATTGCAGGTCACAAAGCATACTGTCTTATAGGAGATATCAGCTGTTGAACAATTAATGTGTCCGTTTTCAGGAGCTCGAAGTCTGGGACATGTTCGAACTGCAAAGGGAAAAAAAAAAACCCACCACTTCACTCTTCAGCACTGAGAATTAGTGGAGTTACACTAGTTTGCCCAGGTTTTCAGGGGTGGGACAGGTACTGACTTGTACAATAGTTACAGTAGTTTGTACAAATTAAGGGAATAGGGCTGGAACAGGGCTGATTTTTTTCAAAGGCTTGATGCCTTCCTCTTCCTGAAACAGAGTCTTACATAACATTTATGAGGTTGGACACACACTTCCAAGCTCACCTAAGTTTTGATAGTCCAGGCTAGCAAACTAACTGTGCTCAGAAATGTTGCTAGCCATCGAAGGCATCTGGCACACAGTGTGTGGCCTGTGCTAGCAACGTCTATCAGCCTTCAAAACAGGACAGCTGCAGGCAAATGGAATCCGGTGGAAAAGTGTGTGTCTTCGGAAGTTTCTAATCCCCTAGCCATGCCTGAGAGTTCTTTGGGGGATTTCCAGCTGGCAATCTGGTATGGGCTGAGTGCACGCCAGGGAAGAGGTTAAGAGCTTATTAACAGGGCAGATGACAGTGTCCCACTGCTCAGGAACATTCTCAGGCACTCTGGAGTGTACTGATGTAGACACACACACATGTGAGCCGCCACAAATCAGAACAGCAGACATTTGTCATGGTGGGGGAGAGAGAAAGGAATACAAGTCATTCATACACAACAGGACCACGAGAGATTAAAAGGAACAAATTAGGCTGTTGCTGAGACAAAAGAGACCCTTTCAGGTGTAGGGCTCCCCATGGAGGCAGTCCTGGCTGCTGCTCAGCAGAGAGGCCTTTCTCCTGCCATGTCTCATAAATACTGCAAGCAGCGTGATGCCAAGGAGAAAGCAGTCCTGTGTGGGATGCATGTGCAGAGAGGTAAGTGGGGCATGGAGCCTGATCCCCAGACTGTCTTATGGTTTTGTTATTGAATCCTGATGCTCCAATTTAACACAAAGCTACACTGTAATTAAGATGGATCCCAAAACAGCTGAATGACAGTAAGAAGAAAAAAGTAGTAGCACTGGTATGGCCTGGATTTACGTTCTTTGTTTCAGTGTCAAGACCTCAAGTTCTTCTACTAGGCCTCCTTAGCTTGCATCACCTCCAGCTCTCCTCCTCTTCAGCCAGTATCTTATGCTTCTGCATTTGTCCCCTTGCTCCCCTCTGGACAAGACTCTGAGCTACATACACACTGCCTGGCCTTTGGGTCCCTCGAAGAGCTAAGCTGTACACTCCTACTGTCTGGCCATGACTATGTGATGATGATACATGTATGACAACCGGGTGATAGCAAGCCCAAACGTATAGATGCCTGCTGGGGTCCTAGTGCCCCTAGTGCTTCAATAATTCATGCCTCTCTTCAATAACCAGCTACTGATTTTCCAAAACCAGTAGAAAACTCATATGGTTGAAAACCCTGCTGTCAGCTGAAGCTGATAGACACTGTTCAGTATGTTCAATAGTTATTAGGGGAGAAAAACTCACAAGGGCAAACAGTGTGACTGTTCAAAAATATAATCAAGACGACTGCAGTTCCCTAAACTCTGTTCTCCCTGGATTGTTTTCCACAGCTTCTATTGAGCTTGCTGGTGGGAGGGCAAGCTCTGATGATGGGTGGCTTCAGAGATCTGGATGACTTCTCTGCTGTGGTCTGGGATGCCGATTTTACCAACTAACCCATCCTGGCTGCTGCCAGGCAGGTCGCAAACCACAAGCTCCTCTCCAAATGCACCTGAAAGTAAGCCAGCTTGGCAAATTTCTCTCCTTTTCTCAGTAGTTGTCTACTCTGCACGCTGTGACAGGACACACCTACAAGTGGACACATGGACTGAACAGATCACTATACACCCTCAAACTAATAAATGGGCAAGACACCCAGAGTGCTCCTTCAAATGAAAGCCAGCTGTATAAATGCCAATAACTACAAGTCCCTCAAAGCTACAAAAAACACATGTTAAATAGTATCTTTTTTGAAAATAGCTGTAGTGGCACCTGAGTGGAAAAAAAGGTCTGTAGCAAAACCTATTTATATTGGATAGGAAAGAAAGAAAAAAAGCCATTCACATGCACCTGATACATCTTTGTGTTACCACTGTCTCATGTTTACCCTCTGAAAGTACTATTCCTCTTGTGCTTGTATATATACAGGCATCCTCTAGGAAGTGCATTTAAGATTATAAACAAGATCTTGAAACTTCCTTGTTTCTTGAGAACTTCTTGCAAGAGACACTCTGATCTTCAGAGCAGCTTCCTAATATGGTGTATCTTAACTGTAGTAGAGTAAGAAAGACATTTTTACAACTGAATCACACATGCTTTATACAGAAGAGAATGGGCTTTCTCTTTTAAGGTTTCTATGGTAGCCTTTAATACTCCATCTGTGGTAAAAGGGAGCAAACGATACCAAACTCTACAGCATTATAGAGGAAGCCTGAATGAATTAAGAGTACTAAGGAGGCTCTCAGAAATGTTCACGTGCCTACAGAGAAGGCACTCCCTTCCACTACCTGGTAAGTCTAGCCACCTCTTCTGGAAGGACTGCATAGCGGTAGTGCTCCTGCCTCCTCAGTGTTTCAATGTTCATGCTTACCCAGCGCCTCAGTATGGCTCTGCCAGAAACCTGTAACTGAGCCCATGTTATCCTGGTTATGGTTCCATGCATTAAACACAAAACCATCCTCTTGTCAATAAAGCATTTTCCATGACCAAGAAATATTTCCATAAAGCCAGTGAAAACAACAACAACAGTATATTCTGCTTGTTCTGGGTTTTCTCCCAATACATTTTTCAGGATTAAATACATGCTTTGTAGTTGTTTTTTTCATGGGTCACTGTTAATTGCATGACATGACTGCATTAATCATTTTCCAATAGCACAGCAGATTTTAGCTAGCAAAACAACGGAGGAGTATTTAATGTCAAAATCCAAAGTAGTGCAAAGGGATTTTCCTTCATTCTCCCTCATTTATGTGATAAAATACTCCTGGGATTAACAAGACAGCTATAAACTGTGCCTTTGATCTTGCTCCTTTTCATAGTCTGAGTGAATCGAGACTAGCAGATCCGGCACATGTAAAGGTAGAATTTTTTCACTTTTTTTTTTAATTGGAAGTCTTCAGAATGATGGAGAATGGCACAATAAAAGCAAAAATACATCCTTTCAGTGCTTCAAAGGATATTAACTCAACATCAGGACAGTATCTCAAGGCAGACTTTTCTCTTCCCCTACCTTCCAGACAAATTCCCTGTTAAAGGAAGATCATGCACCAACACACAATAGGTGAATATTATTAAATGCTCCAGAAAGTTTTCCAAGTACTAGACTCTTCCACTTCTCTATAGACAGTGAAGATGAAGGATCCTTTCTTTATGGCTGACTGCAACTTTCCCCAGATTTTCTGCACTAGAGGTTACTGCGTGACATAAGGTTTGACAGGCAGGTGCTCTTTCCTAGTATCCCAGTCTACCTGAAGTAGCATACATCTTCAGTCTATGTTTTGACTGCTGGAAAGTCAACAGCTCTAAGTCTAGCTTCTCAAGATACTCTCATGGTACTGGCCAGCAATTTATTTTCCATTTAAAGCTTCTCCTTCCTGCCTTCTGTCACTGGAAGCTATAAAGGAAGACCAAGTTTTCCATGATTATCTGAAGAAGAGTCCTGCAATGTAAGCAGAAGTGAACTGCTATATAAGAATGTCCTGAGGAACCGATCTCTAGCTCAGATCCCTCCTTTCAGAGCCATGACTTGCTGTTTCTTTAAAGGCTGCAGTGTTTGCTGTAGTGGCATAAAGTACTAGTGCCTCCAAGGATGCATCCTGCCTCTTTCCCTGAACTCAAGGCCAGGGCAAGCGGTACAGAAGGAGCTGATGACTTCTTATTTACTAGCTTCCAGTGCAGCATACTAATTTCAAGTGCATCCAACTCAAGTTAAACATGCTGAACTACAACCTGTGGCTGTTGAGGAGATGAGGGCTGCTACCTGTTTTTTTAGGCCCTCCTTGGAAGACATACCAGACAGCACTACATGGGGATGCAGCTCCCCTTCTAAATCATCAAGAACCCTACCTCAGGCAGAGACAAGTGATAAAAAAGCAAAACTGTGTTCCTATGTCCTTGTAAGAGCTCCAGAAATAATGTTTTTCAGGATGCTCTTTCCCATGTCTCCTCCCTTTCACACCTTCTGTTTATTTCTTTTCCAGCTGACATTGTCTTACAGTGAACTTCTAGGATACTGTCAGTTGTTCCCTAGTGAAACGCCATTCAAAATTCTTCTCAAGACAATGCTCAAGGCTCATGCTTTCCTATTTTTTATAAGAAGGAACCGTAAGAAAGTAAAATAGAATTCTTCCATGGTTGATGTCTCCCAACGCCAGTGCCCGTCTATGCCAGGAGTCTGGTGGATATTCTATAACACCCATGTGGCAAGGTCTTGTTATATATTTGACAACTTTGTAGGTTTGCTGGATTTATATAATGTAGATATAAAATTCATAGAAATTAGGTGCAGAGAGGTTTAAGGAAGGAGAGTGTAGATTCACTTGCAAAAGACTGTCTGCCTAGTAAATATTGCTCTGCGTTTTCTATTGTAGATGTCCGCCTTCCATTTTAGGGAGGAGAGAAACGGAGTGATTGGAGTGGGAGTTTACCTTTGGAATATCCTTTCACCTAAGAGCTAACAGGATCAGATCTGCACGCCCAACTATGTAGTGAGCAGAGAAAACCACTGTTAAGAACAAACTAATCCAACAGAAAAAGACTTTTCAAACACATGACATCCATACCTCTGCAAGTAGCCTCTGATCCAGACCACTGGCCATTTGGCTGACAAAGCCGGATGCTGCTTCCCACAAGATCAAATCCTGCTTTGCATCGGATCCCGCAGGCAGCATTAAAGTAATTGTTGCAGACATTCTGGACAAAGTAACCATTTTCAGGGGGCTTCAGTTCAGGGCAGTGAACAACTAAATAATTAAACACAAGAGAGTTATGATGCTAGCTGGAGTGCAATAGGCTACTGAAAGAAAACAATTTTTTTCATTTCCAACTCAACTTGCATCTTGGTACTTTTGTTGTTTTGGAATGACACAGAAAATCTTGCATGCAATTTAACATGTCCTTCACAGTGCAAACACAACTAAAGTTGTGCCAGCACTGCACTGTGCATTCCAAGGGTATTCTGTTCCTGGATGGAAACACTAACCTTTACAGGTTTGTCCTACAGCACGATATCCCTCCCGGCATGTACAATCCTCAATGGAAGTACTTCCTGGTGGAGAAGTATGATTCTCATCAGGACATGAGGTGCAAGTACTGATTCCACCTGGTGAACCTTCAGGCTTGTATGTTCCTGGTGGACAAGCTGTTGAGCAAAAGAAAATACAATAGAAAGGAGTTCAGGATATCCACCTTTCACAGCCAGCACAATTTCTCAGGTGTGTTGCTTTACTTTCTTACATTATTTTTTTCTACCTCATACATCCAGTGTCACTTAGGGCAGGAGCATTCTCCACTTAAAGTGCCGTAGAGTTCTTACAGGGGCGAAGGAAAGCCCACCAAACTCGGTGGAGGTCTCTCCAGTGACTGCCTGGGGACTGATATTAAGTCCATGATAAATCTTATTGAAAAGAAGCCCAGTTCCAGAAGACACACTAGATTTTCAATGATAAAACATGCGCTGAACTCATGAAGATATTCCTGATTTAGAGGTGTAAAAAATTCATTCAGACAAAATCCTTGCCGTTCAAAACTACACTGAAGTTTAATGCATACAAATTCTTAGTAACAAGCTAACAGAAGCTAGCAAAAACCCCTGCCCTTGATTTACACATTATTATATATGATCTACACATTATACTTGCTAAAATATAAGAATCACAAACTATGAAGCAATTAATCAAAGCAACTGCTCCCTGAAGCTTTTGCAGTCATCTATATCCCATTTAATATTTTTAACTCTGTGCATCTACATGCACAAGCCTTAAAGAGATTCAGGAGATGTCTTCAGAGGCAGGGAAAATGCTTAGGGAAAAGGCACCTCCCACCTGAGAACTTCAGATTGGTTGGATAAGTCTGAGTCTTATCTCTCTCTGCCTTGAATACTATTCTTCAGGAAACCACCATAATTATCTTTATTTATTTCACAGGATGATGTGAGAAACAGGGGAGTGACTAATCAACAGGTGCTAATAAAGTGAAGTATTGATTGATCAGATTACCACTTGAAATGGAACTCAAAGCCACTTGTGCTGATAAAATGTATCTCCTAATGCAAAGTTCAGGAAAAATTTTGAGAAGGTTACATAATATTAACACTGAAACCCAGCCAAAACGGTCTCATTTCATTAGTTTCACTGTCTACAAATTTTCCTAATGGCCACACTTCCTCTTGCAGACTGCAAGTCAGCCTCTCATTTCCTCCCCTCAGTACAGCCACTTTGTACCACCTGATGTAGTTCTGGATGGTATGAAGAACTGTACAACCATAAACACCTCAAGTGCTTTCCTCCTTACATAGTCAGGTGTGCTCTGCTTCTGGAGCAAATCTCTCCTATTGAGGTATATTTCCTGGAGTTCAGAGATCCTGGCAGTATCAGTCTTTTCTCTGGTAGATATTGGACCAGCTCTGTTTGTTCTGTGAGTTACGTGCTAAGATACTCTGACTCTTGCCTTATTAATGAAAACAACTTCCTGCTTTCTAGGCAACTGGGAAAAAAAAAAAACAAAACCAAAAAACAAAACCAAAAGAAACTCTAGCCTCCTTTTTCCTCACCTGTCACGGGAGAATTGACTTTCATAAGCCAAATTTTATGGATTATACCTTAAAAATCAACCCATATGAACAGTTAGCACTTCTTTCCAGAAAGAGCGCAGTCTTTTGAATAGCTTCCAGAGACAGTATTTTTGTTTCCTTTTCAGAAAAATTTGCCATTTTATTTGAAGAAAGCAACTGAGTGGCTAGCAGTTAAGAGGTGATTTTGGGTGCTGTAAATTTGCTTCAAAAATCTTTATTTTAAACACACTTTTAAAAAGACAATGAAAATGCCTAAGCAGTAAGGATGTAAGTACAAATCAAAGCATTTCAGGAAGGAAAAAGGGAAAAAAATCCAACCACAATTAGAGCAGGGAATTTTTCATATTTGTTTTGGGACTTTTGGAACAGCATTTGCAAAAAAATCCCTTTCCTATAGTTCACCTGCTTTTGCCATCCAAGACATTCCTCTTGGACTGTTACTGCTTCTTTCCTCTCTTCTGTGCAGAAATTCCCTCCTTGGACATTAGGTCTCTCTGAAATACTCTCTCGTGCTTCAGATGATCACCTCCAAACTGGCTAAGTATCAGAGGTATTACTCTGAAATCTCTGAAATACTTCCCTCTGGCGTTTTGTGCAAGTCTCTGTACATCCTTGTTAAAACTAATCAGTATCCAGCACAAAGTGATGAAGTGCATCCAAAAGGATACAGGAAAGAGTGCAAGTTAAGCATCACAGGGGACCTGCTGTATGACAAAGCTGCCCTCTACGTGCCAGTGAAAGTAAATTAGTCTCTTCTGTTCTGTTGGGCATATAAAATTACATCTAAAAGAAGTGTTTCATTAAAAAAACCAACAAAACAACAAAAACCCAACCTAACTTCTCTCTTTCTTGCAACCTCACCTTAGATGAAGAAGCAGCAGCTCTTTTCTGTTTCTGAGAACTATGGAATAAAAATAATCACCCATTCTATGATGTGAGCATTTTTAACAACAAACCCAGTAATTTGCTTAGGGCTTTGAATCAGTCTGGCTTTGACAAAAATGGTTCATTCTGAAATTACACTTATATTTGCTCTTTCCAGTGAAGCAGCAGGAGGTTAAATAATACTGTTAAAATGGTTATTAATGTCTCCACTGGGAAAGACAAGTTTCCCCAAATGTTCTGATTCTTTTTGTATGCTTCAAATGCTTCCCACTGCCTTTCTAAAAAGTCAAACTTCATCCTATTTTGGCTTTTTATGTAGAATTTTCTCCAAGCCTGAGTCCCTGAACTGCTCATTGACCCCTTATTTCCCCTAGATATATTCAGCTATGAAACTCCACAGAAGCTACATTCAAAATTTCCACAAGATAACACTTGGTTTCAGAGCTATTTCCAAGTGTGTGAGATCACACAGTCTATCCTGTGAGGCCAAGAGATGGTTTAAGAATGGAGCATAAGCATGCTGACCTCTGTGTGTTTCCATCACAGCCATAGAGATTAGCCTGGCCACAGCTTAGGTTAAAACCACCCAAAATCAGCTGTGGAAGAGCAGAGCTTCAGCCATCTGCTGTAGACTGCACTTGTCCATATCTGACCCAGCTAGACCGCAGACCCATCCCCTCCTGCTCCAGACACCACTACCACATGGCCCAAGTCTACACATAGCAATGCATTCAGAGGCAAGAGAAAGCTTGAGAGGCAAGCACATATGAAGAGCACATGTGGCCCCAACCATGACTGATCATACAGATGTCTCTCTGGGGTCTCTTCCAAGAAGCAAGCCATGCCAAATTTTCATTACATTCTAGTCACCAGTCTGCACTCACCAACATGCCCTCTATACCCGCAAAAAACAACTGCAGGGAGAGATCATCTTCTCCAGTGCTAATCTGTAAAAACAATTTAAATTTTTTTTCAAGGCTTGCTTCCCCTTGCCAACAATGCGATGGTATAAAAAGGCTCAAAACAGTGTGTGAATGAACCCCAGTGTAAATAAGCATCAATTTGGCACTGTCAAGAATGACAAAAAAGGCAAGAATTTTAAAATGGGGAAACAATTTTAACAGTATCAGCCTTTAAAAAGTGAGGGAACGTAGGTGCACATCTGCATGTATGATCTTTTCAACAGAAGATTTAACTACTGCCTATATGTGTATCATGTTGTTCTTTGCCCAGAAGCAAGGGGAGGAGCAAGGAAATGCTTTTTGTTTAATGTAATTCTCCTCTTGAGACCAGATACTGAGTTACACCACAGGATTACCTCTTTGTTACAGGAATGAAAGAATATCTGGAAGCACGGATTAGTGTGCTAACTCAAACAAGCAGAGGCCCCAAACTCCCCAAGTACACAAAGATAGCTCACACTGAAGTTGTCACCAACAACAACCTGCTTTCATAAAATGGTAGATATTCACCAATTATTCACATTCAGATTCTATTGTCAGTGGTAATGGCAGTGCAATAACCCTCTGATCATAAATGGGAATGAAATAATACATGCTTACTTCAGCATGCTTCCTGCATTTTCCTCCTCAGTTATGCTCTCCTAGGGTATACAACTAACTGAAAAAATGTACAAAAATCCAGCATGTCTATTCTGTTTTCGAACACTACAGGGCTTGATGACTTCTTAGGCTACCAATGGAACACATTTTCCTCCTCCTTTATCTACCAAAAAAAATTAAGTTTTGCATGGAAAAGAAATCATTAGAAAGGAAATATGACACAGGTTTTCTAGAAACAAAGACCCATAGGGTAGGCATAAAAACATTTTAGTCAATGGGTATGTATTGACATCATAACTATATGTCAAGACATTGCCTGAAGCTGAACAATGGACATGGAATGCTAGGAAAGTCCACCAAAAAATCAAAGGACAGAATTTCAAATTCAGTAGGAATTCTTTTGCTCTGCCTGCCTACAATAATGACAAATTTGGTATTTTAATCTTCAAGCAAGAATAATTTAACATTATAAAAGTGACAACACAAAACAAGGTATATTTCAGAGATTCACCAAACACTTAACACATATTATCCAGTTTGGCTTTTTTTTGACTGCAAATACTAAAGCCAGTAGCAAAGTTAAGCCAACTGGTATTGAACCCACACGATGGCATAAAGACTCCAGTCTGGATTTAAACAGGTAGAGATTATGCATCAAAGGGTTCTACTCTGTGACACAGGGACACAATTCTTCCACTGAACGTATGAGTACAAATTCTAAGGATAAACAATTCTGCCTTAAAAATGTAAATCTTTTAAAATCCTGGGAGAGCAGGCAAGCTCAATTTCCTCTCCAACTACACTAGTGTATCTAACTCACTGAAATAGAATTATTCTTCATTTATCCCAGTGTAAGAGAGAGGAGAGTCAAACTCCATGTATTTCAAAGATTAATTTGAGGGATTTTGTATTTTCTTCAATGCATAATTTCTCCCACTAACTACATTTACTAAGTAATCTCTGACATGAGCTGTTTTTTCCACACTTGATGCTAATGAAGGATCCGATTAAGGGTTTATCTTTTGCGGGATATGACAGGAATCAGCTAGGCAATATCCTGCTCTCCCCTGCATCAACCTGAGCTCTATTCATACACTGCTACTGTGATGATTGTAGTCTCTAATTCTCATTTTTTTCCCACATATGTGTAAAGCCTAAATGAAATGACACTTTGATGCAAATCACAAATACAGAAATAGTCTTTATAACTCAATCCCCAAACTTCCTAAATGAGGAAAGAAAGTCTAGTTTTCCATTTAATCAAACTGGTTTTATGCTACTGTAATTACTTTTATGACACTGATTACATTGATATGCACTTAACATAACGAAGTGGTGAATCTGTCCCAGCATCAGAGTGTACCATGAATACCTATTCGTATTTTGGTTTGCTGGTGTCTACTAAAAATGATGCAATCCATAGGTCACAGAATCTCTAAACGATCACTGGATGTTTGTATTCAATTCTTTCCCTGTTTCCTCAGCTTTTGTTACTGAACATACATGGATAGGAGATTTTTAGTTACGTGGATCTTTGACCTGGCATATGCGGTCTTGTACTTTTATTCATTCGTTGGAAGTTATGTGGAAGATCCAGTGTGTGTCTAGAACTACTTCAAATTATAGTCCACAACATCAGGACAACGAAAACCTCAAATTAACTCACATTTATGCCCTTGGAGGAGAACTACAGCCTGAAGGTGGGGGCTCTCTCTCCCACTGCTTTACTTCATCTAAGATTCTTGTGCCTTGGCACCAGCAAAAAAAAAAAAAGAAAATTAGAAAATGTGTCACCCTGACCTTCCTGTATGTGAAACAAGTACTGTGGTATCTGTATTTGCCATCAGTCATGTTTTAAATTTGCCACCATGAATGTGCCTGACCTGGTTTCAGCTGGGATAGTGTTAATTTACTTCATAGTAGCTGGTATAGTGCTGTGTTTTGGATTTAGTATGAGAATAATGCTGATAACACACTCATGCTTTAGTTCCTGCTGAGCAGTGCTTACACCGAGTCGAGGCCTTTTCTGCTTCTCAGCCCACCCCACCAGCGAGGAGGCTGGGGGTGCACAAGGTGTTGGGAGGGGACACAGCCGGGACAGCTGACCCCAACTGACCAAAGGGCTACTCCACACCATATGATGTCATGCTCAGTATATAAACTAGGGGAAAAGCTGGCTGGGGGTCTGCTGCTTGGGAACTAGCCGGGCATCAGTCAGCAGGTGGTGAGCAATTGCATTGTGCATCACTCGTTTTGTATATTCTTTTATCATTATTAGTATTTTCCCTTCCTTTTCTGTCCTATTAAATTGTCTTTATCTCAACCCACAAGTTTTACCTTTTTTTTCGATTCTCTCCCCCACCCCGCTGGGGGGTAGTGAGCGAACAGCTGTGTGGTGTTTAGCTGCCTGCCACGTTAAACCATAACAGGGCCTGACTATAAAGCTTAGTTATTTTACTAAACAGAAGTAAGAACTTTCATGAGGAAGGAAGTACAAAGAAGTTACAGTACATTATCGTGTGGTACACCTTTCTGCTCTGATATCTGCATCTCTCATCGTGACAAGGTACTACATGATCAGATTTACCTAAGGGCCAAGTGCACTTGCTATTAGAAGAAGCACTAGGAACAAGTGGCTGTTATGTATTATTCCCTGTGACAATGGCCTGCCAAATAGAATATGCTTTACAAGGACAATGCATGGTGTCACGGAGGAAATGGAGATCCACGTTCCACACCAAGCAGCCAGAGACTTCCTGATGCTTTCCCACTTACTGCTGCAGCAGAGGAAGAGTTTGGGATGTCTTGCAGTACTAGCATGCAGTGCTGCCCAACCCTCCCTTCTGCCTCCAAAAACCATTCTGCTGCTGCTGCACAGTTCTGCAAGGGAAGAACGTGAATAACATGGGAGGAATACTGATGGAAGCCACGGTTGCATCAAACTCCCCAGTCCCTTGCCCTCTCCATATAATTTGCAGTGGTATCTCTCAGCTGTTGCTGTAACTATTGTATTCTGCAAACCTGGGGCACCAGTGTGCCCCAGGATTCTGTAATTTTCAAGTCTATTCTACTAAACCAAACAATGAACCACAGTTGTGGGTTTGTCTCCTGGTGTTTAACAAGCCAAAAAATGCTCGGCTTGGGCCAGCAGAAAAACAGACTAACTTGGCCTCTGAAATGTACCTCACTGGACTTGCACATGAAGATCTTGAAGGCTGCTTCTCAAAGATTTTCCACACCCTGGGTCTCTCCTGTAGAGACTGCCTCCAGAATTTACAGCTTTTGTTGTCACATTTATCTAGGAAGGTGGGTTTTTTTAAATCTCCTATACGGTAGGTTTGTCAGAACGGGCACTTTGTGCCCATGAAATGCCTTTGAAAAGCTAAGAAGAAAAAGATCTAAACGTTTGGCAGATACTGTAATCCACCTTTCTGCAGTTTGCAACATGTATGGTGCCATAAAAATCCATGCTAGAATTACAAGAACTACACAAGGAAGTGGCTTTAGTTAAACATTTGACATGTATGACTTGTACAAAGACTGCAAAAGAAAACCTTGAGCTTGCCTTTAAGTGTAGGGATCAGGGAAGGATTTCTGCTAAGTCTCAGCATGTTCTCCAACTCTTTAATATCTCCTGTTATCCCCAGCATGCATTCTGCATTAATTTCAGACAGCATTGAACCTGCTCATCCATCTGCTCTTTGTCAGTATTCCTTAAGCATCCTTCTAACAGCAACATGATTAGCAATTTAACAAGCTAGATGTCTTCTCTGTTCCTATTTGATGTATTTTGCTCCATCTCTTTTATTAGATTTACAAATTTCCTCTGACTGGGGAGAGCAGGCTGAAACAAGTCAGAAGTTTAGCTACTTCTATACATGATACATAGGGAGGGGTTCACTCAAACCTTTTTCTTGAGTTTACAGACATCAAAACTGCAATATTCCACTATCAAGTAGGCTGCAGCATTTGGAATGACACTCCAAGATGATCTAGCTCTAGATCTTTAAGCACTTCAAACAGTCTTAACAAACTTTCACCAGAAATAACTTGTTCACGATAAAAATGAGAGTCTTAGATCCTCTCCCATGGGGCAGAAGAACTGCAAAGTTGCCTGGAAGGAGATGCAGTCCCTTGGGTGAACATCCCATCTCAGTACCCCAAGCATACACAGTGTGGGGAACAATCTGCCTGCTGAAGAATAGAAGTCCAAGAGCTATCACAGCTTGTAAAAGTTAGGATACCTACAAGGACCTTCTTCCACAGGGAGGTCTGGCTGTGAGCCACAGCTGTGCTGAGCACTCTTGGGTAGGCTTGGGGCCAGCACAGTTAGACAGGATTACTGGAAAGCAATGATTCTGACTTCAAAACATCCTCCTCAGTAATGGCACCAGTACTGAGAATATATAGAAAATCAATTTATGCCCAGTTTTAAAACTTTTTTAAAAAACAGACCAACGATTATATGTTAAAAACATGGTGAGTGCCTTAAACAGATTCATACTTGAACCACACATGTGCAGTGTAAGGACACAGAGCTTTTAAAAGTATTTTAAATGTTTTACAATCATAAAAATAAAGACTACTATATACACTTTTACAGACTGTAACTTCTCTCTTTGCCTGAAAGCATGTGCTTACTCAGGAATAAAAAAAGAAAATCCTGATTCCATGTACTGTGTTGTAATTTAAAAATAACCCTACCCCTGTAGATTCTGTAGATTCTAATTCTACAAGTAGAATTCCATTCTTGTGAACTTGTAGCTTGAATGAATTGAATTCTACTTGTAGCTTCATTCAAGCTACAAGTTCACAAGATACGTGCTGACAACTTGTGCAATTTGCATACACAGAAATGGCATTCATATATTGAAATGAAGCTCTTTTGGTTTAAATCTCAGTGGCATTTTAGACAGTGTTTACAGGTTTGCTGTTTGCATAGGCATCAAATCTAGCCTTGGTGGTACATTTGGAGGGGATACCCAAAGCAAACATAAACATGCCTATTAACTACGGATATCAGCTCATGCCAGCACTTTTGATTTTTAGAGCTTGGATACTGACTTCTGTCCTCGTGCTCCTGCATATTTCTAAAACGTATTGTGCTAAAAGTGTACAACAAATTCCAAAACTACAAAAAGGTCTTTCTGGGAAATTAACTTAGTTGATTGTGTAGAGTTTGCCATGCAAGTAGAGACTATTTATGAATTTATTTATGTGCAAGTGAAGGTTTTGTGTCCAAAGCATCGCACACAATCAGATCCTTACTTAAAAGGGGAAAAAAATAAATTCTGAAAATGCTTTGCTCAGAGCAGAACTACTATATCGTAGGCTTCTCTGGACATGGTCTTCACCATAATCACAGACACACATTCCTCAGTAAACCTTGGTCATTGCTGATGTGGCAGCACATGCTACTCTAAATAGTACTGTTCTAAGTGCCCTGGATCTCTGGACAGCTTCCTGCTATTTATATACATAAACACTGAAAAGGAACATCACCATCCTGTCCTAGGTGCACTTATTTGCCATTTTAATATACCTGCTATGAACATATTTTTGCTTTTACAAAACTGTAAAAAAATACAGACAGGTTGAAGTAAAGCAAATTCCATTAAAAAGAACCCCAACATTTTGTTTAGCTTGTGCTACACACAGATGAGCTGTTTCAGAGATCTAGTATCTGTCTTGTCTGAAGGCACTGGAAGCCCAGTTTTCTCTAGGCCTGGTCCAACCATTGTACCATGTACCACATAACTCTACTCTTCCTTTCAGCTGACAGAAAGTGTTCCGGGTCAAGAAGGAAAAGGGAGGGCCAAGAAAAGGACACATTTGCACGGGGGGGGATTCAAATCAGATGCAGGGAGCAAAGTCACTCCATACTTTTTCTTACTTTTTCATTACTCCTCACTGTACCAACAAATCCACCAATCCATCACCTCCCTAACAGGATGGACTAATAAGCAGCTACTAGATGCCCAAAGGGACAAAATTGTTCCTAGACCTAATCCCAAGTGATGGCAGTCATATACATCAGAAGACTTAAAAAGCTCCATCTGGGCTGCACTATATGTTGCTCAGTTAAGTTCCACGTGAGCTAGAGGCACACACTGGAAAGCAAGAAATAGTCCTCCTTTATCCACAACTGGAAAGAGGGACTACTTGGAAAAAGAGAAGTCTGAGCTGGGGCTGGGGAAAAAAAATTGGTTCCTTAACAATCCCTGATGTGCTACACCCAGAGGAAGCTGGACAGAAGTGAGAATCTACTCTACTGCCTGCAACTCTTGGGACACGCTGAAATCACCACAACTTGGCCAGTGCTTGTTCAGCACAGCCTACGCTTTCTTCCAGAAGCAGGGAGCAAGACTCTCATGTTACACGGCTAACTCAACAGATCACCTCCTCCTGGGATTCCTCAAAGGTAATTTTAACCAAAATAAGGGACTGGGGTTTAGAAGTCAACAAAGTATGCACCCCAAGCTTCATAGCACTGACAGGTTTCTGCAGTGAAGAAAATGCCTGGTGGTTCAAGATCCATTTCCATGGTGTTCACCTACTCAACAACTTGAACACAGTTTTGCGTTCAATGATTCTTGGAACTTAAGAGTGTAAATAAAAATGACTCTCTGGTCAAACTGAATGAGCAAACTGGCTTTCCTGAGAGCAGGAAGTTGCATGAGGAATCCAGGAGGAGTCAGAGACTCCACATCCTGAGATTTTCTCCTTCTCATTCAGGCAAAAATTGTGAATTTGCTCTCTGGCAAAATATTAACAGAACTGTGTATGGTCCTGAATTATTTTACTAGTCTAATGTGAAACTCTCCCTTTCTGCTGTTGCCTCCAACACCCACTCCCAGCAGCTGTTGGTGCATATGATCATGAAGAAAAAAAAAGATACCTATTTCTGCCTCCTTTCTCTGCAGATCAGAGTAGTTCCAGTTGCTGAATCACAGATGGGGAATGCAGCAAGTAAAAGCTATTATAAACAGGAAAGTGAAGCTATTTCTGCCAGACCCTCAATAAACTGTCACTACTGCATTAGGTGCCAAACTTGGCCTCTTTTCCACATCCCTTATTTTTATCATTAAATATACTTTTCAACAACAGTGATTATACTCCTATTAAGTAACATTTCTGAGCACTGAAGATATAGCACATGACTGTGCAGATGGAGAACATATGTCATGATTTCCATGTTTATTTACTTAGCAGCCCAGGGTGAGAGTCAGACAGTTTTTGGTTAACTTGAGAGCTGAAGCACATGCAATGGCTCAGGCCAGTAATCAGACAACAAAAAGTGGTGGTTTTGCCAATTATTTTTTTACATATTGTGAAACTAGTCCAAACTCTGTGTAGAGTTCAGTAAACTGTTGTAATCTTGATGTTATAGTTTCTACTTAATTCCTGGAATCACTACTGATACCCATGATTTACTGTGAAAAATGCCATAAATCCCATTCTCCATTCCTCATGCAAAACTCTTATGAAAACTGACAGGATTTCCTGAATTCTTTTAAAATGATTTAAATATGTAGATCAAAATAGTCTCGCTTATGGAAAGCAAGAGCACTGAAGAGAACAACTAGAACACTATGCTCACTATTAACTGCTGCTTGCTCAAGAAACATTTGGAGAAGTGACTGCTTCTCACTTCATTTCCTCCATTCTCCCTTGTCCTCCGCTCTCATCTCTTTGCAAGACATAAAGGAAGTCCTTAAGGACAGATCTGACTCTTGCTAAAGCAATGTCAGCTGCAATCAAAAGGGTCACCTTAGATTTGAACTGACAGAATGTGTTTTAAGTACTAAGTCCTGTGCCTTCCAACAAAGTGAACTTTACTACCGCAAAAGCTGTGGTAAAAAAGATTGAAGATAAAAAAGATTATGTTGCAGTACCACAACCAAATACACAGCCTTAGTCCCCAGTCAAACAAAGCTTCGTTCTGTGAAGAATCTCCATTAAAACATTTGTGAACAACACCTTTGCATCCCCCACTAAACAACACTAATCTGGTCTCCATCCCTTAGCCTCTCTGCAAAGACCTAACTTCCTGCAATGCAGGAGTTCTCCCATAAAGCAGGAATCCCTGGCTTGTGTTCATAAGGCCCCCTCTTGCTATCAATATCGACCAAACATGTGCTAAAGTAGCAACTTGTAACATCCAAAGGCTTTACTGAAGTACAGGTCTTTAAACTAGAATGAAATAGCCTGCTGCTGCTGCCAGAAAGGGAGCAGGGAAACAGCAGAGTGAGATTCTTTCAAGAACTGTCAGGTGCTCAGCCTCTCTGTACTGTGCTTCTGTAAAGTGAAACTGTGCTGTGTCCCACTTCTCCATCCTCTTCTCAGCTTCAAGGGTATTTTTTCCACCTTGAAGAAGCAGAATCACTTGTTCTCTTTCTAAAGGGCAGTGAGATCCTTTGAATGTTTTGGGATTAAAAAGGTCTGCCACACTTCTGGTCCCACCTTCTTTTCTAAATGCATGCCCTTTTTCTGAGCTCTTTTGCCATAAACAAGGCCATCTACACCTGCGGAGATGGAGAATAAGAAGGAGGGAACATTCTTAACTGCAACCTGAAGCAAAAAAAAAAACAAACCAAAAACCAGTAAGCAGCAATAATGATTAAATCACTGCTTAATGGACCTAAGACTTACGATTATTAAACCACTGATTTTTAGCTAGAAAATCTAGTCCTAAACAGCAATTGATTCCAATTAGTTAGATTCACAAGATCATTAATGCTGTCTAAAAATATCCCAGTTTTCCCTGAGTTGGAGCCAAGCTCTTGGCTAATTTCTTGCACTTTTGCAGACTGTGAACCAGTGAGGAATGAAAGCGACAGATGATAAACTACCTCTCTGACGTAGGAATGTAAGAGGCACTGCACTTTCTATTTCAACATAGGAGGCCTCCCAAAAATGACCTTAAAAGTAGTGAGAATAAATCAATCTCTAACATCACTGGGAGTGAAATTTAAGACGTTACAGACAACTTTGTGAAGCATCACATTCACAGACCTTGAACTTGTTACCTTTAATACATGTCTGTGCTTCAGCCTTGAGGCAAAAACCAGAAAAGTAACAGCTGTAATCCATCACCAGCATCTTGAGGGACAGGTAGTTAAAAAGAAGTGGGGGAACAAGAAGACAGTAAGGGGCTTCCCACATGTTCTCAGGGTGCAAGCTGCCTTCTTGCCTGTGACATAGTGGAAAGTGCCCAGGCAGCTGCTGAAGAACTGCTGGTGATGGTGAAGAGCTATCAGGAGAGTGAAAACAGCAGAATCCTGGAGGCTGGCAGAGCATGAGACCTCATTTGTCAACTGTAACTGAGGGCCATGCAAACTGTGCTCTTGGGGCCACAGTATAGCTTAGTACTGCCTTTAGGCCAAACTCATCTGGCACCTAGGCTAGGAGAGCCATTATTGTGGATGAGTACCAAAAAGGAGCATCACCGCTAAGTAGTGGAAAAGGTAGGAATGAAGGTAACCCTCACCTACTGTTACATTAAAGAGATACTGGCAGAGGGTGCCTCAGTGTCTGTATGGTGCTGTATTTTGTAAGGCATTGTATGTTGAACTTCCATTCAGAAATAAAAGAGAGCAAAATTTATATACGTTTTACTCTATAATTCACAATGACATAAAAATTGAAGTGAAGGGATTTGCAAGTGACTGCATATTTTGATCCTCACTATGTTGAGGCAAAGGCTTAGACTCTGAAAAGAGGGAAATTGAATATTTGCATTTCAGGTGACACTCTTTGCCAAGCTGACAACAGAAATAGGGCTAGAGAACCAGAGTATATTTAGGTATACAAACTAATACCTCTGTGAGACAGAGAATAATGGTAGTCCTAAAGAAACACCAGCTTAACTACATGTAGCTCTTCTGGTGTATAACCATGAGGCTTGTCAAGCATTCCTTACTTTCTGTGTTGACACCAAGACTCCTCAGAATAGAATCACAGAATCATAGAATAGTTTGGGTTGGAAGGGACCTTTACAGGTCATCTAGTCCAACCGCCTGCAGTGAGCAAGGACATCTTTAACTAGATCAGGTTGCTCAGAGCCCCGTCCAACCTGACCTTGAATGTTTCCAGGGATGGGGATCTACCACCTCTCTGGGCAACCTGTTTCAGTGCCTCACCACCCTCATTGTAAAAAATTTCTTCCTTATATCTAGTCTAAACCTAGCCTCTTTTAGTTTAAAACCATTACCCCTTGTCCTAATAAAACAGGCCTTGCTAAAATGTTTGTCCCCATCTTTCTTATAGGCCCCCTTTAAGTACCGGAAGGCTGCCCCAGCCCCAGAGCCTTCTCTTCTCCAGGCTGAACAACTCAGTCTCCCACTCTCTTTCTTGTACTTAGAAAAACCTAGTCCTGTGAACTGAGTTACTTGAAAGAGTAACTTTTGCAGCACTTCATATTCCTGCAGGCAAACCCTTCTTCCATACCCTCTGTCTTGAGACCTATGGCACCTCTGTGCTACAGAGGTAAAAAAGATGCAGAAGATTTAAACTAGTTAGCTGCTGCATTTATTGGTACTAGAGCACCTCTACACTGGCCTGGACTCCCCAGAGTGAGCACACACACTGTCGCTGCTGTAAGATGCACTGGGCCTGTCTCCTATGATGCTAAAGTTACTGCAGCAGGCTTTAACAGACTGCTGTCCCCAGGCCTATGTAGGCTTCACGAGACGCTCTGAGGGCAGCAGACAGGCAAAGCATGAAATGAGGGACAGAAAGAGAAAACACAGTAACAGGCCAACATTTTCCTCCAAAGCTCCAGGTGTTTTTACACAGACATTAAACTCAGAATATAAATATATGCCTTTAAACTAATGTGACTTAGAGTATTTCCAGCCTGTGTAGATGTAGGTGTTTCTGTGTTCCACCAGAACACTGATGTTTCCTTTCTCCATCTCTATGCAGTTTTTAATACCACCTATGTGTATTTTCAGGTAAGAGTTTTTCTAGGGGAACACAGTCAGAACGTAGCAAGCACTTTTCTGTCATAAAACCATAAAACTGGGGCTGAAGGGAAGCCTGCAACAGTAATAGGAATGTTATACTCTGGACTATTCTGTGAAGCCTTAACCAACTAACAGGCTGGAATTAATAGCAATAATCTGTGAAAAAAAACCATGTAGCATTAGCAGCTACAATGTTCTTGTACTTTACCTTCTGGCATTCTTGTTTGAGAAACAAACTACATGCCACAAGGAGATGGAAACTTTGCATGGGAATTTACTATGGCATTTACAAGGGAACACAAGTTGTTTGAACTTTTTGGGCCAAAACTCCACTTATTTTTTTTAGCTATCCTCAGAATGTTTCTTTTGCTCTCATGGAAAAAAAACCAGCAGATTTGCCTCATGGCCAGGCGAAGGAGCCAGATCTTTGGTTGTGACAACAGGGTGCAGCTCTGCATAAAAGCAGTACAGCTGCACACACCTACACGAAGATTTTGCCATTCCTCTATGCTTTACACTAATGAAAAACTGCAACTTAGTGCTTAATTGTATTGGTCTTTGTTTCAAATCTGTCAGGTCCAAACTATAACTAAATGATATGACTACAATTAGACTATATGATTAACTACATTATACACATTTCTGTAAAATTATCTTTCTTGACTCCCCCCCCGCAGAGGTCCATTAATTCTTCCCATTCTTGTGGAGGAAAACACTTCATATTTAATAAAATTCAGACTAAAGACAAAAAATTCAACTCCTCAAACTACCTTCAGATGTCAGCCCTACTAAAACATCTGCATTGGAAGTGTGAGTTGCTGGTCTGGCTTTGTTTTGCATGGTAACAAATTAAACCCTAGGGTTTTGGCCTGAAGAGGTTCCCATTTCTGTGCAGAGTCCTGATTTCTGTTTTCATCAACACACGAACAAAAAAAGGGGAAACCAATTTCCTGTTTGATGAAACTGATCTGTGTTGTTGCTTTCTCATTTTTAAGGGATCCGGTCACACTCCACCACGCAGTTGGCA
Organism: Ciconia boyciana; assembly: GCF_034638445.1. Classification (NCBI taxonomy): domain Eukaryota; kingdom Metazoa; phylum Chordata; class Aves; order Ciconiiformes; family Ciconiidae; genus Ciconia; species Ciconia boyciana. The sequence continues at coordinate 91,881,884 of NC_132937.1, read as the reverse complement.
CTGTTTCAGGGTAAGAAGGCTGGGCCATCTGCAGTAGATTTTAGAGTGACAGAAGAAAACAAGGCTGCTTACAAGACAGCAGATCAAACTGCTCCCATCCATTCTGGCTGTTAAGTACCTGGCAGATAGATTAAGCTTATCATAAAATGTCTACAGCCTATTTACCCTAATTCTGTTCCAAGCTGAGTAGGCTTTTGCCCCCTTTTCATCATCACGTTTTTTTCCAGCATACTCTTCTTGCTGCCCGCTGCCTTTGCTGGAGTGGTACCAGAATCTGCAGTACTTCTGGACCCCTGTGGCTGAAGAAACAGAGAATGTGCACAGCAGGAGGAAGCAAGGAGCATAGCTGCAGGGGACATAGAGAGAGGGCTTCTTCCCTGGAAGTGATTGTGAAATGATCTAAGGAACCTGCCAGACAATCTTCCACAGAGAGCACAGAGAAGTCAGCTGGACAGGACTGAACACAAGAGGTAACAGAAAAGCCATCTCATCCCTTCTCACTACTATCTTCCCTCTCTTATGATGGTGGTAGCCAAATGGACAGAAGGTAGTGGAAGAAACATCTATATTGCCTTTTGGATAAATATCCCTTGAAGGACTTTGTTTAGGTCAAAATCTGCAAACAAATGACTTATTTAGCTGTGGGTTATGACCTGATGCAAACTGCATTTTATACAAAATACTTGCTTCATATTGGAAAAGAAGTAAACAATTTTGTTTAAAATGTTGAAAGGAATAGTATTCACTCTTACAGAGAACACACTTCGCAATATTCACTGGCCTGGGTAGAGTCAATATCACAGCATAAGCAAGACAAGGATTTAAAAATAAAACAAAAATATTCCTACAGTCCATGTTCAATTGGATAACGATTCTGAGAGCTAAGAGTCAAATTTGTTTGACCAAGTGACAAACACACCATGTACAATCCATCAAACTCCAAATGCAGCGACAGCGACTCCTGATTTTGTCACATTAAGAGTGCTATGCTTCAGTCTGGTTAAATGAATCAGTCTGGTTAAATGAATCAGCTTTGACAAGACTTTGGGAGCAACTTAATGATGCTAGCAATCCCAATACCTATTCACAACCTCACAGGCACAGGCACTAAGGCTAAACCTTACGAGTTAATTGTAGCACAAATTATGTCCTGGGAATGACTTAAGTACTTAAAGGTGATGCTTTGGAGCCTTAGAGAGCCACTAAGGACAAAATAGTTAATTAAAACAAGCTCTAAGTCTCTTAACCTCTCTCCTCGTTTCAATAATTAATGATCTTTGCTGTATACTGCCATCTTATTTTATCCCTGATGCACTCTTTCAAGAATTTTAATTTTTTCTTCTCTAAGACAAAAGCTACTTAAAGGCTCACAGAATGCTAAGATGTCTGCTTTTAATTTGTGAGCCTGGCACAAGTTCAGGAATAATATGCGTGCGTGCGTGTCTATGAAAACATCCTGGCTATGTGTTTCTGAAAAGGTAGTAAAGGCAAGATGACACCATGTAATCCATAGGGGTAACCAAAGAATGTTGCAGTAAAAACCTTTTCATTAAGGGATTCAATGGACAGACAATTATTCCAGTAAGTGCGTGGTATGATGCAAGTCCCCATCCTGAAAATGATTCTCAAATCCTCAAGACCAGTCAAAGGCTTACCAAAGGCCTGTGCTAAAATGGTATGAGCCTAAACTGTTTAAAAATCTTTGACAACTGTCTGATGAATGTTTCAGGCAGTTAAGGAAGACATGTTCAGCACAAAGTTTGTAAACTACCGCTTCACCTTGGACTGCACAGCTGAAAAAGGATGTTTTCAAACCATGTAAAATCTCAATAGAGGTAAGGCAGCCTGCTTTTTACCCTGTCTAGGACTCAAGGCAAAGCCCAGGCTTAACAGTAAAGGTTTTCCAGTCATTTAACTAAAGGCTAAACCTATCTGGTGCTGCATTTACACTTGGAGCTTTCTTCATTGTGATAGCCGCCTGCAATGGTTATACTGTGGCCAAAGGACAGCTTGGGCGCTCCACGAAGAGTCTAAGTCTGATCGGCACAGAAAGCTGGAGACTATTTCTGTGTCATGTCTATTTCTATTCAGAGCACAGTTTCTGCTCCTCTCAAGCCCTCCAGATGGCTGATTTTTCTCCTCTAATTGCACATAAGAACTTTGGCCAGAGGCTTTATTTTCATGACATTCTGAGGTGACCAGGACAAGTCACTTCCGAGATAAGGAAAAAAGGGTAACTTGTGCATCACTTCCCAACTTTCCATCAAATTTATTTCAGAAATAGCTCTGTACTTAATACAAAAGAAAGAGCCTGTTTTGGCATAGAAACTTATTTTCTAAAGCCTCAGACGACATCTAGTTGGAAAGGATGAGATGTTTTTCAATACTGCATACAGACGTAAAATTACACTTCTGCTTTTCTGGTCTGCACATGTCAAAATTGAATCTGGGTTTTCACCTTCACCCTTCATTTTTAAAGAATTTCCTCAGAAATGGTGCCGGTATACACAGAAAACTTTTCTGTTGATGTTTTTTGGTTAGTTTTAGGGTTTTCTTTCTCTGCTACAGTTCAGTTTGAAATGCAAAGGAAACAAGCTACATGGTGCAGAGTTAGAAAAATTCTATACCAATGAAACATCATTATCCATATTAGCTATCATATTACTTAAAATTTTTGCTTTTGCAACAGAAGATCTTTGTAAGTTGATACAAAAGGCCTGGAGAAGAGAGAAAAATGAGTCACTCAGTTCCAAGGACTTGACCCAAAACTCATTAACACTACTGGAAATACTCTTATTCACTTCAACAGGCTTATCAAAACTAAGGATATTGTTAAAAAACCACCAGTAGCTGCACACATCATTTGTTTAGGTGAAAAAACCTGTACCAAATTGACCAAGAAAAGCTCCTTTTTTACAATTTTGCAAGCAAAGCCATTGGTTAGATGTTAAAACATTCACATTTCTATAATGGTCTGGAAAGCTCACTGTCTGACTCTGGAGTTTGTTAAAGATTTTTTCTGATGGACTGAATCTGGACTAAAATTCCACTTTGGAAACTATGAGGTTCACATAATCTTAAACAAAACAACAATCCTCCACCAAAACAAAAGAAAACCCTCAAGCAAGTCTGCATGATCTGCCCCACCTGAGTTGTGAATACTTAGATTCCAAAAGAAAGAAAATGAAATCCCAACCTCATCAGGATTTTTCCTACTTACATCTATGAAATGTATACTTAAAAAAACAAATTGTTTTGCTACTGTTTCCCTTCAAAGGCTTCACATGGGGAAAGCAGATCATAGAGGTTTTACAGTACCGTAAGAAACACTTCAGTAATTGACAAAATCTGTTATCACTTCATACACACCTTGCCTTAGGAACCTTTTCGGTATCACTCTGTGGGTACAAGGTCATAAGGCTTCAAGGAGTAAACTCAGCAAAAGAAGCTACCACTGCCAGAAATGCCTCATCCTCATAAAGCAGGTTGTGCAGGTGGGAAACAAACTACTTTGGTGCCAGAAGCCACTTAAAATGCAAGCAAAACTACTGTAGTATCATGCAAGCTAACATTCACTTTTGTCAGAGTAATTCCTACCAAAAAAAACCCCTCCTGACATGAAGAATTTACTGTCATTATGCTTTTAAATTACCAGACCAAAGAAATTTATCTCTATTGTGTGCTCCATTTTGAAAATTCTTGCAGCATCCAAATCCTTTTCTTACTCAGTCGTTGCTTTGCTTCCTACAGCAACAAGCAGGAGAGTCTCTACCTGAATTTCCAAAAGCAAAGCAGGAAATACTGGGCTTCAGTATTTCCTGCTTCAGTATTTGTATTCAGTATTTGTATTTCCTGAAATACAAATTTTTGAGAACGCAGATTTCAATGTAAAAAAATCTGGAAGAGCATGTCTGCATGCTTCCAGATGTATTTATTTTCCACACAAAATATTAGTAAAAGCCATATTCCTTCAGTCTTTAGGCAAATAATAATTATGAATGTTTTTGCATTATTTTTTGAAGTCTTAAAAAGGTTTTTTAAAAGATAATTAACCTACTAAACTTCCATTGCCATCTCTATAGCACTTGCTTCCTATATCCACCTTCCTCATCCACTTGTCTTCCAGTACCCTCAGTGGAAAACCAGATTGATTTACATTTCTCCTGTACTTACCTTACATGATGTTATGATACCCTCACTAGAAAAACACACTCATTTACATTTCTTCTGTATTTAACCATCACGATGTTATGCTCAAATTGTTACCTATAACGAGTCAAACAAGATTTATAAGAAAAAGAAAAAATACACAGAATGACAGCAAGGAATGTTTTTGCCAGTACTAATTAGGCATCAATTCACTGTTGCTTAGTCATGGGTATTTCGCATCCTTCCTCTTGGTTTAGATCCCTGCTTTCTTGTTTTCTCTTCTTACATGTCAGCCAGTCATTTTAACACAGTATATTCACAATAGAATCTCTGCGTATTATCACAGACAAAAAGCCCCTGAAGAGAGGCTGGAACAGAAGAAGGCTCCAGTCAGGGGAAGCATTTTTTGAAAGGAATAAATTACAAATAGAAGAGTAAAGTATACAAAGGTATCTCATCCCCCAAAAGGGTTACAGAAAGGGGTTCATGATTAGACAACTGTTAAGCAAAAGGGGAAAATCACTGACTGACAGGTGTTGTATGTACACAGAGCAAGGGCTCTCCAGTCAAGCTTTTCTGTCTCTACAGTAGATGAGTCCAATTCCAAGTCTCTCCAAACTGCCCAGGTTTTGTAAGCTTTAATTAATGCTTCATTAAGCATGTGCATCCCAACTTCCTTGCCCAGCTGTAATCCAAGTTTTTCCAACTCATCTTGTTTAAAATTTTTATTTGCTTTCTTCTTTTTTGTTATCAAGATCTGCAGGTTTATGTGGCACAAGTTAACACAATAGCATCCATTTGACATTTTCCTCAAGGAGATGCTCCTTTTTCAATTTGCCAGTTTTCAATGGCTGCAGGTCTCAGGAGCAGCATTCTTTTACTCAGAGCTAAGCTAGAACTGCAAAGTATTTTTCTGATTTAGAAATTTAAAAAAATGGAGAGAAGAGGAACCAAAAGAGGAACTCCTGTCCAGTTTTAAGATGCAGACTCAATAGATGAAAGCATGAAATGGCACTGCCTTGTGAGACAGCAAGAAACTAAGTTCTATGAGCTTGAAAATCTGCAGTTCTGTGAACTAATACAAACCTTCAGATTCAACAGACAAATTTAGCCCGAGATTTTACTGTGACTGGAGACATTTTGTACACTCTCTTTTTCACACTCCCTTTCTTGCTCTCTTTTCCCTCCCTGTCTGTCAATTACTAGTGGAATCTCAGACTGCTGCTGGTGGTTTTCCTCCAGATCCATGACAGGCACCCGCTGAAGAGTATAGAGCATGTTATGATATGTGTTGTTAACTTTGGATGCCTTGGGGCTTGGAGGCATCTTGTAAACTTAGTGAAAATTTCCACGTACGGTATGACAAGTTCAAGATAGTTGGCAAAGCTTCATTGAGCCAGGAACTCCTACAGGAAACCTAAAGAAACACCTCCCAAAAAGGAATATTGAGAAAGGGTGACCCAGCTTCCAGGGGGCAGAAGCTCCTATCAAAAGTAAGGGAGGAAGGACACAACATGGCAGAAAAGATGTTTAGCTTTCTTTGACCAGGCCATTGGAATCACCACTGGAATTAAAGTTCTTCCTGTCTGACTAAGAAAAGAACTGCTGGTAATATATTAAACACTTTTTTTTTTTCCTAACTAGAAAGCTATCCAACTTATGAACATCAGGTTTTGTTTTGCATTCTCAACAGGAACAATCCTGAAAATCTCATGGAAAAAAATGCTCAGCTGAAAATTGTGTCCAAAATCCAAGAAACCACAAAACGCAAATCTCCCCTGCCCTGCTGGACCTAAATTTCCTCAAAGTTTAACGTCTTTTCAGTGAAATGTGTTCTGAATTAAAATTTGTAAAAAAAAGTCGAAGTTTTCACATTATTTCAGGTTTCTTTGTAAAGGCTCTTTACAGGTCTAATCCATGTGCTGTTTCGTATACAAGACTGTTGCCATAGTGGCTGTGCAGATGATAATTTATAAGCTGCATACTCCTAAATCAAAGCCTAGGCAACCTATTGAATACTCACACATATGGTGAAATTCTCTTCAATAATTATACGCAAGTAGTGGACCAAAGATAAACAAAAGAAGGAATAACGAGCATAGACTACAAGTATTTCCTTTACTAGTTCTGCCCCGCCATCTGCACATCATCTTCATGGATACCTTGTGCTGCAAAAATGGGGTCCACATGTTAGATAAAAGAAACTACTCATTTTAAGACAACAGTTTCCTGACCTCCCCAATAACTTTGATTCTGCTTAGGAGGTAACTGATGAGATGAACATGATGGGTATCATCCTTTAGTTGCATCATCATGAATGTAAAAGGTCATCCAACCCAAGAGCCCACTTAAAAAAGAACTTTCTCTGGAGTGTCTTGCCAAAAAAAATGTGTGAAAAAACTGTGTTAAAGACATATTTCCTAACTTCCTAAGACAGAGAAGAAGATACAAATGGAGATCTGGACATTTATTTTACTTTTCCATGGAACAAGCAGTTGCATTGAACAGCCCACCTTTTTATTGGTGGAATGGAAGACACAGTCTTAGATAGTGGAAATCACAGATTCATTTTTGCTGACCTCTATTTTTGTTTGGTTGTCTCCAGTTTGAAAGTCAACATTTGTGATCAAGGAAAGGAAGGAGAAAAAAAAGTGAAGCATTATTGAAGAGGAGGTGTTTATGTACTCTGCAATACTTGGGACTGGTTATGATACTGCCTCTGTTCTTCCTCTTTCTCCCTTCCTTTGTCACAATTGTCACAGATGTCTCTGCCTGCATGAGGCTGCTAGTGCGGGCCAAGAAGCTTTTGTTTGGTTTGCTTTTTAAAGTAGAGAACAGTCAGTCTGTTCTTCTTTCTGTGGCACATCATCAATAATATTACAAAGAACAGGAGGGGGACACTGAAGCCAGTTTCTGCTTTTCAGCACAAAGCATGCAGCTCCTATTTTCTTTTACGGAAGCTTTCTACAGAGTGTTTTCAGGTAATTAGGAACATAAAGAACGGTTACAATTTTTACATAGTTATTCTGACACCTCACATTTAAAACCATAAACAACAGTAAGGTGGTATAATGGATAAGCACAAGACCATACAGAAAACAACCACAGAAAATAACTAAAATAGGAAAAGGAACATATACATTGCAGAAGAACAATCTCCAGTCTTAATGAAAACTCTTTAATAAAAGCTTTAGTGTATTAAGTAAACACAGGCTAGTAGAGTATCTGCAAGTTTAACCGATCAAAAGCTAAAAGCAGTCCAATTAAAATGTAAGTCCTGTCACTGCAAACTTGCCAAAAGTCCCCCTGCACATTATACAGTGAAGAAAAGTTAAGATGCATTCTTAAGATTCCTTATGCTTTACAAATCCACAGCTATGCTCAGCTGGGAAACGTTTAAAAAAAGAGGTTGGAATCCTTTTCAGAATAAAAGATTTCAAAATATGCTGTTTTTCCTTTAAAGAACACATGTTGCCTTTCGTTTCTGTCCATCTTAAAGAAGAACACAATAGTTGAGCAGCACAGACATATTTTAGAGAACAGGCTTGAGTCACTCAGGTCAAATTCTCCCTAAAATATATGTATGCATCTTCAATTACCTTCATATATACAGCAGATGGCTGCAATCATCAGTTTATTTGCACTGTATCTAATACCAACCCCTTTTAAAAACTTATTTTAGAAGCACCTGCTGATGATGTCTAAATGAAACTTTCCTCTGCAGCTGTGAAGTACCCATTTAAAGAAATAAGACTTTTATCATTTTTGGTGGCACTCGAAAGGTATGCTCACCCCATCAAAAGATCCTTTCATGTAAAAAGGGTAACTCTAAAATGATAGGCCTGCTGTCTTTAGGAATAGCCCAAAACAATATTTAATGATACAAGCTATTGATAGATGCAGAAATGCTGTGTTTACTTTGTTCAATAGGTTACTAGGGCACTGAAGGTGGAGGAAATTGATTTGAATTACAAAAGAAAAAATTAAGATGAAAACTTGATTTTGTCTGAAACAATTTAAAACTACAACTGAAAATAAGGAAAATGGAATAGTGTATCTTCATTTAGAGTTAATTGAGCACACAAGGAAGCTGCACCCACTTACATCAAATAGGATTCTGATCCAATATGCCAGTGCTGACATTGACTCTTATCTACATTCCTCTACTCATGCTGCACTCAAAACCCAATGAATTCCTGCTTACCTACTTCTCTTAATACAGAACAAAAGAAAGATGCTCCAGAGGCACAAGGTGAATTACAAGGTGATAACTGGCAGGGAGTATAATACAACTCATCAACTTCCCAACACAAACACTGGGGTTTCTCAGTCCATTCTTGCACTGGTGACAGACAACACCGATCCCCCATCATGGGCTTATGTATAGTTTGGATCCCTCAGTGTATCCTCATAATCCTGCTCGTGCAGGCATACAGCCATCACAGTCTCCATTAAACCTTCCCCTGAAGGAATTCTTTAGCTTCTAGTCACAAACCTGCCTGTGTCTATTCTCTGAACAGAACTACCAACTCTTACAAGTTATATCAAGAGACTCTCTATATGTAATGAAAATCACATTTAAAAAAGCAGCATGGCCCTCATAAACAGCTATACAACCATGATCCATATATTCACCACACTTAGTTCACATCTCATGAGGAAACATCTCATGAGAACTGTGATACACAGAATATAAGTGAGAATATGAGAATACAAACAAGATCAAAACTAATACTGTATTTTGCTTCTAGTTGAGAAATGTTTCATTATAAGTACTCCTTTTGTCCAGCTCACAATACAAATATAACAAAGTCCAGATATGCTCTGACAATTTTGAAACTTTTGTCCTAGAAAAATCAATGGAATTGGATAAAACCTGCATACATTCTCTGACAATAAAGATCTGTAAATTGTTGCTATTTCAACTATAGAGTTTGAATGCATACTAGTAAAAGGACCTGTCCAAAAAGGAGTAACATCAACAATCTTAGCAAAATGTGATGACAAATTTCTGTTTAATGACTCAAATGCCTTCTTCCTCTTTAGTAACTGAATGTCAACGTGAGAGAATTAAAGAACATTTAATTGACTGTAAATTTCGCCAAGGATTTATCCTGCAAAGATCCACATATACAGCCCCTCCCCAAACAGGAAAGTTTATGAAAGTTCAAAAAGTGATCAGCAAAATTAATGAAGGAAAAATTTACTAAGAGCACTTGACTGCAAAAGACATTACCTCAGACTCAGTAAACTCTAGTCACAAATTGTTGGTGAGCTGTGTTTTAGGAAAGTTTTACTGTGCCAGAACATTTGTCCTATTCTTACCTCTTTCCTGTGCACCTCTTCGGGCTGTTGCTGGAGACACGGTACGAGGTGAGTTTGAGTGCTAGAGCTATTCTATGCCTTCAGCCAGAGAGAGTTTTCCAACAGCCTCAAATGCATTCTGATCCCGGTTCACAGCCATAATCCCAAACAGAGCTTTTCGCTCTCAACTAGATTAGCCATGTATTCAGGGCATACAGAGAAACCCAAGCACTGAGACATAAGACTCACCTGTGCATTCATGTTGTAGTCCTTTCCCATAGTATCCTTTTTCACAGATGCACTCAAACTGGCCAGTGTGAGTGCCGCATTTACAGCTTGCCATGATGTCGCAGCAGTTTTCATTTGCCTCACAGAGATAGGAACAATGCGATATATCTTCTTGGATATAGCTGCCAGAGGGCAGGTCTGAAATAGTATCAATTTATTAACAAAAAATCCAAATAAAAGTCCCTCCACAGCCTCACATTATGTCATTAATGAAATGTTTCTTAAAAACCCTAGGTTCCAGTTCTAAGCAGTAGCAATGGCAGCATGAAGCAAAGCCTTGCTACACTCAAAATGTAAAAAAAATTTAAAAATCAGTGTTCTTATTCTGGAAAAAGGCTCATTGAAAACCACGGTGCAAAGATCCTCAAATTTTCTCATTTGGCTTCATTTGAGTCTAACACTGCCAGAATGCAGTCTCACTCCCAACAGAAGCTGCTGAGACAGCTTTTCCCGGCTTTGGTGGATGCCATCTTTGGCATCACGAGAGCATTTGGTCACGGCATGTATAACCAGCTGGTTATATTAAAAAAAAAATCTTTCCCTTGGCACATTCACATAGACCAATTAAACCTTACCTGGAACAAACAGAGTGGCAGTAAAGCACACTACTTATGTAAAAGTAGCATGCTTTAAAAAATTAAACGTAGCAAATAAATGCTAATGGCTAGTCTGATGCATGTTCTAAGCTTCAATCAAGCAGCACTGGCTTACAAATGAAGGTCTAGTCATGTGTTCTCACTTGCTAGTCTAAACTTACTCTATTTTTCAGGAAGAACTTTTTTTTAGAATACAGCAGATTGAAAAAGGATAAAACCACAGTCCAAACTCTCTTTCCACCCCTTGCTCTTTCTAGTTTTACTGGACATATAGGGTCATAAATATAAATCTTATTTATCCTTATACACAGAGATCTAAATCAGTTCTGAACAGGCTAGCTTTTGTTGCTGTGTAAAATACCAGGTACTAAGACTAGTCCTAAGGTGTGTACTAGGTGCCTCTTTTGGACAACCATGTATCTGTCTACAAGGTTCATCTATTCAAGCAAAAGCAACACTGGGCCAAGATCATGGTCTGTTCTTTGTGGACAAAATGAAGAGTTGAATGGAGGTAAGTACGTATGTACCAAGGAGGAGAATTTGGCTCACATTTTGTTGATGATGAGTTAGTCAAACAAACAGTTTATCCTTTTACATGAGGAATGAACACCTCTGCTAGAAAGGAAGAGGGAAACAAAAAAAAAAGGAATCAACACTACATGAAATGTAATTACAAGACAGTACTGGAGATTTTTCTATTCAGGCCTCTCTGCTCTTGGTAGATTTCTGAGGTTAGTACATTAATACCTTCATGAAGAGCCCTGCGTGCCAGAGCTTCAAACTCAGTAAAACTGTGAAGAAGGTAACAGTGATCTTCTTTTGGATGGGATGCCATGTCATTCAGTTCTCGGATATTCCCCTGCCATATCCCGAAGGTGAAGATCTCCACTCCAAATTCACGCAGGGATGCTGCAACGGGTCTTGGGTCTCCCCCATTGGAATATCCATCAGTAATGAGAAATATCACCTTTGTGGCATTTCCACGGGCATGCCGTAATATTTGCTGGAAGAGAAAATGAAATTGCACACCTCAGCAAAGGGATAGCAGTGGTTGATCTGTACACTACTTCCTCCATGATGTGGCTCCTTTTATTTGAATTATACAGCTAGATTAAGTCTTTGCAAGACCACTCACTATAACGAAGATCAACCATCTGCAAGTAGAGCCTGTGACTAGACAAGGCCAACCACTCAGTCACACTTCAGATGGTCACAGTCTGCACAATCACAGAAATCATGACATGATCTGAAATGAGACACTTTTCACACTAAGTCACCCAGGTGTCAGACAGCAATGATCCTGACCAGTGCTTTAGCAACTTCGTTCAGACTGCAGTTTGAATAGGTAATACAAACACTGAAAATCTAGTGCAAGACCCATGAGACCAAAGTTCAGATGCTGCCAACTGTCTCAGTGCCATGGGAGTGATGTGGATGCATATCAGCTGCCAGTTTGGTCCATGTTGCTTTTCCATTCAGCACATGAATGCCATTTGGTTCCAAACTTGCTTGACTGTTCGGGTAGGTGAAAACTCATCAAAGCCCACCATGAAAATGTGCTGCAAATGTGCTGCAAATCGTGGCACACCCACTCTCATTATTATGGCTTTCCCTATGTAATTTATGGACAATTCCTCTACAGTTTGTAAGGGGTAACTACGAACAAAAAATATTTTATTAGGGATTATTTTGCTCAAAAAACCCCACAGATCTATTGGAAAAATTGTAGGGACTGACAGATCAACAAAAGGTGAAGAATCAGTCAAAACCACAGATAGAAATGTTGAAAACAGCTCTCACACGCAGTATCAATCTTTTATACGAGGAATCTATGAGCGGTTAAAGCTTCCACTGTGATTATCTGGCCACAGGCCCATGAATTTTTTATTTCCACATGTTCCTTCCCACCTTTCTGCTACCTTTTCCTCATCTAAAAGGTGAAATCTACCAAACTTCTGGGAAACAAAACTGGCCGTGTCATTCTCTTCCCATATAAGGCAGATGGGGAAGAGTTATTTACCCATTAAGCCCACAAGAAATTTAATAGTGTATGCATAGACAGAGAACATGCCACAGAGCAGGTACATATATGTGCATGGGTATGAAGGAAAAGGTAGTGAGATGGAAGAGATTCTTCAGAACAGCAGTCTTTAAAAAAAAGCATGCCAGATACCTGATGTGCAATGCAAAAATATAGCTGTGCCCGATGAGGCTTCATAAACCTCTCTCTATGAAAGCAAGTTTAACAGGCTTTAGAAACAGATGAGAACATGGGATTAGTTAGAAAAAAGTTCCTACTTATTGCCAGGCTAGTAAACTATAAATAAAAAGCAAAGAATTTGGGTATATCTCCTATTAAAGAAGCTTCAAAAGAGTGACCAGGCGCAGGATGACTTGCTTCCCTAAATGCACGCTCAGCATGCCTCCTACAGTCAGCTACTGAATCACTACCAGCACAACTGCACTAGAAAGCTGGAAACAGGAAAAACAAGTAGTCCTTAAAACTGTAATTTTATGCATGGAAAACAAAACCCAAAGTGTGACAACAATCATTAGCATTTCCTATGGCATCATGCATTCAAGGATTAAATGTCAAGTCACAGACAACAGTTATCAAGTTTAAGCAGGTAATCAGTTGAAAAAAGAGAAATAAGTGACTAAAAGAACACTCAGTTCTCTTTATTGTGTGCAAACTGCTTGCTCCTAAGAGATCCAAATCCTTCTATCTGTATCTCCCACCATGGTGACTGCTTTTCTGTTGGTGATACATTTTTGTTTTTCTTGCAAGTCTGAGGTAACAAATATGATCTAACATATTTTAATGTCATCTTATGTTTTGATCCACTAAATTAAAAGGCCCACTTCTAATTTATTGTTAGTCTCCTCCCAACAAGCATTTGGATTGTGGGTTATTTTAACCCCAGCACAGCATTCCCCATTTGTCCCTGTTAAATTGTGCTTTTCTCCCTTACAACAGTTTGACAAGATCATTTTAGCTTGTCCGTCATGGCCTCAAAACCTGCCCACAGTCCCTTCCACCCTGCTGCCATCTACAGATTTAAGGATCATTCCTTCTAATACTTCACATGAAACATTTGTGGCAATACTCAGCAGTGCCTGAGTGAGGACATGCCCCACAGATTTCTGCCCATTTCATCCTTCCAGTCTGACAGTGCACTACTGCTAATTACTCTCCGCGTACATTTGTTCTTGGACGACAGGCAGAGCACCTGCAAAAATGCGATGTTAACCTGCTATGGACTAGAAACCACCCTATGGAGTTACCACTCCCATAATTAGCCACAGTCTGTCGGGGTGTAAGTAAACACTGGACCACCACCAATCTACTCTTGGTGGCCAGTTGCTATCTGCAGCCCTAAAGCAGAGGATTGTGAAGGTGTACTTTCTTTTTCCTCTGTGAAGTTCCTCTGTGAACTTGCGTAGAAGGAATTAGATGCAGACTTTCAACTTGGTAGCATGCAAATTACTACCATGTTTACTTCAATAATAGATTGTACCATGCTACAATCAATACAACAGACCACATTTGATAGACCTTCGAATAATACTCCAAAAATCATGTCTTTGTATGATGAGTAGTAAATGTATTTAAGCCACCCTTAACCAACACAAATTCGAAAAAAAGAGATAAACTGAGTTGAGTAGTTTTATTACAAAATCTTAAAGTAAGACTTATAAAGTAAAATTGTCTGGCTTTCAGCTCAATCAAAAACTTACAAGTTAGGCCAGTCCAAAGAACCTGCAGAGATTTTGTAACCTTTCTCAGTGAGCCAGGCCACATTTCAGGACAATTTGATTTTGTGTTGGCAATTCATTGATTTCAGGTAGATACTAAACAAAAACAAGCACACACACCATAAATCAAAGCACACACCATTGGCACCATGGTCTGAAAGACTGCCAAGCAATGTGTTGCTGTTGAGCTTGGTTTCATTACTACTTGTATGCAAAACCCAAAGGGAGTGAAACCAAGTTCTCTTGCAGACACAAATACCCTTCACAAACCAAAGCTATTGTTCCTCATGTTGCTTAAGTCCTAAGTAGAAAACCAGAATGAAGTGAAAAAACAGAATGAAATGGAAAACTAGAATGAAAAGAACCAGGAAGATAAAGACAAGGCAGAATAGTAGGAAAATACAAATGCCTCATTTCAAAATGCATTCTGAAATGGATGCTCTAAGACAAGTGGCACTGCAAGCAGAGAGGGTGGTGCTATTTATGATTAATACATAAAATTAACATATTTAGCATTAACTGTGCTATTTTAAAATAGAATGTAAGCAACTTAAACTTCTATCCAACTTCTTAAGTATTCAGGCTGAAATTTTCCACTCAGGATGTTTGTCTCAAGCTGTTTCAGTGAAAATGGCTTTTATTTCAAAAAACAAGATGAGGAAAAACATATGTTCCATGCATACTTATTTGTTTTTTGCAACCGTAGCATCTCTGAGCTTTGCAGAAGGAACTTTCAATCTGCAAATCACATTTATAACAAAGGTGGAAAAATAGGCCCCAAATACATGCAAGTTGTGGAACTTGTGTAACTGAGGAAGAACCAGAACTTGTGCAGGGTTAAGAGGCATAATGGAGATTGCCAGTGCAATGCTCTGAAGATCCCACCTGCATGAAGCTTGCTCTAGCAGAATATGATTTCAACTCGCGATTATGTCATAACACTTACAGACGGGGGAACAAAGCTTAATTTTGGCAGGACATAGCTTTGCAATTTCAGTAATATCCTTTCAGTACTGTTTCCCTCTGTGCATAGTACAAAGCTGCACAAACTTTGCAGACGAAGGTAGTGGACGGCATTACAGATTGCTCTAGTTTTTCAGCAAGTGATACTTACAATACGTAGCAATCAAACTTCTGTATTTTCCCTAAATACAGGGACATGTCTGTATGGCCAATGAACAAACTAGCTTGAGCCCCAGCAGTCTAGCCAGGACACCACGGATCTCAGAAAGGAGTATTTAATTCTGATTAGTAAATTAGCAGGGATCTCCGCTCTACAAAACTTGACTGCCACCAGAATGCCCTCTGAAGCTGCTGTGCAGAGTACACAAATCCTCCACGTCTTTCCGTGTGATCAAGAAACGTTCCCTGGCTGTAGGTCCCGTGAACAATAGGCTTACCAAGGGCTTACCAAGCCCTCTTAAAAAATGGGGGTCGTCGGTTACAGTAAGTGGGAAGCATCAGGAAATGACCATTTCTGCGGGGTAAATATCCCTTAGCTACATGACCCTGAGATAAGGCAAGCAGTCAACAGCTTTTCTGTCCTCTGCATCCGAAGTGCAACCTCCTCTTTGGGGCAGCACTTCTGTCACACACAGACACAAACTGAGCTAACAGGTAAGAGAGCACGAAGCAGTCTTGAGGCACCAGTGGATTTGAGTAGAGAAACAGACAAGCGAACAGACAGGATTGCTACATACTGCCCCTAGAAATCAAAACAAAACAAAGCCACTGCACGGCTTGGCCCTCATGTCTTGCAGCTGTAACTCTAGACACAGAATCCCTGCTATATAACAGCAGAGGAAAAGAACAAGGGAAAGAAAGAAATACTCAACATTGGGGGGGGGGGGGGGAAGAGACATAAGTCTATTTTTAAATCATCTGTACATGTCTGGTTGTCCAGTTAGTGTTATGTTCCTTTCTGTGAAAGGACAGTGACATAAGGGACAGGCCACCATCCAGAGCTGCTGACAATCCAAGTAACAGTCTGCATTGCTCTGCCTCTTCTCTCCATTATTTGTGTGGAATTTCACATCATTTTTGTTTCCCTTAACCCTGACTCACACTCCTCTATTCTGAGACACGTCTCTCCTTCCCTCCCCAGAAAGCAGTTTTGAAAGCCGTTTTGTTCCGAACAGAAATTTAATATATTTTACATGGCTGTTCACTTAAATCCTAAACTTGTAAGCACATACAGAGGTGGTTCCATGTATTTAACCAGTCCCCACCAACTTCATGGGCTGTATCTACATAAAGATGACTTTTTTTCATGACAAGGCTCTGCAGTCCTTTCATAAATTATCAGGTTCTTCAATAAATCAAGCTTAAAAGCCCACTAAACAGTACTCAGAAGTTAAAAGGATCCTGAGAACCTGTTTCTTTGTTATGAATATCCACATCTGCTTCTGATTTTACCATCAAATGAAACTGAGCACCAGCCATAACTCAAAATAAGGTGCTGAACGACCTGTTCAATTGAGAACACAGCCCCTTTGGTCACTACTATAAATTAATAATAAGGGATAAGTACAAACAAAACAAAACAATTAATGCTTTTGTTGATTGCAAAAGAAATGCATGGGGCCACTAGAAACACCTCGTCTTTGACCATTTTAGTACCGATTTTCTTGTCTACACATCTTTCACAGGAGTGATAGATCAGTCAGTTTCAGTAATCCTTTCAGATCTTAAATAAAACATTCTTTTCACATTAGCAAAAAGTTATTACCATCTGTATTGTATTCAGTCTCTGTTTAGTGTGTACAAATATCTGGCAGACTCGCCATTTTCTTTGTGCCAATAACAGCCTTTAGAATTAAAAAATGAGGTCTTGTGCAATAAAAAGTTGTCATACAAAATCCTCCTCTAGAAATTCACTACTGTAAGGCAAAAAGAAATCCTATCAGTACAGTCACAAAAACAGCTAAACCTCTAACTTCTGTGGTTTTAATATTAATACAGAGTTTGTAATACAAAATTAGGGGATGAGTAGAATCCAAGACCAAAGACTTCTTCAGCCATTTGACAGCCACAGCAACAATGTCATCAAAGGTTCTTTGTTACTGCCGCAGTTATGTGTTCTGCATCTAATCCGTAAACATTTGATCTTGGGCCTCATCTCTGTCCTTACTCAGTGTTTTGCTTTTACAGAAGATTTTGATCATACAGAATTGGCTATTAATATATCTGTCTAAAGGGAAACAAACTGAAATGGGTTAATCTGTCTCGCTTTACAAACTAAGCCTTAGCCATTTTACGCACTGAGCCATTCAGCTCTGCTATACCAGTAGACCACTTACACTGAATTTGTTTTCACCCTAGGAATTATGTAAAATCTACACACCATGGGATGAGCTCTGAATACGAGACAATTCTTCTTCCCAGAGGATGACTTATTCAGTATAAAATAAATAATTCCCATTTTATAATATTACAGAATTAATATAACTATATGTAATACATTATTTAATACGCTTAACTTTAATACTTTAACACTTAACTTTAGTACACTATTAAACTTATATTAAAATGAATAAAATACACTTTATTACAAAAAACACTGCATAGATTTGATCTATATATTTAGCAGAATATTAAAACAGGATGTCTTAATTTCTCACGGATGGCTTCAGAAGCGGATCTGCATGTCATTCACGAAGGGAAATGGCAATGCTAAATCCTTTTGTGAGGCTCACCCTTTGTTTCAAGGTTCCTTTGCTTTCATCCTTCCTGCAGGTAAAAGTCCAAATCTGGAAATTTTATGTAAATAAATATTCTGGAAAGAAAAAAAAAAGATCAGTACTGGGATCAACCACAGCTTTTGGTGGAGTTGAGGCATCTTATCACTGAATCCTGTGGAATCCTATGGAAGTTGGTCATCTCACAAAGCTGGGGGGTGACAAATACTGTTCCCCTTAATCATGATACAAATGTTATTCCTCTACATGAAAGAGCTGGCTATACCTCCTCAGTCCCCTCTCTAAAACAGCAAAGGTCTGATTTCACCACCACCTTTTCTTTTGGTTGCTGAACACTGCTACTTTCACCGCTCCACTCAAATAAATCTTATCGCCTCTTTAGGTTTCGTTGCCCTGTTCAGGAGAGGAACTAAAAGATATTCCACAGTCAGAGGTTTTGGTTTCCAATTGTTACGTTTCACCACTTTCTTCTGCACTGCTACACAAGCTCTAAAGAATTAGCTATTACCTATATAGAAGAAATTAACTAATATAAAAGCTTTCCTTGAATATTTCTCTCGCAGGAACTGCACTCATAATTCAAGGAAAAGATATATCTATGGGATTAATCTGTATATTTAAATAGTGCTATGTGTAATAGGCTGTTGAAGATAATGACTGAAAATAAATTTAAAAAAACAGGAAAAAAAAGGTTATTTAAAATACAGTGATGTCATGCTGGTCTACTCTTGTATTTCAATGACTTTCACTTCACTTAAATAATGTACTAGCTCTACCAATTATTTTCTCATGGTTAATTTATGCAACAATGGGTGGGTCATCAAAATCACATCCTTAATCTATGCATGTAACTTTCCATCTTTCCTATCCTTCTCATCCCCTCTATCTTCAACCTTCATCTTTTCTTTCCACAGTGTCACCCTCCCTGCATGTAGTCATCTTCCACTTGTCTTTTATCCTTTTCAAACTTACATGTGGTTTTTGCATAATTGAGAAAGAACTTTCCAGCCTCTTGTCAGTAACAAAGTGCAAGATTCCTACTATATTATTTTTTTTGCTTAGCCACAACACTTACCTTCCAAGCATCCTAAGTAACTGGCAGGTATGACCTGCATAAGTCTGACAACTGAGTCAGACATCTTCACTCCATGGATCAAAGCACACAGGTAAAAAAGCCAGGCACACTCATGGCCAGGAAATGTAGGGACATGTCATCTGAGGAAAGACTGACAGATCTAGTATTGTTCAGCCTGGAGAAAAGAAGGCTTGAAGTCCTCTTATCCATGTATGTAAAAACTTAATAAGGCGGGAGTAGACACGATAGATCCAGACTCTTCTAATTGGTAGCATGAGGCAAGAGGCACAAACAGAAATACAGGAAATTCCACTTAAGCAGAGGAAACAATATTTTTACTAACAGGGTGATCAACCATTGAAACAGGTTTGCCAGAAAGATTGTGGGATCTCCATCCCTGGAGATATTCAAAACCCAACCGGACACAGTCCTGTGCAACATGATCATGCAGACCCCACTTTGAGCAGGGGAGTTGGACTAGATGGTCTCCAGAGGTCCCCTCCAACCATAACAATTCAGTGATTCTGTGGTTTTGTGAAATGGGATGAACATATTTGACTTCCAGTTCTCAGCATTTATTATTAACCTGGCCTTTTTCCTTTTTCTACAACATGGATTCTGCCTGTAATGCCCGTGTTACATTTTCAACTCTTTAAGTACTGTTGCACAGTTAAAAAGTGCCATTTCGTGCATTTTGTACTGTCTGAAAAATGAGTAAACTATTCTTACCTCAGAGAGCAAAGCTATGCACTCCAAGTCTAAAACAATCATCTTCACACTGCATAAAGACCGTTTCTTTCCCCCACCATCCAAAAAAAAAACCCCAAAAACACAAACCCAAACCCACCACTGCCTTTGCAATGACAGGAGCTACTACACAAAATTTTGACCTACACACTTGTTTCACACAAGTGCTAGGACTGTTGGATCTGGTGACTTGAAATTGGGTGGCTTGCAGTTTTGAGCTCTGAATTAGAACGAACAGAATGCACCTAGTTTCCAGGAAACAACATACATATCCTTCATCTTTTATCATTCTGA
This sequence comes from Ciconia boyciana, assembly GCF_034638445.1. Lineage (NCBI taxonomy): Eukaryota > Metazoa > Chordata > Aves > Ciconiiformes > Ciconiidae > Ciconia > Ciconia boyciana. The sequence goes on along the minus strand of NC_132937.1, from coordinate 91,861,977 downwards.
GGTGTTCTAAATGGAACATTAAAAGACAAGGCACATTATGTACATACCCATTTCCTCAGCTCTTGGTGCTGTACAACCTTTTAACAACACATTTATCAGGACTTCAAAAAGTTGCTGGAGGCCTTACATGCTGCTATGCTGTGTGCTATATTCAAAATATCATCTTACAGATCTCAGTTTGATTTGAAAAATGAAAAATTCTAGTCTTCTTTATGTTTTCCATCATTAATATAACCAAGACGTTACTTGATTTCTCTAGTACTGCTCTGGTCTTTTGCTAGTAATAAAAAAGGGACTCAAAAATATTTTACTGAATACGTAATTAATCCTCATGTTATTTTCAGACCAAGTATTCACACCACTATTGACTAGTACATCTGCCAAATATTTGTTTCTTTTGTGTTTATTTTAAACATTCATTACTTTAAAATAGCAGGGAAAAAGGCTAAACAGAATAATTAATTCCAAAAGGACAAACACAATTCATGACCTGGCCCATCTACTGCCAGCTGCACTGCCCAATTATCTTCTGAATATCTTCTTTTGCTCCAGGGCTGCCAGAATTGAGCAACATGAACACACAGTTATCACTGATAAGAGCTGTCCCAGCCCAACTGGGTGTGGGGGAGTGTCTGGGAGAGAAATAGGACAGACAATTGGACTCCCTGCTTTACTGTTTATACTACATATGCTCAGCATAGCACCACAGCTCTGAATGCTACAGCTTTTTACAGGCTGCCTGTCAGATTCAAGGAGGTTCTTCATCTTCCTGGTTGAGGTTACCAGAGAGACCCTGAACCAGAGGAAACATCATACTTTTATCAGGAGCTTTTGTTTTGAATTGTGTTAACATCACAGAGAAGTAGGTAGTTCAAAGATTTGAACAGGGTCCTGGTCACCTGAAGAGCCTACCTGTTGCTAAAGGTGATAGTGCTTTTAATTTCTGCACCTAGGACAGTCAGAAAATTCTGAGCACCACAAACATTCTGCCCCACCTGCAAAATCTAACTTTCAAATTCCAGTAACAAGTGGAACTGTAGGACAAAGGCTAAAAATGTGTCACAGAACATGCAAAATATATTACATACAGAATATTAATGCTAAGGTTTGTGTCAGGAATACTGCTAAATATGATGTATTTTGCTGGAAAGGCCTCTTGTAAGTCTAGGAAATGAATTAAAAATAAAACAACTTCTTTTGTCCTGACTTCTTCAAAATTTTAATGCCTGGAATTAATTTCCTACTCTCGCAACAAATGGCTCAGCAGCTTTTCTGGTTTGTCTCTGTATCTCTGGAGCAAAGCACATGGTAAGACTGATTTCTCTGTGAAGGTGCTAATTCTAAAGGATCAGGGATCAGAAGGTACTTACTGTCAGACCCCTCTAGCAAAGGCTCTGAGACAAGAGGACAAAAAATCGTTTTCTCAGGAAAAGTACTCTCTATTCCTGAAACATTTATGAAAACATCATCCAGATACCATAGTGATGAAAGGTTTCATTCATTGTGCTGTTGTATCAGTGAGATTTGTGTTAATTCCTGCAGCAATGTCTCATGTTCCTCACCCTTCCTCTGCCTCTGTACATTACACTGGGAAACGGCTAAAGGCTTTGTGGTACTATGCTGTAAATAAAGAGTGTGCCTTCTAAGGGAGGCCTGTCTTGGCAGATACGCAACACAGTGGATGCTGGCACACCTCTCTCTCTTTGCATCCCCAAATGACCTCTCCTCCTTACTTCACATGTGGCTGGTTGACAGAACACAGGTCAGGGAGGCCGCTGTACACTGTGCAGTGCAGATGCTTCAAGGTAGGAACATGATCTGAGCTCTCAGAGCTAGAAGTTATGAAAATGTCAGATGTGCTCTGATCATATGACCTTGTAAGGCTTAGGATTAGACCAGCTTCTTGCAGCCCAAGGAAATGAGCCGAGAAAGGTACATGATGGCAAGACAAGGAACAACGACCCAGTAATATGAGTTTCCTTGCTGGTAGTGCCCAACTCAGCAATGAGAGACACAGAACATCCTTCTTTGTGCCAAAAGGAGTACGTTCTCCTACGGTTGTCCCCTTTTTTCCAGAAAGTTATAGTTCTTTGCCTTTGTATTTTTATGCTTAGCACATAACAACAACTTGAGAACATCAGCAAGGCTAGAATACATTAATGCTGGTGGAATGGATCAAAATCACAGAATCACAGAATTGTATAGGTTGGAAAAGACCTTTAAGATCATAGAGTCCAACTGTAAACCTAACACTACCAAGACCACCACTACACCATGTCCCTAAGCACCTCATCCAAACGTCTTTTAAATGCTTCCAGGGATGGCGACTCAACCACTTCCCTGGGCAGCCTGGTCCAATGCTTGATAACCCCTTCAGTGAAGTAAAAGTTCCTAATATCCATTTAAATCTCCCCTGGTGCAACTTGAGGCCATTTCCTCTTGTCCTATCACTTGTTACCTGGGAGAAGAGACCGACCCCCACCTCTCTACACCCTCCTTTCAGGTAGCTGTAGAGAGCAATAAGGTCTCCCCTCAGCCTCCTTTTCTCCAGCCTAAACAACCCCAGCTCCCTCAGCTGCTCCTCATCAGACTTGTGCTCCAGACCCTTCACCAGCTTCGTTGCCCTTCTCTGGACACGCTCCAGCACTTCAATGTCTCTCTTGTAGTGAGGGGCCCAAAACTGAACACAGTATTCGAGGTGCGGCCTCACTAGTGCCGAGTACAGGGGCACGATCACTTCCCTAGTCCTGCTGGCCACACTATTTTTGATACAAGCCAGGATGCCATTGGCTTTCTTGGCCACCTGGGCACACCTCTGGCTCATATTCAGCCAGCTGTCAACCAACACCCCCAGGTCCTTCTCTGCCGGGCAGCTTTCCAGCCACTCTTCCCCAAGCCTGTAGCATTGCATGGGGTTGCTGTGACCCAAGTGCAGCACCTTGAACTTAGCCTTGTTGAACCCCATACAATTGACCTCAGCCCATTGATACAGCCTGTCGAGGTCCCTCTGCAGAGCCCTCCTACCCTCAAGCAGATCAACACTCCCGCACAACTTGGTGTTGTCTGCAAACTTACTGAGGGTGCACTCAATCCCCTTGTCCAGGTCATTGATAAAGATATTAAACAGAACTGGTCCCAATACTGAGTCCTGGTAACACCACTTGTGACCGGCTGCCAACTGGAGTAAACTCCATTCACCACCACTCTTTGGGCCCGGCCATCCAGCCAGTTCTTTACCCAGCAAAGAGTACGCCCGTCCAAGCCATGAGCAGCCAGTTTCTCCAGGAGAATGCTGTGGGAAACCGTGTCAAAGGCTTTACTGAAGTCTAGATAGACAACATCCACAGCCTTCCCCTCATCCACTAAGCGGGTCACCTTGTCCTAGAAGGAGATCAGGTTGGTCAAGCAGGACCTGCCTTTCCTAAACCCATGCTGGCTGGGCTTGATCCCTTGGTTATCCTCTACATGCCATGTGATGGCACTCAGGATGATCTGCTCCATCAGCTTCCCCGGTACCGAGGTCAGGCTGACAGGCCTGTAGTTCCCCGGGTCCTCCTTCCAGCCCTTCTTGAAGATGGGTGTCACATTTGCTAATCTCCAGTCAGCTGGGACCTCCCCAGTTAGCCAGGACTGCTGGTAAATGATGGAAAGGGGCTTGGTGAGCACTTCTGCCAGTTCCTTCAGTACTCTCGGGTGGATCCCATCAGGCCCCATAGACTTGTGAGTGTCTAAGTGGTGCAGCAGGTCACTAACCATTTCCCCCTGGATTATGGGGGCTCCATTCTGGTCCCTGTCCCTGTCTTCCGACTCGGGGGGCTGGGTACTCAGAGAACAACTGGTCTTACTATAAAAGACGGAGGCAAAGAAGGCATTAAGTACCTCAGCCTTTTCCTCATCCTTGGTCACTATGTTCCCTCCCCCATCTAATAGAAGCTGGAGATTCTCCTTAGCTCTCCTTTTGCTGATAATGTATTTGAAGAAGTATTTTTTGTTGTCTTTTACGGCAGTAGCCAGATTGAGCTCTAGCTCGGCTTTGGCCTTTCTAATTTTCTCCCTGCACAACCTCGCTACACCTTTGTAGTCTTCTTGACTTGCCTGCCCCTTCTTCCAAAGGACGTAAAAGTGGTTGTAAAATGAAAGAGTCTTTCGTACATATGAAAAGCAGACTTCAGCTGACTAATTTCAAAAACTTCAGTAAAATCCATGCCATTACTAAAATACACTGGCCGTTTGCACAGTTCCTTGGGATGTCTCTTAAACACTGTAATAGTCTCTCTGCTTCTGAAAGGCACACACGGCATCTCCTATCCAAAGCAGATGGGAAAGTCAGAAAATGTCAGCTCATCACTATATCATTCAGCTACATCCTACACAGCATCACCAACAGGTACTTTTTACAGGTGAAAGTCATAAAGCACTCTATGCAGTTATATGAGGGATCAAACTATACCCATAATGATAATTTCAGCCTTAAAACTTCCTGAAGGACATTCAGAAAACAGTCAACTGGAAACTAATAAAACCTGATGCACTTTCCACAGAACTTCAAGATTTTCATGGAGACCATGATTTAGATTAAATTTAGCATGTCTTCAAAGTTCTTCCTTGTGCTGTCTAGAACCACAGCCACCTTTGAATACAGCTGGTCAAACTCACAGTAGTGCAACAAGCAATAAACAATATGCCATAATGAGAACCTCAAAAATTAAAGAACAAAAAGAGAACTGTAACTTGAAGTTCTTTTGTGGGCTGATTTGCCATTTGCAGAGCCACCAAGTTGCATGAGCAAACTACTTGGCCAGGAGTTGTGCAAAAGTATAAGCATAGATCGTAACTTGAATGCCTTTGAGCCAGGTTTTAGTAAGCCATAAACTTTGCATGAAAATATTGTAAACCATTCCATCTGATAACAACTCTTTTTATACAACATTTTGCATTGCTGCTACTTATCCCTAGTACTAGTATGAACATATTGTTGGAGTATATTCAAAGGTATAAAAACTGTGGTTTGGGAGGGAGCACAGTCCAAAGTGTTAAACAGAACTGACAAGTGACTTTTTCAAGCCATGAAAAACAATTCTTTAAGAATACTCACTAGTATTTTTTGCCTTTTTTTGGTCAGAACTACCAAGTGTATCACTTCTAGGGATACTGGGGAAGGAAGAACATGGAGAATAAGGGAGAGGAAGCAGGTGTTTAATTCAGGGTCTAGAGTCAGGTGGTGTACCTATGCATCTGCAGCTTCCTACATACTCAGTGGAGAGGGAAACACTGTAACAATGGGCTTCAGCACACCTAAGGCAGAACTGCCATACAGAGGCACTGCACATGGGGACAACCCTACCAGTGGTCTCTACTGGGATAGAGACTCCTAGGATGACGCCAGGCTGTCTCTCTTCTGCACCTCATTGATGAACTCAGTTTGCCTTGTTGAACTGACGAGGCAAAAGGGTATGTAGCAGTATGCTTTCAGTGCTTCTTGTAAGGTACATATTTTAGCATTTTAAAAACAAATTACACTTAAGTTAAAGGGAAGATAATAAATGGCTAATCTGCTAAATACCAGACTTCCAAATCACACAATTCTGCTTAGACCAAAACACAGGACACAATTTCGAGCACAAACAGACCAACTTCCAAAGAATAGGTTTTCAACCGAAGAAAATCTTAACCCTGCTCAGCCCCATATATGATGCTAAACAGAGCACTTTTTGCCTGTCCTGGCCAAAAACCCAGAGAAAAAATGAACTACTTAATAACTTCTTAAGGTAGCCCCATTTCAAGCTAGGTCTAAAGACAATGAACAGTGTGCAGATGTGTATCTTGCCTCTGATCCTGCTGTATTAATCTTGTGAGCAAATGCTATGCAAGACTGCAGTATGCAGGACAAGTACTTTTCACAAACACTACACTGATTAAAAGTGGTGATTTAGAGCTGACACTAATGACGCCTGACAGGAACTCCACTCTCAATTTGCTCAGTACTTGCTAACTACCAGCTCTGCAATTTCAAAGGTGACCACAGAGGTAAACCAGGTTGAATTCAGTTTTTTTTCACCGTAATCTTTAATACAGACTCCAAGGCCATATCAGAACTTAGAGAGACCCACTGCTGTCAACTAGTCAGTTAGCTCTAACTGACCTAAGCCATCCTCAGATATTTAGAGCACAATGCCAGAGATGGGCTAGAATCTGCTGCTCCCTCATTATTAGCTGCTGATTTTGCAGAGGTCATAGGAATAAAAATCCATAAACACATTCTTGATAAACAGACAACATACATGACTCTAAATGCTCATCTTCTCAGTGAGAGGATACTACTTTTTTCAAATAAAAAAATTTAAACCACTTACATGGTAAGAAAATATTATCAATTTCCTTTCGTTCAACTATTTTTTTGTTTTAATTTCAAAATGAGATTCTGAATCTGAAAATGCATTGAAATTAAAAGCCAATTATCCTGGCAATGCTGCATCTTGTACTTTCGTGCTTCTGACATACAGAAGAAACAAAGCCACCATTACTTATTTAAACAAGCATTAAATAAGCATTAGGACTGTTTATCCTAAATTGATATGTGCTTACATTCTTTTGAGGGCCAGTTTTTTCATGTTTGTTAATTGGACAACAACAGAACACTGAATTTGACATGCTGGCTGGCCATTTGTCATGCTCCCTCAAGAGCAGGTTAGATACAAAAGCCAGATTTTAAAGACCAGATATTCAGAAAATGTGTCACCTGATTCCGTAGGTGCTGTGACAGATCTTCCACTTACATACACCACTGACTTCAATGGAGCGAAGATGAATTACAAAAGCAAAAAGCCCAGCTTTTTAATGCAACAATTATTACAATAACACAGAGCAACTCCCAAAGCCTCCCTCAGCTACTGCTTTGCCAAGTTGTTCAGAACAATTGACTTGTCTGTTTAAGGCTGGCTGTGCGCTACTGTTGACTTCAGCTCAAGAGCAGTGTGCACCTACAACTTCCAAGTTCAGTTTTGAAGAGAAATACTTCCCATTTTACTTCCATTGGAAGACAGAAACAAGCCTGTCTTCTTAGAAGCAGCTATATTATTTTGTCAAGAGGCTACCACATGGAGGAGTTTAAATAATTTGTATTTTCATCTTTTTTAGCCCACAGCAATCAGTGCAGCTTCAGGATGTTTAAACTGTCCATCGGTAAAGATGGCACATCAATGCTCACACATAGGTAACTGTGACTTGGGTCCTAAGACAAGAACACACCATTAAACTTCCACCACTATACGACGATCCCTCGTTTCTATTTCACGACGGATCTGGCCACAAATGCACATCCCTCCCACGAAGTGCAATGGGTGCTGTTAGCAGTGGTTATCTCTCAGGATCGGAAGCTCCAATCCAGGTGCCTACAGCTGAGAAATTCAGCACTTCGCACTACTGACCTCTTTGGGCTTTAGATGTATTCCTTAATCATCAGCAGCAATGCTTGCTCAAACCTGTTTGTACTTTCTGCAGTTCTGCTTCAGTTCTTCCTCACTGTCACAACAGCTCTGCAGTGTTCCATAATGCAGTAAGCATTATGGAAAGTAATGCTTAACATAAACTGCAGGTAGTTTGTGCTGTCCCACCAACTCACTATGTGAAAAGCTGAAGCCAAAGAGTTTTGAATGAGTGCGCTTAGTTTCTTACCCCTTCCTAGACTGTTTACATGTGCTTTAAAAGAAAGACTGCTGAACATGACCACTTGCTAGCTCAAGTGTGGCATGAAATCCCAAACAGGGTTGAAAAACCCAACGTTGATAGCAGTTCAGCCTTCCTCATCAGGGTCCTGTCCCTTGCCACTGTCTCTTGTGGTACATCCTTCATATTTCAGTGTACCTCACAGAATTTATCTTTAATCTGCCACGTAGGAATGTCAAAGTGTGGTCCACATGGTAAAGGTAAGCATGGACAGCTTTGACAAAGCACAGAAACTCCACAATAAACCTCTCTGCAAAGCACCCTTGGAGAGGATGCAAAACTGCCAAGGAGAACTCCCTTATTTTTTCAGAGAAGATGGACATTACATGGATGTGCAGCAGCTTGTCAAACTAAGTAGCTCTGCTTTTAGGAAGATGTTAAATGAACGGTTTTGCTGCCACAGGTTCTGAGACAGTAACTGCTAAGTAAATCTTGCTCCTGTTCACTGACGTTCCCAGGTCAGCCACTGACTGGCCTGATGACCTTGCAGAATTCACTTATCTCTCTGCCTCCGTAGTTTCCGTACAACTGTCACAGACTTGAATTAATCACTTTGAGACCTACCAATGAAGAGTGCTGCACGATGACTTAAGTGCTGGGATTATTCTAACAATGCACTTTCCTTTCCTTCATTTTCTGTTACTACAACACATAACTGATACTATTTCGGGGAGTTTGTCATGCTTTGCAGACACTTTTGGTTTTGGAAAAAAAGCAGAGAATTCTGGTTAGAAACAGAAGAAATCCCACATTAAAGTGTAAGAAGAAAAAACAGATGTTTTAGGAAAGTGAAAGAAGAAACAATTATGGTTGTACCAAAAGACAGTTAAAAACAAAGGACAACAGTGTAAAAGTCCAGAGGAAACAACAATTTTGTTATACTTCAGATATTTCTCTACATTTATTCCAACAGTAGTATTTTAAACTTAGAACAGTCATTTTCTGAAGAGTCCCTAGAAGGGAGAGTATTCCCTGAAGCTATAATTTGTCTCACATGAAGAAGACGTACTGAACAAAACCACAGTACAGTATCTTTAACCAAGAGCCAGCAAGCAGCCCGAAATTTAACCTTGTCATTCTATCGCAATTCTCCCTGCCATCACGCAAATATTTTTCTTCCCACATTCTGATGAGACCACAGTGTAAAATGATGCTGTTGTAGCCACAAGGTTTAGCTGGGCTCATAAAACTAAACTGTAGGTTTCTGAAGGGAATTTTTGTTTATTCCATTTCAAAGATATGATTAGTCAAGACTCCATATCAAGAAAACAGACAGTATTTCTTAAGCTTATGTTTTGTTTGTAACGGTTATTTTTAACTCGTATGATGAGCTTTTTCACACAGCAACCCTGGGATGGATCTATATTGAAACCTGACTTCACAGTGGAAGATCTAACACAGGCATGTGTTTTCTTAAGCAGGTTTTCCATGTGCAACTCTGAGCAGATTAGACAATTGTCTTGCTTTCTCCTGCCAAATGTGAAGAAGAGAATAATCTTGGCCAATTTCACATGCCCAGCACTGATGTACCTCTTGCAGTCTCACTCATCAACTCCAAATGAGAGCGCGTAAGATGTTTCAAGAGAAGTATACCCAATGCTCAGCTACAGGACACTACCAGAAATTAGACATAAAAATAACAGAAAACTAGACTTGCTTTGGGAATGCTACTGCACACAGAAGCCAAATGGCAAGGAGCAGCCCAGTCTAGCCCTGTAAAAAAGCTTTCAGAGTAGACTGGCTGCCCAGGAGCCATCGACTGGGAAAGCTCCCCTGCATGCTCAAGTGCCAACAGACGCCCAGGAGCTGCCTAGACCAAATTTGTGCCATGGACTGTATAACAACTTAACACCACAGATGATCATGTTCCAGTGTCTGGAAACGTTCCTGGACATGCTTCTATTTATTGTTATAGCACACACAGCTTAAGGGCACCTTTGTCAGTCATCGGCAATTAAAATAGTCACCTGGCGACAGTATGTAGATATCTCTGACTGCTGACAGCTATCGGGCACCCAAATCCCGCTGCCAAGAAACAAGGCAGACGTTTCAGATGCCAGACTTGACTCATATATATCACTTCTGAAATCAGGACATTGGCTCCATGCTCCTTCAAAGAGTGAATTTCACACATTTGTTTGCAAGGGCAGCAGAAAACATGGGAGCCGCAGGCGCACACAGCACAGGAAGATGGTAACTAGTTGCCCTGACCAGACTATTTTGCGTCCCACACCACACCGTTCCACATCCCACCATACAGCCCTACACCCCTTGACACTGAACACCCTTGGCACGGCACGCAGAACCACACTCCCACACCACACGCTGCACAGCACACCGCACACCGAGCCATCACGCCTCACCACCCCACGCACTACTGCGCCATACGCCTCGCCGCGCCTCCCCTCACTGCCGAGAGCTTGCCACAGCGCACCCCGCGCCGCACCGCACCGCACCTCACCACCACACGCACCTCACGGCACCACCGCGCCCCTCACCACACACCTTACCTCGCCACACACCTCACGGCACCACCACACGCCTGACCTCACAGCCACACGCACAAGGCACCCCTCACTACACACCCCACCACACACCTCACGGAAGCACCACACCCCTCACCACGCACCTCACGGAACCACTACATCTCTCACCACACCCCTCACCACGCACCTCACGGAACCACTACATCTCTCACCACACACCCCACCACGCACCTCACGGCGCTACCACACCCCTCACCGCACCCCTCACCACGCACCTCACGGAAGCACCACACCCCTCACCACACACCCCACCACGCACCTCACGGCGCTACCGCTCCCCTCACCACACACCCTACCGCACCCCTCGCCGCACCTCACGGCCAGGCACCCCAGCCCACCGCACAGCACGGCGCTACCCCCCGTCCTCCCGCCCGCGGCGCCGGGCTCACCGCCGCCTGCTGGAAGGCGCCCTTGGTGTAGGTGCCGCCGCCGCGGTAGGCGATGGCGGGGATCTCGCGTCCCAGCAGGGCGCACTTGTGCTGCTGCGGCCGCCGCCGCGAGATGTAGTCCACGCGTGGCACCACGTTGCTGCGCGAGGAGAAGGTGACGATGGCGACGCGCGTGGCCGCGGGCACCACAGGGAAGTCGGAGAGCAGCTTCTTGACGAAGCGCAGCTCGCTGAGGAAGTTGGCCGGCCCCACGCTCGACGACTCGTCCACCAGGAAGACCAGCTCCAGCCGACCGCTGCGCGCCCGCAGCCGCCGCACCTGGCGCTTGAAGGCGCGGCCCAGCTTCTCCACTTTGCTCTCCGTCGTGTCGGGCAGCGCCGGCGCCGCCAGGGCGGGCGAGGCGAAGGTGGGGGCGCGGGAGAGGGCGCCCGGCGGGACGCCCGCCCGGCCCTGCGGCGCCGACAGCGACAAGGACAGCGACAGCGACAGCCCCCCCCAACAGCAGAGAGCCACCAGGGGCCACATCGCGGGGCAGCGGGCGCGGGGAGACGCCGGCAGCCGCGGGAGGAGAGCGGCTGGTCGCCCCCTGACGCCCCACCTCCTCTCTCCTCGGAGGGGCCGCCTGCCTCCCTGCCTGCCTGCCTCCCCGCCGGCCCCCGCAGGTATCCGCGCCCTTTAATCCCCCCGCGGGCCTCCCCCGCGGCTGAGGCGCTGCCCCTCGCACGCCCCCCTCTCGGCTGCTCCCCCCCGGCCCCTCGCCTTTCGGTAACGAGCCCCCTCTTCCCCCCCGCTCCCTTCCCGCCTCCCCGCCGCACCCCGCCGCCCCGTCCCGCCCCGATGGGTCCCACACGGCTGGCGGGGGCCAGCCCGGCAGCGGGGGCGGCGGTCACTGGAAACGCGCCGAGCCGAAGCGGCGCGGTGCCGGGCTCCGGAGAGGGGGAAAGGCGGAAAACCCCCCAAAAGCGAGGAGCGCCTTTTCTGCTCCCCCACCGCGGGAGCTGGAGCTGCGGCTCGCAGGGACGGAGCGAGGGCTTGCACTGACACGTGCTGAATTAATCGTGGTTAATTTAGCCCTTTGTTTTGCAGGGAGGGTGCGCTTGTGGCTGGGAGGTTTGACGGGGGTATGCTCTGGTCCCGCTCCTGGCTCTGTCACAGTCTCCGTCTCTTGTTCAAGGGGACACTTCATCCGCCTGTGGACTCAGTTTTCCAACTTTGAAGATGTAGCAATACCTTACTGAAGAGCGTCTCACTGACGTGATGGCGAGTTGTCTGGATACATGGGGTGAGTGTGCACAAGGGTATGTGCATGAAAGGCAGGGACAGCACCTGCATACGTACATCTACATGTGTATGTAAATATATATATGCATGGATGTACCTACAGTGACAATAATCTTCCGTGCTTGTTACGAAAAATTCCTGGTAGCGGAGTGTGAGATTACAAGCCATTGCTTGGAAGGGTTCCCATGCTGTCTGTGTATCACTTTGGGAGAGAGAAACACTCCCAAAGAGACCTCCTGTCCAAATTCAGAACCCCCTTCCCCCTTCAACCAACCTCTATACAGATTTAATTCTCTAGACTGTTATGAGGCAATAACTTGGGTTCATTTTAGCCACTAGTTTAGTATTAAACAGTTTCTAGCTAATCAACTCCATTTCCAGGAGTAACTCAGGCTCGGAAAAAGTCCCTTGGGATGTATTAGCCATGTAAACCTGTTGATTGCAACTCTTTGGCTTTCATTGGTATTTTTCCTTCCTTTATTAATTTTCTAGTCCTCCTCTCTGCTCTAGTTTACTTTTATTGATGTTTCACAGTGCCATGGAATGCGCAGGTACATTTGCAAGTCAAACCCCACATTTACATTTAATGGAATAATTTACTCTTTCTTCACTGAGGTGTCCGCTGATGGAAAATTGGTCCAATACTGTCCCTTTGACTTTCCAGCAATACTCAAATTCCATTGCAAATGACAAGAGACTAAGTGACAGAAGATATTATTTAATTAGGGAAATGATGCATTTGATATACGGTTCCAACATGTTTTTACATTTATGTAGTAGTCTAAGCACTTCACAAAAATCTGGTTCTTAGGTATATTTTTGCCACTTAGTGCCTGAAGAAAAGATACCAATCAGACACTCCTACAGAGGCATATGTGAAGAGCAGTTTTGGTACTGAAGATGTGCAGCTGATGGGCTGGATCAGTTAAACTGTTTCTGCTCATGTGACAGCGAAATAAAGGCTGCAACATCACGCTTGGCTACTCTGCTTTTCCTTTGTGAGGAAGGAAAGGCAGACTTTTTTGTCTTGAAACGAGTAGCTGAAAGTTGCTGCAACCACTGAAATCCTCAGCAAGCTGATTTGCACCGTTGGTCTTTGGAGGATTAAAGAAATGATGCCGCAATTGCATTCACTGTGGTCTGAGTCACACCGCTAGTATACCTCACAATGCTCTTCATCTACGTTGTACTGGGCTAGAGATCATGTTAGTCTTTGCACAGACCACAGTGAAGGAACAGAAAGTATAGCCAAGAAGAAAAGGTGGAAATGGAGGAAATGCCTGGTGTCTGCAAGGTGCTCTTAACTGCAGTGGATCACTGCAGTTATGACATGCTGCTGTTACTCCTGAGTGTTCAGGTCATAACAAGTAATTTTCTCTGGGCCGGTTTAGTTTGTTGGAAAGCTAACTGTCAGTTCCCTTGTTTTCCCCATGTTTCTGTAACACCAGATTTAGATTTATAAATGCTACACATTTTAGGACTCAGTAGCAAAGGAAAGGAGGATGAACTGGAAAAATTTTTAGCAAAGGAAGAACAATTCATATCAATGGCCAATTTTCATATGCTCCTCCTGTACTGCCAGCATGGGAGACCGCAGTCAGTTATGATTAGCTGTGAGAACACAGCAGTTAATGTCAATCTTAGCGATCTCATCAGAATTGCGAATGCGAAAAATAACAGGGCAATTATAAATTAGTCCTTGATACACGCACAATTTGTGAAAATACATGTTGTCCTAGGTCACACAGGCCCCGCAGTCATGCTGCACAGAAGCTCTCACTGGTTCAACGGAAAACTGTATTTGTATGTGTAAGGGCAACAGAGTGAAGTCATCAATTCAAGATGTAAATATATTTGTCACACAGGGAGTTCACAGTAGAAAAGGAGTAAATAGGTGAACAGCTAAGCTCTGACTGTAGATGCAAGACTGAGACCCTAGCATGGTAGTGAAATCCATGTGAAGCGAAATCCAGGAAAATTGAAGTGGTGAGGGGAAATTTCCTTTCAATCCATGGATAATTAGCATGCAAAAGACTTCAAAAAGAATCAGTGACCTGTAGTGAATAAGTATCCTCATAAGTACCCTTAAATATTCTACCTTGTGTATAATACAGGTAACTCTCTTTGAAATCATTGGCATTTAACCTAGTTGTGCAGAGAGAAGACACTAAATAAAGCATTACAAGATCCTACAAGAAGTTAGCATCAGGATCTGTAATAAAGACGGTCTAATGGTATGAGGGAAAGGGTGAGGGCATCCAAAGTATTCCAGTGTGTTCCCAACATGATTTGAGAAAACTATAGAATAATTTCTGGAATAAACTGAAACTTAAAAAGCTTGGATTCAGCCTGTGAAATCCTCAGGAAGGTATTTTATCCATGGGGTTGTGCTTGCAAGAGAAAAAGTCATCTTGCAGATGGTGGAGGAGATCGTGTGTGCGTGTGTAAGCAGCAAGCATTTTGTTCACTAAATATTCACTAAGCTTTTCTGAAAGCACCATTTCCAGGGGAAATCTCTGTTGTAATGAAATTGCCTTCTCCAAGCCTGCCTGCCAGCTCTTTACAAATCCTTTCCATGTTGATGCGCTTAAGCCCTCTGCTTTTGATGGTCTTTTCCCTGTTGTATTCATGCATATTATTTGTGCTTTGGTTCATACTGATCTGTAGCAGATGGGGAAATGGAGAGCAGAAGGAGTTTTTCCCACTGTAAGCGTCCCTGAAGGTCAAAATATCTGCCCTGGGCTTCACTACTTGAACAAAAAATGCAGGTTTTGTGTGGCTTCTTATGCCAATGTGCACAAGAAGGTGGTGCTGGGCTGTGACTCTGTTCCATTCCAAAACAGCAGGTAACAAAAACCACTAGATTCGTGAATAAACTGGCTTTGTCTTGTGACAGAAGAGGGCTGACTGGTCCTGAAAAGGAAAGCTTAAGAGCAGCACTTCAACTGCTTTTACAATCACATTCCTGTATCTCTTTAATTGTCTTATTAAAATCCACAGACTTCATGAATTCCAGTAATTCTTTACTGTCTCCTGCAAGATCATATGGTCATTTAACACCACCCTACTTACTAAACAAAAGGGAAATCTTTACCCCTGGTCTTTACCCCTGGTTAAAAACCCTTCTGCAAACAAACAGTCTGAGGATTGCTGTCCTTTAGCCAAATAGCTTTTTGGTTGAATTAGTCAATGAAACATGGCCAAGCATCTTTCCAAATATGGAGAAGAAAAGCATTATATTCCTCCCCCTTCATGTTCCCCCAAATACAGCTGGACAGAATACATCCTTGTACTCAACCCACACAGTGTTTGTGCCTGCAGAGACAACGCCGCAGTATCACATACCCTACAATTTTTGGAGGAATGCAGGTCATTTTTGTTTTTACAGTAAAGATGTTCTGCTAGCAACTTCGTGCCACAGTGGAAACACAACCACAACTGAAAAGTTAAGCCTTCTGCAGGAATCTTGCAGCATTCTAGATTTTATCTAAACTAGAGATAAAATGACAGCTAAAGAACAGAAATCAGAACCTGATGTTACTTAAGCTTGTTCTAAGCCTCTCTTTGTGCTCAAGCACACAGCATCCATCTGGGAAACCTCACACAATATGGAGATAGCAGAGCCAGACTTCTTTGTTCCATTTCAGCCACTGGCAGGGTACAGGATTGCTCTGTGCTGTCCACTTTCCTTTGCAGATGCCAGGCAGTATTTCAACTGGGTGTGTTTAAGACTCTGTATGAGGAGCAAACCTTGCAAGAATAGTATTTATAGGGCGAGAGGAGAAATACTTGCACGCTCAGAAAATGACCTCTGAAATCTTCCACTGGGGAGCCGTTAATACGGTATCAGGGGAGAAGTGCCAGTCCTCGGTAGATGACATCCAAAGTCCTCATGGTTTAAATCAAAGCAGCAGAGCTATTCTAGGAGACAGGGAGGAAGAGGAAGAAGGGGCTTTGGGAAGTTGCTTCTTCCTCTTTCCTCCTGTACCTTTTCGGGGGAAGGGCAGAGAGAACAGGTCCCACTCCTGAGTCCTGGAATGTAAGTTCTCTCCTCACCCTTGAGAAGCTTCACCTCCCAGTGCTGCCCGTGCCTTACCTGCCTACAGCTCTAGCAATGTTTTTCATTCACTGCTCCCAAACCATGACAGACCAGGCAGGACTGCAGTCTTGTTGCAGAGCGGAGTCTGCCCTTGAAAACTTGCCACAGTAGGATGTGTTGCTGGAACACGCTGCCTCAACAGTTTCTGACTATTGAATATTTTTTTAGTGGCATCAGTGAAAGGAGCATGGAGGAGAGATCAGGTTGTATTTTACATTCAGTACTAAGTACTGAATTACATTCAGTACTAAGGTACTAAAGCTAGGCAATCAAGATCTTAGTCATAAAAACTGAGTGGGTTTTTTCGGACATTTTAGGCCTCAGCCCTTGGCTTAAACAGAACATGAAGCAACATGCATGGAGGAAATTAAGAATTTTCTGTAAAAATAAAAGTACCCTTAAAAAGGAGAAAAAGAAGATATTAATCTCTTAAATTATCACTTGTTTTATCATTAAAAAGCTAGGATAGATTGCAATCCTTTTGAATAGCAATAATTAGCTGGCTTTAATTATTTTAAGATAAATTGTTCAGGGCTAGAAACTTGAGGGTCAGACTTCCCACATAAATTGTTTAAACACACACAAATTGAGGGCAGTCAGTTTTGATTTATACATGCAAATCCCATTGACACCTCTGGGAGTTCTGACACAGACTGAAGAGAGTACACGGCCCTTAAATGAGGGCAAAATGTCTGTCCACATGACTTTGGAAAAAGATTATTACGTAGGAGGAGAAGAGTCAGTCTGCCAAAAGTTCCTCCTTTCAGGCAGAGGTCTGGGTGTTTTAGTCTTCAGCAGAGGAAACAAGCATTTGAATGATCCAAGCTATGGGTTATTAGTTCAAGCTATAAAAAAGAAAAACAAGATTCATATTGCTCTGCAGTATTCAGACAATGACAAAGTTTAGTCATAGGAATTTCATCTTCACTTGTGGACAAGCCCAGTACACACTAAGAATATCATATGGCTACCTTCCAAGATAAAAAAAAGGTAGGCAAAATCAAAACATCTGCTGGTCTCTGTCTGCACAGCAGATGTTGAATATACTTTTAAGTTAAGCTCATGACAGTTCATGAAACATGCTTCATCCATAAGCACAAAGTCAGTCTGTTGTTGGCCTAGTACATTCATGCTAAAGCGAGTATATTTTGCCATATTCTACACCCCAAAGTATGTGCTGTATGATTTTTCTAAAGATCTAGGCAGACATTAAATGTGAGAAAACTGTGAAAGGCTTCTTTGATCATTAGAGGCAGGTTCAAATACAGGAAAACTGGAGACTCTGAAAGCTCTGGTGTGGCAGGACAGAAGATACAGGTGAGGTCTGTAGGGTAAAGTCTGTTTAGGGCATTTTTTGCTCCTGAATAGGGTGACACAATTAAAATAATGGGTTTGGTAGACAGGCTATTCCAGGTTGCTTTTTCAAAACTTGCTGTGTATTGTAGCCTTGAAACACAAAAGCACTGGCAGACTTTGACTCTGCTTGCTTACAGTGCACGGGTACTGCTCATTGTGAATATCTGCTTTACAGGGTGTTCTACACTAACCCAGCAAAGTAGAACTGTGCTCTGGAAGAATGATAGTATATTTCTAACCTCTCTTCCCTATATCAAAAAGCCCCCAAAGAACCTAAGACATGGTCTTGAAAAGCATGTTTGGAAAGTGCTTTTCTGAAGAAGGACTTTAGTTCTGTCATTTCCAGACATTACCAAAGTTTAAGGAGTCAAGGAGAGAAGGTATGGGGCATGTGGAGCAGTTCTTCCCTATTGCAACTGAAACTCACAAGCAGGAGAAGTGTGACTTTTCTCTGTGGATAAGAAAGGACTCCAGTCTCCAGGGATATAGCTTCCTCATTAAAATTCACACAACTTTTAGTATCGCCCATGAATATCAAATATGTTAGATATGCATTTAGGATACTATGATGAAAACACTGCTCTCAGCAAGAACTTACTTTAACCTGGAAAAGAGATAACTGAAAAGAGATGTGATAGGCAAAACAATATGATAGATAGTAAGTCATGAGGAAAAACAGAGGCAATGAATAGGGAGTGACTTCACCATTGTTTCCAATGCAAAGATTACATGGCGTTAAGTGAAAATGGCAGGGACCTCTTTCAAAAGGAGATGCTTCACACAACAGTGTGTAGCTAAGCAATTGAACTCCAAGCCATAGAATAATGCAGTGGAAAATAAAAGTTTGTGTACAGAAAAACTGTAGAATAAAAATTCATCCAATGCTTTAACACAGTAAAAAGGTATCTCTTCCATTTCTGAACACTTGGAGTTGCATATCCCAGATTTTAAGAGAGTATTAACTACACTTGCTTAGCTTTAAACTGTTCCCTAAAAGGTGGGACTTAAAAAGAAGATTCAAACGTAGACAGATCCTTAGTCTAGTCTGGTATGGCTCATATTCATGTAACTTCACTCTCTCTCTGTATAAGAGTTCATATGCACGTTACTCAAAATATTATTTTGAAATTAAGCCAACCCAGGACTGAAGACATGAGAAATAGAAGTGCTTTCAGAATTACTGTGATACACATCTAGGACAAAGAGCTCTTAAAAACACAGTGCCAAGAGAAGGAAAATATACAAGGCTGGAGAGAGAATGTGCTCTCTTTTCTCCTGCAGAAAAAAGTATGAGTTCTGTCAGTAACTTCAGGGACAGCAGGAGTGATTAACACTGAGCTCAGTCCATTAAAATGGGAGCAGGAAAAAACTGAAATGAGGGCTAGAGAGGTAGGAAGGTCCAGTTACCTCTTCCTTTACACATTAATGAGGACAGCATTGGGTCATCCCAGCCAACAGTCATGTCACAATACTGGGACAGCTGTAAAAGTGTCAGCCTCCATCATCTCCTTTTCCAGACATCTGCTGCATCTTTTCTGTCCTGACACCAGGTTCCCTCAGCACTTCAAGAGCTTACAAACCTTTGTTTGAAGTCACGCGCACAACACTGCCATGTCTGCTTCAGCAGCCTATCAGAAGTTAAGGCAAAGAGAAAGGAGGACATGCTGTGTTTTGGGTTTGGCTCCCTCGCCCACTTGAAATCACACTAAAGGTATATGTGTTTGCTGCAGTTAAACCAAAGAAGTGTTTGGAGTAAACTTAGTACTTCTTTTAGTGGCCTGACCCATTTGGTTGATGTGACTTTGTTTCTGGTTGAAGTGACATTCAGGTTACATCCTCTTACTGTTAACAGTCCAAAATGTCTCCTTTCCTGTCTGGTTAACAAAAGCTAGATAATACTAAAATATCAGCAAAACAGAAATAAACATCAGGGAACTCAAACTGAGACTGAATGTTCTGGGCCTAATCTTTCCATGCATATTCAGGCATAATTCCCATTTATTACTGATGAAATTTTGCCAGAGTAAAGACTAAGAAAGACCCCAAAATTTGGACTAACTCTGGAAATCAGTGAAACCAATGGAGCCATGGCAGTTGAAACCATTTCAGAATCCCAGATTTGAGTCTGAAGCAAATCATTTAAATGTTATACCTGCATTCTGTTGTATAGAGGAAAGAATTGTCCTTCTGTCTTCACATACATGTGTCCATGTATGTGATGACCCTAAGGTTGTCTGCCTGGTACGTGGAGACACATAGCATCATGATGAACTGTATCCTTTGTGTACTCCCCTCTCTCATCATCTGGATTCTGTACAGTAATCATGCCTGGCCCTATATCTTTGTATTTACTTTTTCTGTGGTCTTGTATTTTGTCTACTTGTCACAAAGATTTGCTTGTGCATGCATCAGCAGATCAGTATTGCATGACCACAAAGGAAGAGGGAGTTAGATGAACCTACTTCAGTCGACATATGCTCTCATGTCTGTTGGTTTTGGTTTGCCATTAGGTGAACTTTCTCAAGAAGTAAAGCATGATCTTCAACTGAAATAAAAGAAGAAAGTGATCATTTTTTAATTTGGTTTCCATGTTTTTATATTCTATTACAAATACTGATTTTGTTAGACTTCATTACCTACTCCTTTTTCATGAACTCTTGTATAACTTGGAAATGAATTTGTAAGATTTTATTATTTTTACAGTTTAATAAAAACATAAGGGGAAAATGTCTTCTAAAGGGTTGCACAGTGAGTTTCTCAGACATTGTCTCTATTCCCAATCTACAGAGAAGTATGTTAATGAATATTGTGATTAGTAAACCTGCCTATCTCTGCTTCTCATAATTTCCATTAAAGGACATTCAGGTCTTTCTTTTTCTTCATGATCCCAACTTTTTGTAATCCAAGAACTAGACTTCATCTTTCCTCATTATAGGGAATGAAGCAAGGATAATTATGACCAGAAAAGCAAACAATGAAGTTAATTACCTCTTTACAGAGTGTGTGGTGGAAGATGAGTTGTGCAGTTTTTGTCAATGGACAACTTGTACTAAAAGCTCAGATACTACTTTGAAAAAATTGCTGTATACTTCAGCACTATCACTACTCATAGACAAGTCTTGGGAAAAAGACATAGAATAAATTCGGTGGATATATTTTACTGTATCTTGTACAAAGCCCATTTTTGTCATAAACAGGAATAAATGATTTTTTTTTCCATTGAAATTACTAGAGGTGAGCAAGAATTAAGTCATGTTGGAGAGTCATGTCTAGTCAACTCGGTGCTAGTACTCTTCCATTTTATAAAGCTGTTCTACTTATGTGTACCTTGGTGCTCTGTTCATGTTCTAGGCACACTTAACTGAAACTATGTTTTAAAGAAATTATGATTTCATTTTGGCCTTCAGTCCTCTGTTCACTGAAGTTTGTGTGACTTCAACCACTGATTTACTTTACATTAGATGCCAGGATTTTAGATAGATTTGGTCTAAAGATCTCCATTCTCTTGCTGTGATGTAGTCTTTGTCATTGGTGAAGACAAAGGCCTTCTCTGTACCAAGTGCTGTGGGGGAGGAAAGAGGCTGAGGGAGGGAAGAGCTTCGGCTGAGGGCAGCCAGCAGCAAACCTTTATTCTGCTTCAGCAGTGTCTCATTCTCAGACATTCCAGGGTACAGAGCTGTTATCAGGGCCATGCAGTAAATACCACTGCATGGCCAAGCTTGGCTTCAACTACAATCTACTGCTGTTGGCAGCTTTGCCATCTTCATCATCAGGGATGTTACAGCCCCATTTTCTAGATGAGTTATAATAGCCTGGTGGATCTTGATAAAAGTCTTATGGCTCATGGACTTCTAAGAGAATCAATCAACTTCAAGTTGGCTTAGACCAAGCCTCTTAAAATCACAGGAGTGAAACTTTAAGCAGATGTTTTTACCAGAAATGTGGGATGGAATCACTTAGGGCAGTGTGGAGAAGTTGTTTATATCCAACAGGATATAAATAGCCTTTATAAATACCTAGTCACATGTTGGGAGGGATATGTCAGGGCTTGTTAGTAGCCATTAGGTAGGAACTGAAGGTCCTGGATCATGCACTCTCTGTAATGAGGTACTTTGGCTCTCTCTTGTTATTTTCTTTCCTGCTCATTGGTGGTTTCAGTTCTCCTTCCAAACTTAATGTTTACATTTTCCCTCCTCATCCTTTGTATGTACACATAAAACCTATGCTCTGGATTTTGCCCCTTCTTTTAAACATATCCGTGCAATACCCTGATACCAGTATTCAATAACCAGATTGCATTCTGATCTTTCAAAGAGCTCCTTCAGGTCTGCAGATAACCAGATGGCACCTGTACAGGCTTCGACTCAGAGTAGACCCATACTATTCTCGTATATACACCAAGCAAATGGGGACAATTTCTGTTCATATCTTTAAGACACCATTATTCACAGAAGGAGCCAACAAAATGACAGAATTCCTTGTTAGATACAATGCCTAAAATATCTTCCTTGACATCAGCAGAAGTGTCACAAGAGAACATAATTGGTTTGAAACCTCTCTTTGTGAATGGAAGCAATGGCTTATTTCACCCCAACTTAAACTATCTTTTAGACTCAAAGCTTCTTGTTTATAAACACTGTTTGCCTGCTTATTTACAATTAATGGCACATACTTGCAAAATTATTCCACAAGGAACACATTTTTTTCTCCAGAAGTACAAGAATTGCTTCCCTTCTCGTTGCTACGTTGTTTTGCTTGTGCATGTGCAAGTGCCAGCCCATGGGTCACTCCTGTTTGATACAGCTGGTCAAGGTGTTTACAGGTTTTATCACATGACAACATTTCAAAAGGAAAGAGTGAGATTTTTAGAAACAATTATTTTATTACTTAATAAAAGTAATGGGGGCACACACAGTTTTCAATGTTGTTATCTTCAAGAATTAACAGACTCCCAGCAGTAACTGTCCCTGCCCTTCCAAATTAACAGAGTACACGTAAACTCTTTAAAGATAATTGACAGAGTTGGTACCCATAGCAGCTAGCCACTTATGTAAACTGATCACCTTAAAGCACACCAGCTTCACTAAGACCCAACCATAAAATGGTGGGTTTTGCTGAGGATAAGATCGCTTTTTTCCTCAGCTGCTATGTGCTAGAGCCATGCTAATAGAAGTTTACTTTCTCTGTCTTTCCCTCTCTTGTCGCTGTTGATGAGAATTTTAACTTCCAAGGAGACATGGTGATTTGGATAAAAAAATTTGGAACAAATCCCACTTACTTAAAATTAGAGGAACAAAGAAAATGGCAGTTGGGTGCCAAACATATTTGCAGACCTCTTACCACAATCTCTGAAAAAAAAATCTTTCTTTCCCTGGAGATTTCTTCTCATTAGGTGATAAACCCTTCAAAAGCTATAAAAAGTCAAAGTATTTTGTTCCCTCTAAGAATTTTCCAGTTTCCATGACCAGGAACTTTTGCAGGTTTTCGTGTTCCACTTGCAGAAATAAACAGATTAGCAGTGTACCATTATTGTAGTTAAATAAATATAAGAAAAAGGAATACAGTATATCACAAATATACATTGTTTATTACAGCTTGGGGAAGTTTTAATGTTAAAAAATGAAGTGTAAAGTACATTCACATGCCTGGTTTTAGAGTTCCCTGAATTTGCCAAACACTGAAAAAAAGGCTATACAGGCAAGAGGGAAGAGGAAGCCTAATGCTGCATGAACTCTAAAAGCAAGTTTTACTACTGTGGTATCCTTAAAAAACTAATTAGTTATGGTACTGGACATGTTTCTTAAAGTCCTATAGGTTTATAAACCCCCAAATTATCGATTTCTCTTATTTCCTTTTTCTGTCCTATGCAATCTTGAGTTCACAGCTGCAGGAGTTGCCAGCATGCCTACAGAAAGTCATGAAGAAATTGATATGCATACATGCATTTAATGCTCCAGTTCAGGTATGTAACCCTCCCTGGTCAGGAAAGGCATGCATGATAAAAAGCTCAAAATCAAAGCCAAGTTCAGTGACAGCTCAAATTCACACTGAAGTCATTAAATAGTTGGATTTAGAGAAAGAGTGGAAAGTTTCAACTCCCAAAGTAAAGTTTGCAGAACTGAAAGGGAGGTAGTAATGGAAATTGCTTTTTGTCCTTAATGAAAGAGTAAAGGAATACAAAAATGTTCCTTTCCACAAAATAGTAGTGTAAAGTCGTAAAACTTGCTAGTTTCATGTACTATATTTTATTAATTTATTACCAGCTGCATAGGTTACAGACCAGCAAGCAAGAACCTTTTAAAATAACAAATGTAGCTAGGACCTAGTTGAGCATTAGGGTTTTTTTTTTTCCCCTCCATTAAATAGAAAGAAGAAAGTGTCTTTTCTTCTTTGTTTCATCCCTTCCCGATCATTATTTGCTTCTGCTTCTTTCTCCTGCAAGCACATTTAAAAGTTTACATCTTTCTGGAGTGTTAAAACTTAGGGGAAAAAAAACCCACAGAGAACAGCTCAGAAAGATCCAGAGTAGAAGAGAGACGATGAACTCTTGGAAAGCTGTGAGGGGTAAGGGAAACAGTTGCCCTTAGGTGTGGAGGCTAGTTTTCTTACTCCGGATGATAGGGAAGAAGGGATGCTGCTTTTCAAGTTTTAAAGGCTAGGGCCAACCATCCTTTTCAGTATTGAATACACCATTATGTGTGTATATGATTATTACTCATGAACTATCCCATAGAAAGCAGTGGGGCTGGAGGTGCTTTCTAATGTAAACACTGGAAAGGAAGAACATGAACTGAAGTATCTATTACAAAAATAAATACTGGAGTATTTCATACTCTTCCTGTGTCTTTGTCATGGCTGCCTGTCTCAAGCCGTCTCCCCAGTGCACAGATGGAGTGAAGTGGACTGGCCACTGCTATACCTATGAGAAAAGCGTGGTGATTCCCTACCATCTAACCATTACCTCACCTTATAACCTCAGGGTGAAGAAGGACCTGTTGATGGCTCTTTGGATTGTTGCTTCTTAAGGATGGCCAAATACAGAGGCTTATAAGGTCACTAACAAAGGTTAAGATAAAGAGCGTAAGGGCAGCTGGAAAACAGAAGGGGCTAAGGATTCCTTTTTTCAATGATGTAAACCTAATCATGGAGGCTACAGAGGCAAAAAAAAGCCAACCCACTACACTAAGCTTAAGCAAAGCCAGATCAATTGCAAATAAAGACAGATGAACTTTATCTGAACAAAACAAGGAGGGATTTGAAGCTTATCTAGATAAATGGGATTTTGATGATAGAGCATGGCTTTTCTCATGGGCATCATTTATTTTAATTATCCTACACATGGAAAAAAAGGATGCTTTGGACAGAAGGAATTTTGCTCAGACATCTTGACCTAATTAAGAGTGCATTGACATTTTATATTTGAATTCTGTCACTAACATGCACATGACCTTGGAAAGTCACATTGGTTATTGTTTCATAAAACAATCTTAAACTGTCACATGAAGCAAAATGGGAAAGCTCATTTATTTTTCTGGGCTTTGAATATAGAAGGATTTGACCACTTGCACATTAAAATGCTAAGATCACTGCACAAGTATGCCTAGAAACTTTTAACTTCCTTGGCCCGGGTTGTTAAATACTCTGCATAGTTGTGGCAAAAGGTTAAATGGCAAGATGCTTAGTTCACCAGTAAAGGTTCTGGCATAGCATGGATGAACATACAGAACATACAAAATCCACGTGTTATTCACTGTGCTCCTATGCTTCGAGAACAAATAAAAGCAGCATGAAGAGCATGTGTCTTTCTGGAAAGCTTATGGCTCTGCTCTTCCGACATGATTTTTCTACATGCTCTCCTCACCACAGGATTTGTTTGGGGTTTTTCTTGGCAAGAAAAACAGGAAGAATTGTATTCGGGCAGTAAATGTAGGACTAAGAAAGTAATATAACAAAAAAAATTCATAGCCTAGAAAAGTTATTAAGAGCATTTCTACTGTTACCTTGGCCTTTGGTTCAGGGCTTGTGTGGTGGAGCATTCAGCTGCTGTCAGATCCACAAGGTGGCACTTGTTTTAGAGCTGATAGACCCACTAGGTTTACCCAAAGGCTTTCCAAATAGGAAAAATACTGTCCTCATTTAACAAAAAATAATTTTTGATAAAGTCTTGCATACAATTTGAGAGGATTCTTGAACCGAACGTGACAGATCTGCTGCTGAGAGGTGGAGAGCGTGTGCCCTGGACTTCTATGTCTGGGGAGAGCCATTTTGTCATGATTCTGCTTCCTGAAAGCATTGGAAGAGCTTTGTTTTTCCTCTAGCACACATTGAAAACAAGTTTTGAAACCTTGAGAGCTGTTGTGAAACAGTCATCCTCTGGCAAGCTCTCCTACTTTTGCTTTCCAAATATTTTAAAATTTATATTGTGTCTAGCACACCATTTTTCCAGAGAGCCATGGGAAACATGCAATCTCTGTCTGCTACCTTAATCCTATATTTAAGACTACTTGAAAAGTTTGAGGGATACATTCAGGTTGCAAAAGCAGTTACTCTGAGGCTGGGAAATAACACAGCTAGGTTGTCGTTTTGACACTTGGGACACAACTGCTTGCACTGAGCAAGGCAGCAGTATCATGAATAAGGAGTCCTGACATAATTAGTCTTGCTCCATATATGCACACACCTGGATGAGTCTGAATGAAGGCTGTGCCTCTCACATGGCCAGCTACTCCATACAATATTGCTGGATTCTTTAAATGGACCAACAACTATTCTTAGTAGCTTGCCAAACACTTAACAGGCATATCTGTTGATAGAAACAGGATCAAGGGGCTTGCAGGTCTATAGGCTTCATGCTGTTCTTCTGACTTTGTTTATAAACGTATTCTTAGTGAAGGTTCAGCATTATGTGGATGTCCAGAGTCCTTTAAAGTCAGCTTAAGCTGAACATCTGGTTTACTGTCTTATACCCAAACACCAAACACACGGTAGTAAGTGAGCATTTACTACTAATTTTAAAAAGTGTCAGACTTCAGCTCCAAATTGGAAAAGGGATCAGCTTTTTTTGTCATGCAGTTGTTTTGAAAAGAAAATCCAACAGGAATAGAAGAGACACAGGGAGGAAGCATCTCATTGCCATTCCACAAATACATGAATTTTGCAATTAGTACAAACCGGTGCATATATAATGCTACACGCTACTCAGATAAGCTCCAAAGGTTACCTACGTCACGCAAAGTAATGCAGCCACCACTGCAGCTCTCCCTGCCTTCAGTAGAAAGAGGGCAGTATTCAACATTTGAGAACATGGCTCCCCACTTCCATACTTTTATGCCAAATGAAACTCTGGTGTACACCTGAAAAGTAGGTTTTCATAATGTATTATCTGCAATTTATTTGCAGAAGAAATGCTCATGCTGGGCCAAAGTAAAACTGCTCCTTCTGAGCATGATTTGACACCCACATCCATCAAACTTTCTGGACTGCTGCTTTTTCCTGGTTATCTCAATTTTGATCGCAGGTTGAAAAGGTGAAATAACACCCACTGCAGCTGACACAGCTCTTGCAGTGTTTGTTTTATAGGAGTACCTCTTTTTTGGCTGAGCTGGTTGTCTTTTTCCTGCTCACTTAGGAGCCTCATGAGCCCACTGACTCCAAAGAGACAATGCAGGAAATTGCGTGGATCAGTTTATTATTCTGAGCTGTTTGTTTAGTTATGTGGGGCTTTCACTATCTCTGGCATTCCAGAGCAGCCTTACTTTGAGGACTGTGCTGATGCTAGTTAGCAAATAGGTGAATTAAGCTGTCTGTTCTGCTCACTCTCTTTTGCCTGAAATACATCTGAAAGAATCAAGACAAGGTGAAGCAGTTGCACTCCAGGTCAGAAGTCCAGCAGTTATTCATTAAAGCTGAGTTTCAAAAGCTAATGAACCAGTAAATTTATGACACCTTCGTTAACAGGGTACAGTCAGTTTAGTAGGATGGATGTAGAATTGGACTGGCTGCAACATACATTATGGACAGCATTCCTGAATGGTTGAGTGAAGAAATGAGCCTGAGCAGCAGAAGAAATGAAAATCCAGACGGCTACCAGATTTGTATTTTTACAACAAGCATAATTTCCACCTGCTTTCTGCTGTTGTGGTCCAGATGGAGGCCTAATCCAAATGAAAGAAAAAGAGAGCCCACTATGCATTATGTTGTGACAGTATTCTTGCACTTCATGAAATTTCAAGAATTTCATGAATTGCCCAGGAGCTTGCGGGGCTCATTGACAGGGCTTTAAACTAGATGGGAAGGGGCAGGGGGAACATATCAGGCTTACCTGAGGCAAGCCATGGGAGGACACGCAATGGTTAGAGGGACAGGGTGCTAGTATAGGCCCTCAGCCTGTTGCCCAGGGCCATGCTGGGGACACTGCACCACAGTCAAAGTCTTGCGGAGATGAGCTGGGGCTCCTGAGGTAGTAGGAGCCAACAAGGAAACTTCTGTGGAACACCTTAAGGGAAATAAGGGGTGTTCCACTAGGAAGGTGACATGGCCAGCAGCCCAGATGAAATGTCTCTACACAAATGCACGCAGCATGGGCAACAAACAGGAGGAGTTGGAAGCTACCATGCTGCTAGAAAGCTATGACCTGATTGCCATTACTGAAACCTGGTGGGACGAATCCCATGACTGGAGTGTGGCTATCGATGACTACAGGCTATTCAGAAGGGACAGGTGGGGAAGGAGGGGCGGAGGTGTTGCCCTCTATATCAAGACATGGATAGAGTGTGAAAAGCTGTCCCTGAAGAATACCCACGAGCAAGTCGAAAGCTTATGGGCAAGAATTAGAGACCGAGGCAACAAAGGGGACCTTGTGGTTGGTGTCTACTACAGGCCGCCCCATCAAGGGGAGCCTACTGATGAAGCCTTCTTTCTCCAGCTACAGGAGGCTTCACACTCGCAAGCTCTTGTCCTACTGGGGAACTTCAACCACCCTGACATCTGCTGGAAAAGTAGTACTATGAGCTGTAGGCAATCCAGGAGACTCCTGGAGTGCATTGAGGATAACTTCTTAACCCAGGTAATAGACACCCCTACCCGAGGGCATGCAATACTGGACCTGATAGTCACCAATGCAAGTGAGCTCATCAGTGACATCAAGATTGGAGGCAGCCTAGGCTGCAGTGATCACACATTGGTGGAGTTCACAGCCCTGAGGGATATGGGACAGGTGCGGATTATAGTCAGGACCCTCCATTTTAGGAAAGCAAACTTCCAGCTCTTCAAGGAGTCAGTCAGTAGGACCCCCTGGGAAACAGTCCTCAGGGACAGGGGAGCAGAACAGAGCTGGCAGATCTTTAAGGATGCTTTCCATAAAGCGCAAGAGCTCTCAGTCCCCAGGTGTAAGATACCAGGCAAGGAAGGGAAGAGACCAGCATGGCTGAGTTGAGATATGCTGGTCAAACTCAAGAGCAAGAGGGAACTGCACAGGCAGTGGAAGCAGGGACAGGTAACCTGGGAAGAGTATAGGGACATTGCTCGCTTGTGTAGGGATGGGGTCAGGAAGGCCAAGGTGCAGTTGGAGCTGAACTTGGCAAGGGACACAAAGAATAATAAGGGCGGCTCCTACAGATATATCAATCAGAAAAGGAAAGTTAAAGAAAGCGTACCTCCACTGATGAACAAGAATGGTGACCTAGTATCAACAGACGAGGAGAAGGCTGAGGTACTCAACAACTTTTTTTCTTCAGTCTTCTCTGGCAACCGCTCTCCTCACCCCTTCCAAGTCAATGGACAACATGTTGGGGACCAGGGGGGTAAAGCCCCTCCCACTGTAAGGGAAGATCAGGTTTGTGGCCACCTGAGGAACCAGAACATATATAGGTCTATATACTCTGGGATGCATCTGATGAGATGCATCCCAGAGTCCTGAGGGAATTGGCTGATGTAGCTGCCAAGCCACTCTCCATGATATTTGAAAAGCCATGGCAGTCAGGTGAAGTCCCTGGTGACTGGAAGAAGGGAGACATTGTGCCCATTTTTAAAAAGGGTAGAAAGGATGACCCTGGGAACTACTGACCTGTCAGCCTCACCTCTGTGCCTAGGAAGATCATGGAACAGATCCTCCTAGAAGCTACGCTAGGGCACATGGAAGACACGGGGGTGATTCGAGACAGCCAACATGGCTTTACCCAGGGCAAGTCCTGCCTGACCAACCTAGTGGCTTTCTGCGATGGAGTTACCACGTCAGTGGACAAGGGAAAAGCAATGGGTGTTATCTGTCTGGACTTCTGTAAAGCCTTTGACACGGTCCCCCACAACATCCTTCCCTCTAAATTGGAGAGACACAGATTTGATGGGTAGAGTGTTCGGTGGATAAGGAATTGTTTGCATGGTCACATCCAGAGGGTAGCGGTCAACGGCTCAATGTCCAGATGGAGATCAGTGATGAGTGGTGTCCCTCAGGGGTCTGTACTGGGACCAGTGCTGTTCAATATTTTCATCAGTGACATTGACAGCGAGATGCAGTGCACCCTCAGCAAGTTTGCAGATGACAGCAAGCTGAGTGGTGCAGTTGACATGCCAGAAGGACGGGATGTCATCCAGAAGGACCTGGACAAACTGGAGAAGTGGGCCTGTGTGAACCTCATGAGGTTCAACAAGGCCAAGTGCAGGGTCCTACACCTGGGTTGGGGCAATCCTTGGCTTCAATACAGGCTGGGGGATGATGTGATGCAGAGCAGCCCTGTGGAAAAGGACTTTGGGGTACTGATGGACGAAAAGCTGGACATGAGCCGACAATGTGCACTCGCAGCCCAGAAGGCAAACTGTATCCTGGGCTGCATCAAAAGAAGCGTGGCCAGCAGGTCGAGGGAGGTGATTCTGCCCCTCTACTCTGCTCTGGTGAGACCCCACCTGGAGTACTGCGTCCAGCTCTGGAGCCCTCAGCACAAGAAGGACATGGAGCTGTTGGAGTGAGTCCAGAGGAGGGCCACGAAAATGATGCGAGGGCTGGAGCACCTCTCCTGAGAGGACAGGCTGAGAGAGCTGGGGTTGTTCAGCCTGGAGAAGAGAAGGCTGCGGGGAGACCTTATAGCAGCCCTCCAGTACTTAAAGGGGGCCTATAGGAAAGACGGGGACAGACTTTTTAGCAAGGCCTGTTGTGACAGGACAAGGAGCAATGGTTTTAAACTAAGGGAGAGCAGATTTAGACTGGATTTAAGAAAGAAATTTTTTACAATGAGGGTGGTGAGGCAATGGAACAGGTTGCCCAGAGAGGTGGTAGAGGCCCCATCCCTGGAAACATTCAAGGTCATGTTGGATGGGGCTCTGAGCAACCTGATGTAGTTAAAGATGTCCCTGCTCTTGCAGAGGGGTTGGACTAGATGACCTGTAAAGGTCCCTTCCAATCCAAAGTGTTGTATGATTCTATGATTCTGTGATTCTATGATTCTGTGTTGGAAAAAAGAAAAAATCCTATCAGCTTCCTCTTATAGATACAGAGAGAGAACAGAATAAAAAGCATTGCATCCTTATATAAACCTGTCATGTAGCTACATCAATATTCTATGCCTCTTGTCTTGCCTCATCTCAAAGACAAACTAACAAAAGAATAGCAAAATCATCAAATGTGTGAAATAACTGTTGCTCCTGGGAATGCAATGATTGAGAATGCAACTATACAAAGCATAGGTGCAGAGGATTGAGAATTAATGCTGTTAATAATTCAAGGGCTAAAGGCAACAGACTTGAAATACAAGGCAGCCAATTTCAATCAACAAAAATAAGTTCTTTCCCCTTTTTTTGGCCTCTTCTCCACTATACACACTACACAGGTTAGACTCTGAAACTCGCCTAGAATGGAATATTGTAGAGGACCAGTGATATGAATGGTCTAAACCAGGTTCAGTAGATTCAAGGAAGAGAAATATGTATGGCTATTAAACTCTATTGAACTCAGTACTTCAAGTCTAGACTCAGTAGCTGCCATGCCAGAAAGTTCTTACACTGTTAGGCACTGGAAGCTGAGACTTTTGATAATAATAAGAAGAAAAACAAGAGGTTTTAACTTGTCCTGTTGTATGGTTTTCTTAAGTTGTCATTAGTGGCCACTGTTGGAAATGAATGCTGCTCAAAGCAGCATTTGGCCTCACCCAGCATGGCAGTTTTTACATTTTTTGGCAGTGCATTTTAGAGCTGGTCACTCGACGTCTTTTCAAAATCTTTTGCTGGCTTTTGCAAGAACACATTGAAACCCCTTGTTTCGGTGGCCAACAGCCCATGGTTCTAAAGAAATCAATTTGTGTGTGTGGAGGCAGCAAAGGGAACAGCACACACAGAAGTTAAGTTATGGACTAAGCTAAAGCCAGCTTACTCTAGGAATGCAGAGAAAAAAAAATTCTCTGCTGTTTACATAACTGGAATGTTTCCCCACTTGTAAGCAGGTCAATACTTTTATCATGGCTGTTCAACAGTGCCAAGATGGAAAATCTTGTTTCCTTCAGGTACCTCAAAGTACAACAAACACGTGATAGAGCAGCTTTACAGTTTATCAGAGCAAGCCACTTACTAATGGAGCAGGACATGTTCTGTTGTAAACCATATCTAGCTTGTCACTGCAGGAGTTGTGTTCTTGAGTGTGTTTGTGCATCCTGCTAACCTGGATGGAGTCAGCAAGAACAGAGCACAGTGCATATCTGAGAGCTGAAAGTCTGTTTCCCACCCATGTTAAAGACAGACAGAGAGGGAAAGCTCACTCCCAGAGGCGTTGTTTAAACATAACAATTGTTAGGTCAGAGCCTTGGAACAACAGACAGACCTAGAGATACCACCCAAGAGATGGGATAGCCTGAGAGCCCTGTACAGAGAGCAGAAGAGATTTGGAAATGTCTGACAGAGGAGGAACCCCACCCAGCTTCCAAAAATAATGCAGAACAAGTCTCACTATGCAAACTTATGAAAGGTTTGTACAGACTATATACAAGTTCACGGTAACTTGAAACTGTCATTATTCATTTTGCAGGGGCATTTCTTAATCTGTTTCCCTTTGCTCCCACTTCCTTGATTGCAAAAAAAATTCTTAAGCTTTCTGTTCAAGATGAGGAACAATGAAAAGTACACACAAAGAGGGTATTCAACATCCATTTTGAAGAGATTAATTCTTATATATGCAATCCAGAGAACATTTCTGTTATGATGGCTCTTAGTTATGCTGGTGCTTGCATCTGATATGACAATGCATGTGCTTAGAGTGCACATTCATACTAAAGGCTTGGCTGGATCACAGCCATGATACTTGGCTTAGAGATTTTGAGGTGCCAGAGAACAAACAGATTTTCACCATACTAGTGTCAGTTAAATCATAAAGTATCTTTGCACAGAATTAGCTCTTTCTGTCAAACTGACAAGGATTTTTTAGACAAAGCATTAGCAGTGCTAAGGCAGAGGATGGCTGTGTAAAATCCTTTAGATTTCTAAGACTGTGATATAGTTAATCCCCATGATGAGAACCAAGGGCTACCGTACTACAATCTGTTCAGCTCCCTTCATTTGCAACCCAAGCAAGGGAGCTCTTGGGCCAGTTGTTTTCTTTGGCTGTAAAAACGATCCAGAATCTATTGCAAACCTCTCCTTGAATCATGCCCATTTTTATCAACTTCAGAGTGAAACTTCAGATGTAGCACAGTTGCAAACCTAAAATCAGGGCCTTATGTTAAAAGAACTCACTAGCAGTCAATTGATTTGCCTTGCCCACATGCGTTTGTGTAGATCGCATGTTCCACCCTGGGCTACAACAGCAATAATCAGCTCTCCCGACTAACTTCTTATATCATAAGCAGCTTTGAAGATCAGGTTTTTGTTTTCACATACATACATCTTACGGCTTTCGGAACTGAACTGCAAGCACTCTGGTTATAAACAAGTCAATAATTAATTCTAATATATTGTTTATGACCTTTTCAGCATAAGGAAACTAAGTGCAGGTGAATATGTAATGTGTGCATCCCACATAGTCTTTGAACTTGAGGACAGCCCTTCATGACAGAGTATTAGAGAGTCTCAAAGACACTAACAGATACTGAGTTACTGTAAGCTTCATGGGAACAAGCAGACCTTAGGAAGAGAGACACCATAAGAAGGAAAGACAGCTGTACAAGCTTAATCTTTACTAGACATCAGGGAAGCTGAATTGCATAGAGGGAACCCCCAGCAACACAAAGCACATGGTGTTTGCAGCGGGCATTTCTTAGGTGCGGTGATTCCCTCCAGAGGACACAGAGCATGAGGACAGCTGTTCTTCAGCTCATGGAGCAACTTGTTATATGCACTGTTGCAGTACTGCTACCACCAAATCACTGATACGTAAAAGCAATAGCATAAAGGGTGTGATTTAATTAATTGCAGGCACACACACGCTGATATTTCCCGTCTGTTTTTTCTGTCTCATAGGAATTCCTTTTTGACCAGATACTCAGGAGCCTTTTTTACAGGTGTGCATGGTCTTGCTGACTGTAAGGACAAACCTGATGGCAATGTTTCTGGCTTAGCATGTCGGTTTATGAAATTTCCTTGTTCCTTTCTCTTAAAGAAAGGAGTCAGGCAGGTAGGGAAGGGACAGCACAGAGACAGTAATGTCCCCCCCCAACCATGGGGTCAAGGGGAGAGAGGCTAGCACAACGCTTTTGTCTCCTATCATTCATCCAGCCACAGGCCTCTGTCCTGTAGAAAGTGCATGGGGGGATAAAAAAGTGATGATGGTTGGCTAGGACATATATAATCCACAGGGGAGACCAAGGGCTTCCTGAGAACTGCTTTCACTGTTCATGTGGAAGCATCTGAGATCACTTGAACATGCTGATCTTCTCCTGTTATGCTCACAGTTTTAAAATACTATTTCTCCTTCCCATTTGTCAACAGTTTATCCAGGAATGGGTATCTCAAAGGAAGTGGTTCACTTTCATTTTTCTTCACTTTTTGCAGCTGCATGAATTGGAGCACCAAGTCATGTATTTTGGTCAAGATCAGAAAGAGTTTGTACATCATCAAGGATTGTCAGCCAAGATCTTCACAGCTATAACCAGACCCCAAAAGATACAGTACTGACCATGTGCCTTGGCCAAATATGGATCTAACTACTCCCTGTGAAGTACCTGTAAGGCCAAGGACAAATCAGACATCTTAACTTTTGTGTAAACACATTTGACGTAGTCTCAGATGTCTTGAGAAAAGAAGAGGAAACAAAAGCCACAGCCTGTGTTCCAGAGGGCAGAGGTAAGTGTAAGTAAGTGTGGTAAGAAGAATTCCTTAATTAATCTGGAAAGGCAGAATAAATGCCACCAATACATACTGAATAGATCACTGTAGAAAAAGGAGGTGATCACAGGATGAGAGACTGAGGGCTGCTTCAAGAGTCTAACTACCACGTGAATACACTGCATTAAAGCCTGTAACAGTTTTTGTGATGCTGGAAATGAGCACAATTAATTTAATCTGGTGTACCACTCCCTCATATTTTTTTAGTCCATCAGTCTGGCTTCATGTGCCCTCTCAAATTCATATCTATTGCCATCCAGGCTTAATTTCTCTCAGTCCTAAGCTGTGTGTGGCCAGTCTGGGCTGAAGTAAGATTCTTGCCTTATTTCTTTTTCAAACCTGCTGGCAGTGCAAGACCAGCTCCATGTGAGAAGTCTGTAGAGCAAAGCCTTCTCCATGCCATGGCCATGTAACTACATGCATGGGAGGGCAGTAGGAGGCACCATGGGCTAAGATGGAGACTTGGCAAGTTATGTTTTATTTTTCAGATGTTGTGCTGAAGCAGGCTGCTTGATGGAGCCATTGGCAGGCTGTTTCTCGCACTTGGTCTGTGTGTCACTCAGCAAGCAGAGGAGAACAAGCCTCACTTTTAAGTCGAATTGCTTGTGATTAATTCAGACAGATATGACAGCAAAATGTAAACAGCATTTGGCAGAAGTCACTCTTAATGAGAGTGTCATTAAGAAAGTCACTCCACGGAGGACGTGCACACAACTTCCCTCCCTCTCATTTTTCTCCCAACCACTACAACATGAAAGATGACAATCTGGGTTTGTTTTCCTAAAATTATAATCCCCATTGCTACCACATCACAGATTTACTAGAATAGTTGTTTCAGCTTCCAGCTAAATGAGGCAGGATTTTTGGACATCTGCCCTGCTTGCTGCTGCGGATGTATGCTGGAAACAGACCACCAAGCTCTGATGTTAGGATACCCTAGATAATGTCCCATGCAGAAGAATGGAGGAGAGAGATAGAAGAGAGCTGGAACTGCAGGCTAGCACTGGAAGTCTGCTGCCACCCAGGCTTGATTATCCTCGTGTTAAGTAGTGAGTGGTCTGGGCTGAAACCTCAGTTGTCATATATGCAGAATACCTTGGTTAGAGTACCCTGAGGATAAGACTGAAGAATAGGGTTTGGGTGTGAATTAATGAGCAGAAACAGTGCTTCAGCTAAATTTGTAGTTAAAATTAAGAATGTATTTTTTTCCCTTCTAACAGCAACAGCCTCTGTTCCCTGGAGTGGCTACAGCATCATCTAGTGGAAACTGACCAAAACTATTCAGGTCATGGTTGTATGATCCAGCTGTCAAACATCAATTCATGCCCATACCATTTTTTACTTGTGGCAGGAAATATTATTCCATTTCCTCCAGGGAGAAAAGGTTACTTAGGAAGAACAGCAGGACCAAGAACTTGGTCCAGCCAAGCCAGACGCAGCCTGGTGTAGTAGCTTCTAGATCAGCTGTGTATCTCCACTCAGGCTGGTCCTCTCCTTCTGCAGAGCTCTTCCTAGACAGTCCCAAATTAAGCCTGCAAAGGCAGCAGTGAAGAAAACCATGCCAGTACACCTATGAACAGTTCTCTATCTCTATGCCAATGAGTGGAAAGTGTTTTAAGTGCATTGAGGCTCTTTTGGCTTTTTCTTTTGCTCACTTTCTTACTCTTTTGAAAAGAACCACTTCGGTCCTAGCTGGGAAGCCCCCAAAGACCATCAATGCCAAGGAAAAAACAAGTCTGTACTGTTGTGTAGAAGCATGCACCTTGGGTCCTGTAAGAAATCATGACTAAGCAGCAACCGTACAAAGCTGTGGCAAACTGCATCCTGGAAACTAGCATTTTAGCAACTTCTTTCCATAGAGGCAACACTGTAATGTGTAGAAGACAAGGTCCCATTTCAGTGATTTTTCTCTTGAAGCTAGAAGGTTGGAGAACAGTAACTGCTATTGCTACCACATGAGAAGAGTGAGTCTAGTCTTCCTGCTAAATCTGAGCAGCATTGCACAACTGCCACACAAGAGCAATGACTAAGGCTCTTCTGGTGGGGATTTCAGTCCCAATTTTCTGTGATGTCTTTCAAAAGAATAAAGACAGTAAATAACATTTACTGTTTCAGGAAATTAACATGTCTTGTGGATCAAAAGAACAAATGCAGGGCAAGGGGTGTTTGTACAAGCTCAGCACTGCAAAACTGCATCAAACCCCAGGAACACCGGCCGCAACAAGGCATCCTGCTACCCTCTGGTGATGCTCTGGTGAAACTGTAGACAGCAACAGCAGTTTCTTGGACGGTCACAAACACGACTGCTCTCTTAAAATGTGATCCAAACCTGGAAAAGACCGATTTCTGTGATTGCCCATCTGGGTCTGTTGAACAGAGCATGCTTGAAACTACTGGTGAAGATTGATTAAAACTGAGGAGTAAGTCAGAGCTGTGCTTTGCAATATAGCTGGGAAAAAAAAAAAAAGAAAAAAAAGAAAAAGAAAAGGCATTTTTAAGATATTGCTGCATGCTCTGTGATTTTACATATGCAGGACTCAAGGTGTGGAGATGGATACAAGAAAGGCTTAAAATTATGCAGGCTACAAATATTTACATACTATACACATAATGACATTTGAAACTGCTCTAGTGCCCAAGGGCTCTCTGAGCAGAATTTGAGCACCCACCAGTTACTGAGATTTTCAAGTATTATTATTCCACCCACAAGTGATTTGAAATAAGCAGCGCAAATGAGGGAAAAGAAGTCAATAAACCAAGCAGCAAATCACTTCTGCTTGCAGACATAATCTCATGTCTCTTCATCGTTTGGGAGGCAGGGAAAAGCCCTGCACTGCAGAGCAGGCAACAAAAAATGGCAATTTCCCAATTAAGTCTTTTCCAGAAAGATTACTTTGTTTTGAGACTGCAAGAAAATAGATGGTTTAAAGCAACTTCCTCAGAAATGCATGTTGTTTGAAATGTCAGACTGTGCCATTTCAACACTTCTAAAATTATGTTTATCCAAAGGGAATCTGACTCCATAAATACTCAGTTTTATTTAAAGATCAATAAGATTTTGTTTCTTTTTCAGCCCAATATTCCTGTTTTTCAGAAGTTTGAGATCTTTTCCTCTCCATTTCAGGATGGTAGAAGAATAAACAGTCTTGTCAGCTGAACAGCCAGGAAAGTAGTATTTTGTCCCTCTCTTTTCTTCATCCCCTCTTCTATCTGCCCGGTTGCAGCATCCATGATGACTTGCATCACTTGAGCCACAGGAAGTGTTCCTGTGGTTGAGGCCCTGGTAGATGCACGGGCAGAGATATCCATCAGCAATGCTGGTGTCACAGCTTTTTAGGTGAAGGGACAGAGAATGATGTTAAAAGCGATGAGGACAAAATCTAGTTATGAACAACTTTGAAGGGCTGATCCAAAATCCATTGAAGCAGATAAGATCTTTTCCCAGTCCCAATTTTGTGTGACTTCTATTTGCTGCTCTTATTTTCCCCTCGTCCAGGACTTTATGAGTTGAAACAACATTTTATAGTACTTTTGCTTTGATACCTTCTCCCCCAGGCCTTTGCGATCACCTAGGGAATGGGAGACTACATAACAGGGAGAGCACCTTAGAGATCCGAGAGAGGCCAGACCTGCAGGGTAGCCTCTCCACCCGGCTATGCACTCCACTCCCCACAAGGCTTCTTTCTGGCCGGAGCTGACAGCTTGACATTTGCTTGTTGCTCCCTCTGTCACGAATTCTGCCCGCCATCCAGATCAAAGGAGCCCACACATGGCAACCTTTGCTGTGGGTGGCCGTGCACCCTGCCAGAGCCTCTCCTGTGTGGGCATCATTAAGGTTCAGCCAAGCTGGGAAGAAAAGCCAGGAGGAGGGGCTGGCGTGGATTTTATGACACGTTATAAACACAGATTGTAAACAGTGAAGTCTCACATGCTTTTGAGAGAAACCTCCCCATCCTCTAAAGGCTGCTCACATCTCTCCAAGCCTGCAAGTTCTTGTGCTTTTAGGAAAATCCCTCACAAAATAACTAAAATGCAGCAGACCCGCTGTGAGCTGAGGCACTGCGCAGATCTTGCTGAGGACGGCAACGTGGGTCTGCCTTGGAGTAATACACTCTTCACAGCTTCTGAAAGGCTGGAGTTGAGAGGAATGCACTCTAAGCATTAATAGGAATGACCAGAGGTACAATCTCCAGCCTTTTCCTCTGGAATAAATACTTCGAGCTTTCTAGCCATGAATAGTTAATTTAACTCTGCCTAGCTGGAATACACTTTTCTGGGGAGGCAGACAATGACCTCTGGCTAATGAAAGATGTAACTAACCATTCAATGCAGTATCATCTGTGAGCTCATGAGAAAACTGGAATAAGACTATTCCTCACAAGATTTCTGCCTTTTTTTTCATTTTCAGGAGGTGCTGAAGTGAGCAAGCAACAGTTCTTCCCCTGTTGTACCACACGGTACAACCACTCTGGCTCATGCAGTTTGCCTCCTGTACCATGTCCCCTGCAGTAACAAGGGCCTCTCTGAGGGAATTTAAGTTGCAGTGTAACAGGCATGACTGCAGGGACCTGGATGATAATTACAGCCTGAGCCCCAGACTCACCCCTAGCTATCCACAAAAGTTAGCTTGGCTTTAGGCAAGACATTCCTGCATGTTCTGATGGACAGGGATGAATATTGGGCCTGCTCCCCAGCATACTGACTGGTCCCAGTGCCTCCAGGTTACCTTCCTCCTGTCTCAAGCAGAGAGAGGGTTTAGAAATGTCAGCCCATCCCTAAATGAGCACTTTTTGGCCTTAGATGTTTTCGATGCTACGTCCCTGGGGCCAGCGATGGAGGCCAGCCAGGGAAAGGGCAGGGCAGCTGCCTGTGCAGCAGTCTGCCGGTGTACACGGGGCACCCCGACCCTCGAGGGAGGCACCGTGCCCCACGGTGAGCGGCTGTAGGCTCCCCGGGCTTGGCCTTTGCCAAGTGCTGCTGTTCAGCCACAAGCTCTATGCGTGGACACAGCAGCTGTTATATGATATTTGCATGCAGAACGTATGACTGTTTTGTAAACACCTGATCCACTTTTCACTGCTTGACAGAGCTAGAAATTGTTCACATAATCTTTGCTTGTGTTAAGAGCATCCTTGTTTCTTGTTACCCCCACTCCCTGTGACTACCACTCTCACGGGGAAAAAGGTCTTTTTCCATGAAGCCTGCAAGAGACAACTTGCATGACTGAGTCGGAGTAGCTCCATGACAAATCAATAGCATGTGAACAATCTCCACAGCAAGCATCATATCTGCTGGCTTTCCTCTTCACGTGCCTGTCTATTCCCTTTCATGACAGCTTCATGATGCCGGTGCTGTGTTGGCTCTTCTGATCGGTGTGGAAGTCCATCTCCTGCCAAGGGGTGAGGAAAGGGAAGCCTGGCCGTCCCCATGGGACTCCGCCTCGGGGTCACTGCTCGGTGGGAATGCCCCTCTCAGCACTAGGTCTAGAGGAGGGTCAGCAATCACACAGAGCTTGTCAGCTCCCAGGCTTGCTTCTTGCAGAGCCTCTTAGCCAGGCCTTCCTTTTCAGGTCTTTGGTGAAAAATCCCCCACTGAGCT
Source organism: Ciconia boyciana (assembly GCF_034638445.1). NCBI lineage: Eukaryota > Metazoa > Chordata > Aves > Ciconiiformes > Ciconiidae > Ciconia > Ciconia boyciana. Next base: position 91,821,685 of record NC_132937.1, on the reverse strand, counting down.
GCCTGCAGTACAGCCTCAAAATCAATTCCACCGCCCTCCTCAGCCTTCCGCAGCATCCCAGCTCTGCTTATTTCTGGCTTTGTGGAGGGAGCAGATGTGGCCACCTCGATCTTCCCTCATTCTCCACAAGCCTCCAGCAGCACTGGAACCCTAAGAGGGACAACACTCCACCCTCAGACATAAGGGAGATGATCGGGGACCAGCTCCCAGGGTTAAATTTGCTTGAAACAGATTAATTAACTGAAGTTAGATGCAAGAAGATTTTCCACAGTGCCCTTCACCAGGCAGGTGGTGAATATGCCTTGGTGAGCTCAGACTCAGCCCCCGCTCTAGGCTTTTTATATCTTATGCAGAATGGCTGAGAACTAGCTACATGAATGCAACTTACCCCTATATGCACAGAGTTGTTTTCTTTTTTAAATGACATTTCTCACTTTCTTCTCACTTCCAGTATAATGCATAACAGTTGCATATAGTTGCATAACAGAATTTCATTGACTAGAATTGCAGAAAATTCAACCAAGTCAGGCATCGTTAAAAGGTTTAGCCCTAAGCGATGCTTTACTAAGAAGCTGAGTATATTTACTGATCAAATAAATCAATATAACAAAGCAGCTGAAAAGTCTGTACATTTTCCTTATTAGAAAAGCAGTTAAAGATCAGTAAGAGCTCTGCTGAGAGGAACGCAGGAAGAAAAGGAAGGACACAAAGTCAGACCATCTTCTTTCAGTATTTTTGAATAAAATATTTCAGCTGTTCACACTCAGGAGTTTTGTTTTTTCTTGGAACCTTCTGAAACCAAAACCACAATAAAAATTGCATCTACATACCAAACACAGACTTTGTTAAAGCTCCTTGTCTGGAGAAGTTGAGGTTTTTAGTGACAAAAGCAATAATTTGTGGCCTGAATTCCACATGTCACTCAGCTGTCCTTTGTCTTGATTTAGCCAACTTTTTGGAAATGTTCTCTGGCATGAACAGAACTGATCTTCTAGGCATGCATGATCACACCAGTGGTCTGGGTCAGTGCACGTGTAAGTGCACCTGCAGGGGTCTGGGGAGAAGGACGAGACTGGGTCACACTGAGTCAGCACTCCCCTATCTCCATCTGAAGACAGTGCAGTGAATGGTGGAAACAGATTTGAGTCTTGCCATCGGTGGCTCTGCCAAGAACTGTGAATCACTGGACTGCAGTGCTCCAGGCTTCAGAGTCTGTTCAGGCACTTTGGAACAGCTGGCTTAAAAAGAATCCCTGCTTTTCAAGTTTCACATCTAATTTTTTTCCCCCTCTCAGTGGTCTACCTTCCTGCAATCAGCCAAAACAATGCAATTTATGTAAAAAAATTGGAGTATCCCTTACAGAAACTAATCTTTTGTACATGATCTGGTCACAGTTTCAGATGCAACCAGGAGATGTCAGTATGCTCACAAAGAACAAACCACTGGAGGTGGTTTTAAGCAGTGCAGAAGACACTCTAAGGAACAGATGCTTAGTTTCCCTTTAGAAGTTAATACTTGGATGATATCTTTTATCATGGCTTAGGAGAAGGATTCTTCCTGGAGAATTAAAATTGTTCTATATTCACATGGGAAGGCTACTAGCACGCCTGCACCTGTGTTTTACTCACGGACAAGGTCAGGCAGCGGCCGTCCTATTTCTAAAATATAGCAGTTTGCTCTCCCTCCATAGCTCATACTCCATGAAAGGGCTGCATGTAAAGAGAAACCAGAAGAAGAGCTGAAAATCAGAGCTGGTCTTTACTGAAAATGCTCATGACCTCCATGTTGCTGGCTCACACCTGTCTCAGATTTTATTGGTTGGATACTGTTAACATTTGACAAGTGTTTTGTGCCTTTGATTTAATGATCTCCATGCAATTGCTCGTGAACCGACATCCCCCATCTCATAAATCAGAGCTGCTAACAACACCCAAAGCAAGTGCGTCAAAGAAACCAAGCAGTGATGCTCACAAAGAACAAGCTGCTTGCTTACAGGCAGCCTGAGGAAGCAATAGGGACAATCGCAGACCTTATTCATGTCTTAGGCAGTCCTCCCATTCTCTCTCACCCAGGAGAACATTTTCTAAGTTCATAAGATCAGAGGTAACAAATAGGACTCAGTTATCGCCTAGTCAAACTTGCAAGAGAGCTCTCCTTGACTTGAATCATGCACTGGACAGCTTTCCATATGTCATTCAGTGATAGCATCTATACACCCACAAAAAAGTAAAGCACCTCTGAAAAACAGATATCTCGAGAGCTTTAGGAACTATTGCAGGCTGAATGTGCTCAGCTCTGCTGCTTAGGTCTGTAAGAGTGGCTAAACCTCTCTGTATTTGAAGGAAGCAAGATGGTGTATTCCTGAATAATCTATTAGGAGCTGAAGCCTGTTTCTTTTAAAGCTCTTTGTTGCAGTCCATGCCAAGTCAACAGAAATCATCTGTGATCTACAAGAAGAATCCAGGTTTTCTCATTTTACTTAGTTAAGCAAATATTCATGTGTTCATGGAGGCTCACTGTTTGCTTCCATCAGCACTGCAGCGTAGCATTTGACCTGTGATGAGTCCAGATGCTAAAATGCAACATCTACTGAAATAAATTTGTAGCTTTCCTCCACTTCTGCTATGTGTTATTTTGCCAAATGATGAGATCTGTTCATTTAGGAAAAGATATGTGGGTGTATGCTGTGAAAGTAATGGGTCAAGAGACTGAAGGTCTGAGAGATGGAGGAATAGATAGAAAACAGCCAGGATATGACACCTTTTCATGTTTGCTACCAACTATTTGGCATCTTGTTCAGTCAATCTGAGAAAATGCCCTTCAGGTCTTAATTTGTGGGTGCTGTGAAAGCTTTGGATAACATACTGACATTGTGGTCACCCTTTTCACAGGTAGTGGTTAGAGAAACTTTCTGCAGTTTTGGGATCAAACCCCCAGGCCCAAACATCTTCCAGTAGAACTGAGTTAAATGAAACTGCTACTGGGATAGAAAGAAGTCACGCCAACCTCTCCTAACCCCCAAGATGAGCAGCCATGTTTGGCATGTTCTAGTCTGTGTTCCCCTCCTCAGGTCCTTCTCTGATAAGACTTCTCTGCCTGATGCAAAAGAGAGCCTTGTTGTCGACCAATATACCATGCTGACTATCAATGTTCTGTTTTTTCTCAAGTCTTAAATACGCATCTGTATTGCTGCAGTGCTAAAAACCAGACACCCATGGTGAAATGAGGAAAATGGTGTAGTTTACCCGTGTCATGAGGGGGGGTACTGTATTGTTTCAGAACTTATGGAATATGCATCAGGCTCACAGAAAGCCCTGTGGAAGGGGTTTCATAATAGGATCTGGTTTCAAGAGCTGAAATTTCACCTGAAAAATGGAGTTTGCAGACGGAAATCCCACTGTTATTTCCTCTGTGTATTGTCAAAGCACATCTTGGGATAATGAAACATTTAAGTGTTAAACTACATGTTTGAAGCAATGAAAAGAAGTCTGACATTTCCTATGTCCACGGGTCCTTTCATGGGTGGATGCATATGCCCTATGTGCAAGCTGCCGGGAGAGTATAGCATGGTGCTGAAGGTGAACTATCATCTTCCCAAAGATGCTCAGGCCTATGCACCAGCCTGGGTGAAGGGAGCAGATGGAGGTGTGCTGTGCACTCAGGTCTTACCCTTGAAGTACAAGGCAGGAAAGCTATTGGCTATGATTCATCGTCGGTCACAGAAAGTAGACATACTTTCCCAGGGACAAAGCTGGATTCCTGCATATGTGGATGAGAGCCTCAGGCTTCCTCAGACCTCACTGCTGGAGTCTGTTTTCAAAAAAAGTTGTTTTTCATCATAAGTCTAATTTCTTCCAGCTTTTCTGACTGCGTCACTTTCAGACATTAAAACATCACAAAACCTCCAAAGTACACTCCTCCAACTTACAACAAATTCAAGTTTCAGTAAAAGCTAAATTTAATATATAAAATAAAATCACTTAACAACAGAGAAAGGCTTTTTTGAGCTCTGAAAATGAGAAAAAGCTCCTCAGTAGAAACAGTGCAGCATTAGCACTCCTACTTATTCACTCTTCAGAAAGAGAATTTGGAAGCAGAGCTGGAGAGTGCCAGATGAAGTCAGCTAAGTTTGCAGCAGGCTCAGTCATAATACACACTGGGAAACGCAGGTTATGCCACCAGCTAAAGGCTGAACAGGCTGCTGAAGTTTGGGTCTGTTGCAGAAAGGGCTGAACATATCCACAGATAATGGCAAAATGGATGCACAAAAATAGAAAAAATTCCTGTTTCAACAGGCAAAGGAAAAGTGAAGAGGAATTTCCTCTTCAAATATTTTTGCCTAGGACTCTACCTATTTTCTCCTATTGGATTTTTTAGGAAAAAAAACCCTTATATGGAAAGCTGGTCAAAGACTTTGTTTGCAACATTGTGAGGTTGCTAAATCCAAGGCAGAGAAAGTAAACAGGGATTAGAAGCCAGTTCTTCAGGCAAAGAAACAAAGCAACAAACCTTCCAAAGACTTCATTAACCCATGGAATAACTGAGGTGGGAAGGGACCTCTGGCTGTCCAACCCCCAGCACGACGCAGGCCCTGTTAGAGCAGGTTGCTGCATGCCTTATGCAGTCAAAATTTGAGTGTTTCCAAGGCTGGAGATCTGCAACATCTGCAAGCCCCTCTTCCAGTGACTGACCACCCTCATGATGAAAAACTTTCCTTAATAGGTAAACCAGAATGACCCTTTTTGCAAATTGTGTCCTCTTGCCTCTTGTGCACCACAGAATGGCTGGACATAAGGTCTGCCCTTGCTCTCCTCTTCTCCAGGCTGAACCAGCCCAGCACCCTCTGCCTTCCCTCATATGCCCTATGCTCCAGCACCAACTGTTGCAAGGACCTCCTGTGGTCACCAGGTAGAATATGTATCTTCTTGCTTCTTGCTTATTCTTTATATAGTCTCAGCGTATTTTAGTTTATCAACAAGAAGCCTTTGAATCACAAGAAGGTGGCATCCTGGAAAAGTTATGAAGGAATGAAGAACTACTGCCGACTGCCAAGGAGACCACATGGGCTCCATGCACCACCATGCTGGCAGGTGAGTTTGGGCAGAGGACAGCTGGCTTTGCTGTGAATTGATAGAAAATGAGTTCCACTTTTGTGGAGGCACAACTTTTATACCACAAAGTCCTCAGAAGCAAATTTCTTTGTGAAGACTGTAAAAATATACCTTTTCAAAGGCAGAAGGAGTTCAGAGCCTTTCCGTGAATTTCAGAGGTGCCTTCTCCAGGCCTCAGTTTTCACATGACTGTTCCATTACCTAAGCAAAATGACATTTTAAATGCCTTGGCCACGGAGAAGGCAGCACGTACAAGGATGTTCAAGCATGTTTTTGGTTTATTATTTCTATTACAGACACTCGAGCAGATGAATGTAAGAGGAGAAACTGGCTTTATAGTAAAGAAAGAGACCTACAGCAGTGACAAATTAATTTCCATCCTGTCATGACTCATGAAACAGCACTACAGTAACATTAACAAAACGTCAGTTAAAGCGGTAGTAATTATTTCCATTGCTAATACTGAGTCTGGCTTAACAACATTTACTGGCTTTGTTACACTGTCATAAAATAAACAGTAATACAGAAACAAACCAGATTGTCCGCTTTTGAAAGAATGGACTTTTTCCCCATCTGTGCCCATGACAGAATCATGCCTTGTGAAGGAAATCAGAGATGGAGGCATGAAAGCAGCTCATGAAAAATCCCGATGACGACTTGCACAAGGTTTTCAGCAGCATTATATTCAGTGTCAGAAAGGCCATGGTCTTGTTTTGCCAGGCACACCGTAGATGACGACTGCAGGAGTAGAACCCAAACAAAGTCCCATCCAGTCCAAGTCAAGTCTGTGGTTTTTCTTGTGTGTTGTTATAATGGCAGACTGGGAGGAACTGATGCCCCAGCAGTCAAGATTTTCTTTCTCCTGTTAGACATGTCAAATTGTGTTAATTTCTCACAGTTTTGCATGCTATCGGTGCCCTGGCTCTTTAGCTGTCAGGAACAGGCCTGCAGATGGATTTCCTTGTAGTTTCATACCAGAGTATTCAGGATCATCCAGCAAGACATTAAACAGAACAAGCCCCGACAAAGAAATTGTCATAGGAAAACAGACTTTCTTCATGAAATTTCATAATAATGACCAATTCTGAGACAAAAGGGCCCCAGACCAATTATCTTAATTGTTTCGATTTAATCCTTGTATCATGGATGCCCAATATTATCCAGTTGCCAGATGCTGGTTTCTAGGACTACTGGAGGGTCTTAAGACTGCATGTTCAAACCAGATTTATGACACCCACCAGACTGTATGTAATTTCACATCACAGAACAATATTTCTTAAGGGCTGTGATCCTCAACACAGGGCAAAAAGGTGATCAAGCCTGAGTGTTCCCCATGAAATGTCTTCAACCAGCTCAAGCCTGACTCTTGGAAATGGATGTCTTCCTCTCTAGGAGTTTAATGAATATTAAATAACATCCATGTCCTTTGAGTGGAGGGCGTGTGCAAAGGAAGCAGATTATTCTGGCTCTGTGTCTTTAGCCAACACAGGGGCACAGGAGGGAACTCACACAGCAATGGGTCTTTTTGGATATAGACAGAATATTCCTTCCAAAACAACCTTATTGCACAATTGAACCTCTCACCTGCTTCTGATATGGTGGTAACCTCTGAAGGTCCTCCTGAACATTTCTTCAAATGGCCTTTAGTTCGGAAACTTTCACATCCCCAATATACTGCTCTTATGTGCCTCTGTCCCTGGAAATTCAGGTACTGTGAACCACAGAAGTTTCTTGCTGAAAGAGCAAGCTCGCTGGAGGTAAATAAGGTGCACAACTTCAGGGATGTGCCTGAAGTGCTGCCTCATTGTGGTGCACAGAGTGAGTCGCTTCAGTCTTTGCACTTGCCATTGCTAGGGACTAGGTTTTAAAACCAAACCACAAGGGATGTTGCATTTTGTACCAAGTGAGGGCATTATTCACATCAGCAAATGGACACTGCACTGCAGAATCCCATTCATGTTGCCTTTCCTCAAATCTGAAACCCCTCTGCAGATGTTTTAGTAGTCCAAACTCAGTTAGATTTGAATTACCAGGAATCAGACTGTAATTAAATCAAAGGAAGATTATTCATGGCCTATTCCTATGAATTATCAGTACATTGAATCTAATAGAGACTTTGTATGTCAAAAATCTCCTGGGAATTAGTCTCAGACCGCATTTTTCTTTTTAAGGCCTCACTTATTTTTCCTAGTGTTTGGGAGAGTTTAACATGGCAATGTTCAATGATCCCTATTATCTGACTTGAAAAAAGTAATAGCTTTTAGATAAAATCAGACATTTCACACAGTATTAAAGAACGATTATCTGAAGATTGGATAAGAATCCAACTAAAAATCAGGAGACTTTCTTTACATTTTCATTCATTGCCAGCTCTTTACACGAGGATCTATAGGACCAATATTCAATGCACAGAAAAACTTCTGTAGTAAAAGCTTCTCTGGATGACTCCCGTTGTAATTGAAAGCCTTTTGAAATTAATGCATATCTCTGCAAAAGAAGTGGAACAACAACTTATCTTTTTTTTAATTACAGTTGTTACTTAACTTTTAAAAATATGTTTGTAATGGATAAAGACATCAAAATTAAGGTGCATCACTAGAACAAAATTTTTGGCACCCTGGCAGCCCTTATAGGACTATCCCTTTGTCCAGATGTCAGGGTTTGCTCACTACAGGTGCTTTGTATGTGATACAGCTCCTCCCATGCTGGGTAGCACTGCAGGGCTTCATAACCTTATGGCTACACTGCCAGGAGGAACAGTGTCCCCTGGAAAATCCTGCAAGAGGCACAAGGCACTCACGCTGCCTCCCAGGTCACCAGTTAGCTCCAATAGGGTACAAATCTACTGGACCTGGCCATTGCTGCTCTATCCTCCCACCCAGCATTGCGCGAGCCTTGTGCGATGGGTACTCTCTGTGGGGTCTGCTGTCTCACGGTGCTGGGTACCACAAGGGAAATGCTCTCATGCCTTGGGCCACAGCAGTCAGGGATTTTCTGGCTAGATTTCTTATTCCACACTCTCTGTCTAGCACTAAAATGGCTGCTCACAAGGTGACTTACAGGACAGCAGCTAATAAATGGAGAAGCTATTTTTCTAGCAATATTTAATCACTGCCTCTTTGACTGGTTGCGCAGTCACTTGGCTGCTGCTGATGCCCAGTGGTTGATGTGGATACTTATAGATTAATACCCCCTTACTGGAGCAAGGGTTTAAAGAGCATTACTAAGCCAGCAGGCTGGCAGGAGACTCAGACTGCCAGCACAAGGATGGTGAGAAAGGCACAAGGTGTATTGTAGTTTGTGCTCTAACAGACTTTCTACTGACTTCAAGAACCCTTGATTGGTCCTTAGTTTCTCAATTTGAGATCCCCAGGTTACATTTTTTAGCTTGTGTGCAGCAAACAAGGGAAGTCTCTCCATCTCCATCTGAACTTTCGCTAAGAAGGAATTAAGCTGCACATTTTACAGTGGTGTTCCGCATGGGCTTCTGACCTCTCCTAGTGTGGGCAGCATTGGAAATGTGTGATGTGCAGCCACTTGGTGGGAAAGTCTAGGTGAGCCTGCTTGTGTTGCTGGGTTGCAATTTCAGAACAGAGCAGGCAGGTTGCATGCGCTGGTTAGGTCAGCGTAACCACACCAAGTCTCATTCAGCCAGACATCACTGAGGGCTGATCCTCTCCACTAGCACAGTCCTCCTTGGTCTGTGAGATCTACTTCCAGCCTACCAAGTGCCTTTATCTCAAGGCCAGTCTCTGCTTCTCCCCACACCCCTGGCCACTCCACATCTTTTAGGATCCATCGCTTCCCCTTCTCTGTCTGCTGTGGCTCGGCTTGTTTCTCACTTATTTCTTTACTGCTGCCTGTGCTAACTCCTTCCTTGTCACGTATAACTTGTGCTATGCCACTGGCAGTAGCAGTAGCTACTATCATACCCAGCTTCATCTCTGGTTACATGTACCTGTTCATTTCCCCCAACACTGATGGTGGGATCAAGTAGTTGCAGGGTGGAGGCAAAGGAGTGTTTCCGATCCTGCCTGGCCATCAGTGAAGGCTGTACATTGTCACAGACAAGTACTACAGCCTCAGAGAGAACAGCAGGGCCATTGCCATAACACAGAAGGTCTTCATTAGCCCTCACACCAACTTCTCTTACCTCACTGAACTTGAGGTACTGTATGTGACAGCCTAAATCCTGCTATGCTGGAGGACAGGATTGGTAGATGTAAGTTCTTGGCTGGCACACAAGAAGGGCCACAGATCCTTTATCAAGCCTTGTAGAAGCTTGGACTGGGGCAAAGCCTGTGTCTGTGATGCCTCTGAACTCACATAAGAGAGAAGAGAGTTTAGACGTTACCACAGTTGCTTAAATACCAGCTGCACAGAAAAGATTTTGTAATTTTATGCTTCTGACAGGCAGGGAGCAGCAGATGGGGATGGCTTCAGCACAGAGTGCTATACTGGAAGCACCTTTGCTTTTACAGGCAAAGTCTGATGAGGAAAAGCCATGTCCCTTTTCTTAGCAAATTAATATGGTACTCTGTCTTTTGTAACAAACTCGTGGCCAGATGCAGCATCACTTGGCAAAGAAGTTGTAATGAAGTGCACTTGCTGGAAATGTTGATACACACTTTCTGAAAAACATGCTGTACATTTCGTCACTGTGTGATGTATGGTAACAAACTGAGGGTGGGTGGATCCGAGGGGGTGAATGAAAGGTCTGGCAGAGTATTATAGTTATCTATGTTCCAGAAAAGAAAACGTGGAGGATATGACGTTCAGGGTAATTCTGTGCTTCTGGAATTGTTTCTAAATATGGAATTGTCCCCAGTCAAAAATGGGAATTCTTTCTCCCCGTGCAAAGGGCATGGTGACATCCTTAAAGACTGGAAACTCATCCCAGGTCTATCCTCAGTGTGATGGTGGAGACCCAGGGTTCCCAGGCCATCTCCCAGCATGAGGGGCTGGTTGATGGGAAGAGCTCTGATCTGCGCTAGGAGAGGCTGGGCATCTGCAAGGGCTTGTGGAAGTGTCAGAAGCTGAGACTTTTTCTTGCTTTTGAACCAAACTTTAGATCCCCTTAAAAGCCAAGTTGTTAGCAAATAAACATATTTTAGCCAAACCTCATGCTACACATCAATGTCACCACAATGTGATACACACGGGACAAGTTTTAGAGGAACCCGGTGCATCTATTGAAATACAATGGGATTCATTCTCCCCGAGTAAAGCCCCTAAAACCTCAGAAGGTCTTTTGAAACTCTACACTTTGTTGTGCTATTTAATTTGTCACTGCAGAATTCTGTCCCTCAGGGGCTTTTCTCCTATTCAGAGAGACTTTTTCCATTGACTGGAACAGGGCTATCATGTAAGTTCTGACAGCCACCATCCGAAAACTGCAGCCTGGAAAAATTATGGCTGTGAATCACTGCACTAGAGCTCACTACTCCTGTGGATGTGGGTTCTTGAACCAGGTCCCAAAGCTATTGCCAGGGCTACACAAGTTGGTTTTGCTCCAGTGTTTCCAGCCGTTGGGATTTTGTCACATTATCTGATGTTCTGCTTAATGCCTCAGCCCCTAGGGCTATAAGATTATGTAAGGATCTCTGCTTTTATTACAAAATAAAGTTCATTTTCTAGTTTTTCCAGAGGAACTTAGAAATGTGACCCTTAATAGTGCAGACAACGCAAGGTTACTAAACCCCCCAACTATTATGTTTAAGCCAACTATGATTTTTTTAAGACCTGACTCATGATTTTTGAATGCCTGAGGGACGCTAGTGTATTCTCAAAAATACAAATATTGTTCAGCTTTTCAGCTTGATTTCTTATTTCCTCAGCCTGACAGCATTGCCTAATTCAGGGATTTTTGTTTCTCTGAATGTTTTGAACGCTGTAGCTCTGTAATGCATTTCTGGCATTCCAGAAGCAAGCCCCCAGGAGCCTCTGTCATGCATCTGTCATTGGAGGTGCCTTAACAAATGTCCTACAGCATGTTTACAGTTTTGAAATCACGCTTGTCCGCAAAAAAAGTGGTTGCTAGATATGTCACTTTTGGCACCATTTCCATCATGAAACTTTCTTCAGGATGCAAATTTCATCAGGTATAGCATGGATCTTTCTTTTTCCAATGTCTGAAAGCACAGACATAACTGCTGTGAAGTACCGATGTGTGCACCTTGACTCTATGAGCAGCCATCCCACGTGCTTTTCTGACTTTATAGGTGCAATTGATTCCTCCTTTTGCTGGCCCACTATCTGGGGAGATGAAGCTGTCTGTTGCCCCAAGAGCATGTCCTCCTCACCCTGAGGTGGCTCCTGGAAGAAAAAGCATCCCTGATGTCTTTTCATGTCTGACCCCTGACAATGCTGGTGGGTGGTATTGCTACTTGCAACCACTGATGGACTGTGCAATGCTTTTCCCTGCTTGTAGGAGGCAAAGGAGAGAACTGGGTGGGAAGAAGACAATGTCTCCATCAAAGTGTGACACCACGAATTATTGTCCTACAGCTTTGTGCTAAAGGGGATAGGCAGCAGTGTTTGGGAGGGGTTTACTGAGATGAGCGCATGGCATGGCACAAGCATCTCCAGCTGGCACCGGTGACAACAGTCCCCAGAGCTAGGGCTAGGCTCTCTACAGAGAGCTGTAGACAGTTGCCTAATAACTGCCCAACTCAGCTGGACATAGAAAGGAAAGTGACTGTCGGTTGTGAAAGGCTGTCCAGATTGCTCCTGCTGGTGTGAAATGCACACTGGCATGAGTGGGGAGAGCAGCTCTGGGGTCCACGTACGCCAGAGAAGAGCCAAACACCCAGATACCTCAAAGCCATTTTTTTTGCCTGGACTAAAATGCTAGGCTCTCCTTTCTGCACTAGAAGGGGGTCCCTGACTTCGACTGGATGTTGTAGCCCCGTGTATACCTGTAGATTGCACAACAGCAGGAAATGCTCCCAGTGCTGGAAGTTCAAGGTCTGTACTATTCGGTGGTTTACAAGCTCTTTGGCATGGTTTTGGGCCATGTTAAAACAATTCTCAGGGGTGGCTCGGGTTTTAGGATGGGCCGTTGCCAGCAGGTGGTCAGGAGGCTGTCCATCTCGTGTGGTTCAACAGCATGGATGTAGGCTGGTGGGTGGTGGTTGCTGTTATAGACCTTCTTCTCATTTCTTCTAGGCCTGGTGAAGAGAAACTGCATTTTGCCCCACACATGGGATTATCATGTTATAAAAGATTCAGACTTTTAACAGAAACTTCACATTCAAAATGCAGACTCTGGCTCCTGGTATGATTTGGTTATAGTAGGAAGATACATCCACTGAAGTTGTAATTTAGGTGCCACACAGCCTCTGTGGCACAAGTCTTCACAGGGGCTTAATTTAAAATATCTCCATGGGCTAAAATACTTCTTTTTCAGCTGGAGATAAGGCATGGGAGAGCAGAGCAGTTTACAGAGCATAGCAGCTGCACAGAGAACCTCTGATGTGCAGATAAGACAAGCAGCTGAAGTCTTGGTGATGCTAATCAAATATGAAGTACAGACCCAGTTCTCCAGCATGGGCAAACTGGCATAGCTCCAGTATTGCCAAGGGAATGATAACAATTTACACCACGTGGAAGTCTGCAGACATTTTGTGGAAATTCAAATCCATCCTGCTTTTTCTGTCTTGCATCTTGTGCTGGTTTTGGCTGGGGTAGAGTTAATTTTCTTCATAGTAGCTAGTATGGGGCTGTGCTTTGGATTTGTGCTGGAAACAGCATTGATAACACACTGATGTTTTAGTTATTGCTGAGCAGTGCTTACACAGAGCCAAGGCCTTTTCTGCTCCTCACCCCACCCCACCAGCAAGGAGGCTGGGGGTGCACAAGGAGCTGGGAGGGGACACAGCTGGGACAGCTGACCCCAGCTGACCCAAGGGCTATTCCATGCCATATGGAGTCATGCTCAGCATATAAAGCTGGGGAAGAAGAAGGAAAGGGGGATGTTCAGAGTGATGGCGTTTGTCTTCCCGAGTAACCATTACGCGTGATGGAGCCCTGCTTTCCTGGAGATGGCTGAACACCTGCCTGCCCATGGGAAGCAGTGAATGAATTCCTTGCTTTGCTTTGCTTGTGTGCGCGGCTTTTGCTTTACTTATTAAACTGTCTTTGTCTCAACCCACAAGTTTTCTCACTTGTACCCTTCCGATTCTCTCCCCCATCCCACCGGGAAGGAGTGAGTGAGCGGCTGCGTGGTGCTTAGTTGCCAGCTGGGGTTAAACCATGACACATCTTCAGCTGTCTTATTGACACTAGTAGGAACTGGGCCACTGGTGTCAGCAAAAGTGGGATTTCCAGCCCCTGCTGAGAGAGGAGCAGGTCTTTGCACATCCCTCATGGACCATCTCCTGCATCCCCAAACGGCTGGGGAAGAGTGATGGATTTGGGATGCAGTGATCCACCCAAATCATTGCATGGTGTAGGTGTAGGGCAGGGAGGGCCCCGGGGCACAGCTGCCGGCACTCCGTGGAGCTGCATGGCCTAACCTAATGCACATGGATGGGACTGCAGTTCAGCGGACCCGGTCTGCACCGATATGAGGAGCCTGTTGTGGGAAAGCCCCCGCCTGCTCCAGACATGCCGGCAGGCACTGCTCGGCAGCTGCGGTGCATTAAGCATGGTGTCGGGGAGGGGGAAATCCAGCCCTGCTGCACACCTACTCGGTCAGAGGAGACACCTCGGAGATTAATTTGACCCAGTGCATTTTTTATTCAACCACATGCTCCAGAGCTGCCACTGATACTTACAGAAAAAAGGTGAATACTGTGAAAATACCCTAGACAACAACAGACTGATTGCAAGCTGTTTTGGGGACCAGCGCCTGGTGCCACTTGGCAAGTGTGATGTCTGGGACAGGGTGAGGCCTCAGCCATGGCTGCAAAGATGCTCTGGTATCTTACCACGCTGGGGGAACATCTGCATCGTTAAACCCATGTGGGTTTCCCTAACCTGACCTCCTCTCCCAGAGACCACCCTCCCCCAGCAAATCTGCTGCTGGTGGGGGAAGAAGGTCAAAATGTGCTGGAGCAGTGACCAGAAACCCCCTCTCCATCTGGGGTGGGATGCAGCAGGTGCAGGGGAGAAAGGACCCTCACCTGGACAAACATTCCTCTCTAGCTGCCCTCTGGGGACAGCACATCAGGGCAGAGGTATGTAGGAGAAGTCACTCACCCCTCGGCAGCAGCAGCTGTGGCTCTTGGGAAGGGCTCTAAGCCCATCTTCCGAGTCTCAGCCTCTCACAGTTACCCAGGGTGGCTTCTGCCCTGTATGGTTTTTGAATTGAAGTATTTTGCTTTATGACCATCTTTTCAAGGTATAAGGTGAATTCTGTCCTTTGCCACTCCCTCCCCAACAGATGGATATCAAATGGTGAAGCAGTTAGCCACAAGGCAAGTTCAGTTTAGGTTTTGGTACAACCCTTTGACCTCCATCTGTATTATCTCCTGACCCGCGGTACTGCTGATCCACCATTCATTAATTATTCACAATATCTTAAGTGACAGAAGCACATCGTGTTGGTCAAACACTTGGGCTGCAGGGCCAGGCTTACAGACTGTGGATGTTGCCCTTGCTTCAAACAGGTTTAATGATGCTACGTCAACAACAGGCAGGGACAGGACCCTCAGGCCAAGTCCACTGAAGCTAAAAGGACTAATCCTGTGGATGTGCCACTGTTTTGGATCAGGTCTTCTATGCTTTAGCTCTTTTTCAGGACTAAACCAACTCCTAAGGAAAAATACTAGACAATGCTTATAAATACGGGGCAGAAGAGCATAACATCTCATGGATGGTCATAAATGCCACCTGCTATTCAGAGCCTGCAGAATTTTCTTCTCACCATCTAGTCTTCTCCCCTAGGCTTGTCAAGCATGTGCAAAATCCCATGCCTGTCCCTCTTTTGTAGCATCCTAGGGGCTCCTGGACTCCCTCCTCTCAGCACTCTGTGTGCCCCACAGGCTTCTTTGCAGGGCTGCCAAAGCTGTGCAGGGGTGTGCGAGCACGGTTGTGCTGCCAGGGCACAGAACCCCGCTGTGGTTCCTGCAGAAAGCAGTGCCACGGCTGCTGCCCCCCCGCAGGTGGTGCAGGGGCCCGTCGTCCGTGGGGAGCTGTGCATTGCTAAGGACATTTTCCTGAGGCTTGGGTCTTTGGTTCTGCTCTCCTTTCTTGCCTCATGTCAGACATCCAGGTGCATATCACTATCGCAGTGTTTGCTGTTAACTGTGCTGAATGTGTTGGACGAGTCTTTCAGCTAAAGACCCACCATTTGACTAAGGAGACCTATCCACACATATTGCCATGCTAATTGTGGTGCTTCCAAATAATAGGCAGCAGTGTTTAAATAGCAGCCAGTGAGACTGCTGTAGCAGGTAGATATTGGGATGGTCCAAAACACTATAGCCAAGTGTCGTGGCTTAACCCCAGTCAGCAACTAAGAACCACACAGCTGCTCGCTCACCCTCCCCTCGCCCTGATGGGATGGGGGAGAGAATCAGAAAAAAAAAAGTAAAACCTGTGGGTTGAGATAAAGGCCGTTTAATAGGACAGGAAAGGAAGAGATAATAATAATAATAATAATGATGATGATGATGATGATGACGGTAAAAGAATATACAAAACAGGTGATGCACAATGCAATTTCTCACCACCCACTAACTGATGCCCAGCCTGTCCCCGAGCAGCGATTGCTGCCCACCGGCCAACTCCCCCAGTTTCTATACTGAGCATGACGCCATATGGTATGGAATAGCCCTTTGGCCAGTTTGGGCCAGCTGTCCTGGCTGTGTCCCCTCCCAGCTTCTCGTGCACCTGGCAGAGCATGGGGAGCTGAAAAGTCCTTGCCTAGTGTAAACATTACTTAGCAACAACTAAAAGATCAGTGTGTTATCAACATTATTGTCATCCTAAACCCAAAACACAGCACTATAGCAGCTACTAGGAAGAAAATTAACTCTATCCCAACCAAAACCAGGACACCAAGTATGCCTCATTGAGTGAAGTCCACACTGGGACCTGATCTCTGCAGTGCAAGCCTCTCTCCCATAGAAATGACTGGGATGTCACAAAGGATTATGGCTTCAAATGAGCAGCAGGTGAACTCTTAAGAAATAAAGATCACAGGCAACCTTCTGCTCTCAGTTACACTCCATTGACGTCAGTGGGGTTGCCTGGGGTTAACCCAGAGCAGAATTTAGTTCCTTGTTTTTAATGCATATAGCTGAAGCCCCCCAAAATGTATTTCAGCATATGGTACAGTATCTAAAAATGTCACCAGTTACTCCTGGGCTACACATGCTGCAAAGTTCTTCTTCCTATCACAGCAACAGAACAAAGCTATCTCGTCCAGAAAAAGCTTGTGGAGCTGTTTTGCATGTTGCAGCATGCTGCGCGCGGTTCAGTGAAATGAAAGGGGATAGGATGCCCCTGGGACTTGTGTGCTGCACACCTCCTGCAACCGGTCATGGCAACCTGCCATCGGCTGGCAGGACGTGGCTGCTCCGTTTCAGGTGTCCTGTTCCACTGGCAGACATGCTATTGCATGGGTGCAGGTACTTTTGAAACTTGAGTGTTTCCTCATATCACACCCATATGTCGTAACACCTCCCAGATCCTATTTGGCTCCAGAGAGATGCTGCGGTGTTTCAGAGATGCCATAGCGATGTGTGGGAAAGGTATTTACAGGCCTATGAATACAAATCACTTAGGAAAGCTAATTTCTACGCTGTGTACAGGGCCACAATCTTCCACTCAAAGCCAGTTGTGCTAGAGGCTGTATATCTGAAACCAAACTGGTTGTTTGCTTGTGGCACGCCTGTAAACTCCTGCTTCTTGGCATTTGCTCCTCCACACTCTAAAACAGCAATCAAGAACAACAAATAATTACAGCCAAAAGTTGAAAATTGAACATTTTTCAATCTGACAGTGGGCATCACAGTACTTAGATTTATTTCATTGTGCTTTTCCTTTGTTTTAGTTTTGATTATTTTAAAGAGGTGCTGACAATAATTAAAATACTTGTCACAGGAGTTCTGGTATAAAATAGCCAGATTCTATTTCGTAGGGCCTGTATTCATGCCGTAACTGCCAATATTACCATCAGATCAAGGATCAAGTTGAGGTTGAATTTACTTCTTGGTGAGAGTGAGATTTTACAAGATGCAGTATTCTGGGATCGAAGTCAATGTGATATGTTACATCCCTAATGCATTCCTGTCCTGAAGCACCTCCTCATTTCTGTAAGGGATTCTGTAGGGAGATGTTCTCCTTTGCATGGTCCCTGTGGCTTGGAAATCCACACCGCGTCCCTCCTTCCCCCACTTCCCTGGGCGTTTCACTCAGGGCTCTGCTGTAACTGTTTCTAAATGCAGGTCTTGTTTCTTGCTTGCCAGGTTGTGGTACCATGCGATGGAGAGCAGGTTTCATGCATCGGCAGCCACCCTGGCCACAGAGACTGTACTCTTCTGACAGCAGCCAGAGGATGAAGGACGGAAGTCAGAGGCTGGGGAACAAGGGGTGTGCTTGCCTGTGGCATCCCTGTTTGGGGAAACATGGGCATCTCGGACTCCCCCCAGCTCAGCACAGCAACAGCATTACTCTCACAGAGAGGAGAGGGTTATCGAAGGTGGGAGCTTTCCCCATGTTATGGTGTGGGGCTGGCTGCTGTGGGCAGCAAGGTGAAAGAAGGGGCAGGTCTCCCAGCAGAGAAATTAATTTCATATATTATGACAAACCTGCATTCGGCTCACCCTCTGTGCTATATACACCAGTGCGCAGTTAGCTATCTGCATGACAAAGGATCTTCCTCTTTCATTACAGTATTACTCTATTTCACTACAGTAATTACACCTCATAACACTACATAATGTTGCCTTACCACAAAACATAGGACAGCAGATTAGATTGGCTTTAGCCAGTGCTGGCAGATTCTGTGAGCTGAAAAATTACAGAAAAGTTTGTAGCAAGACGATAACAAGAAATTAATGCAAATCTTAGGTTTCCCAATACCCACAAACTCTCAAGAGAAGAAAAGGGGACCATTTCAGATTCAGGCATCAGAGCTCAGTAAGTGCTGAAATATTAGTAGGAGATCAGAGATTGGCCCAGATGGCTGAGGGCAGAAGCCAGCCCAGTGCACCTGAAACCCTGCAACTTAAATTGCAGATTTAAGCTGCAATTTTAAATCTGGTTTCTGGTCCGATCTGGTCTTATGCTTCAGAGGCTACGTCTGTGTTGCATTCAAAAGGGTGACTGCAGGACTGGCAGCACCAAAGCTGAAGACAGGTGGCCCCCGTATTTACCCAGGTAGGTTGCCAGCACCAACATTCACATCATTGCATTAAAATGGACATTGGTCAGGCTGGGTTGGTGCTGACTTGGACATTTCTGTGTGAATCACCAGATGCTGGGTGACTGGGGCCATTGCCAAAGCAACTTCACTGAGTACCTCTGCAAAAGGAGTTTATTCCCTGGCTGGACACTTTCTGCTGGAAATATCTGCCCTAGCCTGTCTACTTGGATGAACAGCGGGGACTATCTAGGGAAAAGAGGGTGATGGTGGTCAGAGATGGTGATGTGGGGCAAAAAGCAGATTTCAAAGTATCCAGTGATCAAATCTTGTTGCATTAGCGTGTAAAACTGTCAGCCTCCAGCACAGCACTTCAGAGGAGGGAGAGGTGTACAGAGAATAGGTCCAGCATGGTTCTGTCCTGCAAACAGTGAAGAGCAAATTTGCCCTCGTCATGGTGGGGAGATGCTAAGCAATTAATTAACTGGAGGACAGTTATCTGAACTATTCAGCAAACTCAAAAACTCTGACTTTCTTTGTATTTATGAATTTATTAAAAAATACTGTTATTTATTAGAAGTCACTCTGCAAACAATTTGCAAAGGGAAAAAATGGTAACTAGATGAATGAATGCTCCAGCACACTTTGTGCACCGAACTTCATGAACCGGCTTTGGGGGAGGTATTTGCAGTGCAGAGGGCTAAGCTGCTGCATAAATCTTTGTGGGAAAAAAGCTTCTGCTGCAACACGTGAAAGCCAGGGACTGCTTCTCGTTATTAGTTGTGTAGGCTGCTGGGACCTCATCTCGGCAGAGGCCTTGGGGCATGACTACAAATAACAACAGCTGTAAATAACGATTAGCTTGCACGTGTCTCAGCTTTGTTAGAAAAAAACCCCCAACAACCAACAAACAGCAAACTCATAACGACTGGGAGTAAAAATTAAAGGAGCATTTTGCTTTTATAAGGTAAGCCTGGAAAATGCTTGGAATCAAAGAAAATTTGGTGTCACCGGTATTTCATTTCCACTGATTTCACTCTATACAGAAGCATCTTTCCATGATGGACACAGATGATCACCAGCTTCCCATATATATTGTTTGTTAGCTGTATGGCATGTGTAGCTGGAGAACAAAATAACTCCACCTTGTGCATGTGTATCCTCTCTACTCCCTTTATAATGTAAATTTATGTCCTTTCCGTTTAGAGCAGTGTAGCTCGCTGTGGTCCTTAATAAAAATTTATAAAGCAGAGGAAATGAGAAGGTAGGAGTAGTTTGGTAATCCTAAAAACAACACTGACAGCCATCGCTGTCAGTGTTGTTTCTAAATGCTGCAATTGGCAGGCAAAAGGGAACGATTAATTTTTTGACTTGTATGGGATGGTGCAGTTTCAAAGTCCTCGTAACATGGCCCAGACAGGAATCCAGTGATGTAGAAGTCTTTGGTCAAGTCCCTCCACAGAGGGATTTTTACCCTAAAAGACCAAGTTGCATTTCTATGGAGCAGATTAATTGGATGTGATTGGACTTAAACAAAACAAAAGAAATATTTGTAAGTTCAGCCATAAGTCAGGATTTCTCTGTTCCCTGGTAGGATTATTGTTGTTTCATTATTGTCTTGTTGTTTTGCTTTGTTGTTGTTGCTAGCTCCAGAATTCCTGGAAGATCTTTAACACGTGTTCGGCGAGTGCTTCTGCCTTTATTCATCTTCAGAGGAGCACTTGCCTAGGGATCTTTGCTCCTAATCAGCCGTTGCGTGTCCCCAAAGTAACATTGCCATTATCACACCATGCCAAACCATTGGGATTCACACATGCATAGCTCTGGCCAGCTTTACTCTATTTGCTCCTCAGAGGAAGCACTGCCAAACTATGTACGTTCATTGCAGAAATGACTGTTAAGAAGCGGTTGAAATTGAGAGGTTCAGCAAATAAAGGAAATTCCAGAGATCTCAAAGTACCTTTTACTGTGATATGTTATGATTGCACATTCCCTTTCCTCAAACCATGTCTGTTAGTGCAAAGCTCACATCCGCTCTGCTGATAACATGATGAAAAGTATTTGGAGTCATGTTCCTAGGGCACCACCATCAATTAGATTCTCCCCAGCCCGATTATTCATCCTTTTCTTTTCTGCTCATGCAGATGTTGCTCCCACATCAGCCTTTCCACAGTAGTAAGACTGATTGCAAATGCTCTTCATATAAATATTTATCCTGGAAAAACAGGGAGTACAAATGACTTAACATTTTTGAAAAGGATGATGTCACGTAAACCGCTGTGCTAGGATGCAGCAAGACGGAGTTAGTCAGGAGTTTGCCTCAAATGTGGTGCTCCTCTAAAGCTTCCTAGAAAATGAGCTCTGATTTTCCATCTTTCACTTTAGGCAGAGGCCTGGTGGATAATAAGATATTTCTGAGGAATTAATTATGTCAGTACCCAACAGTCATATTTCCTACAGCAATGCCTCTACCCGTGCCCAAATCCCCTGGGCTGCTGCTGATGTTGAAATTAAATGCTCCTTTTCTCCCAGGGTGTACATGTCACTCCTGCTGTGGATATTCACTTTTCAGGGGGCCTGTTTCCAGAACAAGGTTCTGTTTTTTCAGTGCGCTGCAGCGGCTCTCAAACACTGACAACCTCCTTGGCAAAGAAGGGCACTTTCAGCCCCCAGTGCCAACCTCTCCTGCCTCAGCAAATACATCTGTTAAGAAAAGAAATGCTATCAGCAGGGCAACAGGTGGCATATTGCAGCCAATCATGAAAGGTTATAATAAGACAGAGGGAGTGCGTGCGTGCGAGAGAGGAGAAAAAATGAAAAAGAGTGGGACTAAGCTGAAGGAAAATCCAGTGGCAAGCATTTTTTCCACTACTGCACTTACATGGTGCTGAAATACAGGCCTGGTGACTTTGCAGCTCTGGGGTAGGGTACTGCCCTGGAAATGCATTTGCCCATTGTACTCCTCTCTGTTTGCTTAGAAGGAATTCAGAAGGGATTTGCTTTCTCTTGTTTCACGAGCCCCACGCTTTCACACTGACCGAAGTGGATATGCACCAGCTGGCCACGTCCATCACCGCCGCCGGGTGGGAGAATTCCTGATTATACTTAGATCCCGCAGACCCTGCTCCGTCAGTAGCGGAGAAGCTCTGCTTGCGCACCGCCGTCCGAAATGCAGCCGGCCGGGAGCTCCGCACGCTTCGCCTGAAGGAGCCGGATGCCTTCTGGATCGAACATGAATGACCTGCTGAAGGTGCCCCTGGTGCACGTCCTCACCCTGGCAGCCCTCAGCTTGGCTGAGACACTCCCGAAAGGTTTGCTTGGAGGGGCTTTTGCCCCGCTCTTCTTCTGCCACTTGCCGAAGGAGGTTTTGCTAAGGGGAAGGCGTCTCTGGTAATGGTGGGGTGGGTGGTGCGGTAGCATTCCCAAAAAGGGCAAAAATGTGCTGCTTTTGGTGGTCACTTCACTGCTTTTAGAACGATAGCAGTGAAAAAAATCTCATATTTGTGTCTGGGATTTAAGGTTCTTTGTCTAGGAAGAGCACGTAGTCCCGTTGTAATGGGCAGGGGAAAACTTTGGGTTCAGCCTGGGTGGGATGGACATTTCGCATGTCAAAGGAAGCTTACAGGTTTTAATGGCTGGTAACACCCATTGCTGCAGAGCCCAAGATTTGTGGTGTTCTGCGTGCCTGTGTATGGTTATAACTATATAAAGCTCAAAGAAGAAGTAAATAGCTATAACGTCTTCACAGAGTGTGTGTATCTAAATACAAATATACATGGTTTCTATTGCATATAACATAAAAGTTATTATACCTTCTTCCTCTTGTGTGTGCACACATGCACACGGACACATGCACATATACTTTTAGCCAACACAAGAACTGAAAAAAATCAGTTTAGAAAAGTCTTTGAGGTACAAAGTGCAACAGTGGTCTCCTGGACATATTGTCTGGTAACCCTGTGGACAAAAGGTTTTGCTGCATGGTGATTGTCAGGAGCCATTCAAAGCATACCAGAAACTTTGCAGCTTCAGGAAAACAAAAAAAACCTCAAGGAGGATGCCAGTAGTCACCTGTTAGGCCAACATCGCTGCTCTTGCAGTGCTGTGCTCTTACAATTGTTAGTCAGGTTGGCCTCAAAATGGAAAAAAAAAAGGTCCCTTCTTTATAAAAAACTTTTGAAATAGAAATGTTAATTTTTTCCTAAGGCAGTAAAGCAAGTTGGTGAACCCCGGTCTTTTGAAAGCTGTGGTAAGACGTGATTGGAGAGACAAGAAAATCAAAGAGGAAGGGGATTGATTTTTTTCCTGGTGGCACAGTGCAATGAAGAGATATGCATCCTTTCCTAAAACATCATGGGTGGCTGAATTGTTCCCTGAGAAAGGCTGAAACACGACTACAGCCCAGTGGTGCGCTGTAGAGGTTTTGCAGCATTAGCTGGAAACACGATTGAGCAGTTTTTGACCAGAGGAACTGCAGTATCTCCAGGTGTCTGCAGTGCTGCAGGGGAGACTGGCTCTGTTTTCCGCTTTGTTTTGTTTGCCTGGCTTGTCTTGTTTCAAAAGTGTGAATCCAAAACCAAAGCCAAGCAATTTGGGAGCTTCTGGTGGGCTGGGGATAGAAGGGGATTTGGCTTTTTCATGGGCCCCATGACTGGCCCTGGGTCATTTTGCTATCTCAGGAAACTACAGCTGACATCCAGAAAAATGGCACCTGTGTGGCTTTACAGACTTATAAGTTAATTGATTTTCAATGTTATTTAAAGCCACAGGGCTACCTAAAAAATGTCAAGAGAGCCCCAATGGGTGCGCACGGAAAGGTCTGGGGACATTTCTGTATGCTGATAGAGATGTCCTTACATTATTTGGATTTTATTTGCCCACATTAAAAGCTGGTAATGAAGGCATCATAAGTTTTGATTGCTTTCCTGAGAAAACACAGACTGACACCAACGCCTGAGCTTTTTGGATGGCTTTTAGAAGCAGGAACCATCTCAGCCATTTTGGGCTCTCTTGCCGCCTCACAGCAAAATGGCGGCACGCTCTCCACGCAGACACACTGCGCGTCCTCCAGCCTCGTGCCCTCTGCCCCCTCGTCCCGGCTACAGGAGCTCTGCCTTCACCTCCCTGCTGGCCCAGCCCTCAGCCTTAATATCGGAAAGGTAAAAAAGAGCATACGAAAAAATGACCCATTGCTGTTGTTGTCACAGTTGCTCTTTGAGGATGTAGAATTTGGGGAGGCAGCTGTAAAAAAAAAGCTGCCTTTCTGGTTTTACCATAGGTAAAGTGCTGTCGGTTTGGACAGTGTTTTCTATGAGTATGCGGCTTGATGCTGCCCTATGAGCTCTGTGCTGGCTTTCAGGAGATGCCAGATCAGACCCCATGTAGGCAATATTGCTAAGGATAATTCTGTTATACGCTGAGTTAAAGAGGTATCATGAAAGTACTTAACTATTGCTAGTGAATTTATTTAATACATAAAACTGACAGCCCTTGTTTGCCCGAAGAATAAAATACTGTCATTATGCATACTGGCTCTTGGTACAAATCTAACTTTATTCTTTGTGACAATGGCCATGCTTATCGTGACAACACAGTTACAAAACTGGTTGCTTTGAATTTTGGTTACTGTAAAAATTTACATTTCTCAGGGTTAAAAAAGCATCCTTCCAGAGATCAAGGCATGCGGACAACAGCAATAAAAACATACTATATAAAAATAGATTGTAAACCTCTATTTCAGCCAGGCTTAATGCCATCAAAACCCAATAAACCCTGTCACGAAATAGCAACATCCGCTTTGAAGTAGACAGGATAGCCATTGGTGGAGGTTATTCTCCTGACAACCTTCAGTAGCAGGGAAATTTAGGCTTTATGAAAATCTTCCATTTGGTTTCACTGGCATGGGATTCATCTGGGGTGCAATACAGATGATTACTTCTATCTAGTGTGACCCAAAATGACCCAATAAATTGAAGCCTGATACAATTTGAAGCAGTGATCTTAAACAACGAATCTGACACAGATGTGTTTTAACTGATGTTTAGTTAATATAAACTTTAGTGCTACCTTAGCTGTAGTTTTAAGATATTTTTATATAAATATAGTCATTACCAATTATGCAATCTGAAGTCATATAATCTAGAAATATTTTTGAGGCAGATTCATTCTAATGACATTTCAAAAGCATTATGACTTTTACATAAACCTGATAGTGGAAGCCGATCCTTTCTCCTCTAGCTTCATTCCAGCTGAACTCCAATGACATTTTAACTTTTACTCTCATGTAAATTGAAACAGCATTAAGGTAAAGGCTTTCTATTATTCCCAGTCACTTAAATTGGAGCGTCTTGTATTTCGCCTTTTTTTAAGGAGGGAGGGGTAAAATTGATGTAGTTTATTTTTTACCTGAATTTAAATCTTATTGTACTGAGGAGGGCCAGCAGATACAGTGCGGGCAGGATTGTCCTGTGAAAAGACACGCAGTGTGCCAGATACTGCTACAGTCAGTGAGGAACAGGAAGATTCCTGCATCCGCTGTACATTTTCAAGGTGGTGTTTCAAGAACATGGTATGAAACTAGTTCATCTCAGCACAGCTGTCAATGAAATCCAGTCCAACAAATATTGGATGTGTGCCCCTTGCAGCCATAGATTAAAAGTCATTCAAGTATCTTTGGAGGCAGTGGCTGCAATGCATACCATGCACAGGGAAAGAGATTCGCTAGACGTATCCTTTGATCCCTTCCACCCATGCTTCAAGTCTTTTACCAGAGCGACGGAAAATGTTTCTAAAGATACATTCAAATAAAGTATGACAACAGGTCTGTGATAATAAGCGTCAGACACAGCTATTAGACTTCTAACCCTGGTGCTACTTGGTTAGAAAAGGTGAGAAAAAGAGAATGTGTGCTAGTCATGCCACAAATCTGGAAGATCTGAAGAGCCTTTACAAGCCTGGCTTTGGAAAATATAGTGCTATGTAAGAGGGTTTTTTTTTAAAAAGAGAAATAGTTGAGTGGAACAAATCCCGTATTAATGATGAGGAAGCCCAAATCTCATGCATTGTGCGTTAATCAGGGGTCCCTGTGCCCAGTCCAGGGGGAGGTCAGCTTGGCTTCAATTTGTGTGCCGTTCCATGCAATTCCAGCCCATGCAATGCCACCCCTGTAGCAGGGGGACAGCCTCACCTGTGTCCTTGCAGTATGCCACCTGGTGCCGTGCACCTTGGGGGAGAGCAGGGTTAGAAACAAGGGACACACGGGGCTTGTTGGAGCTGCCCCATGCTTGGGTCACTCTGTTTTGCACCCTATAGAGAGAGCACAAGGGAAAATGCAAAACCTGCAGCAAACAACAGAAGGCTGCAGCTACAAATGGAGAGAGACCTGTGTTACAGCCAATGCGTGGAGGGTGTGCAAAGCACCTCTGTGCTGAAAAAAAGCCATGGAGTGACCCTGCAAGGACACAGCTGCCCCTGCCAAAGGGGTCTGGCAGGCTTTGTGCCTCTCTCCAGGAGGCACCGGGAGGTTTTCTCATTTTCTCTTCCTTCGCACAGCTCCCTTGATCAGCACTCCTCTGGAAACTGTGGATGCACTGGTAGAGGACGTCGCCAAGTTTGTCTGTGTAGTGGAGTCGTACCCTGAGCCAGAGATTACATGGACGCGCAACAGCATTCCCATCAGGTAGGGAGCAGCCCCAGCCCTCTCCAGCATCTCCTGCCAAAACGGTCAGTGCTTTCCTTCATGAGAAAGGAGATATCTAGAAACATCAAAATGGGTCTGTGGCAGGGAAGAGGGTGAGTGGCTGTATTTATAGGAACCTGTGTTCCTTAGGGAGTGATAGGAGCACCTGGAGGGTGCTCTTGCAGATTCACACGCTTGAGCTTGGAGACAGTTGGTTTCTGCTGCAAGCAATGCAAGGAGTTTCCTCTCCAGCTTCAGACAATGCAGTCTGTTCTGTTCCTCAGTTTATGCATTTACTAAGGAGGAGGACGCTGTATAATATTTAAAAGGAGCATTGCCAGACTTGTTGCCCGAGTGTCTGCAATGTGCTTGGAAACTTTGCATGGAAGGCGTCGTATCATGCCATTCTTGTTTGCTTCTGGTTCTGGATCTGACCATAGGAAACTGGCTTCTCATTGTCATGCACTGTCAGACATTAACCACCAGGCATCAAGGTGCTGCTGAAGAAGGCAGCCTTGGAAACGTGTTATGGAAGTTGCTACCATTGCTTTAGCTCTGTTGCTGTAGACAGGCTCTTGCAAAGTAAACTGTACCTGATCTTCCATCTCTGAAATCATATTACATGTCACATGGCTTCACATCAGTTTCTTATTCTAGATTGCTGTTAGTGACTCCCTCTGTAAGGGAAAATTACAGAACAATCTCTGTGTAACACAGTTAAGGCCTGTTCCACACAAGAGATGTCCACGTTAGGCAGATGGTTGCCTGAAGCACAGTTCTTGCTATCAGGGTCAAGCATCCAAAGAGCCCTTGAACCATTGGCTCAGAAGACTCCAGATAAGTCAAAATGGTCTTACCGCTAGGAAGACCATTTTAGAAAAGGAGAAAAGCAGAACACTACACATATGCATGCTGGCATTCAGAAATCTTTTTTCATTGCCTGCAACAGAACCTCAGCAAAACCACAGTTCTAAGCCTCTGACCCCGGCCTTGTTGCAGGATGGAGGTCTGAATTTCCACGGATGTTGTTTCCAAATCAGGTCACCTTTCTGCTAATTCCTTCCTCATCAGTGACACCTTGCCTGAAAATCAAAGCTGGGAGAGGAAGCCATTCATGCAGGACCATGGAGATTACATGCCTTTCTCTCCCCATGGTCTTTAAAATTTCACTCTCTATGTTCTAAGATCACATGAAAACCAGACTGCTTCTCACCCTAATCCCCACTTCCAGAAGCCCAACACACCTTTCTAAAAGCCATCCCACTCTCTGAGACACAGTAACTTTTTCACAACATTGACCAAAAAGGAAAATACCAATCAAAAAAGCTCTGATGGTGATGCCAGAGAGCTCAGGTGCTTCGTTCCTTTACTTGGGGCTTCTGGAGCAAGTTTAATAGCAGCAACTGTTTCACTTTCCCAAAGCTGTGTTGGCATTAATAGTCAGTGCTGCTGGATACAAAAGCTCAGACAAAAGACAGAGAAATAGATAAGCTGAAAATATTTCTGTTCCTTTCCAAGAACGTGGATGAAAATATTTGCACAATGGAAAACGATCAGATTGGTGGACTTTTTCTTCTGAAAAAAATCCCATATACATATATTTATGTGCTTCTGTCTGTGTATGTATCAAACTTCAAAGGGGCTAGTTATTGCAAGCAATAAATATAAGTTATTTTATTTACAAATTTTTCTTCTCTTGCCAAGGTCCCAGCACCCTGAACAGACGGCTAAGCTAACCTTCAAAACAAAACAGTATGTAAACATTCAGCTTCAGTGGGAATAGTGCCAGGACAGAGGCTCTTGTCAGCACTAGTCTTCTGGAAGCGCCTTTTTTTTTGGCATCAAAACTTGTGGAAGTAGACCAGCAGGTGCCCTGTGCTGAGTGAAATGGTTACCTGCCCCATCTCCCAGGAAAGGGCTGCCCGGGGTGAGCCTTCCTCAGGGAAAGAAGGGAATGGAGCCTGCATGTCTTTAACATGATGGATGAATTCATTGTACTCTTTCTTCCCAGAGTGAAAAAGAGGAGACAGATACAAGTCTGAAAGGCAAAAGGCTGTTGAAAGGAAATAAGTGCCTGTAACACCTATTGGTTAAGTAGCACATTCAGATTACTTGGTGACTGCTGTATGATTTTTAACAGTAAAAGACAAAACAGGACATACTTAGGCATCAGGTATTTGTGGTAGCTTGGGAGACAATCCTCAGGTCAGATCCCTTTTGCTACCGTTTGTCAGAATCCAAGGCCAATTGCATGAAAGTGCTTCCAGAAAGCATCAACGAAGGTGTGAAAATCAAACATGGAGGAATTTATGAAATGTTATGCAAATCTTGTTCCACTGAAGTTTACTATACTTTTCCAGTTTTGCAATGAAAATCAGAGATCAGCCCTCTGCTTTCTCACCACCTTTCTTTCTGTCTCTCCCTTGCTCTTGCCCATGTACGCACACACACACATGCACATGCACATCCTATGCTCACATATAGAATTGGTCTTTGCTGCACAGACTTTGTTACAATATCCTGTACCTTTGTTGCTCCAACTTCAGGGCTTTTCTTGACTTCTCTGAAGTCTCCAGGTTAAAGCCTGCTGTCATTACACTATAGCTATCCTGGCATCCACTAATCTTTAGATGGCTTCTTTTCTTTGGCACATTTCTTTGCTTGTTTGTTGGTTTGGTTTTTTTTCCAAAAAATAAACAAAACCACTCCTGGATGCAGACACAAAATACTTGGGTTTTGGTTTGCATCTTTTTTTCACAACAGTAAAAATTTTTCCATAACATTATCTGTTTAGTGAAAAAAACATTTATTTTTTTAAATATGAAGAAGGTTTCTTTGAAGAACTTCAGCCAGTTCCAGTTCCTATATAGGCAGTCCTTCCTGTGCACTGAGTGATTATACCTAAAACGGGACCCAGCTGGATAAGATTACTTGTGCTCATGCCTGTCCCTGGCCAGACAGAAACCCAACTGTGATACCTACTTACTTTACCAATACCTGACTGGAGGAAGAATTGCCACCACGCTGGTGGCAGTCAGGAACTGCATGGTCTAGTGAGGACCAAACCAAATCTTAAGGCCCAACTAAACATTTTCAGTGTCTTTCCTTCTCTTTGCAGGTTGAAAATAAAAAGTAAAACATATTGCCATTTGTAGTGCTGTCAGCGGGCTGCAGATACAAATGCAATTCCCCCTCTCCGTCCCTGGCTGTCCCCCCGCCCCTGACAATCTGTGCTGTGCCCTCCAGGCTGTTCGACACCCGGTACAGCATACAGAGGAATGGGCAGCTCCTGACCATTTTGAGCGTGGAGGACAGTGATGATGGAGTGTACTGCTGCACGGCGGATAACGGGGTTGGAGCGGCTGCGCAGAGCTGTGGGGCTCTCCAAGTGAAAATGCGTAAGTGGGAATGTAATTTCTTCCTGACACCATGTGAGCATGTAATTGAGAGCCTGAGCAGACCCCCAGGTATGGCCCCTGGAAGTCCGTGTTCAGGGCAGACTCATGTTCCTGTGGGGCTGGGTGCAGTCCCTTGAGGCAAAGACATGGCATATTGGAACCTATCTTAACTAAAAGCAGTTGTGATTATTCGCTTTGAGTTACACACACTTGTGCTAGGATCAGAGGAACTGCTTGCATAGCAGAGGATAAAAACTGATGCTTTGAAGAACGCCCTTTGTACAAAACTTCATAAAAGCAGCACAATTTGATAGATTAGACCTCCATAGCAATACTGCATAAATCCCTTGTGAATTTTAAACATAAGATTTCACTAATTAGATTTATGCCTGAGGATGGCAAAAGCAAGTAAATGCTGTTCAGATGTTCTTAACAGCAGTCTTGAAAGGTCTGGAGCACTGCGGTGTAAATCTCATCAGCCCACGTGGAAGGCAGAGGACTGGTTCTTGCAAAGGGCTATACACATGCTGAGCTTGGTGAAGCTGAACTCACATGGCTGCAGTTATTTACACAAACACTTGAAAGGGCAGCTGATATATATTCTGGCCAAAGCATCTGTTTGTAGGAAAGGATTTGTTTGTGCTAATGAGCATGACCTTCCAGGTCTGGTAATTCTGGGGCTCTCCAGCACCCCAGTTGCCTGCAGGTGGGGGCCAGGAGGTGGTGGTCTCTGAAGGTCGTTTTTCTGCTGGTTCGGTGTCATGCAAGGGAGGCAAAACTTCAGATGTCCCAAAATGCTGAGATGAAGACCTTTTTTACTCCCAGCTCAGAGTAAGCTAAGCCATGTTTTTCTTTGGGTAAAATGAATTTCAATTTGTCCCATATTAACTTTAAGGGAGTTTGATTCTTTTATTCTTTAAGGATCCTTTCTCCTTTTTACTAACATAGTTATAAATCCTTTAATTAGGGACATTAATTGAGTTTACATGCCCTTCTTGTTGAGCTAGAGTCAAGCCTGGGTTAAAACTATTTCAAAACCGATTTGCTCCAGATCTGAGCTTTCACACAAGACACTGTGTTTGCAGTGAAGAATGTCAAAACCTGGAATGCAAACATTCTTCAATATTGGAAATACTGTTATCTGGATTTGGATTTTAGCCCAGGCCCTAATTCAAACAACTGTCAAACGCCACTCCTGAAAACAAATAACCCATGCAAGTTTGCTGCTTTTGCATCCATAAACTGCAACTCTGAATGCTGCGCTTAAGAAAGTTTTTTCTTTCCAGAGCAGCTCATGACCTACTAAGACCACTCTATCTTTCAGCAATGTACAGAAAAAGCAGCAGAGATTTTTGTTGTCATTTCTGAACTTGTCCTTTTCTAGTATCTCTTAGCTTCAGTTCAACTTTAATTTTTGACTTTTAAAATTTTAGGACCCAAAATAACCCGACCGCCTATAAATGTGGAAATAATAGAAGGGTTAAAGGCTGTTCTTCCATGCACTACAATGGGGAATCCAAAACCTTCTGTTTCCTGGATCAAAGGAGAAACAGTTGTAAAGGTGAGCAGAGAATGAAATTTAAGTAACGCTAACTATTCACTCAAGGTACTGTCTTAAAATATTAGCATCAATTACAGCATTTGTAAATTCTTGTTGCTAGGAAGCAAGCATTTGGAAAATACAAGGCTCATCTCGTAAATGTCTGCATCTGCAATAATTCTGCCTATAAGCCAAACATTTTCTGTGTATCTCTGTTTTATATTATACGTATTTATTACTACTAAGCACGGCCAAATGCTGCTGAATGCACTTGTGAATGTTCTCATAAATAAGAGCTACTGAGCTGCTTAGCTAAGATTCAGGGCTCTTTTGAAGCCATAATTCACTGATCTGCAAAAAGAGGGATAGGTGAGTGTCTCATGACAATGCTGAGCAGGAAGAGCTGGCCCCAAGTACTTCAGTTGTAGGACAACACAAATAATTTTCATGTGTGTAAGCCCAATCTTTGCAAGCAGATATTTGGTGCTGCTTGTGTACAACTTGCATGTAGAACCATCACCTTGATCCCTCCTTCCTCTGGCAGGAGAACGCTCGCATTGCTGTCCTTGATTCCGGGAATTTAAGGATCCACAACGTTCAGAGAGAAGATGCGGGACAATATCGATGTGTAGCCAAGAACAGCCTGGGCACAGCCTATTCGAAACCTGCAACGGTGGTAGTGGAAGGTGAGTAACCCTTGCACCGGGCTCCAGTTCCATGTGCCAGCTCCTTGTGCATACCTGGTTAACTTTAATTAACCTGAAGTATCACATTGATGTCGACAAAAACGTCCTAGGGGGTGACCAAAAAGGCAGAAGAAGGGAAAGGAAAGCAGAGTGACAAACAGAAAGTTTGTCCACACCTGCTCCCGTTGCTGGCTGATGGTGAAAGGGATGGTCTGTGGAGGGTCCTTGTCCATGGCTGCTGTAGCTCTGGTGGGATCTTTGTCTGAGTGAGGACTCCCAAATATGTTTTTCCTTCTGGCTGGTGGTTTCCAAGATGCCAGCTTGTTTCTTGTTTGAAAAGTCCCACCAGACTTGTGGGTTATACACTATGGCTCATGGAGATCGAAAAGTAGAAAGCTAATGGCCCTGGAAACTCACTTCAAAGAGCCTGATCAGAGGGACCTGCAGCTGCAAACAGTGAAGCATTTTACAGCATTATGTGTATGTCCCTCTCCCTTTCCTCTGATTTTCCATCTGAATTGGTTGATTCTTCAGGTAAACAGAGCTTTTCTCTTTGAGGACTTGAACATTTTCTGTCTGCTAAACCAAACACTGGATTGATTTTTCAGTTTCTGGTCTTTATGTGCTCAGTGTCAGTCTCTTATTTACAGAAGGTGTTTGCTTTGTGGTATAAATCATCACCAGTTTCAGAGTGCTGAGACCAGTGGGCTGCAGGGGAACCCAAATGTAGGCAATGAAGCGTTCAATGTTCCTGAATCCTATAAGGGAATTTGGGTTAAGCAAGATTTTGCCGAGTGGGAGGAGGGATGACTGACTCCGTAGATGAACTCATTTTTATTTCTTATTCAGCATGACTGTACTGTAGTAAGTGGAGAAGGGTCTCCATTTGCCTAGTAAGCTTCAAAAGATTGTTGTAGGTTACATTTGGCCTGGAACTATCAGAGGTTACTTAGGGTGCAATCCCATTTCTAAGATGACCATTGACTTTCTTCTGGGAACAGGATCAGGTGTATTAGATCCAACTACAAATTACTGTAGGTCTGCTGTTTCTCTAAAAAATACATTCATTTTTCTTTTTTTTTTTTTTTAATATTTACACATACAGACTTCAAGTATGTTAGAAATTCCTTAAATAGCTTTAAAACAGGAAGGCAGCTATTCCTAATCTAGAGTCAGAGCTGTACTTCTGAGCTAAAAGCGATGGGGCAAACTGAAGACACTTGGATCTGGCTGTGAACAGCTTGGGTCCTGGGTTTTGGTTTGGCCCCATCATTGAGACAGTGGCCAAAAACTTGTCAAGAATTAACTGTGAATGGCAAATACTCAGTCCCATGCGTACAACCCCCCCCTCTATGCTGAAGGGCCTCAGGCACTGGGATTTTATTGCTCCGGATCTACCAGAGCCAGTTAGGGAATCTAAAAGCGGGCTGGAACCACACCAAAATCCAGGCTGCCAAAGTTGATATCTTGTTTTGTCCCTGCCTCCAGAATTATGCAGCTGCCTGTTAATTCAAGGAATGGCAAAATAATCCACAAATATCCTACTTGCAAAGGAGAGTCTGTGTGTGCTCTTTTTAAAACGAGGAAGATTAGTTCTTAATTAATCAATGGGAGCTCAGTGCTCCCACACAAACTATGCCCTCATGTTCCATTCATGTGTTGGGTGAACAAAGCAATGCTGTTTTCCAGGCTCGCCTTGGTTTCTCTGGTAGGGCACCCATATGATATACCCCGTTTCAGGCTACCACCCAAACTAGACTAATGCATGTTTGTTTTACTTTTTTGGCTTCCAAAATCCAAATGTAATAATCCTGACTGCAGCTTCCTATGTATACAGATCTCTTCCCCTCCCGGTATTTTAGATTAATTCTCATGGATATTTAGTACACATACGTACGCATGTACCTGTGTATGCATGCACGTATGTGCACACACGAGCATCCCCCTCACGCACCTTTTTTATCATTATTTTTAGTATCCCTCCCCTCCTACCTCTCCTACCCCCTTAGTATCAGCATTTTAAAATAAATCCAAGTAAATAATAATAATCTAAAGTTACTTGATGCAGAAAAATGACACTTCAGTCAGTCGTCTTTGAGCATTTGCTATGTTCAGAAAACTTATGAAAATATGCTGTTTATTGCTTTTCTGTAATAACACTACAATATTTTTTCTTAAATCTTGGTGCTACCATTCACTGGAGTTACCACCCTGCATAGTGTGGCTTAATATTAAAATAAAGTGACTAAGCATGGCTGGTTAACTACAAATATTTAATCCTGAAGCAAATGGCCTTTCAAAGAGTAGTGCAAATATTTATGCCTAGCTAAATCTAGATCAGGTGGGTCCTGATTTCTGAAAGAGGTTTCTAATTTTTTGTTGTGAGCTTCCATTTTAACAGGTTCAGCATTAGTCCTGCAATTAGCTTCAGGCATTGTTCAAAGTGGAGCCTTGTCTAACTTCTTGAAAGATTGACCCTCTGCCTCCTGCATGCGGTCAGGCTCCTTAACGCATGTAAGGTCAGGTACATGCTTAAAGTACTTGCTGAAGTTGGGCCCAGAAACTACAGCAAGTCTCAAATAAGTAAAATTATCTATGCTGGATCCAGTCATTCAAACTGATGATAATCTTGGCCCAAGCATTTACACCACTGAGGTGCCTCACAGTCCTACTTCTTTTCTGGTTTCAGCGGTCCAGGGTAAAACAGTTTGAAAAATGCTGCTATTTTGATTTTCCAAATATTTTTTCTCTGTTCCTTGTTGGTTTTCCTCAACATTTATAATACTGGCCTCTACTTATTACTTTTAAAGCACAGCTTTAATATTTTTAAAGCTTTATTATTTTTAAAACAAAGTTGAAATAATTTGAGCAATGATTTTAGATGAATATTCAGGTGCAGTTCTTGCCAGGAACAAGAAAGCAGTGGAGGCCTTTCTTAGTGGAACAGGTTTTTGGTTGTTCCTGATTTTTGTCAGTGAATGGGGGGAGGGAGATAAGGATCCTCTGGGTGCTGCCCCCTGCATGGGCTGGTCCCTAGCCAGTGCAGCCTGCTTCCTCTCCTGGGGCACGTTTCAGGCTCCAGAGTTCAGATAATGAACTAGTGAACTCTAATCAGTTGATGAGCTTTAGTGTCCAGAACTGGGTCAGGATTTTAATTAAAAGGGTTGAAAAAAGCCTGTCCTTTTGGACTGTGTTTTTCCCCAAGTTTGGGGCAAACCCACATGAATTTGGACACGTGATGGTGAAACAGATTCTCTCCTTAAAAGGCATAATCCGTTAAGGGTGGAAACATAATCGTAATGGACCTGCCTGCTGGGTCTGTGGGAAGAGCCGGGATCTTCATCGGGAACCATGCTGAGCCCACGGACAGCCCTGCCCTCACCGAAAGGCTGCCCAGGGTGCCTGGAGGGTGTTAGGAGGAGAAGCAGAGCATGGGGCATCCCCTTGATTTGACACCACGGAGCGGACACAGGAGGTGAGGGATGGGAAAGGGACACAAGACACAAGCGTTGGCCAAGAGATCCAAGTGAGCGACCATTTAAGGTAGGCAGCCCTCCCGCTGAAGGAGGGTTGCACACTATTTTTATAGTGTGTCTTGGTGCGTCCCATAGCAATAAAATGACGCACGCCTCTGGTTTAGCTCTGAGGGGACACCTCGGAGGAGCAGGGTTGGTTCTTTCCGACATGTGCTGGGATCACTATGAAGTGGTCCTCCACCAGCACATTCGTTTCCAGCTGTGTGGAAGCTGCATGGGTGTATTGAGTCGGCTTTCCCCTGTTCAGTTCCTTTGTCAAATTAGTTACAGCCCACGCAACTTACAGAAAAAAGGACTAGTAGAAGTACTGGCCTGAGGCAGAAGTGCAATAGGCAGAAACAAGCCTTCTCCACACTGCTCTGCAAAGCAAAACAGATGACTAATGATCAGTTTGGTGGTTCTGTTAAAATTAGCATGTGAGGATGGCTTCCTGTTGCTCATGTATGTCCAGAGATGGCTACAGGAGGTAGTATGTGCATTGAGATAAAGGAACAATATTATAATCCTGGCTGTTTGCCAAGAAATGCATTTTTAATTTCCTGGAGGCAACATTTCTGACCTGCAGTTTTGTATTCATTTTCTATCATCTTAAGCATTTTGCTAACTAGCCGTTTAATTGCTACATTATCAGTTTTGATAATGAACACTTCTGCTAACCCTAGAAGAGAAGAGCATTGACACACTCAGTGAAGCAGTACCTTGCCAAAGGACTTATACAAACTTCCTGTTGATTGCTGTACTGATGCCCAAAGTGAATCTGTGGCTGAAAGGTTCCTGGATGAATCCAAGATTCAGGACTATGGTAGAACAGAAGCATTTGCTTGCTTACCTGATCTGTAGTTCATACAGACATCTGAAGGCTGAAGTTTATTGACAAGATGTTGACTAAGATGGCTAAGATGTTCCATCCAGTTTTACCTGAAGATCACTCCTTTGGAAATAAATAGGAGAGCAGCTATTGCCTTCAGTAATGTTGAGGCTTGTCCTCAAGTGCAGAAATTCCCATTGATGTCAGTGAAAATTGAGGGCAGGGTATAGACTTTTAGGCTCTGCCAGAAATGCATTTCTTGGCCCTTGTCTGAGCATTTGAAGTCTGTAGGGTTTGCATGATAGGCAGCATTAGTGAGGCATTCATCTGTTTTTTCCTTCATGCATTGGACAGCTGTTTATGTAACATAGGCTGTAGAACAGGAGGAATTTCAGTTTTCATTGCTATTTGCAGTGACATTGATCCAGTCCATTAATAGGACCACTTCAGCAAAAGCTATGCAAGAGCTCATCAAGTTCAGCTTCTGGGCCTGCTGCCTAAAACTCTACATCCTCTGCAGTCCCCATGGCTTGACATGTGTAACAATGACATTCTCCATACCCATTATGTATAAATGTATGACATTGAAAGAATAAATTCAAAGCCATGAGCTCTTACCTGGTAAGAGGCATGGGAGTATTCCTGTTATGAGTGTGCTTGTCACTCAGACACAAAGAGAAGCTGCCTGGTAGGGTGTTGGGTTTTTTTTAATGTGTGAAATAAAGTCCACTGGATGGTTTTGCTTTAATCTTTTGCTATCTTTTTCAGATGTATATCTTTTTCAGATTTTTTATATAGAATAATATATTTTTTATTAGAATAACTAATATTCAAAGTATATACAATTCCTGCATCAAATAAGAAGCGTCTGTTGCAAAACAGCAGTAAACCAATACATTTTGCGATGACTTACAGGCTTGATTGCCTGACCTGGGCCCTGTGTTCTGGCAGAATTTTTTGCTCTATTTTGGAGAATGTTTCCTTCTCTCCCTGTGGGAAGGAAAGTGCCACTTTATGAATTGGTAGAATGGACTCCTGTCCTGTATGTTCTTCATTCTTCAAAAAGTCACAAAAGAAATTGAAAAGTTGGCTGTGAATTGCTTGCAGTTTAGAAGTAACAGCTCTTTATAGATGAGGCATAAAGCTATAAACCATATGTTTCTTTATCAGCCTAATTTTTAGCTTCAACTATGGAAAGAGCATTTTCTGGAAATGAATGGAGCTATGCCATTAAAATGTACGAAGGGTTGTGGTGGATTAGGCACTAACACAACTGAAGGTAGTGTGTTCTGAGAGGTGTCCTTCCATTCCAACAGAAGCATGTGCGTGGAAGTCCTCTGCTGTAGGAAGACAGTCTGAATTGTCAATTGTGCTTTTTAGCCTTGCATACTGGGACTTTGTGTGCAGAAATCCTGAAAAAAAGGTTTTTCTTCCCCTGAGGATGAAGAACAACCTTCCTGTGGTGCCTTTCTAGCTGTTGCACCCAGCCAGTGAAACCTCCAATGTTCCCAGTTTGCCCAGTGATGCATTTTTAATGTTGAACAAGAAAGAAAAAGGCCATAAATACATGGACTGTAATGTGAAAAGAAAGAGTAGACAGATGGTCCTGTTGGTTGTGTACTGAGTTAGATGGACCTCCATCTTGTGATTTACATGAAGTTGAGCTCAATCTCCAGCCTGTGGCACCAGAGAGTTGTGGAATTCAGGAGTTTTGGCATATACTGTGTGATAAGGTTTAGTTTTGAAGTCATCACTGTACAAAAGCATGTCTAGAAATTATCAACCATAAATCTGTCAGGAAACAAACAAACAAACAAATTAGCTAGGACAAGTATTGGAAGATTCAGCATGCTCATCAAGAAATTAACTGGATTCTCCATGGATTTAATAACTTTTTTTGATCAAATCTTTTCTGCAGTTTCCAATTAGCTGAATGGGGCATTGGTTGAGGGCCTCATCTTTCTTTATCCAGGCAGTTTCATTCATCCCTCTGTTGAAGTGTTGCTGCTCCATTCCCTCCTGTGCTACTATGGGACAGCACATGAAGCAAACAAATCAAAAACAAGGGTAGAAGCAACGCTCCTCATGCTCCCCTGACTTAGACGTTTGTTTTTGCGTTCCAACCCTGGTAGGCAGAAGTCTTTTCCTGCCCACAGCTTATTGCTTATTACTAGCTACTAAAATAATACCCTGCCACAGGCCACAAAAATGTTCCCCTATAAGCCACTTGTGAGAACCGCCTTAGCCTTAAAAATAGGAAGGTTTTCCTTGGAGAATCATCCCTTCAGAGGGAAGGATCTGCCAGGACATGGGTAGATCCGGTCTAGATTTTTGATTTTTTTTTTAGTCGTTTTGTCTAATTCTCGGAGGCAGTGAAGGGACAGCAGACTAGAAGACAATAGAAAGCAGTGCCTTGGCTATTTAGTTAACAGACTATGCCCACAAAGTGTAAAGCACTAGCTTCCTTCAGCTGTTTTGTGGACCTCTGATGTAGTCTTGGGACAAATTTGCATCACAGATAAATCAAAAGACAAGAAAGTCACACCATAATTCAAGTAACAAGAATGAAAGTATGTATTTAGTCCAGCTAATCTATCCATTTGGATGGACCACATTCCAGAGATGGGCCCTATTTCAAATGAAAACTGACTCCAGATGTGCCATCCAGAAAGTTTTCTACAGTTCTGTGTCAACACGTCTGTACTTGGCGTAGACGAAATAGGAAAGGGAGATACCAAGAGACCACCAAAGCAGCCAGTCAGCACTGTTACTCGCCGCCTTACCCATAGATCAGCTATCGACATGAAATCTGGACTTTTATCCTTGCCATCTTCTGAGGTAGGATGTTTTGGGTGAGATGGATTGCCGAATAGCAGACTGACGAGGAAGTCTGCAGTTTGCATTTAAGTGCTGAGCAAAATTTCCTCAGGGTAATTCTGATACCAACGCTGAAGAATAGTGTTTGCCTCTGCCATGAGCAGAGACAGAAACCCTGGGAAAGGATTGCCTTCCCTGTCCGTGGTGATGCTGGTGCATGTACCTGCAGGCAGCGTCCTATGGCAGTAAATGGTGAATACTGCAGTTTGCCGTTAAAAATTGCACAGGGTTTGGGGGGAGGGAGCATTACAGGGAAAGAAAATAGTACCGAGCTTGCCTGTAATTACACTAAAGTAATTGACTGGCCTCAGCGGGGTGGCATGGGCGTAACTGAAAGCCCAGAATATCTCATTAAATCTCCTCCTACCTACTGCATTCACCATCGTCATCCCGAGGTTCTCAGATGCTGCAGATACGACCATAGCACTAATTACAGGGTAACAGGGCAAGCCACAGGAGAAAAAAAACAGCCCCAGACCTTCAGCAAATGAACAAACAAGCGTAAGCTATTCAATTTATTCCTGAGGCTTTCTCTGCTGTGACACAGCTATGAGGTGCATGCTGCCTTCGAGTAATTGTCGCCGGGTGGCCTCCTGCACTGAGGAGCTCCAAAGCAGACCTCCTGGGAGCATGAGGTTTCTGACAGGGCATGTATGAGCAATTCTTCTTTAATGGGCACTTGAGCCTGCTATTTCCTTTTGCAAAAACCTCTTTCCCCTAACAAAGAGTTTGGAAAGGCACTTAAAAAAATATATGAATTTCTTACATCATTTTATGAATTGTGGTTTTAAGAAAAAAAAATAGATATTGCGGACAAAATCCCTCTGGCTTGTAAAGTGTGTTGAGTAGCTAGGAAGCATGTGTTTCCTGCACAACAACAAAGAGAGGGGGCCAGAGCAAACTGAGACAACTATCCTGAAGTGACTGCCTTTTCACACTGAGAAACAAAGACAGAGCTGGGGTGGAAGGTACAGAAAGGAGGGTTTTGAAGGCAACCTGGAAATTTTATAGAATCAATTTAAAAGTCCAGTTTTGGTAAGTTGTCTGTGGACCAATACCATTTTTCTGAGGCTGATGCCTTCTGTCTTCCAGGGACCTCCTTCCATCATTCTCGTTCAGGTAGCCTTGGTGGAGGTGAAAGCCCCACTCTTATTTTCCTCTCTAACTGACTTCCAAACTGCACAACTCTAGATTTTGCTTCTAGCACTAACGCCAGTTCTAGTGTCACACAATATTTCTAGGCTGTGTGTGCCTATACTATGCAACAGAAAGTGTCTGTTGTTGTGCTGTTCTGTATAGGAACAGTCCCCTTGCATCTCTGAAATGGAATGCAGCCCCAGGCAGCCCCTCCCGAAAAGGGTATCTCAACCTAGGAGGTGAGAATAGGGAACAAAGATGGATCTCTGTGTTAGGAGGGACTAGCAGAGTTTTCAGCGCTGAAAACCAAGCACACATGGTGGATAAGGTGAGCAGGGAACAGGCTACTTGTTATCACCCCAAAACAAGAAACGTCCTAGCAGCTACTGCTAGCAGCACTTTAAAACAGATGAAAGGAAGTACTTTTCACATGGCATGTAATTAAATTTATGGCACTGCTGTTACCCATTGGTGGAGACCAGATGTTAGGATGCTGCAGGGCTTATCTCAGTTTTGGGTGTCCCAGTGATTCCCATGACTGCCTGCTCCATTCCTGAGAGTGGGAGAGAAGGAGACTTGTGTGCAGCTGCGGAGATTTCAGTATGTGCAGGCAGACTGGCAGCCTTGGCAGCGGTTGTGATGGGTCGTGATCATGACTGGAATGAGCAAAAGGTTTCTTCTTTGACTCAGGAGACTGGGAACTTATTTTCCAGTTTCACATGCAGTAACGGGTAATGGCAGAGTTAAATGGCACATGGAGTGTGTCCTGTCTCCATACTGTGGAAAAGCCAGAGCATGAGGAGGTTTAGAAGGGTCTTTCCTTCAAAGAAACCAAACACATATATAAGACCAATACTGACATGAAAATAATTTCCTTATTCATTTCCTTGGGAAGTAATTTGAACATGTTATCCTCGCTTGTCCTTGAATCTGGTGTTTGCTCTGTATATAGAAATGAATACTTGTACAGTACAGGTTTTATATAGTTACACAGGATATAAGCTATCTATTTACATTTTACTCCTCGTTATTATAGCTTTACATATTTGCAGGGTCTGCTTTTAGGATTCCAGAGACATCTACATGCGATGCAAAGTCTTTCACAGCTGACAAGTTCCTGTGCTGGCTGGTGCATTTAACATTATGTGAGTCCTTCTGCTGATGCAAATTGTCCTACCATCCATAAATCTTGGAGCTCACCCTAGAATAAGGTTACCTTGAAAAGCTATTGCCTTGCTAAGAAAAACTTGCTTTGATATTAGACACCAGAGCTTAGAACCTGAAGGCATATACTTCAGGATGGAGATGATGTGGTTTCCTCCATCTCCCTTCCACACAGATCTTGAATTGTCCCTGCCATCCATCTCACAGCCTCCAGCTCCAGGTTGAGTGTCTATGTATTGCTGTACTGTCTGGCCTGTGCTGCATGAGGTGTTAGAACTACTGCAAGCCCCAAACCTCCCAAATCATGTATCAGGAGCCAGAAGAGCTTGGAGATTTTGAGATTTTGTACAAATCGCTGATATTTCAAATGCATTGGGGGGTTCTCCTCCCAGATTACCATGATAACCAGGTGAGGGGCAGGTGGGTGGTGAAGTACCACTTGCTTACAGTGCTTCTGCAGCTTGCTCTTTTGGGGTCCACACCTAATAGTGCTATTCCTTGAGAAATAATACAGTGGTTGAGTGCATTTCCTACTGCATTTGTACATTTTTTTTCTTTTGATAATCTGTATACATATGGTTCTCTGGCAATAAACATGTTTGGATGGGGATTAAATAAAAATGGGTAAGCAATTTGACAGAGATAAGTGGAAGTGTCTCATATCATCTTTGCCTGTGGCATTTTGCTCCTCTGTGATTACTTGGTAGGCTTGCAAAAAGATAAATATTGCAGTTTTGATAAGAAACACTCAGAGATCAAAGGGAAACTGACCTTGCGGTTATCTCGGGATTTAATTATTAACCCAGCAGTTTTGGAAGGGGATGGGAGGGTGGCAGCACGCCTTGAGCAGTGGCAAAGGTACAACGTGAGCCGTTCCCATACGGAGGCGCGTGGTGAGCCATGCGCAGAGCCCATCGCTGCTGCTGCGAGAGGAGTTGCTGACCACGCTGACTGAAGAATGTGTTTGTTCTCCGAGCTGGGATTTGGTCCCGCCGTGTCAGCTGCGGAGACTGTGCCTCGCTTGTTCAGCCCCGGCTCTCGGCATGCAATTAGCCGCTGCACACAGCTCAGCGTGGCTCCCCCTGTGACCGCTGATCCACGAGCGTGATGTGCGGCCTGTTCTCAGCCCTGTTTTTTCAAGAATTGTTGGGATTTTACACGGACTAATTTGAAATGTCAGAAAACGCAAATGCTGTGGCTTTCTATGTGTTTATAAACATATTTGTCAGACCTCCCCTCATCTCTCACCAGTGGGAAGGAAATGGTAGCACCTCTGCTTGTTACCTCCCCTTGACTGTCTGGTTTAGACTTGTCAGGAAGAGTGAATAGATGTGAGATGAATGAATCTGAATGGGGATTTAGACTACTGGACTTCTTACTGGCAAAAGATTGCAAACATATTGACACAAGTTTATGGTTCTTCAGAGCATATAGGTAGCAAGCATAAATGATTTTTTACGGATTAGTAAGCAAAGTCCAAGCCCAGAGAACTCCTCTGTAGAGAAGGAGTCATTTCAATCTGTCACGCTTCAGGTACAGAAGAGCTACAGGAACATCGGTGAATGCGAACAAAAAAATGCTTGCAGTTTAGCTCCTAAATGCTTACACATGAATAGTATGCAGCGCAAAGGCTTTACCAGGGTATTTATATCAGGAAAGTTTCCGAGGTGATGTGTAGCTTACCAATTCTCCCAGCAATGTAGACACATCGGTTCTCAACACGGCACCAGCTGTACCAGAAGAAAAGGCCTTTTGCACATAGGAGTTGCCTTTACCCATTGTGTTTTGAAGCTTAGCTGGAAAAAATTTTCAGTGAAAGACCTGGCCGTAATCACCAAAAAGGCCATTTTTTCATGATAAAACCAAAACAACTGGGGAAGGTGGAGCAGGTTGAGATATCAGATCTGGCAGTACGGACACGCGAGGTCTGGCTCACCTGTTAGACCAGGCTCAGACTGCAGTGCGAAGGGAGCGTGCACCCACTCTCGCCAGGTGTTTGCTAACACAGGTTTAGCTCTCGGTGGCCTTATCTCAGTTTGGACTATCAGATACACTT